>NW_028227260.1:139260255-140490255 GCF_978045245.1 Mus caroli | reverse complement strand
TAGAACTCTATCACTAAACCCATCTGTTCCTGGGCTTTTTTTGGTTGGGAGACTATTAATAACTGCTTCTATTTCTTTAGGGGATATGGGACTGTTTAGATCATTAATCTGATCCTGATTTAACTTTGTTACCTTGTATCTGTCTATAAAATTGTCCATTTCATCCAGGTTTTCCAGTTTTGTTGAGCATAGGCTTTTGTAGAAGGATCTGATAATGTTTTAGATTTCCTCAGATTCTGTTGTTATGTCTTCCTTTTCATTTCTGATTTTAATACTGTTAATTGGAATACTGTCCCTGTGCCCTTTGGTTAGTCTGGCTAAGGGTTTATCTATCTTGTTGATTTTCTCAAAAAAACCAGCTCTTGGTTTGGTTGATTCTTTGAATAGTTCTTTTTGTTTCCATTTAGTTGATTTCAGCCCTGAGTTTATTTCCTGCCATCTACTCCTCTTGAATTAATTTTCTTCCTTTTGTTCTAGAGCTTTTGGGTGTGCTGTCAAACTGCTAGTGTGTGCTCTCTCTAGTTTCTTTTTGGAGCCACTCAGAACTATGGGTTTTCTTCTAAGGACTGCTTTCATTGTGCCCCATAAGTTTGGGTTGTTGTGGCTTCATTTTCATTAAACCCTTAAAAAGTCTTTGATTTTTCCTTTATTTCTTCCTTGACCTAGTTATCATAGAGTAGAGTGTTGTTCAGCTTCCATGTTTATGAGGGCTTTCTATTATTTATGTTGTTATTAAAGATCAACCTTAGTCCATGGTGATCTTATAAGACACATGGGATTATTCCAATGTCTTTGTATCTGTTGAGGCCTATATTTTGACCAATTATATGGTCAGTTTTGGAGAAGATACCATGAGGTGCTGAGAATAAGGTATTTCCTTTTGTTTTTAGGATAAAACTGTTCTGTAGATATCTGTTAAATCCATTTGTTTCACAACTCTTGTTAGTTTCACTGTTTCTCTGATTAGTTTCTGTTTCCAGAATCTGTCCATTGAAAAGAGTGGGGTATTGAAGTCTCTGATTATTTTTGTGTGGGATAAAATATGTGGTTGGAGCTTTGCTAGAGTTTTCTTAATGAATATGGATGCCCTTGCATTTGGAGCATAGATGTTCAGAATTGAATTGAGAGTTAATCTTGGTAAATTTTTATCTATCCTTGTCTTTTTTGATAACTTCGGGTTGAAAGTCTATTTTATTCAATATTAGAAAGGCTACTCCAGCTTGTTTCTTCAGACCATTTGCTTGGAAATTTGTTTTCCAGCCTTTTACTCTGAGGAAGTATCTGTCTTTGACACAGAGTTGGGGTTCCTGTATTCAGCAAAATGTTAGGTCCTGTTTATGTAACCAGTCTGATAGTCTATGTCTTTTATTGGGGAATTGAGTTCATTGATATTAAGAGATATAAAGGAAAAGTAATTGTTGCTTCCCATTATTTTTGTTCTTAGAGTTGAGATTCTGTTCAATTGGCTATCTTCTTTTAGGTTTTTTGAAAGATTACTTTCTTGCTTTTTCTAGTGTGTAGACTCCCTCGTTGTGTTGGAATTTTCTCCTTATTATGCTTTGAAGGGCTGGGTTTGTAGAAAGGTGTTTTGCAAATTTGGTTTTGTCTTGGAATACTTTGGCTTTTCCATCTATGGTAATTGAGAGTTTTGCTGGGTATAGTAGCCTGGGATTGCATTTGTGTTCTCTTAAGGTCTGTATATCATCTGTCTAGGATCTTCTGGCTTTCATAGTCTTTGAGGAGAAGTCTGGTATACTTCTAATAGGTATTCCTTTATATGTTACTTGACCTTTTTCTCTTACTGCTTTTAATATTCTTTCTTTGTTTTTTCATTTGGTGTTTTGATTACTATGTGACAGGAGGGATTTATTTTCTGGTCCAAACTATTTGGGGTTCTATTGGCTTCTTGTAAGTTCATGGGCATCTCTTTCTTTAGGTTAGGGAAGTTTTCTTCTATAATTTTGTTGAAGATATTTACTGGCCCTTTAATCCGGAAGTCTTTGCTCTCTTCTATACCAATTATCCTTAGGTTTAGTCTTCTAATTGTGTCCTGGATTTCCTGGGTGTTTTGAGGTAGGATCATTTTGCATTTCTCATTTTCTTTGATTGTTATGTCAATGTTTTCTATGGCATCTTCTGCACCTGAGATTCTATCTTCTATTTCATGTATTCTGTTGCTTATGCTTGCATCAATGGCTCCTGACATCTTTCTTAGGTTTTTCTATCTCCAGAGTTGTCTCCCTGTTTGAATTCTTTATTGTTTCTACTTCCATTTTTAGATTCTGTATGGTTTTGTTTCATCTGTTTGGTTGTGTGTTCCTGGAATTCTTTAGGCAATTTTTTTGTTTCCTCTTTAAGGGCTTCTACTTGTTTAGCTGTGTTCTCCTGTAGTTCTTTAAGGGAGTTAGTAATGGCCTTCTTAAAATTCTCTACCATCATCATGAGATATGATTTAAAATCTGAATCTTGCTTTTCCTGTGTGTTGTGATATTCAGGACTCACTCTGGTTGGTGTACTGGGTTCTGATGATGCCAAGTCATCTTGATTTCTGTTGGTAAGATTCTTTCGTTTGTGTTTTGCCATCTAGTAATCTCTGGTGTTAGATGTTCTTGCTGTCTCTGGCTGGAGCTTGTTCCTTATGTAAGTCTAAGCCTTTGTCAGAACTCCTGGGAGACCAGCTCTCTCCTGAGTCCAGGGTTCAGAGGAATCCCTGGAGGCAAGCTGTCCTATGGCAGGGAAAGTGCACAGAGAACTGAAGATCAGGTCCACTTTCTGGTTGCAGATGTAGGCCTGTAGGACCCTCTCCCAGAACCTTTGTCTTGATTCTTTATATTATTTTCATTTACTTTTCAATACTTCATATCCTGTCCTTAAATTTTTTTATATACTGTTTTGGGGTTTAGGTTGTTCTTCATTTTCTAATACTTTGTGATCTATCATTATTCATATGAATTCTCACTGGTTTTTAAATGCAGGTCTTTAGAGCCATAAAATTCTGTCTTAGAACTGCTTTTACAGTATTCTCACAGGTTCTGGTATTATATGTTTACATTTTCAATTGATTCTAGGAATTGTTTAGTTTTCTTTCTTGATTTCTTCAATGACCCATTTGTCATTCAATAATGTGTTATTCACTCTTCATTATTATGCATTTTCCTGTAGTTTATTTTGCTGTTGATTACTAGTTTTGTTCCATTATGATGAGATAGAATACAATACATCATTCCATATTTCCTATGTTAAGGCTTGTTCCATGTTTTAAAATATAACTTAATTTTGGAAAGTTCTATAAGCTGTTGAGAAAAATTATATTCTTCAGGGTATGAGTGCAATATTCTATAGATGTTTGATAAGTTCATGTGATTTATAGTTTAAATTAACTCTGGTGTTTCTTTGTTGATTTTGTGTTTGAATAACTTGTGTATTGGTGAAAATAGAATATTGAGCTCACCCACTATTGTTCTAAGATCAATCTGTTTCCTTTCATCTAGTGGGATTTGCTTTATAAAATTAGGTGCACTTATGTTTGTTGTGTATACATGTTTAGAATTAATGTATTCTCTTAATAGATTGTTTCCATAATCAACATAAAATGACCTTTTAAAAGCTCTTTTTACTAAGTTTGTTTTGCAATGTACTTCCTTAAATATTGTTATAGCCATGTTTACTTGGTTTCTAGTTCTATTTTCTTGGAATGTGTTCTTCCCATCTTTTTTTCAAATTTAATCTTCTAATCTTTATCTTTTTATTGGAAAATGGTGACTACTAGCGTCCAAAGATATTATGGAAAGGTATGCATCAATTCCTGTCATTTTGTTGTTTTAGTAAGACTTTGCTAATCCTTGCTCACTCATCTGGTGTACTCATGTGGCTTGCTCAGTCTTCTAACATCGTAGACAATCTTGCCTTCTCTCCTCAATGTCTTCAGTAGTGATAGCTCAGTGGTCCTAAATTCTTTCAGTTTGTATTTATCATAGAGAAAATTTCTTTCTTTTTTAATTATGAAAGATAGTTTTATTGGATATAGTAACTGGTTCAGCACTTACTGAGTTTTACAGCTTAAAACTGATCATTCTATGGCCTTCTGGCCTTTTGAATTTCTGTTTAGAAGCCTGTCATTCTGGTGGGTTTGCCTTCATATGTGACTTGGTGTTTCATGGACCTTTTTGTGTTATAAAGGGGGCTGTTTGTCACCTCCCTCTCTTTTCTTGCTCTCTTACTGGCTTCCTGCTCTTTCTCCATTCCACTCCCCTCTCTCTACATGGTCATGACTGGCCTCTACTCCTCTACTCTCTCTCTCTCCTTCCCTCCCTTTCTCTGTCTCTACTACCCCCTCAACTCCCACCCATGCCCTAAATAAACTGTATTCTACACTATACAGTCATGTGTCACGTGGCTGGTACCTTAGGAGGAAGGGATGCCTCAGCATGGGCCCACAGAGGCACTCCCTTCCTCCACTGAACATATCCCTGGCCTCTTTTTTTTTTATATATATATAAACCACATCACTCAGCATTTTAAGAATTATATGACATGGGGAGGTTGTTTTCTGGTCTTTTTCATTTGATGTTCTAAATTCTTCCTCTTTCTGATATCTCTTTCCTTAATTTTGGGTATTTTTCTGCTATGATTTCATTGATATTGTCTTTATCTTAGAGCCTTTCTCCTTCTATGCACAAGATTTGTAAATTTGGTCTTTTGTGTCTCCCAGATTTTACATGTTCTGTTCATATACTCTGAATTCATTTTTTTGTCACCTGTATTAGTCATGGCTTCTGGGAAGAGACACCATGACCACAGCAACTCTTATAAAAGAACATTTAATTGGGGCTGCCTTACAGGTTCAGAAGCTTAGTCCATTATCATCATGGTGATAAGCATGGCAACATGTATGGCACTGAAGCAGTAGCTGAGAGCTACATCCTGATTCATAGGCAGCAGGCAGAAAGATTGAGCATGGCATGGGTGTTTGAAATCTCAAAGCTCACCACTAGTAACACATTTCCTCCAGCCACACTTCTAATCCTTCCTAAGAGTTCTACTCTCTGGTGACCAAGTATGCAAATGTGCCTTTGGGGGGGCATTCTTTTTCAAAGCTCCACATTACAGAATATTCTAATCTATCTACTTCAACTTTCCAGCCAATTTTCCATTGGCAGGGCTTTCTACTGACCTTTCTCATTGATTTATTGAGCTTTTCATTTTGAAAGTGTGTTTTCTTTTCATTATCCTTCTGATAGCACTCCTGTTTCATACCCTGTATTGACATCCTTATTTTACTTAGCTGTTTATTTGTATTCTCTTCAAATTATTCAGTTTATTTGTCTCATCTCTACTATGTTGCATACTCTTATAGTTAATCTTTCAAATTCTTTGGGGTTTTATCAAATTCATCTCATTGGAATTTATTGCTGTGGAATCACTATTTTTCTTTCTTATGAGTCATGTTGCCTTGAGTCTTCATGTTTCTTCAGTGGTACATATATACCACAAATAGGCCATTCATTGAATTGTTTCAATTAAGGTAGTTTTTTGTTTTGTTTTGTTTTTTGTTTTTGTTTTTAGTTGAAGTGTTCAAGTGTTCTGATAGAACTAGACTGTGTTGGGTTGAGATGCCATTCCTTGCCACTGGACTAGGAGTAGAGCTCAGTAGCTACCCCCCTATTTTGCATTCCCAGGGTACATGGGACACATGGTATCATCCCTCTGACAATAAAATTCTAACTGTAGGAGCAACAAAAACCAGTAGATCAAGCATGCTCTGAAAATACAGCAATAGCCAACCAAAACAGTCACCAATCACTTTTGTATAATAAAGTAACAAGAATAGTACCATGTAAGGGTGTAAATAGAAAGAAACTAATCTGAGGAAGGCTAGAAATTAGTGTTAGAATGAGAGTGGTAAAACAGAAGAGAGAAAAAATATAGAGCAGGGAGAAGAATAAAGGAAGAGCTAAGCATCTTCAAATAAAAGGGACAATGAGAAGTGAGGGCAATGAAAAACTGCAGTCATGTAACCTAAAAACAAAAAAGTCAGGACTTTGGAATTCTGAAGAGACCTCCAGCCCCAGAATGACTAGTTAGTTACCTTTGGGAAACAAACAAACAAACAAACAAACAGGAAAAAAGGAGACAGAAAAGAGTGCAGAATGGATTGGTCCACAAAATTAAAATGAGATATTATATCTGTATATGGTCATTCACCTGAGCACAAGTGGAGACTGCTACCATGTGGCCATTCATGTGGCTATATATGCAGACTGTTAGTATGTGGTCACTTACTAGAACTCAGGTGAGAATGTCTTTGTGTGACCAGTTGATTAAGGGCAGGTACAGAGCCTATTTCTATGCCTTATTGCTTTTACATCTTTTATTATTTCAGTTGGTGTCTTCTGAGGAGTGCAGAACCTTTTTAGCATTATGTTTCTGTGTTGATCTTTGTGTTGCTTGCCAAAAATCAGACAGTGTATTACAAGTAGGGATATCTGTCAAACTTTTGGAAGAACTAGATGTGAGTTTTCTACTGATGTACCTTAGACCTTAGCCCTTTTAAGAGCTTATTATTGCTCATTTCTTTAGCAAGAAATGAGTCTGACCATAGTCTATGGCTCAACCTACAGTTCCATCGTATGAACTATGAAGCAGTTCTGACTTAAAGATTTTCCCTTTAGGTAGAGATACTATGGAGGGCAAGACAAAGAATAGTGCCCTGACATTTGCTCTGGGTTCTCAGAGTGGGCCATGAAGAGAGAGACACTTATCTCTAGTACTGCCAAGCTAACAAATCAGCAACCAGCAAATAACCAAAAGGTTTTTTTTTTTTTTGCCACTACTTTGGTTGAATTCCAAGAAGGGAGGAATTGTTTTTTAAATCTATATGCAAGGCAGACTCCAAGGTTTCTGGATTGTTGGGTTTCAAATGCATTCCATGACACATCCAGTGTTGGTCATGTGTTTTTGGTCTCTAGTTCTTTTTTGTTATTGTTTTGTTGTTGTTGTTTGTTGTTTGATCATACTTCCCCCCTCTCTGTTTCTACATCTCTGTCTCTCTCTGTCTCTCTCTATCTGTCTGTCTCTCTGTATGTGTGTGTGTGTGTGTGTGTCTGTCTGTCTGTCTGCTAGCACTGAGATTAGAGAATGAATTTTCAAAGGCTCTTTCTTTTTCTCAAGTCATGTTTTTAACCCCACCCCACCCCCCCACAGAAGTTGTGTTTGCTCATTTCCTGGATCAGAACACTATTAATGGGTTTGTACCCCCTAGAAGAGATTCACTTTCTCCTTATGTTCTGTATCTAAAATTTTCCTTTCAGTCAGTTCTGGCTACACAAGCTAGTGTTTCTCTGCTCGTATCTAGCACATAAGGATAGCTGCTCTTCACAATTCTCAGTTTATCACTCAAAGATTTGAGCAGTCACCCTGCAGATGTCACCTGTCATCTCTATCCATTCCATAGTATTAACTGAGTTACCTAGAAGTATGCTCAGTACTAGTGGATGCTCAATAAATACTTTGAATGAATGATGTTTGTTGGAATCTATATAATAGTATTCTGTGATCAAATATCTCAGAAATTAGTGCTGAAAATCAGAGATGAATTAGAGCTACTGGTATTTACCATCATGCAAAATAAGAAACTGTGAAGTTTTTATTATTTTAAATTTTCCACAGCTATTCACAAGCCCCCAGTGTCAGCTGATATGTTTTTTTACCTGAATATGATTAACTTAGCTTTGGGGCCCCAGGGGAAAGAAATGAGTAATGACCTGGAGAAGTCTGCTGACCCATAAGAAGCATCCTTCTTTTAATATGTATGAAGGTTGGCATTTCATATCTGTGGTTATTATCTGCAATATATAGGTTTCATAATACATTAGCATTAACAGACATATCATGTTCTGATCAATAGGTATCTTCACAGTTAGACTGAAATGGTCTACATAATTTGGTAATATAAATAGCAGTTCAACAATAGCAAGTGTTATGTTAGGAAGGAGAAAGAAAACACTTCATGCATTAATGTTATAAATGACTTATGTTATTACTGGTTGAACTCATAGGTCAGGTTAGGGCAACTCAGGTCAGGTCTTATTACTCTTGGCGAAAGGCCAGTGTATGGTTTACAGAGCAAGGACAAGTCTCTGGGTAAGATCTGCCTGAATTACCAGCTGGCCAGGAGAAATAGGATAGTTCTTAGTATGTCAAAGGCCTGTGCTTGTAAAAAAGAGATCATCAGACCACTGGATCACTGTCAATTTTATTATGAAGTTAAAGAGATATGTTTAAATATCTCCAGTGGGTTCATTGAAAAAAGCTCAGAGATATACAAAACCTTGTGAAGACCAAAAAAAAAAAAAAAAAAAAAAAAAAAAAAAAAAAAAAAAGAAAAAAAAAAAGAAAAAGAAAAAGAAAAAGAAAAAGGTCTGGGGCTGGAGAGATGGCTCATCAGTTAAGAATACTGACTGCTCTTCCAAATGTCCTGAGTTCAATTCCCAGAAACCACATGGTATCTCACAACCATCTATAATAGGATCTGATGCTCTCCTTTGGTGTGTTTGAAGACAGCTACAATGTACTCATATAAATAAATAAATAAATCTTTAAAAAATAAAATAAAAAGTCTGCTGAAATTGCCAGTTAATATGCCATTATATTTAGACTTTTTCTATATACACATTTCCACTTTTACACAAATGCACATCTGATCATTTTTTTTCTTTCTTTTCTCAAATGTGGAATTGGAATTAAATGAGCAATACCACTATATCTCCTGCTTTGATTAAAATTATGCATTTGGTATTCTCCTTGAGTATTTAAGAAAGTGATTTTTCAATTCAAATAGCATGATGATATTTTTTAAAGTTTTCTATTTATGCATCTGCAGTCTCAAACATTCAGCACTAAAAAGTATTGCTATGACTATTTTTTTCTAAGTAGAACATTTGTATGTCTTTGACTACTGTTTTGGGAGACTTTCTCTAGAAGTAAAATGAGTGGGTGCTTGTAGTTTGGATCTTCTATTGTCCTCAGAGGTCCATGTGTTTAAAACTTGGCCTTTACAGTGGCACTAGTGAGAAGTGGTGGGCCTTTTAGAAAGGATGCTCTTAGGTTTTGATCATCAGACAGTCACTCTGTTCAGCCTTGTGCTCCTCACCCCTGACATATCTCCTACTTTATTAGAGGCACAAACTAGTACATCCACTTGATAATGGACTTAAATCTCTAAAACCACAAGCTGAAGCAAGCCTTTGCCTTCATAAGTTCATTATTTCTGGCATAGTGTTATAGTGTTATATTAATAGGACAGAAAGCTGAGTCAAAGAATGCAAATATTGTGAATATTCTTTATGTTCAATCTAATACAACCTCCTAAAAGGTTGCTTCCATCAAGAAACAAGGAATTGGGGGCTGGTGAGATGGCTCAGTGGGTAAGAGTACCCGACTGCTCTTCCAAAGGTCCAGAGTTCAAATCCCAGCAACCACATGGTGGCTAACAACCATCTGTAATGAGATCTGGCGCCCTCTTCTGGAGTGTCTGAAGACAGCTACAGTGTACTCACATATAATAAATAAATTAATCTAAAAAAAAAAAAAAAAAAAAAAAAAGAAACAAGGAATTGTTTTTACATTCCAGACAATATTGGATAGAATTTTGCCCATTGCGAATTATCTGTGAGGGTGTTTATATTTTCTTATTGATTTCTATAGTTTTTCTTAATTTAAATATAAATGTATTTATTATAAGTATTTAGAGAAAATAGAAAAAAAAAACACAGAGAAAAATCCATCTAATTCCTTTTGACCCAAATATAAGCAATATATATATATATATATATATATATATATATATATATATATATATATATATATATTTAGCCAGGCAGTGGTAGTGCATGCCTTTAATCCCAGCACTTGGGAGGCAGAGACAGGCAGATTTCTAAGTTCTGAGGACAGCCTGGTCTACAAAGTTAGTTGTCCAGGACAGCCAGGGATACACAGAGAAACCATGTCTTGAACCCCCCTCCCTCCCAAAAATATTTTTGGTTTTTTACTTGTATGGATATATGATTTTATGTAACTCAACAATATTAGAATAATTCATGATTTTGTTTTGTTTTCTGGTTTTCATACTTAATAGTAGGACTGATAGTCTCTGCTAGTATTCAATATAATTTTGGGATACAATTTACCTTTCCTTGAGCATTTAATTTTTGTTTTCAGTTTTGTTTTCAGATGTAGTTTATTTTTCAAGTAAACATACACACAGACACACCACTTTTAGGTCTTATATGTATGTATGATTGTGTTTTGTTGCTTATGCATAATAATCAGGTTACATTCCTTTTCCTAAAAAATTGCTGGATGTATATACTGTGTGGAAAGATGATTTTATGTAACTTAACAATGCTAGACTACATCATGATTTTGTTTCATTCTCCTTTTTTATACGCCCCGTACATTTTCCTCTAATTACACAAGAATACATAAATAATGTTTTCTTCTTTTATCAAAGTCACCACTGTTATCAAGTTGATTAGAATTCTTTCAAGCCAGATTCCATACATTTAAAACCACAAATGTAATTGTGTGGATATGTGTGTGTATGTGCTTTTGAAACTTTTTATTGTAATATACTCAAGGAACAGTAATGAGATGCAAATGTTCAGGGTATTGCAAACATGCACTTGCATTTCCACAATTATGAATTTGTGACTGTATGTACTCATTTATAGTTATATGCATTAAACATATATCCATGAATATGTGATTTCTACATTATAATAATTATTTTCATTATACATTCTGAACATTTCCTCCAAGAGATATATTTTCCAATATTCTGTTTGGCACTAAATGAGACCTGTCTTTTAAATTTATTTGTATAATTTATATATAAAAATAAATTCTAGGGGCTGGAGAAAAGACTCAGAGTAAGGAGCAGGTCCCCTGAATTTTGGGCATTTTCATCACTTATTACTTGCTCTCATCACCTTACATTAAACCTATCTTCATTTCAACAATCCCTCTACTACTTTGAACTATTTTTTCTTTTGATTTGTAGACAGTGAAGGGTGGGCATCATGATACCCCCGCCCCATTCATGATGAACTACTGCTTACCGGGATCAACCCTGTGTAAGTCTTATGCAGGTAATCACAGCTGTAGTGAGTTCATGAGCATAAGGGCAACATCATGTTTAGAAGATACTGTTTTGCAGCACTCCTCTTCAATCTATGATGCTTATATTCTCTCCATTCTCTTCTTTTAACAAGTTTTCAGAGCCTTGGAGAGCGTAAAACAGACACACCATTTGGGCCTTAGAACTTGTCACTTATTCCTAGCACCTTGAACAGATACACATTTGTATAAAAGTAGAAGTATGTATGTAGAAAAAAGATCTAGATAGAAATAAAATGGGATATTAACAGGTAGTCTTAATAGACTTCTTTTAGCATAATCTCTAACAACAATCTATAAGTATTTGTTCTTATACTCACAGATAAGTGTAATATTCACTCCTCATTAGAGAAACTTCTCTTTGCACAGATAGAGACCATTACCCCAAACTATACACAATCAAAATGCAGAGTTGAGAAGCTCAGTCTAAGTGGATACATCTACAATAAACTCCTACACCTAAGGGTTAGGAATCATTGCAGAAGAAGGTGAGAAAAATTAAAAAAAAATACAGAGGATCCAGAAGTTGTCTGTGTTGAGGAATGTCAGAAGCTACACCCATGAAGTCTCACCAAAATAACCACTTAACCTGGAGCAGAAACAAGGACAACAATAAACATGTTAACATGGATGAGGGAGAGCCCAAGATACCTCAACCCTCCACAAACTACAGGCAACTTAGGAGTGCTGAGAGCTGAAGAAATCATTTTCCCAGGAAAGAGCACATCAATTAGCTATTCCATAGCAAATGCTCAGTTCTGAAAACATGCATACAACAAACATTATATAGAATAGGTTGTATTTATGTATTTAGGAATATGTAGGTATACATATACAAATGTAATAGCAAATAATGAAAAGAGAGGCCACAGATTTGAAAGAGAGCGAGGAGAGACTATATGGGAAGATTTGGAGACAGAAAAATGGATGGAGAAATGATGTAACTATATTATAATCTCAAAAAATAATTTGAAAAGTTGCTTTAACAAAGCAACAGTTTTCTGTTACAGTGTTCACCTTTACTTTTGGTTACTTTTAATTATGTTACTATTAATATAGTACTGCTTACCATGGCAATGCTATTTAAGACAAAGTGATTTTTTTTACATTAAATTTATTTTCCATTTCAATATCCTTATAAAAAATTCAAATTAAATCTTTTCTCTATTTCAATGGTAGGTGTATTTAATACATGCTTCTAAGGTCATCATGCCAGAAATGAAATATTAAATGTTTGGTTACTTCATACTTAAGAATGTCAATTTGAGAGATGAAAAATTTAATAAGTACACGGAGAACAAAATTTCTTAATGATCCAGCAGGCAATGATTACTGTGGAATAGTTGTGATTTGCTAGATTCTGTGTAAAAACTTCTTTGCATTTCATGTGGTTAGAGAATTCTAAAAATTTGAAGTATTACTTTTGCAAACTTAAGCTGTTATAATCCCAAGACCTGTTTCCAAGTAGCAAACACAAAGGCTGCATGTTTTTGTGCATTATTCAATGTGAAGATAACTTATTTCTCAATTTAAGTTTTAGTTTGGAAGCTCAAGGTATTTTGGGGGGAGGGCATCTTAGAGTTTGATTAGGAAGAGCCCTTTGGGGCTACATCTGCTGACTTTTCTTTCATGCATACACCTTGCTTTGATAGCTCATCGTGGTGGGGAAGGCACAGTGACAGCAATGGATGTAGACAATTGCTTTTATCTAGAGCAGGCAGGCAGTGGCTTTTGCCCAGATAGTTTTCTTCTTCCCTCCTTTTCATTACATCCAAGACTCCAGCCCAAGGGATGGTGCAACCCACATTCAGGATGGGTTTTCTGGGATCTGTTAATCATCTCTAGAAATGTCCTAATAGGCATCCCCAAAGATATGCCTAACTAATGCCCTCTTGGTGTTTTCCTAATCAAGTCAAAGAAAATCAGCCATTGCAACCCTGAAGCATGTAGCTTTATACAACAGAGGTTGCATCTCTTGTATCTACTGCTTCAACAACAGGCAGAATGGAAAGCAGAACAATGAAGACTACGAGCAGTTATGTTGAAACTGAGGTTATGAAGTTGGGATTTTGAGGACTGAAAATTCTGAAGAAACTGTTCATGAATTCTATCTGACTTGAAATATCTCTGTTCTGCAGTTCCCAGTGTGGAGGATAAGTTCCCACTGGAAACTGCCTTCCAAGAGGCAGCCATTATAGGGACCATTCTTCCTCTTTCATTATCTTGCTTGCTCCTTTTCTGTTGTGAATAGCCCTGGGGCTAATTTTACTTGATGTTAATTCTATTCTCCTGTGAGGGGTTGCGAACAAGGAATAAGTCAGCACTCAGGTGATTTCCTGTAAACCTTCCCACCTCAATTTATAAATTAAGGCTAGAGTCAGTGATTGGGCAGAGAAAGAGGGGAAGATGGAGCTGAAGGTTTGGGGAGAGAAAGAGAGAGAGAGAGAGGACGATGGAGGAGGAGGAAGAAGGAAAAGGGAGCAAAAGCACTTGGCCTGGGGAAACCGCAAGTTCTAAGGGGTCTCTTATATAGGGAAGATGGTAGTGTAGCGGTAGATCTGCCCAATCTAGGCACACAGCATGCATTCATATTATTTGGATTGTGTTTTCATTGCCCGGGCTTATTTGGGTTGGAGATTTACCATAACACCTTTCCTCATTCCTGCTTCTAAAAGTCACTCCTAAATAGATCACCAGGCTCTATTTGCTTAAATTTACCAACAGGTTACCAATATTTTTCATATCTTTAAATACTGTGAGCTTTTTAAATGTTCAATTTTCTTTTTAAGGAATTTCTTTATAAACAAAGCAAAAGTTTAGACTGACTATCTATCTATCTATCTACCTATATATCTGTCTATCTTTCATCTATCTTTGTATCATGCTGGAGGTGGAGCCCAAGGCCTTGTACATACTATACAAGGACTTTACCACTGAGTTACACGCTAGTTCTTTAAATGGAATTGTTAAAATTACACATCACTTTGGTCCCAATAAATGAATATTTTAAAATATTATTTCAAAATCAAAATGCAAATGAGATGATTTCTTGATTTAAGTGCAAGAATTCTCTTTTTTAAAATTATCCATCTGCCTTTTTCCCTGGCTTTCAAAGATTGGGCTGACTCCCAGGCTGTATTTTATTCCCATTTTTTTCTGAATGGCTTCCCCACTGTTCTAGGGGACAGGCTATTACTCTTGTATTTTTCTTTGTGGGAACAGAGTTCCCTGTGGTGTGCTGAGAATTGCTGTTTAGTTGATGGTATTTTCACTTCTGCCTGAGTCTTGCTTTATAGGGCAGAGCTGAAAATTACCCCTCAGCTTGAAGTCATCAGTTTAAGAATTTGATATTTCTAGAAATATAATTTCCAAATACCACTTTCTCCTTCTTCTTTTTGCTCAAGTCTTCTTTCTGCATTTCTACTTTATTGGTTAAAGTTTGATAGTTTGCAGCAAACTCTAATGTTAAAAATTTCTATTGGAAATGTTCATTTGATTACATGTTTGAAGTTGTTCTTACTCTCTACAAATCTAGGATTTTTATACTGCTTCTGGCATGCCTTTTTGTTCAATAAAATTTATCACAGATTTCTAGGCTTACTATAGATGCTCTTCAACATATATGAATGTGGAGTTCTAAAGGTATAAGAATAGAGCTTCAGAACTATGTAATCCAGAGTATAGCCAGGAAGAAAGCAATTATAACAGGTTGTTTATTTGAGGAAATACATAGATATATTAGAGTCCAAAGAGCAATGTAATTAAGCACCATTGGGATATAGTGGGATTTTTAGTTGATCCAGGTGTGTGCTGCCACAAATCATGCCCCACATACATGTTGAAGGGCTGAGTCCTAGTCTATATTCTGGTTGACCCAGTGGAAGGAGGCTATTATGAAAGGTCACAAAGAGGACTTTAAGTGGGTGGTTTCAGGTTTGTATCTTCCTTTGGAACCCAGCTATCCAAATACTGTGGCTTCTGAAAACTGTTTGCCAAAACTGGGGGAAATATCTCAGGGTAAACCTTAAGTTATGTATCATTTGCTACCATGCTATTGTTAACTGACTTCAAATTTTTGTTTAGGAGAATGCCATCAAATGCAGAGGAATTCACTATGTGTACTCAAGCCAAAATTGCTGTTCTGTAGTCAGAAGTTTTACTATGAACAAGAAAACACAGCAAATATAAGTCAACTGTGCTAGGCAGCAAAATTCTTCATTATGCTATAGTTATGTCTTTCTAACTGTGGAGACACAGAGAGAAACAGAATGTGCCTCAAGATGGAGCCCTTGAACCACAAAGTTTTGAAGCAATCTGTAAACTAGCCAGATGCATGTGATGTTTGTGGAGGTCAAAGAAGTTTGGCTGTGGGAAAGTAGAAGGTCGGAAGAAGCTATATTGCCTCCCTTCAAATCTTTCACCAGAGCCAGGCAAACCAAAAGTGGGGAAAGATGTGGAAGTTTTCAGACTCAGGTCCCATCTGCTTTTTGTTTTAAAGGATCAAATCAGTGAGGTAAGAAATTTTTGTTAATAAATAATTTGTTAATTTTTCTAATAAAATATGCATTTCCTTCTTTGAAAACCCATCTTGCACTTTAGTTGTACAGCTTGAAGTTTTAGTAATGTTCTTTAATCCCTAGCAAGTTCTCTTTTTCATTGTGTGAAAGGAACTAAAGCACAAGGAAGAATCAAGTATAAGCCAATATGATCCTAGGAAGGTGTACCCCGGAAAGATAATGGAGAGGAAGGAAGATCTTTTCATGTAGTAGAGAGAGCTGGGGTCTCAGCATCTGTTATGCTGAGGACAGAATACTGCCTCTGTCTGCTTCCTAGCTATTCCTTGTTCCCTAAACTAGTAGCTATTCCAGTCCCCTAAGAATCAGAAAAAATACATGAAAGTGCCTCATGCTTGTGCTTACTACCAGAGTCCTTTGAAGGGTCACTGTTAGAGTAGCCATTTATACATGTTCAGGTGTACATAGAATGAGGCATTATATATTGTGTTGTGTACACTACTAACATGTGAAACAGGAATATAAATGAGCTGCAGAACAACAGATAAATGTTACCTCTTTTCATGATGGCCCATGGGGTCATGTGCTTATCAGGGCCAGCATGTGGGCAGACATGTCCTTGTTTACATGATTGTTCTGTGCTATGATTTCATCTCACTCACCTTCCCCCAAATAGTTACCCTATACTGGGAGATCCCCAGCAGCCTGTGTGGACATAGGAAGTTAGGAGTCTTGGATAACAATTTGAGATGTGCAATGGTTTGGTCTAATTCTTCCAAGGCTTTTTGTGCTTTGAGCATTTTTTTTTTCTCAGACAGTAGAGCTCCTCCCAATATCCTCAGTCATCCTTCCCTCTTCTATAGGTGAGTTATGCCTACCTAAAGGGGCACATTTCTCTGGCAGGCTATGTAAGATTGCTTGCCACATTATAGGTAAATGTTTTAGTTATGAGTTTACTGCTGTGAACAGATACTATGACCAAGGGAACTCTTCTAAGGACAGCATTTAATTGGGGCTGGCTTACAGGTTCAGAAATTCAGTCTTGTATCATCAAGGCAGGAGCATGGCAGTGTCCAGGCAGGCATGGTGCAGGAGGAGTTGTGAGTTCTACATCTTTATCTGAAGGCTCCTAGGAAAAGACTGGCTCACATGTGATTATGGGGAGGGTCTTTTTGCCCATCCTACAGAGACACACTTCCTTCAACAAGGCCACACCCACTTCAACAAGGCCACACCTCCAAATATTGCCACTCCTCAGGCCAAGCCTATTCAAACAACCACAAAAAGTAATATCACAATATATCATATCACATCATATGTATCATAGACTTTCTTTGGGTGATGTCCTGTATATAACTCCTTACATTTAGGAACATCATATAACTTAAAAATGTTTTCATCTTTTCATTCTATTTGTCATCTCCTTTCATCACCTGCACCCCATACCCTGATACCCCAAGCCTATCTTGACTTTTTTCCCTTTCTAGCTAAGAATTCTTCCGATCCTTCTCTTTCCTTTATCTTTACTTTCACTAACTGTTTTTCGTTATTCTTGTCAGTTTCTACTCTCCTCCCTTTATAGCTTCCTTCCCATCCAAATTTCTTTCCTTTACTTCTGTTCCCTCTTTCCCACTGCTATTAGTGTCCCTCCTTCTATTTTCATTCATTAACCTGTTCCATTTTATTCATTAGCACTGGATCACAGAGTTCCAGAAGATGGAAGGTCATATAGTAGTGCAGATGTCAAAGCCTCTTAGGCTAAAATCAGTTCTTTAACTGTCCATTCACTCTGAATAACAGAGTCTACAGTAGTGGCCACCATGGATTTAGATCTGTAGGCAGTGAATAAATTCTCTCTGCAGCTGGAACTGTAAATATAGACTTTGCCCAGTCTGGTTCATAACTCATCTGCTCTTGAAATTACAAAGGCAGGAAGATCACAGAGTATCTTCAAGGCTAGTCTAATGGTCTTCACATTTTTTGAAGGCCACCATTTCCTCTGAGAATCAACTGAAACTCTTAGACCATTTTCCCAGAAAAATGCCATTCCCTTGAAGATTTGCTTGAAGTATTTGTGATCATTTCTGTAAACTGCTTCTGTAGACATCCAGGTTGCCTTGACTACCTAATTGTAGCAGAACAAAATAGCTCTTGGCTTGCTTTTACAGATAGATACTCAAGGTCTTTACATGGTTTTCACTTTTGAAAACCCTTCCCTCACTCCTC
The DNA here is from genome assembly GCF_978045245.1 of Mus caroli. Taxonomy (NCBI): domain Eukaryota; kingdom Metazoa; phylum Chordata; class Mammalia; order Rodentia; family Muridae; genus Mus; species Mus caroli. The sequence goes on along the minus strand of NW_028227260.1, from coordinate 140,472,340 downwards.
TTTTCAGCATAAAATCAAGATTTGCTCAGAGATTGTTGTCCTGCTAGCAGTAATCAATACATCTTTTAATTATAATTGTATTGAGCCTATGGTCTGGATCAGGAACTCCATAACATTTTTAAGGAGTACACAGATATCCTGCAACATATTCATGGATTTTCTAAAAGTTCTTCAGTTTAAAGTCAGACAATGTAAGTTCAAATTCCAAAGAAGGGTCTGTTTTCCTGACAATTGGTGTCACAAGCTGGAAGACTGAGAAATATGGCAGAGCTCTGCTTATAATTTTCTAGATACAGTGCATACTGGTTAATTATACCAATCTTAAGCTTTTGCTGCTCTCTGTAAACAGGGACATCACTTTTTAATGTTTCTCCTTTCTTGACCTAGCTATTTTTACTGCAGAATCTCTGAGGTACAACTTCATCCAGAAAATGTTCGCCAGAGAGCTGTAGCTTTCCACAGCTTCCTCTTTAGTCAGCTTGGTCACATCCTTTATTCAAACCTTCTGACTCAGTGTAGCTATTGCCACATGAAAACTGAATACACGAGAGAAGGATCCCACTGACTCAACTTTGGAAATATTTTTTTTCTTGAAGTCTGACCTCTGGGTTTAATCAATGTGACCTTATGAATTAACTTGTGTGTTATTTTAAGCATGTTCCTTATGCTTTATTTGTATCCTTAATGGAAATTTAGTGCTTTTTTAATTAATTAGTCTCCTTCTTCTTGATGCCCATTAGGTCTTCCAAGTTTACACACAAAATCAGATTTTCAAGAGCAATTTACTTTTTTCTCTCTTTTGTTAGGTGTTGCTTAAAATGGCCTTTATTCAATGACTTCAATTAACAGGTACTAAAAGCAATTTTTGTGTGAAATTTAGCTCTAATCAGAAGGAAGCTAAAGAGAGCAGTATCAAACATTGGCTATGTCTAGATTGTGTTTTCCAGTCAGGGAAGGGAACTATTGGGACTAGGAAAAAGCAGGGAATAAGAGTGACACAGGCAGGTGGGAATTCATAGTTTCAATTGATTATTAATCCTTTTGCCAGGAGAGTTGTGATGTGCCAAGTTCGAAAGGTCTTAATTAGGGTTTTACTGCTGTGAGCAGACCCATGACCAAGGTAAATCTTATAAAGGACAACATTTAATTGGGGCTGGCTTATAGGTTCAGAGGTTCAGGCCATTATCATCAAGGTGGGAGCATAGCAGAATCTATGCAGGCATAGTGCAGGCAGAGCTGATAGTTCTACATCTTCACCTGAAGCCTGCTAATAGAATACTGACTTCCAGGCAGCTAGGATGAGAGTTTTAAAGACCACATCTACAGTGACACACCTACTCTAATAAGGCCACATCTACTCCAACAGGGCCATACCTTCTAATAGTGCCACTCCCTGGAACAAGGATATTCAAACCTTAACATTCCACTCCCTAGACCCCATAGGCTTATTCAAACATGTGTGTCTATAGGAGCCATACCTAGACATAGCAGAATGCAAAATATATTTAGTTCAACTTCAAAAGTCCCATAGTCTATAGCAGTTTCAACAATGTAAAAAGTCCAAAGTTCAAAGTCTCTTCTGAGATTCGTCCAATCACTTAACTATAATCTCCAAAGCAAGACAGGAAAGTAGCTGGGCAAACGCTAAACTGAATCTCTATGTCTGATGCCAAAGCAAAGTTCAGATCTCCAACTCCTTTTTCACATTTGTTGACTGCAACAAACTTCTTTCTCTTCAGCTGATTCCACTCCCTGTTAGCAGCTTTCTTCAACAGATAGCTCACATCTCTGGCATCTCGAACATCTTGTGATCTCCAAGGCAATTTCAATGTTACAGCCTTGGATATTTCTGGAACACCACTTCTCTGTACTCTCAGAAAACATTTCCCAAATATTTCATCTCAATGATGCTGGTCTCTTCTTAATCACCACTAATTTCTTAGCTCCAGCTAACTAACATCAATTGTCTCAGTAGTCCCTTCTATTCTGGACTCTAAAGCCAGAGTTACATAAGTTCTGCTGCTTGCTGGGGCTGGAACATGGCTCCTTGTTCTATTGCACTGTTACTAAATTTCTGTTTTCCAACTCCTTCACTGCCTAAGCTTGGCTGTCCTGGATCTTGCTCTGTAGGTTGACCTTGAACTCAGAGATCTGCATACCTGTCTCCTGGGATTAAAGGTGTGTGTGATCACTTGGAGACTTAAGCTTTTCTTCACCTAGAACTTGCTCTGTCCCAGGCTGGCTGGCTTTATCTCTTGGGATTAAATTTATGTACCACAACATCTGGATCTAAATTTAGCTACGTAGAATCTTGCCCTAAAGTCTCATTCCCTTAATCTTTTATCTCCTAGAACACAAGATTGGGCTCCATTTCACTTCCTGGTGCCCCTTTAATACTCAAACCATATATTTTATATTTTTCCTTTCTAACTTACTATGATTCTTCAAAATGTTCTTCATGAGACTTAACTAGAGAAGAAAGTCTCTGCTAGGCTTTTTTGAGACTACCTTTGTCAATGCAATTAATATAAATCTCCTTACCTTAGCCTCAGGTAGACTGTTCAGACAAGGGCAAAAAGCAGTCACATTCTTCACCAACATACCACAAAAAACATTCTCTACACCACATACGGCATTCTCCCTGGTTGGTGGCCCAGGCTCTGTGAGCCACCCGTGGTCCCAGGTTAGTTGACTCAGGGTCTACTTGTGGTGCCCTTGACCAATCTGACTTGCTCATTTTTATCCCTCTCTCTTCCAAAACACTCCCTCAGATCTGCCTAACATTTGATGTGGGTCTATATTTTTGCCTTTATCTGCTGCTGAATGAAGCCTCTCAGGAGGCATTTATGCTAGATTCCTATCTGTAAGCATAACAGGGCATCTTTAAGTGTCAGGGGTTGGTTCTCAGGAGAAAACAAATAGTCTTCTGAGGTGGACTGAGAGATATGACAGGCTAAGAGAGGAGGTGAGGAGGAGAACAGGGATGTTGATCAGGTGTTGGGAAAAGAGGAGTGAGAGAGGCCTGGGATGGGAGAGGATACAGGGAGTCTATGGACGTGACTCTAGGTTATATTACTCCCAGGGGAATAATATTCATGCATGCACTCTCCCTTGGGACCCAGTTCCTTTGGGTCTGTGGAGTGTAGCATGGACATACTGTATTTTGTGGCTAGTAGTATCCACTTATAAGTGGATACACACCATGTCTGTTCTTTAGGGACTGGGTTACCACACTCAGGATGATATCCTCAAGATCTATCCATTTTGTCTGCAAAATTCATGATGTCTTTGTTTTTCATAGCTGAATAGTATTCCATTGTGTAGATGTAACACATTTTCTTTATTCATTATTCAGTTGAGGAACATCTAGGTTGTTTCCAGTTTCTGGGTATTAGAAATAAAGCTGCTATGAACATAGTTGCACAAGTGTTCCTGTGGTATATTGGAGCATCTTTTTGGGTATATGTCCAGGAGTGATATAGCTATGTCTTAAGACAGAACTATTCCTGGTTTTTGAGAAACTACCAAATCAATTTCAAAAGTGGTTGTACAAGATTGCACTCCCAACAGCAATGGAGGAATGTACTTTTTGCTCCACATCCTCACCAACAAGTGCTATCACTTGAGTTTTTGATCTTAGCTATTCTGACAGCTGTAAGGTGGAATCTCAGAATTGTTTTGATTTGCATTTCCCCAATGACTAAGGATGTTGAACATTTTTAAAAGTGCTTCTCAGACATTCAAGATACCTTTGTTGAGAATTCTGTTTAGTTCTGTATCCCATTTCTTAATTGGGTTATTTGGGCTTTTGGTGTCTAACTTCTTGAGTTCTTTGTAAATTTTGGATGATCTCTGGGAGATGTAGGATTGGTGAAGATCTTTTCTCAATCTGTAGGCTGTCATTTTGCCCTATTAACAGTGTCCTTTGCCTTACAGAAGGTTTTCAGTTTCATGAGCTCCCATTTATCAATTGTTGATCTTAGACCCTGAGCTACTGCTGTTCTGTTCAGGATGTTGTCATCTGTGCCAATGAGTTCAAGGTTAATCCCCACTCTATGTTCTAGTACATTTAGTGCAGGATGATAGATATGGCTCTATTTGTATTCTTCTACATGCATAGATCCAGTTAGACCAGCACCATTTTTGAAGATGCTTTCTTTTTCCACTGGATGGTTTTGCCTTCTTTTTTCAAAAATCAAAGGGATGTGGGTTTATTTTAGGGTCTTCAGATCAATTCCATTGATAAATCTGTTTGTTTCTATACCAATACCATGCAATTATTTTTATTACTATTGCTCTGTAGATCAGCTTGAGATAAGAGATGGTGATCTTTTATTGATCAGGATTGCTTTAGCTATTGTTGTGGTTTGAATATGCTTGGCCCAGGGAGTGGCACTATTTGGAGGTGTGGCCTTGTTGGAGTAGGTGTGTCACCTTGGTGTGGGCTTAAGACCCTGAATTTAGCTGCCTAGAGTCAGTCTTCCACTAGTAACCTTCAGATGAAAATATAGAACTCTCAGTTCTTCCTGTGCTAGGCCTGCCTGGATTCTATGATGTTCCTTCCTTGATGATTCTACCCCAATTAAATGTCCTTTATAAGAATTGCCTTGGTTATGGTATCTGTTCACAGCAGTAAAACCCAAGATAGCTATCCTGGGTTTTTTTGTTTGTTTTGTTTTTCCATATGAAGCTGAGAATTGCTCTTCCAATGTCTAAAGAGTTGTGTTATAATTTTGATGGGAATTTCACTGAATCTGTAGATACTTATAAATATTTTTTTGGTAAGATGGCCACTTTCACTATATTAATCCTATTGATCATGATCAAGGGAGATCTTTCCATCTTCTGATATCTTCCTCAATTTCTTTCTTCAGCAACTTGAAATGCTTGTCTTACAGGTCTTTCACTTGCTTCGTTAGAGTTAGACCAAGATATTTTATATTATTTGTGACTATTGTGAAGGTTAGTATTTAGCTGCTTTCTTTCTCAGCCATTTATCATTTACATAAAGGAGGGCTACTGAGTTTTATGAGTTAATTTTGTATACAGCTACATTGCTGAAAGTGGTTATCAGCTGTAGGAATTCTCTGGTAGAATTTTGGGGGTTACCCATTTATACTATCATATCATCTACAAATATAGATACTTTGACATCGTCCTTTCCAAATTGCATCCCTTGGATCTCCTTTTGTTGTCTTATTTCTCTGGGTAGAACTTCAAGTTCTATACTGAATAGATAGGGAGAGAGTGGGCAACCTTGTCTTATCTCTGACTTTAGTGGAAATACTTTAAGATCAAGTTTCTTTCCATTTAGTTTGATGTTGGTTATTAGCTTATTGGATATTGCTTTGATTATGTTTAAGTATGTGTCCTATATCCCTGATGTCTCTAATATCTTTAACATGAAGGGGTGTTGGTTTTTGTGAAAGGCCTCTCTAGTGTCTAATGAGATATTCATGTCATTTTTTTCCTTTCAGTTTGTTTATATGTTAGATTATGTTGATGAATTTTCATATATTGAACCATCCTGCATCTGTAGGATGAAGCCTACTTGACCACGTTGGAAGATGTTTTGGAAGTGTTGCTGAATTTAGTTTGGAAGTATTTTACTGAATGTTTTTGAATTAATGTTCATAAGAGAAATTGGTCTGAAATTCTGTTTGTTGAGTCTTTGTGTGGTTTAGATATTCAGAGTGATTGTGACTTCATAGAATTTGGCAAGGTTCCTTCAGTTTCTACTTTGTGAAATAGTTTGCGGAGTACTGACATTAATTCTTCCTTGAGAGTCTGGTAGAATTCTGTGCTAAAACCATCTGTTCTGAGCTTTTTTTTTTTTTTTTTTTTTTTTTTTGGTTGGGAGACATTTATTGATAGTTTTTATTTCTCTAGGGGATATAAGTCTGCTTACATAGTTTACCCGACTTTGATTTAACTTTGGTAAGTGGTATCTGTCTAGAGAATCATCCATTTTGTTAAGATTTTCCATTTTTGTGGTGCATAGGCTTTTGAAGTAAGATTTAATGCTTTTTTGAATTTCTTCAGTGTCAATTGTTATGTCTACCTTCTCATTTCTGATTTTGTTTGTTTGAATACTGTCTTTCTGTCTTTTAGCTAGTTTGGCCAAGGGTTTGTCTATCTTGTTGATTTTCTTAAAAACAAACAAACAAACAAACAAACAAAACAACAGCTCTTTGCTTTGTTGATTCTTTGTATTATGTTCTTTGTTTCTAATTGATTCATTCCAGTCCTGATTTTGATTATTTCCTGCCTTCTACTCCTTTTTGGTGTATTTGCTTCTTCCTCATCTTTTTTTTTTTTTCTAGAGTTTTTAGAGTTTTAGTTTACTTTTAAATATCTGGTATGAGAACTTTCGAATTTCTTTATGAAGGCACTTAGTGTTATGAAAATTTCTCCTAGCACTGCTTGTATTTTGTCCCATAAGTTTGGGTATATTGTGCCTTTATTTTCATTGAATTCTAGAAAGCCTTTAATTTCTTTATTTTTTTCCCTGACCCAGACACCATTGAGTAGATAGTTATTTGGTTTCCATGAGTGTGTAGGCTTTCTGGTATTTCTCTTGTTTTTGAAGTCCAGCTTTAAGCCATGGTAGTGTGGTTAAATACAAGGAATTCAATTTCTTGTGTTTGTTGAGACTTGCTTTGTGACTGACTATAGGGTCAGTTTGGAGAGAATTCCATTAGGTGCAGAAAAGAAAGTATATTATTTTGTGTTTGGGTTAAATATTCTATAGATGTCTGTTAGGTCCATCTGATTCATTACATGTTAGTTTTATTGTTTCTCTGTTTAGTTTTAGTCTGGATGATCTGTCAGCTTGTGACTATGGGTTGTTGAATTCTCCCACTACTAGTGTGTGGGGCTCAATGTGTGATTTAAGCTTTAGTAATGTTTCTTTTACAAATGTGGGTGCCCTTGTATTTGAATCATAGATATTCAGAATTAACATATCATCTTTGTAGATTTTTCCTTTGATGACTATGAAGTTTCCTTCTCCATCTCTTTTGATTACTTTTGGTTAAAGTCTATATTATTAGATATTAGAATTGCTACTCCAACTTGCTTCTTGTGTCCATTTGCTTAGAAAACTTTTGCCCAGTCCTTTACTCTGAGTCAATGTCTATCTTTATTGCTGAGATATGTTTCTTATATGCAGCAGAATCCTGTTTTTGCATTCATTCTATTAGTTTGTGTCATTTTATTGGGGAATTGACTCCATTGGTGTTGAGAGTTATTAATGTTGTTAGAAATTGTTAATTTCTGCTATTTTAATTTTGGTGGTATTCATGTGTGTGTGTGTGTGTGTGTGTTTATGTTTATGTTTGTTTCCTTGTTTTTTGCTGGTATTGGATTACTTATTTCTTGTGTTTTCTTGGATGTTGTTATACTTATTGTGTTGGAGTTTTCCTTCTAGTGTTTTATGTAGGGCTGGATTTGTGGATAAATATTGTTTAAACTTGGTTCTGTCATGGAATAGTTTGTGTTCTCCATCTATGATGACTGAGAGTTTTGCTGGGTATGGTAGTCTAGGTTGGCATCTGTGGTTTTTTTTTAAGAGGTTACTGGATATCTGTCCAGGCTCTTCTAGCTTTTAGAGTTTCTGTTGAGAAGTCTGATGTAATTTTGATAGTTCTGCATTTGTATGTTACCTACCCTTTTCCCCTTGATGCTTTTAATATTCTTTCTTTGTACCATAGAATTAGTGATTTGATTATTATGAGTCAGAGGATTTTATTTTCTGGTCCAGTCTAATTGGTGTTCTCTAAGCTTCTTATATGTTTATAGGTATTTCTGTATGCTGCAAAAGGGTTTTTTGTTTTGTTTTGTTTTGTTTGTTTGTTTGTTTTCAATGTTTTTTTTTGTTGAAAGTATTTTCTGGTCCCTGGAACTGGGACTCTTCACCTTCTTCTATTCCTATTTTTCTTAGGTTAGGCTTTTTCACAATATCCCAGATTTCCTGGATGTTTTGTGTCAGGGACTTTTTTAGATTTAACATTTTTTGACTCATGTATCAATTTCTTCTATTGTATATTCTATAACTGAGTTTCTCTCTTCCACCTCCTGAATTCTGTTGGTGATGCTTGAATTTGTTGTTCTTGTTCTCTTCTCTAGGCTTTCTATCTCCAGAATTTCTGCCGTTTGCGTTTTCTTTATTACTTCTGTCTCCACTCTCAAGTCTTGCACAGTTTTGCTTATTTACTTCACCTGTTTAATTGCATTTCCCTGTATTTCTTTAAGGGGTTTATTTGCTTCCTCTTTAAAGACTTCTGTTTTCTGTATGCCTTTAAGGGATGTATTCATCTCCTTTTGAAAGGCCTCTATCTTCTTTACAAGATTGGATTGAAGGTCATTTTCTTGTGCTTTGTTTGTGCTAAGATATCCAGGGCTTGCTGTTCTAGTATAGCTATGCTAATCAAGATATCAAATTTTCCAGGGTTTTGTTGATTTTTTAAAATAGCCTTTAGCCCTCTGCTTGTCCCTGGATATTCCTATTGTAGTAGGTATTGGGAGGGAGCCTAACCTTAATGATCCTGGTTTTGCAGGCTCCTGGTGTGTATCCTTGGCCTGGACAATGATACTCAGGGAATGGTGCAAGTCTCCCAGCTATTGAGTATGCTGGGAATATGGTGGGAAGGGGATTAGGTAGAGGAAGGCAAGTAGAGAAATGGGTGTATAGTGGAGGTCTGAGGGATAGTAGGCCACTCAGAGAACCTACACATGCCCCATAGGACTCAGCCAGCAGGGAAATGGGTGCAGGAAGAGAATCTAACCTGTTTGGTTCTGGATCAGCAGGTCTGATGAAAGTGGATGGAGAGGTCATGGGACAATGGAGTTCTGGGTGACAGCCTGCATGATGTGGACACCCTTCTTAATGTTTGCAGCCTTTGGATTGCATTATTCTTTCTAAATATTTATCTTTTTCTTTTATGTGTATTGCCTACATTTATGTCTGTGAAGGTACTAAATCCCCTAGAATTTGAGCTGTAGACAGTTGTCAGCTCCCATGTGGGTATAGAAAATTAAACCCAGTTGGTCTAGAAGAACAGACAGTGCTCTTAACCTCTGAGACACCCCTCTAGTCCCTGGATTGCCATAACTTTATTAGGATGTTTTTGTGCACCTACTTTTACCAGGGAGAGAAATTTAGGTGGGGTTTTTCTCTACAAAAGCTGTCAAGATATACTCTTCTCTTCCTTAGCCCTCTTCTGCTGCCTTAGGCTCAGACAGTGTGGTTGTTTTGGCTGCCATTGGCCATTCCATCCCTTGTGGCACATTGTATAGCCAGTGAGATGCATACCTTCTTAGGTCATCATGTCAGATGGTCAGGAGAAAATATAAGTGACTATGAATTAACTATTGGATGTGGGAAGTGGAAAAAATAGTGTAACATATCACTGGTGTACGTTGGGTATCATTTAGCTTTAGCAAAAGATCGTTTTCCCTATCATTGTAGGAACACATCTCTAAGTACCTACTTGGTTTTCTATCTCATAAAGCAATTTACTTTGCTAATACACCTTCTTTATAGTGATTAATTCTCAGTGAAAATGAGAAAAAGGATATGTGTTCTGCAAATAAATACTGAATTTCTATTTCTGAAAAGAAAGAAAGAAAAACAACAGTGCCTCATCCAGCCTGACCAGCACTGGGGTAGCTAGAGCGCAGGGTCGGCTGACACCCGCCACCTACCCAGGACCCCCACCACAGGATTTTGAGACTGCTGGTGAGTGGAACACAGCTTCTGCTCCAATCCAATTGCATGCAGGACCTGAGACTGCATTAGTTAGGGAAGCAGAAACCGGCCTGAGTAGGGCCACAGGCCTCATCCGGCCGGACCAGCACCGGGGTAGCTAGAGCGCAGGGTCGGCTGACACCCGCCAGCTACCCACGACCCCCGCCGCAGGATTTTGAGACTGCTGGTGAGTGGAACACAGCTTCTGCTCCAGTCCAATCACGCAGGACCTGAGACTGCCTTGGTTGGGGAGGCAGAAATCCGGCCTGAGTAGGGCCACAAGCCTCTTCCGGTCAGAAAAGCACCAGGGTAGCTAGGGCGCAGGGTCGGCTGACACTCGCCAGATACCCACAACACCCGCCACAGGATCTTAAGACTTCTGGTGAGTGGAACACAGCTTCTGCTCCAATCCAATTGTGCGCGGGACCTGAGACTGCATTAGTTAGGGAAGCAGAAACTGACCTGAGTAGGGCCACAGGCCTCATCCGGCCGGACCAGCACCGGGGTAGCTAGAGCGCAGGGTCAGCTGACACCCGCCAGCTACCCACGACCCCCGCCACAGGATTTTGAGACTGCTGGTGAGTGGAACACAGCTTCTGCTCCAGTCCAATCACGCAGGACCTGAGACTGCCTTGGTTGGGGAGGCAGAAATCCGGCCTGAGTAGGGCCACAAGCCTCTTCCGGTCAGAAAAGCACCGGGTAGCTAGGGCGCAGGGTCGGCTGACACTCGCCAGATACCCACAACACCCGCCACAGGATCTTAAGACTTCTGGTGAGTGGAACACAGCTTCTGCTCCAATCCAATTGTGCGCGGGACCTGAGACTGCATTAGTTAGGGAAGCAGAAACTGACCTGAGTAGGGCCACAGGCCTCATCCGGCCAGACCAGCACCCGGGTAGCTAGAGCGCAGGGTCGGCTGACACCCGCCAGCTACCCACGACCCCCGCCAAAGGATTTTGAGACTGCTGGTGAGTGGAACACAGCTTCTGCTCCAATCTTTAAACAGTGACAACGACAACAACTAACCCCAGGGATTACCAGATGGCGAAAGGTAAACGTAATAATCTTACTAACAGAAACCAAGACCACTCACCATCATCAGAACCCAGCACTCCCACGTCGCCCACTCCAGGGCACCCCAACACACTGGAAAAGCTAGACACGGATCTAAAAGCATATCTCATGATGATGGTAGAGGACTTCAAGAAGGACTTTAATAACACACTTAAAGAAATAAAAAGGAACATTGGTAAACAGGTAGAAGACAGTAAAGAGGAAGCACAAAAATCCCTTAAAGAATTACAGGAGAACACTGCTAAAGAGTTACAAATCCGTAAAGAAAAACAGGATAACATAATCAAACAGGTAGAAGTCCTTAATGAAAAACAGGAAAACACATCCAAACAGATGATGGAAATGAACAAAACCATACTAGACCAAAAAAGGGAAGTAGACACAATAAAGAAAACCCAAAATGAGGCAACACTGGAGATAGAAAACCTAGGAAAGAAATCTGGAACCATAGATACCAGCATCAGCAACAGAATACAAGAGATGGAAGAGAGAATCTCAGGTGCAGAAGATTCCATAGAGAACATCGGCACAACAATCAAGGAAAATGTAAAATGCAAAAAGATCCTAACTCAAAACATCCAAGAAATACAGGACACAATGAGAAGACCAAACCTACGGATAATAGGAGTGGATGAGAATGAAGATTTTCAACTCAAAGGACCAGCAAACATCTTCAACAAAATTATAGAAGAAAACTTCCCAAATCTAAAGAAAGAGATGCCCATGAACATACAAGAAGCCTACAGAACTCCAAATAGACTGGACCAGAAAAGAAATACCTCCCGACACATAATAATCAGAACAACAAATGCTCTAAATAAAGACAGAATACTAAAAGCAGTAAGAGAAAAAGGCCAAGTAACATATAAAGGCAAGCCTATCAGAATTACACCAGATTTCTCACCAGAGACAATGAAAGCCAGAAGATCCTGGACGGATGTTATACAGACATTAAAAGAACACAAATTCCAGCCCAGGCTACTATACCCAGCCAAACTCTCAATTAACATAGATGGAGAAACCAAAGTATTCCACGACAAAACCAAATTCACACATTATCTCTCCACGAATCCAGCCCTTCAAAGGATAATAACAGAAAAAAACCAATACAAGGACAGGAACCACGCCCTAGAAACAACAAGAAGGTAATCCCTCAACAAACCTAAAAGAAGACAGCCACAAGAACAGAATGCCAACTTTAACAACAAAAATAACAGGAAACAACAATTACTTTTCCTTAATATCTCTTAATATCAATGGACTCAACTCCCCGATAAAAAGACATAGACTAACAAACTGGCTACACAAACAAGACCCAACATTTTGCTGCTTATAGGAAACTCATCTCAGAGAAAAAGATAGACACTACCTCAGAATGAAAGGCTGGAAAACAATTTTCCAAGCAAATGGTATGAAGAAACAAGATGGAGTAGCCATTCTAATATGTGATAAGATTGACTTCCAACCCAAAGTCATTAAAAAAGACAGGGAGGGACACTTCATACTCATCAAAGGTAAAATCCTCCAAGAGGAACTATCAATCCTGAATATCTATGCTCCAAATACAAAGGCAGCCACATTCATTAAAGAAACTTTAGTAAATCTCAAAGCACACATTGCACCTCATACAATAATAGTGGGAGACTTCAACACACCACTTTCACCAATGGACAGATCATGGAAACAGAAACTAAACAGGGACACAGAGAAACTAAGAGAAATTATGAATCAAATGTATCTGGCAGATATTTACAGAACATTCTATCCTAAAACAAAGGGATATACCTTCTTCTCAGCACCTCATGGTACCTTCTCCAAAATTGACCACATAATTAGTCACAAAACAGGCCTCAACAGATACAAAAATATTGAAATTGTCCCATGCATCCTATCAGATCACCATGGACTAAGGCTGATCTTCAATAACAAAATAAATAATAGAAAGCCAACCTTCACGTGGAAACTGAACAACACTCTTCTCAATGATACCTAAGTCAAGGAAGGAATAAAGAAATAAATTAAGGACTTTTTAGACTTCAATGAAAATGAAGCCACAACATACCCAAACTTATGGGACGCAATGAAAGCATTTCTAAGAGGAAAACTCATAGCTCTGAGTGCCTCCAAAAAGGAAACTAGAGAGAGCACACATTAGCAGCTTGACAACATACCTAAAAGCACTAGAACAAAAGGAAGCAAATTCACCCAAGAGGAGTAGACAGCAGGAAATAATCAAACTCAGGGGCGAAATTAACCAAGTGGAAACAAGAAGAACTATTCAAAGAATCAACCAATCAAGGAGCTGGTTCTTTGAGAAAATCAACAAGATAGATAAACCCTTACCCAGACTCACTAGAGGGCACAGGGAAAGCATCCTAATTAACAAAATCAGAAATGAAAAAGGAGACATAACAAGAGATCCTGAAGACATCCAAAACACCATCAAATCCTTCTACCAAAGGCTATACTCAACAAAACTGGAGAACCTGGATGAAATGGACAAGTTCCTAGACAGATACCAGGTACCAAAGTTGAATCAAGATCAGGTTAATGATCTAAACAGCCCTAAATCCCCCAAAGAAATAGAAGCAGTCATTAATAGTCTCCCAACTAAAAAAAGCCCAGGACCAGATGGGTTTAGTGCAGAGTTCTATCAGATCTTCAAAGAAGATCTAATCCCAGTTCTTCACAAACTATTCCACAAAATAGAAACAGAAGGTACTCTACCCAACTCATTCTATGAAGCCACAATTACTCTGATACCTAAACCACAAAAAGACCCAACAAAGATAGAAAACTTCAGACCAATATCCCTTATGAATATTGATGCAAAAATCCTCAATAAAGTTCTTGCTAACCAAATCCAAGAACACATCAAAACAATCATCCATCCTGACCAAGTAGGTTTCATCCCAGGGATGCAGGGATGGTTCAATATACAGAAATCCATCAACGTAATCCAGTATATAAACAAACTCAAAGACAAAAACCACATGGTCATCTCGTTAGATGGGGAAAAAGCATTTGACAAGATCCAACACCCATTCATGATAAAAGTCTTGGAAAGATCAGGAATTCAAGGCCCATACCTAAACATGATAAAAGCAATCTACAGCAAACCAGTAGCCAACATCAAAGTAAATGGTGAGAAGCTTGAAGCAATCCCTCTAAAATCAGGGACTAGACAAGGCTGTCCACTTTCTCCATACCTATTCAACATTGTACTTGAAGTCCTAGCCAGAGCAATTCGACAACAAAAGGGGATCAAAGGGATACAAAATGGAAAAGATGTAGTCAATAATCACTTTTTGCAGATGATATGATAGTATATAGAAGTGACCCTAAAAATTCCACCAGAGAACTCCTAAGCCTGATAAACAGCTTCAGTGAAGTAGCTGGATATAAAATTAACTCAAACAAATCAATGGCCTTTCTCTACACAAAGAATAAACAGGCTGAGAAAGAAATTAGGGAAACAACACCCTTCTCAATAGTCACAAATAATATAAAATATCATGGCGTGACTCTAACTAAGGAAGTGAAAGATCTGTATAATAAAACCTTCAAGTCTCTGAAGAAAGAAATTATAGAAGATCTCAGAAGATGGAAAGATCTCCCATGCTCATGGATTGGCAGGATCAACATTGTAAAAATGGCTATCTTGCCAAAAGCAATCTACAGATTCAATGCAATCCCCATCAAAATTCCAAATCAATTCTTCAACGAATTAGAAAGTGCAATCTGCAAATTCATCTGGAATAACAAAACCTAGGATAGCAAAAACTCTTCTCAAGGATAAAAGAACCTCTGGTGGAATCACCATGCCGGACCTAAAGCTCTACTACAGAGCAATTGTGATAAAAGCTGTATGGTACTGGTATAGTGACAGACAAATAGACCAATGGAATACAATTGAAGACCCAGAAATGAACCCACACACCTACGGTCACTTGATCTTCGACAAGGGAGCTAAAAACATCCAGTGGAAGAAAGACAGCATTTTCAACAAATGGTGCTGGCACAACTGGTTGTTAACATGTAGAAGAATGCGAATCTATCCATTCCTATCTCCTTGTACTAAGGTCAAGTCTAAGTGGATCAAGGAACTTCACATAAAACCAGAGACACTGAAACTTATAGAGGAGAAAGTGGGGAAAAGCCTTGAAGATATGGGCACAGGGGAAAAATTCCTGAATAGAACAGTAATGGCTTGTGCTGTAAGATCGAGAATTGACAAGTGGGACCTCATGAAACTGCAAAGCTTCTGCAAGGCTAAAGACACCATCAATAAGACAAAAAAACCACCAACAGATTGGGAAAGGATCTTCACCTATCCTAAATCAGATAAGGGACTAATATCCAATATATATAAAGAACTCAAGAAGGTGAACTCAAGAAGGTGGACTCCAGAAAGTCAAATGACCCCATTAAAAAATGGGGCTCAGAACTGAACAAAGAATTCTCACCTGAGGAATATCGAATGGCAGAGAAGCACCTGAAAAAATGTTCAACATCCTTAATCATCAGGGAAATGAAATGAAAACAACCCTGAGATTCCACCTCACACCAGTCAGAATGGCTAAGATCAAAAATTCAGGTGACAGCAGATGCTGGCGAGGATGTGGAGAAAGAGGAACACTCCTCCATTGTTGGTGGGATTGCAAGTTTGTACAACCACTCTGGAAATCAGTCTGGCGGTTCCTCAGAAAATTGGACATAGTACTACCGGAGGATCCCGCAATACCTCTCCTGGGCATATTTCCAGAAGATGTCCCAACCGGTAAAAAGGACACATGCTCCACTATGTTCATAGCAACCCTATTTATAATAGCCAGAAGCTGGAAAGAACCCAGATGTCCCTCAACAGAGGAATGGATACAGAAATTATGGTACATTTACACAATGGAGTACTACTCAGCTATTAAAAAGAATGAATTTATGAAATTCCTAGCCAAATGGATGGACCTGGAGGGCATCATCTTGAGTGAAGTAACACAATCACAAAAGAACTCACACAATATGTATTCACTGATAAGTGGATATTAGCCCAAAACTTAGGATACCCAAGATATAAGATACAATTTGCTAAACGCATGAAACTCAAGAAGAATGAAGACCAAAGTGTGGACACTGTGCCCCTTCTTAGAATTGGGAACAAAACACCCAGGGAAGGAGCTACAGAGACAAAGTTTGTAGCTGTGATGAAAGGATGGACCATTTAGAGACTGCCGTATCCAGGGATCCATCCCATAAGCAGCTTCTAAACGCTGACACCATTGCATACACTAGCAAGATTTTGCTGAAAGGACTCAAATATAGCTCTCTCTTGTGAGACGATGCCGGGGCCTAACAAACACAGGAGTGGATGTTCACAGTCAGCTATTGGATGTATCACAGGGCTCCCAATGGAGAAGCTAGAGAAAGTACCCAAGGAGCTAAAGGGATCTGCAACCCTATAGTTGGAACAACATGATGAACTAACCAGTACCCCGGAGCTCTTGTCTCTAGCTGCATATGTATCGAAAGATGGCCTAGTCGGCCATCACTGGAAAGAGAGGCCCATTGGACTTGCAAACTTTATATGCCCCAATATAGGGGAATGCCAGGGCCAAAAGAATGGGAATGGGTGGGTAGGGAAGTGGGGGGCGCTATGGGGGACTTTTGGGATAGCATTGGAAATGTAATTGAGGAAAATATGTAATAAAAATATTAAAAATTAAAAAAAAAAAAGAAAAACAACAGTGAATGTCAAATCTGCTCAAAAGCATTTTCGACATTACCACCCAACTGGAAGTCATAGTGATACCATGGACCAGGTAGAAATCAGAACATCTATATCTTCATAAACACTTGCATCTAATTAAAGAAATAGATGCAGAAGGTGTTTACATAGTATTTTGTGAAGCATGGCTTTTCAATTACCTCAAATGATCATTCCTCTAAATTCATTTTATTTGTTTTCAATTTCACATCTTCCTGTGCATATATGGAGTGAAGTGGTAGCTGTTAATGGCTTTGCTTCATTAAGGGAAAAAGATCTTTTGCCAAAGCTAAATGATACCCAATTTACATCAGCGATATGTTTCAACTAGAAAACTAGTTTGTTCCAGTAATGGCTTAATTTTTTTATCCACAACATACAATAAAAATATAATATTTGGAAATTAATTTTGATAAAGTTAAAACATTTTTAATGGTAATGGCAATGTGTAAATTTAGTTTAGAAAATCTCATACTGAATATATTTTGTGATCATAATACAATCTTAAGTTTAGATGGAGTATAATTGTTTGGTAACTGCAATATTTTTATGACATTAAGAACTCTATGGAGGAGACCTACATTTGGAATTGGTTATAACACATACATAATTCATCATTGTGCTTACACTGTGATGAACCCTGAATTGAAATAGAAGCAGGAGGAATCAACATTTACAAATCTATTTACATCTGCACATTTAGAATAAGGGAACTGAGAAACTATGTGACAAATCTAATGTAGAGCAGAGAAAATAAAATGTTAGCATGATATGTAAGCTTCCTTCTTTGCTTCCAATCATGATTCAGAGTTTTAAGAATTTTTGAGCCTTTAAAGAAGTACTTTATTCATTAATTCAAGTGTTCTAGAGAGTAGTAAATATTATTGTCAACATGTCATTTAAATTTAGATTGTATTCTATACAAAACCACTTGGAAGTATCTAATGAACATCCTCAAGAAATGAGTATCAAGAAAATTTTGATTTTTAAACTTTTTAGCATATTGCAGTTAAGGAAACAGAGTTCATGCATAGGAACCTATTGCACTTTATCATTTACTTACTTGCCAGATTATGAGAGCTCAAACTCTGTATTAGGGTTAAATTTGACAGTCGTTAACTGCACAATATAGTATCTTGATACATCTTTCATTTACGTTGTTATATTTATGTGTGTGTGACTTAGTGAATTAATGTGTATCATGTGCATACAGAAACCCTCACAGGATAGAAGAAGGTATCAGATCCCCTGAAACTTGAGTGATAGGCAGTGAGTTGCCATGTGAGTGCTGGAAACTGAATTAAGTTTTTCTGCAAGAACAGAAAGAACTATTAAAAGCAGAGTCAATTCCCTAGCTCCACATCTTTCATTTTAAACTGTAAAATGTATATTCTGTACTAGAAAAGTATAAACTTGAAAAGGCCTTTTTCAAAAAAATACTTCAGTATTTAAATTTTTTGAACTGTTCAAAAACATCATAAACATCAGTAACTTACACAATGAAATTTAAATGAAAACAAAAGAGCAGTTTTCAAAATATTTATGCCTATCATATACATGGCCCAACATTTAACCCCTAGAGTTGTAAATGTTTATATCTTTTATAATAAATTAATTAGAATTGAGAATATAATCAGAATAATTTGTTCTAGACTCTGCAGATAACATCTATAAAGAGACCATTTCTTCACCTGAAAATATTATATTGAGAAAGCAATGAATTGCTAAAAATTTCATTTGCATTAACTATGAACTACAAATTTGAAGATCATTACAAGAAATTTTATTGAATAAATACATTTTCAGAAAAAAGCCAGTGATATGGTATGAGAGATAGACATAGCTAATAAACTGAGTAAAGCACAAAACTAAGTACAAAGAATTACAAGAAAAAATTGTTCTGAAAAGTTTTTATTTGGAAATAATATCATACTGGTGTCATGTTTGAGAATAGATTAAATATGAAAATTGTGGTTTTATCAATAAAATTAGTCCAATGTGCTGCTTAATAAATATCTTAGGAAAGTATGTAATTGTAATTTGTCAAGAAAGTTTACGTTTAGAACTTCTCCCTTACATAGCCAGGCAATATGAGTTATGTGAAAGCATTGCTTAGAGACACTGTGGTTTCTTATGATTGTTTTTTTCTATGCATATTTTTGTGGATATTGCAAAATGAATTCACAAGAAAGAGTTGACATAAGACCTGCTGTCAGATCACTAATGGCCTGGAAATATTTTTGTCTTTGGTATGAAATTTGAACAAAAATCTACTTTATTTTTCAATCCCTCATGTAATTGCTTTCTACTTTCTCATTGTCCTCTAAGAAATGCTTGCTTATACTTTTCTAGGAAAATATCCTGCAGATATTAAACTAGGTATTTTTTTTCTTTTTAAAAATTATTATATGGTACTGGAGAGATGGCTTAGCAATTAAGAATGTACTGCTCTTCTAGAGGACCTGGAGTTTGGTGCTAACCACCTATATTGGGTGGCTCTCAATGTCTGAAGCTCTATCTGCAGGGAATCTACAGCCCTCTTTTGGCCTTTGCAGACATCCCAATACCCTTCTCTCCCCATCCCTGCTTCCTCTCTATCACACACAAATAAGAACAAAAATCTTTAAAATTAACATACGGAGTAACAGGTTTCTTTATGTTGTTTTTTTATATTTACCTTCTTGGGGACTGACCTTCTATTCTTCCCTCCATCTCCCTGCCCATCCTCTATGCCCCTTTGCCTTCAAGACTCTCCTTTCCACTTGTGTGTCACACATGTTCTCTTGCCATCCTCATCTATTCATTAAAATCCATTCTTCTCTTCCCATCAGTCTTTTGTAGTTTCAGAACCTACAGCAACATTAATTTCCACAAAAGCACACATATGATCACACCAATTGATTGTCCAGTCCAACACAGAGTTTTCAGTCCTGAAAGCAAACATACAAATATCATTATGCGAATGTACAAATATCATTATGTGAATGATGGCTTAGCAGTTAAGCAGGTTCAATTTAGGAATATATATATATATATATATATATATATATATATATATATATATACAAATAGTAGAAAAAGAAACTATGGATTTGAACGAGACCCAGGAGAGTTCCAAGGGAGAAATTTAATTATAATCAAAGGAAAAAAAAAAGCTAGACTATTAGTATATTCTAAGTGAGATGATTTTTGTATCATGCATAAAGAGTTGGGTCAAGTCCTAACTGTCTAAGCATTCAAAAATCACATGTTTTTTTTCTGAACCTCAATATTCTCATTTGTGAAACATGGATAATGGTACCATGTTTCACATGGTTGTTGGATTGCTATGGGTGTTAAAAAATAATATCTGGGCAAAGGAGGTGTCTCAAGCAGGTGAATGTGCAGGCCTGACAACCTCAGTTTGATCCACAGAATCCACATAAAAAGCCAGATGCAGAAGTGCACATCTGTAATTGCAGTACCTACCCAGCTTAGAATGGGTAAAACAGTTCTTAATTGCTAGCAGCAATGAATATTTTTTGAGATATTTCTTAGCTATTTTTATTCTTTTGAGAATTATTGTTTTTGTCTCTGGTCTATTTTCCAAATGGGATATTTTTTCCAACTCTGATTAAGAGTTTTTAACATATTCTAGATAATAAATCTATATATACATATATATATATATATATATATATATATATATATATATATATATATATATGGCAAAGATTCTCCCCCATTGTGTGAACATTATCATCACCTGGTTGATTGTTTCTTTATCTGTGCAGAAGCATTTTATTTATTTATTTATTTATTTATTTATTTATTTATTTATTTATTTATTTTTTGGTTTTTCGAGACAGGGTTTCTCTGTGTAGCCCTGGCTGTCCTGGAACTCACTCTGTAGACCAGTTTTTTTTTTTTTTTTTTTTTTTGTTTTTGTTTTTTTTTTTTTGGTTTTTCGAGACAGAAGCATTTTAATTTCATGAAATGTTACTTGTCAACTATTGACCTTACATCTTGGTGAAATGGAGTCTTATTCAAGCTTATTCATTTACTTTCCTACACCTATGTCATATACTGAATGGCTGTAATTTTGTATATTCTGCTTTCGGTGTTTGATTTTGTTCCGCTGGTCCACGTGTCTGTTTTGTTGTTGTTGTTGTTGTTGCTACTAAGAGTCTGACATATTGACTGACGTCTGAAATGGTAATCTGTTTAGAATTATTCTTTTTGCTCAGGATTGTTTGGCCTATACAGGGTCTTATATGTTTTCATATAAATTTTAGGATAGTATATTTCTATTTATGTTAGGTGTGGGATGGGGAGTTTGTTATAGCATTGACTCTATAAATGGCTTTTGATAAAATGATCATTTCTACAATATTAATTCTATTAGTCTATGAGTATTGAATGCCTTTCTATTTTCTAGTTGAATCATCCCTGCATCTCAGAGCAGAGATAAAGGTAATGTGATGATGGTGGATAATTTTTTTAGATATATGTCAGTGATTCCTTTGCAAGTTTTTAGTTGAGCATCTTTAGGTCTATGCCCACTAAGGATATTGACTTATAGCTCTTTCTTCTTTACATGTTTTGGCATTAGTGTAATATTGACTTCTAAGAAGAAGTTTCAGAGTGCTCACTCTTTTTTTTTTTTTTCATTAAAAAAAAGTAATTTAAGAAGAATTGGCTGAAGACCTTTGAAAGTATGGTAGAATTCTTCTATGACTCTATCTAGGCCTAGAATTTTTAGTTGGTAGAATTTTATTACTGTTTTAATGTGCTTGTTTAACATGTACCCTTTTAAATTGTTGACTGCTTCATTTAATTTTCCTGGTTAAATGAATCTAGAAATTCATCCTTTTCTTTCAAAATTTGCAACTTAATAAAGTACATAAGGACCCACATTCATGTCTTTTTATTTTATTTTGTGTTATTTTGTTTTGTGATCTACTAAATTTAACCAGGAAGATCTTTGTGGCCATAGGTTTGTAAGTGCCCAGTGAAACATGTTGAGCTCAGCAGTGGGACTACATCTGAAGACAGTAACTACCTCTCCCCTATACCATATCAGTAGTAGGTCAGAAGGAAAAACGTAAGGCTCTGCAAGCTTCTCCCTTATTCATGCATGACTATTGGTAAACCTGTGTAGGACCAATGTAGGCAAGCAGCTAAGGGATTGTAATTGCAATACTCACATTAACATTATATCCAGAAAAGGGCATTTTGTGCTCCTTCTCTGTATCTTCTATCTCTTACATTCTTTTAACATCTCCTCTTCTCAAAGACCAAAGGAGATGCTACTTTGCCATTTTTGTATGATGGCAATAGTAACAATGATAAATATTGGAGAGAAACTGGAAAGATTGGCAAAGTTAGACATTTCTGGTTGGAACATGAAATAGTAGAGCCACTGTTCAAAGCAGTTCAATGGCTCTCCAGGAAGTTACAAGAGAATTACAATATAACTGATCTATTGCTTTCTTAGGTCTGTGTAGCTAAAGACATTGGAATCAGAAACTCACATGCTTCTATGACAAAGTTTGTGAAACATTATTTACAATAGTCAAAAGTTGTAAACATTCTGTTTCCATAATTAATGGGTAAGCATACTATGGTGCTTCAATACAGTGGAATATTATTCAGTCTTTAAGAGGAATGAAACTTCACTTTGCATGAGTGAACCTTGGAATACTGTATGAAGTAAGTTAATCTGAGAACAGAACGATAAAAATTGCATCTATGAGAAGTGAATTAATATAGAAAGTAACAAGAGATAGCCACAGGCTAAAAAGGAGGAGAGTTGATAAGCTTTTGCTTAAGAGTTATGAAATTTCTACGTAGGCTATGAAAAGTCTTTGAAATAGACAGTGGTGACAGTGGCACAATGCTGAGAATGTGTTTAATGCCATTAGATTGTGCATAAAACGGTTGCAATGGTAAAATGTACTTTTAAAAAATAAAATATAAGATGTTATATTTTACCACAATAAAAATTGTAAGAATGTCCAGGATTATGTAGCCAACACAAAATGAACCCTACATTTTTTTAATGTGGAATTTTTCGCTTTGTCTTGGCACTTTTTGTCTTACTGGAATTTTATTTATCATTTTTGTTTTCTTTGAAAGAGAGAGAGCATAATGTTCAATGGGTAGGGAGGATCTGGGAGAAGTTGTGGAAGTAAAATACATATTCAAAATATATCATCTGAAAATTTATAAATAAATAAAATGAGTCTCTTAATAAAGATGAATATGACTTGACTGTTGTTTGCCAGCCATTGCTCTTGATTCCACTTCTACTTAGATATTTGACAATCTCAAGTCAATATTTCTAATTATTTTACATTGAATTATAAGATTTTGCATTTTAATAATGATGCTAATTATTTCAATAATAATACTACTACTATGTTCCTGATTATTTTAGATACACTGTCATTGATTTTTACATATAAGTGCTACTGAAATTTCTTGTTATTTATTTACATTTCTAATGTCTCCCTTCCCAGTTTCCCCTCCAGAAACCCCCTATCCCATCTCACTACCCCTCCCCTGCTTCTATGAGGGTGTTCTCCTACCCACCCACCAACACCCCACTCCTGCCTCACTGCCCTAGCATCACCCTACACTGAGTATTGAGCCTCCACAGGACCAAGGACCTCCTTTCCTGTTGGTGCCAGATAAGACAGTCCTCTGCTACATACGCAACTGGAACCATGGATCCCTCCATCAGTACTCTTTGGTTGGTGGTTTAGTCCCTGGGAGCTCTGGGGGTCCAGTTAGTTGATATTGTTGTCCTTTCTATGGGGTTGCAATCCCCTTCAGCTCCTTCAGTCCTTTCTCTAACTCCTCCATTGGGGTCCCTGTCCTCAGTCAGATGGTTGGCTGTGAGCTTCTGCATCTGTATTGGTTAGGCTCTGGCAGAGCCTCTCAGGGGACAGCTATACCAGGCTCCTGTCAGCAAGCACTTCTTGGCATTAACAATGATGTCTGGGTTTGGTATATGCAGATGGGATGAATCCCTAAGTGAGGCAGTCTCTGGATGGCCTTTCCTTCAGTCTCTGCTTCACTCTTTGTCACTGCATTTCCTTCAGACAGGAACAATTCTGGGTTAAAATTTTTGAGATGCGTTGGTGGCCAAAAACCCTCAACCAGGGACCGAACCTATTCACTGCATTTGGTCTCTACAGGTTCTATCTCTCCTTTGTTGGGTATTTCAGAGTAATACTCCATTTTGTAAATGTACCACCTTTTTTGTATCCATTCTTCCACTGAGTGATATCTGGGTTGTTTCTTGCTTCTGGAAATTATAAATAAGGGCACTGTGAACATAGTATGCATCCTTGTTATATGTTGGAGCATCTTTTGAGTATATGCCCAGTAATAGTATGTGAGGAATGTTTCTACCCTGAGAAGGGCTAGCAGCTGTGATGAATGGGCCTCATAAAAGCTTTGAGAGATGCTTATGATTTATGAAACAAAATTGCCATCTCATTTGTCTTAGGTCTACAAGGTAAACTGGGTAGTGTTGGCTATGTGTCAAAGTCATGATGAAGTGATTTAGCTTGAAGTACATTTTTGAGTAAGAGGAGGAGAAGAAAGTAGATATTTTCCATAAAATTTATAGTATGGAATGGGAAGAAATTAGAAGAAAAACAGGTAACCATAAAAGAGAAGGAAAGTATATTCACTGAAGGTCATAGGGAGGAGTATAGTTTAAATCTTTCTCTAGTGGTTGTTACTATATCAATTACAACATTCATCTGTAAATTAATTAATGTCTCTCTTGATCTATCTTTCTCTTCCCCTCTCTCTACCCCATATATACTATACATACAAATCTCTATATATTTGTATATATGAATACATATATAATATATAATATACAAATAAAATATATAAATGTAAAATATATGTTTTATATTTATATATTTTATTACATATGAATTACAGTAAAATATACATATAATATCTAATGTATACATGTGAAAACATATAATATATAAAATATATATACATGTATATATATACATACACATATGCTTGTCAGAAAAAAGTCTATTTACTACTGATGAATGACCACAGTAGAAAAAAAATTCAGTGAAAATTTCATGTAAAAAAGTAAAAAAAAAAAAAGAATATCCACATTAACCAGTGCTAATTAAGATATGTACATATAATAACTAAAGATAAACTTTAAAATAACCTCTTTAAAGAAAAACAAGTTGCATCATGAGCTGCATTGACATTTTTTTTCCTTCTAGGGCTTTTATTTATTTTTTTTTATAATAATTGCCTTCAACTATGTTGTATTGAATAATGGTCACATTCCATAAGGATATGTTGGGTCAATTCCAAGCCTTTCTTGTTATTTAGATTTCTAAAACTCAGGTCAAAACAGTTAATGCTATACATAATGAAGTGTTTAAGGGAAACGTGAACTGTCTTCTATAGCTTACTTTGAAATGCATCCAAATAATAAGATGGATTGATAAAATATAGAAGTATGGATAGAAATATAGAAATGAGATAAGGGCAATACAGCAACATGTTAAATATAGGATCTGATAGAGAATGTCCATGAAGTCAGCATGCAACTCTTTTCAGTTTTGTTGATGTTAAAAATGTCCATCATAAACTCGGGAGGCAGAGGCAGGCGGATTTCTGAGTTTGAGTCCAGCCTGGTCTACAAAGTGAGTTCCTGGACAGCCAGGGCTATACAGAGAAACCCTGCCTAGAAAAACAAAACAAAACAACAAAACAAAACAAAACAAAACAAAACAAAACAAAACAAAACAAAACAAAACAAAACAAAAAGCTGAAAAATAAATGCCCTCATCTCTTTCCAAGTGAAAGCCATCTACCCTGAACTCAAAGCCTCAACTTCAAACTCCATTAAAATCCCAATTTCTCCCTTTCCCTAGGGTACAGCTGACCAGACATCTGTGTATAACTATGGTTATATGGGCTGCTGATATGTGGGGCGGGACAGGGAGGAAGCAAGTGAGCCTAGTTTATCAGCCAGAGAGATAATAAAATAGGGCCAGTGAGCTCCCTTCCTCTTATACCCAAGTTGCAGTTAAGTATCTTTTCTTAAATTTTTTATTTTATTTTATTTTACTTAGGTATTTTCTTCATTTACATTTCCAATGCTATCCCAAAAGTCCCCCATACCCTCCCCCCCCCACTCCCCTACCAACGCACTCCCACTTCTTGGCCCTGGCATTCCCCTGTACTGAGGCTTATAAAGTTTGCACAACCAATGGGCCACCCTTTCGACTGATGGCCGACTAGCCCATCTTCTGATACATATGCAGCTAGAGACATGAGCTCCGGGGGGTACTGGTTAGTTCATAATATTGTTTCACCTATACAGTTGCAGACCCCTTTAGCTCCATGGGTACTTTCTCTAGCTCCTCCATTGGGGGCCCTGTGATCCATCCAATAGATGACTGTGATCATCCACTTCTGTGTTTGCTAGGCCCCAGCATAGTCTCACAAGACAAAGCTATATCAGGGTCCTTTCAGCAAAATCTTGCTAGTGTATGCAATGGTGTCAGCGTTTGGAGGCTGATTATGGGATGGATCCCCAGGTATGGCAGTCGCTAGATGGTCCATCCTTTCGTCTCAGCTCCAAACTTTGTCTCTGTAACTCCTTCCATGGGTGTTTTGTTCCCAAATCTAAGAAGGGGCAAGTGTCCACGTTTTGGTCTTCATTCTTCTTGAGTTTCATGTGTTTTGCAAATCTTATATCTTGGATATTCTAACTTTCAGGGCTAATATCCACTTATCAGTGAATACATATAATGTGAGTTCCTTTGTGATTGTATTACCTCACTCAGGATGATGCCCTCCAGGTCCATCCATTTGCCAAGGAATTTCATAAATTCATTCTTTTTTTTAATTAATCTTTTTTATTAGGTATTTTCCTCATTTACATTTCCAATGCTATCCAATAAGTCCCCAATACACTCCCCCCCACTCCCCTACCCACCCACTCCCACACCTTGGCCCTGGCATTCCCATATACTGGGGCATATAAAGTTTGCAAGTTCTATGGAACTCTCTTTCCAGTGATGACATACTAGGCCATCTTTTGATACATATGCAGCTAGAGTCAAGAGCTTTGGGGTACTGGTTAGTTCATAATGTTGTTCCACCTATAGGGTTGCAGTTCCCTTTAGCTCCTTGGGTATTTTCTTTTTTTTTTTTTTTAAATAATAACTAATTTTTTTATTAGGTATTTTCCTCGTTTACATTTTCAATGCTATCCCAAAAGTCCCCCATACCCACCCTCCCAATCCCCTACCCACCCACTCCCCCTTTTTGGCCCTGGGGTTCCCCTGAACTGGGTCATATAAAGTTTGCAGGTCCAATGGGCCTCTCTTTACAGTGATGGCCTACTAGGCCATCGTTTGATACATATGCAGCTAGAGACAAGAGCTCCGGGTTACTGGTTAGTTCATATTGTTGTTCCACCTGTAGGGTTGCAGTTCCCTTTAGCTCCTTGGGTATTTTCTCTAGCTCCTCCATTGGGGGCCCTGTGATCCATCCAATAGCTGACTGTGATCATCCACTTCTGTGTTTGCTAGGCCCCAGTATAGTCTCACAAGAGACAGCTATATCTGGGTCCTTTCAGCAAAATCTTGCTAGTGTATGCAATGGTGTCAGCATTTGGAAGCTGGGATGGATCCCTGCATATGGCAATCACTAGATGGTACATCCTTTCGTCACATTTCCAAATTTTGTCTCTGTAACTCCTTCCATGGGTGTTTTGTTCCCATTTCTAAGAAGGGGCAAAGTGTCCACACTTTGGTCTTCGTTCTTCTTGAGTTTCATGCATTTAGCAAATTGTATCTTATATCTTGGATATTCTAAGTTTCTGTGCTAATATCCACTTATCAGTGAGTACATATTGTGCGAGTTCCTTTGTGATTGGGTTACCTCACTCAGGATGATGCCCTCCAGGTCCATCCATTTTCCTAGGAATTTCATAAATTCATTTTTTTAATAGCTGAGTAGTACTCCATTATGTAAATGTACCACATTTTCTGTATCCATTCCTCTGTTGAGGGGCATCTGGGTTCTTTCCAGCTTCTGGCTATTATAAATAAGGCTGCTATGAACATAGTGGAGCATGTGTCCTTCTTACCCGTTGGGACATCTTCTGGATATATGCCCAGGAGAGGTATTGCGGGATCCTCCGGTAGTACTATGTCCAATTTTCTGAGGAACAGCCAGACTGATTTCCAGAGTGGTTGTACAAGCTTGTAATCCCACCAACAATGGAGGAGTGTTCCTCTTTCTCCAAATCCTCGCCAGCATCTGCTGTCACCTGAATTTTTGATCTTAGCCATTCTGACTGGAGTGAAGTGGAATCTCAGGGTTGTTTTCATTTGCATTTCCCTGATGATTAAGGATGTTGAACATTTTTTCAGGTGCTTCTCAGCCATTTGGTATTCCTTAGGTGAGAATTCATTGTTCAGCGCTGAGCCCCATTTTTTAATGGGGTTATTTGATTTTCTGGAGTCCACCTTCTTGAGTTCTTTATATATATATATTGGATATTAGTCCCCCATCTGATTTGGGATAGGTAAAGATCCTTTCCCAATCTGTTGGTGGTCTTTTTGTCTTATTGACGGTGTCTTTTGCCTTGCAGAAGCTTTGCAATTTTATGAGGTCCCATTTATCGATTCTCGATCATACAGCACAAGCCATTGCTGTTATATTCAGGAATTTTTCCCCTGTACCCATATTTTCGAGGCTTTAGCCTACTTTCTCCTCTATAAGTTTCAGTGTCTCTGGTTTTATGTGGAGTTTCTTAATCCACTTAGATTTGACCGTAGTACAAGGAGATAGAAATGGATCAATTCGCATTTTTCTACATGATAACCGCCAGTTGTGCCAGCACCATTTGTTAAAAATGCTGTCTTTGTTCCACTGGATGGTTTTAGCTCCCTTGTCAAAGATCAAGTGACCATAGGTGTGTGGTTTCATCTCTGGGTCTTGAATTCTGTTCCATTGGTCTACTTGTCTGTCACTATACCAATACCATGCAGTTTTATCACAATTGTTCTGTAGTACAGTTTTAGGTCTGGCATGGTGATTCCACCAGAGGTTCTTTTATCCATGAGAAGAGTTTTTGCTATCCTAGGTTTTTTGTTATTTCATATGAATCTGCTGATTTCCCTTTCTAATTCATTGAAGAATTGAGTTGGAATTTTGATGGGGATTACTTTGAATCTGTAGATTGCTTTTGGTAAGATAGCCATTTTTACTATATTGATCCTGCCAACCCATGAGCATGGGAGGACTTTCCATCTTCTGAGATCTTCTTTAATTTCTTTCTTCAGAGACTTGAAGTTCTTGTCATACAGTTCTTTCACTTCCTTAGTTAGAGTCACGCCAAGGTATTTTATATTGTTTGTGACTATTGAGAAGGGTGTTGTTTCCCTAATTTCCTTCTCAGCCTGTTTATCCTTTGTGTACAGAAAGTCCATTGACTTGCTTGAGTTAATTTTGTATCCAGGTAATTCATTGAAGCTGTTTATCAGGCTTAGATGTTCTCTGGTGGAATTCTTAGGGTCACTTATGTATACTATCATATCATCTGCAAAGAGTGATATTTTGACTTCCTCTTTTCCAATTTGTATTCTCTTGATCTCCTTTTGTTGTCTAATTGCTCTGGCTAGGACTTCAAGTACAATGTTGAATAGGTAGGGAGAGAGTGGACAGCCTTGTCTAGTCACTGATTTTAGTGGGATTTCTTCCAGCTTCTCACCATTTACTTTGATGTTGGCTAATGGTTTGCTGTAGATTGCTTTTATCATGTTTAGGTATGGGCCTTGAATTCCTGATCTTTCCAAGACTTTTATCATAAAGGGGTGTTGGATTTTGTCAAAGGCTTTCTCAGCATCTAACGAGATGATCATGTGGTTTTTTTTCTTTGAGTTTGTTTATATACTTGATTACATTGATGGATTTCTGTATATTGAACCATCCTTGCATCCCTGGGATGAAACCTACTTGGTCAGGATGGATGATTGTTTTGATGTGGTCTTGAATTCGGTTAGTGAGAACTTTATTGAGGATTTTTGCATTGATATTCTTAAGGGAAATTGGTCAGAAGTTCTCTATCTTAGTTGGGTCTTTTTGTGGTTTAGGTATCAGAGTAATTGTGGCTTCATAGAATGAGTTGGGTAGAGTACCTTCTGTTTCTATTTTGTGGAATAGTTTGTGAAGAACTGGGATTAGATCTTCTTTGAAGGTCTGATAGAACTCTGCACTAAACCCATCTGGTCCTGGGCTTTTTTTGGTTGGGAGACTATTAATGACTGCTTCTATTTCTTTAGGGGATATGGGACTGTTTAGATCATTAACCTGATCTTGATTTAACTATGGTACCTGGTATATGTCTAGAAACTTGTCAATTTCATCCAAGTTCTCCAGTTTTGTTGAGTATAGCCTTTTGTAAAAGGATCTGATGGTGTTTTGGATTTCTTCAGGATCTGTTGTTATGTCTCCCTTTTCATTTCTGATTTTGTTAATTAGAATACTTTCCCTATGCCCTCTAGTGAGTCTGGCTAAGGGTTTATCTATCTTGTTGATTTTCTCAAAGAACCAGCTCCTCGATTGGTTGAATAGTTCTTCTTGTTTCCACTTGGTTGATTTCACCCCTGGGTTTGATTATTTCCTGCCATCTACTCCTCTTGTGTGAATTTGCTTCCTTTGGTTCTAGAGCCTTTAGGTGTGTTGTCAAGCTGCTAATGTGTGCTCTCTCTAGTTTCCTTTTGGAGGCACTCAGAGCTATGAGTTTTCCTCTTAGAAATGCTTTCATTGCGTCCCATAAGTTTGGGTATGTTGTGGCTTCATTTTCATTGAACTCCAAAAAGTCCTTAATTTCTTTCTTTATTCCTTCCTTGACCAAGGAATCATTGAGAAGAGAGTTGTTTAGTTTCCACGTGTGTGTTGGCTTTCTATTATTTATTTTGTTATTGAAGGTCAGCCTTAGATCTGATAGGATTCATGGGACAATTTCAATATTTTTGTATCTGTTGAGGCCTGTTTTGTGACCAATTATATGGTCAATTTTGGAGAAGGTGCCGTGAGGTGCTGAGAAGAAGGTATATCCTTTTGTTTTAGGATAAAATGTTCTGTAGATATCTGTCAGATCCATTTGTTTCATAACCTCTGTTAATTTCACTGTGTCTCTGTTTAGTTTCTGCTTCCATGATCTGTCCATTGGTGAAAGTGGTGTGTTCATATCTCCCACTATTATTGTGTGAGGTGCAATGTGTGCTTTAAGCTTTACTAAAGTATCTTTAATGAATGTGGCTGCCCTTGTATTTGGAGCATAGATATTCAGAATTGATAGCTCCTCTTGGAAGATTTTAACTTTGATGAATATGAAGTGCCCTTCCTTGTCTTTTTTGATGACTTTGGGTTGGAAGTCGATTTTATTAGATATTAGGATGGCTACTCCAGTTTGTTTCTTCCTACCATTTGCTTGGAAAATTGTTTTCAAGCCTTTCATTCTGAGGTAGTGTCTATCTTTTTCTCTGAGATGAGTTTCCTGTAAGCAGCAAAATGTTGGGTCCTGTTTGTGTAGCCAGTCCGTTAGTCTATGTCTTTTTATTGGGGAGTTGAGTACATTGATATTAAGAGATATTAGGGAGAAGTAATTATTGCTTCCTTTTATTTTTGTTGTTAGAGTTGGCATTCTGTTCTTGTGGCAGTCTTCTTTTAGGTTTGTTGAGGGATTAACTTCTTGCTTTTTCTAGGACGTGGTTTCCGTCCTTGTATTGTTTTTTTTTTTTTTTTCTGTTATTATCCTTTGAAGGGCTGGATTTGTGGAAAGGTAATGTGTGAATTTGGTTTGGTCGTGGAATACTTTTGTTTCTCCATCTATGGTAATTGAGAGTTTGGCTGGTTATAGTAGCCTGGGCTGGAATTTGTGTTCTCTTAGTTTCTGTATAACATCTGTCCAGGCTCTTCTGGCTTTCATATTGTCTGGTGAAATATCTGGTGTAATTCTGATAGGCTTGCCTTTATATGTTACTTGACCTTTTTCCCTTACTGCTTTTAGTATTCTATCTTTATTTAGTGCATTGGTTGTTCTGATTATTATGTGTCGGAAGGAATTTCTTTTTTGGTCCAGTCTATTTGTAGTTCTCTAGGCTCCTTGTATGTTCATGGGCATCTCTTTCTTTAGGTTTGGGAAGTTTTCTTCTATAATTTTGTTGAAGATATTTGCCGGTCCTTTGAGTTGAAAATCTTCATTCTCATCTACTCCTATTATCCGTAGGTTTGGTCTTCTCATTGTGTCCTGGATTTCCTGGATGTTTTGAGTTAGGATCTTTTTGGATTTTGTATTTTCTTTGATTGTTGTGCCGATCATCTCTATGGAGTCTTCTGCACCTGAGATTCTCTCTTCCATCTCTTGTATTCTGTTGCTGATGCTCGCATCTATGGTTCCAGATTTCGTTCCTAGGGTTTCTATCTCCAGTGTTGCCTCAATTTGGGTTTTCTTTATTGTGTCTACTTCCCTTTTTAGGTCTTGGATGGTTTTATTCAATTCCAACACCTGTTTTGTCTGGTTTTCCTGCAATTCTTTAAGGGATTTTTGTGCTTCCTCTTTAATGTCTTCTACCTGTTTTGCAGTGTTCTCCTGCAATTCTTTAAGGGATTTTTGTGCTTCCTCTTTGATGTCTTCTAACTGTTTAGCTGTGTTCTCCTGTATTTCTTTAAGTGTGTTATTAAAGTCCTTCTTGATGTCCTCTACCATCACCATGAGATATGCTTTTAGATCTGGGTCTAGCTTTTCTGGTGTGTTGAGGTGCCCTGGACTGGGGGAAGTGGGAGTGCTGGGTTCTGATGATGGTGAGTGGTCTTGGTTTCTGTTAGTAAGATTATTATGTTTACCTTTCGCCATCTGGTAATCTCTGGATTTAGTTGTTATAGTTTTCTCTGTTTAGAGATTGGAGCAGACCTTGTGTTCCACTCACCAGAAGTCTTAAGGTCCCGTGGCGGGTGTCTTGGGTAGCTGGTGGGTGTCAGCTGACTCTGAGTCCTAGCTATCCTGGTGCTGGACAGACCGGAAGGGGCTTGTGCCTCTACTCAGGCCGGTTTTCTGCTTCCCTAACTAATGCAGTCTCAGGTCCGGCGTGATTGGATTGGAGCTGAGGCTGTGTTCCACTCACCAGAAGTCTAAATATCCCATGGTGGGTGTCCTGGGTAGCTGGCAGGTGTCAGCAGACTCTGCGCCCTAGCTACCCTGGTGCTGGTCAGACTGGAAGGGCAAATTCATTCTTTTTAATAGCTGAGTAGTGTAAACATGCCACATTTTCTGTATCCATTCTTCTGATTAGGGGCATCTGGGTTCTTTCCAGCTTCTGGCTATTATAAATAAGGCTGCTATGAACATAGTGGAGCACGTGCATTTCTTACCGGTTGGAACATCTTCTGTATATATGCCCAGGAGAGCTATTGCAGGATCCTCCAGTAGTACTATGTCCAATTTTCTGAGGAACCGCCAGACTGATTTCCAGAGTGGTTGTACAAGCTTGCAATCCCACCAACAATGGAGGAGTGTTCCTCTTTCTCCACATCCTCACCAGCATCTGCTGTCACCTGAAATTTTGATCTTAGTCATTCTGACTGGTGTGAGGTGGAATCTCAGGATTGTTTTCGATTGCATTTCCCTGATGATTAAGGATGCTGAACATTTTTTCAGGTGCTTCTCAGCCATTTGGTATTCCTCAGGTGAGAATTCTTTGTTTAGCTCTGAGCACCATTTTTTAATGGGCTTATTTGATTTTCTGGAGGCCACCTTCTTGAGTTCTTTATATATATTGGATATTAGTCCCCTATCTGATTTAGGATAGGTAAAGATCCTTTCCCAATCTGTTGGTGGCCTTTTTGTCTTATTGACAGTGTCTTTTGCCTTATAGAAGCTTTGCAATTTTATGAGGTCCTATTTGTCAATTTTTGATCTTACAGCATAAGCCATGCTGTTCTATTCAGGAATTTTTCCCCTCTGCCCATATCTTCAAGGCTTTTCTCCACTTTCTCCTCTATAAGTTTCAGTGTCTCTGCTTTTATGTGAAGTTCCTTGATCCACTTAGATTTGACCTTAGTACAAGGAGATAGGAATGGATCAATTCACATTCTTCTACATGATAACCGCCTTAATGTGAGACTCAAAGTGAACCAAGATGGGTCCCACACTCTAGTGTTGTCACAAAGTCAAATGGGAAGGTAAGCAGAACTAGAATCATTATCGTGAACCTCCTAGAAGACTGAACCCTTCATTTATAATAGAGAGACAAATACTGAGTAGGATAAACGAGTGTGTGTGTGTGTGTGTGTGTGTGTGTGTGTGTGTGCGCGCGCACACACACACATACACGTACACTTCTGTAAGCATACAAGAACTGCTTTTCCTTGTCACACACAAGGAACTCAACCTCAACATAAAAAATAAATAATAAAAAAGAAAATCTTAAAAACCCCAGAGAAAATTCTTAGTCTAGTTTGTTTTGTTTTAGTTTGTTTTTTAATCTGATGAGCTGATGAGTGTAGTCTTTTCTGTTTACTTTTGAAGTGCACAGGAAAGTTGCTTCTGCACTGTCCTGCAGAAGTCCCTCTTTCCTCTAGGATTACTCCCACAGCAAGCACAGTGAGGCTTGCTTCTGTGGCTTGCCTCTGCATTTTCCCTCAGAAGTGCAGTAAGGCTTGCTTCTGCAGCTTGCCTCTACATTATTCCTCAGAAACTCTCCTTTCCACAACCCTGGCTCCCCACTTTGCAGTAAATGAAGGGGATCCTTCCTCCTCCCTGGCCACTGCAAAAGGACTCAAGGAGCCACGGGTGCCAGCTTGGGTAAGACAAATGACAAAAACTCCCCACCTTCAGTGGCGCTGGAGACTAGTACTCTCCCAGAAAACCAGGTATAGCTGGTGCCTGTCCTTGAAGAAAGGAGATTAGGGTCCCATGATTAAATCATAGAAAAGATGTAATCAAAGGTCACAGAAAGTTATGGCTGGCCATAAAACTAGTTCCTGATAGCCCCACTAAAAGTCATTTTTAGGTTGTAAGAATCCCCTTCTCAGCCTCAGGATTCCTCCTTACCAAATGGTGTCATGTCTGAGCTATGACTTACCTCATCTGCCTTCCCCTCCTTCACTCTTAAGTATTCAAAGAATTTCTAACTACACTGTATATAAGTGCCAAAACACCTGAGCTCTGGTCGTACTCTGGACCTATGCTGTGGGGAGGTTTGCAATCTGAGTCAAGACTCATAATAAAGGATTCTTGTGCAAATTGCAGTTGACTTCAAAATTCTTGAGCTCTCCTGGATTTCTCTCTGAACCAGGACATTACAGTTTCTACCAGGAAAATAACATTCTGGAATTAGAAATGCATACTGACAAAGCAGTCATTTGCTAAGTAAGACCCATTCCTTCAGTCTGATGATGTGGAGAAATTACTTGACAGAGGAGGGACTCTTCTTCCTCTTCAGTGTCTGTTCCTCCTCTTTCCACATACTTTCATTGCAGTCCTGGGCCTAGCAGCTGCAGCATCCTCTGTCTTTTCTTCACAGTCCTGAATTTGCCAGACCTTGCTACTCTCTCTGTCTCTCTGTCTGTCTCTGTCTATCTGGAATGCCCATTTTTCCTCATCCTTGAATTTCCTGCATGGTGTTATCCCCTAGTAAGTGTCTCTGTGGCTTGAGGCATGAAACTGGGCCTTTATTCTGGTATACTTTCACTTAACAGGGATCCACAGGCAACATATGGAGAGTGCTTGTCCTTCTCCATCATGTCTCCCACCAGTCTATACAATGGTAAACAAACAAAAAATATTGAACAGGTATGTATTTAACATATGATTAACATTTTATATCAACCTCACTGTGTTGATTAACATTATATAGATTTGTGGTCACCAGTAGTAGCAGGGTAAATCATTAGCCCAGATGTTTCATGAGTATCTTTTGCCCATGTTGTTAGTGTTTACAACAAGTTGACCTCAATTAATGAGCCTATGCTTCATGATGTGAATGGCCTCATTCAATCAGCTAAAGGCATTAATATAAATAGTTTCCCAAAGGAGAAAGAATTTGGGATCTATGTGTAATGACATAGGCTTACAATTTCAGCTACTTGTAAAGCAGGTATAGGAGAACCACAGGCCTAATTCAGTGTATTAGTTACCTTATTTTTTCTATGATAGAATACCCGCCCTCAGGAAAAGAAACTTAGAGGAGAAAGGGTTTATTTAGGGTTTATTTTGGCTTATACTTTCTTCTTTTTAAAAAGATTTATTTATTTTGTATTTATATGAATACACCACAGCTGTCTTCAGACACACAGTAGAAGAGTCCATCAGATCACATTATAAATGGTTGTGAGCCACCGTGTGGTTGCTGAAAATTAAACTCAGGACCTCTGGAAGAGGAGTCAGTGCTCTTAACTGCTGAGCCATCTCTCCAGCCCTGGCTTATACTTTCAAAGGGGATACAACCCATTATCATTTTGGTAGAGAAAGCATGAGATCATGTTTCATTTCAATACATTAAGGGAGAGAGAGAGAGAGAGAGAGAGAGAGAGAGAGAGACAGACAGACAGACAGACAGACAGACAGACAGACAGACAGAGACAGACAGGGAGAGACAGACACAGACACAGACACAGAGAGACAGACAGAGACAGAGGGAGAAGATAGACATAGAGAGAAACCCACACAGACCTGTGGGGAATTGCGGACTGGTATCCAGTCCAGCTGAGGTCTGAACCCCAATGGTCATAATTCACCTACATGACACAGTAGGCATTCCTTCATGCTCCTGCCTAAGGTATCACCTCCCACAGCCCACACAAGAGAAGCATGGTCAGTAGTCACATAATCAATGACCCAAGCTTTTGAACTTCAGGCTAAACTTCTTCCCAGTTACCTAGCAACAGTGAAGGCCATAAAAAGGGGTGCTCAGCCCCCAACTCATTCTCTTACTCCTTTGTCCTCTTACCTCTCACTTCTCTCTCCTCTTCCCTTTCTCTTTGTCTTCTTCTTTCCTCTCTTCTCTTCTCTCTCTCTCTCTCTCTTCCTTCTTTCTACCTTTTTTCTTTCCCCTGCATTTCTATAATAAAGCTCTTTAATATAGAGTGTCTCTGTTCCTTCAAGTTCCTCTGCACACTCAGGATAGTGTTGGGAACTTCTTCCCCTATTCTCTCTCTCCCACAACCCTGGTGGCTTTAGCAAAGTAGCTTGAGGGGGCGTTCCCAGGCAGGGCTGCCCCTTGGCCAACCCCTGAAGAGTGGGATAGAGGAATGACCACCCAGGGATGAGTCGATATGGTAGGTAGCAGCCCTCCCACGCCTGACTGATCAGAGAATAGGGAAACTCTGGTGGGGCGTGGATATCTTTTTCCTATCCTACTTCTCCCCAGGCCTCCTGCCCCTCTTTTATTTTGTTCCCAACACAGATCCACAGGAAGAAACCCACAAAGAGAGACCCAGAGAGAGAGAGAGAGACAGAGACAGAGACAGAGAGACAGAAAGGCATAGAAACAGAGAAAGAGGTGATTCAGTATGTATGGAGACGTAAATAACAAAATATAACCTATTTACTTATAGATTTTGGTGTTTGAACCACTTCAAGGATGACCATCTTTTCAAAACATGCAACTTCTGTCTTTGCTTTCTTGAGCCAATAATAAAGTACCTCTTGCTCATGAACCTCTCCATTCATTCATTCATTCCCTCATTTATTCATCCTTTATCTAAAAGTTATTAATGAATAACTCTGTGTCAAAAAATGTTCTCATCTCTGGGGATAAAAAGTTATAAAAGACATGGCGTGTACTTTCTAGAAGCAAGCACCTGCAGCACAACAGATATGGCTACAGATGTTTGTGCTGTTGGGTAGGGCTAACATCCAGCTGCTTCCAGATGTTCACAATAGCCTTATAAGAAAAAGTCAATAAAATAAGCTTTCCTTTTAACTATTTACTTCTTTCTTATAAAGAAAGACTCAGGAAAATACCTCCAATTGTAGGCTACCTAGGCAATGTAGTGTGATAGCTTGTCTCTAGATTAAAGAAACATTCCACAGACTGAAGCAACTTCTTCCAAGGCATTTTAACAGAGGTAAATAGAGTTTTTTTTTAAATTATTGTTATTGTGACTAAATAACAACATCCAGAAATCTGATCTCAATTTTTATATCCTAGGAATCAAAGCACAAAGTATTAAGCTTGAATAAATTTATTCAACAGGGACCATGCTTCTTTCATGCTCTATCTAAATGGCATTATAATGAGAGCCCTAGATATTGGTTTTTTTTTTTTTTCACCAATTAGTGAAACAAATGCTTTCTGGGTGAGAGGCTTCTGCAGAAATGATAGCATGAACAGAAGGTTGTTTGTGGGTGAGGAAATGGAGGAGGGAAGGTGCTGGGTGACTTTAGTAAATCCTAGCTACCATCAGCTTCTACAGATGCCCCCATCCTATCACAATAATGAACCTACTTCATGCTTCAGTTGATATGTTTATGGATCACAATGCCCTTTCCTGTCAGCTTTCACCCTGACTCTCTTTTTTGTTGTTTTCATGATGGTGACTGTGTACACCAAATTTCCTTTAGACACCATTGACTATGATACAGTTGGTAATCTCTTCCTGTTTTATAAAGTAGTTTTTGTTCATCATCTTCTTGAGAAAGTGTCTCACATATCGATTGATGACCTCAACCT
This sequence comes from Mus caroli, assembly GCF_978045245.1. NCBI lineage: Eukaryota > Metazoa > Chordata > Mammalia > Rodentia > Muridae > Mus > Mus caroli. Next base: position 140,434,017 of record NW_028227260.1, on the reverse strand, counting down.
CAATATATAGAAGAGAATGACTTTGAACTACTGGTTTTCCTGTCTCTGCCTCCCATGAACTGGGATAAGAGGTGTGCACTGCAATGCATAGCTTTGATGATCTAGATAGTCTACTCTTAAAAAAGCATTATCTGTCTGTTTATCTCATTAGTCAAAGTCGCTGACTTCCAACATCATCATATTGCTGAGTTCCTATTAGTGTGCCACATTTTGTCAGTCAATGATGCAGTTTATTATGTGATAACCAAGTCACTTTGCTACCTCACTTTAATCGATCAATCCAGAAAGGTCTTCTACTTGTAAAAACATTTCAGAGGCCCAGAAGAATGACTGAAGTAGGCTGCAAAGATATGCATTCCTTAAGAATACTGGTCTGATGGTTCCTCAGAGAACTGGACATAGTACTACCAGCAGATCCAGCAATACATCTCTTGGGCATATACCCATAAGGACATATGCTCCACTATGTTCATAGCAGCCCCATTTATAATAGCCAGAAGCTGGAAAGAACCCAGATGCCCGTCAATAGAGGAATGGATACAGAAAATGTGGTACATTTACACAATGGAGTACTACTCAGCTATTAAAAACAATGAATTTATGAAAATCTTAGGCAAATGGATGTATCTGAAGAATATCATCCTGAGTGAGGTAACCCAATCACAAAAGAAGTCACTTTATATGCATTCACTGATAAGTGCATATTAGCCTAGAAGCCTAGAATACCCAAGATACAATTTCCAAAACACAAGAAAATCGGGAAGAAGGAAGACCAAAGTGTGGATACTTCATTCTTCTGTAGAATAGGGAACAAAATACCCATGGTAGGAGTTACAGAGACAAAGTTTGGAGCTAAGATGAAAGGATGGACCATCCAGAGACTGCCCCATCCGGGGATCCATCCCATAATCAGCCACCAAACGCAGACACTATTGCATATGCCAGCATGATTTTGCTGAAAGGACGCTGATATAGCTGTCTCCTGTGAGGCTATTCAAGTGCCTGGCAAATACAGAAATGGATGCTCACAGTCATCTATAGGATGGAACACAGGGCCCCCAATAGAGGACCTAGAGAAAGTACACAAGGAGCTGAAGAGGTCTGCAACCCTATAGGTGGAACAACAATATGAACTAATCAGTACCCCCAGAGCTCATGTCTGTAGTTGCATATGTGGCAGAAGATGGCCTAGTCAGCCATCATTGGAAAGAGAGTCCCCTTGGTCTTGCAAACTTTATATGCCCCAGTACAGGGGAATGCCAGGGCCAAGAAGTGGGAATGAGTGGGTAGGGGAGCAGGGCAGGGGGAGGGTATAGGGGACTTTTGGGATAGCATTTGAAATATAAATGAAGAAAATATCTAATAAAAAAAAAGAATACTGGGGGTTATGCCAGGTAGTGGTGGTACTTTAATCCTAGTATTCCGGAGGCAGAGGCAGGCAGAGTTCAAGGCCAGTCTGTTTTACTTAGAGTGTTCCAGGACAGCCAGGGCTAAACAGAGAAATCCTGTCTTAAAAAACTGATGATGATGATGACGATGATGATGATGGGTACAGGTTCACAAGGTGAATGTGCAGTGAGCAGAGTTTCCACATTAAACTTTTAAGGAAGAGCTGCCAAGAGATCTTCCTAGGTGACTACTATTTTGCACCCCTACAAATGAATGAGGGTCTCAATTTTACCATAACCTTCACAGATTTAGTTGCTTTCCATTTTCCTTATTAGTACAGTGGTAACCATGCCTTGTTCTCTTTTGCCATTTGAGGTATATTAGGCAGGAGAGAACTGTAGTGGATGAACTGGAGCTTTTCTTAGCCCTGCTTTAGCTTTCTCCCATACTCATTTTCTTAGCTGATGGCATATCTCAGGTGCCACTGTATCTAGAGACTTGTCCTTCAAATACCAGCCAATGGATGACCCATAAGAAGGTACGAAGGTAGACTTGTCTCAAGTTAGGGCTGACTTTGTGGTATCATGTTTGTTTCAGAGCTTCTTAAGTGATTAGACTGAAAATAGTCACTCATTGAGCCCACATTCCTGCCAAGTCCATGGACTTCTAGTCCATTCTGGGTTTTGTTTGTTTGTTTGTTTGTTGTTTTTATTTGTGACCTACTTTCCTAAGAACCCTACCTAAACAATCACTCACATGAGAATTCTTGTTCATATTCTGTGCCCTAAGAAGGAAATATTAAGATATTAAATAAATATGAATATAAACCACAACATATTCTTAAAACTGCATTTGTACTTCTTTTGACCTTTTCAGCTCACTCCTCGTTATTAGGTGTTTCTTCCACACTCACACAAAGTTTGAGGGTCCATTGCTGATGATGGAAGAGCCAGAGGTTAGAGGTAGCTGATTTATGCAGATATGGACACTTGTCTTTTTCATTGTTGTTTGCTTGCCTCTGCTCTCCTTCCTTTCCATGGTTACTGTTGCCATGGCATTCTTTCTAAGAGTGTTTCCTATCTCCCCATCCCATCAACTGCTTTTCCTATTGTTTGACCTCAAAAGCCAGTAATCATGGGTGGTGAATGAAAGGATGTGAGCAGAATTACCACGAGCATCAGCATACTCAGAGTCTCACTCAGAGTGTAAACTATTCACAAGTCTTCAAGTGATTTCAAAGGAACTGTATTTCACCTATGTCAGGTTCAAGGAAGACACTCCAAATGTCTCTTGTAGAATGAGGAGACAGACACTCATGACACAGCCAAAAAGCTAGTGTTTGCTACTTAGAGTCTCTAATTATATATTCTTTATTCTCTGGTTTCAGCTGAGTTGGATGAGTCCATTTATCAATAAGAATGCAGGGTAAGTCCCATCCCAGGGAATATTACCATGGTTACATGGTGTGCCTATCTTGTGCTTTTGGTATTGGACTCCTAGAAACAGGTGGGACAAGCCTGGCAGACGCTAATTCAGCATGGTCCCTTGGTGCTGGGTCTATGGCAATACTCTTCCAGAGCCTATTTTAACAGGTTCCCTTATGTGAATTTAATAGGACAAAACATTTAATCTCAAATGTTTAGTGGATATCTCTACTAGCTTGTTCTCATGCACTAGCCTTTCTTACAGATCTGGCACAAGGCAGTCCTTGACATTTTGATTGATTGATTAATACTCTATGTCTGAGAGTGTATGCATAGCATATGGGCACACACATGCTACAACTTATGTGATGGGAGTAGAGAACATTTTGGGAGTTGGTTCTTGCTTCTCACCTTGCTTTGATGGCAGATTTCCTATTTCTACTGTGCAATGTACTCCAGGATAGCTGGTCTGTACACTTCTAGCTGAATATTCTTGTCCCTGCCTCCTATCTCACCACAGGAATGGTTGGATGTCAGTTATATGCCATCATATCTGGCATTTTATGTGCGTTCTGGGGATCAAAATTAGGTATTCAAGTTCACATAACAAGTGCTTTTACTGGCTGAACCATCTTTAAAAAGATCCTTTTTCTTTCCTCAATCTACTCTTTCAACTTGGCTGCAAGCATTGTGTTTGATGAATTTTCCAGTGCTCTGTGACACAGGCTTAGGATCTTGATAACTTTCATCTGTAGTGTAATAGAAAAAATCGGCAAGATTTTCCTAGGCAATGCTTCCAAGACCAGGACCCTTTGGTTTGGGCCTATCTCATATCTTTACATGTCACTCAAGTCCCAGAATGGCCCTATAAAGAATACACTGAAAGACTTGTAACCTCCTTGACTTAAGAGTCACGGACCTGAGGGATTATTCCTGAAGAAAAATCCCTGGTCACTTGCCTAGGGAATTTACGTTTGGATGGATGTTTTCAGGGAAATACAAAATAATATACTATTGAAGCCATGTGGTGGTTTGAATATGCTTGGCCCAGGGAAGTGACACTATCAGGAGGTATGGCCTTGATGGAATAGGTATAGCCTTGTTGGAGGGAGTTTGTCACTCTGGGGGTGGGGTTTCTGAGATCCCCCTCTTGTTTGCCTTCTGAAGTGAGTTCTCTCCTGGATTCCTTTGGATCAAGATGTAGAACTCTCAGGTCCATCTCCAGTACCATGACTGCCTAGATACTGCCATGCTTCGTGCCATGATGATATTAGACTAAAGCTCTGAACCTATAAGCCAGCACCAATTAATTGTTGTCCTTTTTAAGAGTTGTCTTGTCTTTAGTGGCTCTTCCAGCAATGAAACAAACCCTAGCAAAAAAAAGGTATGCAGTGTGTGCCCTCAGAACATGTAACATAAACTGTTTGAAAGTCCCAATGTGCCAGGTGTGATGGCGCACGCCTTTAATCCCAGAACTTGGGAAGCATAGGCAGGTGGATTTCTGAGTTTGAGGCCAGCCTGGTCTACAAAGAGAGTTCTGGGACAACCAAGGCTATATAGAGAAACCCTGTCTCAAAAAATCAAAAAAAAAATCCCAATGTTTTCAATATTAGAAATACAAAAGTTACACATTCTCCGTTTTATATGAAATAATTTTTATATATCCAAAGCTTAAATGCTCTCACACATCATAAAACATAGAACCTCCAAAGATTTTTTTCTATTGGCCATCTACTGCTGGGCATGCAGCCTACCATTAAGAGTAGTTTATTTTTTATTAAGACTCCCTTTGAGAAAACTAATTTTTCATTTGCAAGTGTTTATCACTTGGATACTGCTTCTGGGATAGATATGGGGAGTGTCTACTTCTCTTTTCAATTCTAGGACCTCAAGTGGTGTAAATTCATGCTGCCACATGCTCTGAAACTTCATGTGTGTCAATCATATTGATTAAGAGGGCCTTCTTCCCGTCCCGGGAGGGCTTTGCATAGGCGGGAGACATCTTGGTTCCGGGATTCCACCAAAAGTAGTATGCACAGGTCAGAGTGTGGACTACAGAAGCTAACAGCTACTGGGCCAGGCAGGAGCCACAGAGCTTCTGAGGCAGCCCCCTTTTTGGACTCCAGACATCCGGGCACCATCCCTGCCAGAGTATAGGTGTCCACCCTGCCCGGGAGGGCTTTGCAGGAGCACCTGTGGGAGCCATCTTTGTTCCCGGATCCCTCTGAGACTAGTCTGTGCAGGTGAGAGTGTGGACTACAGAAGCGAACACCTTCTGTGACAGGCTGAAGCAACACAGCTCCTGGGACAGGTCCTGTTTTGGGTCTTCATCTTCGGCCAGGAAGGAGTTCAGAACACCAGATATATGTGCACCTTCCCTGTAAGAGGAGAGCTTGCCTGCAGAGAGTGCTCTGACTACTGAAACTCAGAGGAGAGAGCTAGTCTCCCAGGTCTGCTGATAGAGGCTAACAGAATCACGAGAGGAACAATTTCTAACCAGAAATAACTATAACAACTAACTCCAGAGATTACCAGATGGTGAAAAGTAAACTTAAGAATCTTACTAACAGAAACCAAGACCACTCACCATCATCAGAACCCAGCACTCCCACCTCGCCCAGTACAGGACACCTCAACACACCTGAAAAGCTAGACCCATATAAAAGCATATTTCATGATGATGGAAGAGGACATCAAGAAGGACTTTAATAACTCACTTAAAGATATACAGAAGAACACTGCTAAACAGGTAGAAGACCTTAAAGAGGAAACACAAAAATCCCTTAAAGAATTGCAGGAAAGCACGACCAAACAGGTGATGGAATTGAATAAAACCATCCAAGACCTAAAAAGGGAAGTAGACACAATAAACAAAACCCAAAGTGAGGCAACGCTGGAATTAGAAACCCTAGGAAAGAAACCTGGAACCATAGATGCAAGCATCAGCAACAGAATACAAGAGATGGAAGAGAGAATCTCAGGTGCAGAAGAATCCATAGAGAACATTGGCACAACAATCAAAGAAAATGGAAAATGCAAAAAGATCCTAACTCAAAACATCCAGGAAATCCAGCACACAATGAGAAGACCAAACCTACAGATAATAGGAGTAGATGAGATTGAAGATTTTCAACTTAAAGGGCCAGCAAATATCTTCAACAAAATTATAGAAGAAAACTTCCCAAACCTAAAGAAAGAGATGACCATGAACATACAAGAAGCCTACAGAACCCCAAATAGACTAGACTAAGAAACAAATTTCTCCCGACACATAATAATCAAAACAACAAATGCACTAAATAAAGATAGAATACTAAAAGCAGTAAGGGAAAAGGTCAAGTAACATATAAAGGCAGGCCTATCAGAATTACACCAGATTTTTCACCAGAGACTATGAAAGCCAGAAGAGCCTGGAAAGATGTTATACAGACACGAGGAAAACAAAAATGTCAGCCCAGCCTACTATACCCAGCCAAACTTTCAATTACCTTAGATGGAGAAACCAAAGTAATTCCACAACAGAACCAAATTCACAAATTATCTTTCCATGAATCCCGCCCTTCAAAGGATAATAACAGAAAAAAAAAATACAAGGACAGAAACCACGTCCTAGAAAAAGCAAGAAGGTAATCCCTCAACAAACCTAAAAGAAGACAGTCACAAGAACAGAATGCCAACTTTAACAACAAAAATAATAGGAAGCAACAATTACTTTTCCTTAATATCTCTTAATATCAATGGACTCAACTCCCCAATAAAAAGACATAGACTAACAGACTGGCTACACAAACAGGACCCAACATTTTGCTGCTTACAGGATACTCATCTCAGGGAAAAAGATAGACACTGCCTCAGAATGAAAGGCTGGAAAACAATTTTCCAAGCAAACAGTCTAAAGAAACAAGCTGGAGTAGCCATTCTAATATCTAATAAAATCAACTTCCAACCCAAAGTCATCAAAAAAGACAAGGAAGGGCACTTCATACTCATCAAAGGTAAAATCTTCCAAGAGGAACTCTCAATACTGAATATCTATGCTCCAAATAAAAGGGCAGCCATATTCATTAAAGAAACTTTAGTAAAGCTCAAAGCACATATTGTACCTCACACAATAATAGTGGGAGGCTTCAACACACCACTTTTGCCAATGGACAGATCATGGAAACAGAAACTAAACAGGGACTTATGAAACAAATGGATCATCTCCTTAGATTCGGAGAAAGCATATGACAAAATCCAACACCCATTCATGATAAAAGTCTTGGAAAGATGAGGAATTCAAAACCCACAGGTAAACATGATAAAAGCAATCTACAGCAAACCAGTAGCCAACATCAAAGTAAATTGTGAGAAGCTGGAAGCAATCCAACTAAAATCAAGGACTAGACAAGGCTGCCTACTTTCTCCCTATCTATTCACCATTGTACTTGAAGACCTAGCCAGAGAAATTCGACAACAAAAGGAGATCAAGGGTATACAAATTGGAAAGGAAGAAGTCAAAATATCACTTTTTGCAGATTATATGATAGTATATATAAGTGACCCTAAAAATTCCACCGTAGAGTACTCCTAAACCTGATAAACAGCTTCAATGAAGTAGCTGGATATAAAATTAACTCAAACAAGTCAATGGCCTTTCTGTACACAAAGGATAAACAGGCTGAGAAAGAAATTAGGGAAACAACACCCTTCTCAATAGTCACAAATAATATAAAATATCTTGGTGTGACTCCAACTAAGGAAGTTAAAGATCTGTATGATAAGAACTTCAAGTCTCGGAAGAAAAAAATTAAAGATCTCAGAAGATTGAAAGATTTCCCTTGCTCAGGGATTGTCAGGATCAATATAGTAAAAATGGCCATCTTGCCAAAACTATCTACAGATTCAATGCAATCCCCATCAAAATACCAACTCAATTCTTCAACGAATTAGAAAGGTCAATCTGCAAATTCATCTGGAATAACAAAAAACCTAGGATGTCAAAAACTCTTCTCAAGTTGGAATCACCATGCCTGACCTAAAGCTGTACTACAGAGCAATTGTGATAAAAAAAAAAACAAAAAACAAAAACAAAACAAAACAAAAAAAAAACCTGCATGATATTGGTATAGGGACAGACAAGTAGACCAATGGAATAGAATTGAAGACCCAGAAATGAACCCACACACCTATGGTCAATTGATCTTTGACAAGGGAGCAAAAACCATCCAGTGGAAAAAAAGACAGTATTTTCAACAAATGGTGCTGGCACAACTGGCGGTTATCATGTAGAAGAATGTGAATTGTTCCATTCCTATCTCCTTTTACTAAGGTCAAATCTACATGGATTAAGGAACTCCACATAAAACCAGAGACACTGAAACTTATAGAGGACAAAGTAGGGAAAAGCCTTGAAGATTTGGATACAGGGGACAAATTCCTTAATAGACCAGCAATGTTTGTGCTGTAAGATTGAGAATCGACAAATGGAACCTCATAAAATTGCAAAGCTTCTGTAAGGCAAAAGACACCATCAATAAGACACAAAGGCCACCAACAGATTGGGAAAGGATCTTTTCCTATCCTAAATCATATAGGGGACTAATATCCAATATATATATAAAGAACTCAAGAAGGTGGACTCCAGAAAATCAAATAAACCCATTAAAATTGGGGCTCAGAGCTAAACAAAGAATTCTCACCTGAGGAATACCGAATGGCTGAGAAACACTTGAAAAAATGTTCAGCATCCTTAATCATCAGGGAAATGCAAATCAAAACAACCCTGAGTTTCCACCTCACACCTGTCAGAATGGCTAAGATCAAAAATTCAGGTGACAGTAGATGCTGGCGAGGATGTGGAGAAAGAGGAACACTCCTCCATTGTTGGTGGGATTGCAAGCTTGTACAACCACTAGAAATCAGTCTGGCTGTTCCTCAGAAAATTGTATATAGTACTACCGGAGGATCCTGTACTACCTCTCCTGGGCATATATCCAGAAGATGTTCCAACTGGTAAGAAGTACACATGCTCCACTGTGTTCATAGCAGCCTTATTTATAATAGCCAGAAGCTGGAAAGAACCCAGATGCCCCTCAACAGAGGAATGGATACAGAAAATGTGGTACATTTACACAATGGAGTACTACTCAGCTATTAAAAGGAATGAATTTATGAAATTCCTAGGCAAATGGATGGACCTGGAGGGCATCATCCTGAGTGAGGTAACCCAATCACAAAAGAACTCACACAATATGTACTCACCGATAAGTGGATATTAGCCCAGAAACTTAGAATATCCAAGATATAAGATACAATTTGCTAAATGCATGAAACTCAAGAAGAACGAAGACCAAAGTGTGGACACTTTGCCCCTTCTTAGAATTGGGAACAAAACACCCATGGCAGGGGATACAGAGACAAAGGTTGGAGCTGAGAGGAAATGATGGACCATCTAGAGACTACCATTTCTAGGGATCCATCCCATAATCAGCTTCCAAACGCTGACACCATTGCATACACTAGCAAGATTTTGCTGAAAGGACCCTGATATAGCTGTCTCTTGTGAGACTACACAGGGGCCTAGCAAACAGATAAGTGGATGCTCAAAGTCAGCTATTGGATGGATCACAGAGCCCCCAATGGAGGAGCTAGAGAAAGTACCCAAGGAGCTAAAGGGATCTGCAACCCTATAGGTGGAACAACAATATGAACTAACCAGTACACCCCTCCCCCCGGAGCTTGTGTCTCTAGCTGCATATGAATCAGAAGATGGCCTAGTAGGCCATCAGTGGAAAGAGAGGTCCATTGGTTGTGCAAACTTTATATGCCTCAGTGCAGGGAAATGGCAGGGCTAAGAAGTGGGAGTGTGTGGGTGGGAGAGCATGTGGGGGACTTTTGATATAGCATTGGAAATATAAATGAAATAAATACCCAACAAAATAAAATAAATGAATTAAAAAAAAAAGAGGTCCTTATTTTCTCGATGTCCTCCATCCTCTCTAATCCTAATATTTACTTTTTTTTTTGTTTGGGATTTGGTGGAGACATCACATTTAGGGCTAAGGATTCAAAGGTTTCTTATTATCTTCACAGTCTAGCTGTTGGTCTCTGTTTTTATCTGTTGCAGGAGGAATCTTTTTTGATGATGGCTGAGCAAGGCACTGATCTATGAGCATATCAGAGTGTCATAAGTAGTCATTTTATTGTTACTTTGTTTTAAAAGAGTAGTTGTATTTGCTTTTACTCTAGGTCTCTAAGGTATCTTGTCTCAAGTTCTCAGTCACCTAAAGTCTCATGTATGGATTCCACTTCATGGAATGAGTCTTAAGTTAAATCAGATCTTGGTTACTCCTACAAGCTTTGAACTACTATTGCAACAGTGTAGCTTTCATGCAGGTCACCATTGTAGGTCAAAGGGTTTGTAGATGGGTTGGTGTTCTTCTTTCTTTCTTTTTTAAATTGGATATTTTTTTTATTTATGTTTCAAATGTTACCCCCTTTCCTGGTTTCCCCTCTGAAAATCCTCTATTCTATCCCCCTTCCCCTGTTTCTATAAGGGCACTCCCGGACCCACCCACCCACTCCCAATTCACTGTCCTGACATTCCTCTACACTGGGGCATCAAGCCTTCATAAGACCATGGGCTTCTCCTCCCACTGATGCCAGATAAGGCCATTCTCTTGCACATATGCATCTGAAGCTGTGGGTCCCTCCATGTGTACTCTTTAGTTTAGTCCTTGGGAGCTCTGGGTGGGGGGGTCTGGTTGGTTGATATTGTTGTTCTTCCTATGGGGTTGCAACCCCCTTCAGCTCCTCCAGTCCTTTCTCTAACTCCTCCATTGGGATCCCCATGCTCAGTCAGATGGTTGACTGTGAGCATCCACATCTGTATTTGTCAGGCTCTGGCAGAGCCTCTTAGGAGACTGTTAGATCAGGCTCCTGTCAGCAAGCACTTCTTGGTATCCACAATAGTGTCTGGGTTTGGTGTCTGTATATGGGATGGATCCCCAGGTGGGGCAATCTCTGAATGGTCATTCCTTCAGTCTCTGCTTCATACTTTGTCCCCATATTTCCTCCTATGAATATTTCCCCCCTTCTACGAAGAGCTGAAGCATCCTCCATACTTTGATCTTCCTTCTTTTTGAGCTTCATGTGGTCTGTGAATTATATCTTTGGTAGTCTGAGCTTTTGGGATAATATTCATGTATTAGTGAGTGCATAATATATGTGTTCTTTTGTGACTGAGGTATCTCACTCAGGCAATATTTTCTAGTTCCATCCATTTGTCTGCGAATTTCATGAATTCCTTGTTTTTAATTGCTGAGTAGTACTCCATTGTGTAAATATCCCGCATTTTCTGTATCCATTTCTCTGTTGAAGGACATCTGGGTTCTTTCCAGCTTCTGGCTATTGTAAATAAAACTGCTATGAACATAGTGGAGTTCATCTTTATTCTTTGCTAGAATGCAGGATATCTTCCAGTAGTATGACCATTAGTCTGAAAAGCTGAAGACTTTAGGCAGCAGCTAAACTTCTCCACGTTCAGTAAGTTGTATAGGTGCTGTCTTCAGCAATAGGGCATTACTGTCATTTTTTGTTCATTTGTTTTTGGTGCAGGGTCTCTTTACGTACTTATGACTGTTCTGGAACTCACTATGTAGATCAGGATGGCTTTGAATTCACAGAGATCTACCTACTTCTACCTTGTTAGGCTGAGATTAAAGCATGTGTCACTATGTAGAGCCCTGCTTATTTTTAACTGTGAAGGGTAGGTTGGGGAGAGAATATTCAAAGTCCTTTCTTATATTCACAAGCAAATTCCTAGTAGCTCCACTAATTTTCTCTTTTCATGTGAGCTTAGTAGAAGCAGATGATGCTTGCCAGCATCTCTCAGGCTTTAGACAACATTGATAGAGGAAGGTGAATGATGGACTGGGTGGAGATCTTTTTTTTTTTTTACAGAAAATGAAGAGAAGTAACCAAAGAGGCATTCAGGAAAATCTCAAGAAGAGACATGTACAGTAGATACCCAAAGTGTTACCAAATAGTAACTGGGCACAGAGAAAAAAAAATCACCTTCCAGAAGATGCTCATTCTACAGAATGTTGAGCATCACAGCCTTTTGAAATGGTTCTTCCTCCTTTTATTTGTTGTATTGTGGATGGAAAACAGGCCATTGTAGAGGTTAGGCAAGTGTGTACTATAGAACCTCTTCTATAGAATAGTACAAACCAGGTTTCTTCCTTGGTTTTTAAAAATATCTCTTGATTTGTAAAAACTCTTTGGAAAGTTGTCAAATGAATAGAGAGTTCCAATGGGTATTATAATGGGTACGTTGACAGACACCTATAAGTACATTTACCCATTGTTATTGTGACATTTTCTCATAGTTAGTTGCAAAGGTCATGTCACTTTTTTGTGCAAATACTTTAATATTATGGCATAAATTTTTTTTCTTTTTGTATAGTCACACACCATTATCAACTTAGGAAATGTAGCATTGACAGAATTCTAGTATATGTCATTATATAGTCTGTTATATTATCATATCTCTTTTTTATCCTAGTCTCCAATACATTGGAATTTAACTGTATTCTGAAATATGGTCATTACTGTTGTAATTAAGATGACGCCATACTTGTCCTCAGTTACAAATTGCTGGTTTTCAAATAAGAAAATCATCGTGTGAAGATATAGCTATGTAGGGATAATGCCATATAGCCACAGAAGTAGAGACTTCAAGTGATGAGGTTTTAAAGAAGGGGGGGGGGGATCAAAGATTTCTGGCAACACACTGGAAGCCAGAAAGAGGCAAGAGAAGATTGTTCTGTGGATTTTAGAGAAAATGTGGTCCTCCCCACACATAATTCTGAACTTCTGGCCTCTGGAACTGTGAAATTATAATTTTTCTTTTTATTCTTTTAAGCCTTCTAGTTTTTGGTACTTCATTACAAAGTCTCTAGGAAATTAAAATAGTATATGTTCAAATTTCTATTTTAGATAAGGACCTTTATCTAATATTGTTTATAGTTGTGCTTTCTAGAGATGTCTTAGTCAGGGTTTCTATTCCTGCATAAAATATCATGACCAAAAAGCAAGTTGGGGAGGAAAGAGCTTATTCATCTTACCCTTCCACTGCTGTTCATCACCAAAGGAAGTCAGGACTGGAACTCACACTCACACAAGGCAGGAAGCAAGAGCTGATGCAGAAGTCATGGAGGGATGTTACTTACTGGCTTACTTCCCCTGGCTTGCTCAGTGTGCTTTTTTATACAACCCAAGACTACCAGACCAGGGATGGTACCATCCACAAGGGACCCTCCCCCATTGAGAGGTCATTAATTGAGAAAAATGCCTTACAGCTGGAGCTCATGGAGACATTTTCTCAAGTGAAGCTCCATTTTCTGTGATAACTCCAGATTGTGTCAAGCTAACTCAAAACCAGGCAGTACACTAGATGAGAGTTCTAAGGATCCTGCATTACAATTACTTCAATATAAAAGAGTTCTCAAGGTGTCTTATTTTTCCCACTGCTGAAATTTTAATAGTATATACGTGATATGAAAACACGTTCTATAATCTATGTTTCTATGGTTGTTCTATATAATTTGATCCAGACGGCTTTTAGTAAAGTTCACTTATAGGTGTTGCTGACATATGCTTCCTGGTCCAGAAGTAACACCAGTGTACCTCATTGCTTAAGGCAGTTCCATTATAATAGTACCTCTTCCCCTTTGTAATGAACTGATCCATGAGTAGATACTCTGTCTGTATTAGCCTTAACATACCCATCTAGAACTGCTTGATAACCTTCAAATTCTGAGCTGTGGCATTTGTTTCTTTATTTCCTCACCACATTTCCACCTCCAACTTTAAAAGCAGAACACCTTCCAAAGGTGGATATTGTATATGGTTTATACTTTAAGAAAACAACATGAATATAAGGGACACAAAAAATGATAGGGGTTGCAAAAGAGATGGAAGAGCAAAAGGAGGGGTGAAGAGTTGGTTACAGCTAAAGTCAGCTACCTGTAGCCAAAAGCACTGAAGCTGTGGATTCAACTCACTGCAGATGGGAAGTGTAGATGGTTTCTGTATAGAACATGCCCAGATTTTCTTTCCTTGCCATTATTCCCTTACCAATATAGGATTCTGGTCATGTACATAGAATTTCCACTGTAAGTGGTATTATATACATGTAGAGATGATTTAAAGTACATAAGAGAATACATCTATGTCATATGAAAGTATCATGCCATTTTGTGTGAGAGACTTACACATCTACTACTTCTTGGTGTTCATAAGGTGCCACAGACGAACCTCTTTTGGGTCTCCTGTCTGCGCAGAATGGGTTTCTGGTTGCAAGTTGGCAAAGGAGTCGGCAAGAGTGAATTGGCAAGAGTGACAAATAGACACAGACACGAGAGACTGTGTTGAATCTGAATGTAATGTCCAAATGAAAACCAGACCTTTTTATACAGAATTAAAACAAGAAAAGCCAGGTGGACACATCCGCCAAGTTACAGTGACACAAAACAAAAGGAATGTATACATCAAAAGATGGTGGGGGCCAGGCCATGTTTTCCACTTAAAATGGAGCCAGGTGAATGCTCTGATGCAATGCTAGTCTATGTTAAACCCACCACCAAGGGTTCTTTAGTAAATACCTGATTATGCTATTCATTTGGGCCTAGTGAAGAAACCTGTCCCAAGGGAATCCCTTCCATTAATCCACCTATTCGATAGGCCGTTGTGTATTCCCTTGTTTGGGTGAAACTCAGTGATTGTCCTAAGTAATCACTATGCAGACTAGCCCTGAGCTTTTCTAGCTCTGTTCTTTGTAATGCCTAATTAGTTTTACTGTCTCTACTAGAAGTAAATTTGAATGTTATTGAATAGGTAACATTTTTACTGAATTCCAAGCTCTCAGTCAGCTTCAATGATTTTCTAAGAGCCATTGGAACACTGGTGGAGGCTTGGCTATATGTCAAAAATCAATCTTTAAAGGCACTTATAATACAAGAAAGCACACATAGCCATATGTCAGACTAACATGGGGACAGGGTTTGAGTATATAGGCTATAAGAATACCAAGGTTCCAGGAGGCATACTTTCCTTGAAACTCCTTAGCTCATGACTGCCTTCAGGCCTTTCGACTTGTCAGGCAGACTTCACTGGAGTGAGGATAGCAATAGGGGTCCTGGAATCAATACTACATGAATACTGAAGGATGGTTATTTATTTACAAACAAAGCTTTCTATGATAGCAGGCATTGCTGAGCTTGAGGGTCATGGCCATTAGGAGGCCTTTTTCAGCCAAGGGTGCAAAAGAAGTTCCCGTAGGTTTTGGAACTGGGCCAGGGTCATCTGAAGCATGCCTTGCTATGTACTTGCTATGTACCAACATGGAGCTCATTGCCTCTCAGTATCTTTTTCTATAAAAGTATAAAAACTTTTTTTTTCTGTGAAAAAAAAGTTCTTCATCTCATATTTATGAAGTTTACCACAGGGAGTGCATGCAATCTGCTTGGAAGGTGGGAGGGTATTAGCAATGTTTGTTACCTTTCCTTTCCCCTAGTTCCCCCTAGCCCATCTTCCTTGCCAAACTGAAAAGGATACAATTTTCTTTTTTTTAAAAAAGATTTATTTATTTATTTATTTATTTATTTATTTATTTATTTATTTATTTATTTATTATAAATACACTGTAGCTGTCTTCAGACACACCAGAAGAGGGTATCAGATCTCATTACAAATGGTTGTGAGCCACCATGTGGTTACTGAGATTTGAACTCAGGAGCCCTAGAAGAGCAGTCAGTGCTCTTAACCACTGAGTCATCTCTCTAGCCCAGGTATAGTTTTCTTCAAGAGTAACTAAAATAAGCAAACAGCTCACTTCAGACTTGAAATGAAAATAAGAAATTTTCCTCAGAGTTCCTAGAAGCCTCTCAATTTGTCTTTAGTATTCTTTTTTAGTTTCATAACTTCTAGAAGTTTCTATATGCAATTTAAGTTTGTGATATTAAAACTTATAGCTACATGTATTTATAGTTCATATGTTCTTGCATGGAAACTAGGGTTTCCATTATTACAGCAAATGTGAATGTAACAGGTTAGCATCTTGGTGACAGTAAGGCAAAAACCATGTACTGCCAAGAAATAAGAATAGAGGAAGATTTATTAACTGCAGTCGGGAAGGACAGCTTGTGACTTTCTCTCTGTCCCCCAAATAATGCTCTCCCAACAAAGCAAGAACTTTGTTAAGTAACTGTGAAGCACTGAGCAAGTTGTCTTATTTTGAAATGTTTCCTTATTTGTAAAATGCAGATGAATCTCCCTTATCTAAAATATTTGCTTCCTATATATACCTTATACACACAGATAAAGATAATTTCAGGGAATATGGGAACTTTTCCATATATTAAGGCTTCCTTGAACTTGAAAGCTCTTCTGTTCCAGTCTCAAGAATGTAGGGATCATTGACTCTTTATTTGGTCTTTTTTGTTTTTTTTGTTTTTGTTTTTGTTGTTGTTTTGTTTTGTTTTGGAGACAGGGTTTTCTCTGTGTAGCCCTGGCTTTCTTAGAACTTACTCTGTAGACCAGGCTGGCCTCGAACTCAGAAATCTGCCTTCTTCTGCCTCCCAAGTGCTGGGATTATAGGCGTGCGCTACTACTGCCTGGCTTTTGTTTTATTTTGTTTTGTTTTGTTGGTTTTTGGGGGGGGGATGTGGGGGACTCTTTATTCATACAACTGTATCATCTTCACATGGGGAAGACTCAAATTAGAGTGGTTTGGGTGGCTTTTCATTCTATATAGTATCCTACACATTTGACTTCATAAGTGATTCCCAAATCACAGAGCTAGAAAGAACAGAATCTTCAATCTCCATAGCAGCAGCCAGCATCTTTTACACAAAACCAAAAGCTGGATTCTTCTTTCTCAAAATAGGTTAGTGAGCTATCTTTTCCATCTGTCAGTCACAATGTACAATTTATGATTAAAATTTTAATTTTTTTGCAATTATATCAAAGGGTCTCTGGGGATTTCCTAAAAAAGGAAAGAAATTACTGAAAAGAAGTGACAGACAGTCTGAGAGCAACCTTTTTGGGTTTGTCATCTTTATTTAGTATCAACCCATAGTTATGCTACACAAAGTTGGAGTACTGGGATACAGGAATGTTATTTTGAGGAGTTTCTTCATGTCAGAGATGACAGGTCCTTAAGTGCCAATACTGGAAATATTAATCTGAGTCTGTGAGTCTTGGATTTCATATCTACCAAATGTATTATATGAGGATTTTCCAGAAAAAGAAAACGGCCTACTGTGTGTGTGTGTGTGTGTGTGTGTGTGTGTGTGTGTGTGTGTGTGAGACATTTATTTTAAGAAATTCACTCACAATTATGCAAACTTTATAAATTCAATCTTCTGGGTAGACTGACAAGATAAAAACTTTTGGAAAAGTTGTAGCAGCTTGAATCTTAAAGCCAGGTGCTGAAAGAATTCCTTTCTGCTCAGGGAAAGTCAAAACGTATGCTATTTGAACTATCTTAGGGCTTCTATTTCTGTGAAATAGACTAATGCAACACTTATAAAGGACAGCAATTAATTGGGGCTAGTTTATAGGTACAGAGATTCAGTTCATCATTATCATGGTGAAAAACATGGCAGCATGCAGGCAGGTATGGTGTTGAAGGAGCTGAGGGCTCTACATCTTCATCTGAAGGCAAACAGGAGAAGATTGGCTGACACATGGCTTGGAGGAGGATCTCCAAGCCCACCACTACAGTTGGAGGAAGTGTGTCACTGTGGCTTTAAGACCCTCATCCTAGCCTCCTGGAAGCCAGTCTTCTCCTACTTGCCTTCAGATGAAGATGTAGAACCCTTAGCTCCTACAATGTCATGCCTGCCCGGATTTCTTGAATTTGATTATACAATCATTTTCAGAAACCCTTGTTTTATGTCTATACATCGAAGTATTTCTACCACATTTCTCTTAAAGTTTCAGAATTTTAGGCCTTACATTGAGTTCTTTGACCCATTTTGAGCTGATTTTATATTCCAATTAATTGAACCTGTAGATGCTCTTGGTAATATGTAGCCATTTTCATGACTTTGTTGGTGTGTGAACATGTGACCATTTTTGGTTTCTTCTGTATTCTTTAACAAATTAATTGGAGCAATCTTTCACTCCCATGGCGAGGTTTACCCTTGGTATTTTACTTTTGGAGGTTGTTGTGTGTGGATTGTTTTCTTGATTTTTTTTTCAGAACTTTTATTGATATATAGAAAAGCTATTTATTTTCATATGTTGATTTTTGTAGCCTGCTATTTTACCTAAATATGTTTAAGAGATTTCTAAGAATTGGAAAAAATTGAATGTACATTCATCATTCATTAGAGAAATTAGTCTGCAGATTTGGTGAGCAATTGAGCTCAGTTTACAATATTTTACTGAAAATTTCTGTATCCATAAAGATTGGCCTAAAACTTTTTAAATTCAAAAATTTAAAAGAATTGCATACATGAATACTGCACTTACATCATTTATATCCTGTTCTCTCCTCCCACTCACTACACACACACACACACACACACACACACACACACACCAGGGAGGAAAGTATTCACTGTTGATCATGTATTTACATGTATTTATAGAGATGACCACTTGGGCTTGTGTAACCTACCAGGAACCACATTCCCAGAGAAAACTGATGCCCCATTTTTGGTAGCCTCTGACTGCCTGTAACTCTGCATCTAGGTTTGGGTGCTTGCAAAATTTTCCATATCCACAGTGATATGCTGAGTGGTGTTGCCATGCAGGTCTTGTTTAGGCACCATATTAAGATGGGTACAGCTTCCTTATCATATCTAGAAGATACTTTTTATTTTGATCCTTTGGCTCTTACAATCTTTTTTCTCCCTCTTCCATCATGATTCCTGAAACTTAGGTGTGCAGTCTCTTTGTAGATATAACAATTGGGGTTAGATACCCACAGTAAAATATTTTTGGCATTTTGTCCATTTGTAGATGTCTATGACTATCTTTTCATATAGTGCCCTGATCCAGTTTTGGTATTACGGAAATGATGGCTTTATAAAATTAGTAGCATTTTATTCATTTTCTATTTTACAAAATATTTTAGAGAATATTGATATTAGTTTTTCTTTAAAAGTTTAGTGTAATTCAGCAGTGAATTCATGTGGATCTTGCTCTAATTTCAACTGGGAGACTACTCTTTGTTGCTTTTAATTTAATTTCATTTATAGATCTACTTAACTTGTTAATAGTTTCTTGATCACAGTTTGGTATATTGTATTTATCTAGAAATTTGTCATTTTCTTCTAGACTTTCCAATTTGTTTGAATATATTTTTTCAATGTCTGACCAAATGATCCTTTGAACTTCATAGGTATCTCTTTTTTTTTTAAATTAGGTATTTTCCTCATTTACATTTCCAATGCTATCCCAAAAGTCCCCCATATCCTCCCTCCCACTCCCCTACCCACCCACTCCCACTTTTTGGCCCTGGCGTTCCCCTTTACTGGGGCATATAAAATTTGCAAGTCCAATGGGCCTCTCTTTCCAGTGATGGCCCACTAGGCCATCTTTTGATACATATGCAGCTAGAGTCAAGAGCTCCAGGGTACTGGTTAGTTCATAATGTTGTTCCACCTATAGGGTTGCAGATCCCTTTAGCTCCTTGGATACTTTCTCAACTCCTCCATTGGGGGCCCTGTGATCCATCCAATAGCTGACTGTGAGCATCCACTTATGTGTTTGCTAGGCCCCGGCGTAGTCTCACAAGAGACAGCTATATCAGGGTCCTTTCAGCAAAAACTTGCTAGTGTATGCAATGGTATCTCTTTTAAACCTTCCTCTTTCTCCCCAATTTTATTTATTTGGGACTTCTTTTTCTTTCTTTTGGTTAGTTTGAACAAAGATTTGTCAATCTTGCTTACCTTTTCTTTAAGAACCAACTTTTTTCTTTTTCTTGTTTTCCAGAGAGAATTTCTCTGAGTAGGCTTGGCTGTCCTGGAACTCACTCTGTAGACCAAGATGGCTTCAAAGTCTCATGCCTACCTCTACATCTGCAGTGCTGGGATTAAAGGAACACACAACTTCCACCTAGCATGAAAAGAATTTTCTACCTTTTGTGCAGAGGTTACTAACTCTGATTTTAGGTAATATAAATGGTGTTGATTAGTATGTCTGATTAGATACTTCTGCTGGGAGGTATATACCACTGCCACTCCGCTCAGAGTCCTGCGAACTATAAGCTCCACTATTTTATATATATACATATATATATATATATATACATATATATATATATATATATATATGTATGTGTGTATATTTATTTACTTACATATTTGTTTGTTTATTATTCTTTGACAGTTTCATGGATGTTTAGAATGAATTTTAGTCCTTCTCACCCTGTATTTTCCTGTTTCATCTCCTCTCATTTTCTTACTGAAATCCTTCTTCCTGTCAAGTGCTTTCCTACTTTTAAACCTTTTGTGAGCATATGACACAGTGAGCTTGATTAGGGTCTCCTGCATGGGCAACCTAGCAGACCCTATTAAACATAGTGACATTCTTCTCCATAGCCATCATTGTGATAACTAACATAGGTTAGGTTATCAACTTGAGTGCATATGGAATAAAGTAAAACTCCAGGTGCTGTGCCCTCCTTTATGGAATATTCTGAATCAAAATATTGAAGCTGGAAGTTTATCCTTAAATCTGAGCAACACTTTTCAGTGTCAGTTCTCATAAAAGGATATAAAAACAGCTAACTGCTTTCTGCCTGCTTATTCTTACTCACACTAGCCTGTCTATTTCATTGTTGCTTAAATTCCTACCTCACAGAAACTTTATGGCAACAAATATTTGCATTTTAAAATATTATACAATATTATTCATCCTTTGTTAGGGACAATTTACAGAATTTTCAAATAAAAATCAAGCTGTAGTAAACTACTGCCACTTTCAGTATTGACTCAATTTGTTTTAGTAGTGGTAGACTGTGCCTAAATTTTAGGCTTGAGGTTCTACTAGAGTTAAAGCACAAGAACAGATCTTGTATCCTGGGTCCCTCAGAGACAAGTCTGCATAGGAGAGCATGAGTACTGCAGTAGCAACATAGCTTCTGGGACAGGCCCCATTTCAAAGCCACATCTTCAGCCAGGAAGCAGATCTGAGCTCCATTTATCTGTGATCCTTCCCCATCGAGGAGAGGTGGCCTGCAGAGAGTAGTCTGACCACTGAGACTCAGGACAGAGTTTGTCTCTCAGGAGTGCTGACAGAGCTAACAGAATCACAGGAGGAACAAGCTCCAGCCAGAGATAGTTATAACAACTAATGTCACAGATTAACAGATGGTGAACAGCAAATGTAAGAATCTTACTAACAGAAACCAAGACCACTCACCATCATCAGAACCCAGCACTCCCACCTCAGTGAGTTCTGGATACCCCAACACATCGGAAAAGGCAGATTCAGATCTAAAAATCATATCTCATGATGCTGGTAGAAGATTTTAAGCAGGAAATTAATAACTCACTTAGAGAAATACAGAAGAAAATGGCTAAACAGGTAGAAGGCCTTAAATAGGAAGGACAAAAATCCCTTAAAGAATTACAGGAACACACTGCTAAACAAGTAGAAGCCCTTAAAGAAGAAACACAAAAATCCCTTTAAAAATTACTGGAAAACACAACCAAACAGGTAATGGAATTGAACAAAACCATCCAAGATCTAAAAAAGGAAGTAAATCCTGGACAGATGTTATACAGACCCTAAGAGGAAACAAATGCTACTATAAACACAGGCTACTATACCCAGCAAAACTCTCAATTTTCATAGATGGAGAAACCACCGGTTTCCATGACAAAACCAAACTCACACAATATCTTTCCATGAATCCAGCCCTTTAAAGGATAATAAAGGAAAAACACCAACACAAGGACGGAAACTACACCCTAGAAAAAGCAAGAAAGTAATCCTTCAACAAACCTAAAAGACGAAAGCCACAAAAACAGAATCCCAACTTTAACAACATAAATAACAGGAAGCAACAATTACTTTTTTAAATATCTCTTAATATTAATGGACTCAATTCCCCAATAAAAAGACATAGACTAACAGAGTGGTTAACCAAAGAGGACCCAATATTTTGCTGCTTACAGGAAACTCACCTCAGAGAAAAAGACAAACACTATCTCAGATGCAAAGGCTGGAAAACAATTTTCCAAGCAAATGGTCTGAAGAAACAAGCTGGAGTAGCCATTCTAATATCTAATAAAATTGACTTACAATCCACAGTTATAAAAAAAAAAAAAAAGGAGGGGCACCTTCTACTCATCAAAGGTAAAATCTACCAAGATGAACACTCAATCCTGAATATCTACCCTATAAATGTAAGGACAGCCAAATTCATTAAAGAAACTTTAGTAAAGCTCAAAGCACACATTGCATCTCACACAATAATAGTGGGAGACATCAACACCCCGCTCTCAGCAATGGACATATCCTGGAAACAGAAACTAAACAGAGGCACATGGACACTAACAGAAGTTAAGAAACAAATGGATTTAATAGATATGTACAGAACATTTTACCCTAAAACAAAAAGGATATACATTCTTCTCAGGTCTCATGGTACCGCTTCCAAAATTGAACATATAAACGGTCACAAAACAGGTCTAAACAGATACAAAAATATTAAAATTATCCCATGCATCCTATCAGATCACCATGGACTAAGCCTTATCTTCAATAACAGCATGAATAATAGAAAGCCAACATTCACGTTGAAACTGAACAATACTCTACTCAATGATACCTTGGTCAAGGATGAAATAAAGAAAGAAATTAAAGACTTTTTAGAGTTTAATGAAAATGAAGCCACAACATACCCAAATTTATGGGACACAATAAAGGCAGTCCTAAGAGGGAAACTCATAGCCTCGAGTACCTCCAAAAAGAAACTAGAGAGAGACACACTAGCAGCCTGAGAGCTCACCTAAAAACGCTAGAACTAAAGGAAGCAAATCCACCCAAGAGGAGTAGACAGCAGGAAATAATCAAACTCTGCTGAAATCAACCAAGTGGAAACAAGAAGAACTATTCAAAGAATCAACCAAAGGAGGAGCTGGTTCTTTGAGAAATTCAGCAAGATAGATAAACCCTTAGCCAGACTCACTAGAGGGCACAGGGACAGCATCCTAATTAACAAAATCAGAAATGTAAAGGGAGGCATAACAACAGACCTGAGGAAATCCAAAACATTATCAGATCCTACTACAAAGGGCTATACTCAACAAAACTGGAAAACCTGGATGAAATGGACAAATTCCTAGACAGATACCAGGTATCAAAGTTAAATAAGGATCAGATTAATGATCTAAACAGTCCCATTTCCTCTAAAGAAATAGAAGCAGTCATCAAAAGTCTCCAAACCAACAAAAGCCCAGGACCAGATGGGTTTAGTACAGAGTTCTATCAGACTATCAAAGAAGACCTAATTCCAACTCTCCTTAACATATTCCACAAAATAGAAACAGAAGGTACTCTACAAAATTCATTCTATGAACCCACAATTATTCTGATACCTAAACCACACAAAGATCAAACAAAGAAAGAGGACTTCATACCAATTTCCCTTATGAATATCGATGCAAAAATACTCAATAAAATTCCTGGCAAACTGAATCCAAGAATACATCAAAATGATCATTAATCATATCCAAGTAGGCTTAATTCCAGGAATGCAGGGATGGGTTAATATACCATCAATGTAATCCACTATATAAACTAACTCAAAGACAAAAACCCACATGATCATCCCCTTAGATGCTGAGAAAGCATTTGAGAAAATCCAACACCCATTCATGATAAAAGTCTTAGGAAGATCAGGAATTCAAGGCCCATACATAAACATATTCAAACCAATATACAGCAAACCAGTAGCCAATATCAAATTAAATGGAGAGAAACTTGAAGCAACACCACTAAAACAGGGACTAGACAAGGCTGCCCACTCTCTCCCTACCTATTTAATATAGTACTTGAAATCCTAGCCAGAGGAATTAGACAACAAGAGGAGATCAAGGGGATACAAATTGGAAAGGAAGAAGTCAAAATATCAGTGTTTGCAGATGATATGATAGTATATATAAGTGACCCTAAAAATTCTACCAGATAACTCCTATACCTGATAAACAGCTTCAATGAAGTAGCTGGATATAAAATTAACTCCAACACATCTGTGGCCTTTCTCTACACAAAGGATAAACAGGCTAAGAAAGAAATTAGTGAAATAACACCCTTCACAATACTCACAAATAATATAAAATACCTTGGTGTGACTCTAACTAAGGAAGAAGAGAGAGATCTGTATGATAAGAACTTAAAGTCTCTGAAGAAAGAAATTGAAGATCTCAGAAGAAGAAAAGATCTCCCATGCTCATGGTTTGGCAGGATTAATATTGTCAAATGGCTATCCTGCCAAAAGCAATCTACAGATTCAATGCAATCCCCACCAAAATTCCAACCAAATTCTTCACTGACTTAGAAAGGGCAACTTGCAAATTCATCTGGAATAATAAAAAACTTAGGATAACAAAACCTTTTCTCAATAATAAAAGAACCTCTGGTGGAACCAACATGCCTGACCTCAAGCTGTAGTACAGAGAAATTGTGATAAAAACTGCATGGTACTGGTTCAGCGACAGACAAGTAGATCAATGGAATAGAATTAAAGACCCAGAAACGCACCCAGAAATAATCTTTGACAAAAGAGCTAAAACCATCCAGTGGAAAAAAAGAGCATTTTCAATAAATGTTGCTGGCTCAACTGGTTATCATGTAGAAGAATGAGAATTGATCCATTCTTATCTCCTTGTACAAAGCTCAATTCTAAATGAGATTCCACCTCACACCAGTCAGAATGGCTAAGATCGAAATTCAGGTGACAGCAGATGCTGGCGAGGATGGGGAGAAAGAGGAACACTCCTCCATTGTTGGTGGGATTGCAAGCTTGTACAACCACTCTGGAAATCAGTTTGGCGGTTCCTCAGAAAATTGGACATAATACTACCAGAGGATCCAGCAATACCTCTCCTGGGCATATATCCAGAAGATGTTCCAACCGGTAAGAAGGACACATGCTCTACTATGTTCATAGCAGCCTTATTTATAATAGCCAGAAGCTGGAAAGAACCCAGATGCCCCTCAACAGAGGAATGGATACAGAAAATGTGGTACATTTACACAATGGAGTACTACTCAGCTATTAAAAGGAATGAATTTATAAAATTCCTAGGCAAATGGATGGACCTGGAGGGCATCATCCTGAGTGAGGTAACACAATCACAAAGGAACCCACACAATATGTACTCACTGATAAGTGGATATTAGCCCCAAAACTTAGGATACCCAAGATATAAGATACAATTTGCTAAACGCATGAAACTAAAGAAGAATGTAGACCAAAGTGTGGACACAGTGCCCCTTCTTAGAATTGGGAACAAAACACCCATGGAAAGAGTTACAGCGATAAAGTTTGGAGCTGTGACGAAAGGATGAACCATCTAAAGACTGCCATATCCAGGGATCAAACCCATAATCAGCTTCCAAACG
The DNA here is from genome assembly GCF_978045245.1 of Mus caroli. Lineage (NCBI taxonomy): Eukaryota > Metazoa > Chordata > Mammalia > Rodentia > Muridae > Mus > Mus caroli. The sequence continues at coordinate 140,408,572 of NW_028227260.1, read as the reverse complement.
CTGACACCATTGCATACACTAGCAAGATTTTGCTGAAAGGACCCAGATATAGCTGTCACTTGTGAGACAATGCTGGGGCCTAGCAAACACAGAAGTGGATGCTCACAGTCAGCTATTGGAAGGATCACAGGGACCCCAATGGAGGAGCTAGAGAAAGTACCCAAGGAGCTAAAGGGATCTGCAGCCCTATAGGTGGAACAACATTATGAACTAACCAGTACCCCAGAGCTCTTGACTCTAGCTGCATATGTATCAAAAGATGTCCTAGTCGGCCATCTCTGGAAAGAGAGGCCCATTGGACTTGCAAACTTTATATGCCCCAGTACAGGGGAACGCCAGGGCCAAAAAGTGGGAGTGGGTGGGTAGGGGAGTGTGGGGGAGTATATTGGGGACTTTTTGGATAGCATTAAAAATGTAAATGAGGAAAATTCCTAATTAAAAAAAATTTAAGAAAATGGGATATAGAGCTAAACAAAGAATTCTCTACTGAGGAATACTGAAGGGCTGAGAAACACCTGAAAAATGTTCAACAACCTTAATCATCAGGGAAATGCAAGTCAATACAATCCTGAGATTACACTTCACACCAGTCAGAATGGCTAAGATCAAAAATTCAGGTGACAGCACATGCTGGCAAGGATGTGGAGAAAGAGGAACACTCCTCCATTGTTGGTGGGATTGCAAGCTTGTACAACCACCCTGGAAATCAGTCTGGCAGTTCCTCTGAAAATTGGGCAAAGTACTACTGGAAGATCCCGCAATACCTCTTCTAGGCATATACCCAGAAGATGTTCCAACTTGTAATATGGACACATGTTCCACTATGTTCATAGCATCCTTAATTATAATAGCCAGAAGCTGGAAAGAACCCAGATGTCCCTCAACAGAGGAATGGATACAGAAAATGTGGTAATTTACATTATGGAGTACTACTCAGCTATTAAACACAATGAATTTATGAAATTCTTAGGCAAATGGTGGAGGATATCATTCTGAGTGAGATAATTCAATCACAAAAGAAGTCACTTGATATGCACTCACTATAAGTGGATATTAGCTCAGAAATTTAGAATACCCATGACACAATTTGCAAAACACAGGAAAATCAAGAAGAAGTAAGACCAAAGTGTGGGTACTTCATTCCTCCTTAGAATAGGGAACAAAATACCCATAGAAGGAGTTACGGAGACAAAGTTTGGAGATGAGACAAAAGGATGGACCATCCAGAGACTGGCCCATCTTGGGATCCATCCTATAATCAGCCACAAAATGCAGACACTATGGCATATGCCAGAATGATTTTGCCGAAAGTTCCCTGATATAGCTGTCTTTTGTGAGGCTATGCCAGTGTCTGGCGAATACAAAATGGATGCTCACAGTCATCTGTTGGATGAACACAGGGCTTCCAAAGGAGTAGCTAGAGAATGTACCCAAGGATCTGAAGGGGTCTGCAACCCTATAGGTGGAACAACAATATGAACTAACAAGTACCCCCAGAGCTCGTGTCTCTGGTTGCATATGTAGCAGAAGATGGCATAGTTGGCCATCATTGGGAAGAGCGGTCCCTTGATCTGGCAGAGATTATATGTTCCCAGTACAGTGGAAAGCCATGTCCAAGAAGTCGGAGTGGGTGGGTAGGGGAGCAGGGCAGGGGGGAGAGTATAGTGGACTTTTGGGATAGCATTTGAAATGTAAGTGAAGAAAATATCTAATAAAAAATTGAAAAAAAAAGCACAAGAACATACATTCTCTTTGATCACCTAAGATTTTTTTTAAAAAATGTGCAGTGGAAAATAGATAAATGTAAGTCTCCTAGCAACAGGAGACAATACTAAACTGACTAACAAACAAACAAAGAAAAGTACAAAGAGCCGTCTTCCTTGACAGTGTCTGAGTAACAAAATGGAACTTTAAACTTAAAATAGAAAAATACTTAAAATGATGGTTTCTTGAGAGACTAGGGCAGCATGAACAAACCTATAAATTGGAATAAGCTCAGCTCTTTCAGGCTTGCCTCTTTGGATTCTACGATAAATGCAACTTTTAAGTTTCAGCTAAATGTAGAAAACAGTTTTTGTGGCATCCACATGTTAGAGTCTCATGTTATTAGAGAAGTCATGGTTCTTGTAAAACAATGCAGCAAAATGGATGACAGTGGAGTGAGGCCAGATAGTTTCAAATGCTACACTGACAGTGGAATGTGGTATCTAGAAGATAGTCACAGTACCACAAATAAGGAGACATCTACTTGTCAATGTTACAAAATTCATCGTGGTCCTGAAAAGGGATTTTAGATTCAGAAACAGCTACCATTTGTATTGCTTCATTTTAGCCCTGTATTTTGGCAACTGTAAGTACAGTGTATGAGAGCATCTCCAAAGAATTGCTTTCTTCTTCTTCTTCTTCTTCTTCTTCTTCTTCTTCTTCTTCTTCTTCTTCTTCTTCTTCTTCTTCTTCTTCTTCTTCTTCTTCTTCTTCTTCTTCTTCTTCTTCTTCTTCTTTTATTATTATTAATTTTCTTTATTTACATTTCAAATGCTATCCCAAAAGTTCCATATACCCTCCCCCAACCCTGCTCCCTTACCCACCCACTCCCACTTCTTGGCTCTGGCGTTCCCCTGTACTGGGGCATATAAAGTTTTCAGTACCAAAAAGCCCCTCTTCCCAGTGATGGCCAACTAGGCCATCTTCTGCTACATATGCAACTAGAGACACGAGCTCTGAGGGTACTGGTTATTTCATATTGTTGTTCCACCTATAGAGTTGCAGACCCCATCAGCTCCTTGAGAACTTTCTCTAGCTTCTCCATTGAGAGCCCTGTGTTCCATCCTATAGATGACTGTGAGCATCCACTTCTGTATTTGCCAGGCACTGGCATAGCCTCATACGAGAGAGCTATATCAAGATCATGACAGCAAAATCTTGCTGGCATATGCAATAGTGTCTGGGTTTGGTGGCTGATTATGGGATGGATCCCTGGGTGGGGTAGTCTCTGGATAGTCCATCCTTTCGTCTTAGCTCCAAACTGAAGAATTGCTTTCTAAGTAGATCATTTAGCCACTTTGATTTTTAGACGAGTATCTTCTGAGTTGAGGCACATAAAATTATAATCTAGCATGGAAGGGAAATTCTAAAGGTTATCTTTTTAAAAATAAGGGAAACCATGAAGTGTGATCAACTAATAATCAGACTGACACTGGAGGGACTCATTTAGCTCATCTATGTTCAGGAAGGTTCTGTATTATATCCTCAGTGTGCATAATTTCCTGGAAAAGCACCTACATTAATTACTTTTCTTGTTTCTGTGGCTAAGTACCTGACAAATGCAATTTAAGGGAGGAAGGTTTTTCTTTGCCTGACAATTCCAGGGCACACCATGGTGGGAAGTTATATTGTGTCAGTGGGAACTTGAGCCATCTGGTCACATAGTATCTGCAGGGACCAATGAATGCTAGTGCTCATTTTCCTCTCTCCTTTTTATTCTCTCTGGCATCTGGAATGGATCTCTCTATGGAAATTAACCTAATAAGGTATTTCCTCATTTGCATATCTTCCAGCTGATTCTAGATTATGTCAGGTTAACAACATTAACCACCACCATCTTCCAATAATGTTAATTTTGGTCCAATATCCTGAAGCTTATACTAGAGGGATTTCATGGATTTTACTACTCAACTTTTTAATGTAAAAATTAGAAAGTACAGAATACCCATGATGCAAACTACAGACATAAAAAGTTAAATAAGAAAGAAGACCCAAGTGAGGATGTTTCAACCCAACTTAGAAGGGGGAACAAAATAATCACAGGAGACAGAGGGAGGAAGGGATCTGGGTGGGTGAGGGGAGGGGAAGGGTAAAAGGTCAGACAGAATTAGGTATGAGGGAGGACAGGAGAGAAATCCAGAGGGCCAGGAGAATGAATGGAAATACGCATTTTCTGGGGTGGGCAGTAGGGGAATGGGGAACTCTTCAAAGTGTCAGAGACCTGAGATGTAAGAGGCTCCCAAGACTCAATGGGGGTAACCTTAACTGAAATGCCCAACAGTGAAGAGATGGAACCTGTAGAAACCACCTCCAGTAGATAGACAGGAACCCCACTGGAGGGATGAAGTCTCCAATCCACATTCAAAATTTTCAACCCAGAATTGTACCTGTTTAAAAGAACTGCAGTGGAAAAAAATGGAGCAGAGACTGAAGCAAAGGCAGTCCAGTGACTGGCCCAAATTGGGATCTATCCCACTGGCAGGCACACAACCCCAACACTATTACTGATACTATGCTGTACTTGCAGACAGGAGCCTAGCATAGCTGTCCTGGGAGGTTCTACCAGCAGCTCACTGATACAGATGCAGATACTTACAGCCAGCCATTTGACTGAGCTTGGGGACACCTACGGAAGAGTTAGGGTAAAGATTGAAGGAGCTGAAGTAGATTGCAACCCCATAGGAACAACAACAGTGTCAAATATAACCTGGACTCCCCAGATCTCCCAGAGACTAAGGTACCAACTGAAGAGCATACATGGGTTGGTCTGAGGCCCCTGGCACATAATCTAGCAGAGGACTGTGCTGTCTGGCCTCAGTGGGAGAGGATGCACCTAATCCTTTAGAGATTTAATGCCTCAGGGAAGGGGGATTCATGGGGAACTTCAAACTCTAAGCGACACAGGGGAGGGTGAAGAACTCTGGGGAAGGGACATCTGGAATGTAAAAAAAATAATAATAATTTTCAAAAAGTAGAAAGTAAGTATTAAACGTGTGCATTGAAATAAAATAAATGTGTTTGAAAATAGCCCTGGCATTCTGCTGTACTTGGCCATATGATCTGCACAAGACCAAGGGCCTCTCCTCCCATTGATGGCCAACAAGGCCATCCTCTGCTACATATGAAACTAGAGACACAGCACTGGGGGGTACCATACCGATTAGTTCATATTGTTGTTCCTCCTATAGGGTTTCACACCACTTTAGATCCTTGGGAACTTTCTCTAGCTCCTTCATTAGGGGCCCTGTGTTCCATCCAATAAATGACTGTGAACATCCACTAATGTATTTGCCAGGCACTGGCATAGCCTCACAAGAGACAGCTATATCATGGTCCTGTCAGCAAATTTTTTTCTGGCATACGCAATAGTATCTAGGTTTGGTGGTTGTATATGGGATGGATCCTGGGAGGAGGGGGGGGCAGCCCCTGGATGGTCATTCCTTCAGTCTCAGCTCCAAACTTTGTCTCTGTAACTCCTTCCATGGGTATTTTGTTCCTCATTTTAAGAAGGAATAAAGTATCCACACTTTGGTCTTCCTTCTTCTTGGGTTTCATGTGTTTTGCAAATTGAATCTTGGGTATTCTAAGTTTCTGGGCTAATATCTGCTGATCAGTGAGTGCATATCATATATGTTCTTTTGTGACTGGGTTGCCTCACTCAGGACAATATCCTCCAGATCTATGCATTTGCCTAAGAATTTTATAAATTTATTGTTTTTAATGGCTGAGTAGTACTTCATTGTATAAATGTACCATATTTTCTGTACCCATTCCTCTGTTGAGGGACATCTGGGTTCTTTCCACTTCTGGCTATTATAAATAAGGCTGCTATGAACATAATGGAATATGTATCCTTATTACAAGTTGGAACATCTTCTGGGTATATGCCCAGGAGTGTTATTGCTAGATCTTCTAGTAGTACTTTGTCCAATTTTCTGAGGAACTGCCAGAATGAATTCTAGAGTGGTTGTACCAGCTTGCAATCCCACCAACAATGGAGGAGTGTTCCTCTTTCTCCACATCCTCACCAGCATCTGCTGTCAACTGAATTTTTGATCTTAGCCATTCTGACTGGTGTGAGGTGGAATCTCAGGGTTGTTTTGATTTGCATTTCCCTGATGATTAAGGATGTTGAACATTTTTTCAGGTGCTTCTCAACCCTTCCATGTTCTTCAGTTGAGAATTCTTTGTTTAGCTCTGTACCCTATTTTTTAATAGGATTATTTGATTTTCTGGAGTCCTTCTTCTTTAGAACTTTATATATATTAGATATTATTCCCCTATCAGATTTAAGATTGGTAAAGATCCTTTCCCAATCTGTTGGTCGCCTTTTTGCCTTATTGACAGTGTCTTTTGCTTTACAGAAGCTTTGCAATTTTATAAGGTCCCATTTGTCAATTCTGAATCTTAGAGTACAAGCCATTGCTGTTCTGTTCAGGAATTTGTCCCCAGCACCCATATCTTCGAGGCTTTTCCCCACTTTCTCCTCTTATAAGTTTCAGAGTCTCTGATTTTTTTGTGGATTTCCTTGATCCATTTAGAATTGATCCTTGTACAAGGTGATAAGAATGGATCAATTTGCATTTTTCTACATGATAACTGCTAGTTGTGCCAGCACCATTTGTTGAAAATTTTTTTCCACTGGATGGTTTTAGCTCTCTTGTCAAAGATCAAGTGACCACAGGTGTTTGGGTTCATTTCTGGGTCTTCAATTCTATTCCATTGATGTACCTGTCTGTCGTTGTACCAGTACCATGCCCTTTTTACCACAGGTTCTCTGTAGTACAGCTTGAGGTCAGACATGGTGATTCCACCAGAGGTTCTTTTTTGTTGAGAATAGTTTTTGCTATCCTAGGTTTTTTGTTATTCTAGATGAATTTGCAATTTGCCCTTTCTAACTCAGTGAAGAATTGAGTTGTAATTTTGGTGGGGATTGCATTGAATCTGTAGATTGCTTTCTGCAAGTCGGCCATTTTGACTATATTAATCCTGCCAATCCATGAGCACGGAAGATCTTTCCATCTTCTGAGATCTTCAATTTCTTTCTTCAGAGACTTGAAGTTCTTATTATACAGATATTTCATGTCCTTAGTTACACCAAGGTATTTTATATTATTTGTGACTATTGTGAAGGCTGTTGTTTCCCTAATTTGTTCTCAGCCTGTGTATCCTTTGTGTAGAGAAAGGCCACTGATTTGTTTGGGTTAATTTTATATCCAGCTAATTCACTGAAGTTGTTTATCAGGTTTAGGTCTTCTCTGGTGGAATTTTTAGGGTCACTTATATATACTATCATATCATCTAAAAATAGTGATATTTTTATTTCTTCCTTTCCAATTAGTATACCCTTGATCTCCTTGTTATTGTTTAATTTTTCTGGCTAGGACTTCATTTACTATATTGAGTAGGTAGGGAAAAAGTGGGCAACCTTGCCTATTCCCTGTTTTAATGGGATTGCTTCCAGCTTCTCACCATTTACTTTGATGTTGGCTACTGGTTTGCTTTATATTTCTTATATTATATTTCCTATGGACCTTGAATTCCTGATCTTTCCAAGACTTATCATGAATGGGTGTTGGATTTTGTCAAATGCTTTCTCAGCATTTAATGATATGATCATATGGTTTTGTCTTTTTGAGTTTGTTTATATAGTGGATCATGTTGATGGATTTCCCTATATTAAACTGTCCCTGCATCCCTGGAATGAAGCCTATTTGATGATGATCGATGATTGTTTTGATCTGTTCTTGGATTTGGTTAGCAAGAATTTTATTGAGTATTTTTGCATTGATATTCATAAGGGAAATTGGTGTGAAGTTCTCTTTCATTGTTGGGTCTTTATGTGAGTTAGGTATCAGAGAAATTGTGGTTTTATAGAATGAATTGCTTAGAGTACCTTCTGTTTCTATTTTGTGGAATTGTTTGAGGAGAATTGGAATTAGGTCTTCTTTAAAGGTCTGATAGAACTCTGCACTAAACCCATCTGGTCCTTTTTGGTTGGGCTTTTTTTGTTTGGGAGACAATGACTGCATCTATTTCTTTAGGGGAAATGTGACTCATTAGATCATTAATATGACCCTGATTTATCTTTGGTACCTTGTATCTGTGTAGAAATTTGTCCATTTCATCCAGGTTTTTCAGTTTTGTTGAGTATAGCCTTTAGAATCTGATGATGTTTTGGATTTTCTCATGTTCTGTTGTTATGCCTCCCTTTTCATTTCTGATTTTGTTAATTAGGATGCTGTCCCTGTGCCCTCTAGTTAGTCTGGCTAAGGGTTTCTCTATCATGTTGATTTTCTCAAAGAACCAGCTCTTGGTTTGGTTGATTCAGTAATTCTTTTTGTTTCTACCTGGTTGATTTCAGGCCTTAGTTTGATTATTTCCTGCTGTCTACTCCTCTTGGGTGAATTTCCTTCCTTTTGTTCTAAAGTTTTTAGCTGTTCTATCAAGCTGCTAGTGTATACTCTCTCTAGTTTTTTTTTTTTTTTTTTTTTTTTTTTGTTGTTTTTTTGGAGCCACTCAGAGCTTTGAGTTTTCCTCTTAGCACTGTTTTCATTGTGTCCCATAAGTTTGGTTATGTTGTGACTTCATTTTCATTAAACTCTAAAAAGTCTTTAATCTTTCTTTATTTCTTCCTTGACCAAGGTATCATTGTGTAAACTGTTGTTCAGCTTCCATGTGTATGTTTGCTGTCTATTATTTATGTTGTTATTGAAGATCAGCCTTAATCCATGGTGATCTGATAGGATGCATGAGATAATTTCAATATTTTTGTATCTGTTGAGGCCTGATTTTTGACCAATTATATGGTCAACTTTGGAGAAGGTACCATGAGATCCTGAGAAGAAGGTATATCCTTTTTTGTTTTGTTTTTTTTTTAGCATAAAATATTTTGTAGATATCTGTTAAATCCATTTGTTTCATAACTTCTGTTACTTTCCATGTGTCTCTGTTTAGTTTTTGTTTCCAGGATCTGTCCATTGATGAGAGTGGGGTGTTGAAGTCTCCCACTATTATTGTGTGAGATGCAGTGTGTGGTTTGAACTTTACTAGAGTTTCCTTAATGAATGTGGATGCCCTTGCATTTGGAGCACAGATATTCAGATTTGAGAGTCCATCTTGGAAGATTTTAGCTTTGATGTGTATAAAGTGTTCCTCCTTGTATTTTTTGATAACTTTGGGTTGGAAGTCGATTTTATTCGATATTACAATGGCTATTCCAGCTTGTTTCTTGGGAACATTTGCTTGGAAAATTGTTTTCCAGCCTTTCCATCTGAGGTAGTGTCTGTCTTTGTCCCTGAGGTGGGTTTTCTGTACGTAGAAAAAAATTGGGTCCTGTTTATATAACCAGTCTGTTCTAATCACCAGTGATCCTAAGATCCTGGGTAGGCTAGGGCACCTGGGGAGTGAGAGTCCTCTGGTGACTTTGGGACTGTCCACCGAGTTTGTGGCCAAGTTGGTCTGGCTTGCTGACTGACCATAAGTTTATTTTCTTCTTTATTTCTTCCTTGACTAAGTTATCATTGAGTAGAATATTTTTAAGCTTCCACACGTTTTTGTTCTTTCTGTTCTTTTTCTTGTTATTGAAGACTAGCCTTAATTCGTGGTGATCTAATAAAATGCATGGGATTATTTCAATCTTCTCTTTTTCTTGGGGAATTGAGTCCATTCATATTAAGAGATATTAAGGAAAAGTAATTGTTGCTTCCTGTTATTTTTGTTGGAGTTTTCCCTTTATTATCCTTTGAATTGTTGGATTTGTGGAAAGATACTGTGTACATTTGGTTTTGTCATGGAATACCTTGGTTTCTCCAACTATTATAATTGTGAGTTTTACTGGGTATGGTAGCCTGAGCTGGCATTTGTGTTCTCTTAGGATCTTCTGGCTTTCATAGTCTCTGGTGAGAAGTCTGGTGTAATTCTAATAGGTCTGCCTTTATATGTTACTTGACCTTTTTCCCTTACTGCTTTTAATATTCTATCTTTATTTAGTGTATTTGTTTTTCTGATTATTTTGTGTCAGGAGGAATTTCTTTTCTGGTCCTATCTATTTGGAGTTCTCTAGGCTTCTTGTGTGTTCATGGGCATCTCTTTCTTTAGGTTTGGGAAGTTTTCTTCTATAATTTTGTTGAAGATATTTACTGACCCTTTAATTTGAAAATCTTCATTCTCATCCATTATCCTTTGGTTTGATCTCTTATTGTATCCTGGATTTCCTGGATGTTTTGAGTTAAGATCTTTTCGAATTTTGCATTTTCTTTGATTATTGTGCCCATGTTTTCTATGGAATCTTCTGCACTTGAGATTCTCTCTTCCATCTCTTGTATTCTGTTGCTGATGCTCACATCTATGGTTCCTGATTTCTTTCCTAAGATTTCTATCACCAGAGTTGTCTCCCTTTGGGTTTTCTTTATTGTTTCTACTTCCATTTTTAGATCTTAGATGATTTTATTCAATGCCATCACCTGTTTGGTTGTGTTTTTCTGTATTTCTTTAAGGTTTTTTTTTTTTGCTTCCTCTTTAAAGACTTCTAACTTTTTAGTCATGTTCTCCTATATTTCTTTAAGTGAGTTATTAATATCCTTCTTAAAATCCTCTACCAGCATCATGAGATATGACTTTAAATCTGAATCTTGCTTTTTGGGTGTGTTGGGGTAACCAGGACTGGATGTGGTAGTAGTGCTGGGTTCTGATGATGCTGGTATCTCAGTTAGTTGTTATAGCTGTCTCTGCCTGGAGCTTCTTCCTTCTGTGATTCTGTAAGCCTCTGTCAGAACTCCTGGGAATCCAACTCTCTCCTGAGTCTCAGTGGTCAGAGCACTCTCTACAGGCAAGCTCTCCTCTTACAGGGAAGGTGCACAGAGGTCTGGGTCTCAGCTCTGCCTCCTGACTGAAAATGAAGGTCTGAAGGGTCCCTGTCCAAGAAGTTCTGTTGCTTCTGCTACCTGACTGCTCTCCTGTGTAGAATGGTCTCTGAGAGACTTGGGATACAAGATGGTGTTCTCACCTGGTCCAGTGGTCAGAGCCCTCCCTGGAAGCTGTATGATCTCCTGTGCTGACTGGTCTCTGAGGGACCTGGAATACAAGATCTGAAAATCTTTTCTACTGCCTCAAACTTCAAATGTTTCTTCTCTCTCTCTCTCTCTCTCTCTCTCTCTCTCTCTCTCCCCTATCCCTCTCTCTCTCTCTCTCTCTCTCTCTCTCTCTCTCTCTCTCTCCTCCCTTCCTCCCTCCTTCTCTTTCTCTTCCTCCCCTCCTTTTGCTTCCCTTCCTTTTTTTAATCTTCATTTTCATGTATTTGATTGTTTTGAAGCAGGGTCTTATTATGTTGCTCTAACTGACATATGACTCAGAATTCTCCTGCCTTAGTCTCCCTGCTCCAGAGATTAAATGTGTACAGCCAACAATTTTTTCTTTATTGATATGAGTTTAACACTATATATTTTTCTCTGATTATAGCTGTCATAGTCATCACATAGGTGGAGTTGATTTAGTCTATTACAGAACTAATTTATCTTCAGTTGTGTTGCTTAGATCATTTGTCTATGTCATATTCATAGTTTTATGCTGTAGTTTCTCTTCAGGTGAAAATATCTTTGCTTATCTTAATATATTTGCTTATGTTAATTGAGATTTACTCTGTAACCCAAGGATTACTCAAGGTAATTGCTGTTTTAGTACCAGCATTTGGAGGATTTCCAAAATGTCCTTCTGTAATTACTTTCTACTTTATTTCCAATATTGTCAAAGAACACACTTTGAATGAACTACTTCAAGTAACTTAAAGTGGTTAAAGTTTGCTTTATTAGCAATTTTATAGTCTTCATTAGTAAATGTTCCATATACTTCAGAAAAATTGAAAATTTTCTTTTGAATGAAATTATTTATATATATATATATATATATATATATATATATATATACCAATAAGTTCCAAATTATTGACAATTTTGGTCAGTTCTTTTATATTCATACTAGTCTTATGCATAGTCATTTATCAGATAATAACAGTGTCAAAAAATTTTACATGTAATTTAAAATATATTCATTTCTACTATCATCTCTATCAGAATTTGCTGAATGTATTTGAATCTCTATTATTTGGTGCTGTGATAGTTGTTGCAAAACCCCATGCCATTCCCAGTGTTGTCTTTCTGCATTATGACTTTGGATCACGATGTGAGCTATCAACCCTCCCTTCTCTTTACCATCCAGAATATAACACTCTGAAACTCTAAGCCAAACTAAATGCTTTCTTTTATAAGTCACAATAATTTATCACAGTAATATAAAAGTAAATCCAAATGTACATGCATTTAAAATTATGATGTCACAATAGAATGTCACTTTTAGTCTTAACATTTTTTTCTCACTCTTAATTTTATTTTGGCTGATGTTTACATAAAATTTTTGTGTAATGAATAAATGAAAAGATACTTTAGACAATATCATCTTATATGTTGTCACAAATTTCTGATTTGTGTAATAATTAAATACAATAGTGGTTCTATGATATAAAAGTGGTTCTATGATATAAAAGAGAATATTTTACACATATATTATTTTAAACTTCAAAGACAATTTTTCTAAACTTATAATACCCAAAAGTTTTAGTAACTCACAACATTTTAGAATATAAATGTTTATCAGTAATAAGTAGAAATAATATTAAAAGTTCTTTCAGTCTTTTAGGAATAGAAAGTATTGAATTAAATTAAGTAAAATTAACCACAATTATTTGATGCATAATTCTTAGGGACTGTTTTGTGTTAATAGGTGCAGTGAGTCTAGAAAAGTATGACGTATCTTTTATGCTCTAAAGATCACAAAGGACTTCATATGTCATGTCATCTAGAATTTGGAATTTCTTTTATAGTTAATGGGGATCTGATACATAAGACATTACTCACTATTAGATTTGAATTTTAAACAGATCAGAAAAATTCAATGGCTTGAACACATATCAGTGCTAGTCAATGAAAGGTATATTTGCTATAAAGTCCACAATCAGTAAGGAAATTCAGATTAAATTTCCTCCTACTGGGTCCTTGCCCAACGCTGATATGAGGGTTTGTGCCTAGTCTTATTATTTCTTGTTATGCTGTGTTTGGTTAATATCCTTGGGTGGCCTGCTCTTTTCTTAAAAAAATGCAGAAGTGGGTCTGGAGGAGAGAGGATGTGAGTAGTGTAATTGGAAGGAGTGGAAAGAGGGGAAACTGTGGTCAGGATGTACTGTTTGAGAGAAGAATAAAAAAAAACAACTAGCATTTCAGTAGATCATCAGAGGATGCTATCACTTCAGGACAGAAATAAATTTAACAGTGCATAATGTCACACACACATGCGTATATTCATCTACTCAAGAGTAATATTATTTTACCCTAAAACAATACTGAAATTTTAGGATTGTAGCCCAATTGGTAGAATATTTGTTCAGCATGTAAGAGTCATTGTTATATACCCAGCAATAAAAAAAGGGGTGTGGTGACCCAATCCTGTATTCTTTGCACTCTACAAGAGAATGCAGGAGAATCATGGTCTTCCTCAGATATGTAGAAATTTTGAGGACAGAAAGATATATATGAGACTCTGTATTTTAAATAATTACTAAAATGCAATTTTATAGTTTGCTCAAATATATTGCAAGTGAATTTCTTAATGTATATTTTGTGTAACTCCATTTAACAGCACATTACTCATCAGAAAGGCTTCCTTCAAATTGTATTCAATTTGATATCTTCTTTGGATTTTTAAATAATTTATTTTACATAAAATTCAGCATAAAATTGCAATAACTTTACAGCTTATGTCAAAGAATGAGTGTATAGGAACAGGGTACAAAATTTTCAAGGTACAATTGGGTGCATCACTCAGATTAATTTTTATGGAATAGTTTGAAAATGTTATACAATTCAAAGTACCCTTAGAGTGCTTGTTTATGATACATGGAAATATATTAATGAATTGAATACATTGACATTGTTTTAAAGTTAAGCAACAGTGCTTTGTCTATGATCAGTGTTTTGCTTGTTAACCATTTTATATTATTTTTATATAATAATTTTCTATTTAATTTTCCTATAAGTGTTTTAATCTTATGTATTAAACTTTTATTGGTATTTTTACTAGCTTTAAATGTGGGACCGTGAAATGCAGCCTGTTTTGGTTGAGTGAGGCTTGCTCTGGAGACCCAGTAGAAAACTCTACAGGGGACAGAACAGTGAACCACTTTCCTAGAGACAGGTGCCTGACACTACAGAGACTCCCCCAAGCTCCTGGCATTCTGGCTAGACTCAACACCCACAGTTACCAGACTATAGCCTGGTATGCTCCTCCCCACAGTTACCTGGCAACAACAAGGTAGCCCAGCCCTCTATAAAAGGAGCTTCTTGTTTCCTCCTTGCTCTCTTAAGCTCTTACCCTTCTTACTCTCATCTCTAGCCCTCCTTTTCTTTCTCCCTTCCCCCCTCTCTCCAAGTGACTATGGCTGTCCCCTTTCTTTCTTTTATCTTCTCTCTTTCTCTCTGCATTTCTACAATAAAGCTCTAAAACCATAGACTGTCTCTGTTCATTAGGCCTGCCATCCTTGACCGATGGGATAGGCTTTCCCCTAAAGAGCTGTGTCTAACCTCCCACCAGAATGCCTTCCTGCTCTCCTGACATGGACTGGACCAAAGACTCTCACCTGCGTGGGAACCACCCTTTCCCCCTGCCCTCTCTTCTCTTCGGCCTAGGCTGACCAAACCACCCACGGGTTCCTACTTTGTTTTCAGCTCTTCTGCAATGTCCAGCGGTGTCTGGGATGCCTGAGACTGATAACCTGTTATCTCTGGCCTCCATGAGGCTCAGAGACCTCGGACTACCCCTTGTCTACCCAACTGTGGGCTGTGGTCCGTGGCTTTCCACAATCAGGCACCCACCTGGGGCCACAAGAGTTTTTTTTTTTTTCCCAATCCCTTTATTCCCCCATGCCCGCTGCCTGACAATTACATATGATTTCAAGAGCAAAACACAAACAAACAAACAAAAATACCTTTGAAGGCTGGCTACATTTGCTGAATTAATCCAGCTTGATATTTTATTTTTCATGGCACTAAGAATGCAGCCCAAGACTTCATAGTTAGATAAGTGATCTACCACTGAGCCATATTCTCAAGACATTAGAAGTCATTTTTATTGTTGTTTTGTTCTATTTGCTCATTTTATTTTAGAGCCAGGTTCCTGCTATGTATCTTAGTCTGGCTTTAAATTCATTATGTATACTAGGTGTGATTTAACTTTTGTTACTTCTGCTGTAGTTTTCTGAGTACTAGGATTATAGGTTTGTGTCACTATGCCTGGCTCTCTTGATTCCAAATCGCATTATTGCTTCAAATATTGTGTTTCTTTTGTGTTCTATATTCTCTTCTTATGCGACTTTTATTAGAAATGTGGTAAACAATGCTTTTACATATTTTATTTCCTGTTCCTTTACACTTCATTTTAGATATTTTTCTTAGGTTTAGAATTTTTTTCTTTAGTTGTTATACACAACTACTGTGTCCTTTAGCTTACCCTTTCAGTTGTTAATTACAAAAACCATATATTAATTCTATAAGACTTATATAATCACTTTAAAATCTTTCAACTTTTCTTTTTTATTAGATACTTTATTTACATTTCAAAGGTTACCTCCTTTCCTAGTTTCCCCTGTAAAAATCCCCTATCCCCTACCCTCGACCCCTGCTCCCCAACCCACCCACTCCTGTTTCCTGGGCTAGGCATTCCCCTATACTGGGGCATAGAACCTTCATGGGACCAAGGGCCTCTCCTCCCACTGATGACAGACTAGGCCATCCTCTACTATATATGCAGCTAGAGCCATGAGCTCCACCATGTGTTTTTTTTGATTGGTGGTTTAGTCCCAGAGAGTTCTGGGGGTACTGGTTAGTTCATATTGTTGTTCCTCCTATGGGGCTGAAAACCCCTTCAGCCCCTTCTTGGGTACTTTCTCTAGCTCCTTATTTGGGGACCCTGTACTCATTCCAATGGATGATTGTGAGCATCAACTTCTGTATTTGCCAGGCAATGGCAGAGTCTCTCAGGAGACAGCTATATCAGGCTCCTGTCAGCAAAATCTTTTTGGCATCTGCAATAGTGTCTGAGTTTGGTGATTGTTTATGGGATGGATCCCCAGGTGGGGATTTTTATTTTCCTTATATGAAGAGTTGTTTGCTTTTCCTGTCTTCCCTTTGATATCTTTTTTTTTTCAATTTTTTAAAAAAAATTATTTTTAATTTATTTTTTACATTCCACATTCCATTCCCTGCCCCTGCCATCTACCCTCTGTCTGCTATACATCCCACACCTCCTCCTTACCTCACCCTGTCTCCACATGGATGCCCTCACCCCCACCCCACCTGACCCCTATACACCCTGGGGCCTCCAGTGTTTTGAGGGTTAGGTGCATCATTTCTGAATGAACACAGACCTGGAAGTTCTCGACTGTATGTGTGTTGGGGGCCTCATATTAGCTGGTGTATGCTGTCTGTTTGATGGTCCAGTGTTTGAGAGATCTCAGTGGTCCAGATTAATTGAGACTGCTGGTCCTCCTGCAGGATTGACATTCTCCTCAGTGTTTTTCAGTGCTCGCTAATTCAACAACAGGGATCAGCTGCTTCTGTTCATTGGTTGGGTGCAAATAACTGCATCTGACTCTTTCAGCTGCTTGTTGGGTCTTTCAGATGGGCAGTAATGATAGATCTCTCTTTACGAGTGCTCCATAGCCTCAGTAATAGTGTCAGGCCTTGGAATCTCCCTTTGAGCTGGATCCCACCTTGTCCCTGTTGCTGGACCTTCTTTTCCTCAGGCTTCTCTTCATTTCCACCCCTGTAATTCTTTCATACAGAAACAATTATGGGTCACAGATGTGACTGTGGGATGGCAATCCCATCCCTCACTTGATTCCCTGTCTTCCCGCTGGAGGTGGGCTTTATAAATTCCCTCTCCCTCCTGTCTGGCATTTCATTTAAGGTCCCTCCCTCTGAGTCCTGGGAGTCCCTTACCTCCCAGGTCTCTGATGCATTCTGGGGGGGTCCCCCCAACCTCCTATTTCCTGAGGTTGCTTGTTTACATTCTTTCTGCTGACCCTCAGGGCTTCAGTCCTTTTCCCTCACCCAATACCAGATCAGGTTTCCCTCTCCCTCCCACTCAATTCCACCTGCCTATTTTCCCTCCCAGGTCCCTCCCTTCCTCCCCACTTGTGATTGCTTTCTTCTCTCTCCCAAGTGGGACTGAGTTGTCCTCACTTGAGTACTTCAGCTTGTTGAGTATTTTGAGTTCTGTGGACTTTATATTGGGTTTTCTGTACTTTTTTTTTTTTTTTTGCTAATATCCACTTATTAGTGAGTACATATCATCCATGTCCTTTATTTTTCTTAATAAGTGTGTTTCTTTTCATATATTAAATTTCTGATTTTCTTATTTAATTAATATAACATTATTAGGTAGTTAATATGTAATTTTATTATCTAAAGTTTTATTATACTGATGCACTCATGGTAGCCATGTTTTCTTCTTTCATTATAATTTTTTATTGTAAGCTCCTGCTGGGTGGAATGGAAGGAAGTTTTTCTGTAGAATTGATATGGACCATACTGAGGATGGGTCTAGTTTGAGTTTTTATATTCTTCTTTTCTAGACTTCCCATATGCAATCAGCCTGACTACTTTTACACTTTCAAAACTCTTCATTGACTGATAATAATTATATGTAGTTATAAGGGATAATGTGATATTTCAACACAGATACACATTATGAAATGAGTGAATTAGGCCAACTGGTATATCATTATGTAACACATTTATAATTTCTTTGTAGAGAGAATGTTTTTAATTATTTCTTAGCTAGGAGCTTCTTAGCTTAGTTGTTCTATCAGTCAGAGATGTGTAGAGTATATCTCATTTATTGTTATGAAATATGTGCATAAATTTTCTGATACATAACCATAACATTTCTAGGATAAACTCTACTTTGGTTGAGATTTTTTACTTTGTTTATTTGGTGTTGTCAGTCTACTGGTGGATTTTAGTTGGCAAGATAAGTATAGTAATTACTTCTCTTACTTCTTCCTTTATAAGTCTAGAGGGAATTAATTTAATAATACCAAAATTTCTGTGGCCACATTTCCAGTGTGCCCAGTTTCTGAAATCAGTAGACAAGGTCCCACTAGACCTAGACCACTCAGTCTATCCAGTTCCACTAAGGGAATCTCAAACTCTGAACACTTACTCATACTTCTGCAGTTGCCTTAGCTTCTAAAACTGGCAAATAAACACCATCAGCCTAAGGGCCACACTCCAACTCAACCAAATAACTGTAATGGACAAATGTCCACACAAGGAAAAAACCACAGACACTACATGACAATCCAAGAGAACATATCTATTCCAAAAATTACTAATCCTATAATAATTGGCCACAGTGAGAAGTACCTAAAATAATTCAAAGAATAATTTAAGAAATGTTCAAACAACCCAGGAAGACAAAAACAAAGACATAATGAAATAAGGAATTCAATATGAAGATATAATTCAATAAAGGAATCGAATTAGTAAAAAACTAAACTGAAATAATGCTGAAATTGTAAAATGTAACAAGTTGTATTAAAACCACAATAGAAATTGTCACCAACAGAATGGATCATAAAACAGAATATCAAGCATGGAAGACAAGGTAGATGAATCTTATCAGTTAAAATAAACAGCGATAAAGTATACAACCCCATGAGAACATGGGAGAGATTAGGGAAAACCATAAAAAGATATAACCTTAAGATTTATGGGCATAGAAAAAGTAGAGAAGTGTCATACCAAAGGTATAGAATATGTTTTCAATATAATCATAGAAGAAATTTTCCATACCTGGAGAAAAACATACCCAGTGAATTAAAAGAGGCCTCTAATAGTCCAAAGAAACAAAATCAGAGAAGAAACTTTCCATGATCTATAGTTAAAACATTTAAAAATGGAATCCTGAAAGAGTATTGAAAGCTTCAAGAGACAAATGTTATGTTACTGATAAAGTCAGACCTCTCTAAATAACATTTGATTCCTAAATAGAAACTAGTAAAACTAGAAGGGTCTGAAAAGAAATTCTGACAGATTTACAACTGTTTACACAGACACTTATATTCAGCAAAGATATCTATTAAAATTGAAGTACAAACAAAAGTCTTCCATGATAAAGCAGACTAAAGTTTCAGTTTTTAAATAGTTTTTAACACTTTAAAAGTGCAAGGTCTCAAGAAAAGAAAAGAAAGGAAAAGAAAAGAAAAGAAAAGAAAAGAAAAGAAAAGAAAAGAAAAGAAAAGAGATAGAGGGAAATGAGAAAGAAAGATAAAAAGAAAGTACAAGGTGTTTTTAATAATCTAAAGTCTTGAGCTGTGTATGGTGATGCATGTTTTTTATCTCACCTCATGTGAGGCAGAGGCAGGTGAATTTCTATGAAGTCAAGGCCAGCCTGATCTACATAGTGAGTTCTAGGACAGTCAGGGCTGTTGCACAGAGAAACCCTGTCTCAAAAAACAATAACAACCAAAAAAAAAAAAAAATCCAAAAACAAAGAGAGAGAGAAAGAAAGGAAGAAAGAAAGAAAAAGACAAAAGAAAACAAACATGTTCTATCATTTCTTACTCAGAAACAGAAGAATCAGGGCATAAAAACAATCACAACTAATAAAAATCAAAATCCACCGCCATATATCTAAATTCTATGAATGAGTAATTGATGCCTGTAACTCACTATTTTAGTCACTATTCTATTGCTGTGAAGAGATACCATGACCAAGGGAACTCTTATTTTAAAAAAGCTTTTAATTTGGTCTTGATTACTTTTTCAGGGTTTTAATTCACTATCCTAGCAGGTAGCATGGCAGTGTGCAAGCAGAAATGGTGCTGGAGAAGTAGCCCGGAGAGTTCTACATCTGGATAGGCAGACAATGGGAAGAGAAAATGACACTGGGCCTGATTTGAGCTTATGAAACCCCAAAGCCCACCCTGTGTGACTTAGTTCTTCCAATAAGGCCATGCCTACTCCAACAAGGCTATACTTCCAATAATGTCACACCCTACTAGTCCAGTTTAGGGAGGGTATTTTCATTAACACCATCACAGTGTTTATCTCTTATTAATCACATTCAGTTCTTCAACCCCAACTGACCAGGACCCTATTGTTCTGATGAAGTACAAAAGTTTTCTCTTTAGTGGTGCTGATGTCTCATTAATCATAGATGAATTTTCAGCCCCAGATTAACCAGCAAACACAGATTTATAATCACCCAGATATCCCTCATCTGGAGGATAGGTATGGAAAATGTGCTACATTTATACAATGGAATATTACTTAGCCATTAAAAACAATGATATCATGAAATTTGCAGGCAAATGGATAGAAATAGAAAATATCCTGAGTGAGGTAACCCAGACACAGAAAGACAACCATAGTATGTACTCACTGATAAGTGGATATTAGTCATAAAGTACAGGATAGCTATGCTGCAATTCAGAGACCCAAGGAAGCTAAGTAACAAGGAGGGCCCAATGAGGGGGTAGCACATGAATCACATGAGAAGGGGAAATAGATTAGACCTCAAGGATTGATGTATGGAGGGAACTGGTTTGGGGAGGAGTTAGGAATTGGAAACAGGAGGGGTGAGGTGTGGGGAGGGAGAAGTACTGAGAGAGACAATTGGATTGAGAGGACATCTCTGGGATAAGCCAGAAACTTAGGACAATAGAAACTCCCAGGAATCTGAGGGTGACCATAGATAAGACTCCTAGCAATGGTGGTTATGAAGCCTGAACAGGCCATCTCCTATAACCAGACAAGACTTCCAGTGGAGGGATTGGGACACCAACCTAGCCACTAAATCTTAGACCCACAATTTGTCCTGGCTACAAGATATACAAGGGTAAAAGATGGAGTAGAATTTTAAGGAGGGGCCAGCCAGTGACTACTAGATCAGCTTGAGACCTGTGCCATGAGATGGAGCCCACCCCTAACACTATTAATGATTTTCCTCTGTACTTGGAGACAGGGGCCTAGTATAACCATCATTAGAGAGGCTTCACCACGCAACTGATGGAAACAGATGCAGAGACCCACAGTCAAACATAAAGTAGAGCTTAGGGAATTCTGTGAAAGAGGGGAAAGGAAGGATTGAAGGAGCCAGAAGGGTCAAAGTCATAACAAGAATACCTACAGCATCTACTAACCTGGGCCCATAGGGGCTCATAGAGACTGAATTGCCAGTCAGTGAGTATGTATTAGACTGAGCTTGTCCCTCTGTGTGGGGCAATGGGCTATGCACAGACAGCCTGGTCACCAGTAGATCTTATGTCTTGAACCCCTGTGGGACCCAGTGGGTGATAATTTCCACCTACATGGCACGGAAGGCATTCGATCATGATTCCTGTTTCCTGCCGAAGTTACTGCTCCTACAGCACCTACAGGAGAGGCTATCAGTCACGTAGACTATGTTCCAAGCTTCTGGCATTCTGGCTAGACTCCTCTCCACAGATACCTAGCAACAGCCTAAAAGCCCAACTCACTATAAGAGGGGCTGCTTGTCTCCACCTCACTCTCTCTAGCCTTCCTTCTCTCTTTCTCTCTTCCCCCTTCTCTTCACGTCTAACCTCCAGGCAGAAGGCCTTCCTATGCTGCAGCCACAGACCGAACTAAGGACTCTCGCCTGCATGGGAACCATCCAGCGCCCCCTGCCCTCCCCCTGCCCTCTCTTCCCTTATCTCCAGGGCCCAGTGCTGCCCTGGGGCCCCTATTCTGTTCTCAGCTCCTTCACTGTATCCAGCATGGGATGCCAGAGAATGAGAACCTGGTACCTGGGGCTGCCCCTTGTCCACCACCCACCATGTGTGGTCAGTGGCTTAACACAGCCAGATGGCCACCTGGGGCCATGTGGAAAGCGTCCGGCAGTCCTGTGTCTGCCCGCCCAGACCACCAGAACTCAGGCAAGACACAGGCTCCCTCCCACTCCCCTCTTTCCAACACACCCACGGCCCCACACATATGTAACAGATGTGCAGCTAAATCTTCATGTGGGACTTCTAAAGCAGGAGCAGGGGCTGTGTCTGACTAAATTGCCTGCCTTTGAATTACTTTCCCCTAACTGGGCTGCCATGCCTAGCCACAGAAGAAGTTGCACCTAGTCTTACCTCAATTTGAGATGCCAAAGCTGATTAATATCTATGGGAGACCTCCTGTTATCTGAGGAGAAGGGGAGGAGGAGTGGATGGGGGGAGGCCAAGTGAAGGGGAGGAACCAGGAGGGAGGTGAAGGTGTGATTGGGAAGTAAAGTAAGGAAGTGATAAAAAAATAAAAAAAACCTAGATGATACATCATTTTACAAAATTATTTAACACAGAGCATGCTTTACTCAAAAATGTCTGTAGCAAATACTGTCATATATAGTTATCCTCAGTGTTATCACAGCCACAAATATAGGCTTTAAAAAGCATATTACATAAATGAGTGTGATCTCAACAGGGGAAGCAGCTTTTTAGATGGAGGAAGTTGTCATTTGTACCATTTCTTCTTGAAGAAACAAGTATTCAGTTTGGAATAATGTCACCTTGTTTTCTCTTAATACCAAACAGGATTCCACCCCTTCTCCTGCAAACACACACTAGTCTTGTGCAACGACAGAGCAGTGTCCAGCATTTTTTTTTTCTTATTGGAGTCAAATCTCCCTTTACCAATAACCTTTCTTTCCAGCCCAGAAAAATGTTTGTAGATTTCTCCTTTTTCAGTGCTGCCTTGGATAACTTTCCCACAAAGTTGGAGAGAGCTCAGTCATGGTTTGGGAGCAAAAGTGGTTGTGTCATGAATTCTGGGTTCTGTTTCTGAAGCTCCACATCAGCAGAAGCCTGTATTGAGCCCAAACTCATGATCTAAATATGATTTCTTATTCTAGAAAGCTTTTTGTCATCTGAGGACTTTTGATTTTTCATCCCAAAAAGGCTCTCACTTTTTGGTTCTACTGCCAGCAGATTCTCTTGAATCCTAAATCAAGTTAGAGAATTTGAGAATGTGAAGATTAGAGGTGTGCAGCTTGCTTCAATTTCAAAGTAAACCTTATAGGGGACAGTGTCTGTAAATCTAGGCAGCAGAGAAGCATGCTGCTTTTTCTGAGCAGACAAAGAAGATTCTTCTTTTGGTCAGTCTTGTTGGTCCAAGGTGACAAAGCCACCTAAGTTTAAGTTTGAAGTCCCAAACATCATTCCTGTTGCCTAGGAGTGATGGTGGCTCTTCTAACTTTTAGAATTGCTCAGTCCCTTCTCTATATGCTTGGAAGCATTCTCCCAGATAGTTTCCCCCAAAGGTCATACCATTCCTTCATGTGCTGTACAAGAGATCTATAGAGAGATCTATCTAGCATCCACAGAGTACATATACACTCATACCACTGCTCACCAGCTTCTTTAATATCATATCTCTGCATCTGTGGCTCCCTCAAATGATTCTCCAAGTTCTATTCTGGAACTCTTGCTTTCTTCCTAAGTGCCAAGCTAGGATGATGAAAGTCTACTCCAAGTGGGTAAACATTCCTATATTTCATCAATATAATTTCATCCTTTCCTGGAGCTTATTAGTGACAGCTCAAGCAAAAGATTTTTTATGCTACATCACATGGTTTTCTCTTTTCCTAAAAGTCACAGCCCTACAATCTATACTACATGGATATTCAAACAACATCATCTTGCATATTTTCTGTTTAAACTTTTTATTTTGAGATACTTTCAGATGTACATACAATTGTAAAGAAAATAATACAGTAAGACTTGTGCATTCTTTCTTCATGTTCAACCACTGGAGGCATTTTTCAAATCTACACACTAAAACCAGGATACCTATACTGATACAGTTTAAATATCAAGCATTTTGTCAGTTCATATTACCTACTTTTTCTACCCTCACTAGTCCTTGATGTAGATATTAACTGAAGTATTTTCCCTTTCTAAAAATTTCTTCCTCTTCAAAAGGTTAGATAAGTATTATTGCAGCACATGGCTATTTGGAATGAGCTCTTTTGTTAACACAATTCTCTAGAATATTATCAGACTTGTTATGTACATAGTCCATTTTCTTCTATCAGTATGTGGCATTTAATGATGTGAAGTTCCCACCATTTGCTTAATCATTCAAATATTGAAAGTTAAACATTTCATCTTGCCATGAATGTGATTTTGGGGAAATATAATTTTATCTTTGATAGTTACCACTAAACCAGGTTGAGAAATGGCTCTATCACTTTACAACCCTACTACCAAAGTATGAGTAATCTATTTTATCCACACTCTTGGTAGCACTTTGATGAAAAGCTGTTTCAGTTGCAATTTTAATAGGCATGCAGTGAAAGTCTTATTTATATTTCCCTAATAGCTGATGATGTTGGACATAATTTCCCATGCTTCTTCACCATCATCTATCATCCTGATAAAATATGTTTGTGTCTTTTCCCATGTTCTAGCAATAATGTTTCATTCCTATTGTCTTTTTACAGAAGACTCTTTCTTTTCTTTAATTTCTCAGACAGGATTTTATGATATAGCCACTCCTAGCTTGGAACTTGCTATCATCTAATTCTTCTGGCCAAAATTTTAAGTGTGATAGTGATTAGGTAGACAGAGAGTAGACAGTCTTGTCTAGTCCCTGATTTTACTGAGATTGCTGAAAGTTTCTCTCCATTTAGTTTGATGTTGACTAATGGATTTCTGTATATTGCTTTTACTATGTTTAGGTATGGGCCTTGAATTCCTGATCTTTCCATGTCTTTTACCATGAAGGGGCATTGAATTTTCTTAAATGCTTTCTCAGCATCTAATGAGATGATAATGTGTTTTTTTTTTCCCTTTGAGTTTGTTTTTATAGTCGATTGCATTGGCAGATTTCTGTGCATTGAACCATCCCTGCATACCTGGCATGAAGCCTACTTGATCATGGTGAATGATCCTTTTGATTGTGTCTTGGATGTGGTTTGCAAAAATTTTATTGAGTATTTTTTATTGGATATTTTCTTTATTTACATTTCAAATGTTTACCACCATTCCAGGTCTCCCCTTCTGAAACCCCCTACCCCATTCCCCCTACCCCGGCCACTATGTGGGTGTTTATCCACTCACCCATCCACTCTTGTATTCCCTACACTGGATCATTGAAACCCCTCGGGCCCACGGGCCTCTCCTCCCACTGATGTCCAAAAAGGTCATACTCTGCCACATATGAAGCCAATGTCATGTGTCCTTACATGTATAATCTTTGGTTGGTTGTCCAGTGCCCAGGAGCTCCAGGGGGTCTGGACTGTTGACATTGTTGTTCCCTCCATAGGGCTGCAAGCCCCAATCAGCTCCTTCAGTCCCTTCTCCAAATACTCCAACTGGGACCCCTGCACTCAGTCCAATGGTTGGATGTGAGCATCTGCCTCTTTATTTGTCAGGCTATGTCAGAACCTCTCAGGAGACAGCCATATCAGGCTTCCATCAGCAAGCAATTCCCCACATACAAACAGAGTCCCGGTTTGGTAGCTGTATATGGGAAAGATCACCAGATGAGGCATTCTCTGGATGGCCTTTGCTTCAGTCTCTACTCTCCACTTTCTTTCCATATTTCCTCCTGTGAGTAATTTGTTCATCCTTCTAAGAAGCGCTAAAACATCCATATTTTGTTCTTCCTTCCTCTTATGCTTCATATGGTCTGTGAATTGAATCTTTGGTATTCTGAAATTTTGGGATAATATCCACTTATCAGTGAGTACATACCATGTGTGTTATTTTGTTGCTGAATTACCTCACTTAGGGAGATATTTTCAAGTTCCCTCTATTTGTGTGCAAATTTCATGAAGCCATTGTTTTTAATAGCTGAGTAGTATCCCATTGTATAATTGTACCATGTTTTCTGTATCCATTCTTCTGTTGAGGGACATCTGGGTTGTTTCCAGCTTCTGTATATTATAAATATGGCTGCTATGACTATAGTAGAGCATTTGTTCTCGTGGTATGGTGGATCATTTTTTGGGTATATGCTCAGGAGTCCTCAGCTGGGTCCTCAGGTAGTACTATATCCAGTTTTCTGAGGAACTACCAGACTTATTCCCAGAGTACTTGTATCAGCTTGCAATCCCACTAGCAATGGAGAAGTGTTCCTCTTTTTCCACATCTTTTCCAGCATCTGCTATCACCTGAGGTTTTGATTTTAGCCATTCTGACTGGTGTGAGGTAGAATCTGTGAGTCATTTTGATTTGCATTTCCCTGATGAATAAGGATGTTGAACATTTTTTAGATGCTTTTCATCCATTCCAGCTGAGAATTCTCTCTCGAGCTCTGTCCCCATTTTTTAATAAGGTTATTTTGGTTCTTTAGAGTCTAACTTTTTGAGTTCTTTGTATATATTGGATTTTAGCCCTCTATCACATGTGAGATTGGTGAAAATCTTTTCCCAATCTGTTGGTTGCCATTTTGTCCTATTGACAGTGTCCTTTGCCTTACAGAAGCTTTGCAAATTTATAAGGTCCCATTTGTTGATTCTTGATCTTAGAGCATAAGCTATTGGTATTCTGTTCAGTAACTTTCCCCCTTGGCCCATATGTTTGAGGTTTTTCGAACTTTCTCTCCTATTAGTTTCCATGTATCTGGTTTTATGTGGAGGTACTTGATCCATTTGGACTTGAGCTTTGTACATGGAGGTAAGAGTGGATCAATTTGCATTCTTCTACATGTTGACATCCAGTTGAAACAGCACCATTTGTTGAAAATGCTGTCTTCCTCCCCACCCCCCATGGGTACTTTTAGCTCCTTTGTCAAAGATCAAGTGACCATAGGTGTGTGGGTTCATTTCAGGGTCTTCAATTCTATTCCATTGACCTACCTGCATGTCACTGTACCAGTACCATGCAGTTTTTATCACTATTGCTCTGTAATTCAGCTTGAGATCAGGGATGTTTGTCCCTGAGAAGTTCTTTTATGTTGAGAATAGTTTTTGCTATCCTGGGTTTTTGGTTATTCCGAATGGATTTGCAAATTGCTCTTTCTAACTTTATGAAGAATTGAGTGAGGATTTTGATGGGGATTGCATTAAATCTGCAGATTGCTTTTGGCAAGATTAGTATATTAATCCTGCCAATCCATGAACATGGGAGATTTTTCCATCTTCTGAGACCTTCTTTGATTTCTTTCTTCAGGGACATAAAGTACAAATTGTTTTCTTGCTTGGTTAGAGGCACACCAAGATATTTTGTATTATTTGTGACTGTTGTGAAGGATGTCCTTTCCCTAATTTCTTTCTCATCCTGTTTATCTGCTACATCCACTCACATGACAAGCCTAGAAAGCCTGGAAGCAGTCCCAAGGCAAAGAGTTTAATGGAAACTTAGTCTCCAGGAACCGTGGCATTCTGGATAATGAATGCAGCAATAATAATGTCCTTGCTTTAGTTGGGTGTATGGATCTATGTGCTTTCCCTCAATATTGTTTTATTATAAGAGCTTTAAGGATTGAATTTGACATATAGCTAAGTTGGAATAGGCTCCATCAGTGTCCTAGGAAGTCCTTGAGGCGACCCTGAGCTTGGAATTCAGTAAGAATGTTAGCTATTCAGTAACATTCAAATTTCCCTCTAGTGGAGACAGTAAATAATCAGGTATTACAATTTACTTAAATAAGAGCTAGAAAGATCAGGTCTAGTCTACATAGTAATTACTTAGAACAATAGCCGAGTCACATCCATACTCAGGAATACACAATGGCCTAGGAAATAGGTGGGTTGTAGTTTCATGAAAAGGTCTGTAGAATGGAATTCCCCTGGTGCAGGTGTTTCACTAGGTCCAGAGAAATAACATAATCAGGTATTTATTAAAGAACCCCTGGTGATGGGTTTAACAATAGACTAGCATTGCATCAGAGCATTCACATGGCTCCTGTGTTTAGCTGATCTTAATTAAGGGTTGTTCCTATTCTCAGTTGAAAACAAGGCCTGGATCCAACCATCTTTTCATGTATGCATTTTCTTTGTTTTGTGTAAAGAACCAGTGTACCTTGGAGGATGTATTCACCTAGCTTTCTTGTTTTTCTTCTGTATTATAAGACTGGTGCTTGCTTTGAGAAAATACATTCAGATACATACTCTCTTTGTGTCCATGTCTGTTTGTCACTCATCTACGCAAACTCCTTGCTCGCCTGTAACCAGAGCCCTGAGTTTTCCTGTGGATCGGGAACCCAAATGAGGACCATCTGTAGCATTTATCCTTTGAGTAGAGGAAGGATATTCATTTATTTGCTGAAGTTGTTTATCAGGTTTAGGAGTTCTCTGGTGGAATTTTGGGTGTCACTTTGATATACTATCATATCAAAGAGTGCTATTTTGACTTCTTTCTTTTTTTTTCTTTTTTTTTTTTTTTAATATGGAACACTTCGCAAATTTGCGTGTCATCCTTGCGCAGGGGCCATGTTAATCTTCTCTGTATTGTTCCAATTTTAGTATATGTGCTGCCGAAGTGAGCACTTGACTTCTTTCTTTTCAATTTGTATCCCTTTGACCTCCTTTTGTAGATTATCAGACCAACTTCACTTCTGAATACCGATGCAAAAATACTTAATAAAGGATCCTGTGCCATAGCAACCAGAGCTGATGCTGTGCCATAGTGCTCTATACTCAAATACTGCCAGGAGAGAGCTAGCATCCCAGGAGTGCAGGCAAGCCTTTGATCACAGGTAAGACCATCACTTCTGCTCACAGGGACCTACATGGAACCCTCAGGACACAGGAACCGAGGAGTAGTCTGGGACAGAAGTCTTCTGGTTTCCCTCTGCACCAATAGTTGATCCTGTGCCACAGGGCCCAGAGATGTTCCTGTGCAACAGTTATACATACCCAAGTACTGGTAGTAGAGTGCTGGTCTCCCAGGAGTGCCAGTGCACTTGTGAGCACAGGAGGGAAAAGCCACAGTCAGAGACAGCTGACCAGCTAAGACTAGAGATAACCAAGAGGCAAGAGGTAAGGGAAAGAGCATAAGCAACATAAATGAAGGCAGCTTGGCATAATCAGAACTCAGTTCTCCTACCACAGTGAGCCCTGTATACCTCAACACACCAGAAAAGCACGATTCAGATTTAAAATTACTTCTCATGATGATAATAAAGTACTTTAAGAAGGACATAAATAACTCCCTTAAAGAAATACAGGAGAACACAGGTAAACAGGTAGAAGTCCTTAAGAGGAAAACAAAAAAACCTTACAGAATTACAGGAAAACACAAACAAACAGGCGAAGGAATGGAAAAAAAATCCAAGATCTAAAAATGGAAATACAAACAATAAAGAAAACACAAAGGGAAACAACACTGGAGACAGAAAACCTAGGAAAGATATAAGGAGTCATAGATGTAAGCATCACCAACAGAAAACAAAAGATAGAAGAGAGAATCTCAGGGGCAGAAGATATTATAGAAAACATTGACACAACAGTCAAAGAAAATGCAAGATGCAAAAAGCTCCTAAACCCAAACATGCAGGAAATCTAGGACACAACAAGAAGATCCAAGATAAGGATAATAGGTATAGAAGAGAGTGATGATTCCAAACATAAAGGGCCAGTAAATATCTTCAACAAAATTGTAGAAGAAAACTTACTTAACCTAAAAAAAGAGATGCTCATAAACACACAAGAGGCCTACACAACTCCAAATAGATTGGACCACAAAAGAAATTCTTCCCATCAAATAATAATCAAAACATCAAATGCACAAAATAAAGAAAGAATATTGAAAACAGTAAGGGAAAAAGGTTGAGCAACATATAAAGGCAGACCTATCATAATTACACCAGACTTCTCGCCAAAGAGTTTTGCTGATACCAAAACATCACAAAGACCCAACAATGAAAGAAAATTTCAGACCAGCTTTCCTTATGAATATCGATGTAAAAATACTCAATACAATTCTTGCAAACTAAATCCAAGAACACATCAAAATGTTAATTCACCATGATCAAATAGGGTTCTGGCCAGGAATGCAGGGATGTTTCAATATATGGAAACTCATCAACATAATCCACTATATAAACAAGCTCAAAGAAGAAAAACATATGATCAACTGATCAACTCCTCAGATGCTGAGAAAGAATTTGACTAAATTTAACACTCATTCATTGTAAAAGTCTTGGAAAGTTCAGGAACTCAAGGCCCATATCTAAACATAATAAAAGCAATATACAGCAAACCATTAGTCAACATCAAACTAAATGGTGAGAAACTTGAAGCAACCCCACTAAAATCAGGGACTAGACAAAGTTGACCACTCTCTCCCTTTCTATTTAATATAGTACTGGAAGACCCAGCCTTAGCAATTCAAAAACAAAAGGAGGTCACGGGAATACAAATTGGTTTGGAGGAAGTCAAAATAGCACTATTTGCAGATGCTATGATAATATATTGAAGTGACACCAAAAATTCCACAAGAGAATTCCTAAACTTGGTAAACAACTTCTGCAAAGTGGCTGGATGTAAAATTAACTCAAATAAATGAGTAGCCTTCCTCTACTCAAAGGATAAACAGGCAGAGAAAGAAATTAGGGAAAGGACGCCCTTCATAATAGTCACAAACAATATAATATACCAAGCAAGTGAAAGATTTGTATGACAGAAACTTCAAGTCCCTGACGAAAGAAATAAAAAAAAAAAAAGATTTCAGAATATGGAAAAAAATCTCCCATGCTCCTGGGTTGACAGAATTAATATTTTAAAAATGCCCATCTTATTCGAAATTAGAATGGCTACTCCAGCTTGTTTCTGAAGACCATTTGCTTGGAAAATTGTATTCCAGCCTTTTAATCTGAGGTACTATCTGCCTTTGTCACTGAGGTACTGACCCACCCTACCATCTCGCCAGCGAAAACACACACAGGCCACTCGGATCCTTCTGCAGTAAAGCTTTAATACATCTCGAGAGATAGATGATCAGCTTCAGGAGAGGAGACCCAGAGAGCAGAAAACCCTTCCCTTTTATAGGCTGCGAAAAAACGGTTGGAGACGTGCACCACCCGGATTGGCTGCTCACTATCAGTCAGTTAACGCCACGAGAGAGGCAGGGCTCAGGTAATGGAAAGATACCCTGACGCCTGCGCACACTTACGAGCAAAGGATGTCAGCGCCATCTTGTAATGGCGACTGTGAGGGCGGCTCCTCACAAGGTACATTTCTTGTATGCAGAAAAATGCTGAGTCTTGTTTACTTATCCAGTCTGTTAGTCTATGTCTTTTTATTGGTGAATTGAATCCATTGATGTTAAGATGTATTAAGGAATAGTGATTGTTACTTCCTATTATTTTTGTTATTAGAGGTGGCATTATATTTGTGTGGCTATGCTCTTTTGGGTTTGTTGAAAGAACATTACTTTCTTGCATTTCTTGGAGGTATTGTTTCCTTCCTTATGTTGGAGTTTTCCATCTATTATCCTTTGTAGGGATATATGGAAAATATTGTGTAAAATTGGTTTTATCATTTTACTGGCTGGTTTTGTGTGTCAACTTGACACAAGCTGGAGTTATCACAGAGAAAGGAGCTTCAGTTGAGGAAATGCCTCCATGAGATCCAACTGTAAGGCATTTTCTCAATTAGTGATCAAGGGGGAAAGGCTCCTTGTGGGTAGGACCATTTCTGGGCTGGTAGACTTGGGTTCTATAAGAGAGAAGGCTGAGCAAGCCAGGGGAGGCAAGCCAGTAAGGAACATCCCTTCATGGCCTCTGCATCAACTCCTGCTTCCTGACCTGCTTGAGTTCCAGTCCTGACTTTCTTTAGTAATGAACAGCAATGTGGAAATGTAAGCTGAATAAACCCTTTCCTTTCCAAGTTGCTTCTGAAAGACTCCAAAACTCCCAAAGGGAGGCACTTACTCAAGCCTCGGGTCAGCCGCGCACCCAAGAAGACACTGAGACCGAACTTAAGATGTATAGGAGTAAGATTTAATACAGCAATGACAAGAAAGAACATAAAAAGCACATATACCAGATATCTGGGGTCGAAACTCGCAGAGGAGATTCGGCAATTAGCCCAAACTTTTCACAAGCTTTTATAGGAAATAGCCAGGTAAAAAGTACAAGTTTTACGTCACCAAGGTGTTCTGCCAAGGGGCTTTACATAACCAAGGGGTCGTGTCCTATATTTTGGCAATGTACTCGATCTATTGGAACATTCTGGGATAGTACCAGGAGGCCCCTATCTCAAAAATGTTCTTGGCATAGTCTTCAGTTGGGAGGGGTAGGACTAGGTTTTTTCCAGGAGACCCCTTTATCTAAAAAATGTTCTTGGAGCAGTTTCCAATTGGGAGGGGGTACCTTGGGGTAAAAAGTTCAGGAGTGCTCCGGGAACAGTCTCTGGATGGGAGGGGTAAGAGAACTCTGAGCTGAAGAGTTCATGGAGAGTTCAGGTGTCCAGTAATTAACTCTTTCATTCCCCCCTTCTTTTAGGGACAAGCTCTAATCTTAGAGCTGGGTACCGGCTTCCTGAAAGACCCGATATTGTTGCCTTAATATCATAACCTGCACTGCATTTATTCTTTCTCTGACAAAAGCCACTAACTTATTAAGAATGCAGGGGCCAAAAATAAGCAAAAGCATAAGTATAATTAAGGGTCCTGCTTAATGGACCCTCTCCTTATGGAGGAGAGGAGAGTGGTAAGCCAAGGGGACTTATTAAACCAGCTTTCGAACCATCCTTGTTGGCTTTCTCTCTCTCTCTTACGCATATCTAGGCGTTCTCTAAGTCTGGCCATAGAGTCTTTGATTACTCCTGAATGATCAACATAAAAACAACATTCTTCTTTTAGGGCAGCACAAAGTCCTCCTTCTTTAAGGAACAATAAGTCTAATCCCCTCCTATTTTGCAGCACTACTTCAGACAGGGAAGTTAAAGATTCTTCTAATTTAGTTATAGACTGTTCTATAGTTCTAATATCAATGTCCATAGCTGTACGTAATTCTTCATAGTATTGGGGGGTCTGAATTAAGGCAGCGGTCCCTGTACCTACTCCTGCTGCTACTCCCAATCCCAAAAGTACTGCCAGGGTTAAGGTAATGGGCTCTCTTCTCCAACGGACCCGATGATCAAACTTATCTAAAAAGGAGCTATCATCATGATACAGGAGTCTAGGAATAAGCTGAACTAAAATGCAGAAGTCTTTGGAACTATTAAAAACAGATAGAGATACACAAGGAGTGAGACCGGTATTGCAAGCCCATACTGTGTCTATGGGAGGCACCAGATACTGACCACTTTTGCCAGGCTGGATGTTCTGGGTCTGATTACAAAGGTGCCGTTTATCCTGAGGTGCCTGGCCTAAACAGAGTCCACTTCCTGAAACTGCTTCCAGAGTCAGCTTTCTGTTTTCTCCCCAAAGGCATTGAGAATGATCTGAAGTAGTATTATAAGTCCTGATCTGAGCAATTCCTTCATAATAAGGGGGCCTAGAGTCATAGCATAACCAACATGATTGAGTCATATTAGGATTAGTCCTATTCAACACCAAAAAAGCTCCTTGAACTAGACTGACCAGACGGCTTTTTGTATCTAGGGGCGGTGGGGAAACTAAGGTCGGTAGGGAAGGTCTCACTGTTCTGGGCTGTGGAGTTGGTGGAGCTGGTACAGCCGGGACTTGTGGGGGAGCTGGTACTATTGGGGGACCCTGTTCTGTCACAGTCAGCCTGATTGTAAAAATGAACCCAGGGTCTCTCGGTGGACTGGATACACGCCAACCCCACTTATTTCCTTTAAGCCAACTTAAACGATTTTGTTTTCCTTTTTCAGTGAATTTTATAAGTAGGGGGTTGCAGTATTTACCTTTGCATGGTCCTGGGGGGCTGTTTTCAGTAGCACACCCATAAGCTCCTATGGCGGCCTCATTTGGATGGAGGTTGCCATAGTTTGGATATTTATGGGGATCTCTTTCTCCTTGATATGGCTTATCATAACCACTACCTCGTTTTACCGTGATTAGATCCCAGTCAGAGGAAGGCTTTCAGTAGGCATCCCCTGTCGTTTCACATGTCCATTTGCCACAGAAGTAATCTGATGCCCCCCCACATTTTTGTTGAAGCTCTTTGTTTTGACCCTGACCAGGGCAAACATAAAACTGTGCAGCTCTAAGATTAGCCCGGTAGAACTGCCCTGAACACCCATACATGTTCCCTATTCCACCTGAAACACACCGCTGTTCAGGGGGTGGGTTACTAAGATCAGTATGGTCAGGGAGGTCCCAATTGGGAGATCCTGCTACTAACTTACAAATGTCAGGTGTGAGATCAGGCCACCAAGTCCAAGGGGGATGTGCTGCAGTGATTGCCCATACAATGTTTCCCTCCCCATTAAGCACTTCCCATGACTGTTGAATCGGGGCAAGAGGGTTGTCGTTCCCTAGGCTTAGGGTGGCCCCCACGACACAAGCGAAGTTTAAGAGGATTGTCAGTAGTTGCCACCGTCCAGTTGTCTTCATGGTTGCCTCTACCCTGGCTAGGAGCCTTCTTGACGTGGGAGGCGTGGAGTTGTTAACAGTATCAGATATGGTCCTTTCCACCGAGGCTCAAGAGTGCCGGTGCGATGTCATCTGACAAGGACCGAACTGCTGTAGTCTCAGGTGCATGAGCTTCTTTGATCTGGTCCCAGATCTGTGTTCTGACAACCTCCAAGGCCTTTAAATGGGTAAACAGAGCAGAGGGTGAGAAAGAGTCAACACAGGGATCCAATATCCTGCTAGACTCAGTCAAAGAAGTAAAACGTCCAGGTGTGTTTCGGACTCTGAGAAGCACAAAGGGAAGGAGGGTCACCCAGTCTTTACCGCCAGTCTCAATAACTAATTTAGTTAGGGTCTGGGCATGACGCAGGTGCACGTAGATCAGATCTCTGGCTGGAACTGGTGAGATGTCCTTGGGATATCCAGCTCGTTCACTGTAACCAGTTGTGACCAGACTTTTTTTTTCTGTACCACCTGCAAGCCCTTTTAACTTAGCATACAGAGCATTATTAACAACATAGGTTTAAACACATCATTTGAGACTATGATGGGCATAGGAGTTTCATAAAGGATCTTAAACAGAGTAAAACTGAATCAAGAGATAGGACATAGGGAAGGAACACCAAGTCCATGCCAGTCTCCACGATTAATTTTGTCAAGGTCTGTCTTAGAGTTTTAAACTAATTTTTATCTATCCTGAGCTCTGAGGTCTATACACACAATGTAATTTTTATTTGACCTCTAAATGCTTGGCCACACCCTGACTTACCTGGGCAACTATTGCTTTTGGCACTCTGAACCTTGGAAAAAAAATTTTCTTTAATAGTCTTCTTGATGACTATGTGAGCAGTATCATTTATCCATATTGAGAACGTCTTTTTCTGCAGATGTCAACAGCTTTCTTTGTCTGCATATTGTTCCATACAGTGGCAAAAGCATACCCGCTGTCAGTGTCATTTATAAAGCTTGTATCAAAACCACAAGTTCAGCTTTTTGGGCTGAAGTCTCTTTAGGGAAGTTGCTGGCCTAGATCACCTGCTTTTTGTCCACTGCTGCACTGCTGTCCCCGCCTTCCGCTTACCTTTAACCATGAGGCTACTGCCATCCGTGTAGGGTAAAAGGCTTAGTCAGATCTGGCAAAGCCAGAGCGGGGGCTGCAAGCAAGGCTGCCTTTATGCTGTCAAAGGCTTTTTGGTGTTCCTCAGTCCAGGTGAATGGGACTTTTTCTTTAGTCCAGAATCTGCAAAAGCCCACCGTTCCCAGAAACTCACGTGGCGCGGGGTGGTGGGGGTTGGGATCAGCATCACAGTCTTTTCCTTGGCTTCGGTGAGCCACCGCTTTCCGTCGTCGGCACCTCGGTACGACATAACTGAGCTTTCTTGGCTGATACCCGGTACCCCAACTCACTCACCCAGTTCATTCAGGAGCTTCTAGGAGGGCCAGAATTTCTTTGTCTTTGATGTCTCTGCCTTCAGCCAACCGCAGGGCTTGGGTTAGCGCCAGGAGTTCAGCCTTCTGAGCCAAAGTTCCTTCGATGAGTAGGTGAAGACTCAGCAGGTTAGCAGGGGAAGCAAAAGTCACTTGTTCTGTCAAAAAAAGCTCTAATAATGTGTCCATCAGCCAGGGAAACAATTGAATCATGTGTCTCTGACCAGAAGCCACTATGTGCAGACAAGCAGGCCATCCCTCAGTCACCAGGTCTAATTTTTCAAGTGCCACTGGTCTTTTAGGGTCCCAATTTCTGAGTAAGAACCTCTTTAGCAATACTTTTGTTCTCAGTCACATCTAGGAGTCCCAAAGTTGGGGACAACATTAGGGCAGTCTCAATAGCATCTAAGGCCATCCAAGGTTGTTATTTCTTATGCGAAGGGCTGTTTATCTTTTTAATGCAGCAAAACCTGGGATCCACAGTTTGCAAAGACCTGTAGTGTCCAGGAACCTTTTAGACTTGCTTTGCATTGGTTAGTGGAGGAATATGAAAACACAGTCAGTCTCTTTTTAGCTGCTTTTAACAGGTAGACCACCAGTCTCCCTTAAGGACTCAGTTTCTGTGTTAGCACCCCTTCTGCTATCTCTTTATTTTTAGCCACGAACAGGTAAAGGGTTTGGTCATGAGGGGGGCTCCTCTTCTTTTTGTTAGGACAGTCTCTCACCCAGTGTTCTTCTTTTTCAACAGCAAACACTCTGATCCTTGGCCAAAAGCTTTCTTTTTTTTTTTTTTTTTGTTGCCAGGTACTAAGTTTTCTTGCTTCCCTAACTCTTGTGACCAGCATTTTATTTTTCTTATCTTCTTTTAAAAATTTTCTAACTCCTTATTTCTTACAGATCATCTCTAAGTGCTAGTATTATTAGCAAGTGTCACTGTGCTAAGTTCTAATCTTTGTCATTTATCTCTCTTTGCTCCTGTTTCTTAACTGCAATGGATCTAATTATTACATCTATATTCTGTCACTTAACTTTTTTCATAGTTTACCTCTTTCTACTGTTAGGTCAGATTGTCGGGGTATTAGTCCCACAGAGACGAGACCTCATCAGAGCCTGGCAACTAGACCCGTAGGTGCTCCTTACCTTGTATGTCTCCCTCACCGGAGCTTAGAACAAACTCACACAGCTCAGGGCAGTGCCTGAGAAGAGAAAACACATGGGGCAGAGAAGGGAGTGCAGTCTTCACATCAGACCACTGATATTTCAAAATGAACACAATTTTTTTTTTTTTTTTGTTAACAAGAGACAGGATACAGGGGGCAGGAGAATGAGCCTTTCTCCCACCCAAGAGGCAGGCAAAGGCTGAAAACAAATCCTTTGACGTGAAGAGCCCAGCGCCGAGTCTGCGCCGGAATGCAGCATAAACTCCTGGGAGTGGCAAACAAACACTGGCAGGGAGGGGGAACTTAACCACTTGTTACTCTCTGTACTGTCCTCCCGCATGGCCCGGAGGCGGCGGCGGGCCTGGCGGAGCGCAGACAGCAGCCTCCTCCTGCGAAACGGCCCCGCCGCCGGTCGGGGCGGCAGCGGCTGCGGTGGGGGCAGCCGTGGCGGCGGCTCGGGCGGCGGACACAAGGGAGGGAGTGTGGGCGGGCACCTGTGCGCAAACCCCGGGAGGAGCCAAATGAGGATCAATTTAACTACTTGTTTTCCGGCATGGCTTGAGCCCCAGGCATCCACGGAGCTCTCTTGGCCGGAGGCAACGGCGGCCTCCCGAGCTTTGGATACGCAAGGCACCCGCGCAGCAGGGCGGGGGAACTTCTCTGTGCGCCCCGCGGCGGGCGCGCAGACACAAGGGAGTGCGGGCAGACTCCAGGGGGAAGCCAAAGGAGGGACGGCGGCCACAGTTGGCCCCTCCCCAGCTGTGGCAGGCTTCACGGCTATTCCGGGGCTGGCAGGCGGGGGCCGGCAGGCCGCTGCACTCACTACCAGCATCTCACAACTCGGGGCATAGGCAGCCTCCGCCTCTGCCGTGCCTGCAGAAGCCAGAACCTCAGCGCCACTGCTGCTATCAAAGCCCCACCCGCGCTGCCGAAGCCGGAAATTCTTAGCCCAGCTCTGCAATCTCAGAGCTCTTTTGAGCAGCCTGGGGCTCCCCAGCCGAGTGCGGACCGTGTGCTGCCCCTGTCGGCCGGTGGCAGCTGGTCTTGCCCCACGATGGCCCCGCAGCCAGGCTGGCCGGCGTTGCCCGCCCGCTGCGAGCCGCTGGCACTGCCTCGCCGAGAGCGCGGTGGGAAGGACCGGCCTGATGGTTCTTTTTTCTCTTTTTTCCCTTTTTTAAAACCTTTGCTGACAAATTCTGTCCTGACGTCAGTCCAAGTCTACAGTCGACAAAGGGTTAACACACACACACACACACACTCAGTCTTGTCATGTGGCCACAAACAAGCACACTCGTCCACGCCTGGACTTACACAACCAGCCAAACACTTTTTTCTGACGGGGTCGGATTCTACATTGACTCCTTTTCCTGATAGGGGTGGGATTCCACATTTACTCCCGCTCTGGCAGAGGGAACACTCTCTCTCTTTCACTCTGCCAGGCAACAGCCAGGTCTTTTTAACTGTTCTGTACCCTGGGCACTCCTTCCAGGGTCTCCCTTGGAACATCTCTTTTGGGGTGCGGACCGTGAGGCCATAGACAGTCGTCCTCTCACAGCCACTGCCAGAATAAACCCACAATCTCAGAATACACAAATGCAGCAGTTCCACACCTACACACCCAGCAGATTGTCCCATTTCTAGATTAATAGCAGACACGACAAAAGCAGACACAAGACTTGAGACACTACAGGCAACTTACAGAATCAGATGGCCTCTCCAAGGCCGACAGATTGAGACCATCCCGGTCTCCAGTGGGGTCCACCAAGCGTCCTTGGTCCTCCCCTATCTCACCTGGGACGTCTCCCAGGGGCAGATCGGACGGTGAGCACCTGGGGCACGTCTGCCCCTTACTCACTTCGCATTCCCTCCCGGAGTGCGATCTCTGGTGCTCCTACTGAGCACAGAGCGTCACGCAAAACCAGAACAGCGATCGCTCATACAGAATGGCCTTCCTGGCCTCTCAGAAATCAACAGAACACAGACACCAGACCAAAGCAGAACAGTAAATCTTACTTCTGAGTGGGTCCAGGACTTCTGGGTAGACGCGCTGATTCCCGGCCAATGCACCAAATGAAAGACTCCAAAACTCCCAAAGGGAGGCACTTACTCAAGCCTCGGGTCAGCCGCGCACCCAAGAAGACACTGAGACCGAACTTAAGATGTATAGGAGTAAGATTTAATACAGCAATGACAAGAAAGAACATAAAAAGCACATATACCAGATATCTGGGGTCGAAACTCGCAGAGGAGATTCGGCAATTAGCCCAAACTTTTCACAAGCTTTTATAGGAAATAGCCAGGTAAAAAGTACAAGTTTTACGTCACCAAGGTGTTCTGCCAAGGGGCTTTACATAACCAAGGGGTCGTGTCCTATATTTTGGCAATGTACTCGATCTATTGGAACATTCTGGGATAGTACCAGGAGGCCCCTATCTCAAAAATGTTCTTGGCATAGTCTTCAGTTGGGAGGGGTAGGACTAGGTTTTTTCCAGGAGACCCCTTTATCTAAAAAATGTTCTTGGAGCAGTTTCCAATTGGGAGGGGGTACCTTGGGGTAAAAAGTTCAGGAGTGCTCCGGGAACAGTCTCTGGATGGGAGGGGTAAGAGAACTCTGAGCTGAAGAGTTCATGGAGAGTTCAGGTGTCCAGTAATTAACTCTTTCACTTCTTGGTCATGATGTTTGTGCAGGAATACAAACTATGACTAAGATATTCATGAAATATCTTGTTTTCTCCATCTATGGTAATTGAAAGTTTGGTTGGGAATAGTAGCCTGGGCTGGCATTAGTGTTCTCTTAGTGTCTATATTACATCTGCTCAGGATCTTCTAGATTTCATATTCTCTGTTGAGAAGTTTGGTGTAATTCTGATAGGTCTGCCTTTATATATTACTTGACCTTTTCCCCTTATAACATTTATTTATTTATTTATTTATTTATTTATTTATTTATTTATTCATTCATTCATTCATTCATTCTTGATTTAAGTTTTATTGAATTATGATGAGAAAAAATACATAATTTCAATTTATCTGGATTTGTTAACATTTAAAAACATGTTTTGAGTAAATAGATTCACATCATATTCTTCTTTCCCTTTTGTGCCACAACTCCTCCCAGAGACCCCCTTTCAATATCTGCCATTCCTTTCATTTTTATCCTGTTGTTTAAAATTTATAAGTTATTATAATAATAAGAATGAGTATTATAAAAGTTGTTTTATATAAAACAATCAATTGAAGAGTCTTATGTAGATGCTTGTCTACAGCAATACTGAAAATACATATGTTTTTCTCAATATAAAATTTAGATAACCCCAAATATATTCACTTCATGATATTTTAAAATAATATATCACTATTAGTTTTTTTTTAATGGGCATAACTAGATAAAGACTTTTTGTTTGTTTGTTTGTTTTGTTTTGTTTTTAGTAGAGCTTAAAATCTTGGCTCTTACTGTGGTACAAACCCAAAATAAGAACAATTTTTGGACATTGGAGTTCATTGTAATAAGGCCTAGGATCTGCATAGGATCTTCTAACTTTTATAGTCTCTTGTGATATGTCTGTTGTAATTCTGATAGGTATGTCTTTATATGTTACTTGACCTTTTTCCCTTACTGATTTTAAAATTCTTTCTTTGTTTAGTGCCTTTGGTGTTTTGATTATTATGTGACAGGAAGAATTTCTTTTCTGTTCCAGTCTATTTGGAGTTCTGTAGGCTTTTGTATGTTCATATGCATTTATTTTATCAAGTTAGGAAAGTTTTCTTCTATAATTTTGTTGAAGATATTCACTGACCCTTTAAGTTGGGAATCTGCTCTCTCTTCTATACATATTATCCTTAGGTTTGGCCTTCTTATTGTGTCCTGGATTTCCTGAAGGTTTTGGGTTATGAGCTTTTTGCCTTTTGCATTTTCTTTAACTGTTTTATCAGTGTTTTCTATGGTATCTCCTGCACCTGAGATTCTCTCTTCTATCTCTTGTATTCTGTTCTATGACTCCTGATCTCTTTCCTAGGTTTTCTATCTCTAGGGTTGTCTTCCTTTGTGATTTCTTTATTGTTTCTAGTTCCATTTTTAGATGTTGGATGGATTTGTTCCTTACCTTTGCCTGTTTGTGTTTTCCTAT
This sequence comes from Mus caroli, assembly GCF_978045245.1. Taxonomy (NCBI): domain Eukaryota; kingdom Metazoa; phylum Chordata; class Mammalia; order Rodentia; family Muridae; genus Mus; species Mus caroli. Next base: position 140,367,545 of record NW_028227260.1, on the reverse strand, counting down.
AATTCTTTAAGGGATTTTTGTGTTTGCTCTTTAAGGGCTTATATTGTTTATCTGTGTTGTCCTGTGTTTCTTTAAGGGAGTTATTTATGTCCTTCTTAAATTCATGAGAAGTGATTTTAGATCTGGATCTTGCTTTTCCAGTGTGTTGGGGGTATCCAGGACTTGATTTGGTGGAATAATTGGGTTTTTATGTCAAGTAGCCTTGGTTTTTGTTGCTTATGATCTTACACTTGCCTCCCACCATATATTTATCTCTAGTGCTCTCTGCCCTGGTTATGTAGGACTGTAGCCTGTCCTTCCTGTGATCCAGGTCATGTCAGAACACCTCTGAGTCAAGCTTTCTCTGTGATTCTGTGATCCTGAGATCCTGGGTGTGTCTGAGCTCCTGGGAGTCAAGCTGCCTCTGGGGCCCTGAGCTCCTGCAAGGTCCTGGGATCCTGAGATTCTATGTTCCTGGGCATGTTAGACTGCCTCGGAGTGGAACTCTCTGGGTGTTGTGGGACTGGCTGCGGAGTTTGTGCCCAAGGTCTGCTCAGGGCCCTGGCCCAGACAGACTAGAAAGCACCAGAACCACTGGTCTTGCAAAGTTCCTGCATGCTTGGGTCACAATGGTCCCAATTATCCCAGTGTTGGTACAGATGTTGTATCCTCCTCACCTCTGATTCTATGATCCTGGGCATGTTAGAACACCTGGGAATGGAGCTGCCTCTGGGTGTTTTGGGGCTGGTAGTGGAGTTTGTGCCCAAGGTCTGCTTGTGGCACTAGCCCAGACAGAGCTGAAGGAACACGAGCCACTGGTCTGGTGGGGTTCTTGCATGCCTGGGTTGTTCTGGTCCCAGTTACTTCCAGTGTTGGGACAGATGTTGTGTCCTCCTCACCTCTGATCTTATGATCCTGGGCTTCTTAGAGCCCCCTTATGACCTTTAATATTATTACTTTGTTTTATGCATTTGGTGTTTTTACTATTATGTGATGGGAGGAATTTCTTTTCTGGTGCAATCTATTTGGAGTTCTGTAGGCTTCTATGTTCATGAGCATCTCTTTATTTAGATTAGGGCATTTTTCTTCTATAATTTCGTTGAAGATTTTTACTGATCCTTTGAATTGTAAATCTTTGCTCTTTTCTATACCTACTATCCTTAGGTTGGGTCTTCTTAATGTGTCCTGGATTTTCTAGATGTTTTGAGTTAGGATCTTTTTGCATTTCACATTTTCTTTGTTGTGTCAATGTTTTCTATGGTATCTTCTGCCCCTGAGATTCTCTCTTCTATCTCTTGTATTCTGTTGGTGATGCTTGCATCTATGACTCCTGATCTCTTCCCTAGGTTTTCTATCTATAGGGTTGTCTCCCTTTGTGATTTCTTTATTGTTTCTATTTCCATTTTCAAATCCTTGATGGTTTTCTTCAATTTCTTCACCTGTTTGGTTGTATTTTCCTGTAAGAAATGGATTTTTGTTTTTCCTCTTTTAGAGCTTTGTCTTAGTCAGGGTTCCTATTCCTGAACTAACATTATGACCAAGAAGCAGTTGGGGAAGAAAGGTTTTATTCAGCGTACACTTTCCACATTGCTGTTGATCACCAAAGGATGCAGGACTCAATCAGGTCAGGAAGCAGGAACGGATGCAGAGACTATGGAGGGATGTTACTTACTGGCTTGTTTCTCCTGGCTTGCTCAGCCTGCTCTGTTATAGAACCCAAGAATACCCACCCAGGGATGGTCCCACCCACAAGGGGCCCTTCCCTCTTGATCACTAATTGAGAAAATGCCTTACAGCTGGATCTCATGGAAGCATTTCTTCAACTGAAGCTCCTTTCTCTGGGATAACTCATGCTTGTGTCAAGTTGACACAAAACTAGCTTCTACCTGTTTACCTGTGCTCTCCTGTCTTTCTTTAATAGAGTTATTTATGTCCTTTTCAAGTCTTCTATCATCACCATGAGAAGTGATTTTTAAATCTGAATCTTGCTTTTCCAGTCTATGGGGTATCCAGTACTTGCTGTAGTGGGGAAACTGGGTTCTGATGATGACAAGTAGCTGTGGTTTCTGTTCCTTAGGTTCTTATGCTTGCCTTTGCCATCAGGTTATCTCTGGTGTTAGTTCTTCTTACTGTCTCTGACTGGAGCTTGTACCTCTTTTGTGCCTGTAAGCCTGTGATCGTTTAATCTTATGTGTGTCAGCACTCCTGGGTAGACCAGCTCTCTATAGGCCGGATTTGTATATGGAGGGTTGTGGAACAGCCTTAACTCCAGGGCACAGATGGAGACCAGAAGTATCCTCCTAGTTGGTTTCCTATGGAAAGCAGGGTTTGCACGCTATTATTTTTGAACTATGTATTTTTCCCCTCACTTGCCTTAGTTTTTGACTGTTACTCAAAACTGTGTTGCTTAGATCATGTACAGTTAGGAATCTTCCATTTCTCTATTTTTCGGATCTTAATTATGTAATGGTCTTCTACTCCTAGCAAGTGCCCTTGTTGTTAAGACTGTTTTAAAAATATTTTTTGAGCTGTCAATAGCCTCAGTAATAGTGTCAGGCCTTGGAGCCTTCCCTTGAGCTGGATCCTACTTTGGACTTGTCACTGGATCTTCTTTTCCTCAGGCTCTTCTCAGTGCTCTTTTCCCAGCTTTGAGGGGGCTAAATCAGACCTTGTTTTGCCACAGTCACCTAGCCCACCTAGGTGGGAGTCTTCTGATTTAGGGGAAGTCTATTGTCCTGCCACATCTGCAGGTTTCTGCACAAAGCCACTACTTGCTGAGCAGCTGAGCTTGTCTTCCTGAGGAGATCTTGGCAAAGTGGGGGATGGGTTTCCTCCCTTTAAATTCAGACTTAAGAATTAATCATTTGGCCTTGATCAGAATATATGTATATACAAATTGGCAGCCAAACTTTGTAATGTGAAATGTAATGCTTTTGATATTGATTTCAAAGAGAATGGATTCTTTAAAATTGGGTTTTCCTTCCCAAAAGTTATGGTTATGCTCTAATATTGCAAAAGAAACTTAAAAATTATGGTTAAATTGCCTGTGTTCCATTGGCCGCAGTTTGTAGTTTGAACCCAAGCTCAGGATTCAGGATTCTTTTTTTTTTTTTTTTTTGGTTTTTTTTTTTTTTTGGTTTTTTTTTTTTTTTTTTTGGTTTTTCAAGACAGGGTTTCTCTGTGTAGCCCTGGCTGTCCTGGAACTCACTCTGTAGACCAGGCTGGCCTCGAACTCAGAAATCCGCCTGCCTCTGCCTCCTGAGTGCTGGGATTAAAGGCGTGCGCCACCAACGCCCGGCTCAGGATTCTTAATTCACCCATATTTTGTAATTAGGATGATTGCAAGAGCAATAAAAGTTAAATACAGCTGTGGCCAATATGGGCCTGCTGCCCCTTTTACACAAACTTTATTGGATACAGTGGTAGAAGCACAATTAACTCCCCAAGACTGGAAAGGAGATCTCAGTGAAAATTTATTTGGAATCAAACCAGCTCCTGATAAACTTTTCCAGAATTTTGTGGATAGGCTACTAAAAGCAGCTAGTAGAATTTTTTGAGATTCTCAAGCAGGGTATCTTTTTGTTACATGATTGGTTTATGATAATGCTAATGCAGCATGTTGCACCGCAACATATGACCATACAAAGCACAGACAGACTTATCTGGATATATTCATCTTTGTGCAGAAATTGGACCCTCATACAATCAGAGTCTACCTATGGTTGCTGCCTTGCAGGGGACTACAGTACAAATAATGCTTTCATAGCACCAAGGTTATAAGGAATGTTTTAAGTATAAATCATCTTAGGAAAGACTGTCTAAAAATTAGAGGCATAGACAGACAGTAGATTGCTCCCCTGGAATCTGTCCTCACTGCAGGAGGGATAATCTTTGGGCCAGGACTCAGGCCTTAGGCTCAGATTAAGAAATATTTACATTTGAGTTAATGCAAAGCTCAGAATAGCCTCAGGGGCCTCCTTTGTGTTTATCCTGCCTATGGAAGTTTTGGGGGCCTCCCCCCCCCTCCCCTCACCTCAGGGGAAATAGCATTATTACAGATCTATCCAGGTGTTGTTCAAAAAAAACAAGTTTATACTGAAGATTTATGAAAAATCAGTGAGGCTGTGGAACTTGTAGAGGCATTACAATCTGGCCTACCTACTCCATATAGAATTATTATGGATTTGAAATGTTGTTTGTTCCTTTGCATCCTGATAATTATAAATGGCTTGCTTTTAGTGAGCTTGTAATCATTGGAACGTTTTGCCTCTAGGAATGACTAATAGCCTTAAATTATGTAAAACTTTTTTTTGTCTCTGCTTCAATACAAGAAGCTAGGACTTTGAATCTTTCAGTGTATATTGATTATTATATGGAGAGTATTTTATTATCTAATCCTTCTGAAGGGAAATTTACTACAAACCTTTGGTATTATACATGGACTTTAAAATTTTTTGGCATAGTTGTTGCTCCAGAAAGATTCAGAGGCAATATTTTTTTCAATATTCAGGGCCTCAGTTATATCCTAGAAAAATTGTGGTACAGAAAATTCAAGAAAAAAAATATGATTTGCTTACTTCAAATTATTTCCAAAAGCTTCCAGGAGATGTTTATTGGCCAAGACCCACCTTAAACTTACCACAGGAGGACTTAAGCCTTTGTTAGATGTTATCAAGGGGGATGCAAATTAACTGGTGAAAGAAAAATAGCTTTGCAGAAAGTATGTGAAGCTTCTGTAATTAATTGTTAGCTGTTTATGTTAGTTATTGTTACTCAATGTGCCCACAGCAATTCTTTGGCAAAAGGAAAATTAATGTGGATTTCATTTTTTGCTTATCTCCAAGTAAATTATTAACATCCTATTATGAAGCTGCCGTGGTGTTAATAAAGAATTGTAGAATAGAATCATGAAAGTATTTTGGAAAGAATGTCTTAAAATCCCTGAGGAGACATCTATTGTTTGTTTCAAACAGCAATTAAATTAGTTATTACAGAATACTGATATTTGGCTTATTGCATAGCAAACTTTTTTAGGCAAAATTGATAATCATTATCCAAAAGACAAGTTGTTAAAATTTTCTTGTATGAATGCTTTTTTATTTCCTGTAAATTTATGATTGCATCCCATAAAGAATACAAATAATGTATTTATAAACAACCCTTCTATGGGAGAGAAGTATATGTGATTGGATCACATGTTTATTCTCATGAGGTCCCCTCTACTTCAGTACAAATAATTTAACTACGTGCTGTAGTCACTGTTTTTAAACTGTTAAAATCAAGCTTTTAATTTGTATACAGATAGCCAATGTATATATATATATATATATATATATATATATATATATATATATTAATTTCAAGCAATTATAAGCCCTGATATATATCAGGGCTTTTAATTGCTTGAAATTGTTCTTTTTTAAGTACCACTAATTCTCAAATTTTGCAATTGTTTATGCATATACAACTCAAGAGAAAGTACTGTTCCTTTAAAGGACTATCTTTGGACATTTAAGAACTCATCCTGGATGATCACAGTCATCTATTGGATGGAACATAGGGTCCCCAATGAAGGAGCTAGAGAAAGTACCCAAGGAGTTGAAGCAGTCTGCAGCCCTATAGGAGAAACAACAATATGAACTACTCAGTACCCCCAGAGCAGGTGTCTCTAGCTGCATATGTAGCAGAGGATGGCCTAGTAGGCCATCAGTGGGAGAAGGATGACCCATCCAGCAGGTCCAGTTATTCGAGGGTCTCGAGGGGACCTTCTCCTAATAACCAAAGGGGGGGGTAGAGAGAGACGAGGGCCTTGTGCGAATAACGACACGGAAACTGTTCTGGGTTGCATCAAGGCCCCAAATGTATTGAGAAAGGCCCAAGGCTTAAATGCACAAGCAAAAGGGGAAGTACAGATACTTATCAGCGAGAGGGGTAGGGCAATACAAGCAAAAGGAGAAGTACTTATCAGTGGGAGGGGGGCAATAGAATTGCACATTCTTAGGCAGTTACACGGGGAAGCAGGAACTTGGTGGTATCAGGGTGTGGTCAGGACATTGGCAATGACTTAGGGCTGGAACATTCTGTGCTTGTTCTCGGAATGGTGTGTCAGTGGCCCTCTTTTGACCGTCTTTTCTTCTGGGGGTGGGGGGAGAGACCCAATTTAGAGATCAGGATTTGTCTTAATAGCTCCCAACAGAAGGGGCCCTTGATCTTGTGAAGATTCTAAGCCTCAGTATAGAGGAATATCAGGGACAGGAAATGGGAGTGGGTGGGTTGGGGAGCAGGGGGAGGAGGGAGGGTATAGAAGATTTTCAGAGAGGAAACTAGGATAGCATTTGAAATGTAAATGAAGAAAACATCTAATAAAAATAAATCTAAAAAAAAAAAACCCTCACGATACCACATATTATAATGTATAAAACTAGTGCCAATATCATAATCTTTAAAAGATCACTGGAAGATGAAGTTAAGTCAAAATTCTACATATTTACTCAAAAAAAGAAATGTTTCTGTTTGAAAATGATGACTTTTTAATTACCTAATCATAATAATTAGAAAGTCATTGTGCCAGAAATGTTAAGTAAATTAAAGTATTTTTTAATCTAAGATGAACTTCATATTTAAAATGTTAAATTTTGAAATAATATAAAAACTATAATTTAGTTTGGGTCAGGGGACTTCAATTCACTCTTGCCTTTTGCTGTCTGACAGTATCTATATGAGTAATTCAGTCTGTAGGTAAAGAGTGCAAATCACATATCCTGGAGTTTAGTACTTATTTTTCTATTGCTGTAATAAAATACCAGGAACCCGGCAACTTACAGAAGTAAAAATTTGCTTGGAGACCCAGTGCTCAGTCCAATGATTGGTTGTGAGTAGTGGAGGAGTTAGAAAAAGGAATGAAGGAGCTGAAGGTGTTTGCATCCTCATAGGAAGAACAACAATATCAATCAACAACCCTCTCCCCCAGAGCTCCCAGTGAATACACATGGACTATCCATGGCTCCAGCCGCATATGTAGCAGAGGGTGGCCTTGTTGGGCATCAACAGGAGGAGAAGCCCTTGATCCTGTGAAGGCTTGATGCCCCAGTGTAGGGGAATGCCAGGGCAGGGATGTGGGGAGGGGGGCACCCACATAGAAGCAGGGGGAGGAGGATGGGATAGAAGGTTTCTGGGGGTGGGGTGGGAAAAGGGATATTTGAATTGTAAATAAAGAAAATAATATTCAATTAAAATAAACAAACAAACACACAAAGAACACATCCTGGACATCCTGGACAAGACCCCTTATGGCAATATCACAGCAGATTTGTATCCCAGGAAGATTGCAGGCCTTACACAAGAACAATTGGCCATATAATTTCATTCTTCATATTATCAAAATAGTAATGGCTTGAAATGATAATCTGGTATTTTTAGAGAATGTGCATGTCAAATTGTAAAGACTTCTCAGTGTCCTCAGTTTCTATCTGTACCAGATTATGGTGTTAATTCTTAAGGATTTATAGTTAATCAGTTATTGAAAATGGATACTCATATTTCTGATTTTATAAAAATAAAAACTGTACATGTGACTACTTACACCTTTTCAGGCTTTCTAGTTTGAACTGCTATAAAAGGAGAAAGAACTAAAAATGTAAATAGTCATTGCCTGCATTAGTTTTCTATGCTTGATGTTCCAAATCAGATTAAAGCATATAATGGAACTGGCTATTACAGTCAAGCATTTGAGATATTTTGTCAACAATTTAATGTTAACTTTATTACTGGGATTTTTTTTTTTTTAATTCTCAAGGACAAGGTATTGGGGAACTTTAAAACAGTATCTTCTTTTTTTTAATTAGGTATTTTCTTCATTTACATTTCCAATGCTATCCCAAAATTTCCTGATACCCTCCCCCAACCACTCCCCTACCCACCTGCTCCCAATTCTTGGCCCTGGTGTTTCCCTGTACTGAGGCATAGAAAGCATATAAAGTTTGCACAACCAATGGGCCTCTCTTTCCAATGATGGCCAACTAGGCCATCTTCTGATACATATGCAGCTAGAGACACGAGCTTGGGAGGGGGGGGTTACTGGTTAGTTCATATTGTTGTTCCACCTATAGGGTTGCAGACCCCTTTAACTCCTTGGGTACTTTCTCTAGCTCCTCCATTGGGGGCCCTGTGTTCCATCCAGTAGCTGACTGTGAGCATCCACTTCTGTGTTTGCTAGGCCCCGGCTTAGCCTCACAACAGACAGCTATATCAGGATCCTTTCAGCAAAATCTTGCTAGTGTATGCAGTGGTGTCAGAATTGGAGGCTGTTTATGGGATGGTTCCCCGGGTATGGCAGTCTCTAGATGGTCCATCCTTTCGTCTCAGCTCCAGTATCTTCTTTAAAAACAAAAAAAAAGGGGAATTATAACCCCCAAGGTCACCAAAAGCACACCTTGCCTTTGTCTTATTTGTTTTAAGTTTTTTTGCAAACTGATGCTAAAGGTCAGTCTGCAGCAGGTTGCCATTGACATCCAGTTACTTCCAGCTCATATGCTATTGTTATATGGCTAGACCTCCTAACTAATATGTGGAATGGTCCAGATCCCATTTAAATATGGGGGAGAGATTCTGTTCTGTTTAATATGGGGAAGAGAAACTGCATTCTCCTTGCCTTGTTTTGCATAGTTGCCTAGTCCACCTAGGGTGGAGTCTTCCGACCTAGGTGAAGTCTATTGTCCTGACACTATGCAGCTTTGTGCAAGAAGCCACTATCTGCTGAGCAGCTAAGCTTGTCTTCCTGACAAGATTTTGACAAAGCTATGAGATCCTGGTAAAGTGGGGGATGGGTTTTACCCTTTAAATTCAGACTTAAGAATTAAACATTGTGCCTTGATCAGAATCTTTGACTTGGCTCATTCTTCTCTCATCTGTCCTTCCCATCCATCCCCAGCTTTCCTTTCAGGAACCTAGTTCTCCATGGCTACTGGTAGCTACACTTCTCCATTTCCATCTCTGTAGTTCTTTCAGACAGGAACAATTATGGGTCAGAGTTCTGACTATGTGATAGATCCTCATCCTTCACTTGATGCCCTGTCTTTCTGCTGGAGGTATGCTTTACAAGTTCCCTCTCCCCACTATGGGAAATTTCATCTAGGGTCCCTCCCCTTTAAGTCCTGAGTGTCTCTCACCTCCCAGATCTCTGGTACAATCTGGAGGTTTGCCCCAACCTCCTACCTCCCGAGGTTGCCTCTTTCCATTCTTTCTGCTGGCCTTCAGGGCTTCAGTCCTTTTCCCTCACCCAGTACCAGATTAGTTTCCCCTCTCCCCTCTCCTCTTGTTCCCTTTCCCTCCTAGGTTCCTTCCTGCTCCCCGTTTGAGATTACTTTCTTCTCCCTCCCAAGTGGGATTGAGGCATCCTCACTTGGGCCCTTCAGCTTGATGACCTGTTTGAGTTATGTGAACTGTATCTTGGGTATTCTCTATATTTTTGGTAGGGCATAATATCCACTTATTAGTGAGTACAGCAGCTGAAAGAGTCAGATGGATGTATTTACACGTAACCAATAGATAGAAGCTGCTGACCCCTGCGGTGAAATTAGGGAAAATCTGGAAGAAGGTGAGGAGGAGGGTATCCCTGTAAGAGGACCCGCATTCTCAATTAACCTGGACTCCCGAGATCTCTCAGACACTTGATCACTAACCAGGCAGCATAAACCAGCTGATATGAGGCCCTCAACACATCTACAGCAGAGGAATTCCAGGTCTGGGTTCAGTCAGAGAAGATGATCCTAACCCTCAAGAAACTGGATGCCCTAGGGAGTTTAGAGGTCTGGTGGAGTGGAGGGGAGACATCCTCATGGAGATGAGGAGGTAGGGAGGAGGAACCATCGGAACCATCGGAGAGTTGACAGGGAAGGGAATAAAATCTGGAGTGTAAAAAAAAAAAAAAAAAAAGAAAAAAAGAAAAACGAATAATAAAAATATTTTTAAAGCTACTCCTGATGTTTTTGATTGGTGAATTTATGACATCAGTTTTTATCCTCTTACTTTCAGTGTAGCTATCTTGAATTTGAATTAATATTTTTTGGAGGGAATGCACATAATTGGATCCTGCTTTTAAATAGACATTGCAAAACTTTACTTTCTACTGTTTAATGTTTCCCTGTTTTCCCCCTTATTCTCTTTACTTGATTTTCTGGAGTCTCCTGGATTTATTTATTATATTTCTGGTATATTGGCCTGTTTTATATTTCAGCATTTTTACTATAATCCAGATATTAGTAACAAAATTCTATATAGCTATGTCTATAGTACTATGTATATAAATATACATATATAGAGAGAAGTGTGTGTGTGTGTGTGTGAGAGAGAGAGAGAGAGAGGTTATCATCACCCACTACTGCCATTTCATTTTATGTGGTTGAGTAAGGTATGTCAATGTCTGACTCTTTTTTAAAAGATTTATTTATTATTTATATGAGTACACTGTACCTGTCTTCAGACACACCTGAAGAGGGCATCCAATCCCATTACAGATGGCTTTAACCCAACATGCAGTGGCTGAGAATTGAACTCCGGACTACTAGGAGAGCTGTCAGTGCTGTTATCAGCTGAGCCATCTCTCCAGCTCCATTAATATCTGTCTTATTTTTAGATCTTTTTATTTACTTCATCATTAAATAAAATAAATTTATTAAATAACAAAAATCAAATCTTATCAGAAATATGTTCTACTGCATTTCCCAATGTATCTGCTTATTTATTTGTTATTAATTTTTTATATTCTTGAATCCTTCTTTTACCTCTTTTTTTGTCTAAAGGGTATACAACAAATTCTTTTAATTTTTCAATGCCGGAGAATTACTTTATTTATCTTCTCTTCTGAAATATATTTATTATATAGTTGACAATTCCATTCTCCCTCTCTCTCTCTCTCTCTCTCTCTCTCTCTCTCTCTCTCTCTCTCTCTCTCTCTGTCTCTCTCTCTGTCTCTCTCCCCCTCCCTCCCTCTCTCCCTCTCTGCCCTCAATAATTTTTAAAGGCTGTTATCATTTGTATTAGTGCTCTTTCTTACTTTCAAGATTTTTTTTTGGTCATGACTCCACAAAGTTAATATTTACATGGATCAGCTTTGGGAGCTGATCATATTTGGGCTTTTCTCAGCTTCTTGAATCTGTAAAATCATCTGCTATTAGTTTTGGCTAATATTATTTCTTTAATACTCATTTAACTTTTTAGGCACATTTTAAATTTTTTCTTTATCTGAGCCTCTAATGGTAAGAATATTAGTTATATATTTTATTGTTCCATAGGTCTATGAAGGTTTATTAAATTATTTTCTGTTTATTTCCTCACATATTGTTAAAATTAGGCAAACCATGTTGCTTTGTCCTAAGACTGGTTGAGTCTAACTTTTGCTAATTTAATCAACTATTGAGTTGATTGAATTAATCTAATTTTAAATAAATTTATTTCTTAATTTCTATTAAGTTTGTTTCATGACATATCTTTGATTATCTTCTTAATTATTGTTCTTCTTAAATATAATTTGTAGTGGCCTATTGAATCGTTTGTGTAATGCTTACTTTGAAATTATTGACAGATATTTGAATATATGATTGATCTTAGTGTCAACATGAATTAAATGTCTTTATCACTCAAGCTTTGAATTTTCTTGCTTCATAATATATACTTACTTATATTTTGGCTAGAACACAACAAGTTTGTACCAAATACTAAAGTACCCAGGTTCATAAAATAAATGATGCTATAGCTATATTCACATATTGACACTCAAAAACAATATCTACAGAACACTCTACTCAATCACTAAGGAATATACATTTTTCTAAGAAGCATGTGGATTTTTCCAAAACTGGCCATATATTAGGACACAAAGCAAGTCTCAACATATATAAGAAAATTGAAATAACATTTATCCATTCTGACCATCACAGATTTAAGCTGGATATCAACATTAGAAATGAGAGAAAGCTTAGAAACTCATGGAAGCGGAACAATTCATGACTGAATGAAAATTGAGTCAAAACAGAAATTAAGAAGGAAATTTAAAACGTTTAAGAAATGAATGAAAATACAACATACCCAAACCTATTGGTCAAAATTAAGGCAGTTCTGAGAGGCAAGGTCATATCAATATATGCCTATATCAAAAAACTATATATTTAACAAATGGTGCTGAACAAACTGTATGTCATAGGACTTGGGTAAATAAATTTAAAATAACTAAAACAGAAGAGATGTCATCTTTGCAAAACTCTCTCATGCTTAAACTTGTCTTGGAGAGTCAAAGGCTTCAAGAACTAAACTGATTTGAAAGGAAAGGCATGCACCATAGAGATTAACGTCCTGGTTTCAAATGTAGGTTACAGTAGTGAGATGACACAGTACTCTAAGGAGAAATTAATAATCAATGGAAAAATAGGACAGACGTTATTACTAATTGAAGAAATTCCTTCAGTGAAAATTATACTCCATCAAACTAGGTATAGCTTGTATCAGAAAGTATACAAAGTTTAGAAATAACAGATAATCACCTTGATTTTAGATAAATTTGAGCAAAATTATTTTTTACTATCAGAGCTTAAATATTTTTATTTGCTAGTACAAAAACAAACAGTAGCTCTCTATAAGCATCTGCATCTCTCCCCATGGCAGAGATCTTACACGGTTTCTTTTCATTAAGCCTGTGGAAGGTAAGGCCAGGAGAAAAATACCATGAGTTCTCATTAACGCAGCCAATTCAGGGTGATCTCCTGATTATTTATAATTACTTATGTGAAAGCTCTAAGAAGTAGTAGACAGTGGTGCATGAGGAGCTAAGGGTCCTGTGTGTCCATTTCTGTTCTTAGTCAGTCTCAACTTAACCTGGAAGCAGGCACCTAGTCATTAGCCAGGGCTGGAAGTCAATAAGATTTATATGTTCCTTACATCTGACTCACCAAATCCAGAGTATTGTAGAATTAGATATCTCTCAAAAGCTGGGTCCTTGTTACTTTCAATCTACAAGCACACTTTCCTTCCTGCATCTTACAAGATGGCTTACCAAGCATGGTCACTGCCTGCATCAACATTGCTATATGAAAATCTCTTCCTTCCATATTGAGCTGATACACTCTTTTGCCCCCAGTGGTGTTTCCTTCTGGATCAGAGTAGATGTCCTCTTTAATAATATGCTTCTGTGCTGAGTAAGAAATGCTAGAAGACTCACTAAAGCCTGTGAGCTACCTCCATCCTGTGCTGTGTTAGGAACTGAAAAGAGATAATCATGGTTAAGGACAGTTAATAATGTTGGAAAGGCAGAATCCCTGTGTTTGCTATCCAGAGCTTTATTGTGTTATTTACTTTACATTATTGAGTTGTGATATCTGTCTATGTGGATAAACACATGATATTAAGTTCTTATTACATATATTCTGTGGCAAATATTTTCTTACACTTCTTATGTTACTCTTTCATTTCTTTCATTGATTGTTTCCTATATTGACCAGAAACCTTTGTATGTTATATAGTCTCAATGTTCTTTTCATTTTGTTGCTTATACTTCTGAAGTTAAATTTTAAAAATAAATTATTGATAAGGCCAATGCCAAAAGAAAATCTCTGTGCTTTCTTCTAAGAGGTTTCAAATTTCTTAGGTCAGTATGGAAATGATTTTCTTTTTTTTTAAATTTTTAATATTTTTATTACATATTTTCCTCAGTTACATTTCCAATGCTATCCCAAAAGTCCCCCATAGCGCCCCCCACTTCCCTACCCACCCATTCCCATTCTTTTGGCCCTGACATTCTCCTATATTGGGGCATATAAAGTTTACAAGTCCAATGGGCCTCTCTTTCCAGTGATGGCCGACTAGGCCATCATTCGATACATATGCAGCTAGAGACAAGAGCTCCGGGGTTCTGGTTAGTACATCATGTTGTTCCGACAATAGGGGTGCAGATCCCTTTAGCTCCTTGGGTACTTTCTCTAGCTTCTCCATTGGGAGCCCTGTGATACATCCAATAGCTGACTGTGAACATCCACTCCTGTGTTTGCTAGGCCCCGGCATCGTCTCACAAGAGAGAGCTATATTTGAGTCCTTTCAGCAAAATCTTGCTAGTGTATGCAATGGTGTCAGCGTTTAGAAGCTGCTTATGGGATGGATCCCTGGATACGGCAGTCTCTAAATGGTCCATCCTTTCATCACAGCTACAAACTTTGTCTCTGTAGCTCCTTCCCTGGGTGTTTTGTTCCCAATTCTAAGAAGGGGCACAGTGTCCACACTTTGGTCTTCATTCTTCTTGAGTTTCATGCGTTTAGCAAATTGTATTTTATATCTTGGGTATCCTAAGTTTTGGGCTAATATCCACTTATCAGTGAATACATATTGTGTGAGTTCCTTTATGATTGTGTTACTTCACTCAAGATGATGCCCTCCAGGTCCATCCATTTGGCTAGGAATTTCATAAATTCATTCTTTTTAATAGCTGAGTAGTACTCCATTGTGTAAATGTACCATAATTTCTGTATCCATTCCTCTGTTGAGGGACATCTGGGTTCTTTCCAGCTTCTGGCTATTATAAATAGGGCTGCTATGAACATAGTGGAGCATATGTCCTTTTTACCGGTTGGGACATCTTCTGGATATATGCCCAGGAGAGGTATTGCTGGATCCTCCGGTAGTACTATGTCCAATTTTCTGAGGAACCACCAGACTGATTTCCAGAGTGGTTGTACAAGCTTGCAATCCCACCAAAAATGGAGGAGTGTTCCTCTTTCTCCACATCCTCGCCAGCATCTGCTGTCACCTGAGTTTTTGATCTTAGCCATTCTGACTGGTGTGAGGTGGAATCTCAGGGTTATTTTGATTTGCATTTCCCTGATGATTAAGGATGTTGAACATTTTTTCAGGTGTTTCTCTACCATTCGGTATTCCTCAGGTGAGAATTCTTTGTTCAGTTCTGAGCCCCATTTTTTAATGGGGTTATTTGACTTTCTGGAGTCCACCTTCTTGAGTTCTTTATATATATTGGATATTAGTCCCTTGTCTGATTTAGGATAGGTGAAAATCCTTTCCCAATCTGTTGGTGGTTATTTTGTCTTATTGATGGTATCTTTAGCCTTGCAGAAGCTTTGCAGTTTCATGAGGTCCCACTTATCAATTCTCGATCTTACAGCACAAGCCATTACTGTTCTATTCAAGAATTTTTCCCCTGTGCCCATATCTTCAAGGCTTTTCCCCACTTTCTCCTCTATAAGTTTCAGTGTCTCTGGTTTTATGTGAAGTTCCTTGATCCACTTAGACTTGACCTTAGTACAAGGAGATAGGAATGGATCGATTCGCATTCTTCTACATGTTAACAACCAGTTGTGCCAGCACCATTTGTTGAAAATGCTGTCTTTCTTCCACTGGATGGTTTTAGTTCCCTTGTCGAAGATCAAGTGACCATAGGTGTGTGGGTTTATTTCTGGGTCTTCAATTCTATTCCATTGGTCTATTTGTCTGTCACTATACCAGTACCATGCAGTTTTTATCACAATTGCTCTGTAGTAAAGCTTTAGGTCCGGCATGGTGATTCCACCAGAGGTTCTTTTATCCTTGAGAAGAGTTTTTGCTATCCTAGGTTTTTTGTTATTCCAGATGAATTTGCAGATTGCACTTTCTAATTCGTTGAAGAATTGATTTGGAATTTTGATGGGGATTGCATTGAATCTGTAGATTGCTTTTGGCAAGATAGCCATTTTTCAATGTTGGTCCTGCCAATCCATGAGCATGGGAGATCTTTCCATCTTCTGAGATCTTCTATAATTTCTTTCTTCAGAGACTTGATGTTTTTATTATACAGATCTTTCACTTCCTTAGTTAGAGTCACGCCAAGATATTTTATATTATTTGTGACTATTGAGAAGGGTATTGTTTCCCTAATTTCTTTCTCAGCCTGTTTATTCTTTGTGTAGAGAAAGGCCATTGACTTGTTTGAGTTAATTTTATATCCAGCTACTTCGCCGAAGCAGTTTATCAGGCTTAGTAGTTCTCTGGTGGAATTTTTAGGGTCACTTATATATACTATCATGTCATCTGCAAAAAGTAATATTTTGACTTCATCTTTTCCAATTTGTATCCCTTTGATCTCCTTTTGTTGTTGAATTGCTCTGACTAGGACTTCAAGTACAATGTTGAATAGGTATGGAGAAAGTGGACAGCCTTGTCTAGTCCCTGATTTTAGAGGGATTGCTTCAAGCTTCTCACCATTTACTTTGATGTTGGCTACTGGTTTGCTGTAGATTGCTTTTATCATGTTTAGGTATAGGCCTTGAATTCCTGATCTTTCCAAGACTTTTATCATGAATGGGTGTTGGATCTTGTCAAATGCTTTTTCCGCATCTAACGAGATGACCATGTGGTTTTTGTCTTTGAGTTTGTTTATATACTGGATTACGTTGATGGATTTCCGTATATTGAACCATCCCTGCATCCCTGGGATGAAACCTACTTGGTCAGGATGGATGATTGTTTTGATGTGTTCTTGGATTCGGTTAGCAAGAACTTTATTGAGTATTTTTGCATCAATATTCATAAGGGATATTGTTCTGAAGTTTTCTATCTTTGTTGGGTCTTTTTGTGGTTTAGGTATCAGAGTAATTGTGGCTTCATAGAATGAGTTGGGTAGAGTACCTTCTGTTTCTATTTTGTGGAATAGTTTGTGAAGAACTGGGATTAGATCTTCTTTGAAGGTCTGATAGAACTCTGCACTAAACCCATCTGGTCCTGGGCTTTTTTTAGTTGGGAGACTATTAATGACTGCTTCTATTTCTTTGGGGGATATATGGCTGTTTAGATCATTAACCTGATCTTGATTCAACTTTGGTACCTGGTATCTGTCTAGGAACTTCTCCATTTCATCCAGGTTCTCCAGTTTTGTTGAGTATAGCCTTTGGTAGAAGGATCTGATGGTGTTTTGGATGTCTTCAGGATCTGTTGTTATGTCTCCTTTTTCATTTCTGATTTTGTTAATTAGGATGCTTTCCCTGTGCCCTCTAGTGAGTCTGGCTAAGGGTTTATCTATCTTGTTGATTTTCTCAAAGAACCAGCTCCTTGATTGGTTGATTCTTTGAATAGTTCTTCTTGTTTCCACTTGGTTGATTTCGCCCGAGTTTGATTATTTCCTGCCGTCTACTCCTCTTGGGTGAATTTGCTTCCTTTTGTTCTAGTGCTTTTAGGTATGTTGTCAAGCTGCTAATGTGTGCTCTCTCTAGTTTCCTTTTGGAGGCACTCAGAGCTATGAGTTTTCCTCTTAGAAATGCTTTCATTGCGTCCCATAAGTTTGGGTATGTTGTGGCTTCATTTTCATTGAACTCTAAAAAGTCCTTAATTTCTTTCTTTATTCCTTCCTTGACCAAGGTATCATTGAGAAGAGTGTTGTTCAGTTTTCACGTGAAGGTTGGCTTTCTATTATTTGTTTTGTTATTGAAGATCAGCCTTAGTCCATGGTGATCTGATAGGATGCATGGGACAATTTCAATATTTTTGTATCTGTTGAGGCCTGTTTTGTGACCAATTATGTGGTCAATTTTGGAGAAGGTACCATGAGGTGCTGAAAAGAAGGTATATCCTTTTGTTTTAGGATAGAATGTTCTGTAGATATCTACCAGATCCATTTGATTCATATTTTCTGTTAGTTTCACTGTGTCCCTGTTTAGTTTCTGTTTCCATGATCTGTCCATTGGTGAAAGTGGTGTGTTGAAGTCTCCCACTATTATTGTATGAGGTGCAATGTGTGCTTTGAGATTTACTAAAGTTTCTTTAATGAATGTGGCTGCCTTTGTATTTGGAGCATAGATATTCAGGATTGATATTTCCTCTTGGAGGATTTTACCTTTGATGAGTATGAAGTGTCCCTCCCTGTCTTTTTTAATGACTTTGATTTGGAAGTCAATCTTATCAGATATTAGAATGGCTACTCCAGCTTGTTTCTTCATACCATTTGCTTGGAAAATTGTTTTCCAGCCTTTCATTCTGAGGTAGTGTCTATCTTTTTCTCTGAGATGAGTTTCCTGTAAGCAGCAAATTGTTGGGTCTTGTTTGTGTAGCCAGTTTGTTAGTCTATGTCTTTTTATTGGGGAGTTGAGTCCATTGATATTAAGAGATATTAAGGAAAAGTAATTGTTGTTTCCTGTTATTTTTGTTGTTAAAGTTGGCATTCTGTTTTTGTGGCTGTCTTCTTTTAGGTTTGTTGAGGGATTACCTTCTTGTTGTTTCTAGGGCGTGGTTCCTGTCCTTGTATTGGTTTTTTTCTGTTATTATCCTTTGAAGGGCTGGATTCGTGGAGAGATAATGTGTGAATTTGGTTTTGTCATGGAATACTTCGGTTTCTCCATCTATGTTAATTGAGAGTTTGGCTGGGTATAGTAGCCTGGGCTGGAATTTGTGATCTTTTAGTGTCTGTATAACATCTGTCCAGGATCTTCTGGCTTTCATAGTCTCTGGTGAGAAATCTGGTGTAATTCTGATAGGCTTGCCTTTATATGTTACTTTGCCTTTTTCTCTTACTGCTTTTAGTATTCTGTCTTTATTTAGAGCATTTCTTGTTCTGATTATTATGTGTCGGGAGGTATTTCTTTTCTGGTCCAGTCTATTTGGAGTTCTGTATGCTTCTTGTATGTTCATGGGCATCTCTTTCTTTAGGTTTGGGAAGTTTTCTTCTATAATTTTGTTGAAGATGTTTGCTGTTCCTTTGAGTTGAAAATCTTCATTCTCATCCACTCCTATTATCCGTAGGTTTGGTCTTCTCATTGTGTCCTGTATTTCTTGGATGTTTTGAATTAGGATCTTTTTGCATTTTACATTTTCCTTGATTGTTGTGCCGATGTTCTCTATGGAATCTTCTGCACCTGAGATTCTCTCTTCCATCTCTTGTATTCTGTTGCTGATGCTCGTATCTATGGATCCAGATTTCTTTCCTAGGGTTTCTATCTCCAGTGTTGCCTCATTTTGGGTTTTCTTTATTGTGTCTACTTCCCTTTTTAGGTCTAGTATGGTTTTGTTCATTTCCATCATCTGTTTGGATGTGTTTTCCTGTTTTTCTGTAAGGACTTCTACCCGTTTGATTATGTTATCCTGTTTTTTTTAAGGATTTGTAACTCTTTAGCAGTGTTCTCCTGCAATTCTTTAAGGGATTTTTGTGCTTCCTCTTTACTGTCTTCTACCTGTTTACCAGTGTTCCTTTGTATTTCTTTAAGTGTGTTATTAAAGTCCTTCTTGAAGTCCTCTACCATCATCATGAGATATGCTTTTAGATCCGTGTCTAGCTTTTCCGGTGTGTTGGGTTGCCCTGGACTGGGCGAAGTGGGAGTGCTGGGTTCTGATGATAGTGAGTGGTCTTGGTTTCTGTTAGTAAGATTATTACGTTTACCTTTCGCCATCTGGTAATCTCTGGGGTTAGTTGTTGTCGTTGTCACTGTTTAAAGATTGGAGCAGAAGCTGTGTTCCACTCACCAGCAGTCTCAAAATCCTGTGGCGGGGGTCATGGGTAGCTGTTGGGTGTCAACCGACCCTGTGCTCTAGCTACTCCGGTGCTGGTCCAGCCGGAAGAGGCCTGTGGTCCTACTCAGGCAGGTTTTCTGCTTCCCTAACTAATGCAGTCTCAGGTCCCGCGCGCAATTGGATTGGAGCAGAAGCTGTGTTCCACTCACCAGAAGTCTTAAGATCCTCTGGCGGGTGTTGTGGGTAGCTGGCGAGTGTCAGCTGACCCTGCGCCCTAGCTACCCCGGCCCTTTCCTGACTGGAGAGGCTTGTGGCCCTCCTCGGAAATGATTTTCATGTAGACTTTCAATCCCATTCTCTCATGTGTAATCAAAGGCTCCTTAACATATGTGTTGAAAGCACTATGTGTGTTCTGAACTATTTCTTCTTGTGTCATTTAAGATTTTATATATATATATATATATATATATATATATATATATATGCACATGAATGTGTGCATTATGTGTGTGTACATGTGTATGAATAAGCATATTGCTGTTCCATTAATTTATTATTTATTTTATGTCAGTATGCTCCTGCTTTGATTAATATAGGCTTGTAATAAAATTTGAAATCAGGTAGTATGATCTCTTTCTTTGTTCTTCTTTCTTGAAATTACTTTCGCCATTTGTAGTCTTTTGATTCTACATAAACTTTAAGTTATCTTTTCTATTTATTTGAGAACTTCCATTAAAATTTTGATAGTTGTTATATTGAATCTGCATATTGTTTTTAGTTGTATCGTTATTTAAAAGATATTAAGTATTTCAAAGCATAGTCAAGGAATGACTTTCTATTTATGTTTTTGTCTTTTAATGTTCTTTCATCAGTATTTTATGGTTTTCAGTGTGTAGGTCTTTTATCTTCTTGGATAAATTTCAGTCTTTTGTTGCTGTGTTGTAAATTAGAGTTGTTCTTTAATTTCTGTTTCATATAGTTCTTTATGTATAAAAATTCAACTGATTGATATTTGATTGAAAAACCCTGACATCTTAGAATTGATTTATTTACATTTATTGCAGACTTCAGGATTTCTAAGGTTATGCTGTGTGACAACTGACCATTTAACTTCTTATTGTCTAATTTATGTGCATTCTATTTTGTTTTCTTACCTATACCTGCCATGTAGTACTATATTGAACAGAAGTGATAAGCATGGACAGCCTTTTTATATTCTTGACCTTAAAGAGAAAGCTTTTGACCATTAGGCATGGTGCTACCTATAGTCTTGTTGTGTATGGTGTTTATTATGTAGAGCTGCATTTTCTTTCTAATTTATTTGGTACAAGTTTTACCATGAAAAGGTAATAATTTTTAATATTTTTGCACCTATTATGATTGCCTTAATTACTTTTCTATTGGTATAAAGATGCACCATAACCTAGGCAACTTATAAAAGAAAGCATTTAATTGAGGAAGGCTTACAGTTTTAGAGGGTTAGTCCATGGTGGTCATGGTAAGGAGCATGGCAGGGCACAGGCAGGCATGGTATTAGTGAAATAACTGAGAGTTCTACAGTATGATCCACAGGCAGCAGGGAGACAGCTAGGATTGGCATGGACTTTTGAAGCCTCAAAGCTCACCCACAGTGATAGATCACCCACAATGATCTCCTCCATCAAGGTCACATCTTCTAATCTTTCCCAAAACAGTTCCAACAGCTGGATGCTAAGAGTTCAACTATATAAGCCTATGGGACCCATTTTTATTCAAACCACCACAATGATCATATGGCTGTTATAATCATACTGTTAATATGGTCTATCCTTTCACAATTTGAATTATGTTAAACCATCCTTGCATCCCCAGGAAAAGTCTCACTGGATCATAGTGAATGGGCCTTTCAGTTTGTTGTTCTTTGATTTATCCATGATCTCTTGAGATTTTGCATCTGTATTCTTCAGGCATTTTGGCCAACAATTATTTTTTTCCTGTAGTATATTTGGCTTTGGTATCACTTTGGAAAATAAATTTGAAAGTGTTCCCTCCTCTTCATCTTTGAAAGAATTTGAGTATTGTTATTAATTATTATTTTAAAACTTGGTAGTATTCATTAGAACCTCAGAGATTGCTCTTATAGGAGGCTTTTATTCACTAACTTAATTTCCTTTCTATTGGTCTGGTCACATTTTCTGTCTTTTCATGATCAAATTTGGTATGGAAGGTTCTGGAGATAGAGGTTATCCATTTTGTTGGTATATAGTTATTCATGTAGCATTCTGTCTTGGTCTATTTGTATTTGTTTAGTGTCAATGATAGTTTCTCCTCATTTCAGAGTTTATCTTTAATCATATTTTTAGTTTAGCCAAAGCATGTCCATTTAGCTTATCTTTTCAAAATACCAATTCAGTTTTACTGATTTTTGGTTTTCTAGTTTCTAACGTATTTACTTTGTCTTAGATCTTCAGTATTTCTGTTCTTATGTTAATTTATGTTAATATTTAGCTTAGTTTCTGGTGTGTGTGTGTGTGTGTGTGTGTGTGTATTTCTGGGAAGGCCATCATAGTTTGTTTATTTGAAACCATTTTTTCTCATAGATGCTTTATCACTATAAGCCTCCCTTTCATACTTTTTTCCTTTGTCTCAGAAGTTTTATTTTGAATCTTCATTTGCACTAAGACCCTGAATTTTCTTCTAATACACTTCTTTGAAACACTGGATATTTTGTTTAATTTCCACATATTTGTAAATATTCCAGTCTTTCTTCTGTTACTGATTTCTGGTCTCATTCCATCATGTCTAGAAAAGTTATTTGGCTTGGTTTACATCTTCTTAAGTCTTATTTTGCATTCCAACATGTGCTTTCTCCTGTAGAATGTTCTTTGTTCTTTTGAGAAGCACACTGCTTTTGAATGGAGTGTTCTGTATATATGGCTTTTGTTCATTTGATGTAAACTCTAGTTCAAAATCAAGGTTTCCTAGTTTATTTTCTATCTAGATGATCAAGAATTCAAAATGAGATGGTAAAGTTTCCTACTATTGTTGTATTGCTTTCTATCCCCCTGATCTGTTAATATTTACTGTTGATATCATGATGTCCTAGTATGGGTACATGACATAAAATTAGTATGTCCTATAAATAAATCAATGCCTTTATTATTATAAAATAATCCTCTGTTTTGTGAAAAAATACTTATTCATTTATTTTGGAAGAAATAAGCATACCATTCATGTGGAAATCAGAGGACAACTTGCAACAGTCAGTTCTCTTCTACTATGCATGCGAGTTTGTCAGTGTTGGAAGCACCTTTACCACTGAGTCTTTTCACTGACTTGATATAATCACCATCTTTGTCTTATTATACAGTTTTGGACTTAATAGGACTTAATAGGTATTTACATGATTGTGTATAAAGACTTCTGGTGTTTATCTACTGCATGGAGTATCTTTTCCTATCCTTTTGCTTTCAGACAGGCCAGCTGCCAGTTGATAATAATCAATAATTAGCAGAGGCTCCTATTTGCTATTTTCAGAGGACTTGTGAGAAATTAACAGTTAGGAAAAGAAGTTGATGAACATAAATCATTGGTGCTATGGCACAGTGGGGATGTTCTTACACAATGTAAAGTTTTCTAAGGAGCTCATGCTTGGGGCTAGAGAGATGATTTAGAGTGCTTACTGCTAACACAGAAGGCCTAGTTCAGTTCCTATTATCCACACATCAGGAATTTTACAACCACTTGTAACTCTAGTTATGGGAAATCTGTTCCCTCTGGTCTGTGTAGGCACCCACACACATGTGATGCACATAAACTCATGCAGCCTCACACACGTACATATAAATAAAAATGGCTTTTAAAAAAAGGAGCTCATGTTTTGGCTTTCAGATGTTGCTAGTAGGATCTGTTGTGTTACAGCCCAGATTTCTGGGCCCTCTTCCATGTTCTTAAAGTCCTCAAGCCACTCATTGTGCTGATCACCTCAGTGTTCCAGGTGGGATGAGAAGGAAGTGAGCTTCTTTGGCAACATATCTCATTTTGGGCACAGAATGAGTTATTAAGCTGTGTACTTACAGTGCTCTTCCCTTTTCTTCTGAGGAGAATCCCATGATGAGAGGCGTACTCTTGACACTGAGCTGTTCTGACTTGGGGAAAGGGCAACAATGGGTATAGCACAACTGTTCTAAACTCATCTGTGCATGTATTCTTGTAACAAAATTGTCACTATGGTTTTATATTTAATCTTGATGGTGAATTTGACTGGATTAAGTAGTGCCTAGGATACTGGTAAAGCATACTTCTACATCTGTCTGTGAAGGTTTTTCCAGACACAAATCTAGCCTCAGACTCTGGCCTAATGAAAGGCTTAATTCACTGAGTTTAAACTTTCTATAGCTATTTTCTATAGCTCACTGAGAGCTAAGAAACTGGGCAAGATATAATCTAGTAGATGAAGTAGGCTATCAAAGGCATGTCTTTGATGGCTATATCTTAACCTTCCTCCTTCCTGTTACTAACCCAATCTGATTCCTGTCTTCTTTCTTTTCTTCATTGCTTATTTATTGCATTAGTAATTGGTGATTTGTAATGATACACTCTTTTGAAATAATACTGAGATAGCAATAGGTTTGAAAACACAATACGGTTGGTAAAATTTACTGACTTACACTTGGGGAAAGAACTTACTTTATGCACCAAAGAAGTACCATTTCTTTTTTTCTTTTTTTTTTTTTTGCCCGTCCTTTTTTTGCCCCTCCCCAGTACCATTTCTTAAAATGTCCCCAAGATCTGTTTTCCATATAAGGTAGGTGTTTAATAACAAAGTTTGAATATCAATAGGATAACATTTAACATACCTAAAACATAATAATGCAAGTCTACCAAATATATTATTTTGAAGTTGAATTTATTTTTCTATTTTTTATTTATTAGGTATTTTCTTCATTTACATTTCCAATACTATCCCAAAATTACCCCATGCCCTACTCTCCCCACTCCCCTACCCACCCACTTCCACTTCTTGGCCCTGGTGTTCCCCTATACTGAGGCATATAAAGTTTGCACAACCAATGGGCCTCTCTTTCCACTGATGGCCAACTAGGCCACCTTCTGATAAATGTGCAGCTAGAGACACGAGCTCTTGGGGATACTGGTTAGTTCATATTGTTCCGCATATAGGTTTGCAGATCCCTTTAGCTCCTTGGGTACTTTCTCTAGATCATTCATTGGGGGCCCTGTGATCCATCCAATAGCTGACTGTGAGCATGCAAAAGAGGAACACTCCTCCATTGTTGCTGGGATTGCAAGCTTGTACAAACACTCTAGAAATCAGGCTGGCAGTTCCTCAGAAAATTGGACATAGTACTAAGAGAGGATCCCACAATACCTCTCCTGGTCATATATCCTGAAGATGTTCCAACTGTTAGGAAAGACACATGCTCCACTATATTCATAGCAGCCTTATTTATAATAGACAGAAGCTGGAAAGAACCCAGATGCCCCTCAACAGAGAAATGGATACAGAAAATGTGGTACATTTACACAATGGAGTACTACACAGCTATTAAAAAGAATGAATTTATGAAATTCCTAGGCAAATGGATGGACCTGGAGGGCATCATTCTGAGTGAGGTAACCCAATCACAAAAGAACTCACATGATATGTACTCACTGATAAGTGGATATTAGCCCAGAAACTTAGAATATCCAAGATATAAGATACAATTTGCGAAACATATGAAACTCAAGAAGAATGAAGACAAAAGTGTGGACACTTGCCCCTTCTTAGAATTGGGAACAAAACACCCATGGAAGGAGTTACAGAGACAAAGTTTGGAGCTGAGACGAAAGGATAGACCTTCTAGAGACTGCCATACCTGGGGACTCATGCCATAATCAGCCTCCAAACGCTGACACCATTGCATACACTAGCAAGATTTTGCTGATAGGACCCAGATTTAGCTGTCTGTTGTGAGGCTAAGCTGCATCCTAGCAAACACAGAAGTGGATGCTCACAGTCAGCTATTAGATGTTTCCTGTCCTCTAAGGTATGAACTGCATTGTTCTGCCATACACTTCCTGCCATGGTAAGCTGAAACATCTGACCCATAAGCAAAATTAATCTTTTATACATTAAGTTGTTTATGTCTGAATTTGCCAAAGAAATATAAACAAATGGCATGATCAAATTACCCCAACAGCTGTACCCCACTATATATACTTTAGATGAAACATATTGCTACTGAGGAAAAAAAATTACAATGTTGCTTTTTTTTTCTGAGAAAGTCAATTTACTTATTTATTTTTTTATAAATTATTTTTTAATTAGGTATATATTTCATTTACATTTCCAATGCTATCACAAAAGTCCCCCCATACCCTCCCCCAACCACTCCCACTTCTTGGCCATGGCATTCCCCTGTATTGAGGCATATAAAGTTTGCACAACCAATGGGCCTCTCTTTCCACTGATGGCCAACTAGACCATCTTCTGATAGATATGCAGCTAGAGACACAAGCTCCGGGGGGTACTGGTTAGTTCATATTGTTGTTCCACCTATAGGGTTGCAAATGCCCCCAGCTCCTTGGGTACTTTCTCTACTCCTCCATTGGGGGCCCTGTGATCCATCCAATAGCTGACTGTGCGCATCCACTTCTGTGTTTGCTAGGCCCCGGCCTAGTCTCACAAGAGACAGCTATATCAGGGTCCTTTCAGCAAAATCTTGCTAGTGTATGCAATGGTGTCAGCATTTGGAGGCTGATTATGGCATGAGTCCCCAGGTATGGCAGTCTCTAGATGGTCCATCCTTTTGTCTCAGCTCCAAACTTTGTCTCTGTAACTCCTTCCATGGCTATTTTGTTCCCAATTCTAAGAGGGGGCAAATTATCCACACTTTGGTTTTCATTCTTTTTGAGTTTCATGTATTTCACAAATGGTATCTTATATCTTGGTTATTCTAAATTTCTGGGGTAATATCCACTTATCAGTGAGTACATATCATTTGAATTATTTTGTGATTGGGTTACCTCACTCAGGATGATGCCCCCCAGGTCCATTCATTTGCCCAGGAATTTCATAAATTCATTCTTTTTAATAGCTGAGTACTACTCCATTCTGTAAATGTACCACATTTTCTATATCCATTTCTCTGTTGAGGGGCATCTGGGTTCTTTCCAGCTTCTGGGTATTATAAATAAGGCTGCTATGAACATAGTGGAGCATGTGTCGTTCTTACCAGTTGGAAGATCTTCTGGATATATGGCCAGGAGAGGTATTACAAGATCTTCCATTAGTAGTATTGCCAATTGTCTGAGGAACTACCAGACTGATTTCCAGAGTGGTTGTACAAGCTTGAAATCCCACCAATAATGGAGGAGTGTTCTTCTTTCCCCACATCCTTGCCAGCATCTGCTGTCACCTGAATTTTTGATCTTAACCATTCTGACAGCTGTGAGGTAGAATCTCAGGGTTGCTTTGATTTGCATTTCCCTGCTGATTAAGGATGCTGAACATTTTTTTAGGTGCTTCTCAGCCATTTGGTATTCCTCAGGTGAGAATTCCTTGTTTAGCTCTGAGCCCCATTTTTTCATGGGCTTATTTGATTTTCTGGAGGCCACCTTCTTGAGTTCTTTATATATATTGGATATTAGTCCCCTATCTGATTTAGGATAGGTAAAGATCCTTTCCCAATCTGTTGGTGTTCTTTTTGTCTTATTGACAGTGTGTTTTGCCTTACAGAAGCTTTGCAATTTTATGATGTCCCATTTGTCAATTCTTGATCTTACAGAACAATCCATTACTGCTCTATTCAGGAATTTTTCCCCTGTGCCCATATCTTCGAGGCTTTTCCCCACTTTCTCCTCTATAACTTTCAGTGTCTCTGGTTTTATGTGGAGTTCCTTAATCCACTTAGATTTGACCTTAGTACAAGGAGATAGGAATGGATCAATTCGCATTCTTCTACATGATAACCACCAGTTGTGCCAGCACCATTTGTTGAAAATGCTGTCTTTTTTCCAATGGATGGTTTTAGCTCCCTTGTCAAAGATCAAATGATTATAGGTGTGTGGGCTCATTTCTGGGTCTTCAATTCTATTCCATTGGTCTACTTGTCTGTCACTATACCAGTACCATGCAGTTTTTATTACAATTGATCTGTAGTATAGCTTTAGGTCAGGCATGGTGATTCCACCAGAGGTTCATTTATCCTTAAGAAGAGTTTTTGCCATCCTAGGTTTTTTATTATTCCAGATGAATTTGCAGATTGCCCTTTCTAATTCATTGAAGAATTGAGTTGGAATTTTGATGGGGATTGCATTGATTATGTAGATTGCTTTTGGCAAGATAGCCATTTTTATTATATTAATCCTGCCAATCCATGAGCATGGGAGGTCTTTCCATCTACTGAGATCTTCTTTAATTTCTTTCTTTAGAGACTTGAAGTTCTTTTCATACAGATCTTTCACTTTCTTAGGTAGAGTAACGCCAAGGTATTTTATATTATTTGTTCCTATTGAGAAGGGTGTTGTCTCCATAATTTCTTTCTCAACCTGTTTATCCTTTGTGTAGAGAAAGGCCATTTACTTGTTTGAGTTAATTTTATGTTGAGGTACTTCATTGAAGCTGTTTATGAGGTTTAGGAGTTCTTTGTGGAATTTTTAGGGTCACTTATATATACTATCATATCATCTGCAAAAAGTGATATTTTGACTTCTTCCTTTCCAATTTGTATTCCCTTGATCTCCTTTTGTTGTCGAATTTCTCTGGCTATTACTTCAAGTACAATGTTAAATAGGTAGGGAGAAAGTACGCAGCCTTGTCTAGTCCCTGATTTTAGTGGGATTGCTTCCAGCTTCTCACCATTTACTTAGATGTTGGCTACTGGTTTGCTGTAGATTGTTTTTATCATGTTTAGGTATGGGCCTTGAATTCCTGATCTTTCTAAGACTTTTATCATGAATGATTTTTGGATTTTGTCAAATGCTTTCTCTGCATCTAATGAGATGATCATGTGGTTTTTGTCTTTGAGTTTGTTTATATAGTGGATTACATTGATAGATTTTCATATATTAACCCATCCCTGCATCCCTGGAATGAAACTTACTGGGTCAGGATGGATGATTGTTTTGATGTGTTCTTGCATTCAGTTAGTGAGAATTTAATTGAGTATTTTTGCATCGATATTCATAAGGGAAATTGGTCTGATGTTTTCTATCTTTGTGGGGTCTTTCTGGGGTTTAGGTATCAGAGTAATTGCGGCTTCATAGAATGACTTAGGTAGAGTATGTTCTGCTTCAATTTTGTGGAAAAGTTTTTGAAGAACAGGAATTAGATCTTCTCTGAAGGACTGATAAAACTCTCCACTAAACCCATCTGGTCCTGGGCTTTATTTTTTCTTTTGGTTGGGAGACTATTAATGAGTGCTTCTATTTCTTTAGGGGATATAGGACTGTTTAGATCATTAACCTGATCCTGATTTAAATTTTGTACCTGGTATCTGTCAAGAAATTTGTCCATTTCATCCAGGTTCTCCAGTTTTGTTGAGTATAGACTTTTGTAGAAGGATCTGGTTGTGTTTTAGATTTCCTCAGGATCTGTTGTTATGTCCCCCTTTTCATTTCTGGTTTTGTTATTAGAATGCTATCCCTGTGCCCTCTAGTGAGTCTGGCTAAGTTTTATTCTATCTTGTTGATTTTCTCCAAGAACCAGCTCTTTGTTTGATTGATTCTTTGAATAGTTCTTCTTGTTTCCACTTGGTTGTTTTTGCCCCTGAGTTTGATTATTTCCTGCTGTCTACTCCTCTTGGGTGAATTTGCTTCCTTTTATTCTAGAGCTTTTAGTGTATTGTCAAGCTTCTAGTGTTTGCTCTTTCCAGTTTCTTTTTAGAGGTACTCAGAGGTATGAGTTTTCCTCATAGAAATGCTTTCATTGTGTCCCATAAGTTTGGGTATGTTGTGGCTTCATTTTCGTTAAACCCTGAAAAGTCTTTAATTCCTTTCTTTATTCCTTCCTTGACCAAGGTATCATTGAGAAGAGTGTTGTTCAATTTCCATGTGAATATTGGCTTTCTATTATTTATTTTGTTATTGAAGATCAGCCTTAGTCCATGGTGATCTGATAGGATGCATGGTACAATTTCAATATTTTTGTATCTGTTGAGGCCTGTTTTTTTGACCAATTATATGGTCAATTTTGGAGAAGGTTCCATGAAGTGCTGAGAAGAGGTATATCCTTTTGTTTTAGGATAAAATGTTCTGTAGGTATCTATTAGATCCATTTGTTTCCCAACTTCTGTTAGTTTCACTTTGCCCCTATTTAGTATCTGTTTCCATGATCTGTTCATTGATGAAAGAGGTGTGTTGAAGTCTCCCAGTATTTTGTGTGAGGTGCAATGTGTGCTTTGATCTTTACTAAAGTTTCTTTAATGAATGTGGCTGCACTTGTAATTGGAGCATAGATATTCAGAATTGAGAATTCCTCTTAGAAGATTTCACCTTTGATTTGTATGAAGTGCCCCTCATTGTCTTTTTTAATAACTTTCGGTTGGAAGTCGATCTTATTAGATATTAGAATGGCTACTCCAGCTTTTTTCTTCAGACCATTTGCTTGGAAAATTGTTATCCAGGCTTTCAATCTGAGGTAGTGTCTGGCTTTTTCCCTGAGATAGGTTTCCTGTAAGCAGCAAAATGTTGGGTCCTGTTTGTGTAGCCAGTCTGTTAGTCTATGACTTTTTATTGGAGAATTGAGTCCATTGATATTAAGGAAAAGTAATTGTTGCTTCCTATTATTTTTGTTGTTAGAGTAGGCATTCTGTTTTTGTGGCTGTCTTCTTTTAGGTTTGTTGAAGGATTACTTTCTTGCTTTTTCTAGGGCATGGTTTCCATCCTTGTATTTTTTTTTTTTTTCTGTTATTATCCCTTGAAGGGCTGGATTCGTGGAAAGATAATGTGTGAATTTGGTTTTATCGTGGAATACTTTGGTATCTCCATTTTTGGTAATTGAAAGTTTGGCTGGTTACAGTACCCTGGGCTGGCATTTGTGTTCTCCTAGGGTCTGTATAACATCTGTCCAGGCTCTTCTGGCTTTCATAGTCTCTGGTGAAAAATCTGGTGTAATTTTGATAGGCCTGCCTTTATATGTTACTTGACATTTTTCCCTTACTGCTTTTAATATTCTATCATTATATAGTGCATTTGTTGTTCTGATTATTATATGCCGGGGGAATTTCTTTTCTGGTCCAGTCTATTTGGAGTTCTATAGGCTTCTTGTTTGTTCATGGGCATCTCTTTCTTTAGGTTTGGGAAGCTTTGTTTTATAATTTTGTTGAGGATATTTTCTGGCCCTTTAAGTTGAAAATCTTCATTCTCATCTACTCCTATTATCCTCAGGTTTGGTCTTCTCATTGTGTCCTGGATTTCCTGGATGTTTTGAGTTAGGATCTTTTTGTACTTTGCATTTTCTTTGGCTGTTGTGCCGATGTTCTCTATGGAATCTTCTGCACCTGAGATTCTCTCTTCTATCTCTTGTATTCTGTTGCTGATGCTCGCATCTATCTTTCCAAATTCCTTTCCTAGGGTTTCTATGTCCAGCGTTGCCTCACTTTGTGTTTTCTTTATTGTGTCTACTTCCCTTTTTTAGGTCTAGCGTGGTTTTGTTCATTTCTATCACCTATTTGGATGTGTTTTCCTATTTTTCTTTAAGTACTGGTAACTCTTTAGCAGTGTTCTCCTGTATTTCTTTAAGTGATTTATTAAAGTCCTTCTTGATGTCCTCTACCATCATCATGAGATATGCCTCTAAATCCTGATCTAGCTTTTCAGGTGTGTTGTGTTGCCCAGGACTGGCTGAGGTGGGAGTGATGGTTTCTGATGATGGTGAGTGGTCTTCTTTTCTGTTAGTAAAATTCTTACGTATGCCTTTTGCCATCTGGTAATCTCTGGAGTCAGTTGTTATAGTTGTCTCTTTTAGAGCTTGTTCCTCTCATGATTCTGTTAGCCTCTTTCAGCAGACCTGGGAGACTAGCTCCCTCCTGAGTTTCAGTGGTTATAGTACTATCTGAAGGCAAGCTCTCCTCTTGCAGGGAAGGTGCACAGATATCTGGCATTCGGACTTGCCTCCTGGCAGAAGATGAAGTCCCAAAACCGGGCCTGTCCCAGAAGCAGTTAGCAGTTAGCAGTTAGTTAGTGCACACTCTCAC
The DNA here is from genome assembly GCF_978045245.1 of Mus caroli. Lineage (NCBI taxonomy): Eukaryota > Metazoa > Chordata > Mammalia > Rodentia > Muridae > Mus > Mus caroli. The sequence goes on along the minus strand of NW_028227260.1, from coordinate 140,335,923 downwards.
CTCTGCAGAGTAGTCTCAGAGGGATCCAGGAACCAATATGTCTCCTGCAGATGCTCCGACAATGCCCTCCTGGGCAGGGCAGACACCTCTCCTCTGGCAGGGAAGGTGCCCAGATGTCTGGAACCCAAAATGTGGTCTGCCTCAGAATCGCTATGGCTCCTGCCTGTCCCCGAAGCTGTTAGCTTCTGTAGTCCACACTCTCACCTGCACAGACTAGTCTCGGTGGGATCCAGGAACCAAGATGGCTCCCGCAGATGCTCTGGCAATGCCATCCTGGGCCGGGCAGACTATAGTGTTGCTTTAAAAGAAATGAGAAGTAAATTATTTCAAGATATACTCATGAAACAAGCTAAATCCTTTTAAATCAGTAATTTCACCGCTGTAGCAGATGCTTAAATATATTTTCAAAATAGTACCAGACACCAAATAAATTTAGACAAGGTATGGTTTGAAAGTTCTAACACTCTGAACTTTGTTTTTGTAACTCCTTCTGTACTGGCTGGTTTTTGTGTCAAATTGACACAGGATGGGGTTATCACAGAGAAAGGAGCTTCAGTTGGGGAAGTACCTCCATGAGATCCAGCTGTGAGTTATTTTCTCAATTAGTGATCAAGGGGGAAAGGCCCCTTGTGGGTGGGGCCATCTCTGGGCTGGTAGTCTTGGTTCTATAAGAGAACAGGCTGAGCAAACCAGGGGAAGCAAGCCAGTAAAGAACATCCCTCCATGGCCTCTGCATAAGCTCCTGCTTCCTGACCTGCTTGAGTTCCAGTCCTGACTTCCTTGGTGATGGACAGCAGTATGGAAGTGTAAGCCGAATAACCCCTTTTCTCCCCAATTTGCTTCTTGGTCATGATGTTTGTGCAGGAATAGAAACCCTGACTATGACGCCTTCCATGGGTATTTTGTTCCCCATTCTAGGAAGGAACGAAGTATCCACCCTTTGATCTTCGTTCTTCTTGGGTTTCCTGTGTTTTGCAAATTGTATCTTGGGTAGTCTAAGTTCTGGGTTAATATCCACTTATCAGTGAGTGCATTTCATGTGTTCTTTTGTGGTTGGGTAACCTCACTCAGGATGATATCCTCCAGATCCTTCCATTTGTCTAAGAATTTCATAAATTCATTGTTTTTAATTGCTGAGTAGTATTCCATTGTATAAATGTAACACATTTTCTGTATCCATTCCTCTGTTGAGCAACATCTGGATTCTTTCCAGCTTCTGGCTATTATAAATAAGGCTGCTATGAACATAGTGGAGCATGTGTCCTTATTACAAGTTGTCCTAGCTGGGGATCCATCCCATATACAACCACCAAACTCAGACACTATTGCATATGCCAGCAAGATTTTGCTGACAGGACCCTGATATAGCTATCTCTTGTGAGGCTATGCCGGTGCCTGGCAAATACAGAAGTGGATGCTCACAGTCATCTATTGGATGGAACACAGGGCCCCTAAAGAAGGAGCTAGAGAAAATACTCAAGGAGCTAAAGGGGTCAGCAACCCTATAGGAGGATCAACAATATGAACTAACTAGTATCCCCCAGAACTCTGTCTCTAATTGCAAATGTAGCAGAAGATGGCCTAATCAGACATCATTGGGAGGAGAGGCCCTTGGTCTTACAAAGATTATTAGCCCCAGTACAGGAGAATGCCAGGGCCAGGAAGTGGGAGAGGGTGGGTTGGGGAGCAGGCGGTGGGGGGGGGGGGGCGGGCGGTGGGGGGGCGGGCGGCAGGGAGGGTATAAGGGACTTTTGGGATAGCATTTCAAATGTAAATGAAGAAAATATCTAATTAAAAAAAGAAAGTTCTAACACTAGCTTTCCATTGTTAGTCTCAAAGCTAAGTAAAGTGTTTGCTAGGTTGTGCTGCATGTTTCAGCACTTGCTGGGCATCTGGATTCTAACCTTTGAACACAGTGACAAAGCAGAACCCAGGGCTACTAGACTTGAAGGGAATGGGCCACGGGGGAACTGAATCTCACCCTTTGTGCTGTCTTATCTTTTTAAAAACCAATGACAAATGATTCTGCAGAATCCTAAGCTATACTTTTCCATTTCACAGAAAATTAGACTTTTATGTCTTAGTGTCCAGTGCGGGCAGCTATTCCTTTTACTTATTCTTATATGTAAAGGCTTTATAAACCTTGCAGAAAGAACCCCAACACAGTCTTGCTTATAACATGTTGTGCCCAATCCAAAGAATGTTTGAGGGCCATAGTTTAGGGTCTATAGCACTTCTAATTATGGCAAGTTTCTTTGGAGCTAATAAAGAATGTAAAAAAAAAGAGCATTTCATAAGCTATGAGATATGACCTCAACTGAAGAAAAAAAAAAAAAAAGCTTGCTGTGATGGCCAATACTCATCTCATCTGAAGAAAATCCTATAAACTTCAACTGTTCAGAACTCTCTGGCAGATATGAAAATTATTTTCAAAAAAGGAAATGTTATTATGTATGACTCAGAGGATAAAAGATTATAGCATTTCATCATAAGAAACTCTGACAACTGATTCTTTTCCAGTGAAAGCACACTGTGATTTTGCAGCATAGACCAGTAATCCATTTAATTAATATCACTATTTCTTCTGCTTGCCAATATTCTGTCAAGCACTAAAGCTAGAGAATAAGATACCAGTTCTGCCTTCCTGGAGTTTGTAACTACCCTGGGGAAAGGCAGGTAAACAGGCAACTTTAATTCCCATAACTGAGATGAATGTATCCAGAGCATTGGATTTGAAGATAAAATGTTCCCTATAGGTTCATTTTAAAATATTTTTGCTCATGTTTTGACAGTTATTGTCCAGCTAATAGTGCTGTTTTGGGAGACTGTAGAAGCTCTAGAATATTGGGTCTAGGTGGAAGAAATGGACCACTGACTTTCAAAGTTATATTGCCTGTTCTACTCTCATCCTAAGCTCTCTTTTTCCTGCTCTACCATGATGTGAGCAATCCAAGCTTCAAATTCTTGCCATAGTCACTGGATCATTTCATCTCTGAAACAATAGGCTGTATCCTCTAACCTGTGAATCAAAAAACCTTCACTTCCCTTAGTTGCTTCTGTTAGTAATTTGGTCACAGCTATGAGAAAATTACAGCCACCTTGTCCTTTTATGCTAACATAGCAGGCAAAAGGAGCAGTGTGTGTTTGAGGCTCATGCTAATCAGCAGTGCTTTTCCTTCTCTGTACATTTTCAGACCTACATCACTCACAAACAGCATATTTTTCTGTGGGGCCATGGGTGTAGGGGAAGGGCAGAGGGAGAGAGCTAGAGTCAGGCCAGAGTTCCCGTGCTCTGGGCAGGCATATGCTGGAGGACTGCTGGATGCTTTCTATGTGGCCCCAGGTGAGAGCATCTGGCTGTGTGAAGCCACTGACCCCACACAATAGGGGGTGGATAAAGGGCAGCCCTCACTACCAGGTTCTCAGACTCTGGCATCCTACACTGGATATGGCAGAGGAGCTGAGAGCAGAATAGGGGCCCTGGAGTGGCACTAGCACCCGAGATACTGGAAGAGGGGGCAGGGGGAAAGAGGAAGGAGGGACACTGGGTGGTTCCCACACAATCGAGAGTCTTTAGTCCAGGCCTTGATGAAAAGAGACAGTCTATGGTTTTAGAGCTTTATTGTAGAAAGGCAGGGGGAAAGAGAGAAGACAAAAAGGGAGAGAGAGAGAGAGAGAGAGAGAGAGAGAGAGAGACCAGCCATGGCCAAGAGGAGAGAAGGGGAAAAGAGAGAGAGAGAGAGTGAAGGAAGGCTAGAGAGTAAGAAAGCTGAGAGAGAAAAGAGAGAGAGAGAGAGAGAGAGCACTTGAGAGAGTGAGGGGCCAAGCAGCCCCTCTTATAGTGGGTTGTATTATCTTGCTGTTGCTAGGTAATTGTGGGGAGGAGTCTAGCCAGAAGGCCAGAAGCTTGGGACATTGTCTACATGACTGTTAGCCACATGATTCTCTTGTGGGGGATGTGGGGGTGGTAACTTTGACAGGAGCAGGGGGTCCAGGAGACATGAGGGAATGCCTTCCATCCCATGTAGTTGGGAATTACCACTACCAGGGCCTACCATGGTTTAAGACCTCAACTTGACTGGAAACCAGGATGTCTGTACATAGCCCATTGCCCCACATTTTCCCCTTCTTATTCCCAAGCATTCTTGTCTGTCTACTCTAATTCCTCTATGTGTTTGGACTTTCAGTTACATTTGTTTTGCTTTGTTCCAAGTGTATTTAGTCAATTTTGAGGCAGATAAATCTCAAGCTATAAGACAAAGGGAAGGTATAATAATCACTCTCCTTTGATGTGCCACTACCTGCTACCTGCCGGAGTTAGCACCTAACTGTGATCTTCTCGAGTTCCTACTAAAAGGCTGATCTGACAACTTCAAAGGAACTTTGCATGACTGAGAATGGGCCTCCCCTCTTCTTTATAAAGCGTGTTTGCTGACATTAAAGTTGAGTCTTGATCAGAATACTGTCTTGACTCCATTTCACTCTTTACCCGCCTAGATTCCCTCTTTTCTTTCAGTTCCAAGATGCATCCCAAGCTCGAACCCAGATATGAGAGCTGCAGGCAGGCCCCATCAGTTTATATCATGGTGTCTCCTGAACAACAGGCTAAAAATATATACTTGACTCAAGCCAAACTGATCAGTTTTATTTTCTTAAGGATTTACATTTAGAGCCTGGGAGTTGGGTTATGTTTTTCTTATATGCTCAAATGAGAAAGTTTTTCAACAAACAACGAATTAGAATGAAATCTAAATATTCTTTATTATACTTCCTCTAATGCACCTTTGCTTCCTCATCTGAATTCATTTGGGAACAAAGATGTTATCCTGATATAAACCTTAACTCTTACCTTCTTTTTTCTCCTTTTATTCAAATTGACTGTTTTATTTATTTACATTCCAGATTTTGCCCACCCCTTACATTTCCTCATCCTATTCCCCATCCCCATTGCCTCTGAGAGGGTGTCTCCTCCCTTCTGCATTCCTCTTTCATGGGGTCTCAAGTCTCTAAGAGGATTAGGTGCATCCTCTCTCACTAAGGCCAGACAAGGCAGTCTTCTGCTCTATGCCAGGGGCCTCATATCAGGTTGTGTATGCCCCCTAGTTGGTGGCTCAGTCTCTAGGAGCTCTGAGGGGTCTGGGTTAGTTGATACTGTTAGTCTTCCTGTGGGATTACCATCGTTTCAGCTACTTCCCCTCACTCTTCCAGAAGGGTCCCTGACCTCAGTCTGATGGTTGGTTGTATCTGCATTTGTTTCACTTGACTGCTGGTAGGGTTTCTCAGAGAACATCTATGCTAGGTTCCTGCCTGTAAGCACATAATAGCATAAGTAATACTCTCAAGCCTTGATACCCAACCCCTCATGAGATGGATCACAAGTTCGATTGGTCACCGGACAACCTTTCCTTCAGTGTCTTCTCCACTTTTGTCCCTGCAGTTTGTTTATGCAGAAAGGAACAATTCTGGGTCATAAATTTTGACTGTGGGTTGGTAACCCCATCCCTCCACTTGGGTTCCTGTCTACCTACTGGAGGTGGTCTTTTCAAGTACCTTCTCTCCAGTGTTGGGATTTTCAGGTAAGATCACCCCTACTGAGTCCTAGGAGTCTTTTACATCCCAGGTCTCTGGGAATTTCTACATGGTTCCCCAACCCTGCGACTCCAGGAGCTGCATATTTCCATTCATTCTCCTAGTGCTTTGGGTTTCACTTCTGTCCCCCCCATACCTGATCCTGCCCCCATTTTCCCTCCTCTACTCTTCAACCCAGACCCCTCCCCCTCTGCCTCCCATATTTATTTTGTCCCCCGTTTTAAGAAGCACAGAAGCACACATTTGTTTTTCCTTCTTCTTGTGCTTCATATTGTCTGTGAATTACATCTTGGACATCCTGAACTTTTGGACTGATATTTACTTATCTCTGAGTGGATATCCTGTTCTTTTGTGACTGAGTTAACTCACTAGGATGATATTTTCAAGTTCCATCCATTTGCCTGAGAATAGAATGAAGTCATTGTTTTTAATAGCTGGGTAGTATTCCATTGTGTAAATGTATCACATTTTCTATATTCATTCCTCTGTTGAGGGACATCTGGACTGTTTCCACCTTCTGGATATTATAAATATGGTTGCTATGACCATAGTGAAGTATGTGTCCTTGTGCTATGGTGGATGATCTTTTGGTTATATGTTCAGGAGTGGTATAGCTGGATATTCAGGTAGAACTATTCCAATTTTCTGAGGAACTGCAAGATTGATTTCTGGAGTGGTTTTACCAGTTTTCAATCCCACCAGCAATGGAGGAGTCTTCCTCTTTCTCCACATCCTCACCAGAATGTACTATCACATGAGTTTTTTTTTTTAAATTAGGTATTTTCTTCATTTACATTTCCAATGCTTTCCCAATATTACCCCATACCTCCCCCACTCGCCTACCCACCCACTCGAACTTCTTGGCCCTGTACTGAGGCATATAAAGTTTGCAAGACCAATAGGCCTCTCTTTCCAATGATGGCCGACTAGGCCATCTTCTGATACATATGCAGCTATAGACAAGAGCTCTGGGGTGGGAGGGGGGTACTGGTTAGTTTATATTGTTGTTCCACCTATAGGGTTGCAGACACCTTTAGCTCCTTGGGTACTTTCTCTAGGTCCTCCATTGGGGGCCCTGTGATCCATCCAATAGCTGACTGTGCGCATCTACTTTTGTGTTTGCTAGGCCCATGAATAGCCTCACATGAGATAGTTATATCAAGATCCTTTCAGCAAAATCTTGCTCGTGTGTGCAATGCTGACAGCGTTTGGAGGCTGATTATGGCATGAGTCCCCAGGTATGGCAGTTTCTAGATGGTCCATCCTTTTGTCTCAGCTCCAAACTTTGTCTCTGTAACTCCTTCCATGGGTGTTTTGTTCCCAATTCTCTGAAGGGGCAAAGTGTCAACACGTTAGTATTCATTCTTCTTGAGTTTCATGTGTTTTGCAAATTGTATTTTGTATCTTGGGTATTCTAAGACTCTGGGCTAATATCCACTTATCAGTGAGTATATATCATGTGAGTTCTTTTGTGATTGGGTTACCTCCCTCAGAATGATGCCCTCCAGGTCCATCCATTTGCCTAGGATGGACCATTCTTTTTAATAGCTGTGTAGTACTCCATTGTGTAAATATACCACATTTTTTGTATCCATTCCTCTGTTGAGGGGCATCTGGGTTCTTTCCAGCTTCTGGCTATTATAAATAAGACTGCTATGAACATAGTAGAGCATGTGTCTTTCTTACCAGTTGAAACATCTTTTTCATATATGCCCAGGAGAGGTATTTCAGGATCCTCCATTAGTACTATGTCCAATTTTCTGAGGAACCGCCAGACTGATTTCCAGAGTGGTTGTACAAGCTTGCAATCCCACCAACAATAGAGGAGTGTTCCTCTTTCTCCACATACTCACCAGGATCTTCTGTAACATGAATTTTTGATCTTAGCCATTCTGACTTGTGTGAGGTGGAATCTCAGGGTGGCTTTGATGTGCATTTCCCTGATGATTAATGATTCTGAACATATTTTCAGGTGCTTCTCAGCCATTCAGTATTCCTCGGGTGATAATTCTTTGTTTAGCTCTGAGCCCCATTTTTTAATGGGGTTATTTAATTTTTCTGGAGTCTACCTTCTTGAGTTCTTTATATATATTGTATATTAGTCCCCTATCTGATTTAGGATAGGTAAAGATCCTTTCCCAATCTATTGCAGACCTTTTTGTCTTATTGATGGTGTCTTTTGCTTTCAGAAGCTTTGCAATTTTATGAGGTCCCATTTGTAGATTCTCGATCTTACAGCACAAACCATTGCTCTTCTATTCAGGAATTTTCCCCTGTGCCCATATCTTCAAGGCTTTTCCACACTTTCTCCTCTATAAGTTTGATTGTCTCTGGTTTTCTGTGGAGTTCCTTAATCCACTTAGATTTGACCTTAGTACAAGGAGATAGGAATGGATCAATTCGCATTCTTCTACATGATAACCACCAGTTGTGCCATCACCATTTGTTGAAAATGCTGTCTTTTTTCCACTGGATGGTTTTAGCTTCCTTGTCAAAGATCAAATGATCATAGGTGTGTGGGTTCATTTTTGGGTCTTCAATTCTATTCCATTGCTCTACTTGTCTGTCGCTACGCCAATACCATGCAGTTTTTTATCACAATTGCTCTGTAGTACAGCTTTAGTTCAGGTTATTGTGATTCCACCAGAGGTTCTTTTATCCTTGAGAAGAGTTTTTGCTATCCTAGGTTTTTTGTTATTCCAAATGAATTTGCAGATTGCCCTTTCTAATTCACTGAAGATTTGAGTTAGAATTTTGATGGAGATTACATTGAATATGTAGATTGCTTTTGGCAAGATAGCCATTTTTACTATATTGATCCTGCCAAACCATGACCATTGGAGATCTTTCCATCTTCTGAGATTTTTAATTTCTTTCAGAGACTTGAAGTTCTTATCATACATATCTTTCACATCCTTATTTAGAGTCACACCAAGGTATTTTATATTATTTGTGACTATTGTGAAGGGTGTTGTTTCCCTAATTTCTGTCTCAGCCTATTTATCCTTTGTGTCCAGAAAGGTCATTGACTTGTTTACGTTAATTTTATATCAAGCTACTTCACTGAAGCTGTTTATCAGGTTTAGGAGTTCTCTGGTGGAATTTTTAGGGTCACTTATTTATGCTATCATATCATCTGCAAAAAGTGATATTGTGACTTCTTACTTTCCAATTTTTATTCCCTTGATCTCCTTTTCTTGTTGAATTGCTATGGTTAGGACTTCAAATACTATGTTGAATAGGTATGGAGAAAGTGGACAGCCTTTTCTAATCCCTGATTTTAGTGGGATTGCTTTCAGTTTCTCGCCATTTACTTTCATGTTGGCTACTGGTTTGCTGTAGATTGCTTTTATCATGTTTAGGTATGGGCTTCAAATATCTGAAATTTCAAAGACTTTTATCATGAATGTGTGTTGGATTATGTCAAAAGCTTTCTCAGCATCTAATGATATGATCATGTGGTTTTTGTCTTTGATTTTGTTTATGTAGTGGATTATGTTGATGGATTTCTGAATATTAAACCATCCCTGCATTCCTGGAATAAACCTACTTAGTCAGGATGGATGATTGTTTTTTTGTGTTTTTGGATTCGGTTAGTGAGAATTTTGAGTATTTTTGCATCGATATTCATAAGGGAAATTGGTCTGAAGTTCTCTCTCTTTGTTGGGTCTTTCTGTGGTTTAGATATCAGAGTAATTGTGGGTTCATAGAATGAATTGGGTAGAGTAGGTTCTGCTTCTATTTTGTGGAATAGTTTGTGAAGAACTGGAATTAGATCTTCTTTGAAGGTCTGATAGAACTCTGCACTAAACACATCTGATCCTGGGCTTTTTTTGGTTGGGAGACTATTAATGACTGCTTCTGTTTCTTTAGGGGATATAGGACTGTTTAGATCATTAACCTAATCCTGATTTATCTTTGGTACCTGGTATCTGTGTAGAAAGTTGTCCATTTCATCCAGAGTTTCCAGTTTTGGTTTGTATAACCTTTTGTAGAAGGATCTGGTAGTGTTTTGGAGTTCTTCAGGATCTGTTGTTTCTGATTTTGTTAATTAGGATGCTGTCCCTGTGCCCTCTAGTGAGTCTAGCTAAGGGTTTATCTACCTTGTTGATTTTCTCAAAGAACCAGCTCCTCCTTTGGTTGATTCTTTGAATAGTTCTTCTTGTTTCCACTTGGTTGATTTCTCCCCAGAATTTGATTATTTCCTGCCATATGCTCCTCTTGGGTGAATTTGATACCTTTTGTTCTAGAGCTTTTAGGTGTGTTTCAAGCTGCTAGTGTGTGCTCTCTCTAGTTTCTTTATGGAGGCACTCAGAGGTATGAGTTTTCCTCTTGGAAATGCTTTCATTGTGTCCCATATGATTGGATAAGTTGTGGCTTGATTTTCATTAAACTCTAAAAAGTCTTTAATTACTTTATTCCTTCCTTGACCAAGGTATCATTGAGAAGAGTGTTGTTCAGTTTCCACGTGAATGTTGGCTTTCTAATATTTATGTTGTTATTGAAGATCAGCCTTATTCCATGGTGATCTGAAAGGATGCATGAGACAATTTAAATATTTTTGTTTCTGCTGAGGTCTCTTTTGTGACCAATTATATGGTCACTTTTGGAGAAGGTACCATGAGGTACTGAGAAGAACGTATATTCTTTTGTTTTAGGATAAAATGTTCTGTAGGTATCTGTTAGAACCACTTGTTTCATAACTTCTGTTATTTTCTATTTCCACGATTGATGAGAGTCATGTGTTGAAGTCTCCCACTATTATTGTGTGAGGTGCAATGTGTGCTTTGAGCTTTACTAAAGTTTCTTTAATGAATGTGGTTGCCCTTGCATTTGTAGCATAGATATTCAGAATTGAGAGTTCCTCTTGGAACTCTGATGCTTAAGAAGTGTCCCTCTTTGTGGTTTTTGATAACTTTGGGTTGGAAGTCGATTTTATTAGATATTAGAATGGCTACTCCAGCTTGTTTCTTCAGACTATTTGCTTGGAAAATTGTTTTTCAGCCTTTCATTCTGAGGTAGTGTCTGTCTTTTTCTGTGACATGGGTTTCCTGTAAGCAGCAATATGTTGGGTCCTGTTTGTGTAGCCAGTCTGTTAGTCTATGCCTTTTTTGGGGGGATTGAGTCAATTGATATTCAGAGATATTAAGGAAAAGTAATCATTCCTTCCTATTATTTTTGTTGTTAGAGTTGGCATTCTGTTCTCGTGGCTATCTTCTTTTAGGTTTGTTGAAGGATTAATTTCTTCCTTTTTCTAGTGTGTGTTTTCCATCCTTGTATTGTTTTTTTTTTTTTTTTTTGTCTTATTATCCCTTGAAGGGCTGGATTCATGGAAAGATAATGTGTGAATTTGTTTTTTGTCATGGAATACTTTCGTTTCTCCATCTATGGTAATTGAAAGTTTGTCTGGGTATAGTAGCCTGGGCTGGCATTTGTGTTCTCCTAGGTTCTGTATAATATCTGTCTAGGATCATCTGGCTTTCATAGTCTCTGGTGAAAAGTCTGGTGTAATTCTGATAGGCCTGCCTTTATATGTTACTTGACCTTTTTCCCTTACTGCTTTTAATATTCTATCTTTATTTAGTGCATTTGTTGTTTTGATTATTATGTGTCAGGAGGAATTTGTTTCTTAGTCTAGTCTATTTGGTGTTCTGTAGGCTTCTTTATGTTCGTGGGCATCTTTTTTTTCTTTAGGTTTGGGAAGTTTTCTTCTATAATTTTGTTGAAGATATTTTCTGGCCCTTTAATTTTAAAATCTTCATTCTCATCTACTCCTATTATCCTCAGGTTTGGTCTTCTCATTGAGTCCTGAATTTCCTGGATTTTTTGAGTTAGGATCTTTTTGCATTTTCCATTTTCTTTGATTGTTGTGCCAATGTTCTCTATGGAATCTTCTGCACCTGAGATTCTCTCTTCTGTCTCTTGTATTCTGTTGCTGATGCTTGCATCTATGGTTCCAGATTTCTTTCCTAGGGGTTCTATGTCCAGCATTGCCTCACTTTGGGTTTTCTTTATTGTGTTTACTTTCCCTTTTAGGTGTAGTATGATTTTGTTCATTTCCATCACCTGTTTGGATGTGTTTTCCTGTTTTTCTTTAAGGACTTGTAAGTCTTTAGCTATGTTCTCCTGTATTTCTTTTAGTGAGTTATTATAGTCCTTCTTGATGTCCTCTACCATCATCATGAGATATGCTTTTATATCCAGGTCTAGCTTTTCGGGTGTGTTGGGGTGCCCAGGACTGGGTGAGGTAGGAGTGCTGTGTTCTGATGATGGTGAGTGGTCTTGGTTTCTGTTAGTAAGATGCTTATGTTTGCCTTTTGCCATCTGGTAATCTCTGGAGTTAGTTGTTATAGTTGTTTCTGATTAGAGCTTGTTCCTCTCGTGATTCTGTTAGCCTCTATCAGCAAACCTGGGAGACTAGCTCTCTCCTAAGTTTCAGTGGTCAGAGCACTCTCTGCAGGCAAGCTCTCCTCTTACAGGGAAGGTGCCCAGATATCTGGTGTTCGGACCTGCCTCCTGGCAGAAGATGAAGGCCTGAAACAGGGTCTGTCCCAGAAGCTGTTTCACTTAGGCCTGTCCCAGAAGCTGTTAGCTTCTGTAGTCCACACTCTTACCTGCCCAGACTAGTCTCAGGTTTTCTGCTTCCCTAATGCCGTCTCAGGTCCCATGCGATTGAATTGGAACAGAAGTTGTGTTCCACTCACCTGTGGTACTAAGATCACGTGAAGAGTCCTCTAGGGACCTTGGGGGTGTCTGCCGACTCTGCGCCCCAGGTTGTCACTTGAGTTTTTTATCTTAGCCATTCTGATTGGTATATGTTAGAATCTCAGAGTCGTTTTGATTTGCATTTCCCTGGTGACTAAGGATGTTGAACATTTCTTTAAGTGGTTCTTGGACATTAAAAATTCCTCTGTTGAGAATTCTTGGTATGGTTCTGTACCCCATTTTAATATTTGGGGTTTTGGGGGTTTCTGGAGGTTTACTTCTTGAGTTATATATATATATATATATATATATATATATATATATATATATATATGATATTAATCCTTACCTTCTTAATTTTTATGTATTCTTTGATTTTGATTAGCATACCTTTCAATAATTTGTTCTAGTAACATGAAACAGAATGGGCTAAAAAATCAGATTATGTAGATTCCCATCAGTGAAAATTGTATTTGAAATGTATCTGCAAAAGAGGGTCCCTAAAGAATGTCATATAGATATAGGTAGTGGTGGTGCATGCCTTTAATCCCAGCACTTGTGAGGCAGAGGCAGGTGGATTTCTGAGTTCAAGGCCAGCCTGGTCTACAGAGTGACTTCCAGGACAGCCAAGGCTAAAACATCATCCTATAAAAACTAAATCCTTATCTGTCAAGGTTATCTGGGTTTCATCCAGCCGTTGACTAGCTATAACAAAATAATAAACAAACAAACAACAACAGAAAAAAAAACTGAGGGGAATATAACTGTTTTTGTTTACGGAAATGCTACCAAGGCCATAGTAGTTCACTCTTCCAGATAATTTCTTTTAACCTTTCAAATATCAATTTAAATATCACCTTTTTAAAATCCTGTCCTTAAATCATTATGTTTATACTCTCCTGTTCTCACAAGGATAAGAATAAAAGATAGTTTGTTCATGTATCCTCCTCTAGCTTGGTATTTATTCTTCACATTGCAGTTAATGGCTTATGTGTCTGAATCATCATGTAGGTACTTGTTAGGAGCAGGATTTGGGTCTAACTTTTCTATTATATAGTAGCTTTCATAGGGATCATGAGACATGCTCAGTGAATGCTTGCTTAGTGGCAAAGGTGCCTTATGTGAACCCTCAAAGTTAAAGTATACTGTAGAGTTCAGTTTTATTATTTCGTTGAGCAGTTCTTTCCAAAAACCTATCTGTTAAGGCCAAAAGCATAAACTCCCAGTGCTTTAAGTGTTATCATATATAAAGAGATAAGTGTTATATTCCAATTTCTTGACTTGTTTATATACTTCTATAATTGATTTCCTCTAGGATTAGTCTAAAAGTATTTGATTATGGCTTTAAAGATTGCATTCCACTCTGATGAAGGGAGATGTGGAAATCCTTTAGCAATCAAGTTTAAGATGCCAAATTGAAGGTGACATGCCAACTAAAATGAGGTGTACTTGCTTATCACTGACCTCAGTGGAATATGTTTAGTTCTGACAATAAAATTCTGATCATGCATGTGTTAGCATTCTGACTAAACTCCATCCCACAGTTACCTGGCAACAGCCAGTTATGCTCCTTCCCACAGTTTCCTGGCAAGAGCCAGGTAGGCCTGAACCACTATAAAAAGGGGCTGCTTGACCTCCTCCTCTCTCTCTTCTCTCTTGCTTCCTCTTGCTTCTCTCTTGCCTTCTTGGGCTCTTCCCTTCACCTCCCTTCCCCATTCCTTTCCTTTTCTCTCCATTTATTCATGGAAGGCTTCTACTTCTCTACTTTCTCTCTCTTTCTGCCTTTCTCTGCCTCTACTACCCTCTTAACTCCTCTCCCCATGCCCTGAATAAACTCTATTCTATACTATACTATCATGTGGCTGGTCCCTCAGGGGGAAGGCATGCCTTGGCATGGGCCCACTGAAACATCCCCTTCCCCTATACCTCACCACACCTCCAAAGAACATAACACCAATCTCCTTATCTTTTTATAAACATGTCATATGATGCCCTGACTTGGATGCAGAAACTCTGCAGGTTTGCATCTCACCTCAGTTACTACAAGAGATCCATGCTCACTAGCTCAGAACTGGTAAGCACCATTCCCCACTGGTCAGAGTAACCATCTTTGTGGTTCCAGGGGAACGTTCTTGAGCTCAGAGCTACCCCTGTGCTGCTCTGACCCTTGTTCTAGGATTTCTTCCCTTGGGTGAGACTTTCATCTTTCCTTTTGAGACAGTTTTTTTTCTCATGGCTGAGAATTCCAAACTGGGCCTGGATAACTCTCTGGCTCAAATGCACTGGCTCTGAGTGCTAGCCCATAGCCCCCATGTGTCTCGCCCATGGGTCAGTCTTTCACTGCTGACCCATAGCATAGATTTTCACCTCCTCCCTCATTTGTGGCCTGCTATAGCCACTAGTTAACTGTTCACCTGAAAAGCAGGTCTGGCCTCACCTCCTGCTGGGGATACTACTTGCTGCCCTCTGCCATCTCTTCCTTAGCTTTGCTCCAGGTTCTCTACCTGAAAAGTGAGTCTATCCCCGCCCCTTATATCCTGCCAGGGACCCTGTTGGAGGCTTGCTTTCCCATATGTGCAACTGAAAGAAAGAAAACTAAATTCAAGACTTCAAATCCCTAGCCAAAAAGTTTATTCAAGGTCCATGACTCATGTGGCTTACTAGTTAGGAGGGCTTTTTGGGCTTAGAGCAAAGAACAAAGGCTGTAAAGTCATCCCAGGAACCTACTAGCCATAAAGATAGGGAAGACATACAAGAATGTCTGGACTGGCCCGGCGCCTCCCTATCTCCCGCCCTTCTGACCTAAGTTAGATGTTAACCAGATGCTCTGCTGTTACCTCCATCTGCATGACAGTCTGCTGATGTTTAAATGGACCAATCATGTGAAACTGTGCCAATTCCTCCCCCAGCCCCAGACCATTTTCTATAAACGCCCCCAGCTTTCAAGCCACATGGTCGAATCCACTGTCTCCTTCGTGAGATATGTTTCAACCCTGAGCTCCACCATTAAACTACCTCGTGTATTTACATCAATACAGTCTGTTCGTAATTCTTTGGGTGCACATCAAATTGGGAATTTAGTGGGGATTTCACCACTAGGTTCTTTCACAACCACCTGCACACTCTCTTGCATGAAGGGCTTGGCTGTCCACTTTCCCCATACAAGGGAGGGAGCCTCTTCCTCCTCCTCCTCCTCCTCCTCCTCCTCCTCCTCCTCCTTCTTCTTCTTCTTCTTCTTCTTCTTCTTCTTCTTCTTCTTCTTCTTCTTCTTCTTTCTCCCCCCGCCTCTCTCTCCCTCTCTCCCTCCCCCCTCCCCCTCCCCCTCCCCCTCTCTCTCTTTCTGACCAGGCTCAATCAGCCCCACTCAGTCTGTGGGAATCAGAGTTCCAGCAAGTATGCATGGAGTCAGCAAGAATTGACAGACAGACACAGATATGAGTATGCTGGATCTGAATGTATTTTGTCCAAATGAACACCAGACTTTTAATACAGAAGAAAAACAAGAAAATCCAGGCGAACACATCCACCAAGTTACATAGACATAAAACAAAAAGAATACATACATAAAATGATGGTGGGAGTCAGGCCGTGTTTACCACTTAATTAAAAAGATCAACTAAACACGGGAGCCAGGTGAATGCTCTGATACAATGCAAGTCTATTGTTAAACCCACCACCAGGGGTTCTTAGTAAATACCTGACTATGCTATTCTTCTGGGCCTAGTGAATAAACCAGCACCAAACCCACCTATTTCCTAGGCCATTATACATTTCTGTGTTTGGGTGTGACTCAGTTATTGTCCTAAGTAATTACTATGCAGACTAGCCCTGAGCTTTTCTAGCTCTGTTCTTTGTAATTCCTAATTAGTTTCACTGTTTCTACTAGAAGTGAATTTGAATGTTACTGAATAGGTAACATTCTTACTGAATTCCAAGTTCAGGGTCAGCTTCAAGGGTTTTCTAGGAACCTTTGGAACACTGGTGGAGGCTTATCTATATGTCAAAAATAAATCATTAAAGGCACTTATAATAAAACAATATTAGCCCGGCATGGTGGCACACACCTTTAATCCCAGCACTCTGGAGGCAGAGGCAGGCAGATTTCTGAGTTTGAGGCCAGCCTGGTCTACAAAGTGAGTTCCAGGACACCCAGGGCTATACAGAGAAACCTTGTCTCAAAAAAACAAAACAAAACAAAACAAAACAAAACAAAACAAAACAAAACAACAATATTGAAAGAGAATACATGGATCCAAACAGCAGACTAACGTGGGGACAGGGTTTGAGTATACGGCTATAGGAATACCAAGGTTCCAGGAGGCTTTTTCCATGAAACTCTGCCTCAAGACTGCTTCCAGGTTTCTAAACCTGTAATTCGAGTCACTACTGGAGTGGATGTAGCATTCTCCCCCTTTCTTTTATTATTTTTCAGCCAAAGTTCCAGAATGTCCCACTTCGTCATAGCTACAGATCTCAGAAGAACTCTAAAGCTGAGTGGAAACACAACGATTACTAGTAAATTAATGCCAATAATAATAGCAAGTAGGATTATATATTGAACCCAATCCAAGGGATTCAATGCACTTAGGTTATTTTTAAATCTCTGGCCAATTCATCAATGTTCCAAGTATCCAAATGGCTTCTGCAAATATCTGAAATTTCTGCCTTTCTAGGATTAATATTTGCTATATCCTGTCCTATTGCTAAGACTACTTCTTCTAAAGCACTAACCTTTGCCTCCAATTTTTATCTATAATATGCAGCTCTGACAAAGCTATGGAAATATTCCTATGCATATCATTAACAAAATGAGCGGTATGCACCTGCTGAAGTAAAGCTGTGGTAGATAATGCAAAAGAAGTTAAAATTGCAAGTAAAGCAGTAATTCCTGAAATCAGAGCTGCAACAAATCTCTTTGGTTTTATAAGCTCATTTAACCTTTTCAAAGTTTGCATTCCCAAATTCTCAAACCAAGGATCATTTCCTAACTCTATAGGCAGCAAAACATAAGCAGGTCTTTTTAACAAAATCATAACAGCAGATTCCTTATCTAAATTAGGATCTACACAATTAATTAATTGACAAGAATTACAATGAATATTAAAAGACTTACCAAGATTGGTAATCTTAACTCTGTCAAAATTATCTAGCAATAAGCTTTCACAGCTATAGGGGTGTTGGCCTAAATGGCCAAAAACAGTGTCTCTGACAAAAGCATTTTGTTCATGCCCTGTACAGCTTCTAAAGCCACCACCATGTTTTTCTTGTTGCTGTAGCTTGTGGCAGAGATAGGGAGAGTTTCTTTATTTTGCTTGCCAAGTGTCTGCTTTCCCTGCTTCCTCCTTCTCTGTGCACTCAATACAGCTTTCCTGTCACCACTGTCAGGGCACTCAGAAACTCACAGGTAAGCCTGTCACAGGAATCATTCTGGAAGCTAGCATGCTCCTGCAGCATTCTGTGGAAAAAACACAAACATGCCCCCTCTTCCCCATATTAAGTATCTGAATAGGCTCATGTCATGTGCCAGTATGTGGATCCTCTCATTTCACCTAGATATAAGTATGCCTAGTTTTAAGATACTATAAGGCATTCATTCATCAAGGACTTTTTTGGCATCTAAATTTTAGCATTGCAATAGGATGCTAAAACTTTACTTGTAGATGAAGAAACAGTAAATTGTTTTTGTCAAAGAATTGCTATGTGCAAATTGAGTATCAATAACTAGAATAAGCAGCTAATATTTGATTACCATTGATTACAATTGATACCAATTGGTCACAGAACTTTCCTCTACTTTCTGCAAAGCCTTTTTGTTTCTCACCAGTTAATTTGAATCTCACTTGATAGCCCATAACAAAGGCTTAAGTTTTCCTGTGTTGAGTTTAAGGTGAGATCTTAGCCAATTAACTTCTCCTTGGAAGCTTTTGAAAATAATTTGAACTAAGCAAATCATCATTTCTTTCTTAAATTTTCTGTACCACAATTTTTCTAGGATAACTAAGACCCTAAATATTAAAATGATATTGCCTCTGAATATCTTTTATGAAGAAACAGCTACTCCCTAAAACTTTAAAGTTCATTATGTGAAAGCAAAGATTTGAAGTAGATTTCCCTTCAGAGGCATTTGCTAATAAACTACTTTCCTTTTTTTTTTTTAATGGAAAAAAAATTATGAGGCAGGGAAAGAAGCTAATGGAGTCTCATTTGAAAACAAATCATATCTGAATCAATCAATCCGAAAACAATACCACAACTCAAAATGTTCCATGTAGGGAATAAACAATATAGGTCTGTAAAACTTTTAAAGATATATATACATATATCTTTAATTTTTTTCATAATTGAAGTTCTTTATATTTACAAAAATGAAATCAAGAAATACTGAAAACAGCAAGATTCTTTTCCTTTTAATGACCAATCCCTGTAACGTGAATAGAAATTTACTCTAAGCTTCTTTTGGTAGAAATGCATTCCTAAATTAAAGTTATGATTGGATTAATGATATATCTGTAAGGTAAGCTTTCTATGCATTTTCCAAATCATGTGACTAAAAAGCAGTTTTAATCATTTCCATATCTGCATAAATTGTTCCCCTATCCTGAAGAACATTTCTTGGTACCCTGCAGAGGACCTGGATACATGAAGCAAAATCTGCTCCTACTGAAGACCAGGCACCCAGCATTTAGTTCATCATTTTAACTTCCTCATGGAAATCTGTATGAACATACCCCTTTCACATGTCAGTATGTTATCAGAGACACAAGCATTTTCAGCAAGAGAGCAAGGCATGAGTCCTGTCATGGAAAAACAAAAAACAAAAAACAAAACCAATCAGACTGCATTCTGCTGTGATGTGGAAATAGCAAATGCAAGTGAGACAAAAACAGTCAAAAGTCAAATAATTCATAGAACAGAAGCCATTGGTATCTGCACCAGTGCTCGCCTGTCTGACAATCTCTGCTTCTGAAGTAGACTTGGCAACCACAGTGATTTAGCAGTAAGCCATCTCAACAGTCAGCAGCCAGCACAGCTGGACCACGCCTCAAAGAGCAGTGCCATGGGAGAAAGGTGAACTTCACGGCTCATCACAACCATTTCCAAAATCTAAATCTTACTATCTTCTTATAAATTAAGTGAATTGCATTGTGTTCCATAGTGCGATGACAAAAAATTAAAAAAAAAAAACAAAAACAAACCTAAAACCCTCATGCCTAAATTTAGAATATTATATTGTATAGCAATCCAAAACATTCAAAATAAATGAAATAGTTTAACTTATTCAAAAGGCATAGAAGCATTTCAGAGCATAATGAAATCCGATTATGTGATGTGTGATGCACGAGTGTGGAGTCTAACATTTGATCTCATTACAATATTTTTTTAAATAAAAGTTCACTGCAGGATACTGTATAAACATGGGTAAGATAACCACAGACCTGTTCTGTAGAACCTTTGTGAGCGTCTGAAACACAAGACATATTTCAGGGAGTCCCCAGATTATCCTTTTTTTTTTCATGTGTTGGTTATTTTGACATTTCTTATATCAGGTATTCTACTCACACCAACAGTACATGTAGTTTGCCAAGAAAATTAAATTCCCCCAAGCAAACACCATTTCAGATGCGGTACACTCAGATAAATAACTCTCATTTGAAGTGCTACCAGCACAGTCTTTGCAACTAGCCCAAAGCATATACTTAAGAAGTTTTTATAAATTGTTGTGGTGTTCATTATTATATTTAATTCTTATGCCAAACTGTTTTCTGATGAAGACAGCATTGTGCTTTATGCAAGAATGGAAACCTCAAAATAATCACCATCAAGCTGCTATGACTTATGGGAAGACAGACTAAGATGGTCCACAGGTGTAAGATGAAATCCACAGTGTCGGAATTATAAATGCTTAGAGTGGCCCAGACTAGAAGACAAGCCCAAATCACCAGTAGAAGAATGGAGTACGATATGGTCCAAGATGTATCCTTAAAAGTTTTGTCTCAACCCTCAGTTTGAACTATGAGGATTGATCTTCAGTTCAGTCCAGCCAGCAGAAATTGACTGTGCATTTTCCGTTGTATTTATTGTACAGACTATGTACATTCTAGAAGGTTCCTTTAGTGCTACATTGTTGTACTTTTTGTCCCAGCAATTTGAGGGTGTGCAAATTCCACAAAGTCATCAATAAGGACAGGCCATGCTCCTTCTTCATCATAATTGGACATGTCATCTGCAATCATTGAACTGAAGTCTAACAGAAGATTCCACGTGTCTTTTGGTATTGATCGTTTATGATGCTCCAACAAAAATTTATTCCATAAGTCTAAGAATTTAAATCTTCCATTAAGCACTAAGTTCCAGTAAGCAATGGCCATTTCTAGATCCTAACTCTGTCATGCCATCCATGAACTCCTGTTTGGAGAACTCGCACTGTGTGGCTGCCCTGAACTTCCATGCAATGATCAACACACTGATGCTGGCTGGATCGAGGGCCAGATCATCACAGAACTGCTTTATACCATCTATTCCAATTTTATTTTCATCCTGAGGGTCTTTGTATCTAGTGTACAGTTGCTCTAACTTCTTCCTGTCCAAAAATCCTTTTACACTCTCCCGTATATAAAGTTCTGGATTTTGAAAAAAATTATCTGTTGCAACATCTAACTTCCAGTCATTTTGAGAAAGACAACTTATTGCAGTTTTCTCACTAGATTGTGTGAAGATCATAAACTGACGAACTTTATCCTTCTGCGATGATTTCAACTTGTTCATGTTGGTGTCCTCCGGACCTCTCACTACTTTCCATTTAAGAAACCATATAAATTGAAAGATTCAAACTCTTAGCTTCTTGTATTGAAGCAGAGATAATACAATTTTTTCTTACATAATGTAAAGCTATTAGGCATACCTAGAGGCAACATTTCTCAGTGATTACTAGCTCACTAGAAGCAAACCTTTTACAATTATCAAGATGCAAAGGAAAAAAAAAACTTTCAAATCTATAATAATTTTATATGAAGTAGGC
The DNA here is from genome assembly GCF_978045245.1 of Mus caroli. Taxonomy (NCBI): domain Eukaryota; kingdom Metazoa; phylum Chordata; class Mammalia; order Rodentia; family Muridae; genus Mus; species Mus caroli. The sequence goes on along the minus strand of NW_028227260.1, from coordinate 140,314,610 downwards.
AAGCCAGCTTGTAATGCCTTTATATATAAGCTCTATAGCCTGATTGACCTTTTATAAATCTTGAATTTAAACTTTATTATGAACAACACCTGGGTAGATCTGAAACAAAGTCATATAGCTAAATAGAAATTCCCCTGAAGGCAGGGAGATTTAAGGAATTTCAAGAACTTCCGTAGGCATGGTTTGCAAAATAAAAGCCACACAAGCTTCCCTGAGGCTGCTCTGAGCTTTGCATTAACTCTCTCTCTTTCCCTCCCTCCCACTTCTGCCCTGGACCTATAAAGTAAAGCCTAGTGGTGCCACAAGAATAGCATGCACATTTCTGGGATACAGAGTACACTACTTCTGGCACTTCCTTTTCCCTGACCACCACTGACTCTGACAGCCTTGAGCACTGAGCCTCAACTTCTGGCTGCTGGGAGAAAGGCTTGCCCCAGCTCAGCTGAAGTAAACAAGCTGGCCAGTGATAGCCCTACATGCATCCAGGTGCATGGGTCTTGAGCTGCTCTGCAGGCCCAGCCCCAACCCTTGACACTGCCCCTGCCACTGCAGTTCAGAAGCAGGAAGCTCACACACCATTACTGTTGCTCCTATTGATATAGCCCTCAATCCTGTCAGAAGTTTGCTAATTATGAAGTTTATGACAGGCAGGATTCCTGAAGCCTTTAACAGATAACCCAGGAGATCTCAGAGGACACAGCTGCAAGATACTGCCTGGATTGTGATATGATAAACACTAAAAATGCAGTAGACAGCTCTGTATACCATGAGTCAAATGACTTGGGTAAATCATGGTAAGTAATTTCTCATGTCACACATCTCCATTCCACAGAGACTGGCCACTCAACTTGTCATGGAGACCATGGAGACCAGAGAAACTGTTGGCTAGTGGACTCCATCATTTCTTAAAATAATATATACCTGATAGATTTTTGTTTATTTCTCAGACTTCTGACTATATTGAAAGTTAAGGGAACAGCTAGAAAAAAGTTTCACAGATGTAATCTATTACCTTATTGCCCAAATTCAGTTTCCATTGATTAAATGTTTCATATTTCCCCTTCTTGCTATGCCACTGTCCTGATATTATCCAAGTTACTATAAATTTGCCTAACCCTAATGAAACATTCCACTATATGATCCAACTTTTTAATCACAAATTCTTGTTCCTTCTGCTTCTGGGTTTTGGCACCAATGTTGTGTTAGAAGTGAGGCTCCAGACAGACTACACCAGGCCAAACAGTTCCATGTGAGGTTTATTGTAGGAGAGAAGGGCAAAGGTAGTGGTGAAGGAGAAGATGGGGAAGTGGGGGGGGGGTCAGAGGAGTCTTCCTTTTATTTGGATAGTGATGTAGCTGCAGGTAAAGGTGGGAGGTGAGGCAAGTTGATTCTGGGAATATGGTGATGGTTGCCTTGGCAACATGTGTGCAGATTGATGTCTCCTAAGTGTGATGTCACTAGGTTGGGAGCAGATCCTGGTACCAGCAGCATGCACAAGTGAATGCATTTGTGCAGACTCAGAATGTTGGCTTTGGGAATCAAGAGTGAGAACACAACTACAAACAGGAGCCAAAGTTTACTTCACAGAGGGTAAATTGTATTTAGTTATGAATGAGTGTAAGTAATTTGAGTATGAGTTCTTAGCTCCTTGTTCCTTTATCTATATTTCTTTCTCCCTCCTTTTCTGTGGGGTTTCCCATGACCACCAAGTCCAGAAGAGTAATAATCCCTGGCTAGCAAGAAGGCAGTTCAATTCAAAATGACTAAGTAGTCATGATGGTTCAAACTTCAGAAGTCTGACCATGAATAGTACCTTATTTTAGGCACATTTATGCACAATAAACTTGATGAAAAATTTCCAGGTGACAATTAACTCACTATCATATGCATAATAAACAATATATAATTCTCCTTGAGGAAAAATTTAAACTAAATTAAGGTCAGACTTGACCACATCAAAACTTTTTGTAAAATACATATAACTCCTTCTATAAAGATTGCTTCTATAGATTGGCTGAGCTCATGATAAATGTCTGGCAGAGGATCCAGTGGTGTGTTATCTGGCCACACAGCACAAAGGTCATTAGGCTTTTAAACACATCTTCTCCCAGCCTTCTCAGGGTATAACAGGTTATAAATCCCTTCCTTTGAAGGAACAAGCCTACGAGGTTAACATTTCAGCGTCCCTAGTGCTTATCTGTAAGAATAAGAACCTCAATGTCCATTATGCCTTTGTCCTTCCCTCCCTCTCTCCCTCCCTCCCTCCCTCCCTTCCTCCCTCCCTCCCTCCCTCCCTTCCTCCCTCCCTCCCTCCCTCCTTCACTCTCTCCTTCCCTTCCTCCGTCCCTCCCTTCTTCCCTCCTCACTAATCTCTTTCTTTCTTGTACTGCTATATATGCAGTGGCTGGAATATTGTCAAAAGACTTCTGGAATATTGTCATGATTGAGCATCATGAAGATGAGTGCTGAATGCCTAGATTGAGAACTATAAATGTACATGTGGCCAGTCATAAGAGAAGAGTTACTCCATTTTTATAGCAGTAGCTCTCAAAGTATGTAATCAAGATATGTTAATCTGATAAAATATTTACCTCACAGAGTTTTTATTTATGGTAATTATATCTATTTATATTTACTGTGTTAGACATTAGAACAGAGAAAATTATTAATTAGGAGAGGGATGACGTCATCAATCCTTATGTCGGTTTCCCTAAAAGTCATTTTATATTGTTGAGACATTAAGGAGGAAAAATTTTTTTGAATTCATAGTTCCCCTAAAAGGGTCCTTGAGGACACTAGATAGATAGAAATACTTCCTGGAAGAATGACAAGGAATGGAGGGAGTAGATCTGAATCATGAAAGCTGGGAGCTGGGATACGATTAAATACTCAGGAATTAGGTCTAGAAATAAGCTCAGACAGCCTGTGGGTCAAATAAGATCACAAAGAAATGAAGCAGAAATGTAAAGAAATTCTATTTGATAGTTAATGTACCTAAGTCATGCCTGAGCATCTGACTTTGTCTGAAATGTCATTGGTGTTTAAGATATTCATGTTGATAGGGTATGTGATGTTTTAAATTAAGAGAAGTTGTAGGGAGAAAGCATAGAAGGTTTGTTGTCTTTCAAAGTGTTTCTGTCTTACATCCAAAACATCTTTTTGGGGCATCCAAAATAGCTGAACCAGTCAGTCATAGGAAAGGACCTTTCTTAAACTTGTGCTTATATTTCCATGGGTTTAATCAGTAGTTCTTAAGCGTGAATGAATATGAGAAGTAACCCAAGTGCCACACACACACTTAGGTGTACACAGACGAGGGTGTGGGAGAAATTTGAGAAGAAATGCCTTATACTAAACAAAACATATTTTCTTGAGGATGACACACACATTTAATCCCAGCACTTGGGAAACAGAGGCAAGAAGATCTCTGAGTGCAAAGACCCCTGTTCTAAAAAGTGAGTTCTAGGACAGCTGGGGCTACACTGAGAAACCCTGTCTGAAAACAAAACAAAACAAAACAAAACGAACAAGCAAACACATCCCACCCACCTCCTCCACAAAAAACAAAAAAAAGAAAAAAAAAAAGGGAAAAAAAAGAAAAGAAAGAAAAATCCCAAACCCCACATTTGTTTAGAGTCATTAACTAGATTGATAATGGAAGCTACAGTTGGCCTTGTGGACTCTTAATTTTGTACCACACTACTTACTTTAGAAGACAACAAATAAAAATGAGGATATAGCTACTCCAAGGTGTGAGTGAGGAGAAGGATTTTATTATAGTTATGAGGGAGAGTACAGCCAGAAGCATCTGGAAGGGTCCAGACTGAATCCAGCCATGATAGGAGGGCAAGAGCTGGGGAGAGCTAAAGAAGAAAAGAAAGGGAGACAAAAGAAGACCAAGGGCAGAGTCAAGAGAACACTTAGCCAAAGTGACAGGTTTATACAGGAATGAAAATCTGGGTGAAGGAAAGCAAAGCCCACTGGGCTGTATAGGCCCACAAATAAGAGCAAAGTGGAATCACATGTACTGAGTAACACTGGTGACCAGGGTGAGCTTTGATATGCTAATAAGCACCACAGTAAGCCATTTATCTTGGGTTTCTTTGTAACCTGAGAACAATCACATGCCTTGATCACAGAATTTAGATTTTGATTAAAGAACCCCATTTTCTTTAAGAATGTGATGGTTATTCTTTGTCAACTTGACTACATCTGGAACTAACTAAAACCTAAAAATGGAGGGCATACCTGTGAGGGATTTTTGTTTTAATTCTGAACTTTCCATTCACAGTCAGCTGGACTAGTCAGTTGGACTAGCTGAACCATAGCCTATAAGTCATTTTAACAAATCCCATAGTTAGATAGATAGATATAAATATAAATATATATATATGTGTGTGTGTGTGTATGTGTGTGTGTGTATATATGTATTCATTCATTCTATAATATCTGTACTTTAGAGCAGTGGTTCTTAACCTGTAATGGTAATGACCGATTTGCACAGGGTGGGGGGAGTGGAGAGATGGAGTGAACAACCCTTTCACAAGGGTTGAATTAGACCATCTGAAAACACAGATATGTACATTACAATTCATAACAGTAGAAAAATTACAATCATAAAGAAGCAATGATTTTATCGTTGGGTGGTTATCATGACATGAGGAACTATATTAAAGAGTTTCAGTATTAGGAAGGTTGAGAAGCACTCTAGAGTCTAGAGAACCCTTATTTAAAGAGTAGAAGGAAAAGCACCGGGACAGCTAGGGTGCAGGGTCGGCTGACACTCGCCAGCTACCCACAACACCCGCCACAGGATCTTAAGACTTCTGGTGAGTGGAACCCAGCTTCTGCTCCAATCCAATTGCGCGCGGGACCTGAGACTGCATTAGTTAGGGAAGCAGAAACCGGCCTGAGTAGGGCCACAGGCCTCATCCGGCCGGATCAGCACAGGGGTAGGTTGAGCATAGGGTCTCCTGAGACCCGCCAGCTACCCACGACCCCCGCCACAGGATTTTGAGACTGCTGGTGAGTGGAACACAGCTTCTGCTCCAGTCCAATCACGCGGGACCTGAGACTGCTTTGGTTGGGGAGGCAGAAATCCGGCCTACGTAGGGCCACAAGCCTCTTCCGGTCAGAAAAGCACCGGGGTAGCTAGGGCGCAGGGTCGGCTGACACTCGCCAGCTACCCACAACACCCGCCACAGGATCTTAAGACTTCTGGTGAGTGGAACACAGCTTCTGCTCCAATCCAATTGCGAGCGGGACCAGAGACTGCATTAGTTAGGGAAGCAGAAAACCGGCCTGAGTAGGACCACAGGCCTCTTCCGGCTGGACCAGCACCGGGGTACCGCCAGCTACCCACTACTCCCACCACAGGATTTTGAGACTGCTGGGGAGTGGAACACAGCTTCTGCTCCAATCTTTAAACAGTGACAACGATAACAACTAACCCCAGAGATTACCAGATGGCGAAAGGTAAACGTAATAATCTTACTAACAGAAACCAAGACCACTCACCATCATCAGAACCCAGCACCCCCACTTCGCCCAGTCCAGGGCACTCCAAAACACCGGAAAAGCTAGACACGGATCTAAAAGCATATCTCATGATGATGGTAGAGGACATCAAGAAGGACTTTAACAACTCACTTAAAGAATTACAGGAGAACATGGCTAAAGAGTTACAAGTCCTTAAAGAAAAACAGGATAACACAATCAAACAGGTAGAAGTCCTTAAAGAAAAACAGGATAACACAATCAAACAGGTAGAAGTCCTTAAAGAAAAACAGGAAAACACATCCAAACAGATGATGGAAATGAACAAAACCATACTAGACCTAAAAAGGGAAGTAGACACAATAAAGAAAACCCAAAATGAGGCAACACTGGAGATAGAAACCCTAGGAAAGAAATCTGGAACCATAGATACGAGCATCAGCAACAGAATACAAGAGATGGAAGAGAGAATCTCAGGTGCAGAAGATTCCATAGAGAACATCAGCACAACAATCAAGGAAAATGTAAAATGCAAAAAGATCCTAACTCAAAACATCCAAGAAATACAGGACACAATGAGAAGACCAAACCTACGGATAATAGGAGTGGATGAGAATGAAGATTTTCAACTCAAAGGACCAGCAAACATCTTCAACAAAATTATAGAAGAAAACTTCCCAAATCTAAAGAAAGAGATGCCCATGAACATACAAGAAGCCTACAGAACTCCAAATAGACTGGACCAGAAAAGAAATACCTCCCGACACATAATAATCAGAACAACAAATGCTCTAAATAAAGATAGAATACTAAAAGCAGTAAGAGAAAAAGGCCAAGTAACATATAAAGGCAAGCCTATCAGAATTACACCAGATTTTTCACCAGAGACTATGAAAGCCAGAAGATCCTGGACGGATGTTATACAGACACTAAAAGAACACAAATTCCAGCCCAGGCTACTATACCCAGCCAAACTCTCAATTAACATAGATGGAGAAACCAAAGTATTCCACTACAAAACCAAATTCACACATTATCTCTCCACGAATCCAGCCCTTCAAAGGATAATAACAGAAAAAAACCAATACAAGGACAGGAACCACGCCCTAGAAACAACAAGAAGGTAATCCCTCAACAAACCTAAAAGAAGACAGCCACAAGAACAGAATGCCAACTTTAACAACAAAAATAACAGGAAACAACAATTACTTTTCCTTAATATCTCTTAATATCAATGGACTCAACTCCCCGATAAAAAGACATAGACTAACAAACTGGCTACACAAACAAGACCCAACATTTTGCTGCTTACAGGAAACTCATCTCAGAGAAAAAGATAGACACTACCTCAGAATGAAAGGCTGGAAAACAATTTTCCAAGCAAATGGTCTGAAGAAACAAGCTGGAGTAGCCATTCTAATATCTGATAAGATTGACTTCCAACCCAAAGTCATTAAAAAAGACAGGGAGGGACACTTCATACTCATCAAAGGTAAAATCCTCCAAGAGGAACTATCAATCCTGAATATCTATGCTCCAAATACAAAGGCAGCCACATTCATTAAAGAAACTTTAGTAAAGCTCAAAGCACACATTGCACCTCATACAATAATAGTGGGAGACTTCAACACACCACTTTCACCAATGGACAGATCATGGAAACAGAAACTAAACAGGGACACAGAGAAACTAAGAGAAATTATGAATCAAATGGATCTGGCAGATATCTACAGAACATTCTATCCTAAACAAAAGGATATACCTTCTTCTCAGCACCTCATGGCACCTTCTCCAAAATTGACCACATAATTGGTCACAAAACAGGCCTCAACAGATACAAAAATATTTAAATTGTCCCATGCATCCTATCAGATCACCATGGACTAAAGCTGATCTTCAATAACAAAATAAATAATAGAAAGCCAACCTTCACGTGGAAACTGAACAACACTCTTCTCAATGATACCTTGGTCAAGGAAGGAATGAAGAAAGAAATTAAGGACTTTTTAGAGTTCAATGAAAATGAAGCCACAACATACCCAAACTTATGGGACGCAATGAAAGCATTTCTAAGAGGAAAACTCATAGCTATGAGTGCCTCCAAAAGGAAACTAGAGAGAGCACACATTAGCAGCTTGACAACACACCTAAAAGCACTAGAACAAAAGGAAGCAAATTCACCCAAGAGGAGTAGACGGCAGGAAATAATCAAACTCAGGGGTGAAATCAACCAAGTGGAAACAAGAAAAACTATTCAAAGAATCAACCAATCAAGGAGCTGGTTCTTTGAGAAAATCAACAAGATAGATAAACCCTTAGCCAGACTCACTAGAGGGCACAGGGAAAGCATCCTAATTAACAAAATCAGAAATGAAAAAGGAGACATAACAACAGATCCTGAAGACATCCAAAACACCATCAGATCCTTCTACCAAAGGCTATACTCAACAAAACTGGAGAACCTGGATGAAATGGAGAAGTTCCTAGACAGATACCAGGTACCAAAGTTGAATCAAGATCAGGTTAATGATCTAAACAGCCCTATATCCCCCAAAGAAATAGAAGCAGTCATTAATAGTCTCCCAACTAAAAAAAGCCCAGGACCTGATGGGTTTAGTGCAGAGTTCTATCAGATTTTCAAAGAAGATCTAATCCCAGTTCTTCACAAACTATTCCACAAAATAGAAACAGAAGGTACTCTACCCAACTCATTCTATGAAGCCACAATTACTCTGATACCTAAACCACAAAAAGACCCAACAAAGATAGAAAACTTCAGACCAATATCCCTTATGAATATTGATGCAAAAATCCTCAATAAAGTTCTTGCTAACCGAATCCAAGAACACATCAAAACAATCATCCATCCTGACCAAGTAGTTTTTATCCCAGGGATTTAGGGATGGTTCAATATATGGAAATCCATCAATGTAATCCAGTATATAAACAAACTCAAAGACAAAAACCACATGGTCATCTCCTTAGATGCGGAAAAAGCATTTGACAAGATCCAACACACATTCATGATAAAAGTCTTGGAAAGATCAGGAATTCAAGGCCCATACCTAAACATGATAAAAGCAATCTACAGCAAACCAGTAGCCAACATCAAAGTAAATGGTGAGAAGCTTGAAGCAATCCCTCTAAAATCAGGGACTAGACAAGGCTGTCCACTTTCTCCATACCTATTCAACATTGTACTTGAAGTCCTAGCCAGAGCAATTTGACAACAAAAGGAGATCAAAGGGATACAAATTGGAAAAGATGAAGTCAAAATATCACTTTTTGCAGATGATATGATAGTATATATAAGTGACCCTAAAAATTCCACCAGAGAACTCCTAAGCCTGATAAACAGCTTCGGTGAAGTAGCTGGATATAAAATTAACTCAAACAAATCAATGGCCTTTCTCTACACAAAGAATAAACAGGCTGAGAAAGAAATTAGGGAAACAACACCCTTCTCAATAGTCACAAATAATATAAAATATCTTGGCGTGACTCTAACTAAGGAAGTGAAAGATCTGTATGATAAAAACTTCAAGTCTCTGAAGAAAGAAATTATAGAAGATCTCAGAAGCTAGAAAGATTTCCCATGCTCATGGATTGGCAGGATCAACATTGTAAAAATGGCTATCTTGCCAAAAGCAATCTACAGATTCAATGCAATCCCCATCAAAATTCCAACTCAATTCTTCAACGAATTAGAAAGTGCAATTTGCAAATTCATCTGGAATAACAAAAAACCTAGGATAGCAAAAACTCTTCTCAAGGATAAAAGAACCTCTGGTGGAATCACCATGCCGGACCTAAAGCTCTACTACAGAGCAATTGTGATAAAAACTGCATGGTACTGGTATAGTGACAGACAAATAGACCAATGGAATAGAATTGAAGACCCAGAAATGAACCCACACACCTATGGTCACTTGATCTTCGACAAGGGAGCTAAAAACATCCAGTGGAAGAAAGACAGCATTTTCAACAAATGGTGCTGGCACAACTGGTTGTTAACATGTAGAAGAATGCAAATTGATCCATTCCTATCTCCTTGTACTAAGGTCAAGTCTAAGTGGATCAAGGAACTTCACATAAAACCAGAGACACTGAAACTTATAGAGGAGAAAGTGGGGAAAAGCCTTGAAGATATGGGCACAGGGGAAAAATTCCTGAATAGAACAGTAATGGCTTGTGCTGTAAGATCGAGAATTGACAAGTGGGACCTTATGAAACTACAAAGCTTCTGCAAGGCTAAAGACACCATCAATAAGACAAAAAAACCACCAACAGATTGGGAAAGGATCTTCACCTATCCTAAATCAGATAAGGGACTAATATCCAATATATATAAAGAACTCAAGAAGGTGGACGCCAGAAAGTCAAATAACCCCATTAAAAAATGGGGCTCAGAACTGAACAAAGAATTCTCACCTGAGGAATACCGTATGGCAGAGAAACACCTGAAAAAATGTTCAACATCCTTAATCATCAGGGAAATGCAAATCAAAACAACCCTGAGATTCCACCTCACACCAGTCAGAATGGCTAAGATCAAAAATTCAGGTGACAGCAGATGCTGGCGAGGATGTGGAGAAAGAGGAACACTCCTCCATTGTTGGTGGGATTGCAAGCTTGTACAACCACTCTGGAAATCAGTCTGGCAGTTCCTCAGAAAACTGGACATAGTACTACCGGAGGATCCAGCAATACCTCTCCTGGGCATATATCCAGAAGATGTCCCAACCGGTAAAAAGGACACATGCTCCACTATGTTCATAGCAGCCCTATTTATAATAGCCAGAAACTGGAAAGAACCCAGATGTCCCTCAACAGAGGAATGGATACAGAAATTATGGTACATTTACACAATGGAGTACTACTCAGCTATTAAAAAGAATGAATTTATGAAATTCCTAGCCAAATGGATGGACCTGGAGGGCATCATCTTGAGTGAAGTAACACAATCACAAAAGAACTCACACAATATGTATTCACTGATAAGTGGATATTAGCCCAAAACTTAGGATACCCAAGATATAAGATACAATTTGCTAAACGCATGAAACTCAAGAAGAATGAAGACCAAAGTGTGGACACTGTGCACCTTCTTAGAATTGGGAACAAAACACCCAGGGAAGGAGTTACAGAGACAAAGTTCGTAGCTGTGATGAAAGGATGGACCATTTAGAGACTGCCGTATCCAGGGATCCATCCCATAAGCAGCTTCTAAACGCTGACACCATTGCATACACTAGCAAGATTTTGCTGAAAGGACCCAAATATAGCTGTCTCTTGTGAGATGATGCCGGGGCCTAGCAAACACAGGAGTGGATGTTCACAGTCAGCTATTGGATGTATCACAGAGCTCCCAATGGAGAAGCTAGAGAAAGTACCCAAGGAGCTAAAGGGATCTGCAACCCTATTTTTGGAACAACATGATGTACTAACCAGAACCCCGGAGCTCTTGTCTCTAGCTGCATATGTATCGAAAGATGGCCTAGTCGGCCATCAATGGAAAGAGAGGCCCATTGGACTTGCAAACTTTATATGCCCCAATATAGGGGAATGCCAGGGCCAAAAGAATGGGAATGGGTGGGTAAGGAACTGGGGGGCGCTATGGGGGACTTTTGGGATAGCATTGGAAATGTAATTGAGGAAAATATGTAATAAAAATATTAAAAATAAAAAAAATAAAAAAATAAAAAAAAAATAAAGAGTAGAAGGAAATTTTTTGTTTGTTTGACAACCTTGAATAGCTCCAGTTTGTATTCAACAGCCTTGAAGGTCCAGAATCTTTCTTACTGAGGTGGGAACAAGCAGTATAGAGCGGTAGAGATGGGTTATTTTTCAAAGAAGAATACATAGTACCAACTATTTCAACTGGTAACCATGGTTTTCAACTGGTGAATTGGGACCAAAGTCACAGAGGTCCTATTCCATATGTTTTGTATATCAGATATTTGCATCATGATTGATAACAGTAGCAAAATTATAGTTATGAAGCAGCAATTAAATGATTTTATGGTTGGGGGTCAGCACATGATGAACTGTATTAAAAGGTAGCAGCATAAGGAAAGTTGAGAACCACTGGTTTAGAAAGATTAAATCTGCTTCAAACATGGTACTTTTTTTGAGTCAAGTTTACTGGTTTTAAATGATGGTAGTAAGAACCAATTCATGCTCTTTTAACTACAGCTCAAGAACAAATGTTCCTCTATTCCCTTTAAATAGGCAAGAAAGGTGACAGTACTTTTGGTGGGTGAGAAGTTTCCAGGCAGTTGGTCCTTTACTGCTGAGGTAATTTTTTTCTTTTGTCAATCTCTGTGGGAGGCAGCAGAATGACTCTGTCAACTCCTACAGACTAGGAACATTTTCATGAAAAATAACACGATTTTACATCTGACTCCCTTGTAAGAAGATTAAAATGAAGGGCTTTTAAAATTGGCATGTTTTTCAAATTGGAGCCCTGCAGGTCAAGGTGGCTGAGATTTCATTTGTGACACTGGTCATTGTTTGTGAGTGACAGTAGGATATTTTATACAAAGGCAGCTGGAGTAGTACAAAGCAGTCTTGGGGACTGGGAGGCAGTGGGAAGGACAGGTAGGGAGAGCAGAATGGTGCTGCAGAGAGTGGGGATAAACAGAAGTGGAGGTCCAAGGACTGCTTGTTCTCACTGTGGTGCCCATAATTCTGGAGAACTATTGTCCAGCAGACTGTGAATTTCAAAGACACAGGACATCTTTACCCACATTTTTTTTCTAAGAGTGAATTACCTATTGAACAGCAGGAAAAACAATGCTCACATTCTTTATAACAAAATTTGTGGGTCATATCCCACAGAGAAACTATAGAGCACAGTCTGAGCCTTGTATTTGCTTTCCTGTCAAGGCTTACCAGGTATGACTCTATTCCACCCCACTGTAATTTGTGAGCAATGCCACATGGTTGTGATCAGAAACTCAATTTCTTCTTCAAGTACTAATGACAATAGTAAAAGTTTTCTTTGGAGATACTTCTTTTTTTCCTTCTAGTAATGCCAAATACTAGCTTGTTAGAAGCATCAGAATAGGTCTAGGGATATTTCTTGTAGTTATAAATATGGCAGAATGACATGGGAAAGATAATCATAAGACCCTCTTTCACTTTCATCCCAATAGCCACATAGTGTAAGTCACTTTTCCTAGCTGCCTTGGTTGTCTCATTCCTGAGAAGGGAGTGCTGCTTTCTCAACCTCATCTGCATGGTGCTTGGGGAAATCATGTGAGAGAATAAACATTTCTCACATCAGAAAGAGGTGACTTCTTTTACTTCTAAGGAATAAGAATAAGACAGTGATTTCACTCTGGTGCCTTTTCAGACTTGTATAACTACTGGACATTGCTATTGCTAGCATTTTGTCTAATCTCTACCCCTGGCCAGAGCCAGGTATGCATAACTCACTATAAAAGGAGCTGTTTGCTCCCTCCTTTCTTGTTCTCTTGCCTTCTTGCTCTTGCTCTGTCTTCTCACCCATTCCCCTTCTCTCCCCATTCCCTTCTCCCTCTCTCCACGTGCTAATAGCCAGCCTCTACTCCTCTACTCTCTCTCTCTCTCTCTGCCTTTCTCTGTCTCTACTACCCTCTCAGCTCCTCTCCCCATGCCCTTAATAAACACTATACTATATATACTATACTATACTATACTATACTATACTATACTATACTATACTATACTATACTATACTTTTATATGGCTGGTTTCTCAGGGAGAAGGGATGCCTCATCATGAGTCCTTGGAGGCACCCACTTCCCCCACACCTTACCACACATCCAGCAAACATATGCCTTCCCTCCTTATCTTTTTATAAAACACAACATTTGGTGTTGTAACTCAGATTTAGAAACTCCATGGGTTCACATCCCCTCTGCTACCTCAAGTTCAGATATAAGCATATACAAATATAACCTGTTACTTTCTTACCTAAACTCAGTTTCCAGCCCAAACTTTGGAGAACTGGTAAGCTCCCCCCACCACCGAACTGGTCAGTGTAAACATCCCCATGGTCCCAGGGGGGAGTTCTTGAGGTCAGAGCCACCCCTGTGCAGTCCTTGATGATGGAGACATAGAGTCTTTTCATTGACCATTGTTCTAGGACATTTTCCTTTGAGTGAGATTTTTCTCTCTCCTCTGAGGCAGTTTCTTTCTCACTGCTGAGAACCCTAGGTCTAGGTGAACTGCTTTCCCACTGTTGCTCAGTGCACTTGCCCAGAGTTCAGCCCCAAGATCACCATGTGATGACTTGGTGACCTGGCCTGGCTGTTGTTATCTCTGGTTATTAATTGTATCCTCAGGACACTGGTAGGGGTAACTAATAGCTCTACTCTTACTCAACAGGTTGGTCTTCACTACCTTGTCCCTATTTACATCCCAGTCTAATTCACAGTACCCAACAAGCAATATCTCTATATGGCCACTAAACTGGCATTTTAAAACAACTCTCTTGCTAGTGATCTATAGTGTTGCCCCCACCCCATTCTCTCTGGTCATTTGCTCTGCTCCTGGTTTGCTGTGTGGAAAGCAGGTCTGGTACCACCTCTTGCGTTCTGCCAGGGGCTTTGTCTGCTGAGACATTGCTTTCCTGCATGCCTATCTGCCCCTGTCTTTCTCTCTCTGTCCAGGACTCTGTGCCCACATTCTTTATGTGCCAACATCCCTCCCTGGCCTGTTCTCATGGCCTGTGTGCCTGCCCACTCAGTTCAAGTCACAGGCCTAAACCTGCCCAGACATATTTTCTGTCACCACTGTCTCATGCCACCACTGCCAGCTCTCTGATTCCTTTTCCTTTCTGGTCCATACCAACTCTAATCAAGTGTTTCTGTGCTAATGCAAAAGGTTTTTTCCCTGCTTATTCAACTTATCAAAGTTACTTAACAATTAAGATTTTCATTCCTATCCTGTCTTGGTAAATGACTTTTGCTACTGCCACTAAGATACAGTGTATTCTATTTACTATATACATTCTCAAACAAGTAATTTAAAAAACACAAGCTGTTTAGCTCAGATATGACCTATAGATACCACTCTCAATCTTGTCAGAAATCTACTACTTTATATTAATATTTAAGTTTATGACATAATCTCCCAAAGCCTAACAGCTTACCCTGCAAGAACCCAGAAGATATAGACACAGCTACAAGAGACTGCCTGGATTGTGGCATGATAATCACTGAGAAACATTTTAGGCAAGACTGGATATCGGAGTCAAATGACTCATATGGTCTAAATCAAGGTGAGTCATTTCTCATTTCACATGTATCTATTCCACAGAAAAAAAGCTCTCCATCTTCTGTGATTGAAAGCCAGACTGATTCTTCCCTAGTTGCCATGGAGCCACAGGGACCTGGGAACTGTTTGGACTATAGATGAACTCTGTCATTTTTAATTACTACATGACTCCTAGATTATAATTTATTCTTTCCAATATTTCTGACTACATTGAAAGCTGATGTAATTGTAACTTGACAGCTAAAAAAACAGACCTACCTAGCTTCTTAACCTAAGGTAATCCACCACTATATTTACTCATTAATAAATTTGTTGACTAGCTAAGACGGCCAGATTTCTTATAGACTTCATAGTAAATGATACACAAGTTCAGATATAAGCTTATACAAATGTAACCTGTTACTTCCTTATGCAAACTCAGTTTCCAGCAACTATTTCAGATGTAAGCTTTCACAAATGTAACCTGTTACTTCCTTACCTAAAATGTTTCCATCAACTAAATGCTTTATGTTTCCTCCTCTTGCTATGCCATTGTCCTAACACTAACCAATAGAGTTCTTATAAACTTGCCCAACTCTTATATTCCACTATATGATCCAATGTATAATCACAAATTCAAATTTAAGTTTTCTTTGATTGTCTTTTAACTAGACGTAAAAGTGTTTCTCGTTATGTATATTCAGTCTCCTATACAGAAGGAAAAAAATCCCTTCTTGTTCCTTCTGCTCCATGAAAGGTTTTTATCTTCTATAAGCTCACCTTAAAAAAATGTTCATGTTGTTAACTCATGTTGTTATGCTTTTTGAAAGCTTATAAGCTACAGGAAACCCACTCAGATCTACCTCTCATGGACCAAATGGACTCCATCCAGATTAGGACATCTGCTAATCAATAGCCTAAAGTTCTCACTTACTACCTATTCTAGATGGGGGGGGGGGTGTTCCTCTCCTCTTCCTGGGTTTGGTACTCACCTCCAACCACCAAGACCTAAAGGTTCCAAATGTACACCTAAGAAACAAAAATTTTCTCTCAAACATACTTTATATACTACATATATATATATATATATATATATCATATACTACCTATTATATATATATATGTGTGTGTGTGTGTGTGTGTGTGTGTGTGTTTCAACATCTTGTCAAGTCCAGGCACTTACTACAATCCAGGACAGTTCCAGATAAGCAACCCCCAAGCGTTCCAATTTTCTCTCACAGACACAGATGCTTCTACTGGACCTATCCCTTCTGATCTATGCACACATGGTTCCACAATCCCTGGACAGCAAGGAAACAGTCAAGTTGCCTAAGCCTGGACCAACATCCCCATACCCATTTTCCTAAGTTTCCTGGAAACATCTCACCCTCCAAAATCAGCAGGAAATAAGATCACGGTGAACCTATTCCTGCTCCACTATTCCCTTTTTCTATTTTTTTTCTTTTTCAATTAAACCAAAAGAGGAGAATGTTAGCATTTGTCTAAGCTCTGTCACACAGTTACCTGGCAGTAGCCAGGTGTGCCTGACTCACTATAAAAGGGGCTGCTTGCCCTCTCCTCTCCTGTTCTCTTGCCTTTTTGCTTTCTGTCCTCTTGCCACTTTCCCCTCTCTCCATTCCCTTCCCCCTTTCTCCACATGCTCATGGCCAGCTTCTACTCCTCTACTCTCTTGTTCTGCTTTTCTCTGTCTCTACTACCCTCTCAGCTCCCCACATTAAGACCTGAATAAACTCTATTCTAAACTATACTGTTGTATGGCTTGTCCCTCAGGGGGAAGGGATGCCTCAGCATGGGCCCGTGGAGGCACCCTCTTTCCCCACACCTTACCACACATCCACCAAAAATATTCCTTCTCTCCTTATATTCTTGTAAAACATACCACTGTATTCCTCTGGTCTCCGTTGCAAATGCTGGAAGGACAGTAACAAGGGGTGTTTCGAGGACTGTGAGAAAAATTGTTACTAACTACCCTCTCTTAAAAACTGGGGGCTCTAGTACTGTGCCGTCTTAGGTTGACATGATCAGAATGCCAAAGCTGTGTTGAGACCAGAAGAAATAGTATTTACATACATGTACCATGTAGTAAATGCAAATATACTGGGAGGCAAAGTGAAAAGGAGGATGACAGGTGGACCAGGTAAGACACAAGGTTAAGGATCAGATAAAAGTCCTCTAAAAAGTTGTCTTTCCTAGCATCTGAATGACTCAGTGTTTATTCATCTTCTGCTCCTTTTCTTTCTGTGTATGACTCAGGCCATAGAATGCATTCCCTCGGCTTTGTATTATACTGTAACAGTGACCAAAACATCTATTGTCCTCTGTCTTGCAAACACATATTATCTTACAGATACAAAAGTGTCTTGATATAATAGAGAAAGAATATGGCCTGCCCATATTTTTCCCTTGAAGATGAAGCCTAAAGGAGCTACTTTTAAGATTAGTATGCCATGCATCAGAAAACAGCTGATCCTTCCTTGTAAATCCCGCCATTCTTTACATAGATGAGAGAAACACAGTAAAAAGGTGCTTACTTTTCTTTGGATGCCATTGCCATTTTTAGGATGTCTTTATAGGATGTTGTAAGAGCATTTTTTTTCTTATAAAAACAACATTTAATTGGGGCTGGCTTACAGGTTCCAAGGTTTAGTTCATTATCATCAAGGTAGGAGCATGGCATTATCCAGGCAGGCATGGCACAGGCAGAGCTGAGAGTTCTGTCTTCATCCAAAGGCTGCTAGTGGAAGACTGACTTTCAGGCAACTAGGGTGAGGATCTTATGCCCACACCCACAGTGACACACCTACTCCAACCAGGCCACACCTCCAAATGCTGCCACTCCCTGGTCCAAGAATATACAAACCACCACATTCCACTCCCTGGCCCCCATAGACTTGTTCAAACACATGAGTCTATGGGGAACCATACTTAAACATAGCATAATGCAAAATGCATTTAGTCCAACTTTCAAAGTCCTAATAGCCTATAGCAGTCTCAACAATGTTAAAAGTCCAAAGTTCAAGGTCTCTTCTGAGATTCATCCAATCACTTAACTGTAATCTCCAAAGAAAGACAGGATTCCAGCTGGGCAAATTCCAAACTCTGTATCTCCATGGATGATGTCAAAGCGGTCTTCAGATCTCCACTCCTTTTTCATCTTTGTTGACCACAACAAACTGCTTTCTCCTGGGCTGGTTCCACTCCCTGTTAGCAGCTTTCCTCAGCATGTATCCCATGGCTCTGGCATCTTTAACATCTTTGAGTCTCCAAGGCAATTTCAATGTTACAGCTTCTTGTTTCAGTATCTGGGATTCCACTTGATCTCTTGGACTCCTCCTAAGGGCTGGCATCACTTTTCCAGCTCTGCCCTCTATAGCACTCTAAGCTCAGGCTGATCCACTATGCTACAGCTGCTGTTCTTGGTGATCATCCCATGGTACTGATCCAATACACTGGGGTGTTCCACTCCAACTAGGCTTCACCAATAGCCTCTCATAGGCTCTCTTCATGGTGCCAAGCCTCAAATCCTTTACATGACCCCTTCAGTCCTGGGCCATCAACTACAGCTGAGGCTATACCTTCTCCAATGGCCTTCCATGACATCTCACAGTGCCAAGCCTCAGCTGTTCTTCATGACAACTTCATGCCTTCAAAACCAGTACCCCCTGGGTGATTCTTACACAATACCAAGTCCAGCTGCAGCACAATGTACAGTAAGAGCAATTCTTAAGGATAGGAACAGTTTCAAGTCTATAGCATAGGTGATTTTCAAGTTAGCATTTCATCACCATACACTGATTCCTACAACATTTCTTCTTTCATTTTCAGTCCCCAACCAGCCCAGTAGGTGAACAAATGGCCTGGGACGAGGAAAAACCCATTCTTTCACATTTTAATTGCTTTATTTTCATAATCAGAGCTGGGAAGGAGTTGGGTTGGAGGGGATGAAGATGCTACTGGAAATCTGTGCTAGTTAGAAGTTTTTTTCAACAGGCTGGCAATCCAATGTTATTCAATCATATTTGTAAGTCTTTTACTCCACTTGTTCAGGTTAACTTGATCTCTAGGGAGAACAGTAGGTCATTCTGCCTTTAAACAGCTCTTGGGCTGTTCTTTTAACAAATACATAATCAGTGCTGGGCAAAAGAATACAGTAGACATAATTTCTTAGGTTAAGAACTCAGCAAACATGGTAAGAACTAGCATGATGCATGCTAGATCCTTCAGGTTGATATATATAGTCTTTCACTTTCTCATAGTCCCATAGAATGAGAAGCTTGGGCAAGGCATGTTGGCATACATTAGGGTTCAGGCTTCAAGGGAGGGCTTCTTGATCTTCTTTTATGCCAAATATGAGAATGACTATACAGTGGCTTTGGGGTTACAGAAGGCTTTGCCTGGGCATTCACTTTCCAAGGATCTTGCATAATCTTGCTATTATCACCTGCAGAACCTGTGCTGATCTTCTAGCTGGATATGAAGCCACCAAATGCTGGGTTTTGCCAGTCAGCATGAAGAATGCTGTAAGGTATCAGGTGACTTGTGCCATCCCCAAATATCTTCTGTAGGAAGCTGCTTGGATGACATAAATACATTTTCCTTTTTCTTACCCAAAATTTCTCTCATACAATTTCTTTTAGTGTATAATATATAATTTATTATATTGGTGTTTAATATTAATATTTTACATGTTTAATACTTTCATATTCTATAGCAGCTCCATTTGACTGAGTCTTATAATTCAAAATATATCTAGGAATACATACCTGATAGAGACTGTGTATGTGTTTGTGTGTCTGCCTATGTTACTACAGAGTTAACTCATTAAAAACTCTCAGCTGATTCTTCTAAAATGACAGATAAACACTCTGCCAAAATGATTGCACATAAATATAAATATTTGAAAGGGTGCATTGAGAGGCTGCTATGAAATATTCTGGATTTAGACCAACTTTGGCCTATGTATCACAGGAAATAAAATATTCCTTACTTTTTTGCTTTCTTCCTGTCACTATTGCTGAGCATGTGATCTCCTGTCTCCTTTTCTAGGGATTAAACAAAGGATTAAAAATCCTCTCTCAGATAAGCGTGGACTCTGAAATTCATGGAGAATGTCATACATTCTCTCAAATAACTGTCAGATATTGTAATACAGTTGCTGTGAGTTCAGTTTCATTTCTGCTGAGAGTTACCAAATTTCTTAATTTATGGTGAACTTTTAACTGCATATGTAAATAGATCTGAAAAATATTCAACATGGTGGTGGCTCTTGTTTAACCTTTTAATGATGGCAACGCATCTTTCCCAAAGTAGTTTTATATTTCTATTGCCATGTATGGGAGCTCCACCCACACTGATCTGTACTTGTTATAGAATCGTCTTTTTAATGTTATTCATTTCCACAGCTATGCTATGGCATCTCATATGGTTCCAGTTAGTATTTTCATGAGTAATTACACTATATAAGTTTTTATGTGCTTATTTGCTCTTTGAATATCTTCTTGAAGTGTGTTAAAATCTTTTGCACATTTTTCTTGGTATTTTTCACTGTTGAGCATGGAGAGTTCTTTACAAAGTCTAGAGTGTGTGCACATATGCAAAGTACATATGGCATCATTATTGTAATTTTCTCTAAGTATACATTTTGTATTTTCATGCTCTTTAATGTAGTCTTGAGAGGAGCAAAAATTTTAACTTTGACACTACACATGATTCTTACACAGATACATACACACCTACACACATACAAACTGGTATCATTCTTTCAGTGGTATAGCAAGAAATCTTTACCTAATCCAAAGTCATTAAGTCTTTCTCTTAAAGCTATACTCTAGAAATTTTATATTTAGATCTATGATTCATTTTTTATTTTGCATATATTATAGATATATCAAAATTCTTTTTAAAGTATATAAATAGCACTACTTTTTAAAAAATGTTTTCTTGATTTTCTGTAAATCACTTCTTTTCATTTAAAAAGTTAATTGATAATGTATTTGTGAGCCTGTATCTGGACTCCATTCTGTTTCTATAGGTGTATATAGGCAGAGATTCCCTAATTGTCTCTTGATTTGTTCAATAAAGACAGCAGAAGCTAATCATTGGGTGAAAAATGAGGCAGGATTTCTGGGCTGGACAGGAAGGGAAAGGGATGGAAAGAGAATTGTTTTTTCAGACCAGGCTGTGGAGTGGATAGGAAACTTCAGACATGTAGGTCTCTCGGGGCACAGATAGTTTGTAGCCTCCGCAGGTGGCTGTGGAACCTAAGGAGGATGGGGCAGGATACTCTTCACCCAGCCTTTGAATTATCTGGTCAGTTGTAAAATACAAAAGTCTCTAGTGTATTTACTTCCTCTGAGCTAAATGGAGCTGGATGAAATGGCCATTGCCAGCACCTGGCAAGGAGGAAAGGCAGTGCTCTCGGGAATACAGGTGGCAGCTGTTCTAGGAGCATAGCTGGGATCTTATGAAAGCATTAGCTAGCCGAGGGAGTTGACTAGATGGCAAGCGGGCGGCTGCTAGTCCCATGGCCTAGCTAGAGCAAGCGCGCATTTTTAAAATTACTTGCCACAGTTGTAACTTTATATAAATATCATACTCTGTTGATTCCTGTAGCTTTATACTAAGGTTGACAGTAAAATAGCTTAAATACTCCAAGTTTTTGGCCCCTCTAAAAACTTCTTGTATTCTTTAGGTTCTTTGTAGATCCATATGAATCTTGGAATTAATCTGTAAATTTTCACAAAAATATTGCAGAGATTTGCAATGAGTTTTCATTGAATATATAGTTCAATAAAGGGATAGACTGACATCTTGATATTTAGGTCTTTCACATCTTATATATGGTGTTCTTTATAAATAGCCTTTTAATTTTAATTTGTAGTGCTATATTGCAAAATACTATTAATTTTGTATATGTATTTTTTCTGCATAGTTCTCATAAATTTACTTACAGTTCTAGTGGACGTTTTGTAGATTCCCTTGCATTTTCTACGTATTTTATCAGGTTACAAATGAAGGTACTTTTAGCCTCTTCCTTTACATTTTGAAAGTTTCTCCTTTTTGTTTTGTTTTGTTTTTATTTTTCAAGACAGGGTTTCTCTGTATATCTCTGGCTGCTCTGGAACTCACTTTGTAGACCAGGCTGGCCTCAAACTCAGTAATCTGCCTGCCTTTGCCTCCCGAGTGCTGGGATTAAAGGCATGCGCCACCACGCCCGGCTGAAAGTTTCTCTCTCTCTCTCTTTTTTTTAAATATAATTTTTATTAAGCTTTCGGTAGAACATCTAGTAAATAGCTGCCTAAAAGAGATGGGGAGGGGTAGGGGTGGAGAAATGGCTAAGCAGTTCATAGTACTTGTTTCTCTGATTTCAATCCCCAACAATCACATGGTATCTTATAACTGATTATAGTTCCACTTCCAGTAAACATGATGCCCTCTTTTCATCTCCATAAGGATTTATGCCTGCATGTGATGGACATGCAGGCAATCACTCCTAAATTGAATACATCTTCTTTAAAGAGGTAAAATAAGTAGAAAACATTGTCTTTTTCTTAGTTTTAGAGGGAATGCACTTGATTTTTTTTATTTGTGTCATATGCTAGTGACATTTAATTTTTTGAGATTATAATATAATTACATCATTTCCCTTCCCTTTTCTTCTTGCAAACCTTCTCATATACTCTTCCTTGCTTTCTTTTGAACTCATGCCCTCTTTCTTCATTTATATGTATGTTGTTATATACATATATGTTGTATGCATATATATACATACATTCCTAAATACCTATCCTATGTACAAGCTGCTTATATAATGTACAAGTTTATACATTATATATACAAGTTTATATAATGTTACATATAGACATTATATATGTATATATACATATATAATGTTTTCAGGGCTCACCATTTGATATTGATAACCAATTGTTCAATTGTTGTGCTCTTCCCTGGGGAAGATTTCTCCTACTCTCAGTGTTCTTTGGTTGTGATTTTCTGTAGTGGTCTCTGTCTACTACGAAGAGAAGTTTCCTTGATGAGGAGAGAAGACTACACTTATTTATGGATACAACAACAAATACTTAGAATACAGTTAGGGATTATGTTGGTTTAGTAGAATGGCAGTTGTAGGTTCTCCTGCAAGATTCATGACTTTACTAGCCCTGGATAGTTAGTATTCACTACCAGGCATGATTTCCCTCTTGTTGAACAGGTCCTATGCTCTTACATCCAAATAGAGAGCTGTCAGTTATCACCAAGATATGTGTGCCACTACTGTATCTTTAGAGTTATTATAGTGCCATGATGGTCATTGTTGTGGTGCATACATGTCATAGCTGAATAGGACTGTTGGTTGCTTCCATCTATTGGAAGCTTCCTTGGCAGCATGTGCTACCATGAAACTGCTCTTCAGTGAGGAAACCTTCAAGTCTGTTACAGCTCAAGGGCTTCTGGTCCCTCTGTGTGAAGTGCATGGTGTTTTCAGCAATAGGCAATAGTTACTTCCACCTCTGGAAGTAACTAATGACATGTTTTGGCAGTCTCTCAGACAACCCTGGCCAACAATTTAAAAGAGGACTATTCATTTCCAGTGTCAATGGAATGATATTGCAATTAGGGAGGAAGTGGGGGCAATAAGTATAAAAGCGGGTAGGAGGATAAAGTAACAACAACAGTGCCTAAGGAACCATACTATTAGCTATCTGCCTAAAATACCTATAAGGCATGTAAGTTGGTATATAAATATAAAAATACACCTTAAATAGCCTTTTTCCATCTGTGCTAACAATGCTGCCCCAAAGAGCAACAGAACATATAACAATGCCCCTCTCAACCAAATAAACACAAAAATCTGCACAATGTTTAAAAATCCCTCTTATCATATTAAGGAACATTTATTCTTTGTGTACCAAGAATCTTCCCTCTTTTAATTCTCAAATGATGTTAAATTCTGTAAATGCTTCTTTAGGCCTATTTAGATGACCTTTTTCCTTTATAGTTTTTTTTATGGTGAAAAAATGTTCTCTGGTATTTAAAAAAATGTTGGACAGATGTTGTGGTACACATCTTTGATCTCAGCACTCGAGAGACAGTGACAGGTAGAACTCTGTGAGTTCAAGGACAGTCTGGGCTACATAGGGAGATTTAGAACAGCCAAAGCTACATAGAGGGACCTTGTCTCGACTTTGTCACTATATACATTTTGTTGAATAGGTTTTGTTCATATCTTGCTCTTTTTTATGTCTATGTAAACGAGAGATATTGTTTATGGTTGTCTTCTTTTACAATGGTTACATAGTTGTGGTACCATCCCTCATTGAAAGGGTTGATAAGTATTGTATTGTTTGCAAATTTATGAAATATTTGTATAGAATTGGAATTCTGTTGTTACACTGTTGGTAGAATTTACCAGTAAAACTATCTGGGCCTAGAGTCTTTTATGTGGAGAGGGTTTTTAGCTACAAATTTAATTTCTTCAGAGAGACAAGTCAATTTTCATTATCTGTTTTTACTCAAGTGTATCTTCCAAGGAATTTGCTATTTTCATCAAATAAAATTAAATTTTTTCTTTCAACTTCTAAATGATGAAAATAATGTAATAAATTTATTTCGAATTGGCAGGAAGCCTCAAAGGTTTTTTCAAAGAACCTGTGGTTTCTAGCACCTAGATGGCAGCTCACGATGTGTTCTAACTCACTTCCAGAGAAGGCGATGCCCGTTTTTAGCTTCCACAGGCACTGCACAAACATACATGCAATGCAAACTCTTGTATCCATAAAATAAAAATAAAATTTAAAAATTATTTATAATGTCCCTTACCCTTTTATAATATATAGAATTTCCAGAGTATCTATTCTTTCATTTTAGATGTTGTTAATTTGTATCTTCTCTTCTTTTTCTGAGTAATAATGGATAGAGTTTTATTATACTATTGATATATTGAAATAGCTAGATTTTATTTTACTGTGTTAATTTTTCTGTTTTATTGATTTTTCTCCTCATTGTTATTTAGATGCAAGTGGGCAAGTGGGTTTAGAAGCACCCTCATAGAGTCAAAGGGGAGGAAGGAAAGGGAGGGTGGGATGGGGTGTTTGTGGAGGTGTAACTAGCAAGGGTGATACCATTTAAAGTATAAATGAATAAAATGGTTAATAAAAATCTTCTTCTGCTTAATTTATGTTTAACTTGTTCTTTTTCTTTAGTTATCCAAGACAGAAACTAAGATTATTGATTTGAAACCTCCCTTCTTAGTAATTGACATGTAATTTTTATGTGTATAATACTTTCACTTATATTTTTAAAAATAATACATTCTGATTTCTCTTTTGATTTCTTCTTTGAACAAGGAGTTATCCAGATGAATATTACTCAGTTACTAAAATTATAGGGTTTTTCCAGAGATCCTTTCAGGATTGATTTTCAAGGAAATTCCATTGGAGTTTAGAGAATATATTTGTTATGACTTGCATTCTTTAAAATTAACTGAGGTTTGTTTTATAGTGCAAATAATGTGTATTTTGGAAAATACTCCACTTGTATTCAAGAAGAGTGTGTTCTATTAGTTATATAGTATTATAGTACATTTTGTATGCACATATATTATGTGATCTTTTAAAATTCATATATTTTTAATCTTATAATTAAATGAAAAATATTAAGACAGTAAGTTTCTCTTAATAAACTCACTTCTAGATAATTATGAAATGGCCTTAATAATCTCTGGCATTGTTTTGTTCATAAATGTACTTTGTCTACCTTTAATATAGCTACTTCATCTTTATTTTGATTGATGTTAGCACATTTTCATTAGTTTAGTTTTACACTTTTTGCCTCATTATAGAAAATATACAGATATAATTGCTTTCTAACTCCATCTGAAAAAATGTCTTTTTCTGATATATTCAGCACTCGTACATGTTGTCTAATAATTAATGTTGCTAGGATTTCATCTTCATATTTGTTTTCTACTTGTCAATTCTGAGTTTTCTTTCTTTTCTTACCTCCTTTTAATTTATAATTTCAAAAAACATTCCATTTTCTTTCCATTGGTAGCTTATTAGTAGTTTCTTCAGGATGCATAGTGACATTATTATCTTGCTATACAGTCAGTCTTCATGTGGGATTACACAATCTCAAATATATTAAAGAGGCTTTACAATATACTTCCATTTCTCCCCTAATCTCAACCTCTCTGCTATTGGTTTCATGTATATTAGTTATGCTAGAAGCTCCTTCCTTTGTTATTCTTTGTGTTTAGTTGACTATCTTATAAAGAAATTTAAATAGCATCACCTAGTTCTTCATGTAGTTACCATTTCCTTTGTTCTTTATTCCATCTTATAAACCCATATTTCAAATCACAAAGAATTACTTCTTGTTCCCTCAGAGAAATCCTTCAATATTACTTACAGAACAGCTCTACTAGCAATGACTTCTTTCAGCTTTTGTGTTTCCAATGCCTTTATTTTATGTTGGTTTTACAAATTTTTAAAAACATTTTAATTCTATTAATTATTTTATTTATTTATATTCCAAATGTTGCCCCCTTCCTGGTTCCCCCTCCACAAGTTCTTTAGCCCATCCTCCTCTTCCTTCCTCCCCCCTCCTCCCCCTCTTCCTACCTCATCCCACTAGCATCCCCCTTCCCTGGGACATCAAGTGTTTTACAGGATTAAGCTCATTCTTTCCCCACTGAGGCCAAACAAGGCAGTCCTCTGCTATATCTGTAGCAAGGGGGGAGGGGGCAGGACACAGACCAGCCCATGTATGCTCTTTAGTTGGTGGCTTAATCCCCAGGAGCTCTGAAGGGTCTGGGTTAGTTGACACTTTTGGTTTTGCTATGGGGTTGCCATTCCCCTCAGCTCCTTCAATCCTTTCCCTAACTATTCTATAGGGGTTCCCTATCTCTGTCCAATAGTTGTCTGTAAGGATCTGCATCTGTCTCAGTCAGCTGCTGGTAGAGGTGCTCAGAGGACAGCCATTCTAGGCTCCTGTCTGCGAGCACAACATGGCAACAGGAATAGTGTCAAGGTTTGGTGCCTGAGCACAATTGGGGCAGTCTCTGGATGGCCTTTCCTTCAGTCTCTCCTCCATTTTTATCCCTGCATTTCTATTAGACAGGTCCAATTCTGGGTCAAGAATTCTGAAGATGAATGGGTGGCCCCATGCCTCAACTGGGAGCCATGTCTAACCACTGGAGATGGTCTCTTTAGGTTCCATCTCCTGTTTTTTCTTAACGATTTACATTTTATTTTTATATTTTCCTGTTATTTAAAATAGATTGCTTTTTTCACCTAATATATCTTAATTATGTTTTTCATTCCCTCTACTCTTCCCAGATCCTCTCCATCTCTCCTATCATCCAGATTCACCCCTTTTCTGTTTCTCATTAAAACAAAAACAGGCTTCTATGGGATAATATAATATAATATATACAATAAAATGTGATAAAACAAAGATAAAAGCATTAGAATTGGACAAAAAGGAAGAAGAAAACAGGAGGAAAGTTTCAAGAGAAGGTACAAGAAACAGACCTACTCATTTGAACACTCAGGGATCACCTCAAAAATACTAACCTGGAAGCCATGATAGATATGCAAAGGCCTACAGGGTAAATGAAAAAAAACCATATAGATAGATAGAGAGGTAGTTTTTTTTTTTTAAAGGAAGAGCCCTGACACATCCTTATTTGACAAAACCTCCAAAGATAAATGAGTTCATTGTCTGTTGGCCAGCTACTACTGAACGTGCTGTCTACTCAGAAGATAAATTTGTTTCCCCATTGAGACTACTTTGAAAGAAACTAATTTTTCCTTTGCCAGAGCTTGTAAGTTAGATAAATTCTGGTTAGAGTATATGTGTGTGGGGGTGTCCACTTCTCCTTTCAACTCTGGTGCAGACCCATGCAGTCCCTATGCATGTTGTCTCAGTATCTGAGACATCTGTGGGTCTGAGTATATGTGGGTCCATGCATACATCAATCCTGTTTATAAGGGCTTGTGTCCTTGGTGTCCTCCATCCCCTCTGGCTCTTACACTCTTGTTTCCTCCTCTTTCAAGGGATTCTCTGAGTCCTGAGGAAAGGAATTTGATGAAGATGTCCATTTTAGGGCTGAGTGTTCCAAGGTCTTTTACTTTCTACATAATGACTGGCTGTGGGATCTTTGTATTTATTCCTGTCTGCTGCAGAGGGAAGCTTCTCTGATGATCAAAGCTCTGAGTATATAGCAAAAGCACCATTAGGAGGCATTTTATTGCTACTTTTTTTTTTTTGAATAGTAGTATTTGGTTTTACACTAGGTCTCCCCTGGCTATCTAGTCTCAGGTTTTTGGTTGCCCAAGCAGTATTGGGTTTGGGTTCCATCTAATAAAATGAGCCTTAAGTCAAATAAGGTATTGGTCGGTTACTCCCACAAAGTTTGTGTCACCATCACACTATTATATCTTACAGGCAAGACGCCATTGCAGGTTGAAGGGCTGGGGTTTGGGTTGGAGTTTATTTTTATCCATTAGAAGCATGCAGAGTACCTTCGTTTTACACTTAACTTTTTGAAAACATGCTATATCATTATAACTTTTAAAACATCCTAATATAATTCTAAGGTCTGTGTCAGCTCTAGATAGTTTTCAAATGATTTTTATCTTTTTTTGTAGGTCTCCTTGTTCCTTTTTTGTAGTATTTTCAGTGTTTTACCTAAATGTAATTTATACATAATTTAATGTACCAATTTCATGTTTATATATTAACAATGTTATGCATACTATCAATATTTTAAGCAGATATTTACTGAAATGGCAAATCTTGTGAATTTATCAATATAAATTTTGGTTATTTATACCTTACTGGGATTTTTCTGTGATATAATTATTTTAACTGGAAATTAATTTGATTCTTTCATCTTTTGCTTTTAAGATTGCTTAGGGAAGACCAGAGCTGTATTTTGTTTAAAGCTAATTATTTCCTATATCAAAGCAGGTTAGCTTTCTCTATCATACTTGACTGGTAGAAAAAATTCCCAGTTCTGTGTAAAAGTGAGGTTTTATTCTCCTTAATCCTTTCTTCTTTTTAATTCACAAATTAAAATTGTGTGTATATATATCATATATACTAAATGATACAAATTACTATATGTTATTTTGTGTATATACCATTTATTTGTGATAAAATTGTAATTTTAAAGATGACTCTCCTCCCAGGCTGAGGCAGCTTCATCTCATGTATGCAAAGATTAATACTGAGCTAAACACTTGAAGATTCTTCTGCAATGTACCATCCCAAGAACTATCATTACTTTAATATTCCTGGGTTCTCAGACCCATCTTCTTGGTTTGGATAGTCTGCTGTGTTTGCTTGATTTACATTGCCCTGTGCCCTGGAATTGATCTTCACTTGATAATTTTATTTGTGAAAATGAATGGACTCAGAAATATCCAAATATCTGCCAAAACATTAATTCTGAGTATATCTGTGAGGGTGTTTCTAGAAGAGATTAGAATTTCAGTCAATAGATGAAGGCTAAGTAAAGATCTATCTACTTCATGAATGAATGTTCATGGCCTCTATCCAATCTATGTAGAACCTCAATTAATCAAAAATTGAGTTGGGACAAACATCTTAGACATAAATATTTCTAATTTTCAGAGTTCAGTCCTCAGACTGAGTCTGACTTACATTCCTATATTTCTTGGTTTTTATTTTTTTTTATTTATTTATTTATTATTATTATTTTTTTTTTTTTTGGTTTTTTCGAGACAGGGTTTCTCTGTGTAGCCCTGGCTATCCTGGCACTCACTTTGTAGACCAGGCTGGCCTCGAACTCAGAAATCCACCTGCCTCTGCCTCCCGAGTGCTGGGATTAAAGGCGTGCGCCACCACGCCCGGCTATTTCTTGGTTTTTAAACTTGGATGTGACAGCTTTGTGGGAACTAAAAGGGGGCTGGGGAAGGAGGGGGAGGGAGGATAGCCCATGTCTGCCTAGAGTTCCTCCTATGCTCTGGGCAGGCAGATGTGAGAGGGCTGCCAGAAGCTTTCTACTCTGCCCCAGGTGGGCATCTAAGCCACTGACCCCACTCGATGGGGGTGGGTGGGAGGTGAACAAGGAGCAACCCCCTATCAGGAACCCCCAGGCGACACCTTGTAGCCCTGGGTTATGGGAGAGAGGACATAGGCAGAGAGGTTTCCACACAAGTGAGAGTCTGCGCAGTGGGCCTTAAGTCCAGGAGATAGTATATGGTTTTAGAGCTTTATTATAGAAAGGCAGGGGGAAAGAGAGAAGGTGGAAAAAGAGAGAGAGAGAGACCGGCCATGGCCAAGAGGAGACAAAGGGGAAAGGGAGAGAAAGAAGAAAGGCTAGAGAGTAAGAGGGAGGGAGAGGAAGAGAGAGGAGAGGAGAGTAAGGGGAGTAAGAGCAAGAGAGCAAGAGAGTGAGGAGGGGCTAAGAAGCAATTTTTATGGTATGTTGCTATCTTTATTGTTGCTAGGTAACTGGGGAGGAGTGTAGCCTGAAGGTCAGAAGCTTGGGGCATTGCCTACGTGACAACTAACCATGCTTCTCTTGTGGGGGCTGAGGGGGTAGTAACTTTGACAGGAGCCAGGGTTCCAGGAGACATGAGAGAACTCCTTCTGTCCCATGTAGGTGACTTATCACACCTCGTCCCAGGGTTCAACATCTAGCCTCAACTGGAAACAAGGCTGTCTGTGTATAGCCCAGTGCCCCACACAGCTTGACTTCTATAATTGTATGAACAAATTCATGTCCCCTCTTGGTTTTGTTTTTCTGGGTAACCGTGATCATGGTTGCCTGGGGTAGCTGCTGTCTTGAAAATTATTTATATCTGTAATCTATTCTTTTGTCATTTCAATTGGGAGATTTGTTAGCCTTTCTTTAGGCTCTGCCCAACAGTTGCCTAGCAACAGTCAGGTATGAACCTGGCTTGCTATAAAAGGACTGTTTGCTCTCTCTCTCTCTCTCTCTCTCTCTCTCTCTCTCTCTCTCTCTCTCTCTCTCTCTCTCTCTCTCTCTCTTTCTCCTCTCTCTCTCTCTCTCTCTCTCTGACTCTCTCTTTGGCATCTATCTCTCTCCCTCCCTCTCCCCCCTTTTTCATGTGTTCCTGGCTGGTCTCTTCCTTTTTTCTCTCTCTTCTTTCTTTCTGTCCCTCTCCATCCCCCTTCTTTCCCATACCTGCTTCTCACGCCCCAAATAAACTTCATTTTATACTAGATCCAGTCATATGGCTGGTGCTCAGTGGGGATGTTTCAGCATCATGCCACCACATTACAAAACATATCAAGATTAATCTGGTGCTCTTATTTCATTTTGTCTAAAGATAAAAATACTGAATAGTGGGTTATTTTATTTGCTATAATTTAAGGGGAATGTTCCTGAGTCCTAAAAGCAACAAACAAACAAACAAAAATAACAAAAAAGAAAAAATACAAAACAAGATTCCAGAAGGAATTTATGTCTAGCCCAAACTGAAAACCCTATTTTAATGCAATCATGGATTGAAAAGTAAACTCGAAAAGTCTAAAAACACATGGATTTTTTTTAAAGTAAGTAACCTATTTATAGGAATCTTTTCGGGCATAAAAAGATCTTTTGCTCTTTTTTCATAATATTTTTATATTACCAAAACAAATATTTTACATTAGCATAACTAAGATTTGTTGTTCTCCTTATAAAGGAAATATACAGGGTTCACAAGTTCAACTTTACAATACTGCAAAATAATAAACCTATATACAGCACACACCAACTCTTTAGTTTTTAATTTTACTCTGTCTCTAAGTTTCTTGTTTTATACTCTCTGAAGGTGCCAACCATAAACCAAGAAGAATCTCTATATAAAGCCTCATGGACTAAGAAGTAAGAATTTTGACATTCATTATTTTTTTAAAGTTATTTATTCTATGTACATGAGCACACTGATGTATCAGACACACCAGAAGAGAGCATCAGATCTCATTACAGATGGTTCTGAGCCACCATGTTGTTGCTAAGAATTAAACTCTGGACCTCTGGAAGAGCAGTCAGTGCTCTTAACTGTGGAGCCATCTCTCCAGCTCCTGGGAATTCATTCTTAAATTTGTCTTCTACATCTTTTTGCCTATGTATCCACTATTTTGACACACTCCAAACTTTATTATTTCTGGTATATTTCTACTTAGTTAGAAATTTTCTGGAAATACATAAGTAATCTGAATGTTCTTCTGTCTTCAGCTTTCTGGTTTTGTGCCCAGTAGCCCAAGGTCAGCTCTTCTGAATCTACTTCCTCACCTAAGTTTGCATCCATCCACCAGAAGCCATAATGAGATCAAGCCCATCAGTATGCTTAGCTATATGGCAAGAAACATAATTTGAAATTTTATCAAATCAGTAAACAGGGTGAAAAAACCAAGTCATTATTGCAGTCTAATCAAGTGGTAGAGTCAAGTTTTCATATTTTATATAAAGTCTGGGAATTATTACTGTTATTTTGACTTCTAAATAAGGATTTTCTTCTTTTTCTGAATTTTCTTCTTGTAGATTTAATTTAAAGTTTTGACATTCTCCTTTTTATATTCCTGAATCTTATGGAGTAGAGTTTTAAAATGGCTTTAAAATGGTATTTTTTTTTTTTTACTTTGGGCTTCACTGGTAATTCCTTGGTGAATTATAAATCTGTTAATGAGTCATAAAGAATTATTTTATTGTTTTCTACTTCATTTTAATACTCACCTTGGGAAACAGGGGAAGTTTGTCTCAATTGTGATATGAAGTAGACTATAAAGACATTAAGCTCAGTTCATGTCAACTTGGATCTTAACAGGTAATAGTACCCCACAAATCAAATGTTTTAATGAGAGAACTGATTACAGAGATGTGGGCTTGGTTAAAAAAAAAAAAAAAAAAAAAACAACAAAGAATGGTGAAGCATTTAGATACTGGTATCAACAGAAAGCCATTATTAGACTTAGGCCTGAAGGAGCAAGGAGAAAATGCATGTTATAGAGTCATTGAACAAGGCAGAAGTGGAAGCTTCACAACAGGAGGTACAGTCACAGGGAGTACAGCTGTGTCAAGTGAAGAAACACACTAACCTCACTCTCCTAGCATTCTCAGTTCCCCATGAATTCCTCTATAAGCATATTCAGCCTACAAGTCAACTGGAAAGGAAATGCAGTTTATATGGCTGCCTAAGTCACACAGCACAACAGACAAAGACACATAACACACATAAAAGGTGTTAAACAGAGATGCAAAACAGAAAAGCTATCCAAAAAAATGTTTGCCCCTTTCTGAATCCTAGTTATTATGTCATATAATTACTCAATTATTATAAGCTGGCAACCAGAGTAAGCATAATTGACGTAAGCTATCCTTACAAGCTTTATAATTACACATAGGCCATTTGCAAAATATTTAAATACCAACTAAATTATTTTTGGAGTAAAATTTCAGAAATGATGCTAGAGTTTTCAAAGTTTAATGGGGTCTTGTATAATTTTCCCCCAAAGGCAGTCTGTGAGACACATATCTCTTATTTTCAAAGGGCAAATGAGCTACCATGGTATGCACCTACACTCACTGACCACTGCAATTTTAACTTCTTTTAATGTTCAAAATAAAACACAGATCCCTAAGTGCCCTTGTTAGCTAGCCTGCTTTTAAAAATACTTCCCTAGAATACCACAATTATGTGAAGGATGTGTCATAGTCTGCCATTGTCTTGAGAAAACATGAGATGAAGGACATTCTTTTGCCTTTTAAAAACAAATTCAGTTCTAGGCATAAGTGCACAACAAAGGAAACTTTGGTGGTGTCATCTGAATTCCTCTATGCAAACTGGAAACTTTAGACCTTTAAGCTTCCTCTATTATCTTCTAGTAAGGGCTTGCAAGAGCTGATCTGACAACTCACTAGCAGCCTCAGCATTTTATGTAAAGGTCAATACTATTTGGTCTTTAGCCACAATTATAACAAATTCTAAACAAGTACAGTTCCAGTACATTCAATATAGATGGAGAGCCACCTCAATGTACCAGGCATTGTGTGCAATATTGGATCAAAAGTAATGGGCAAATATCATGTGGTATGTAAGGTTATAATGGAGGCTTTTAGACTATTCAACCCACTTGAGTTAGCAAAGCTTCCTGGTGACTAATACACTTTTGAAGTTTAAGGAATTTCATTTCTAGTGGAGAAATGAAGGTAAGAAGGGTGGGACACGCAAGAAGCACATCACAGCTAAAGGCACAAATGCATGAATCAGCATGATGAGTGCTGGGAACTATACCAGACCTTATTAGAAAAGAAGGGAGTGGTAAATGATCAAGCTTACAGAAGTCAATAGAACAGCTGAAGTCAAGGGACTTCATAATACACTTGCTCAAAATATTGGGCATGTATAAGGAGGATATTTCAAAGGATGAAAGTAAATATCAAAGTAAGTGTTAAGTCAAAGTGGAAGATATCTCTAGGTATCAGTAGCATAGCAACAATGTAGAAAGCCAGCTGTGGGATGTTTCAGTTGTCCATAATATCATGAGGGTTCAGATATGATGAACAACTGACTCATGATTGATTACACATAGAGCTCTTGGTCAGGATATTGGCAGTGTAAATAATCCCAAACTGTACATAAAATGGATGTCAATTTTATCTTGCTTTTCAATCTTAAAAGATGAAAAGGAATTCTATCAGTTCACCAGTAAGTAACCTAAGGAGATCAGAGACTTGCCATCACCCTTTTCAGTGTCATCTGCACAGATATCTGAGGGTAGATGTGAAGTTTGGCAGAAATAGTGAGATAATGATATTGCCAACAGCCTATCCAGGAATAATTCGAATAGTTTATGGAATTCAGATTGATAATGATTATCCTTTTAAGATTTTCTAGAAAAGTAATTTTCTTCCCATGACCAGATTAGGCAAAAATGGCTTTCTGCTGGTCTTGCACTCTGACTCTTAACTTACAGGTTAATATTTGTCCATGAGAAATAGTGAAGATCCAAGACCAAGCATTTTATCCTCACAACATAATAAAATGTCCATTTTGATAAGGAAATGATATTTATTGAGTCATTCAGTAAAGTACATGGAACAAAAAAATCCCACAAAATTAATATCTACTCTACATTTTAACCAGAAGTTAATTACAAATCAATTGTGGAAAAGAGAAAACAATAAAGGAGGTAGAATAGAGATGTGCTTCATTACCTTGGTAAAGATTTTTAAGTTGAATGCCAAAAGCATCAAACAAAAAGGGAAAGTTAAATGAATTTGGCCATGTGTATAAATACATTGAGTTACTTTAAGAAGTGTTGTTCGGAAACCTACGGAAACTCAGATCTAAAGTATAATAAGAAAATGAAAGTACCCCAGTGGAAAACTAGAGAAAATATTATTCACAAAACAGAATAAGCAAGTGACTATTAAGTTTATGAGATAGTATTAACCTAACATTCATCAAGGAAACTCTAATCAACATAATAATGATATACTGTTACAAACTCATTAGAATGATCAAATTTTAAGAATGAAAATAGCAAATACTCATGAGGCTGTAGAGTAACTGGAATTGTCTTAATTGTACTGATAAAACAGTGCATATATACAGGCACATTAGGAAACTGCTTGAAGCCAGGCAGTGGTGGTGCTCGCCTATAATCCCAGCACTCGGGAGGCAGAGGCAGGCAGACTTCTGAGTTCAAGGCCAGCCTGGTCTACAGTGTGAGTTCCAGGACAGCCAGGGCTACAGAGAAACCCTGTCTCAAAAACAAAACAAAACAAAACAAAACAAAACAAAACAAAACAAAACAAAACAAAGCAAAACAAAACAAAACAAAGCAAAACAAAACAAAACAAATCTGCTTGAAACTATCTGCCAAACTTGAGCATACATGTACCTGGTATTTACATACATATACTTCTGTACATACCATTCCCATTCTCCCCTTCCATAGCAGTCATCTGCTGTATATAATAT
The DNA here is from genome assembly GCF_978045245.1 of Mus caroli. Taxonomy (NCBI): domain Eukaryota; kingdom Metazoa; phylum Chordata; class Mammalia; order Rodentia; family Muridae; genus Mus; species Mus caroli. The sequence goes on along the minus strand of NW_028227260.1, from coordinate 140,278,884 downwards.
ATATCTTTGTTTGAGTGAGGCAGGTCTCACTAAATAGCCAGAGATAGCTTCAAGATTGCTGAAAACCTCATGCCTCAAGTTCTAGGGCCTAGATTTATATCTGTAAGTTACTATGCCTGGCTTTCTGTCTCTCTGTCTCTCTCTCTCTCTCTCTCTCTATATATATATATATACACTTTCTCTCTCCATATATATATATATATATATATATATATATATATTTATTTATATCCATTAACCATTAAATACTCTTCTTCCAATCTTGTTATATGTGTATATTATATATCATATATGCATTATTTATTATATATGTATATAACATATACATATATATATACAATGCATCATGTACATGTGCATATAACATATATTTTATAATGTGTATACGCATATATAAACATATATGTATGTGTGTATTTGTATATGTGTGTGCGTGTATTCTTTTTTTCAGTTGTTTTTTTAAGACATAACCTAACCCTAACAACGGCCAGCCTCCAATTCACCATTAGATGACTATGAACTTCAGATCCTACTGTTGCTACCTCCTGAACACTGAGATTGTGGTGCTCAAATCTCACCCAGTTTATATTATGGTGGGAACCAGGGCTCCTTGCCTGCTAGGTAAGCATGCTAATAAACTGAGCTAACTCACTAGTTCCTTCCTTCCTTCCTTCCTTCCTTCCTTCCTTCCTTCCTTCCTTCCTTCCTTCCTTCCTTCCTTCCTTCTTGCCTGCCTGCCTGCCTGCCTGCCTGCCTGCCTGCCTGCCTGCCATCCTTTCTTTTAAAACTTAGTACTGAGTTTTAAAGATTTATCCATATTTCTACAGGTGTATGTAGTCTAAAATCTAGCAAATAAAACAAGATCATGAGAAGTATCAGATAGTGTTGTATTTTGTAAAAAAGTAGGAAGGAATATGTTTGGTGGAGATGCAGTATACGGTATAGGGGAAGAGAGTGCCTCTGCAGATTCATGTTGAAGCATCCCTTACCTTTCTGAGGCACCAGCAGCAAGATGGTTTAATATAGAATAGAGTTTATTCAGGCCATGGGGAGAGGAGTTGAGAAGAAGACAGAGATAAAGAGAGGAATAGAGGTCAACCATGAGCACATAGAGAAAGAGTGTGGAGTGGAATGGGAAGAAAGGGAAAAGAGGGTGAGGGAGCAAGGGCAGGAGAGCAAAAGAAAGAGGAGGAAGGGCAAGCAGCCCCTTTTATAGTGAGTCAGGCATACCTAGCGGTTTCCAGGTAATTGTGGGACAAAGCCTAGAATAAATGCCAACAGATAGTATGTAATTTGTGTTTTGTGGGTTATATGGTCTCTGATACAAGTCTACTCTCCCATTATAGCATGAATACAGACATATACAATACATAGCCAAATAGATGTATTCATATTCCAAAAAAATTACTTACAAAAGACCCCTCACCAAAAAAAAAAGTGGATCAAAAAACAGGTGGACCAAATTTGAATAATAGACCACAGACTTTGATTTGTTGTTGTTGTTGTTGTTTGTTTGTTTTTCTTCTTGTTTTTCCCCCCACACACACAGGTCGCTTTTCTACCAACTTTTTATGATGTCCCAATAAGACCAGGTAGGAAGGGAGTTTGACTTGATGTAACCAAGGAAATTACAGGTATATCTTGGCAATAATTCTCCCTAGTGGTTAAAATGCTCTTTTGTAGATAATGGTACTTGAAAATAAAGTTAGGTTCCTCCTACTATGTCAGAAATTAAGGTCATGGGACATTCCCAATTGCTCTACAGATGAAATATGAAGAGTTTGTGGGTCCAACATACCACAGCTTCATCATAACATTATTTACATTGTGGTATTGACTCCTCTTATGGGATTTTCAAGGCAAGTGTGGGAAGAAACATCTGAAATAGGAGACATAAAGGATCACCTTACCTCATAAATATGCTACCCTAGCATGAATATTCATGAAAATACCTTACATAGTAAACTCAAGATCTCTTTTCTCCACACCCTTGGTTCAACCCACTCCAGGTTCTCTAGAATACTATTGCTTTACTTCTGTTTGCTAATTAAATCTTATCTTAAATAGCCTGTGCATTCCTCCAAGAAGACAACAAGATCTGAGAAAAAAAATCCATCTTGGTAACATACAGAGCACATCTGCCACCTTTTACTATCCACTGTTGAACTGTGAGGTCAATTACCTTTCTAACACAATTTATATTGTGAGAAATAATGTAACTGTCTATCTATCCATCTCCTTGTGATCTTTACATTGTAAGTGGCCTGGTAATTACTTGATCACAAAGCAAATCAGTTACTTAGATTATATACATCTAAGTTTCTCCAGAATACTTATACCATATACTTCTACCATTGAGACAAGAATTTTCCAGCTTTTTACATTCTCATCAATTCTTGACATAATTTATGTGTCTAAGTTTTATTACTGCAATATCTTAGTTTTTATTTCTGATTGCAATTGTAACTATTTGTGTAACTATCTGGTTAGAACATATCTTCCATATAACCCTATATAAGTTTCATAAGATCAAGGACCTTTCCTGGTTTTACCCATTGATCTATTTGTACAGTCTGTCATAAGCCTGCTCATAGTATGTATTCTCTAACAACCTTTTTAAAATGTAAAGATGTTTTTCAAATGAAAATGGTGTTAAATATACATGAGCTTATCATAAATCAAAAATCTCAGTAAGTAGCAAATGCATTTAACATAACTATCATACTGGGTGTCCCGCTTATTAACATAGCACTGTATAGAGTTGTTAGTTTTCTCTAGTGATCAAGGATGAGCAGGAGCTATAGCTCACTGCTTTTGTCCATCATCTCTTCACTAGTCCAGGAATAGAACCAAACTTAAAATCTAAAGCACAGAAAGGATAGCATTTCCACCCCATCATAAACTTGTAAAATTATAAGTAAAACCATTACATTATACTTTGAAAACTTAGATGTATATGAGTACTTCAGCTACTAATGTGGATTAATACAGAATTATCACATAAATAAATTATAGGTTTTGTGAATATTTTTGTAATTTGATTACATAGTTCTTGGTGTGAACTTTATAAGTGACAATGTTGTGTCACAATGTCAAGAGATGAGGTGTGCAAAAATCTTAGAAAACACTCATTTCTTTCTTGACAAGTTTGAACTGGTGACCCAAGGTAAAACAACAAAGGAATCTACTTAGAGAAACAGGAGTCTTGACTCAAAGAAAACTCATAATTTGGGAAGAAGGCAACCTGTAAACAAACAAACAAAACCAACTTCATTCATTCCATTATTCACAAAACCCACTGGGCAATTATCTTACTAGGTACTAGACATTATATACAACAGACAAGATAGGCACCACCCTGCCCTCAGAGAGCCCATAGTATGAGTAGGAAATTATCAGACACATGAAGACACATAGCAGGTGTCCTCTAAGCCAGTCTAGTAGTAGTGCTAAAAACACCCTTATGAGTGTCATCAAATTTCCCTGGTGAAGGGATTTCAAAAGAATTCAAGGATTCATAAGGGAGAACATTAATATTCTATAATATTATAAGAATAAGTGTAACTATGTCTTCAAGCTGTTCTGCAAATAGTAGAGCAATTTAAAGGACTTTAAGATAAGTATGCTCAAATCATTCCTTCTCTAATTATTCTATTTCTGACTCCTCTAAGAAGAATCACTGTGGTGGTTCCTTTTTTTCTTTAGTTATTATGAAATACAATCTCTAGAATCATATTTCTAGAGACTATTATGGTTCTTCACCAGTAGCCACTATAATCAATAATGAATAAACAATAGTAAGCTATAACTGGTCTAATGAAGTTTTGATAGTTTAACTATTTTAGTAAAAAATCTAATTCTTAGGAAAACTAGAGTGGAAAATAGTGTATGGACTTCATTGACGAGTAGTCCCACTTTCAGTACCTACATATGCACTCTGAAATTTTTCTTTAAATACATTCATAGAATTAAACATCCCTAAAAGGATACATTTTGAAACAGTTGCTTCAGGTTTTTATTTTTCCTTTTAAAATATCATCTTCATCTCTGTGTTCCCATTTTCACTAGTCCTTCCTCTGAAACCTTTAAAAGCAAGATCTAGTAGGAATTTATTTGCTTCATTTTATGATTGGAAGAAAGTCTGGTCCACAGCCTACATTTTTAGAAACAAAAGTAGGATCAAGAAGGTTAATTAACTTGTCATGAACTCACTGTGTACATTCATCGCAGTGGGAGGCCAGGAGGTGGGGGAGAGCAAAAGAAATATCAAAAGACTTCTACAGGAAGAAGCAAGAGTTAAGAAAACAGAAACTGGCTGCAAGGAAGATCAGAGGCAATATAAAAATGCTCACCCTTGGCATGCAAACTACCTTCTCTTGTTTCTTTTTGAGGGATGCCATGTAATAGCTCTGAGAACTACTGTAGTCAGACTAGTTTGCAGAGCATAACTAAGCACATTATTAACTAAGTATTTTTCAAATTCAGTGGCAATTTCCTCCTTTCTCTAATCTTGGAGGAAATAAGCTATACCACCATGCTTCTTGTTGGGTTCAATCCACAGAGGTATATGTATGAAGTAGGATAAAAGGAAGCAAACAGGGGGGAGCTTCCACTGGGTGGTCTGTCTCTCCTCCATTTGCCAATTTACATAGGGTCCTTCCTCTTTCTCAGGCTTATCAATGACTAGGGCTTCCTGGTGTGCTACTCTACAAGTGCATGACATTACACATTTGTTCTCACAATCCTTTATTTAAAGTCCTCTTATATGAACCTTCTGACTTCAACTGTGGTGTCCATGTAATCTTAGTTGATAGGCTATTTCTTCTAGGAAAAACAACAATATCATCTTTGTATGTACATAAAAGACATATACATAAAGATATACACAAGTAGGCTCCTGGGGAGATAAACATGCTTCCCTGAACCTCCATTTCTATTATAGTGTTCAGCAGGAGCTTTTGCTTATGTGATGAGATCTCCTGCAGGGCAAGACCTTCATAGCAAAACATCACCCCAGAGGGGGCCTACAGTTTAGTTTGGATGCTGCTGAAAGGAAATGGTCTTGTTACCCTGTGTTTCCTTTGGTGAAGGTAATGCTTCCTTATGGAAAAATAACTCTGTGCTAAGGTATTTTATGCTTCCCTGTTTCTCTAAAGACTGCCATTTCCTTTTTAAAAAAAGAGATATTTTAATGTACATTCAACATAATTTTTCAGGGGAATATGAGATGGAATAAAAAGGAAGAAGGGCTAATATTTGGAGAAATAATTTTATCCTGGTACCCCATAGTGGGAAAAGGGATGAGGGAAGGGGGAAAGGCAATGGAGGTAGGGGACAAAATAGCCAGAAAGAGTGTAGAGCTTGCTGCCAATGTGTAGCACTAAGGACTGCCATTTCCTAGATCATGTTTATCTGGTTCGCTTTATGAATGTACAGAGAAAACACAAACACATTTTGTGAAGAGTTCACTTAGGAGACAGAAACAGCCATTTTAACACTGCACATATTTCTATGCTGGCAAGGCAACGAGCCTTGTGTATTTCCCATGATCTTGGTGATGGTCTTCTTTGTGGACTAAGGTTGCTCTCTTAATCTAGTCTTTCTACTGTGAAATGTGGATGTAGACTTCAGCTACTGGTAACTTACTGCATTTTCAGTCTTACTTTAGCTACTTTGCTGAAACAAATCACAAAGGAATTTTTTGACATTAAAAGAAAGCCCTTTTCTATGGCTATGTTTGGATCAGAAAAAAAACAAAACAAAACACTTTAGTGATGCTCAGAAATATGCTATTAACCATAACTCTTAGAAATCCGACAGTGCAAAGGTTCTCCTTTGCACCAGATTTTTACCTTTATTAATTATTACTGTGTTATTGTAAATTTAATCTAAATACAATTCAGAATTTTATTTATTTACTCAGTTAACAAAGTATATTAAGCACTTACCATGTTCCAGATACTGAAGAAGGTATGAGCAATATTTAAATTTTTACATTTTATTTTAAAAGTAATTCATATTTCACACTCAATATTCTATTCCCTGTCCCTCCCCTTCCACACTCTGACTGTTCCACATCCTACAACTCCTCCCCACCCCACCCCGTCTCCACGTGGATGCCCCCACCCCCACCCTACCTGACCTCTAAACTCCTGGAGGCCTCCAGTCTCTTGAGGGTTAGGTGTTCTCTGAATAAACACAGACCTGGAAGTCCTCTACTGTATGTGTGTTGGGGGCATCATATCAGCTGGTACATGCTGTCTGTTTGGTGGTCGACTCTCTCTCTCTCGCTAATGTCCACTTATTAGTGAATACATGCCATGCATGTCCTTTGGGGTCTGACACTCAGTATGACATTTTCTTTTTTTTTTTTATTACGTATTTTCCTCAATTACATTTCCAATGCTATCCCAAAAGTCCCCCATACCCCCCCCCACTTCCCTACCCACCCATTCCTATTCTTTTGGCCCTGGAATTCCCCTGTATTGGGGGCATATAAAGTTTGCAAGTCCAATGGGCCTCTTTTTCCAGTGATGGCATTTGCCTGCAAAAGTCAGGATTTCCTCATTCTTAATAGCTGATTAGTATTCCATTGTGTAAATGAACCACATTTTTTCTGTACCCATTCTTCTGTTGTGGGACATCTGGGTTGTTTCCAGCTTCTGGCTATCACAAATAAGGACACTATGAACATGGTCGAGCACGTGCCCCTGTGGTATGGTCGGGCATCTTTTGGGTATATTCCCAAGAGTGGTAAAGCTGGGTCTTCAGATAGATCTATTTCCAATTTACTGAAGAACCTCCAGATTGATTTCCAGAGTGGTTGTACCAGTTTGCAATCCCACCAGCAATTGAAGAGTGCTCCTCTTTCTCCACATCCTCTCCAACATGTGTTATCACCTGAGATTTTGGTGTTAATCATTCTGACTGGTATAAAGTGGAATCTCAGGGTTGTTTTGATTTGCATTTCTCTTATCACTAAGGACTTTGAACATTTCTTTAGATGTTTCTCAACCATTCTAAATTCCTCAGTTGTGAATTCTCGGTTCAGTCCTATACCTCGTTTTTTAATTGGGTTGTTTGTTTGTTTGTTTGTTTTTGTGATTAACTTTTTGAGTTCTTTATATATTTTGAATATTACCCTCTATTGGATGTAGGGTTAGTGAAGATTTTTTTTTCCCAATCAGTAGGTTGACGATTTGTCTTATTATCGATGTCCTTTGCCTTAAAGAATTTTTCCAGTTTTATTAGGTTCCATTTATCAATTGTTGATCTTAGAGCATGAGCCATTGGAGTTCTGTTTAGGAAATTTCCCCCTGTGCCAGTGAGTTCACAACTCTTTCCCACTTTATCTTCTTTTTTTTTTTTTCACTGTTTTTTTTTATTACATATTTTCCTCAATTACATTTCCAATGCTATCCCAAAAGTCCCCCATACCGCCCCCCACTTCCCTACCCTCCCATTCCCATTCTTTTGGCCCTGGCATTCCCCTATATTGGGGCATATAAAGTTTGCAAGTCCAATGGGCCTCTCTTTCCAGTGATGGCCGACTAGGCCATCTTTCGATACATATGCAGCTAGAGACAAGAGCTCCGGGGTACTGGTTAGTTCATCATGTTGTTCCAACTATAGGGTTGCAGATCCCTTTAGCTCCTTGGGTACTTTCTCTAGCTTCTCCATTGGGAGCCCTGTGATCCATCCAATAGCTGACTGTGAGCATCCACTCCTGTGTTTGCTAGGCCACTGCATAGTCTCACAAGAGACAGCTATCTTTGGGTCCTTTCAGCAAAATCTTGCTAGTGTATGCAATGGTGTCAGCGTTTAGAAGCTGCTTATGGGATGGATCCCTGGATACGGCAGTCTCTAGATGGTCCATCCTTTCATCACAGCTCCGAACTTTGTCTCTGTAACTCCTTCCCTGGGTGTTTTGTTCCCAATTCTAAGAAGGGGCACAATGTCCACATTTTGGTCTTCATTCTTCTTGAGTTTCATGCGTTTAGCAAATTGTATCTTATATCTTGGGTATCCTAAGTTTTGGGCTAATATCCACTTATCAGTGAATACATATTGTGTGAGTTCCTTTGTGATTGTGTTACCTCACTCAAGATGATGCCCTCCAGGTCCATCCATTTGGCTAGGAATTTCATAAATTCATTCTTTTTAATATCTGAGTAGTACTCCATTGTGTAAATGTACCATAATTTCTGTATCCATTCCTCTGTTGAGGGACATCTGGGTTCTTTCCAGCTTCTGGCTATTATAAATAGGACTGCTATGAACATAGTGGAACATGTGTCCTTCTTACCGGTTGGGACATCTTCTGGATATATGCCCAGAAGAGGTATTGCTGGATCCTCCGGTAGTACTATGTCCAATTTTCTGAGGAACCGCCAGACTGATTTCCAGAGTGGTTGTACAAGCTTGCAATCCCACCAACAATGGAGAAGTGTTCCTCTTTCTCCACATCCTCGCCAGCATCTGCTGTCACCTGAATTTTTGATCTTAGCCATTCTGACTGGTGTGAGGTGGAATCTCAGGGTTGTTTTGATTTGCATTTCCCTGATGATTAAGGATATTGAACATTTTTTCAGGTGCTTCTCTGCCATTCGGTATTCCTCAGGTGAGAATTCTTTGTTCAGTTCTGAGCCCCATTTTTTAATGGGGTTATTTGACTTTCTGGAGTCCACCTTCTTGAGTTCTTTATATATATTGGATATTAGTCCCTTGTCTGATTTAGGATAGGTGAAGATCCTTTCCCAATCTGTTGGTGGTTTTTTTGTCTTATTGATGGTGTCTTTAGCCTTGCAGAAGCTTTGTAGTTTCATGAGGTCCCATTTGTCAATTCTCGATCTTACAGCACAAGCCATTACTGTTCTATTCAGAAATTTTTCCCCTGTGCCCATATCTTCAAGGCTTTTCCCCACTTTCTCCTCTATAAGTTTCAGTGTCTCTGGTTTTATGTGAAGTTCCTTGATCCACTTAGACTTGACCTTAGTACAAGGCGATAGGAATGGATCGATTCGCATTCTTCTACATGTTAACAACCAGTTGTGCCAGCACCATTTGTTGAAAATGCTGTCTTTCTTCCACTGGATGTTTTTAGCTCCCTTGTTGAAGATCAAGTGACCGTAGGTGTGTGGGTTCATTTCTGGGTCTTCAATTCTATTCCATTGGTCTATTTGTCTGTCACTATACCAGTACCATGCAGTTTTTATCACAATTGCTCTGTAGTAGAGCTTTAGGTCAGGCATGGTGATTCCACCAGAGGTTCTTTTATCCTTGAGAAGAGTTTTTGCTATCCTAGGTTTTTTGTTATTCCAGATGAATTTGCAGATTGCACTTTCTAATTCGTTGAAGAATTGATTTGGAATTTTGATGGGGATTGCATTGAATCTGTAGATTGCTTTTGGCAAGATAGCCATTTTTACAATGTTGATCCTGCCAATCCATGAGCATGGGAGATCTTTCCAGCTTCTGAGATCTTCTATAATTTCTTTCTTCAGAGACTTGAAGTTTTTATTATACAGATCTTTCACTTCCTTAGTAAGAGTCACGCCAAGATATTTTATATTATTTGTGACTATTGAGAAGGGTGTAGATTCCCTAATTTCTTTCTCAGCCTGTTTATTCTTTGTGTAGAGAAAGGCCATTCACTTGTTTGAGTTAATTTTATATCCAGCTACTTCACTGAAGCTGTTTATCAGGTTTAGGAGTTCTCTGGTGGAATTTTTAGGGTCACTTATATATACTATCATATCATCTGCAAAAAGTGATATTTTGACTTCATCTTTTCCAATTTTTATCCATTTGATCTCCTTTTGTTGTCAAATTGCTCAGGCTGGGACTTCAAGTTCTATGTTGAATAGCTAGGGAGAAAGTGGTAAGCCTTGTCTAGTCCCTGATTTTAGTGGGATTGCTTCAAGCTTCTCATCATTTACTTTGATGTTGGCTACTGGTTTGCTGTAGATTGCTTTTATCATGTTTAGGTATGGGCCTTGAATTCCTGATCTTTCCAAGACTTTTATCATGAATGGGTGTTGGATCTTGTCAAATGCTTTTTCCGCATCTAACGAGATGATCATGTGGTTTTTGTCTTTGAGTTTGTTTATATACTGGATTACATTGATGGATTTCCGTATATTGAACCATCCCTGCATCCCTGGGATGAAACCTACTTGGTCAGGATGGATGATTGTTTTGATGTGTTCTTGGATTCGGTTAGCAAGAACTTTATTGAGGATTTTTGCATCAATATTCATAAGGGATATTGGTCTGAATTTTTCTATCTTTGTTGGGTCTTTTTGTGGTTTAGGTATCAGAGTAATTATGTCTTCATAGAATGAGTTGGGTAGAGTACCATCTGTTTCGATTTTGTGGAATAGTGTGTGAAGAACTGGGATTAGATCTTCTTTGAAGGTCTGATAGAACTCTGCACTAAACCCATCTGGTCCTGGGCTTTTTTTGGTTGGGAAACTATTAATGACTGCTTCTATTTCTTTGGGGGATATAGGACTGTTTAGATCATTAACCTGATCTTGATTAAATTTTGGTACCTGGTATCCTTCTAGAAACTTGTCCATTTCATCCAGGTTCTCCAGTTTTGTTGAGTATAGCCTTTTGTAGAAGGATCTGATGGTGATTTGGATGTATTCAGGATCTGTTGTTATGTCTCCTTTTTCATTTCTGATTTTGTTAATTAGAATGCTTTCCGTGTGCCTTCTAGTGAGTCTGGCTAAGGGTTTATCTATCTTGTTGATTTTCTCAAAGAACCAGCTCCTTGATTGGTTGATTCTTTGAATAGTTCTTCTTGTTTCCACTTGGTTGATTTCGCCCCTGAGTTTGATTATTTCCTGCAGTCTACTCCTCTTGGGTGAATTTGCTTCCTTTTGTTCTAGAGCTTTTAGGTGTGTTGTCAAGCTGCTAATGTGTGCTCTCTCTAGTTTCTTTTTGGAGGCACTCAGAGCTATGAGTTTTCCTCTTAGAAATGCTATCATTGCATCCCATAAGTTTGGGTATGTTGTGGCTTCATTTTCATTGAACTCTAAAAAGTCCTTAATTTCTTTCTTTATTTCTTCCTTGACCAAGGTATCATTGAGAAGAGTGTTGTTCAGTTTCCACGTGAAGGTTGGCTTTCTATTATTTATTTTGTTATTGAAGATCAGCCTTAGTCCAACGTGATCTGATAGGATGCATGGGACAATTTCAATATTTTTATATCTGTTGAGGCCTTTTTTATGACCAATTATATGGTCAATTTTGGAGAAGGTACCATGAGGTGCTGAGAAGAAGGTATATCCTTTTGTTTTAGGATAGAATGTTCTGTAGATATCTGCCAGATCCATTTGATTCATAACTTCTGTTAGTTTCACTGTGTCCCTGTTTAGTTTCTGTTTCCATGATCTGTCCATTGGTGAAAGTGGTGTGTTGAAGTCTCCCACTATTATTGTGTGAGGTGCAATGTGTGCTTTGAGCTTTACTAAAGTTTCTTTAATGAATGTGGCTGCCTTTGTATTTGGAGCATAGATATTCAGAATTGATAGTTCCTCCTGGAGGATTTTTACCTTTGATGAGTATGAAGTGTCCCTCCCTGTTTTTTTGATGTCTTTGGGTTGGTAGTCAATCTTATCAGATATTAGAATGGCTATTCCAGCTTGTTTCTTCATACCATTTGCTTGGAAAATTGTTTTCCAGCCTTTCATTCTGAGGTAGTGTCTATCTTTTTCTCTGAGATGAGTTTCCTGTAAGCAGCAAAATGTTGGGTCTTTTTTGTGTAGCCAGTTTGTTAGTCTATGTCTTTTTATTGGGGAGTTGAGTCCATTGATATTAAGAGATATTAAGGAAAAGTAATTGTTCCATCCTGTTATTTTTCTTGTTAAAGTTGGCATTCTGTTCTTATGGCTGTCTTCTTTTAGGTTTGTTGAGGGATTACCTTCTTGTTGTTTCTAGGGCGTGGTTCCTGTCCTTGTATTGGTTTTTTTCTGTTATTATCCTTTGAAGGGCTGGATTCGTGGAAAGATAATGTGTGAATTTGGTTTTGTCGTGGAATACTTTGGTTTCTCCATCTATGTTAATTGAGAGTTTGGCTGGGTATAGTAGCCTGGGCTATAATTTGTGTTCTTTTAGTGTCTTTATAACATCTGTCCAGTATCTTCTGGCTTTCATAGTCTCTGGTGAAAAATCTAGTTTAATTCTGATAGGCTTGCCTTTATATGTTACTTGGCCTTTTTCTCTTACTGCTTTTAGTGTTCTATCTTTATTTATTGCATTTGTTGTTTTGATTATTATGTTTCGGAAGGAATTTCTTTTCTGGTCCAGTCTATTTGGAGTTCTGTAGGCTTCTTGTATGTTCATGGGCATCTCTTTCATTAGATTTGGGAAGTTTTCTTCTATAATTTTGTTGAAGATATTTGCTGGTCCTTTGAGTTGAAAATCTTCATTCTCATGCACTCCTATTATCCGTAGGTTTGGTTTTCTCATTGTGTCCTGGATTTCCTGGATGTTTTGAGTTAGGATCTTTTTGCATTTTCCATTTTCTTTGATTGTTGTGCTGATGTTCTCTATGGAATCTTCTGCACCTGAGATTCTCTCTTCCATCTCTTGTATTCTGTTGCTGATGCTCGAATCTATGGTTCCAGATTTCTTTCCTAGGGTTTCTATCTCGAGTGTTGCCTCATTTTGGGTTTTCTTTATTGTGTCTACTTCCCTTTTTAGGTCTAGTATTGTTTTGTTCATTTCCATCACCTGTTTGGATGTGTTTTCCTGTTTTTCTTTAAGGACTTCTACCTGTTTGATTGTGTTATCCTGTTTTTCTTTGAGGACTTGTAACTCTTTAGCAATGTTCTCCTGTAATTCTTTAAGTGAGTTATTAAAGTCCTTCTTGATGTGCTCTACCATCATCATGAGATATGCTTTTAAATCCAGGTCTAGCTTTTTGGGTGTGTTGGGGTGCCCTGGACGGGGTGAAGTGGGAGTGCTGGTTCTGATGATGATGAGTGGTCTTTGTTTCTGTTAGTAAGATTCTTACGTTTACCTTTCGCCATCTGGTAATCTCTGGAGTTAGTTGTTATAGTTATCTCTGTTTAGAGATTGTTCTTCTGGTGATTCTGATTACTGTCTATCAGCAGACCTGGGAGACAGGCTCTCTCCTCTGAGTTTCTGTGGTTAGAGCACTCTCTGCTGGCAAGCTCTCCTCTTACAGGGAAGATGCACAGATATCTGGTGTTTGGACCTCCTCCTGGCTGAAGAAGAAGGCCCAAAACAGGACCTTTCCCAGATGCTGTGTTGCTTTGGCAGGTCACAGAAGCTGTCAGCTTCTGTGGTGCACACTCTCACCTGTGCAGACTAAGTTTCTCAGTTCGGCAGAGTCCTGGATCCAAGATGGCGCTCCCTGTTCCTGAGGCAGAGGGCTCCCATGCTGGGCAGACTCCTGTCCTCCTCTGGCTGGGAGGGTGGCCGGATGTTTGCGGCCCGAAAAGGGTGCTGCCTCAGCGGCTCTGTGGCTCCCGCCTGTCCCAGAAGCTGTCTGCCTCTGTGGTGCACACTCTCACCTGTGCAGACTAAGTTCCTAAGTTGGGCGGAGTCCCAGAGCCCCAGCATTTTCATTAACTTCCCTGACCAAGTTCTCACTAAGAGTTGTTCAGTTTTCACATGTATGTGGGCTCTATGTAGTTTTTGCTGTTATTGAAGACCACCAGCCTTAGACCATGATGATCTGATAGGATGTATGGTATTATTTCAATATTTTTGTATCTGTTGAGGGCTGTTTTGTGACCAATTATATGGTTGATTTTTGGAGAAGGTCCCATGAGGTGCTGATAAGGTGTACTCTTTTCTTTTAGGGTGAAATGTTCTGTAGATATCTGTTAAATCCATTTGGTTCATAACCTCTCTTAGTTTCACCGTGCCTCTGTTTAGTTTCTTTTTCAATGACCTGCCCATTGGTGAGAGTAGGGTATTAAAATCTCCCACTATTACTGTCTGGGGTTCAATGTGAGGTTTGAGTTTTAGTAAAGTTTCTTATATGAATTTGGGTACTCTTGCATTTGGGCATAGATATTCAGAACTGAGACTTCCTCTTGGTGGATTTTCCTGTTGATAATATGAAGTATCCTCTTTTCACACTTGATAACTTGTGGTTGAAAGTCTATTTCATTGGATATTAGGATGGCAACTCCTGCTTGTTTCCTTGGACCATTTGCTTAAAACACCTTTTCCCATCCTTTTACCCTGAGATAGTGCCTGTCTTTGTTTTTGAGGTGTGTTCCTTGTATGCAGCAAAATGCTGGATCTTGTTTGCATATCCAGTCTACTAGTGTATGTCTTTTTATTGGTGAGTTGAGTCCATTGATATTGTGAGATATTAAAGAGAAATTACTGTTGGTTTCTGCCTCTTTTTTTTTGTAGGTAGTTTTATGTGCTGTGGGTCTCTGCTTTTGACTTTGTTGTGAGATGCTTAATATCTTGTGCTTTCTTTGGTCCAGATATCTTCCTTGTATTGGAATTTCCTTCCAGGATCCTCTGTAAGGCTGGGTTGGTAGATAGATACTGTTTGAATTTGGTTTTGTCCTGGAATATTTTGTTTCCTCCATCTGTGTTGATTGAGAGTTTTGCTGGGTATATTAGCCTGGGCTGGCAAATGTGTTCTCTTAGAGTCTGCATGACCTCTGACCAGGTTCTTCTGACTTGCATAATCTCTATTGAGATGTCTTGTGTAATTTTGATAGGTCTACCTTTGTATGTTAGTTGGCCTTTTTTCCCTTGCAGCTTTTAATATTCTTTCCTTGCTCTGTGCATTTAATGTTTTGAAAATTATGTGACAAGAAGATTTTCTTTTCTGGTCCCATTTATTTGGTGTTCTATATGCTTCTTTTACCTTTATGTCCATCTCTTTTTTAGTTTGGGGAAGCTTTCTTCTATGATTTGTTGAAGACATTTTCAAGTCCTTTGAGCTGAGAATCATGGCTCTCCTCTATTCCAATGATTTTTATGTTTGGTCTTTTCATTGTGTCCTGAATTTTCCGGATGCTTTAGGTTAGGAGATTTTTTTTTCCTCCAAAAACAATTTTTATTAAATATTTTCTTCATTTACATTTTAAATGCTATCCTGAAAGTCCCCTATACCCACCCCTCACCCTGCTCCCCAACCGATTTACTCCCACTTCCTGGCCCTAGTATTCCCCTGTACTGGGGCATATAATCTTGGCAAGACCAAGGACTCTGGTTAGGAGTTTTTTTTTATGTTTTCAATTTTCTTTGACAGTTGTGTAAATCTCTTCTACTGTATCTTCTACACCTGAGATTCGTTCTTCTATCTCTTCTATTCTGTTGCTAATACTTAGATCTGCAATTCCTGACCTCTTTTCTAGGTTTTCCATTTCCAGATTTGCCCCCATTTGTGTTTTCTTTATTGTTTCTACTTCTACTTTTAGGTCTTGGATCCCTTTATTCAATTCCTTCACCTATTTGCCTGTATTTCCTTCAGTGAGTTATTGATATCCTCTTTAAAAGACTCTGTTATCTTCATGAGATAGGATTTTAGGACAGAATCCTGATTTTCAGGTATATTAGTGTATTCAGGGCTTGCTGTGGTGGGAGAACTGGGTTTTGGTGATGCCCATGTGTTGGTCTTGTGCTTGCCTTTTGCCATCTGGATATCCCTGGTGTTTGTTGAGCCTGCCTCTTTTGTCCCTGGGTTGCTTCAGGTCTTCTGGTAGGCTTGTTGCCCTGTCTGTATCAGACCACCTGTGGGGCCTTCCAACAGGGAGCTCAACACAGGAGCAGAGAAGCTGCTGATCTGTTGCCCTGGCTGCAATAGATCTCCTGGGAGGCTTTCAGACTATTGGGTCTTCCTTGGAGCCCTCAAGCTGTTGTCCAACTACTCTGAGAGCATTGGATCCTCAATTGCTCTGAGTACAGAGGGTCCTCAACGTCTCAACTGCTCAGATTGCTGTGTGTGCAACTGCTCTGAGTACAGTGGGTCTTCTGGAATGTATTGGGATATGGAGTCTTCAGGGGGGGGGCAAACTAATTAGATATCTGCCACAGCAGCAAGGACCAGGTGGAAGAGGTGGGAGGGATGAAAGGAAGGGGAATGGTACTGGGGAGGGCAAGGCTTTTGGTGAGTGATGGGTCCGGAGTCCACCAGACTCACAGCAGCAGCTCTGGGACTACAGGCTGGGGCTGGGGTGTTCTTACCAACTGCTCTGAGTGAAGCAGGTCCTTTGGAATGTATTGGGGTATGGAGTCTTCATGGGAGCAGACAAACTAGTGGTCTGCTTCAGCAGCAAGCACAGCATTTAAATTTAAAAAATTAAAATGGTGATTTAACCTACCTACTTACATCCATTGAAAAGCAACCAAGAATAGCATTAACTTCCTTGGGCTGACTTCTTAGATTGTTGTTTTATTACAGGCCATATTAGGCACACATAGTAATTCTGTCATTTCTATCTTACTGAATCATTGTAGTACTTGATTAATTTATTATGACATGTACTTTTTTTATACATGAGAAATCCAAGATAAATGTACATGTCTAGGTAGTTAATTTATAGGCATATACCTGGAGGAATTGAAATTCTGGTGTCACACAGACAAATATTTCATTGAGGGGCTACCATACATCTGGCCTCTGTCATTAGTGTTTTGCATGTGTTCATTTGTCTTGCTCATCCTGGAAGACTTTAAGCTCACAAGGGCTTTTTGTCATATATTTGTTTGAAACTATTCAAACATCTAAAATATGTTGAACATATTGTTAATCCATAAAAATTTGATACATCTGGTGAGATTTAACTTTTGAGTTATACTTTAAAAAACCAACAGGGTGATTTAGCTTACATATCTAGTATGTACATGTTTAAAATAGTATTGGCATTGGTTTCTTCTTTTCCAAATGCCATTTCCTGCATGAATTTAATTTACTGTGGCTTGGGGTAATTGGGAGGGGTTGAGACCATTACCTGGGAGAAATAATGGCTGAAGATCTTACTCATACTCTTCTTGGGAAGTTAATGCATGAGTAATTCTTGAGTGGCCTAACCTGGACCTGGATCTCACTTGAGGGATTATGATTTTAATTTAACATATCCTGCCACACAGTGTGTGAAATATGCAGGCAGAAGTGATTGCTGTGAGATGAAAGCCCAGTTGTGTTTATTTTAAGAGACTTGCAGTTCTTTGCCAAAGCCAACATTCCTGGAGAGTGAATAGACTGAGTGAATCATTCAAAGTAGGTGAGAGGTCACAAGCCTGGAAAAAATGAAATCTGAAAGTGTTTCCTGTCAAATGGCAGCATTTTAAAGGGCATTTATAAAGTAGAAATTATTAGAGGGTTGTTTTTTAGGTTTTTGTTTTGTTTTTGCTTTTAATTTAAGAGGAATCCTCTGCATGTGGCTCATATAGACTTCTTTCTTTGTTCTAGCTAATTAGTAGCATTGTTCACCTTTCCTGGAAATCAAAGAATTATTCTGGTTCCTATCTCTGGCTCTGAACAGTGGTGTTACTGGGGACCAAAACATTAGCTGATTTTTAAGGGCAATGTAGACACTCTCTTTGAAAATCACCTGGCACACAGCCAGGGCATGAATTTGTTGGGAACAAAACAAAACCTTTTGCGTACATTGGTTTGCTTATGTGTCCAGGACTATAGACTAGCAACAAAGGCCAGGTATGCCATTAAAGGCTGAAGGCACAACAATTATTTATTGAGAGCCTATTATATAACTGGTACAATTATAACTTTAATTCCCATCGATCCAATATGATAAGTATGTGTGTGTGTGTGTGTGTGCTCATGTGTGTGTGTGTATTTGTTTGGTTTGGCTTTGGTGGTTTTTTTTTTTGCCCTTGGGCACTTGTTATTAGGTTTAAAGTAAATGGATTTTAAAGACCTGAAGTTTTAGAACTACAGTCAAGTAGATATTGGACAATCAGGACAATATTCTAAAGTAAGGAGAATAGAAAGAACCCCTTCTATTATCACCAACTAAAATAATCATAATAACAAGGAATATAGAGTCCATTCCCTGACTCTATAGCATGCAACATCTACCATTATATAAAAGACAAAAAATAAATCAACCAATTTCTACTATTCACCATACCCTACATGAATGACAAGCAAGATACTCTTAATGAACCTAGCCTTAAGAGTAGCAAAAAGAGAAAAAAAAAATCACAAGATTCCAAAGCTAGACCCAACTCCTGTCCTTAAAGAGCAATCACAATCTATGAAGTCCAGTGACATTCAAAACAGAAGAAAAGTTCATACCAATTACTCACATAGAGTTACCTTGAGATAAATTAATAAGGCCTCAGAGGCCTCTCCTCAAAATACAGGGTCCTTGGAATAAGAGAGTAATAGTTTGTATTAGATTTTCCAGAAGTTGTTTCATTTCATAAATAGTTCTCATCTTATAGTGCAGGAAGAAGCTAAAGACCCCAGTAGAGTGGAGCATAGTGCGATAGGTCATAACATCTTGCTGAGACGGGGCATGGTAGAAAGTTCTGGCAAGAAAAATTCAAAGAAAGAGATTCCAACTGGAGTGCAGTCCTGTGGCAGTAGGAGGGGTCCATATAAGAGCATGAGTCTTAAGCAGAGAAGTAGAAGCCAAATTTGACAGAATTCATGGGTCAGGTTCATTTTCAGTGGGAGGAAATTATAAAGAATTCTTGCTTTAATTTGTACCAAAGTTGAACTTTGGTGGTGACATTTGATTGTATGTGTGGTTGGGGCTCATGTACCATCTTTAAAAGAATCTGTTCTCTTCATTTTCCTTTGAAATATTTCTATCATAGATGTGTTGGAGAACTTGGAATGAAAGAAGTCTCAGGAGATGTGATTTGTGGGAACATTCTTGGCAACACCCTGGTATGGATATTGCCATAAATTTCTCCTGGAAGTGTGGGTGTTTCCTCTGCTTCAGGGCAGTTGATGACAGCATAAGTCTACACATGAAAGAGCAAGGTACAAGTAGGCACAAGAGAAAATTAGGAAAACATCTGGGTGTGGTTTTCTCTTGTCTTTTACCAGGTTGGTGGTAGCTCTTGTCTTCCTTGGTTTCTACCCATCTCTATGACAGATGGGTGGCGTCTTTTGTGTTTGTTTGTTTTTTTTCCTGTTATTTCTGAAACCATAGGTAATTAAAGACATTGCCACAGCAATTTGCCACACACCCACTCTGATGGCTTTTTCAGCCTGCTACAGGCTTTTTGATTCAGAACAGTGGTAGGCTGAGCTAATAGTAGTTTTATATGGTTGAGAAAACAAGAGAGAAAAGAGAAGAGGGCAGCTGTAGAAACAGCTCTCAGAGGAGTAGTTACTGTTGGATTTGTGGTAAGGGAAGCAATGGAGAGCTCCAAAAAGCTGAGGGTAAGCCTTCCAAACAACCCAAGAACTGCAGAGCAGCTTCATGCAGAATTTAGACCAAAAAAAAAAAAAAGCCTGGGTATATGCTGTGTTAGCATTCTGTCTAAACTCCACCCCATAGTTACCTGGCAATAGCCAGGTATGCTATGCCCCATAGTTACCTAACAATAGCCAGGTAGGCCTTACCCACTATAAAAGGGGCTGCTTGCCCTCTCCTTTCCCTCTTGCTCTCTTGCTTTCTCTTTCTCTTCCCTTCTCTCCCATCTCTCCCCCCGTCCCTTCCCCCTCTCTATCCACATGGTCATGGCAGGCCTCTACTCTTCTACTCCTCTACTTCTCCTCTCTCTCTCTCTCTCTCTCTCTCTCTCTCTCTCTCTCTCTCTCTCTCTCTCTCTCTCTCTCTCTCTCTCTCTCTCTCTTTCTCTGCCTCTACTACCCCCTTGACTCCCCTCCCCATGCCCTTAATAAATTCGATTCTATACTATACCTATGTGTGGCTGGCCCCTCAGGGGGAAGGGATGCCTCAGCATGGGCAGGCTGATTCACATTCCTTCTCCAATCATTGACTATACCTCCATAGAACATACCTCCTTTCTTTGTCTTTTTATAAACACATCATGTTGATTCACAATATTAAGTTTTGTATTTGTCATGTAACTATTTATTTAATGAGAATATGTAACACATTCTAATAGACACCCTAAAGAATTTACAAATATTAGCTTGCTCAAATCATCGCAAACATGTAAAGTAGGCACTGATACTATATTCCCAAGTTCCTGAGTCATAGAACTATATACATCATCTTACTCAAGTTGTACACTATCTATGACATCTATTTTGCTAGTGTGCTAATGAAAATGCAAGTGGAAGTACTTAGTACTATAGAATCTTGTGTAAGAGAAAGAATTGGTTTTTGTTAGAATGATTATGTTTGCTACTTGCCATTGTTTTTCTCTTATAGTACTTGGTAATGGCTTCAGCATCTGTGAAGAAATATCAGCAGTTTCTATTCTGGAAGTCTCAGTTTAAACTCTGGTACTATTACTCAGTAGATATGAGACAGTGGATATGTTATGTAATATCTCCAAGTCAACTTCTTTTCACTTTTGTGACAGAGTCTCATTATTTAGGCCAGGTTGTCTTGGAAATCATTATCTTTCTGCCTCAGCCCAAGCTGAGATTACAGTCATGTTCCACTGTGTCTACCCTTAGTTTTTAAAAATTAGTTTTAAATAATTATCTACATTATTGGTTGTTAATAATATTAAATAAGAATACTTTGCAGCACTTAACAAATCACCTGGAAGACAGTAATTGTCCAGTAAATATTTGTTGCTCATTTTACTATTTGTTGCAATTCAACTAAATTTTTATTCTTCAGATTTTTTTTTTAGTGCATTAGTCACTTATATACAGGGATTTCCTGGTGACATTGATTTGTATTTATTTATTGAAGAGCCAGTAGGTTTCAATCTATAGGTGAGATATACCATTTAATTCTGAGCTTGGTGTAGCTGTGGGCTGTTTGCTTGTTTGTTTGTTTGTTTGTTTGTTTTTGTCAGTGCTGGAAATGGGACCCCAGATCTTGAGTACAACAGAGAAGTGTTTTGTCACTGAACTACATCCCCAGACTGATGAGGTAGCTATTTTCTCATTGTTAATGATGTAGTAACTGAGGCTACAAAGATACAATCACTGTTAGTCTACATGGCCACTCATAGGAGATTTTCTGAACAACATGCCAGTGTTCTTTCCAGCATTTTTCCCACCATCACCTCACACACATGTCTTAGTCTCTCTTATTGAGCAATGTCAACCTACATTCTTTAATCATTTGTTATGCATGTGAGCAGACTCACACTTTCCACATGCTTCTTCAGGAAGTGATGAGGAATTCAGCTGGTGCCTCTCCCTCCCATCCATTATCCTCTTCATCTCACATTTTATTCTTCAAGGGCCCAGCAATGCTTCCCTCCTAGGGTTGAAAACCAGATAATTTCCTATTTGGGATTTTCAGAGAATAATAAAGATAACAAAAACACAGGATTTTATCTATGAATATGATTTCTTACATCACCATCAAGCATAAATCCATGGATCTCACCTTTGTAGGCAGTGAATTTGGTTTAAAGACAGAGCATGGCCCCTTACCTTTAGAAATAAACAGAAGAGCTGTAGTGGGTTGATGGGTTTGAAGTTGCCTAGTTGAAGTGGATTGTACATTATACTGTACAGAGAGCTCTGCCTGCAAGTCAGGCCTGAATCTTCACCCAAGGACTCCCAAAGGGGAAAGACTCCTTGGGTATAGTGATGAACCTGTGGTCCTCTATTACATGATTCCAGATTGTTTTATCTTTGTAATCATTCGACGCTTTCTCAAATAGCTGCTGTCTAGAGTTGAAGTACAAGTCTGATATTGGTATTGTTAGTGTTCTCTCTGCCCTCCAGGTATGGCCTCCCCAGTTTTTGGGTGTGGTCTTCCACCAAATACTAACTCCTTTTGTCTCCCAGATTACATTAAATCTTGTGCCAGTGGGTTTTTTGTTTGTTTGTTTGTTTTACATCTGGCTTTGTGTTTGGTGCTTGATAAATGAATCTTCCTGGAACTCTGAAGTGTCAGTGAGTCTAGGTTCTTTTGTGGCTCTTCTTATGCTAATGGAGTGTTTTAGAAACAAATCCTTATTCTGATAGATGGAGATTAAAAATCATGGGCACTGGTAAAGATTCTGATACCTCTCAAAGTATACTATCTTGAATTATTTGATTTGTGATTTTTGCATAAACAGTTATATGCACATTTGAAAAAAAAATCCTGGAAAAGTGGTACAGTGTGGTGATTATGATTATGGATTGGGGAAGTAAAATGTATCAATTATAATTTGTGGTTTTCATTCTGTTCTGTCCTAGTGGGGCATGTCTGCGTATTGTATTTTATTTCTTTTATGATACCCCAGACTAGACTCTTGTCAGAAAGGGAAACTTGGAACAGAGAGCTTGAAATAGGGAGCAGACAATTGAAACCAGGCTCCACTAGCCCATGTAGCAACCTATATTGGTTCTTGAACAGTTCCGTACATCTGCATCAGTATGGGTCTTAGCTGTGGATAACATTACTTCTGATTCTTAGATACTATGAATCTGCTTGCCTTCCCACTCCTCATTCTATCCCAATGACTAGCCTTCCTGAATGTTTGTGGCAGTGGAATGTGAGAAGCAGATGCTTTTCTCCTTCCTATCATAGCAAATTTCCTTTGATAGATAAAAGACAATTCCGACTTTAGCAGTGGGTGGTTTTATAGTAGTATGTAGTATTGCTTCTTCAAATAAATTCTGGTTTTAAAAGAGATCTTCACAATGAAACTAATATTGTATACAGGTATTCCCAGGAGTGACCCAACTTTGCTAGTATGACATATAAAAAGCACCACCTAGGAGCTGAGCAGTGATTATTCTGTGTGATTAAATGAACAGAAGTCGTGCATTCTCAGGGCCCCTGACTTTTTTTTTTTTTTTTTTTTTTTTTGGTTTAGTTTTTTTGAGACAGGGTTTCTCTGTGTAGCCTTGGCTGTCCTGGAACTCACTTTGTAGACCAGGCTGGCATCGAACTCAGAAATCCGCCTGCCTCTGCCTCCCCAGTGCTGGGATTAAAGGCATGCGCCACCACACCCGGCTAGGGCCCCTGATTTTGATGTTGCTTCATGAACGAACAGTGTTAAAGGTGGTGACCTGGGTGCAGGAAGAGGATAATGACATATCACAAACAGCAGAGTTGATCTGTCCTGAAGTCAAGGAGGAAGAGGTGGCAATGAGCCCTGATGTTTTTCAGAGAGGAAATATGTGACTTAGGTCCAGTATAGACCATCAGTTATGTATCAGGTGTTTGGCACATGACATCTGGGCCTTTATTTCTTATCATCAGAATACTGTATACTCAAGAAGGAAGATAAGGCCAGACATGAAGCCCTGAGGGAGAGTATCAATGCATAGTAAAAAGAAAGGTGGAATGAAGACTTCAGGTTCATCCAGGTCTACCTTACTATATAGCAACTATGAGATCATAGGCCACACTTATAACCCCCAAACATTGCTTCACCTGAACAATAAGGATGTGAGTTCCTATTTGTAGGGCTATGGAAAGAGTGCAGTGTGAGGTGTAGGCTGAGTCCTGCAAAGGAAGAGGCTGACAAGAGTATTTTGTGTGTTCTCTTGTAATTGCTCACAGAGAAGACGAGGATGGAAGCAGCAGAAGCAAGTTAGGTACTGGAAAGGCTAAAAAGAGAATAAAGTCTCAGCCTGACTGATCCTGTAGGTTTCCATGAGGGAGGGTGTGGTGGCCAGCATCAACTCTAAGCATTCTTTTTTTTTTTTTTTGATTTTTAATATTTTTATTACATATTTTCCTCAATTACATTTCCAATGCTATCCCAAAAGTCCCCCATAGCGCCCCCAACTTCCCTACCCACCCATTCCCATTCTTTTGGCCCTGGCATTCCCCTATATTGGGGCATATAAAGTTTGCAAGTCCAATGGGCCTCTCTTTCCAGTGATGGCCGACTAGGCCATCTTTCCATACATATGCAGCTAGAGACAAGAGCTCCGGGGTTCTGGTTAGTACATCATGTTGTTCCAACAATAGGGTTGCAGATCCCTTTAGCTCCTTGGGTACTTTCTCGAGCTTCTCCATTGGGAGCCCTGTGATACATCCAATAACTGACTGTGAACATCCACTCCTGTGTTTGCTAGGCCCCAGCATAGTCTCACAAGAGACAGCTATATTTGGGTCCTTTCAGCAAAATCTTGCTAGTGTATGCAATGGTGTCAGTGTTTAGAAGCTGCTTATGGGATGGATCCCTGGATACGGCAGTCTCTAAATGGTCCATCCTTTCATCACAGCTACGAACTTTGTCTCTGTAACTCCTTCCCTGGGTGTTTTGTTCCCAATTCTAAGAAGGTGCACAGTGTCCACACTTTGGTCTTCATTCTTCTTGAGTTTCATGCGTTTATCAAATTGTATCTTATATCTTGGGTATCCTAAGTTTTGGACTAATATCCACTTATCAATGAATACATATTGTGTGAGTTCTTTTGTGATTGTGTAACTTCACTCAAGATGATGCCCTCCAGGTCCATCCATTTGGCTAGGAATTTCATAAATTCATTCTTTTTAATAGCTGAGTAGTACTCCATTGTGTAAATGTACCATAATTTCTGTATCCATTCCTCTGTTGAGGGACATCTGGGTTCTTTCCAGCTTCTGGCTATTATAAATAGGGCTGCTATGAACATAGTGGGCATGTGTCCTTTTTACCGGTTGGGACATCTTCTGGATATATGCCCAGGAGAGGTATTGCTGGATCCTCCGGTAGTACTATGTCCAATTTTCTGAGGAACTGCCAGACTGATTTCCAGAGTGGTTGTACAAGCTTGCAATCCCACCAACAATGGAGGAGTGTTCCTCTTTCTCCACATCCTCGCCAGCATCTGCTGTCACCTGAATTTTTGATCTTAGCCATTCTGACTGGTGTGAGGTGGAATCTCAGGGTTGTTTTGATTTGCATTTCCCTGATGATTAAGGATGTTGAACATTTTTTCAGGTGTTTCTCTGCCATAAGGTATTCCTCAGGTGAGAATTCTTTGTTCAGTTCTGAGCCCCATTTTTAATGGGGTTATTTGACTTTCTGGAGTCCACCTTCTTGAGTTCTTTATATATATTGGATATAAGTCCCTTATCTGATTTAGGATAGGTGAAGATCCTTTCCCAATCTGTTGGTGGTTTTTTTGTCTTATTGATGGTGTCTTTAGCCTTGCAGAAGCTTTGTAGTTTCATGAGGTCCCACTTGTCAATTCTCGATCTTACAGCACAAGCCATTACTGTTCTATTCAGGAATTTTTCCCCTGTGCCCATATCTTCAAGGCCACTTTCTCCTCTATAAGTTTCAGTGTCTCTGGTTTTATGTGAAGTTCCTTGATCCACTTAGACTTGACCTTAGTACAAGGAGATAGGAATGGATAGATTCGCATTCTTCTACATGTTAACAACCAGTTGTGCCAGCACCATTTGTTGAAAATGCTGTCTTTCTTCCACTGGATGTTTTTAGCTCCCTTGTCGAAGATCAAGTGACCATAGGTGTGTGGGTTCATTTCTGGGTCTTCAATTCTATTCCATTGGTCTATTTGTCTGTCACTATACCAGTACCAGGCAATTTTTATCACAATTGCTCTGTAGTAGAGCTTTAGGTCCGGCATGGTGATTCCACCAGAGGTTCTTTTATCCTTGAGAAGAGTTTTTGCTATCCTAGGTTTTTTGTTATTCCAGATGAATTTGCAGATTGCACTTTCTAATTCGTTGAAGAATTGATTTGGAATTTTGATGGGGATTGCATTGAATCTGTAGATTGCTTTTGGCAAGATAGCCATTTTTACAATGTTGATCCTGCCAATCCATGAGCATGGGAGATCTTTCCATCTTCTGAGATCTTCTTTAATTTCTTTCTTCAGAGACTTGAAGTTTTTATTATACAGATCTTTCACTTCCTTAGTTAGAGTCACGCCAAGATATTTTATATTATTTGTGACTATTGAGAAGGGTGTTGTTTCCCTAATTTCTTTCTCAGCCTGTTTATTCTTTGTGTAGAGAAAGGCCATTGATTTGTTTGAGTTAATTTTATATCCAGCTACTTCACCGAAGCTCTTTATCAGGCTTAGGAGTTCTCTGGTGGAATTTTTAGGGTCACTTATATATACTATCATATCATCTGCAAAAAGTGATATTTTGACTTCATCTTTTCTAATTTGTATCCCTTTGATCTCCTTTTGTTGTCGAATTGCTCTGGCTAGGACTTCAAGTACAATGTTGAATAGGTATGGAGAAAGTGGACAGCCTTGTCTAGTCCCTGATTTTAGAGGGATTGCTTCACGCTTCTGACCATTTACTTTGATGTTGGCTACTGGTTTGCTGTAGATTGCTTTTATCATGTTTAGGTATGGGCCTTGAATTCCTGATCTTTCCAAGACTTTTATCATGAATGGGTGTTGGATCTTGTCAAATGCTTTTTCCGCATCTAACGAGATGACCATGTGGTTTTTGTCTTTGAGTTTGTTTATATACTGGATTACGTTGATGGATTTCCGTATATTGAACCATCCCTGCATCCCTGGGATGAAACCTACTTGGTCAGGATGGATGATTGTTTTGATGTGTTCTTGGATTCGGTTAGCAAGAACTTTATTGAGGATTTTTGCATCAATATTCATAAGGGATATTGGTCTGAAGTTTTCTATCTTTGTTGGGTCTTTTTGTGGTTTAGGTATCAGAGTAATTGTGGCTTCATAGAATGAGTTGGGTAGAGTACCTTCTGTTTCTATTTTGTGGAATAGTTTGTGAAGAACTGGGATTAGATCTTCTTTGAAGGTCTGATAGAACTCTGCACTAAACCCATCTGGTCCTGGGCTTTTTTTAGTTGGGAGACTATTAATGACTGCTTCTATTTCTTTGGGGGATATAGGGCTGTTTAGATCATTAACCTGATCTTGATTCAACTTTGGTACCTGGTATCTGTCTAGGAACTTCTCCATTTCATCCAGGTTCTCCAGTTTTGTTGAGTATAGCCTTTGGTAGAAGGATCTGATGGTGTTTTGGATGTCTTCAGGATCTGTTGTTATGTCTCCTTTTTCATTTCTGATTTTGTTAATTAGGATGCTTTCCCTGTGCCCTCTAGTGAGTCTGGCTAAGGGTTTATCTATCTTGTTGATTTTCTCAAAGAACCAGCTCCTTGATTGGTTGATTCTTTGAATAGTTTTTCTTGTTTCCACTTGGTTGATTTCACCCCTGTGTTTGATTATTTCCTGCAGTCTACTCCTCTTGGGTGAATTTGCTTCCTTTTGTTCTAGTGCTTTTAGGTGTGTTGTCAAGCTGCTAATGTGTGCTCTCTCTAGTTTCCTTTTGGAGGCACTCAGAGCTATGAGTTTTCCTCTTAGAAATGCTTTCATTGCGTCCCATAAGTTTGGGTATGTTGTGGCTTCATTTTCATTGAACTCTAAAAAGTCCTTAATTTCTTTCTTTATTCCTTCCTTGACCAAGGTATCATTGAGAAGAGTGTTGTTCAGTTTCCACGTGAAGGTTGGCTTTCTATTATTTATTTTGTTATTGAAGATCAGCCTTAGTCCATGGTGATCTGATAGGATGCATGGGACAATTTCAATATTTTTGTATCTGTTGAGGCCTGCTTTGTGACCAATTATAGGTCAATTTTGCAGAAGGTACCATGAGGTGCTGAGAAGAAGGTATATCCTTTTGTTTTAGGATAGAATGTTCTGTAGATATCTGCCAGATCCATTTGATTCATAATTTCTCTTAGTTTCACTGTGTCCCTGTTTAGTTTCTGTTTCCATGATCTGTCCATTGGTGAAAGTGGTGTGTTGAAGTCTCCCACTATTATTGTATGAGGTGCAATGTGTGCTTTGAGCTTTACTAAAGTTTCTTTAATGAATGTGGCTGCCTTTGTATTTGGAGCATAGATATTCAGGATTGATAGTTCCTCTTGGAGGATTTTACCTTTGATGAGTATGAAGTGTCCCTCCCTGTCTTTTTTAATGACTTTGGGTTGGAAGTCAATCTTATCAGATATTAGAATGGCTACTCCAGCTTGTTTCTTCATGCCATTTGCTTGGAAAATTGTTTTCCAGCCTTTCATTCTGAGGTAGTGTCTATCCTTTTCTCTGAGATGAGTTTCCTGTAAGCAGCAAAATGTTGTGTCTTGTTTGTGTAGCCAGTTTGTTAGTCTATGTCTTTTTATCGGGGAGTTGAGTCCATTGATATTAAGAGATATTAAGGAAAAGTAATTGTTGTTTCCTGTTATTTTTGTTGTTAAAGTTGGCATTTTGTTCTTGTGGCTGTCTTCTTTTAGGTTTGTTGAGGGATTACCTTCTTGTTGTTTCTAGGGCGTGGTTCTTGTCCTTGTATTGTTTTTTTTCTGTTATTATCCTTTGAAGGGCTGGATTCGTGGAGAGATAATATGTGAATTTGGTTTTGTCGTAGAATACTTTGGTTTCTCCATCTATGTTAATTGAGAGTTTGGCTGGGTATAGTAGCCTGGGCTGGAATTTGTGTTCTTTTTGTGTCTGTATAACATCCGTCCAGGATCTTCTGGCTTTCATAGTCTCTGGTGAAAAATCTGGTGTAATTCTGATAGGCTTGCCTTTATATGTTACTTGGCCTTTTTCTCTTACTGCTTTTAGTGTTCTATCTTTATTTAGAGCATTTGTTGTTCTGATTATAATGTGTCGGGAGGTATTTCTTTTCTGGTCCAGTCTATTTGGAGTTCTGTAGGCTTCTTGTATGTTCATGGGCATCTCTTTCTTTAGATTTGGGAAATTTTCTTCTATAATTTTGTTGAAGATGTTTGCTGGTCCTTTGAGTTGAAAATCTTCATTCTCATCCACTCCTATTATCCGTAGGTTTAGTCTTCTCATTGTGTCCTGTATTTCTTGGATGTTTTGAGTTAGGATCTTTTTGCATTTTACATTTTCCTTGATTGTTGTGCAGATGTTCTCTATGGAATCTTCTGCACCTGAGATTCTCTCTTCCATCTCTTGTATTCTGTTGCTGATGCTCGCATCTATGGTTCCAGATTTCTTTCCTAGGGTTTCTATCTCCAGTGTTGCCTCATTTTGGGTTTTCTTTATTGTGTCTACTTTCCTTTTTAGGTCTAGTATGGTTTTGTTCATTTCCATCATCTGTTTGGATGTGTTTTCCTGTTTTTCTGTAAGGACTTCTACCTGTTTGATTGTGTTATCCTGTTTTTCTTTAAGGATTTGTAACTCTTTAGCAGTGTTCTCCTGCAATTCTTTAAGGGATTTTTGTGCTTCCTCTTTATTGTCTTCTGCCTGTTTAGCAGTGTTCTCCTGCATTTCTTTAAGTGTGTTATTAAAGTCCTTCTTGAAGTCCTCTATCATCATCAGGAGATATGCTTTTAAATCCGTGTCTAGCTTTTCAGGTGTGTTGGGGTGCCCTGGACTGGGCGAAGTGGGGGTGCTGGGTTCTGATGATGGTGAGTGGTCTTGGTTTCTGTTAGTAAGATTATTATGTTTACCTTTCGCCATCTGGTAATCTCTGGGGTTAGTTGTTATCGTTGTCACTGTTTAAAGATTGGAGTAGAAGCTGTGTTCCACTCACCAGCAGTCCCAAAATCCTGCGGCGGGGGTCGTGGGTAACTGGTAGGTGTCAGGCAACCCTGCTCTCCCGCTACCCCGGAGCTGATCCGGCTGGATGAGGCCTGTGGCCCTACTCAGGCTGGTTTCTGCTTCCCTAACTAATGCAGTCTCAGGTCCCGAGCACTTGGATTGGAGCAGAAGCTGTGCTCCACTCACCAGAAGTCTTAAGATCCTGTGGCGGGTGTTGTGGGTAGCTGGCGAGTGTCAGCCGACCCTGTGCCCCAGCTGCCCCGGTGCTTTTCTGACCAGAAGAGGGTTGTGGCCCTATGTAGGCTGGATTTCTCTCTCCCCAACCAGAGCAGTCTCAGGTCCCGCGTGATTGGACTGGAGCAGAAGCTGTGTTCCACTCACCAGCAGTCCCAAAATCCTGCGGCGGGGGTCGTGGGTAGCTGGCGGGTGTCAGGCAACCCTGAGCTCCCGCTACCCAGGCGCTGATCCGGCCGGATGAGGCCTGTGGCCCTACTCAGGCCGGTTTCTGCTTCCCTAACTAATGCAGTCTCAGGTCCCGCGCAATTGGATTGGAGCAGAAGCTGTGCTCCACTCACCAGAAGTCTTAAGATCCTGTGGTGGGTGTTGTGGGTAGCTGGCGAGTGTCAGCCGACCCTGTGCCCCAGCTGCCCCGGTGCTTTTCTGACCGGAAGAGCAACTATAAGCATTCTTAAGTTGTCCCTGTTTGAGAAGTGGCTCCTGGTTTGTCATGGGCTGCTAGAAAATAAAGGGATGTTATTTGTCTCTTTGTTAGCTTTGATGCTAACAAAGGTCCCCAGAAAAAGTAAAAAGAATAAGACAGTTAG
Organism: Mus caroli; assembly: GCF_978045245.1. Taxonomy (NCBI): domain Eukaryota; kingdom Metazoa; phylum Chordata; class Mammalia; order Rodentia; family Muridae; genus Mus; species Mus caroli. Next base: position 140,248,506 of record NW_028227260.1, on the reverse strand, counting down.
GAGGCCAAGAAATCATGACATCTACTGTGTTAGAAAAAAGTATTATTGTTGATCAAGGACATGCAACTGCACTCAGTCAGGGACAAAATACTGGCTAACATCTGGAAACTTCCATAAGAGAGTACATTCCTAAACAAACTACAAGTGAGTTTGTATTGAAAGCCTGACCAACAGAAGAATATTAAGGTATGATAATCTGAGGGAAGCATAGGTGTTCCCCTGGACAAAGCACACTGCTCTACACAAGAGAGAAAATAGAAATACTGCCCAGTCCATACTCACAGAAGCCTCTTTGCTGGATGGTATTTTTTTCTAAGAAAGCTCACCTACCACAGGCATAGGAATTTTAGAAGTTAAATTTGCAAACTAGTTCTAGCAAAAGAAAGCTAACACTGGAAAGAGCAAGCAGGTGTTTCTTAAGGGACTAGCTTTGCTACAAGTGATTCCCCAGAAGGTATTGGAGAAAAGAAATAACTCTACATCTCAAATTCTCAAAAATCAGAGGGAACTTCGTGTTGGGCAGTGTGAGTTACAATTCCCTCGGAAGTGTTGAATGATCCATTCACCTGGGTCTCCTAATACCATCAGAAAACATAGATATTATGTTACAATTCAGTACAGTGGCAAAATTACAGTATAAAGTAGCAATGAAATTCATTTTATGGTTAAGGGCCAACAAACAGGCAGACCTGTACTAAAGGGTTGCAGTATTAGAAAGGTTGAGAACCTCTGGTGGGTAACACAACAGCTTTCATGGGTAAAGAAGTTGTTACAGTCATGCATATAGAAACAATGATCACTCGATGTTAGAGAAGGATGATGTCTTGTTACTTTTGTGATTGTTCAGTGGCTTTATTTTATTTTATTCCTTTTACACTGTTTTTATGAGCTGAGAACATCATGGCCTCTCTGCCAGTAGGTCCATTTCTCACTTTCTATGCTTGTCAGCAGAAATGTATTTCATTTTCTCAATGGCACCCACCCTTTTCCCTCATCAAAGTTAAAAGAAACAGCCTTATTTTGTGGCTGTGCAAATCTTAAGGATATGCCAGTCCTTGTACCACATGGGATATGCCAGTCCTTATACCACCTGGGATATGCTACCAAAACTCCATAGGAAGTTTGTTTAAATTTTAATAGCAAGACATTTTCTGACTTAAAAAGCTGTAGTCTTTCTTGCCACAGATTCTGCACTTCTTTTGGGTTTTAGGAGGTATGCAGCCAAACTTGAAGCAGCTTCAGGCCCCAGTGTTTGGGTCTACACCTTTACACCTGCTTTTCTCTTTTGGAAACTCTTTTTTCCCCTTCCTTCTTTTCTTTTCTTTTCTTTTCTTTTCTTTTCTTTTCTTTTCTTTTCTTTTCTTTTCATTTTTCTTTTCTTTTCCTTTCTTTTCTTTTCTCCTCCTCCTCCTCCTCCTCCTCCTCCTCCTCCTCCTCCTCCCCCTCCTCCCTCTTTTTCTTTCTAATGGGTGGTAATAGTTGGGGATTTTTGCAGGCAGACAGCAGGGGTCACCACGGAGCTGTGCGTGGTGGAGACGTTGTCTCTTACAGTTGTTCTGAAATGGCATGGGGCTTAATTATGCTTTTCAGATGTGTATTCCTTTTGTTCTGACTGTTTAAAACTTCAGTACTTGGCAATGGTTGCCATCAGCATCATTTCAGTAATCAATAGATACAGTTCTTTAGAGGAAAAGAGAAAAGGTAGCTTCATACAGTGTTTACAAAAAATCATGTCAAACCCTATGGAACTCTGAAAAAAAGTGGTTACAAAATGTGTTTACTTAAATATTGTGAAATGAGGATGGAAATTCGAAGGGCAGGGTATTTGTCATCTACTCATGACTAGCAGATGGCCGCCTCCTCCTCCTCCTCTGCAAGCTGAGTGACTCACATTGTACAGGGTGTGCAAAATGAAATTTCAAAACTCTACTGAGGAGAGGTGGCAGTGCCATAACTTGATGCTGGAGGAATGTGCCAGCCAGATGACTTTGCCAGCCAACATTTTGCCAAAGACTCAAAACAAAATGTCTCTCACTGGAACAAGTTTGGATGTGTGTTCAGTCCATCATATCTGAAAAGATCAAGGATATGCTTCAGGTTGTGGGTGAGCCTGGGTGCATTTGAAAGGGAGGGTGGTCTGCTTTGCCAGCCCAGACCTGAGTGGTAATCACTGCTACCAAGGTGAGTCATGTCAGATGCACTCACCTGTTTTTGTTTGTCAGCCCTAGAATGGTGTCAGGTCTGCCTCCTGCCAACAACAGAACAAAGTCTGGGCTGTTATCAAAATCCTGCAATAAATGGGAGTCAAGTTTAGAGATGATAATTTAAGTTCAAAGTTCTTTTTTTTTTCTCTTTTGTTTAATAAAAAGAAACTTTGGCTCTGCTATGCTTAACCAAAACACTAAGTTGTATTTTAGGTAATTATATTTGTTTAAAAAATCCTAGCCTGGTGGACAAATGCACATTTGACTTTTAGCTAGATTCTACCTTTCCTTCATGTGATAGTCACCAGAGGTGCTCCTAACCTCACATGTTCTAAATCTCCTGGTGTTTCCCCTTGGTGAAGTCCCTTGTTCTGGTGGTAAAGAAAAGCCTGGCAGTTTATAACTGGCTCTCTTTGACTAGTTGCTCTGAAGGAAGCCAGTTGTCCTGTAAAAAGTCGGACTACCTTCCTAAACTACTGTCCTTTGTGGAAGCCACACGAAGAAGCTAGATAAAGAGGGAAATGCCTGAAAAACCTTTAGCTGTTTCTCAGATCTTGGCAGATGAGACAGATGTGGCTAAAGAATCCATTTTGGATGTCTCACTCAGTTGAGTCTCCTAATGACTCCAGCTGCCGTCAGAGTCTAACCACCTGGGAGAAACGAAGGACCACCTGGCTGTGCCCATTCAACCCACAGAATAATTGATCCTTAATATATTGATTTTAGTCACTAGGCTTTGGGGACTTTTTTAAAACAATAGCAGATAATCTCTCTCTCTCTCTCTCTCTTTCACACACACACACACACACACACACACACACACACACACACTTGTAGGTATTAATGTTGGAAGTTTGGAAGTAGGGGCTCTAGTGACTAAGAACATGGTATGTTATAATTTTACCTACTATCCATAGGGCCCAATTTCTGCATTTTTAAGGTAGAGGTAGTCATAGCACATTTCCAAAGGCTCGTAGGAAGAATCAATGAACCATGTATTTAAATTTCTTACTTTTTACATAGAAAGTGAGTAATAATTTTAGCAATAGACATTATTGAGAAATTTCTAGAATTAGGGTTTCAGGCACTTAAACAATTCACAATTGAATGTTTTCAGCCTGGATTTTCTTACCAATTCATGGCAGCCATTTCACTTCAGCACTAGTGCAGCAACTTTCCCAGTAGAGTTCAGTTAAATCCCGTTTACCTGTCTGAATCATATTTCAGACACTGAGCACTTCCACAGGTCTCTCTGTTTCTGTGTATCTTGTAAGCAAAATAAGACTGTTTTTTCTGTTCCAGGTTACATTTTCAAGAATAGCTGTGTAATGCAGTGCTTTGCGCCTGAGAAAAGGCTAGAAATGCTTGTTTTTCACTTTTAAAAGATCTATATTTTCCTAAATGTGCAGATGCTACCTGGCCCTCTCCCCAGCACCTTATGACAGCTCCTCCTCAGGAAACATTCTCTGATGTGCTTGCAGCCTACTTTCTGATCCTTCCTGAAAGTAATTATCGACCCAGGAGTCTTGTATCTTCTCCTACCACCCATGCAACCATATTTTGTTCAATTATAAGTAGACTAAAATCACATATCTCAATTTTTTAGCACAGGAAGAAATCACTGTACCAAGTTAGCTTTTAAAGGTCTAGGAATTAAAATAATTACAAGATGCTAAGAACTATATTTCAAATAATAAGTAAAACCCACTTTGCCTTCATCTTAAATCCTAGATATTTGAAATATTCTCAGTATTTATAATTTAAAGTATGTATTTCTTTACTTAAAAGGTCATATATCTGAGGTATTGAAAAGTGTAGAATACATTAAACTTTAGCTATTTTTGATGAAAGGCAAAACCATTGCTAGAAAAACTAATACTAGATTGCATGGATTTTTTTTGTGTCAGTAATCATAACTACAACTATGTACAACTTCCAAAATCTGGTAAAGCCACTCAAGCCATGTTGAATTCCTGTAAACTGTGTATATGATTCAAGAGAACAATATTTTAAATAATTTGATAAGCTCATTTATTGACTTGACTTAGAGAATGGGAGGCAGTGAGTGAAAGAGGGTTCAGGGAATGAATAATGGAGTTGGGAAGAGAAGCCATAATCCTAACCCCATGGTTTGCAGATAGGTGGAAATTGGGCTCATTTTGCAGTGGACCTTCTGCATTAATTCTGGCACAAGACTTCTTCATAAAAGATAAATACCAGTTTTGGAAGTAGGGGCTCTAGTGACTAAGAACATGGTATGTTATAATTTTACCTACTATCCATAGGGCCCAATTTCTGCATTTTTAAGGTAGAGGTAGTCATAGCACATTTCCAAAGGCTCGTAGGAAGAATCAATGAACCATGTATTTAAATTTCTTACTTTTTACATAGAAAGTGAGTAATAATTTTAGCAATAGACATTATTGAGAAATTTCTAGAATTAGGGTTTCAGGCACTTAATCAAATATACTTATTTTCTTCCATGCAGGCTTTGGTAATGTCTTTACATATTTGAAGGAGGTAAAATAGGGAGTATAGCCAATTCTAAAGGATTGAGTTAATACTGAGTAGGATCGATGTGTTAGAGAATCCTATTACTATAAAGCACTTTGCAAATGTTGAGGTTTGGGCAGCAGAACTGAAATTTTGCAAAGATTTTGTCCTTTAATTATCAAACCCTTGTGTATTAAAAAGAAATTAACCATGTAAAAGTTTTGATCCATTCATACTTATTTAGAAAACACCTGGTGCTTTAGTAAGTATTTGATGTTCAAGCAGTTATTACATTCTTTCTTTCTAAGTTACTTTTTTCTTTATTATTTTGGAATTTTAGTCATGTGATAATCCATGTTCATATAAAAGAAAACTGCTTTCCATTAAAGTGTAAGTTCTGGAAGTCAGGTATATGGTACCTCAGTTTCCCTGGAGGTAGATGTAATATCTTCACTATCATCAATTGCCTCCTGATGGATCCTGCTACTTTTTCCTAGCCAGGAACTGGTGGAAACTAGGACAAGTCCAGTTACTATTATTATTTGGAGAGATGAGGGCGGAGTCTCACTATATTGTCCTACAATTCACTATATATCTCAGGATGTCATGAATCTCATGGTAATCCTCCTGCTTCAGATACATAATTCTTATTTTTCACAAATATTAACCATCTGTGAAGCATTTAATATGTGATAGTTACCTTTAACCACAATTAAATTCTGGCAACAATTCTGTGATGTAAGCATTACTACTCCCTTCTGTTGATAAGGAAATAAGCTTATAGTGTTTAATGCTAGTACATGATAGAGCTAGATTTGGAATAAAGCACATGTAGTTCATCTCTTTGTGTTTCATCTGGGGCTGAAATAACTGTAGTACCAGAGATTACCAGCAGTCTGGATACAACCCTGAGTTAAGCCAGAATCTAGTCACAAAAACAGGAATCCAAGGAGGAGGGAGAGAGCATAGCAAGGTAACCTAGCATCAAGCATATTCTGCCAGACCAAGCATTGCTTCTTAATTTTGACTAAAACATGGCAAGAAACCTGTATATAGTATGTGGGAAGGATAAGGGTAGTCCCTAAGTGCTGACACTTGGTAGGGACCATGAATACTTTAAAAAGTGCTTCCTTTGCCTCTTCTCTATAATTAGCCATTTTTAGAAGGAATGTACAGATATTCGAGGAGATAAGTAAGCATGCGTTCTACATATTAGGATTTACTTTACCTCCTAGAGACAAAAAACATAATGACTAGTACTCTGAACACACAAGATCAATCCCCTCTCCAAAATATCTGATATGTATCTCAATAAAACATTAGAGTCTAAAATAGACAAATTAAAATAATTATGCAATGTGGTCAAGGAGAATTTATTTTAGGAGTGTGGAGTAGCTTCCTGTCCTAAAGTCCATTTTAAAAAATGAACCTTATCAATGGAATAAAAGCCAAACCACAAAATTGTCTCAATTGACTCCAAAATAGTACCCATCAAAGTTCAATATCACTGAGTGATAAAAATCATTTAGTGATCTGGGAATAAAAGAGCAACTTCAAAACAAATATATAATAAAAGACAAACAAACAAAAAATACCAGCTAATGTTATACTAAATGGTGAAATTGTCTGTGGCCATGCCAAAATTAATGTACTAGATTTCATCTAAATGGTGAAATGCTGAAATTTCATCCTAATATAATAAACAAGAAAATGTGTCCCATTCTCATCACAACTATCTTCTCCTCTAAAAAGGCTAGTCAAAATATTTAGGAAACAGACAAAAAAAGAAGAGGTATCAAATTGAAAAGGAACAATAAAGCTATCTCTGTAAGTGACATGATCTTCTTTATACACAATTCTAAGAATTATACTACAAAATCTACTGGAGTGAACAAATTCAACATGTCACAGGGTACAAGATCATTATAGGTAGTAGTTAAGTGTATTCCTACACATTTGAAAAAAGTAAAGTTACAGAAAGGAAATTATGAACACAATTACATGTATAATATCAACAAAATAATGAAAGCCTTAGCAATAAATTTAACAAAAGAAACACAAAACTTGTAACAACAGTATTGAAAGAAAAATTTAAAATACTAATTAAACTGGACATGATGGTACATGTCTACATCCCAGTACTCAGGGAACTGAGAGAGGATACTCATGTTAAAAGCTAGTCTGAACTAAATAATGAGTTCAAGTCCAGCCGGAACTACTCAGTAAAATTATGTCTCAAAAATACAAGGCTTGGGATGTAGTTCAGTAGTAGAGCACTTGCTTAACATGTTTCACTGTCTTGGATTCCATCCCTATTGGGATTTACATAAAATTTCTAAATAAGTAGAGGGGCAGTCCATGTTCACTGGTTGGAAGACTTAAATGTCATGAAGACAGCATTATCTCCCCAATTGACCTGCAGGTTACATGCAACACCTGATGCATAGCTGGCTTCTTTTAGAAACTAGCAAACTGATCTGAGATTCATGTGGAAATTCAAGGTACCAAAAAAGCCAGAACAGTCATTAAAAAGTATGGTAAGACTATTTATTTAAGTGGAAGAAAGACATCTTTCTAAGCAAGTAGTGAGGGGACAACTAGAGAGCCACCTGCAGAAGAATAAATTGGAACTTCTTTCATTCAAATGGATCATGGTATAAATTTTTTAAAAGTTAAAACTATAATATAATGTTGGATTTAGCAAATACTTCTTAGTATACTGTTAAATGCACAAAAGGAAGAAATGAAAAACTACTTTTTTTCTCAAAGACACCATTAAGAAAGTTAAAAAATATAATTATCTCAAAATGATATAATATTGTAAATAATATATCACTAGGTATTTGAGTCAAGAATATAAAAAGAATTCATAGAGTTCAACAATAAAAAGAAAAATAATCAAATTTTAAATTGGACATAGTGTCTAGATAGACATTTTTTCCAAAGACCCACATATGGTGAACAACCACATGTTCCTCCTCAGCACTCATCAAAGAAATACAAATCAAAACCACAGTAAGATACATATGCACACTCAGTATGCACTCATGAACATACTACTTGAAAATGGAAACAAGTAAACATTAGTAAGAATGTAGAGAAATTTTACCCTTCATACTATGTTGGTAGAAATATAAAATAATAGAACTACTTTACAATGCATTTTGGTAGTTTCTTCAGAAGTTAAACATAGTTATAATTTTAATTAACAATTCTTCTACTTGGCATTTTCCAAAGGGAAATGAAAAATACATTTTTCCACAAACTTGTTTTGCAAAAATGTTTCCAATAATGTTATGCATAGAGTCAGCAGTATAATAGACACAAACTAAGTTTTCATCAATTTATGAATGGATAAACAATGGGAACTAAATATTCAAACTACTTAAAACATGATGAACCTTAAAACTCAGTGAAAGAAACAAATCACAAAAGACAATGTACTGTATGATTCCATTTATTTGAGACTCCGATAATTAGCACCTCTGTAGTGACATAAAGTAGATTACTGGCTACTAGAAGTTGGGGCTCATGGATTACAGAGTATTGAGCAGAGTGATAGCTAAATGGCACAAAATTTCTCTTTGAAATAATAAGCATGTTCTAAGGTTGACTGTGGTAATGGTTGCACAATTCTTTGACTATACTGAAAGACATTGACTCTTGTGCTCTTAATGTGTGGGTAGTATGGAACAAGAAGCATATCTGAGCACAGCTGTTACTAAAAGAAAAAAAAAGAAAAATAGAAACAAGAAATTAAAATGGTTCTTTAATCTGGAACAGCAAGTTATAAGGGCTAGTTTATGTTTAGGCAACATGGTACTTTGGGGATATCCAACATGGGCCAAGATGGTGAATGTTGAACATCCAGGGACATCCAGAAAAAAATGGCTGAAACTGGATATTCAGGAAACCCATAATTAAGCAGTGATGTACTCAGTTATATTACCATTTATGGTAAATATCACTTCTGTGGTTTTGCATAAATATGAGTTTGAGGTCAAAGGAATGTGCCTTTGCCTTTAGCCTTCACCAGCCAGTCATTTTAGGACTGTGTGTACCTACCTGAAGCCTGTATTGTCACATTTTCTGTGCCTGTGCCCACCTGTGTGTAGCCTGTATGTGGTGCCTAGATGCCTGCTGCTGACATCTGCATCCCTAGAGGTCAGTGTGTAGTACTGAATAAAATTTATCTTATCTGCCTATGGCTCCTTGCATACTTATCAACAATTTGTTCCCCCATGACCCCTCTTCACTTCTGGCTTCATAGCTTAGGCCTCACACTGATGCTACTACACCTGTCTTGGAGGTAGTAAAGATTGGAAAGGAAGCAACTACAATGGACACATGGGGAGGAGAGCTATGGCCTTGGCCAATGAAAGTTGAAGAGTTAGGACATCAAACTAGTTTCATGAAGGGCTATGATTTTAGTGAGAAGGAAGACTAGTGTGGGAAACCACAACAAAAACTGTTACAGTCTGAAGTGTAGTGGAGAAAGGTTTTCCTGGCAATTCATAGTGATTATGATGTCCTACTGTGTGATTAGAAGTCATCTTTATACTTTTCATAGTATCTTTGAAAGTCTAAGCAAATGCACACACACACACACACACACACACACACACACACACACACACACACACACAGTGTATGAAGCAAAAACTGGTCTAAAAAATGAACAAATCAACAAAAACTGCAGACTTTTAGTTATATACTTTAAAAATCCTCTTTCAACAATATCAATTAAGGGAAACCATCAGGGATCATAAACTCAATAATAGCATCAGCCAACATGATTTTATAGAACATTCCATCAAACAATAGTGGAACACAGATTATTTTCAATTATCTTCAAATACTTACTCCAAAATTAACCATATGTGGCCTAAACAAACTTCACCAAATATTTAGAGCTAAAAGCACATGACATTTTAACCTGACAAAAATTAGTGCAGGGAAGAAAAAGTTTTTTTGAGTTCATGATTCCATGATACAGCCCATCATAACAGGGGAGCAAAGGTAGTAGGAACTTAAAAGAGCTAGACACAGAAGAAGGAAGAACTAAGTGAAATTTAAATAAAAACCAAACAAACAGGAGATGGGAAGATTGTTCAGTGGGTAAGAGTGCTTGCTGTATAGGCATGAGAACCCGAACTCAAATTTCCAGCATGCATATAAACAGCCAGGCAAGGCGTTCCAGCCTGTAATGCCAATGCTTTAAGGTACATAAACAAGAGGATTATGGGGACCACCCTAATTCCAGATTCACTAAAACACCTTGTCTCGAGGGAATAAGATGATACATGGTAGGCAGGACACAACACAGCACATAAACACAACAACAAATCACAAAATAGAGAATTAATAAAATAAAAGCTTTCTTTGAAAGATGGTTTGAATTGACAAAATTCTAGCATAATTAACAGATATAAAAAGAGAAAATACAATTACCAGTAATAGGAGAAAAATTAGGCATTCCATGCTATCTTAGTTTGGGTTTTATTTCTGTAAAGAGATACCATGTCATGGAAACTCTTATTGAAAACAAAACAAAACAAACAAACAAACCAAAAAAAAAACAAAAAAACAAAAACCCAAAACTCTGAAGGTGGATTATAGTTTCAGAGGTTTAGTTCACTACTGCCATGGCAGAAAGCATGGCATTGTGCAGGGTAGACTTGGTGCTAGTGTAGAGGAAATTGTTAGCCCCAAGAGAAGGTTTGTTCTTACATCTGTCATCATTTCTTCTGGGCCTTTCTTTCTTTCTTTCTTCCTTTCTTCCTTTCTTCCTTTCTTCCTTTCTTCCTTTCTTCCTTTCTTCCTTTCTTCCTTTCTTCCTTCCTTTCTTTCTTTCTTTCTTTCTTTCTTTCTTTCTTTCTTTCTTTCTTTCTTTCTTTCTTTCTTAAATTGATTCTATTTTACTCCTATTGTTGAAAATCCCAAAGCACAATTTCAAAAGTAATTTAGTGAGGGGTCCCATTGTCTACTTTTGCAGTTTCCATCTAATGACTAGAACAGATTGACTGATGAAGTAATAACCCAGCACAATTTGACCCTTTGAAATGTTTAAATTACCCACTTAATCTCAGACATACCTTTTTAGTGTTTCCTCTTTTACAACCCCCTGTGGTGACATGCTTTAACCTCCTGGTTTTACACTTTTCTTTTTCCATTTTGGAATAATTCTATTCAGTTAGAGCAAAACTATTTTACCACACAAAATCCCTCTTCATTTAAAATGGCTTTTTTTCTCTCTATCATGTTCATCCCTCACCCTCCAAGTATATTTTCATACCTAAATATTATATTCTTATTTCTACTTGGATTCTGACTGCCTTATTTTTTCACTATAAGTATCTGAATATAGAAGCTATTTTTTTCCTTGACAAAAATGAAGTGTCTTTGAACTTAATGAAAATAAGGGGAGGTATAGTTGAAGCATAGAAAACAAAGACTTTGTATTTTAAGTATCAGTTCTAAATATAAACATAGGCAAAGATGTTTCAAGTTTTGGAGATATTTTTGTTTGCTCTTATTGATAAGGAGAAATTGACTTATTTGATAAGGATTTATTCAAACCCTGCAAGAGAAAAGATTTTTGACTAATCTTATGGGAGCACATAAAATAATTTTATATTATCTGAAGATTATATGAGTATAAGGAAGCACAAATGTAGACAAACTGTACATACACATACACAACTATGCATAACATAGATGAAAGCACGCAAAGATTTTTTTTTTTAGCTTTCATTTAGACAGATCATTAATTAGTATCAGATAGATTAATGCTCTGATGGCTTCTTCCATAGTCCTAACCAAACTTTAATCCTTTCTTTGGACTTTAACAATCCAGACACAGTCAATTTCCTATAAGAGTAGACTGCCTGCTGAGCTTGTTTTGTAACTCAATCCAGCTGAAACAAAGGATGGGTTTGTAGGCTCTCCCTATATAAACACAGTGCTGACTATTAAACTTTGAGCCTTGATCAGACACTTTTGTCTTGGCAGCATCCTTCTCTAGTACACTGTTCGTTTTCATTTCCAGCCCCTCTTTCAGGTAACCCAGTTCATCCATGGCAGCTGGATGGCTACAATATGTGTGTGTATGTATGTGAGTAGCTGTCCAGCAGCCACGGAAAACTGGGTCTATCTGGAGGGGGGCTGGGAATGAAAAAGGATGGGGTGCAAGAGAAGGATGAAGCCAAGACAGCCTCTCAGTACCCAGAGGAGTTACCACTTCCAGGTTCTATAACATGCCCACGATCTTAGGATTCCAGGATCTCAGCATCCCAGGACCTTGGTCATACCAGGATCTCAGGGTCTCAGAGGAAGCTTGACTGCCAAGAACTCTGACACAACCAGAATCTCAGGTTCACAGGATCCCGTAATCAAAGGATCACAGAGAAAGCTGGACTCTGAGGAGTTCTGAATCACCTGGGATTACAGGAAGGAAAGGCTCCAATCAGATATACAGAGGGCACTTGAGATAATCAGATGGCAGGAGACAAGCATAAGAACAGAAGCAACAGAAACTAAGGTTACTTGGCATCATCAGAATCAAACTCTCCAACTATAGCAATTCCTGGATACACCATCACACCAGATAAGAAAGATATGGATCTAAAGTCACTTCTCATGATGATAATAGAGGACTATAGGAAGGAAATAAATAGCTAGCATAAAGAAATACAGGAGAATACATCCAATCAGGTAAAAATAGAAGTAGAAACAATAAAGAAATCACAAAGGAAGATCACTATAGAAATAGAAAATCTAGGAAAGAAGTCAGGCGACATTGATGCACACATAATCAACAGAATAAAAGAGATAGAAGAGAATCTCAGGTGCAGTAGAAAACATTGACAAAACAATCAAAGAAAATGTGAAATGCAAAAAGATCCTAACTCAAAACATCCAGGAAATCCAGGACACAATGAGAAGACCAAACCTGCGAATAATAGGAGTAGAAGAGAATGAAGATTTCAACTTAACAGGTCAGCAAATATCTTCAACAAAATTATAAAAGAAAACTATCCCAACCTAAAGAAAGAGGTGCCCATGATCATACAAGAAACCTATAGAACTTCAAATAGACTGGACCAGAAAACAAATTCCTCCTGTCACATAATAAACAAAAGACCAAATTCACAAAAAAGACAGAATATTAAAAGCAGTAAGGGAAAAAAGTCAAGTAACACATAAAGGCAGGCCTATCAGGATTACACCAGACTTCTCATCAGAGACTATGATAGCCAGAAGATCCTGGACAGATGTTATACAGACCATAGGAGAACACAAATACCAGCCCAGGCTACTATACCCAGCAAAAATTTTCAATTACCATAGATGGAGAAACCAAAGTGTTCCATGATAAAACCAAATTCACACAATATCTTTCCACAAATCCAGCCCTTCAAAGGAAAATAAAGGGAAAACATCAACACAAGGATGGAAACTACACCCTAGGATAAGCAAGAAAGTAATCCTTCTACAAACCTAAAGGAAGACAGCTGCAAGAACAGAATCCCATCTTTAACAACAAAAAATAACAGGAAGCAACAATTACTTTTATTTAATTTCTCTTAACATCAACGGACTCAATTCCCCAATAAAAAGTTATAGACTAATAGACTGGCTATACAAACAGGACTCAACATTTTGCTGCTTACAGGAAACACACCTCGGGGAAAAAAAAAGAAAATACCTCAGAGTGAAAGGCTGCAAAACAATTTTCCAAGCTGGAGTAGCCATTCTAATATCGAATGAAATTGACATCCAACCCAAAGTTATAAAAAAGGCAAGGAGGGACACTTCATACTCATCAAAGGTAAAATCTACCAAGATGAATTCTCAATTCTGAATATCTATGCTCCAAATGCAAGGGTAGCCACATTCATTAAAGAAACTTTAGTAAAGCTCAAAGCACACATTGTGCCTCACACAGTAATAGTGGGAGACTTCAACATCTCACTATCACCAATGGACAGATCCTAGAAATAGAAACTAAACACAGACACATGGACACTAACAGAAGTTAAGAATCCAATGGATTTAATAGATATATATAGAACATTTTACCTTAAAACAAAAGGATATACATTCTTCTCAGCACCTCATGGTACCTCCTCCAAAATTGACCATAATTGGTCACAAAACAGGCCTCAACAGATACAAAAATATTGAAATTATCCCATGCATCATACATATAAGATCACCATAGACTAAGGCTGATCTTCAGTAACAGCATAAATAATAGAAAGCCAACATTCATGTGGAAAATGAACAACACTCTACTCAATGATACCTTAGTCAAGGATGAAATAAAGAAAGAGATTAAAATCTTTTTAGAGTTTAATGAAAATGAAGCCACAATATACCCAAACTTAGGGACACAATGAAAGCATTCATAAGAGGAAAACTCATAGCCCTGAGTACCTCCAAAAAGAAACTAAAGAGAGCATACACTAGCAGCCTGACAGCTCACCTAGTAGCTCTAAAACTAAAGGAAGCAAATTCACCCAAGAGGAGTAGACAGCAGGAAATAATCAAACTCAGAGATGAAATCAACCAAATGGAAACAAAAAGAACTATTCAAAGAAACAACCAAACCAGGAAATCAACAAGATAGATAAACCCTTAGCCAGACTAACTAGAGGGCACAGGGACAGTATCCTAATTAACAAAATCAGAAATGAAAAAGGGACATAGCAACAGACCTGAGGAAATCCAAAACATCATCAGATCCTACTACAAAAGGCTACAAGCAACAAAACTGGAAAACCTGGATGAAATGGACAAATTCCTAGACAGATACCAGGTACCAAAGTTAAATCAGGATCAGATTAATGATCTAAACAGTCTATATCCCCTAAAGAAATAGAAGCAGTCAACAATAGTCTTCCAACCAAAAAAACCCCAGGACCAGATGGGTTTAGTGCAGAGCTCTATCATACCTTCAAAGAAGACATAATTCCAACTCTCCTCAAACTATTCCACAAAATAGAGACAGAAGGTACTCTACCCAATTTATTCTATGAATCCACAATTATTCTGATACTTAAACCACACAAAAATCAAACAAAGAAAGACAACATCAGACCAATTTCCCTTTTGAATATCAATGCAAAAATACTCAATAAAATCCTCACAAACCTAATCCAAGAACACATCAAAACGATCACCCAACATGACCAAGAACGCTTCCTCCCAGGGATGCAGGGATGGTTTAATATACAGATATCCATCAATGTAATCCACTATATAAACAAACTAAAAGACAAAACCCACATGATCATCTCATTAGATGCTGAGAAAAAAATTGACAAAACCCAACGCCCCTTCATGATAAAAGTCTTGGAATCAGGAATTCAAGGCCCACACCTAAACATAATAAAAGCAATCTACAGCAAACCGGTAGCCAACATCAAAGTAAATGGAGAGAAACTTGAAGCAATACCACTAAAATCAGGGACTAGACAAGGCTGCCCACTTTCTCCCTGCCTATTCAATATAGTACTCGAAGTCCTAGCTAGAGGAAGTAGACAACAAAAGGAGATTGAGGGGATACAAATTGGCAAGGAAGAAGTCAAAATATCAGTGTTTGCAGATGATATGATAGTATATATATGTAACCCTAAAAATTCTACCAGAGAACTCCTAAACCTGATAAACAGCTTCAGTGCAGTAGCTGAATATAAAATTAACTCCAACAAATCAGTGGCCTTTCTCTACACAAAGATTAAACAGACTAAGAAACAAATTAGGGAAACAACACCCTTCACAATAGTCACAAATAATATAAAAGAACTTGGTGTGACTCTAATTAAGGAAGTGAAAGATCTGCATGATAAAACCTTCAAGTCTGTGAAGAAAGAAATCGAAGAAGATCTCAGAAGATGGAAAGATCTCCCATGCTCATGGATTGGCAGGATTAATATAGTAAAAATGGCAATCTTGCTAAAAGCAATCTACAGATTCAATGCAATCCCCATCAAAATTCCAACTCAATTCTTCACTGAGTTAGAAAGGGCAACTTGCCAATTCATCTGGAATAATAAAAAACCTAGGATACACTCGGGAGGCAGGCGGATTTCTGAGTTCGAGGCCAGCCTGGTCTACAAAGTGAGTTCCAGGACAGCCAGGGCTATACAGAGAAACCCTGTCTCGAAAAAACAAAAAAACAAAAAAACAAAAAACAAAAAACAAAACAAAACAAAACAAAACAAAACAAACCTAGGGTAGCAAAAACTATTCTCAATAATAAAAGAACCTCTGGTGGATTCACCATGTCTGACCTCAAGCTGTACTACAGAGAAATTGTGATAAAAACTGCATGGTATTGTTACAATGACAGACAGGCAGATCAATGGAATAGAAATGAAGACCCAGAAATGAACCCAGATATCTATGTTCACTTGAACTTTGTTTGACAAAGGAGCTAAAACCATCCAGTGGAAAAAATGACAGCATTTTCAACAAACGGTGCTGGCTTAACTGGAGGTTATCATGTAGAATAATTTGAATTGACCCATTCTTATCTCCTTGTACAAAGCTCACGTCTAAGTGGATCAAGGAACTCCAAATAAAACCTGAGACACTGAGTCTTATAGAGGAGAAAGTGGGTAAATGCATCGAAGATATGGGCACAGGGGAAAAATTCCTGAAGAGAACACCAGTGACTTGTGCTATAAGATCAAGAATCAGTAAATGAGACCTCATAATATTGCAAAGCTTCTGTAAGGCAAAGGGCACTTTCAATAAGACCAAAGGCAACCAACAGATTGGCAAACGATCTTCACTAATCCTAAATCTTATAGGGGACTAATATTTAATATATTTAAAAAACTCAAGAAGTTGGACTCCAGAAAACCATATAACTCTATTTAAAAATGTGGTACAGAGCTAAACAAAGAATTTTCAACTGAGGAATACTGAATGCCTGAGAAGCATCTAAAAAAAAAGTTTCAACATCCTTAGTCATGAGGGAAAGCAAATTAAAACAACCCTGAGATTCCACCTCACACCAGTCAGAATGGCTAAGATAAAAAACTCAGGTGACAACATTTGCTGGCAAGGATGTGGAGAAGGAGGAACACTCTCCTGCATTGCTGGTGGGACTGCAAGCTTGTACAACTACTCTGGAAATCAGTTTGTTGATTCCTCAGAAAATGGGAGGTAGCTCTACCAGAAGATCCAGCAATAACACTTATGGGCATATATACAAGAGATTCTCCAATATGTATTAAGGACACATGCTCCACTATGTTCATATAAGCCTTATTTATAATAGCCAGAAGCTAGAAAGAACCCAGCTGTCCCTCAACAGAAGAATTGGAACAGAAATTCTGATTCATTTACACAGTGGAATACTACTCAGCTATTAAAATCAATGGGTTTATGAAATTCTTAGACAAATGGATGTATTTGGAGGACATCATCTTGAGTGAGGTAACCAAATCACAGAAGAACATACATGATATGTACTCATTGATAAGTGGATATTAGCCCAGAAGTTCATAATCCTTCTTATATGGGGTAACAAAATATCCATGCAAGGAGTTACAGAGACATAGTTTGGGGCAGAGACTGGAGGAACGGCCATCCAGAGACTGCCCCACTTGGGGATCCATCCCATAAACAATCAACAAACCCAGACTCTATGGCAGATGCTAACAAGATCCTGCTGACAGAAGCCTGATATAGCTGTCTCCTGAGGGTCATTTTCAGTGCCTGGCAAATACAGAAGTGGACGCTTATAATCATCCACTGGATGGAACACAAGGTCCCCACTGAAGCAACTAGAGAAAGTACCCAAGGAGATGAATGTGTGTGAAGCCCCATAGGAGGAACATCAATATGAACTAATCAATACCCCTTGAGCTCCTTGGTACTAAACCACCAATCAAAGAAAACACAAGGTGAGTATGGCCTAATTGGTCATCAATGGGAGGAGAGGCCCTAGGTCCTGTAAATGTTCTATGCCCCAGTATAGAGGAAATCCAGGACTGGGAATGGGAGTGGGTGGGTTGGGGAGCAGGGGAGGCTGGGAGGGGATAGGGGATTTTCGGAGGGGAAACTAGGGAAGGGGATAACATTGTAATGTAAATAAGGCAAATATCTAATGAAAAAGACATGTTAATAAAGAAAATATCTAATAAAATAAAGAAAAAATCTGATTTGGAACACCAAGCATAGAAAAATAATGCAGTAAAATCACTAATTACTGTTTTAGTTGCTTTCCCTGTTAAAACAGTTGTAACTAGAAAGCCTGAAAAGGTTCCAAGACACATGTACATATTTTAATTTTCCAAAATTAGAAATAAGAGTACCATCCATTTGAAGTAATTGCTTATGTATAAGTCCTCAAGAATTAGCATCATTATGTGGTACAAGTAGACAATGAGGGCACTGAGGATAAGTCTGTACAATTTGATGTGCACATCCTCTAAAAATACCAAATTATTGTCTCAAGCTATTACTATTTTGATGATGTAAAGAATGAGATTGTATGGCCAATTTTTCCCATAAGGCCTATAATCTGCCTGGTATACAAATCAGCTGTAGCATTGCCCTAAAGGGTCTGCCCAGGCAATCCAGTATGAGCTTTTTAATGTTCTATAAAGTAAGGAACAGAACATGTTTCCTAAATTAAGCTGTATTTGTATAAATAACTATAAAATTTGACAACAGTATACTAAAAAGGAACAATTTTAAGCAACTGTAAACTATGAGCTATATATTGGCTATCAGTATACAAATTAAAAGTTTGATTTTTCAACATTTCAAAAACAGTGGCTACAATACATAATTCAATTATTTGTGAATTGGGGAGAAACTCAAGAAAATGAACATGTGATCCAATTACATATGCTGTCTTCCCCTAGATGAGCCACTAGTAAATACAGTAAGCACTTTCTCTATTGGATATATATTCAAACTTATAGGAAATGCAAAAGCATGAATAGAGGAAATTGTAACAACTTGTCCTTTTTGCCTGAAAAATTTGCACATGCAATAGGCCAAATATCAATATTCTCCAATAACCAATTTAATTGCTGTTTGAAATAAGGAATAAATGTTTCATCAGGTTCTTAAGACATTCTTTCTAAAATACTTTCATGATTCTATCCTACAATTCTGTATTAACACAGCAACATCTTCATTATAGGATGTTAAAACTTTACTTGGAGATGAAGAACGATGAATCCACATTAATGGGCCCCTTTGCCAATGAGTTTCTGTGGTCACATGAGTAGCAATAACACAAATAGCCAACAATTGATCAGTCTGTTTAATGTATCTGTTGTTGGCTAATAGCTTCATCTACTTTCTGAAAAACTGTTTGTCCCTCATCAGCTATTTTTCCAGGATAATTAGAATTTGCATTCCTCTTGAGAATATCAAACAGAGGTTTAAGTTCTCTTGTGGCAAGCTTAAGGTGAGGTCTTAGCTAATTAACATCTCCTAGAATCTTTTTAAAATAAGTAAACTATTTTTTCTTATTTGAATTTTCTGTCCCACAATTTGTTTAGGATATAACTGAGGCCCCAAATATCGAAAAAGATATTGCCTTTCAATCTTTCCTGGAGTAACAACTACTCTAAAATTTTAAAGCTCCTTGTATAGGAAGAGAAAAGGTTTGTAGTAAAACTCCATCAGAGGCACTACCTAATAAAATAGCATCCATATAATGAATAATATACACTGAAAGATGCAAAGTCCTAACTTCTTGTATTGAAGCAGAAGGCTGTTAGCCATTCCTTGAGGCAAAACTTTCCAATGCTATCACTTCGTGTGTCCTTTAAAACTACAAGCTTGCTAAAAGCAAACTCTTTACAATTATCAGTATTACAAAAGACAAAAGGAATGTCACACAAGCCTCCACTGAGTCTGCTCTGAGCTTTGCATTAACTCATATGTAAATGTTTCTTAATTTGGGCCTATTTTTTGAGGTACAAATTATTCTTCCTGCAGCGAGGACAGATTTCAGGGTAGTGATTCTGCTGCCTGTCTATGCCCCCATTTTTTGGACAGTCTTTCCTAAAATGACCTATGCCTCACCCCCCCACACCCAAAATTTAAAACATTCTTAATCACCTTGGCACTGTGAAAGCATTGCTTGTACTGTAGTCCCTTGGAAGGCAGCAGCCATAGCCAGACCCTGGTTGTCTAATTTCTATCTCCAAAAATTCTACCAGCTGCTTTTCGCATTTCCTGGATACCCTGTTAGATAAACTCCCTCTGAGGAGTTTAAACTCCTTTAAAGGGGCAGCAGAACTGTATTACTCTTGCAATCATCTCCACTTGCTTGATTTTTTTCTTAATTACAAATATGGATGAGGTAGAATCCTGAGCCTGTGATTGAACTGCAAACAGCAGACAATGGAACACTGGCGGTCTGACTGTAATTTTTAAGTTTCTTTTGTAACACCAGAGTACAACCACAAATTGGAAAGCAAAACTCAATCACTGAACAAATCTCTGCAAAGTCAACACCCAGTATATCACCCCCACACTACAAAGTATTTTGGCTGCCAGTTCCTGCACATGATCTCTCAACAGTGCATCCCCCCCCAATACTGCAAAGAGACATTGACCTAAATCCTAGTCTGATTTCTAGGATGGGGGCTGGCGAGATGGCTCAGTGGTTAAGTGGACTGCTCTTCCAAAGGTCCCGAGTTCAAATCCAAGCAACCACATGGTGGCTCACAACTATCCGTAATGAAATCTGATGCCCTCTTCTGGAGTATCTGAGGACAGCTACACTGTACTTACATATAATAAATAAATAAATAAATAAATAAATAAATAAATAAATAAATAAATGAATAAATAAATAAGAATTACATAAAATAGTATCCCAATTTAGAAGTATCTTAAGAGACCTGCTTTCCTGGGTTGGCTCATGTCATGTATTGTTGTTTAGAATGACTCCAACCCTGAGTTTGAAGCTAACTTTCTGTTACCAGTGTTACAAATTTCTAATCATACACAATAACTTATAAGACAATACTCTATAACCAAGACATGCAGAACATATTTATACTTTTAAAACCAGTCAGAAACAAAAATGAAGTGACTACACACATTTTATATATTTAGACCAAACAAAATTTTCTTATCCTGCCTTGCAGGTAAGGCAATGATGAAGACTCCATGGGTCATTAAGAACTAACTGTGGCAAGCACTTAAGGTTAAATTAGCCTGCTCAAGGCTGGAGGAAGGGCACATATGTGTGTACAATGTGTGTACAATGTGTGTGTGTGTTGATATATATGTAGGTGCATATGCACAACTGTGCACATACTTGTGAAGTACTCCTCTGACATTTTAGTTTTGTTATGTGGATCACAATGAAGTGTTTGGTATCTCTAACCTGCCATCTCTCATCCCTCAAACATCAATTCTGATATTTCTATGAAAGTGGTTTTTTGATTTGTGGCAAAGCTTCCATCTTACATGTGTGAGTGTGCCTAATCCATTTTAATCAAAGAACAGCTTCCCTTGAGCATAAAGAATTCTCCAAGCAAAGCACTTTGGGACTCAAAGCACACTTTGTCTTATGTCTTCACTGATCTTTGCTTCATTGAGAGAGGTACAGCAGAAAACTTTTGGCATCTGGGCTGGTTCTGGTCATTCCCACTGATTTGTGCTGATTCAGCAGAGGTCTTACTTTTTTTTTTTTTTTTTTTTTGGATTGTACTGAATAACTACTGTTGATTCATGTTAGGTATTCTGACACTACTGAACTGGACTGCTGGTATCTTGACAAATGGAGATTGGAATCACTCCAAGGAGCTACTTCTAAACAGGTCCACATCCCCTTGTCCTAATTACCATCTTTTCTGCCCTACCTTTGGATGGTGGGTTATAAAGGGGTTCACAGCCTTGGTGAACCTTTAGTAAAAGTGGGTTTTGAAACCTCTAAGCTGCTGAAAGGACCCAGATATAGCTGTCTCTTGTGAGACAAGGCCAGGGCCTAACAAACACAGAAGTGGATGCTCACAGTCAGCTATTGGATGGATCACAGGGCCCCCAATGGAGGAGCTAGAGAAAGTACCCAAGGAGTTAAAGGGATCTGCAACCCTATAGGTGGAACAACATTATGAACTAACCAGTACCCCAGAGCTCTTGACTCTAGCTGCATATGTATCAAAAGATGGCCTAGTGGGCCATCACTGGAAAGAGAGGCCCATTGGACTTGCAAACTTTATATGCCCCACCCAGTACAGGGGAATGCCAGGGCCCAAAAGTGGGAGTAGGTGGGTATGGGAGTGCAGGGGTGGGGGGGGGAGTGTACTGGGGACGTTTTGGATAGTATTGGAAATGTAAATGAGGAAAATACCAATAAAAAATGAAAAAAAAACAAACAAAACCAAACAAACAAACAAAAAAAACAAAGACAAAAAAGAATAACTCGTGAGTGACCTATGGGAAGTTGAGTGACAAACTGGAGGAGATCATTGTCTAACTGGTGAGCCAGAAAATAAAACAGAAGAACAAGTAAACAGGGAAGGTGGATACATGGCCTCATGAACTGAAAGTCCAGGACAGTTGATTCACTTCACTGAACAAAGATAGTGTTTTGTGGCCCTTCTGCCATGATTCTCCACACTATAGACAAGCCAACTGTGAAGCTGGGTCACAATGCACTTCACAGGGATGGGCAATGCACTCAGATATGCCACAGCTCTCCTGAGGTTTATTTTGTTGTTTGAGAGTTTTGGAGGGTTTTTTGTTTGTTTGTTTGTTTCATTTTGGCTTGCTTTTTGTTGTTGTTGTTGTTGTTGTTTTGGTTTTCTTTTGGTTTTGGTTTTTTAAGCTGACTGCAGAAAACTACTCAATTTTTGGTTCTCATTTGCTGATATTTTACTGTAATGATTTTAATAATAGGAGTCACTGTCCTTCAAGAGAATGTAGGAAAGAAATCATTTTCAGAAAAAAATGAAATGTGGTAAAATTTATAATCTCATTCATATTTAAATTTGACCCCAAATAAAATTACTCAATCATTTTGATCTAAAAAAAAAAGAAAAAGAAAAAGAAAACTCTAAGCTTACAATGTGCCGAAAAAATTGTCATTTCTGTGTACAACTGAAACACTATACATCATATAATGGTAAAAGAACTGCATTTATAATATGAAATATTATATTAAAACAGTATACATTTGATGGTGATATATTTAAAATAGTAAAATATACTTACATGTATTCATTTTAGTTTAATATGTATTTAGTATCATATCGTGCATGGGAATCTTGTATAGCAACCCTTGAAGGTTATAAGACATAGAATAGGAATTGTATGTCCTAAAAGCATTGAAAATAAATTAATTTTTCATTAATAAAATGATTAAAAATCATGTATTCTGTCTATAATAAAGCAGTTATTGAGAAGTTAAACTACTGTGAAAAATATCAGAAAAACAACATCTAGTAAAACAAAACAAACAAACAAAAAAACCCAGTGCACAAATATATATGCTCAGGGCCTCACAATTTTAGGTCAAATCTGTGTCAAGTGTTTTTGTATGATTTAAAATCTAAGCTGAGTGTGTGTGTGTGTGTGTGTATGTGTGTGTGTGTGTGTGTGTGTGTTCAATGTGAAGGAGCAGAAGCAGAAGGAGGAGGAGCTAGAGTGGAGGTTCTCAACACTTTCATAGTGGTTTCCTAAGAACATCAAAAAATGAAGACATTTACATTACAGTTCATACCTAGAAAAATTCAGTTATGAAGTCACAACAAAACAGTTTTGTGGTTGGGAAGCCACCACAACATGAGAACCTTATATTAAAGGGTCACCGCATTAGGAAGGTTGAGAACAACTGTGCTAGAGGGCATAGAAGGGGTGCAGCATGGGGGCTGCATATGAACCCCAAAGTTTCAAATGCTTCTATGTAACTAAAAGCAAATATTAGTTGAACACTGCTATATACCCATGTGTGTTTATTTGTTAGCACTGGTGTAATAAAGTATCACAAACAGTGTAAACACTGACACTTATTTTACAACTTGAGAAGCTAAAGAACTGAGTTAAAAACATGACATTGGGTGGGAAGTGAGGCAAGGAGGATTTGGAGGAGGGGAAAATGTGATTGAAATTGTAAAGAAAAAATTAAAAAGGATGTCATCAGGGTTAGGACTTGCTGAGAGCTATGACACAGAATTCACCCTGTGAATTACACCATGGTGGTTTGTGTTTTGTCTTCAACATTACTTGGTTTGTACATCTTGGTCTTCATTTTTGCATGGTACTATTTCTTTGTGTGTGTGTGGGGGGTGTTTTTTGTGTGTGTGTGTGTGTTTTTTTTCGAGACAGGGTCTCTATGTGTAGCCCTGGTTGTCCTGGAACTCACTTTTGTAGACCAGGCCGGCCTTGAACTCAGAAATCCGCCTGCCTCTGCCTCCCGAGTGCTGAGATTAAAGGCATGTGCCACCACGCCTGTCCTTTTTTTTTTTTTTTTTTTTTTCTTTGTTTGTTTTTGTGTGTGTTTTTATCTATATTTTTGTTTCATAAATATGCCAATCACAATGACTTAGAGACTCACGCTTCTTCACTATGCCCTTCATGTTAACTCATTACATCTCTTGCAATCATATTTTTGAATAAATTCACATTCTGGGCTACTGAAAGTTATGATTTCAACATATTCGTTGAAGAGGGGAATAGAATTATATTCATAACCATATGTTTCAAATACACACAGAAAAAACATAGCTTACACATATGTAAGTAGTTGATGAGAGTCTGAAACATCATGGAAATATTATATGTAAATTCAGACATAGTAACAATGTCCAAAGAATGAGGGAGATATAAGAAAATATAAAGTAATTGGACTCCAACAGTGTCCTTTATTTTATTTTATTTTATTTTATTTTATTTTATTTTATTTTATTTTATTTTATTTTATGTGTATGGGTGTATTGCCTACATGTGTGTCTGTGCACCACTTGTATAGTCTGGTGCTTGTGGAAGTCACAAGACAGTGTCAGATTCTCTAGAACTAGAGTTATAGATCGGTATCTATCTAGCATCATGTGGGTACTAGGAATCAAATCTGGATCCATTTAAAGAGCAGCCAGTGCTCGTAACCACTGAATCATGTTCCCGTCTTTTAACTTTGTTTTTTAAATTAGCTACTATGATAGCAAAATCAACTTTAACTCCTAGTGTCAGGGTTACAGAAGTATATTCTGTTATTTTCTATACCCTTTTGGAAGTTTATATATCATACCCATGAGTCACTCATTTATTCTCTAGGTTATTCTCTAGGGAGAAGCTATATCGGGACTGATACACAGGGAGTAATGCCCAAAATTACAGGGAGTAATGGTGTCAGTGTTCCCAAATGAACCATTAGAATAGATCATTATATTTTATGTTAAAATAAAGAAAAGTACTTCATTTTTCCCCCCTCCGTGTGTGTGTGTGTGTGTGTGTGTGTGTGTGTGTGTGTGTGTGAATTTGCAGACATATGTGTCATGGTGCTCATTAGAGATACAACTTACAGAAGTTAGTTATCTCTTTCCATCCTGTGGGTCCCAGAGATTGAACTCAGATGGGCAGTGTTGGTGTTTAGTGTCTTTGTCCACTGAGGCCTTAGTTCTCTTGTATATAAAACATCTCTCCTACAGTATGATTGTACTTGGTAGATTGTGATATGCCTGTGATGTAAGGTAAGTGGGATCTGGAATATGGTAGAAATTATTTAATCTCGATCAAGGGTTTCTATCCTGCCTTTGACTCTTTAGTTCCTGGATAGAAGACACTTACATCCTTTGTATTTATAATAAGCCTTAAACAACACAAGAGCTGGGCAGATGCCTATCCTCTATGTTATTAGAATCTACTTTCGTATCAATAATGCATTATTATTTACTACTTACAATGTTTTATTTGAACTGCTCTTAATTCCAATGGGACAGCCCCCAAGGCCATGCTTTTAGAGCTAACCTGACCCATGGTGGCTTCTGTTTCTTCCTTCTGCACCTTCTCTCCAGTTTTTTCCCCAACTTCAAGCTTGGGAAACCTAAACCCCACTTATCTTTCTTCTGTCCAGGGATTAGCTATTGTCATTCTTATTTATCTGTGAGAAATAGCTTGGGAACAGGGTCACAAGTCTACATGCAGACTCCTGGTTTTGGGGGCCCCCAATTAGCATTACAATAGACAGTAAAAGACAAAACCTCAACACCGGGATGCAATGATCAGAACTTTCCAAGTGTGCATTTTCATGCTCACCCCATGGTCTACTTTCCAATATACTGATAATAGGGATACACAAGGTATTTAAAACATGTTTCCTCTTCCCTTCTGCCCCTCTTTTCTCCCTTTCTTTAAACCTTCTTCTATCTTGTAAGGTTCAGTTCATTTTAATCCAAACTTTGTATTTTCTTTCTACCCAATACTAACTGCAAAGACTTATACAAAGAGAAGACCTATGTATATGTGTAGGAAGTGCAATTAGAAGTACTCAAAGTCCAGCGTTATTTAATCAGTAGCTAGTGGCTTACTCTTATGCAAATTCCTCAGCCCTTATCTTCTAAGAAATGAAAAGTCTTTCAGCTCTAAATGCTTAGAAAGATGAAGGTGATGGGTAGGACAGAAGGAGAAACAATACACAGTCAATGAACATGGGAAGTTGTCAATTAGATATGCATGTGTTTTCAATTCTGGGATATATTCAATAGTTGATGTGACTGCCCTTTACTCAGATGGGAATATAATCTGTCCTGGCATTATGTAGATATTATATACATTATCCTGACTAATCTGTGCAGCCTGGATCATAACATTTTCCACCTATCAAGACATTTAAAGGTCCCTTTGACAGTGAAGTCACTTGACTCCTAGGAAATGAAAACAAACAAACAAACAGCAAAAACCAACGAAGGTGCCAATTGTAGTGCTCATCCTTGAGCCTCAAATGTGCTTTTAGCCTGAGATTCATTTGGGAAATGCTTATCCCCTTAACAGATATCTGCAAGAAGCAGTCACACCAAATAGTCCAAGTTTTTTGGAGAATTTTGTGGAACTACAGGGAAGAATGAGGTTGGACTCATACCACATTTGGTGTCAGTGTTCCCAGTTGCAACCATGCCTTTTCTGAGTCTGTTCTTTGAGTTTCTAGCCCCTGGTCCTATATTCCTTCCAAGCCTTTTCTCAAACAGGGCTTGCCACTTGTTTTCCTATGAAGTAGATTCTTCCTTTAGTGAGAGCCATAGGTTTTAGACACTAAATCTTCCATGTCTATATCCTTATCCAAGTATTTCCTCAACAAAACTGGGTTCTGTCTTTTCTAGAGTTCCATCTTCTAGACACTGACACCAACCATAGGTAGAGATCTCTAGCCCATCAAAGGCGTCACTTGGTGTGTTGCTGTTTTGGATCTAACATCTTGCCTATTTACTAAGCATCAAATAATTGTCTTCTGAAACTGTGGTCCTTCTTGGGCACCAAGATCATGAAATGAGGCCAGAATTTTCCTGGACCCAGGTCTCTAATTCCATAAAAAAAAATAATCTCAGAAGGCTGGCTTTATTACTTTATCTAAACTTGATTGGAAAATCTACTTATTTGCAAAGAAATAAGAAAGTGGATAAGCTTGTACAAGTATAATTCCCTGAGGTGATTAGACACCGTGTCTTTTGAAATGAATAAATAAAAAGAGAGAGGGGCAGAATAATACTGGTACAGATTTTACATTTAAAAGTTTGAATAAAGTTAGCATAATTTCTCTTTTATTAAGCTACAGCAAATAGAAAGCACATTATAGACACTGTAGGTGTATATGTGGGTGGACACATAGGAGGAGAAATGAGAGAACACCAAGAATACAGCTGAAATAATGAGCAAGTTAGATGAAGCATTGCAGCAAGGATGAGGATGGAGAAGGGAAGTACCCAACTTTATTCAGAGACAAAGGCATGAAGCATAGAAAATGGAAGAAAAGATTTGGCTGAGCTAAGAGTAGCTTGGACTAAGGAAATTGGTCACAGGTGAAAAAAAAAGACAAAGAACACCTTATTTGCTTGAGGTTTTTAAAATTATGTTTGGGTTTAAAGGGAGGAAATTGCAATAACATTCCTTATAAAACACTAACTCTGATGGCATTAGAAGCTTCATGACTCAAGTGCCTTTACCTGCTGAGCCATGTAACTGGCCCAAACAAAGTGATTAAAAAGTATATCTTAGAATCTTGGAAGGTAAACAACAAAATCTCCATATATGACCTCTGTGGAAAGTGCTCTGATGCATGGCATAAAACAGAGAATGAATCAAGAAGCACAGGAAAAAAAAAAAAGCAGCAGCACAGGATTGAGGCAACTGCTTTATAGTTTCAAATGGTTACTTACTAATAGATGACTACGTTGTTACTGTTGTTTTTATTTCCAAACCAAACCTAGGCCAGGCATAAAATTTAGGTAGTAAAAGTCTCAGAAGCTCAAGGAATTGTCTACACAACAGCTTCTCTTTCCAAAGCCTGTGAATTACATTCCTAGGTCTTAACTTTAAAAACAACCCAGGGTCATCATCTTTCTCATTGGCTTTCTCTCTACACCTTCCTTTCCCTAGCTCTGTCTTTAGCCTCTTGCCAGGTTCAGCAGCCATCACACATCATCTCTACTCCTTTTCAAATCTAACCCACCCCACTTTTGCTCCTCCTCACAAACTTTGCTGCCTTATTTTCTTCATCTATATCCTTGGTGGCTATTGAGGAGAAGAGCTTTGATTTCCCAGGATATATGGCACTCAATTTTTTATCACTGGAAATTAGATAACTCTTGCATAGACAAGACACATTGTTCTTTATAAGAAGGATTAATTTGGTCTCCTTGGGGCTTGGCCTTTGCAGAATTGAGGCCTTCTGTTAATTTAAGACCAGTGGCTCTTTCTAAGGCAACCAAGTGAGGGGCTTAATAATAGTAACATTTTCTCCTAAAATGAAACCAGACATCCTGCTCAAACAGCCTATGTTCCATGCTGGATATGGCATGCTCTTAAGCCACTTAGGACATTGTAACATTGTAATGTAAACTAGGTAGGTTATTAATAACAGAATTGTGTTGCTATCATATCTGGGGGCAGGAAAGGCATAAATCAAGACACAAAGAGATTTGGGGTCTAATAGGGGCCCGATTGTCAGACTGTGCCTTCTTTATATTTTCATTTGGCATACAGTGCACTCAAGGTACTTCTGACCTCCTCTGTAATGTCACCAATTCCATTTCTGAGAATTCTGCCTCATCAGGTAATTAATCCCCTGAGGGTCCCACTTCTTAATAATATTTCACTGGGAACTAAAGCACTATCATAAAATTGGTGGGAGAATGAACATTCAGACCATAACAATAGCTTAGAAGTTGCAGAGAGCAACTTGCTGTATGCAGCTTATCCCCTTATTAGCCTCTCCAGAGGAGATTTGGTTGTGCTTAAAATATCTCACCTGATATTGTTCTTCTCACAGCCACTTTATCCTTTGAAGTTCATGTATTTGTTCTTATCAGCACACCATTTTATTCATAGTATTTATTATAGATTAAATCATTGGTTTTCCTAATTTATATCCAAATTTTGCATTACATCAGGGCAGTGATTATGTTTCTCATGGTTTTTGAGTCCTGGCAACTATTTTTAATATATAGTCAACATTCAGATGAATTCTTGACAAATGAGTATGAATCTATCATCGGGGTTATGCCACTCATATCAGCCCTCTGGAGTTACAAATTATCTCTACTCACAGCCAAGAACATGGCAATTCTTCACCTTTCCTTTCCCATAGTTTTTGTAGCACTTAAATTTGTACTCAACCATGTCTTGTTTTGCTTACTCTATGTAAAAGTAACACCAGGACTATTCTGAGCCTAGGTCTTAAGAAGCTCTTCGTGATTTCTAGTAAAAATAGATGTTTCAGTTAGTGCAAAATATGAACAACTTTTGACCCAGAAGAGAAGACACAATCACCAGCAGTCCTGCACTCTTAAAAACTATAAATGTTTCTCTAAGAAGGAGGAAAATGATACTACTGAATATAATGAAAAACACCTGAACTGATAACTGCATGAATAACTATGAAAATGATTAAATATTATTTAAATGCCCTTAATAGATAGTTGGCTGTCCAAAATAGGAGTCAGTAAACTTTCTGTAAAAGGCAAGATCAAATACAGCGTATGAGCCAGGCATTGCAGCTCACATATGTAATTCTAGCACTGTGAAGTGAATGGGAAGTTCTGAGCTACACTGAAACCCTCAAAGATTTTCATACTTCCTGGATCATTTGAGCTATGCCATGAGACTCAATGTACAGAGAAAGCAACCATAAACAACACATACATTTTTTCTAATAATATTTATTTATCCAAACAATGATCTGTATTCGATTCATAAACTGTAACTTGTCAATCTTGTCTTAAGGTAAATTTAATGAGAATGCATTATAGGGTTCATATTTATAAATGTACAACAGGTGCCAAGAAGAGCATAAGTTCCATGTCATGATGACAATGTGCTAAACCTCTGAAACTGTAAGCCTGCCCCAATTAATTACATGTTTTTATTATAAGAGTTGCTGTGGTCATGGTGTCTCTTCCCAGGAACAGAACATTGACTAAGACCCCATCTCTCTACATCCTCACCAGTCAGAGTTTGCTTTTAGCTTTGAATTTTTTTCACTTTGTTTTCTTTTGAAACAGGGTCCCTCTTCACCCAGCTTCCTGTGTGCTGAAGTTAGAGATTCTGTCTTCTGACTTTTTAATGATTGCTATCTTGGAAGATGCAAAATTGTATCTCATTGAGTTCTTCATATATACCTTTTATATACACAAAGTTCTCTTCTGTTCCTGAATTGTAGAATGTTTTTATCTTAGGTGCATGTTGAAGGTTATCAAATACTTTTTCTATTGTTATACTCTTGTTTGCCTTAATTTTTAAAGTTCACTTATAAAATAACGAGTGTTATTAGGATATGTCCACCAATTGCGACCTGTTCATATTTGTCCTCCTATGACTCTACTTCACCCACACTGTTTTTTCCTCTCCCAAAAGTCCTCCTTCCACATAGATTAAAGTAAAACACACATTCTCTCTCTCTCTCTCTCTCTCTCTCTCTCTCTCTCTCTCTCTCTCTCTCTCTCTCTCTCACACACACACACACACACACACACACACCACAGAGTAAAATCTATGTTCTGAAAATGAGAGAAAACATATTCTGTCATTTTTCATCATTACTCTGTCTCCGTCTCTCTGTCTCTGTCTCTGTCTCTCTCTCTCCCTCTCCTCTTTTCTACCTTCATTTTATGCCTCTTCTTCACTGACACCATAGTCTGTCTTTTATTTTCACATCTCCCCTTGATATTTTGGAATTGAACCCTAGACTTAACGTGCTAGGAAAGTGCTCTTCCCCTGAACTACATTCCCAACCCTCTTTTTACTTTATATTTTGAGGCAGAGTCTCACTAAGTTGCTCAGGCTGTCCTGAAACTCCCTATGTATCCCAGGAAAAATTTGAATTTGTAGTCCTCTCATGTCCACTTCTATAAGTACCTGTAAGGCAGGCAAGCATAGGGAATAGTTAGGAACCTGGGACTTGACTTGGTTTGAATTCTTATGCACATGCTCATATTAATAATCCACTTGTCATCCTGGCTCCTTTATCTGCATGCATCTCTCTCTGCCTGCCACACACACCTCACCTCACCAAGCACTGCATCTAGCAACCTCAGCCCCCGGTTCATTAACAGTGTAGTAGGTTTCTCCTTTTCCAACTACAAACAAATTTAGTCAGTATCTGTTGATATCTGATGATATTCTCAATGTGTTCAGGAGGTGACTGATCTGGCCTGAATGGCTTTCTATTTTATAAAATCTTCCCTTAACACTATTGGGATTAAACCTATGGTCTAGAACACATACCGAGACAAAATTGCATCTTCAAGTGAACTTTTAGGAGATATCCCCTATGTATCATCTTATGCATATATAAGATTGGATGTGCACATGATTAAAATCACACACATTGTGAGAGAGGATATACACAGTGGAAACATGATATGACCTAATTTATGGATCAAAACATTGTTACTTACAGTTAACCTCCTAACAACTGCTCCTCTTGAGCTCCATAAAAGGAGATACCAAACAATAGTCAGGGGACTTGAGAATCTTCACTCTGGCAGTGTAAACTGACTGGTTTGGTTTTCTCTCAAACAAGAGAACAGAAACCTAGAAACACCTAGCCTAGCTGCCACCATCTGAAATTATAGGTCTACACCACCAAGCCCAGTATTCCATCACTTCATTTTCTTTTCTCTTTGAATGTACTTCTTTGGGAGAATTTGTCTGTTAAACACAACTCATACCCATCTCATGCAGTTTCTGATACTTGACTTTTTAAAGTGTTTGGTCTTTCTTGTTTCTTTGCATTTTCTGTTGGAAACTGAACATCTTAGAAAACATCTTCTCACACTTTGGTCTTCATTCTTCTCGAGTTTCATGTGTTTTGGAAATTGTATCTTGTATCTTTGGTATTCTAAGTTAAACACCCATGGAAGGAGTTACAGAGACAAAGTTTGGAGCTGAGACGAAAGGATGGACCATCTAGATACTGCAATACCCAGGGATCCATCCCATAATCAGCCTCTAAACTCTGACACCACTGCATATACCAGCAAGATTTTGCTGAAAGGACCCTGATATAGCTGTCTCTTGTGAGGCTATGCCGGGGCCTGGCAAACACAGAAGTGGATGCTCACAGTCAGCTATTGGATGGAACACAGGGCCCCCAGTGGAGGAGCTAGAGAAAGTACCCAAGGAGTTAAAGGGTTCTGCAACCCTATAGGTGGAACAACAGTATGAACTAACCAGTACCCCCGGAGCTCATGTCTCTAGCTGCATATTTATCAGAAGATTGCCTAGTCGGCCATCATTGGGAAGAGAGGCCCCTTGGTCTTGTTAACTTTATATGCCTCATTATGGGGGAACACCAGGGCCAAGCAGTGGCAGTGGGTGTGTAGGGGAGTGGGGAGGGGGGTCTGGGGGACTTTGGGATAGCATTTGAAATGTAAATGAAGAAAATACCTAATTAAGAAAAATAAAAAGAAGAAAACATCTTCTCAGTTCTGAGTACTGAAACACCTCTTTCAATGTTTATTTGATTGTTTACCTGTTTTATCATTTCAGAAATATAATCTGGAAGTTGTTATTAAAGTTAAAAATATGCCTATTGTAAGACTTAGCCATACCATATCAACTAGGAGTTAGAGGATTCATATGTAAATGCTCTCCACTGCCTTATTTGATTTTATTGTCTGTTGATTGATTTTTTTGAAACAGAGTCTGACTGTAGGTTTGAACTTCCACTTACTACATCCATGTTTCACCACATTCACCTCCTTATTCATGATACATTCCTATAATCCCAGCACTCTAAAGGCTGAGGCACAAGGATTGTAACCTTGAGACAAGCCTAGGATATATAGTGAGATCTTATCTTAAAAATTATAATATTCAAAATTAAAAATAAGTCAAACATTCATAGACTGATAAATGTACCATGGTATATTTATATACTAGAGTATTACACAATGATAAAATGGAGTGAATTTTATGTTGATAAACTATTAACATACCCAAACAACATGGATGAATCTCAAAATCATTATACTGAGTAGAAAAAAAAAACTCATGACAAAATAACCCAGAGAGTGTAATATTTCTTTTCTGTGAACTTATAGAAAATTTAAAGTATTTCACAATGAGTGAAAACACTGGTAAAGGCATATATGGGGGAGGATTGGACGTATGGATTATAAAGGAGTGTGAGCAAACTTTAGAGTGATGGTTATGGTCATCAGCTCCATTATGGTGTTATCAAAATACCAAATTTAGAGAACCACCAGCTCCCCACCAGGTCCAGCCAACACAGCTCCAGCTAAGGGTGAGAACCTGTCCCTGGTGGTGCATGGACCTGAAGACATTTGTCTGGAGAACTAACCAATCCCTGAACTGGACCCAAATGACATATTACTAAAAATGCATTTGGTGGGGATCTGCAGCTCAGATGTACAATACTGGGAGCATGGCCGAATTGGAGATTTTGTTGTGAAAAAGCCAATGGTGATTGAGCATGAAGCTGCTGGAACAGTAAAAAAAAAGTAGGAGCATCAATGAAACATCTAAAACCAGGAGATCAGGTTACCGTCGAGCCTGGAGTTCCCTGAAAAATAGATGAATACTGTAAGATTGGCCGATGCAACCTGGCATCATTGATCTTCTATGCCACAACCCCAGATGATGGGAACATGTACCGCTTCTATAATCACAGTGCTGACTTCAGCTACAAGCTTCTTGATGGTGTCACCTTTGAAGAAGGGGCCATGATTGAACCTCTCTCTGTGGGGATCTATGCCTGCGGTCAAGGTTGAGTTTTCCTGGGGAACACGGTTCTTGTGTGTGGAGCTGGGCCAGTTGGGATAGTCACTTTGCTTGTGTCCAAAGCAATGGGAGCGCTCAAGTAGTGGTACCTGACATATCTGCTTCTCAGTCGACCAAAGCCAAGGAAGTGAGAGCAGAATTTGCCATCCAAATTGCCAAAGAGATCCCTCAGGAAATTGCCAGAAGGGCGGAAAGTCTGCTGGAGAGAAAGCCAGAGGTCACCGATGAATGCACAGGAATGAAATCCTCCATCCAGACAGACACCTATGCCACTCATTCTGGTGGGACCTTAGTGATTATGGGAATGGGCTCTGAGATAATCAATTTACCCCTAGTGCATGCAAGGAGGAGGTGGATATCAAAGGCATGTTTCAATACTGCAACACGTGGCCGATAGCAATTTCCATGCTTGCATCAAAGACTTTGAATGTAAAGCCCTTAGTTACCTATAGATTCCCTCTGGAGAAGGCTGGAGAAGCCTTTGAAACAGCCAAAAGGGGAGTGGGGCTGAAAGTTATGATCAAGTGTGACCCCAATGGCCAGAACCCTTAAATGTGAATTGATCTATGCCCTCAATCCACTCTCTCAGCATCTAAGGGCTAAATGGCTAGAAGGGGAAGCCATTTAATGCCGAACTTTCTTTTGAATGTTAAAAACAATAAACTCATTAGCAGAGAGCCATAGAGGAGTTGCTGTGCCTTAAAGAAAGAAGTAGAGACACCTTGGGGGACCTTATAGCCAGAATGAGATGCTTATACTGAGGAAAATCTAGCACAAAGAACAGAGTCTGACAGATAGGTCCTGGGAATGCCCTTTCTCTAGTACCTTCTTTGGGTGAGGAGACGAAGCATGCATTTGTCCATGTTCCACTGTGCCTGCCAGGGAGTGGGGCCAACTTATAAAGAAACGGCTTCATTAACATGGAAGTGGCCCAGGGCTGAACTTGGGTTCAGCTGTTCAGAGCACAGTGTTTCTCAAGCTAAGTGTCATTTATTTGAGGGGAATAAAAAAAGGAACTTGTCTTTTGTTACCAGGCAATAAACTGATGGAAAGAATAAGACAAATCCCAGATGAGATACATTAGATGAGGTACATTTCGAGATGTGGAAAGAATAAGTTCTGCCCAAGGACCACCTCTGCCTCATCTCCTAAGAATTCTGTCCTTACATTTGCAGAGTGGAGGCCCACCCTACCCAACACTGCTCATTCATGAGCAGGAGCAGTATCGGTTGCTACGCAACCAGTAGATTTCCACCCAAAGATCTTAAATCCTGCCTAACTGGTACAAGAGGGCCACAGGAGGCTTGAGTTTTCCACTCACAGGATTAGACTCCTCTCTCAGGCTCACTCCACTCACAGGCAATTTTTTTCTGGTACCAGTCTGTTTTGGCTATCAGAAGATGCTCTCCTCTCAGCTGGGTGAGGCTGGTGATATCCATTGGATAGTATCACACAGTGTAATTTCTTTATAGGGCTTTTCTTTAAAAGATTTGGGTCCAAATCACACCCTTTTTGATCTTAAGATAATCAAGAAGTGCAGAGTAACTGTTATGTAACTTGGGCTGCAGTCTGTAACCTACCTCTTCAGCTATGAGTAGGGGACATGTAAAAAAAAAAAAAAAAAAAAAGACTGCTGGAGAAGTTTATGGCCAAAACCTAAGCATTCTCAAACTGCTTCGCATGAGAAATTCTGTTGCTGGTGTTAGACTCCAATCCTACACACACACACACACACACACACACACACACACACACACACACACACACACACATTTAGCACTTAAAACATGGGAAATTTGTTGTATGCTGGTTATATGTCAATTAAGCTATTTAAAAATATCTATTGTGGGACTAAAGAGATGGCTCAGTGGGCAAAGCACTTGTAATGAAAATATAAAGACCTGCATTTAGTACCCCAGAACTCACACAAAACTCCAGACATGGTGCTGTGTGTCTGTAATCTCAGTGCTGGGTGGGCAGAGACAGGCAGATCATAAAGTTTGCTGTCCAGCCCAGCAGCCTAGTTGAGATGGTAAGCTTCTATCCCAATAATAAAAGGTGGAGAGCAATAGAGAACACCCAGTATCAATGACTCTTGCTTCCATGTGCACATACACTGGCAGGTACACTCACACACACACAGAGATAGACACACACACACACACACATATGTACACATGCTTTCTCTTCCTAAACATTTATGGTTCTGATGAAAACCAGCAATTTTACTCAAGGTGACTTTAATTTTTCATGTTCTCGATCAGCTTTTTGTGTGCCTCAACTTTGCACAACTACTCTCTGCCCCTTAACCTCTCTTCCTTCTTTCATCTATTAATTCAGCTATATTTTGGATTTATTTGATTTCTTTCCTTTGTTCATTTATCTACCGATCAACAAAAGTTTATTGACTATTTGCTTAATGCCACATGCTATCCTAAGTTCTAGAAATAGAAAAGAAAGAAAAGTGGTTACGGTTGTCAACAAACTCCTAAGACACACATAGAAATTGTTCTGAAAGCCTTAATAATATGGAAGTTTGTGCAAAGCACAGAGGGACACAAAGAGGGAAACAATGGTGGATATTTGCGGTGTTTCTGGGTATATTGTCATTGTAATCTGGTAACCATAGCCTGATTGCCTTCTGTGGGCATTTTCTTCTTCTCTGTTACTTCAGACTGATTATGAAATACACGTAAATATCTTTCTGTACCAACAATCATGTACATATGCATGGATGAAACTATGATGTGACACAAGGTATTCCTCTGTGTATTTTTAATATTAGTGAATTCAAGTATGGAAAACAAATACAATTTATTCATTCTGAAACTGCCTCCTGAGGCTAATGGTTAAATAGTCACATTCTGCTGTCAAGATGGTCACATTGCTGGCTAGATATTGTATTTCTCTTCAATCTTGTTAGCTCTGGCTGATCCTCTGATGTTCTTATCAAGTCTATGATAAGCATTTAATAAATTATGTTTTCCTTAAACATGCCACTGTTAGTTTCTATTGTGTAAAAAAAGGCAGCAAAGTTACATATCGTTATCAAAGAAAATTGCTTAATTCCATAATGAGGATAGACCAGAGAGAGAAGGTGGAGAAATATGCAATAATCATACATACATGGGTCATAGGGTAAAGACAAGAGAATTTTAAACTGGAAAGTCATTGAACAATGAATCCATAGACTGACTATGCTGTAAATTAGCAGCATCAGCATCACAGAGGAGCTTATTATAAGTGTAGATCTAATGGATCAAAAAAATTGAGAATAGGATCTCATGGTGATTTGAGAGCCACTAATTCCTGTTGCTGTGTATAACAGACTGGAAAAGTTGAAATTTGAAGGAGGAATGTGTATCTAGGACAGGACTGAAAAATACTATATGACCTAAATTAAGATGATACTGATAGATGGTGTGGAAAGAACAACTGTTCAAAAAGATAGTCTCCATCCTCATTAGGGTATTCTCAATAGCAACAAGAAGATTCTCTGAATTGTTCTCAGATTTCTGACTATGATGAATGTACGGTTAGTGATGCTAGTAATGAAGCCGTAAAAGTATAAGTTAAACAAATTTGTAAGTTTATTAAAGGGAAATCTGAAGTTAGCCATTTCAGTATGAACAATTTGGTTGCATTCTGTACATTCACAAGGTTGGATGACATCTCTATCTGGTTCCAAACTATTTCTACCATACTGAAATAAAACTCTGTGCCCACTGAGAAGTTTCTCTGTAGACTTTCCTTCCTGGCAGAAAAAACATCTGCATTATCTCTGTATAATTTTGCTTATTATAAATATTTCAAGCAAAATAGGCCAATATTGCATTTGAATGCATTGTCTTTGCATAGTGTTTTCAAAGCTCATCCACATTGGACCACATATTAGTATGTTATTTCTTTCAGTGGTGTAACTATTCCATTGCACATGTATCTTACAGCTTGTTTATCAGTTCATCTACTTATGGCCAATCATTTCCACTGCCTTGCTATTGTGAAGAGAGCTGCTATGAGGATGTATGTATGTTAATTTTGGTATGTGTAGGAGGAATATTGCAGGGTCATATAGTAATTTTACACAATGTCAAAAGAACTGTCTATAGTATTTTCTGTAGTCATTCTCACCAATAATGTTTGGGGCATTACATACTTTCTAGCTTTTCTCATTTTGTATATATTTTTTTCTTATAGATATCATAGTAAGTGTGAGGTTATGGCTCATAATGGTTCTTTCTTGTATTTCCCTAGGGACTGGTGATGGTGAATGTCTTTTCATGTTCTTTTTGGACATTTGTATATATTTCTTTTGAGAAACAGTTTTTTTGAAGTCTTTTGACCACATTAATTGAGGTTTTTTGCCTACTTGTCAAGTCCTAAGAGTTCCTTATAATTCTGAACTCTAGACCTTTACCAGATATATGACTTGCAAATATTTTCTCGTATTTTGAGGGCTATCCTTTTATTCTCTTCATTGTATCTTTCAATGAATTAAAGGTTATAATTTGGGGGACTGAGGAGATGACTCAGCAGTTAAGAGTGCTTACTGCTGTTGAAGAGAATCAGAGTTTGTTTCCCTGAGCCCATGTTAGATGGCTCACAACTGCCTATAACTCCAACTCCAGGGGATCCAACATTGTCTTCTGGTCTCTGCTGACACTCACACTCATGCACATATACACCCAGATATAGACAAAGATTCACACACAAAAATAAAATAAAGTAAATATTAAAACTAAGTCTCTAATAGGAAGAGGGCTTACTTGTCTTTTTTTTTTTTTTTTTTTTTTTTTTTTTTTTTTTTTTACAGTTCCCATTTTATTGTTAAACAGATGCCAAGGGGTTTTTCTCAACATCTATGACAAGGAAAATGAACTTTTGTACAAATATTTATGATGAGGGATTGCACATCTTAAAAGAAGAGAGGAGTACAAAGAAAAATAACACACTTTTTCTTTTTTTATTATTTTTTCTTTATTTACATTTCAAATGTTATCTCCTTTCTTGATTTCCCCTCCAGAAATCCCCTATATCATCTCCCCTACCCCTGTTTCTATTAGGATGTTCCTCCACCCACCCACCACCCTATCCGGGCATTCCCCTACACTGAAGTCATAGAGCCTTCACAGAACCAAGGGCCTCTCCTCCCATTAATGTCTGTCAAGACCATCCTCTGTAACTAGATGCAACTGGATTCATGGGTCCCTGCATTTATATTTTTTGGTTGGGGGTTTAGTCCCTGGGAGGGGGGTGTTTTGGTTGTTGTTCTTCCTGTGGGGCTGCAAACCCCTTCAGCTCCTCCAGTCCTTTCTCTAACTCCTCCATTGTGGACCCCATGCTCAGTCCAATGGTTGGCTCTGATCAACTACATCTGTATTTGTTAGGCTTTGGCAGAGCCTCTTAGGAGACAGCTATATCAGATTCTTGTCAGCATGCACTTCTTGGCATCCATAATAGTGTCTGGGTTTGGCGAATGTATATGGGGTGGATCCCCAGGTAGGGCAGTCTCTAGATGGCCTTTCCTTCAGTCTGGTCCACACAGAAGTCTGAGCTAGAGATGCAGCAGAGGGCATTTCCTTGAATGGTGAGAACAGATAAGCTACATTGCCATTCTGAAGATAGCCATGTAATACTGTTTTGCTTGTTAACTAGACTAAGCAGACATGAGTAAAGGAGATTAAATTTATATCTTCAATCTCGCATACTTAGCAATAATCTTTTTGTCTTAGACAGTGCTGTTTCAGACAAAGCAGTCAATTAGCCAGTTAGTTCAAAGCAGGGACAGTTATTAAAATATAAAGATAAAGAAAAAAGTTGTCAAAGATCATAGATGCCTGCCCAGACCTGTAGTGTCACAAACTTTGGAGTTCAGTGGGAAGGTTACTTAAGCCCAGGGATTTGACAGCAGCCTTGGACAAGACAGCAAGTCTTCTTTAAAAAGAAAAAATAGCCGGGCGTGGTGGCACACGCCTTTAATCCCAGCACTTGGGAGGCAGAGGCAGGCGGATTTCTGAGTTCGAGGCCAGCCTGGTCTACAAAGTGAGTGCCAGGACAGCCAGGACTACACAGAGAAACCCTGTCTCCAAAAACCAAAAAAAAAAAAAAAAAGAATAGAAAATAGCTCATTTTTATAGGTCAGGAAAAAAACAAAATAGAACAAAAAAGGCAAACCAAAACAACAATCTTTGAACAAACCTCAAATCAGATGTATTTTCATTAACAATAATCTCTGGTTGGCACCAGTCATAACACTTTTCATTACTTTATTTTCTTTTTTTTTTAATTTTTAATATTTTTATTACATATTTTCCTCAATTACATTTCCAATGTTATCCCAAAAGTCCCCCATAGCGCCCCCCACTTCCCTACCCACCCATTCCCATTCTTTTGGCCCTGGCATTCCCCTATATTGGGGCATATAAAGTTTGCAAGTCCAATGGGCCTCTCTTTCCATTGATGGCCGACTAGACCATCTTTCGATACATATGCAGCTAGAGACAAGAGCTCCGGGGTTCTGGTTAGTACATCATGTTGTTCCAACAATAGGGTTGCAGATCCCTTTAGCTCCTTGGGTACTTTCTCTAGCTTCTCCATAGGGAGCCCTGTGATACATCCAATAGCTGACTGTGAACATCCACTCCTGTGTTTGCCTGGCCCCGGCATCGTCTCACAAGAGACAGCTATATTTGGGTCCTTTCAGCAAAATCTTGCTAGTGTATGCAATGGTGTCAGCATTTAGAAGCTGCTTATGGGATGGATCCCTGGATACGGCAGTCTCTAAATGGTCCATCCTTTCATCGTGCTACGAACTTTGTCTCTGTAACTCCTTCCCTGGGTGTTTTGTTCCCAATTCTAAGAAGGGGCACAGTGTCCACACTTTGGTCTTCATTCTTCTTGAGTTTCATGCGTTTATAGCAAGTTGTATCTCATATCTTGGGTATCCTAAGTTTTGGGCTAATATCCACTTATCAGTGAATACATATTGTGTGAGTTCTTTTGTGATTGTGTTACTTCACTCAAGACGATGCCCTCCAGGTCCATCCATTTGGCTAGGAATTTCATAAATTCATTCTTTTTAATACTTGAGTAGTACTCCATTGTGTAAATGTACCATAATTTCTGTATCCATTCCTCTGTTGAGGGACATCTGGGTTCTTTCCAGCTTCTGGCTATTATAAATAGGGCTGCTATGAACATAGTGGAGCATGTGTCCTTTTTACCGGTTGGAACATCTTCTGGATATATGCCCAGGAGAGGTATTGCTGGATCCTCCGGTAGTACTATGTCCAATTTTCTGAGGAACCGCCAAACTGATTTCCAGAGTGGTTGTACAAGCTTGCAATCCCACCAACAATGGAGGAGTGTTCCTCTTTCTCCACATCCTCGCCAGCACCTGCTGTCACCTGAATTTTTGATCTTAGCCATTCTGACTGGTGTGAGGTGGAATCTCAGGGTTGTTTTGATTTGCATTTCCCTGATGATTAAGGATGTTGAACATTTTTTCAGGTGCTTCTCTGCCATTCGGTATTCCTCAGGTGAGAATTCTTTGTTCAGTTCTGAGCCCCATTTTTTAATGGGGTTATTTGACTTTCTGGAGTCCACCTTCTTGAGTTCTTTATATATATTGGATATTAGTCCCTTATCTGATTTAGGATAGGTGAAGATCCTTTCCCAATCTGTTGGTGGTTTTTTTGTCTTATTGATGGTGTCTTTAGCCTTGCAGAAGCTTTGCAGTTTCATGAGGTCCCACTTGTCAATTCTCAATCTTACAGCACAAGCCATTACTGTTCTATTCAGGAATTTTTCCCCTGTGCCCATATCTTCAAGGCTTTTCCCCACTTTCTCCTCTATAAGTTTCAGTGTCTCTGGTTTTATGTGAAGTTCCTTGATCCACTTAGACTTGACCTTAGTACAAGGAGATAGGAATGGATCGATTCGCATTCTTCTACATGTTAACAACCAGTTGTGCCAGCACCATTTGTTGAAAATGCTGTCTTTCTTCCACTGGATGTTTTTAGCTCCCTTGTCGAAGATCAAGTGACCTTAGGTGTGTGGGTTCATTTCTGGGTCTTCAATTCTATTCCATTGGTCTATTTGTCTGTCACTATACCAGTACCATGCAGTTTTTATCACAATTGCTCTGTAGTAAAGCTTTAGGTCCTGTATGGTGATTCCACCAGAGGTTCTTTTATCCTTGAGAAGAGTTTTTGCTATCCTAGGTTTTTTGTTATTCCAGATGAATTTGCAGATTGCACTTTCTAATTCGTTGAAGAATTGAGTTGGAATTTTGATGGGGATTGCGTTGAATCTGTAGATGGCTTTTGGCAAGATAGCCATATTTACAATGTTGATCCTGCCAATCCATGAGCATGGGAGATCTTTCCATCTTCTGAGATCTTCTATAATTTCTTTCTTCAGAGACTTGAAGTTTTTATTATACAGATCTTTCACTTCCTTAGTTAGAGTCACGCCAAGATATTTTATATTATTTGTGACTATTGAGAAGGGTGTTTTTTCCCTAATTTCTTTCTCAGCCTGTTTATTCTTTGTGTAGAGAAAGGCCATTGATTTGTTTGAGTTAATTTTATATCCAGCTACTTCACCGAAGCTGTTTATCAGGCTTAGGAGTTCTCTGGTGGAATTTTTAGGGTCACTTATATATACTATCATATCATCTGCAAAAAGTGATATTTTGACTTCATCTTTTCCAATTTGTATCCCTTTGATCTCCTTTTGTTGTCAAATTGCTCTGGCTAGGACTTCAAGTACAATGTTGAATAGGTATGGAGAAAGTGGACAGCCTTGTCTAGTCCCTGATTTTAGAGGGATTGCTTCAAGCTTCTCACCATTTACTTTGATGTTGGCTACTGGTTTGCTGTAGATTGCTTTTATCATGTTTAGGTATGGGCCTTGAATTCCTGATCTTTCCAAGACTTTTATCATGAATGGGTGTTGGATCTTGTCAAATGCTTTTTCTGCATCTAACGAGATGACCATGTGGTTTTTGTCTTTGAGTTTGTTTATATACTGGATTACTTTGATGGATTTCCGTATATTGAACCATCCCTGCATCCCTGGGATGAAACCTACTTGGTCAGGATGGATGATTGTTTTGATGTGTTCTTGGATTCGGTTAGCAAGAACTTTATTGAGGATTTTTGCATCAATATTCATAAGGGATATTGGTCTGAAGTTTTCTATCTTTGTTGGGTCTTTTTGTGGTTTAGGTATCAGAGTAATTGTGGCTTCATAGAATGAGTTGGGTAGAGTACCTTCTGTTTCTATTTTGTGGAATAGTTTGTGAAGAACTGGGATTAGATCTTCTTTGAAGGTCTGATAGAACTCTGCACTAAACCCATCTGGTCCTGGGCTTTTTTTAGTTGGGAGACTATTAATGACTGCTTCTATTTCTTTGGGGGATATAGGGCTGTTTAGATCATTAACCTGATCTTGATTCAACTTTGGTACCTGGTATCTGTCTAGGAACTTGTCCATTTCATCCAGGTTCTCCAGTTTTGTTGAGTATAGCCTTTGGTAGAAGGATCTGATGGTGTTTTGGATGTCTTCAGGATCTGTTGTTATGTCTCCTTTTTCATTTCTGATTTTGTTAATTAGGATGCTTTCCCTGTGCCCTCTAGTGAGTCTGGCTAAGGGTTTATCTATCTTGTTGATTTTCTCAAAGAACCAGCTCCTTGATTGGTTGATTCTTTGAATAGTTCTTCTTGTTTCCACTTGGTTGATTTCGCCCCTGAGTTTGATTATTTCCTGCCGTCTACTCCTCTTGGGTGAATTTGCTTCCTTTTGTTCTAGTGCTTTTAGGTATGTTGTTAAGCTGCTAATGTGTGCTCTCTCTAGTTTCCTTTTGGAGGCACTCAGAGCTATGAGTTTTCCTCTTAGAAATGCTTTCATTGCGTCCCATAAGTTTGGGTATGTTGTGGCTTCATTTTCATTGAACTCTAAAAAGTCCTTAATTTCTTTCTTTATTCCTTCCTTGACCAAGGTATCATTGAGAAGAGTGTTGTTCAGTTTCCACGTGAAGGTTGGCTTTCTATTATTTATTTTGTTATTGAAGATCAGCCTTAGTCCATGGTGATCTGATAGGATGCATGGGAC
Organism: Mus caroli; assembly: GCF_978045245.1. Taxonomy (NCBI): domain Eukaryota; kingdom Metazoa; phylum Chordata; class Mammalia; order Rodentia; family Muridae; genus Mus; species Mus caroli. The sequence goes on along the minus strand of NW_028227260.1, from coordinate 140,204,245 downwards.
AATTTCAATATTTTTGTACCTGTTGAGGCCTGTTTTGTGACCAATTATGTGGTCAATTTTGGAGAAGGTACCATGAGGTGCTGAGAAGAAGGTATATCCTTTTGTTTTAGGATAGAATGTTCTGTAGATATCTGCCAGATCCATTTGTTTCATAATTTCTCTTAGTTTCTCTGTGTCCCTGTTTAGTTTCGGTTTCCATGATCTGTCCATTGGTGAAAGTGGTGTGTTGAAGTCTCCCACTATTATTGTATGAGGTGCAATGTGTGCTTTGAGATTTACTAAAGTTTCTTTAATGAATGTGGCTGCCTTTGTATTTGGAGCATAGATATTCAGGATTGATAGTTCCTCTTGGAGGATTTTACCTTTGATGAGTATGAAGTGTCCCTCCCTGTCTTTTTTAATGACTTTGGGTTGGAAGTCAATCTTATCAGAAATTAGAATGGCTACTCCAGCTTGTTTCTTCATACCATTTGCTTGGAAAATTGTTTTCCAGCCTTTCATTCTGAGGTAGTGTCTATCTTTTTCTCTGAGATGAGTTTCCTGTAAGCAGCAAAATGTTGGGTCTTGTTTGTGTAGCCAGTTTGTTAGTCTATGTCTTTTTATCGGGGAGTTGAGTCCATTGATATTAAGAGATATTAAGGAAAAGTAATTGTTGTTTCCTGTTATTTTTGTTGTTAAATTGGCATTCTGTTCTTGTGGCTGTCTTCTTTTAGGTTTGTTGAGGGATTACCTTCTTGTAGTTTCTAGGGCGTGGTTCCTGTCCTTGTATTGTTTTTTTTCTGTTATTATCCTTTGAAGGGCTGGATTCGTGGAGAGATAATGTGTGAATTTGGTTTTGTCGTGGAATACTTTGGTTTCTCCATCTATGTTAATTGAGAGTTTGGCTGGGTATAGTAGCCTGGGCTGTAATTTGTGTTCTTTTAGTGTCTGTATAACATCCGTCCAGGATCTTCTGGCTTTCATAGTCTCTGGTGAAAAATCTGGTGTAATTCTGATAGGCTTGCCTTTATATGTTACTTGGCCTTTTTCTCTTACTGCTTTTAGTATTCTATCTTTATTTAGAGCATTTGTTGTTCTGATTATTATGTGTCGGGAGGTATTTCTTTTCTGGTCCAGTCTATTTGGAGTTCTGTAGGCTTCTTGTATGTTCATGGGCATCTCTTTCTTTAGATTTGGGAAGTTTTCTTCTATAATTTTGTTGAAGATGTTTGCTGGTCCTTTGAGTTGAAAATCTTCATTCTCATCCACTCCTATTATCCGTAGGTTTGGTCTTCTCATTGTGTCCTGTATTTCTTGGATGTTTTGAGTTAGGATCTTTTTGCATTTTACATTTTCCTTGATTGTTGTGCCGATGTCCTCTATGGAATCTTCTGCACCTGAGATTCTCTCTTCCATCTCTTGTATTCTGTTGCTGATGCTGGTATCTATGGTTCCAGATTTCTTTCCTAGGGTTTCTATCTCCAGTGTTGCCTCATTTTGTGTTTTCTTTATTGTGTCTACTTCCCTTTTTAGGTCTAGTATGGTTTTGTTCATTTCCATCATCTGTTTGGATGTGTTTTCCTGTTTTTCATTAAGGACTTCTACCTGTTTGATTAGGTTATCCTGTTTTTCTTTAAGGATTTGTAACTCTTTAGCAGTGTTCTCCTGCAATTCTTTAAGGGATTTTTGTGCTTCCTCTTTATTGTCTTCTACCTGTTTACCAGTGTTCCTTTGTATTTCTTTAAGTGTGTTATTAAAGTCCTTCTTGAAGTCCTCTACCATCATCAGGAGATATGCTTTTAGATCCGTGTCTAGCTTTTCCGGTGTGTTGGGGTGCCCTGGACTGGGCGAAGTGGGAGTGCTGGGTTCTGATGATGGTGAGTGGTCTTGGTTTCTGTTAGTAAGATTATTACGTTTACCTTTCGCCATCTGGTAATCTCTGGGGTTAGTTGTTGTCGTTGTCACTGTTTAAAGATTGGAGCAGAAGCTGTGTTCCACTCACCAGCAGTATCAAAATCCTGTGGCAGGGGTCGTGGGTAGCTGGTGGGTGTCAGCCGACCCTGCGCTCTAGCTACACTGGTGCTGTTCTAGCCGGATGAGGCCTATGGCCCTACTCAGGCTGGTTTCTGCTTCCCTAACTAATGCAGTCTCAGGTCCAGCGTGCAATTGGATTGGAGCAGGAGCTGTGTTCCACTCACCAGAAGTCTTAAGATCCTGTGGTGGGTGTTGTGGGTAGCTGGCGAGTGTCAGCCGACCCTGCGCCCTAGCTATCCCGGTGCTTTTCTGACCGGAAGAGGCTTGTGGCCCTACGTAGGCCGGATTTCTGCCTCCCCAACCAGAGCAGTCTCAGGTCCCGCGTGACTGGACTGGAGCAGAAGCTGTGTTCCACTCACCAGCAGTCTCAAAATCCTGTGGCGGGGGTCGTGGGTAGCTGGCAGGTGTCAGCCGACCCTGCGACCCTGCGCTCTAGCTACACCGGTGCTGTTCCGGCTGGATGAGGCCTGTGGCCCTACTCAGGCCGGTTTCTGCTTCCCTAACTAATGCAGTCTCAGGTCCCGCGCCTTACTTGTCTTTTATTGTTCATTGTAGGCACAAACATTTTACAACCTACTTTTATAAGAGTTCAACTTCTCTAGCCCATGACCCGGCAGAGACAGTGGAAGAGAAAAGTTATTAGGAGATGGGGGGAAGTGGACCTGTTCAGCAATAGTTTGTTAGGTGTGAGCTTGATCTTTGGCAGCAGTTCAGTCCCATAGCAAATACCAAATACAGTTCAGCAGCTGCAGACTAGACATCTTGGCAGGCAGAACCCTGGCATGAACCAGCAGATACAGTCCAGTCCTTTTAGCAAGAAGACACCAAGCAGCTGTAGTTTAATCCTGAAGAAACTGCCAGGCTCAACAAACAGCCTGCAAAGAGGCCACAGAAGCAGCAAAGTATTTCAGGAAACTTAGGAGCAGTTCTTCGGCCAGTTTCTCTCAATGGCAGCTTTACCACAAGTTGAGTTAAACAACGCTATGTAAGGCCAATCACTACATGTGTGTCTTTATCAAAGAATAGTGAGATGGAGCAAACCAAATTAATGCTCAGTATTCATCTCTCACTATCTGTAAGGTCATGTTTATACTTCTTTATCAAGAGTCCTTTTACATGTCTGCTATAGCCAAACATCTTTTCACCTGTCTATTTCAGGAAAACAGTTTTTTCCATGTTTGCTTTAACAAGACATCCTTTCACCCATGTGCCCCAGAAAAACACCACTTGGCATAACAAACTTTCCAAAACAACGAGAAGTTCCCACTTCAATTGATGCTTTTGATGTCATAATTAAGTATCTTTAAAATCTAAGTACTTGAGGATTTAATTCTTGTTTTCTCCTGAGTTTTTTGCATTATGCTCTTATGTTTGGATCTTTTATTCACTTATAGAGAGCTTTTTGTATATCGATTAAGCTAGGAATATAATGTCTTTATTCTACAAGGAGTATTCAGTTTCAGCATATATTTTAAACACTATTATTTTTCTTACTGAATTGTCTAGATAACCATATTGAAAACCAATTAGTCATAGATGTATTAGCTTATTTTGGCGCTCTCAGTTCTATCCAAACTGTGCAATATAGTACAGTGTGCATCTGTTTTAAGTTTTATTTTATTTATTTGTGTATAGCTGTGTGTACAAGTGCATGTTCATGCAAATATAAACAGAGGCCAGAAAAGAGCATTGTATCCCCAACAGTTGGAATTACATGCAGTTGTGATGTGTTAACATAGATGATAGGAACCAAACTCAGGTCCTTTGCAAGTGTAGCAAATAGTCTTAAATGTCGAGCCCTCTCTCCAGCTTCTTTTGAGGTTTATAAGTCAACACACAAAATAGTGGATTTTATGATGGCACTGTCATGTGTAGGTCATGACAATTTGTTCTTATGCATCCTTCTATGACTTTCACCCCTTCTGCCCCTTTCATTTCCTTGACTTCTTCCATTTCCCAAGTACCACCCATTTTTGTGTTATGTCATATATTCCATTTTTATTGTTTCCTTATTCCCCATTCTATAACATCTCCTCTTTTCTCATGACTTCCTAGCTACCTACTTTCAAGGCCTACAAACACACACACACATACACATAAACACACACACACACATACACATAAACACACATACACACTCAGGGAGGATTTAAATCTAGAGTCTGGATTTTAGTGAAAATAAACACTGTATTTGTATTTTGAGACTGACTTAGTTTTGTTTAATACAATGACTTCAGTTCCATCTATTTTCCTTCAAATATCATTACTTCATTTTTCTTTACAGATGAACAATGTTTCATTGTGTACATATACTGCATTTTCTGTATCCATTCATCTGTTGTTGGGTATCTAGAGTAGTTCCATTTTATCAATTATGACTAGTACATCAATAAATATAAATATGCAAGTATCTCTATAATATTTTGACTCCATATTACCAGAAAGGGAAATGAATCAGAGTTATTTCTGGCAGGACTCCCTCATGTTGCTTTCTGTGGCTTCCCTGCAGTTTTGACTCTGAACACACAAATGCACTTTGCACAGTGCATGTTGTCAAATAATGCAACACTAATGAGTATTGCCTGAAGCACCTTGGCATATAGCTGAGAATATTGTGTTAGGAATTGTAAGTTTTGTTTTTCACTGTACATACAGAGTTTTCTGCTGTTGTGAAAACATAATAGTTTAATTATGGAAAACAAAGACAATAGTTTCCTACCATCATTCTTCAATACGTAAGGATCAAGTTAGTATATCATATCTGCATAGTGTTAGAATTATTTAATTTTTAAAATGGCTATTTGAGTTTCTGACAGTACTTTCATAAAAAATCATAAAATGAATTTAAGTTTGAAATTAGAACAAAATTTTCTACAATTCCTGATATAACTCAGGGAATATTTCTGAGATTCAGTGGTATGTGTGTGCTTTTTTAAATTTAAAGATGATTAACCCAAGGTAACCCAATCACAAAAGAACACATATAATATGCACTCACTGATAAGTGGATATTAGCCCAGAAGCTCATAAACCCAAGATACAATTCACAAAACACATGAAACTCAAAAAGAAGGAGGACAAAATTGTGAATATTTTGATCCTTCTTAGAAGGGGAAACAAAATACCCATGGAAGGGGTTACAAAGACAAAGTGTGAAGCAGAGACTGAAGGAATGACTATCCAGAGGCTGGCCTACCTAGGAATCCATCCCATAAACAAACACCAAACCCAGACACAATTGTAGTTGCCAACAAGAGCTTGCTGACAGGAGCCTGATACAGTTGTCTCCTGAGAGGCTCTGCCAGTGCCTGACAAATACAGAAGTGGTTGCTCACAGCCATCCATTGCACTGAGCACAGGGTCCTCAATGAAGGAGATAGAGAAAGTACCCAAGAGCTAAACGGGGTTTGCAACCCCATAGGAGGAACAACAATATGAATTAACCAGTACTGTCAGAGCTCACTGAGACTAAACCACCAACCAAAGAAAACACATAGTGGGACTCATGGCTCTAGCTAAATGTGTAGTAGAGGATGGCCTAGCCAGTAATCAATGGGAGGAGAGGCCCTTGGTCCTGTGAATGTTCTATGCCCCAGTATAGGGGACTATCAGGGCCAGGAAGTGAGGGCGAGTGGGTTGGTGAGCAGGAGGAGGGGGAGGGGATAAGGGGTTTTCAGAGGAGAAACCAGGAAAGCCCATAACATTTGAAATGTAAATAAAGAAAGTATCTAATAATTTTTAAATTAAAAATAAATAAAGATTGTGGGGAATTGCAGACTGGTCTCCAGTTGAGCTGAGTTCTGAATCCCAAAGGGTGATAATTCACCTAAATGACATGGTAGGCATTCCCCTCATGCTCCTGGAACTCTGGACCCTGCCTAAGTTACCACCCCCCACAGCCCCCACAAGAGAAGCATGGCTAGAAGTCACATAGGCAATGGCCCAGGCTTCCGACCCTCAGGCTAAACTCCTCCCCAGTTACCTAGCAACAGTGAAGACCATAAAAAGAGTTGTTCAGCCCCACCTTGCTCTCTTACCTCTTACTTCTTACTCTCTCTTACTTGTCTCTCTTACCCCTAATTCTCTCCCCCTCTCTCCTCTCTCTTTGTCTTCTCCTCTCCTCTCCTCTCCTCTCCTCTCCTCTCCTCTCCTCTCCTCTCCTCTCACCACTCTCTTCCTTTTCCTCTCTCTCTCTCTCTCCCTTCTATCTTCTCTCTTTCTCCTTGCCTTTCTACAATAACGCTCTAAAATCATAGAGAGTCTCTCCACATCAAGGCTGTGCTCACTCTTGTCAGGGTCTTGTCAGGGTTGGGAACCTCTTCCCTCATCCCTCTCTCCTATAACCCTGGTGGCTTTAGCAAAGTAGCTCCGGGGTTCCCAGGTAGGGCTACCCCTTTGCCAACCCCCAAAGAGTGGGTCAGAGGAATGTTCACCCGGGGCTGAGTTGAAAGTGTATGGTAGCTCTCCCATGCCTGACAGACCAGAGAATAGGTAAAACTTTGGTGGGGCTTGGGTCTCCCCTTCCCCAGGGCATCCCCTGGGCCTCCTTTGTAGTTCTCAACAAAAGATGATTACTCTTTTATGGTATATGTTGATGTTTTGACTGCATTGATGTTTGTGCCTATTGTGCACCTAGACCCTACAGAGGCCAGATGATCCCCTGGAACTGTAGTTACAGACAGTTGTGAGTCAACACAAAAGAACATGGAACTAAAGCCAGGTCGACTACAAGAACAGCAAGTACTTTTCTATAGCAAGTCATCTATCAACCCCTTCTATGCTTTTTAACAGCATTCTCATCATTGGGAGTTATAAACTCAAGTGGTACAAGATGACTATGATGTGATGCTAACCATCCCTATCATATGCCATGAAACAAAAGAAAGACAAAGGGTTGACAATGTCCTTTAATGTCCTGCTATGCTCTAACTCCTAATGGCTCCATAATTTTCCAAAAGAACCACCCTGGTAACAAAATCTTAGAACACATAATTTATGAAATATCCATAAGCCACTGCAAAGGGCACATTAAAATAATATGATAAGGGGCAGATAATGAAGAAAGCAGGTGAGCATTAGTGGTACAGGAGAGACAAAGGGAAGAGAACAATTCAAAACAACATTTTCTGAGCAATCTATTTATGAGGAAGTGTAAAAAGACCTCAATACTCTTGGCAATTAATAAAGCTGCTGGCAAACTTGGAAAAGACAGCCTTATGAAGTCTGGCTAGAGTGACTTGAATTATGGACACAAAATCACAGGCAGGGAATCAGAAGCTTGTATCTTGGATATGAAAAAGACAAGGAAAGAGAGGGCTAGAACAAGAATAGAATATAATGTGCTGTTAGAAGGTTTAACAAAAAGAACCTCAAAAGGAGAAAAGCTGAATGTACAGGAGAAAGAATAAGTGACTAAAGTCCCAGACCTATAGAATATAAGAGAAGTCATAGGGTCACCTTGAACAGGGGACAGGATATTGCTGTTCCCTTTAGTCTAAAGAGCCGATCTTAAAAACAGGTACAGACAAAAATAATTCACAAGTATGTCTTAGTACACATTGAAGTTAAGTAGCCAAGTGCCTTCATGCTATGTGTAAAAAAGGAAGGAAGGTTACTTACACTGGGAGGATAGCATAAATGAAATATGTATGGAATGGAAGGTTATTCGATAACAGAGGAATAGAAGTGGAAATTGATGAGGCGAATTACCAAATTAATAAAGGATGCACAAGGTCAAGAAAAGTCCAGAAACCGAACAGGTGCTGAATGTGGGAGATTTTGGAACACTCAGTTCTAAAAGAGCTGTCTCCACCAATACCCTCCCCCAAACCCCTGGTGGGGTCGCAGGTCATGGGGAAGAGGAGGGGAGTATAAGAGGCAGAGGAGATGAATGACTCCAAGGAAATAATATCTTTTAGACACAATAGGACTGATATGTATATGAGCCCACAGAGACTGTGGCACAAACAGGGAATGCACAGGTTCAAGCCAGATGGGATTTTAGTGCTAAGAGTGGAAAGTAGACCCAGGTCCCCAACAATAACCACGAAAGTATCTCAAATTGACAAGGACTTGTAAAGGAAAATTTTGTTCTCCCCTGTGGAGTCACACTGGGTATATTAGCTACACTTAAGAGTAGGCCTTAAGTTAATCAAGTTAAGAATTTAAGTTCAGTAGAAGCCTAACACAAATGAACTCAATGATATTTTTGTATACTTTTTGTCTCATATTACCTTGTTTGGGCATTTTTTTGTCTTAATGGCCTTTTACTTATATATATTATTGTTTCCAATTTTTTGGCCTTATGCAGAGTGTGTTTTCTTTGGTTGTTGTTGTTGCTGTTCTGGAAGCTGAACGTGGAGCCTCAGGAGTGCCTAGTCAAATCCTCTACCATGAAGCCACACTTCCAGCCTAGAGATTACTTTTTAAAAAAGATTTATTTATATATTATATGTGAGTACACTGTGACTGTCTTCAGACACTCCAGAAGAGGGTGTCATATCTCATTAAGGGTGGCTGTGAGCCACCATGTGGTGGCTGGAACTTGAACTCAGGACCTTTGGAAGAGCAGTCAGTGCTCTTAACTGCTAAGCAATCTCTCCAGCACTGTTTTCTTTGTTTTGTTTTGTTTAAAAAATATTTTGCTTGTCTGTTTGCCTGTTTGTTTTGAGAGAGAGAGAGGGAGAGAGAGATGAGATGGGAGGAGATGGGGATAAGAACTGTGATCAGAATGTACTGTATGAAAAAGTGTGAACATTTTTCATAGAAAGAAGATTCAAAGGAGCATATATATAGAGCAAGAGAGACAGATACAGAGAGACAAAGACAGAGATGGAGACAGAACATAGACAGAGAGAGACAAAGATACACACACACATGCACAGAGTGAGCGAGTGAGAGAGAGAGAGAGAGAGAGAGAGAGAGAGAGAGAGAGAGAGAGAGAGAGAGAGAGAGAGAGAAAGTATATAATGGCTCTAATCTCTAATCTATTTAAGAATGTGGTTGTCTTCAGCAACAGTCAGTAGCCAAGGGAAAAGCAACAAAAGGACTGGATGGAAGATTGGACACTAGAAAAGATGTAGCAGAATACAATGGACTCACTTTTAGCTTTTAAGTGCAGTATTACCATAGATCAGTATAGTGGTAGGGAGGGTGGGTGTATCAAATTTGCATGGAGAGGAGTCAAATCCAAACCAGTCTGATAGGCAGAAAATACAATGGCCTTGAGATATTTCTGTATAAGAATTGATGGAAAGAAAAGGCTGGAAAGAGAGGATAGTACTTGGAATGGTGTATTCAAATACTTGTTTAAGTGCCAGTAAGATGGCCCAGTGAGTAAACATGCCTGCTGTCAAGCCTAATGACCCGAGTGACTTCCAGGATATAGTATTGGGAGGATGATTTCCTTGAGTTAATTTTCCCCCTGACTTTCCATATGAATGTGGTGCACGTGCATGCATGCACACCCAGACACAGACACACACACATGTAATAAAATAAAGTAGAGCCTGAGAGACAGAAAGATTCTGAGTGATCATGGTATGACAATGGATTACTGAGGAGATTACATTTATAGAGTCTGGTGCTGAGGATCTGTTGTTGCTTTTGAAAATTCATTTAGATATAGATACTATCTAGGTGGTGTGAATGCACACATAAAGAGAAACAGTGAACTGCTATTCTTAATTTTAATGGAAAAATAATGAAAGAGGTAGCATTCCAAAGGCAAATTAAAGGAGGATTAAATGGAATATTTATAGTTAGCACAGATCTTAATGGTGGAGTATTTCTTGCTCCAGAATGGAAAAATGTTCATCTTGCAATTGTAATGAAGAGCCAGGAAAGCTGATCAAACTACAGCTCATGATACACTGGTTTTAAGGCAACAACAACAATAACAATCACAAAACAGCCTCATTCACAGATGTTGCAGGACATGTATATTCTGGGAAGAAGATGCAGAATATATATTCCCAGTATATTTTTCCCAGTATATTCTGGGGAGAAGTGAGCAGTGGTTGAGGACATAAGGAAGGTTATTTACCATGAAGCAAGGGTTTCTGAGGAAATGGGTAGAGAAATCAGCAGTGTAGAGAACATTCAGGTGAAATGAAATGATGCAATGATAGTAATGATGCCTATCAAGCACCCATGCTGAAGGCTTACTACATTGAATTTAATCACTACACTTACTCTGCAATGCAGGTGTCATTTTGTTTTGTAGATGAATAAATTGGCCCTGAGGACATTTTCAAACTTCCTTTAAGTCACATATCTAGGAAAAAAGACCAAGTTTTTAAAGAGAATTGGACTGACAGAACATAAGAAGAAGAAGTACATTAATGGAGAAAACAACTGTGACGATGGAGTGCGAGACCTTACCGATTGAGTCAAGTCTAAGATCTAGCCACAGGCTCAAAGAGTCCTCTTCATAACAGAAACCCTGACCAGCTGCTTATTTTCAGAGTTGCAGAAGAAAGTGGGCAGGAGATTTTCTGTCCCTTCAGAAAAGGGACAAGAGAATTAATTAAAAGGTTGAGAGCAACTGAGTCTAGTCAAACACTTGCCCCTAGAACTTTACTGTAAAATAAGCAGAAATAATTTAGCAAGGGTTTGCTCTCTGGGGTCTGGAAATAAGAAGATTGAAGATACAAAGTAATTCTGTCTCTGGGTACTTTTTCTCTCCTTCCCTCCCACCACCAGTCATGCCCCTCCCACTGCCTTCTGCTTTCCCTGTTCTTTGCCAGTTCCAGTGAGAGTGTTACTGATATTCAGCCTCCTTCAACTCTTTCCTGTTTTTGCATACCCCTCTCCTGGTTTCATTGTGAATTTACCGTCAAAGACCACATGCCAAAGTCATTTTTATGATTACTGTTCTTTGCCTTGAAACCACATTTCTCCAGAGACTGATGGATGTGATGGCTGTGACTTCTTTGCCTGAAGTCCAATCAATGGGAGGCATGACTTACATGCCAGTATTGAGGGCTCAGGCTGCATCCTCTTTTTATTAGATCTTACTTGGAATTGCACTCCAGTTTGACCTTTTCTCCCTCCCCATTGTGGTTTTTTATTCATAAGTTTCTCTTTAGACATTTGAAATTTATTTTTAAATATTTTATTGTTCAAGAATGTTGTATATGCATATAATGTGCTGTCATCAAATTCATACATTGCCTCACCTTTAATGCCTTTTCTATTCGCCCTACCACTTTTCATGCTCAATTCATGTGCTCTCTTTTGAAACCCACTCTACAATGTGCATGGTGTAAGGCTGCCTTCTCGCACATGAGTAACTTCGTAGGGGCCATATCCCCAAAGAAAATGGATTATTCTTCCACAGCAGTCACCAACTTCAGCAGATCTTCAGCTGGAGGTTGGACTTCATGAGTTCTTCCCTATCCATGTTGGATTTTGGTTGGCTTCATCCTATTCATATCCTATGCATGCAGTCACAGCCACTGTGAGTTTATTGTGCAATGACTGTGACTTGTTCAGCAAATATTGTTTAGCTGTAGATATCAACTACCTCTTGCTCTTGGAATATTTCTGTCCCCCTAATCTGCAATATCCCTGAGGATGGGAAGAAAGATACATAATATAGATGTCCCACTTAGTGCTGAGTACTGTACAGGCTTTCCTTTTCTACATGTTGCCCAATCATGGATCTCTGTGTTTAATAGGCATTAACTGGAAAAAAAAAGCTGAAATAATTTTTAAATGAGCCACATTCTTATGAAGCATTAGGGTAGAGTATGTTTCTGGGAAACTCATATTAAAAGAGGGAAGATTGTTTAGACATTTTGAGAATTATTTTTAAATATTTCAAAATGAAAATATATAAAATATATGCGCAATCATTTACGTACTAAATTAATGCATGAGCCAAGAACAGTAGCCGTTAAGCCCAGTACTCAGGAAGCAGAGATAGGCAAGTCTCTATGAGTTTGCAGCCACTTTGGTCTACATGGTAACTTCCAGTCCAGCCAGAACTACATAGTGAGAACTTGTCTATAAACACACACACACACACAAATACACAAACACACACAGCAGAACAAAAATCAAACAAAAACAACAGTTACTACTACAAAAATGAAATGCTTCATAATATGAGAGTATAGAAAAATATTCCTAACTGTGGCTTAAAATCAAGAAGAAATGAAAAGAGAGAAGATCAATAAATTTATATATATATATATATATATATATATATATATATATATACATATTTTTATGAGGTATTTTCCTCATTTACATTTCCAATGCTATCCAAAAAGTCCCCAATATACTCCCCCCCTCCACTCCCCTACCCACCCACTCCCACTTTTTGGCCCTGGTGTTCCCCTGTACTGGGGCATATAAAGTTTGCAAGTCCAATGGGCCTCTCTTTCCAGTGATGGCCGACTAGGCCATCTTTTGATACATATGCAGCTAGAGAGAAGATCAATAAATTTAAATAAAACAAAAAAATCTTTCTTGAAATACCATGGGACTTGACATCTGGGTGAAGTAAAAAAGGTGGTAAAAGTAGAAAGCTTTAGTTATGATGGTAAATAAGGTCTGGATAGTTAGCACATAATAACATGATATTTACCAGTCTTGAACCATGTTGTTGAAATTTAATGAGAAGGTAGATATGTTCTCCACTAGAAGAAAAAAAGGATAATGATGTGAAATAATGGGTGAGCTGATTGTCTTGTTTTGTCACACATTTCAAAATGTATATATAAATTTAAAACATCCCATTATACACCTTAAATATATACAACTTGCATTTGACATTTGACGATTATTTCCTTTATCAAATTGAAACCTTTTTGTCTAAAAAATATAATGTTTGGAAAAACTTACAATGTAAAACAAAAAATCTTTTCAATTACAAATGGATATATATATATATATATATATATATATATATATATATATATAAAACAAAACTTGAGAGAAAAAATACAAAAGCCCAGTAAGAAAATATGAAAAAAAGATTTAAGAAAGTGAAATGGCCCTTAAACAGATGGGAATCTGTCTAAAATCACTCATCATAGAAATGAAGCTACTATCACTCAGATATATTTTACACTTATCAAACTGACAAAAATTAAATGTTCCACTAAACACCCCATTGGCAAGGCTGGGCAGAAACATATGCTCTCATGCACTGTTGGTGGGCAGTGTAAATGGCAGAATTCTTTTGGAACCGAATTTGGCAATACTGAACAAAACTTAAAATGTATTTATTCTTTTGCCAAGCAATACTGAACACACAACTCCATAAAATAAAATGATTTATGTATAGATCTGTTGTTAGTCATGTGTTGTTTATAATAATGAAAGTTTATAATGATGCTATGTCTGTTAATATGAGATACACACAGTTAATTACCACTCAGTCATAAAGAATGAGGGCAATTAGATGAATAAATATGAAGTGATTTCTGATGTAAGTCAAAGATTAAGACATTGAATAATTTAGATGGTTTTCTATATATTGCTTATGGAAATTTTTGGAAATAATGATCTATACACATGCATATAGAAATGTACCTTTACTTGCAATGGGGCCACATTTCCATAATTCCACTGTAGTTTTAAAACATTATAAGCTGAAATTTTATTTAATATGCTTAGAATACTGACCATCTTAGCTTAGTGTAGCCTCTGGCCCCTTAAATTGTAAGTAACAACCCCAGTTTGGCTGGGGTGACAAAAGGTGGGAACTGTGAAGATCTGCCTAAATATAAAAGGTTTCTGAACACACAAAAATCAAAATTCTGAACATCAAATCAAGTCTGTAATCAATCTGAGGTATTTCCAGCAACACTACTCATGTTACATTGTGAGACTTTGCTGCTGTCTTGGTTCTAACAACATAGCATGCATACCTATTTGTTGTTCATACTGTCATATCTTCTCTTTAATAAATGCTAAAATATTTTATATGCCCAAGATTGATTTTAATATAAATTTGTGACTTATTAATACACATTATAGAAGACTACATAGAGTACCCATTTCATCATTGCAATGAGCCTTAAAATCATTTCATCCACACTAAGCCAAGGGATAGCAGGCATCTCTAACTCCTTCTCAGTAGAACATCTTCTGACAAATGCTTTATCTAACCAGGCAAATAAGCACTAGACACCCTTTTGAAATGGTACATGCTTCTCTTCGTAACCAAGATTCTCTACTCAATGGGCCAATATCAATAAACTCTGGCTACTTGACTCAGTTTTATGTTATTTCTACCAGTTTATGTTCCTATCCCACATCCTTAAAATCCTTTCCCATATGTATTTCCAGACTTCTGCTTGAATGAATTAGCAAGCTAATCAATGTCTTTAGTGGAATAGAGTATCTTCTCATGGAATATACCTTATATACCCTCTCCAGGAGACTACTTAGCCAGAAATCCTGTATTCATAACTACCTTCCTCTACTGTCAACCATTCTGTATTCCCACCACTGTAAACAAGCTTCTCATTAGGTCCTGGCTCTTTTCCTTGAGGAGTGACTCATACCTTCATTCTTGACAAGTCTGTTCTCATTGTCATCCTGCCTGAATTAGGTTATATTTTGCCATCAACCTTAATCACAGGACATGGTAGTGGCGAAAGATTCCCTAAAAGATCTCCTGCACTCTAAACATTAACTTTCTTACCTCCATCATGAAGAAGCAATCCAATTTCCTTCCTCTGGCAGTCTGGATCAATCATCTCTCCAACACTGTTATTCTTTTCTTAGGTTTAATGACATCAGAAGTCCAAAGTGTCCAGGGAGGAAATCTGAGCTTCCAGTTTAATGGGTTGTTTGTGTTATCTCCTGAAGAATACTCCCTTGTCTAAAACTAAAACTTTGATGCCTGCAGAACTTAAAGTTACAGGACTGGGAAGCTAAAATTTCCTTAGTGTGTCACTAGGGATAATAATGAGTGGACCCATTTCCTTTTCTATTATTTAATTCTTGGACTTATGAATCCTGGTTATGTGAGATATTACACCATATATTGCATGGTAATTCAAAGTATACATTGCTTTCTGAAGTGTCCTTTCCTGGCCCTAATTGGCACTGCAACTCTGTCTTCAAAAGGCCATTCCACCACTCTATCCAGGTAGCTGCTTCAGGATGTTGGGGAACTTTTAACGTGCTTGAATTTGTAAAGACTGAATTATGTTTTACATTTAATATTAACTTGAGATCTAGAGAATAATAAGAAAGGAAAATTATGCCTTAATAAATGATGTGTTGTTTGTCAAGCAAACAGGGGGTCAATTGTGCTAGCTAGTTTTAATGCCAATTTGACACAAGCTATAGTCATCTGAAAGGAGGAAACCTCAATTGATAAAATGCCTCCATAAGATCTGGCTGTTGTCAAGATTAAAGGCCATTTTATTAATTAATGATTGATGTGAGAGGGCCTAGCCCATTGTGGGTGGTGCCAGCCTTGAACTGGTGGTCTGAAGCTTTAGAAGAATGCAGGCTGTGCAAGCCATTAGGAGCAAACTACTAAGCAGTACTCCTTCATGGCTTCTGCATCAGTACTGCTTCCATATTCCTACCTTGACTTCCTCTCCTGACTTCCATCAGTAATGGATTATTACTTGGAAGTTAAAACAAAACAACCTCCTTTCCTCCTTAAGATGCTTTTTGTCATGCTCTTCAGCATAGCAATAGTAACCCAAACAATGATGCCCAGTGTCAAGCAAAAAATTCTTGGGCAAATAATGTTACAAATGAAAAACTAAATAAAAAGTCCTGTCCCAGCCAGCTTGTATTACTCTTCAATTGAACATCATGATATTATTTGCAGATCACTAACTCTAGAAAAGTTCAAGTTCAAAGCACAGTTCTTTTTTGCATTGCTGTGAAATAAAAACCATTAAGTTGAACATCTCATCTCTGTGTGTGTGTGTGTGTGTATATATATATATATATATATATATATATATATAATGTGATATATATATAATGTTATATATATAATGTGATATATAATGTGATATATATAGTGATATAAATAATTATCTCTAAAATAAATCTACGTATGTCTATATAAATGTAACTTTTATTCACCAGATGTAATTGTCATCTCAGAGCTATACTGCTGAATAAACTTACCCTTTCTAGCTCATTCTTAACTCTTGCTGGCTGGTTCAGCTCAGCTGTTCTGGTCCAAACTCCTCTTCAGACTGACTTATTCAAACTGGCTTCTCTTAGCTTATCACTGAATTGGTCTGCTAGACCTCAAACTAACTCGGACAATCTGTTCTAATCTCCTGATTCCTTCTCATTCTCAGGTTCATTCTGTCTTCACCTGTAACCTGTCTCTGTAAAAGTGTTTCAGTAAACTTGGCTCCCCCTTCTTTCTCTGTCTGCCTGGCTCTGTCTCTGTCTCTTTCTGTGTCTCTCCCACACTCCCTGACTGAACTTTCCTATGCTGTTCTCTTAAGTAGCCTCTCTTTCCTTTGACATATCCTAAATCAGAAATATTCTGTCAAATTTTTCTGATTTTTCATTTTGTTTGCCTTTCAATTAGTCTTCACTTTCAAATATGGATGTTTACAAACCAAATATGTTTGGTTTAAAGCCATATTAAACATGTTCACTTTTTTTGTAAGTTTATAGTCAATAAACTTATTTGGTTTGATTTGTATATGTTGTAGAATAAAATAATTTGGCAATTTGAGGATGAATGAAAAATGATTATATTTTAATTTTTTCAGAAGAAATTACTTTTATTCAAAGATTTTATACTAGACATATTGAACTCGAGCTGGAAGAGGCAAGTTCAGTCTCAAAATGGAAGGCCATGATCCAAAGGAAGAAGAGCAGCTGAGAAACCTGTTTTTTGGTGGTCTGAGCTTTGAAACCACAGATGATAGCTTAAGAGAACAGTTTAAGAAATGGGGAATACTTACAGACTGTGTGCTAATGAGCAATCCCCAAACAAAATGTTCCAGAGACTATGGTTTTGTGACCTACTCTTGTGTTGAAGAGGTGGATGATGCAATGTGTACTCAGCCACACAAGGTTTATAGGCATGTGGTAAAACTAAAGAGAGCTATTTCTAGAGAGAATTCTGTAAAGCCTGGTGCCCATTTAACAGTGAAGAAAATTTTTGTTGGTAGTATTAAAGAGAATATGAAAAAATATAATCAGAGAAGCAACTTTGGAAAGTATGGCAAGATTGCAACCATAGAAATAGAAAACAGGCAGAGTGGGAAAGAGAGAGGATTTGCTTTTGTAACATTTGATGATCATGACACAGTCAATAAAATTGTTGTTCAAAAATACCACACTATTAATGGACATAATTGTGTAGTGAAAAAGGTCATTTCTAAATAAGAGACACAGTCTGCTGGATCACAGAGAGGTTGTGGAGGTGGATCTAGAAGTTTCTACTCCTTCCACTCCTCTCAGTCCTATCCCCCTCCCCCATGTCCACTCCTCCTCTCTTTCCTTTCAGGAAAGAGCAGATATTTTAGGGATATCAACCAAACATGGAATAACAAGTTACGATAAGACTAAGCCCATACTTTCAAGGCTGGATGGAGAAACCCAGTAGGATAAAATAAGTTTCAAAACAGGTAAAAGGGTCATAGAGCCCCTGATCTTACTGTTAGGAGTCCCAAAAGAACATCAAGCTGCACAATTTTAACATATATGTAGAGGATCTAGTTCAGACCCATGTGGGCTCCCTAGTTGTCACTTCAGTCTCTGTGAGCCACTATGGGCCATGGTTAATTAATTCTGTAGGTTTTCTTGTGGTGACCTTAAACCCTCTGGCTCCTAAAATTCTTCCTCTCCCTCTTCCACAGGATTCCCTGAATTCTGCCTAATGTTTGGCTGTAGGTCTCTCTACAACTGTTTACATCAGTTTCTAGGTGAAGTCTCTCTGATTAATATTCTAAGTTCTGGTCTATGAGTGACTATCAACTTCTTGAGAGCTGGGGTCATGAATGATTTGAGGGAGGGTACCTGGAACAGGCTAGAAGAAAGAAAGAGAGGAGGGAATTGATGTAATTCCATTTCAATTAGAGCACTTAAAATATATATTAAATAAAAATTATTTTTCTTAAAAAATGTATATCTTAGCCAGAACCACTAATATTAAATAGTATAACCAGTTTGAAAGCCTTAATCACTACACAGAGCTTGATTAGTATAAAATATTTTTGAAAGGTTAAATATTTCTTAATTTTTTATTCCTGGTACCACTACCATAATTTATAGGGCAATATACCTGATGTAATGAAAAGAAAAGGAAAATGAAAAGGCTACAACAGATAAAAGATGTCAGGAATACACATCTAATTGACACTACATTACATTAATCAATACCTGCACTTTTTGCAAACTGTGCCTATGATAGTCCTGAACAAGAAGGATTTCCTGTTTAACCTGCAGTAACTTTTTTGACTATGGATCCTCATTCCTTCTGTGGCAGAATTTTATGGTCCCTCTAATGAATTTGGGATGACTGTCTCAAAGTAACCTGCAGCTTTCCTGACAACTCCTTACTCTCTCTCCTGCTAAGAACTGTAGCAGTTTCTATTTTATTTTATTTTATTTTATTTGATGTTATCAGCAGGAGTGTTTATTTCTTTTGTTTTTTCGTGTCTTTTTTATTACGTATTTTCCTCAATTACATTTCCAATGCTATTCCAAAAGTCCCCCATACCCTCCCCCCCCCACTCCCCTACCCACCCATTCCCACTTTTTGGCCCTGGCATTCCCCTGTACTGGGGCATATAAAGTTTGCATGTCCATCACTCTTTCCAGTGATGGCCTACTAGGCCATCTTTTGATACATATGCAGCTAGAGTCAAGAGCTCCGGGGTGCTGGTTAGTTCATAATGTTGTTGCACCTACAGGCTTGCGGATCTCTTTAGCTCCTTGGATACTTTCTCTAGCTCCTCCATTGGGGGCCCTGAGATCCATCCAATAGCTGACTGTGAGCATCCACTTATGTGTTTGCTAGGCCCTGTCCTTTAAAACCTTCTATATTTGTTGTTGTTTCTATGTATGTAGTTTCAAGATGACCACTCTGCTTTTGTAGATAAGATGGCTCATCACTGGGGAAAGGTTAGTTCTCTTTCTCCCAGAAGTCATTGGTTGCCTTTGTCTAGAAGCGTCATCCTGTGAACTTTTCCTTTAAGACAAGAAAAGTATCTAAGCACATAAGGATTCTAAAGAGAGGACGGCAAGAAGAGAAAAAGGAAAGGAAAGGAAATGAGAGGAGAGGAGAGGAGAGGAGAGGAGAGGAGAGGAGAGGAGAGGAGAGGGGAGGGGAGGGGAGGGGAGGGGAGGGGAGGGGAGGGGAGGGGAGGGGAGGGGAGGGGAGGGGTGGGGAGGAGAGGAGAGGAGAGGAGAGGAGAGGAGAGGAGAGGAGAGGAGAGGAGAGGAGAGGAGAGGAGAGGAAAGGGGAGGGGAGGGGAGGAAGGAAAGATCTTCTATAGACATGAATATACCTAATCAGTACAGAAAAATGATGTCATTAGGAAAAATCACAATTCATAACTCCCAAAGTAATAATCAGTTCGGACAAAGAACACCAATAGACACTTAAAATGTCAAGTAAACATACTGTATGAGACAGGCAATCCATTAAAGTACAAAAAAAAACACATTTTTTTCACCTGTTGCAAAAATAGAAACCTAGCATTACAATGGAAGGACCTGATAGTAGCCATCTTAACTGAAAAACCACACTCAGTATAACCAACAGGACAACTTGGCATTATCATTCTAAATGTGATGCAATGTAAAGTACACAATACTACCTATGTGGTTTTGTTTTGTTTTGTTTTACATACTGTATATAACACAGGTTTGCCTCAAAATTGGGATCCTCCTGTTTTATCCTCCAGAGTGCTGGGGTTATAAGTCTGTAGTATAACTATCTGTCACTACTTATGAACTCTTAAAAATATTCTATTGAGTATATTTAACTTGAATCTCAGAAAGTCTCTAATTTATATGATGCAGGTAGTAGAGAAAGAATGAATTAAATGAGCCCAAGAAATCAGGCAAAACTAACAGACAAATTGAAAGGACTGTCTTGGACTCATCAATAAGTCAATGTTAAAAACATATGTAAATGTGGGTCCATTGTACTCTAAAAGATACCATATGTGCAAAATAGGGTGTTTTTTGTTTTTAAGACAGGATGTTTTGTGGGTCAAGAATTTGGTGGCTTTAACTCAGTATCTTCTACATGATTGAAATCAAGATGTTATAAAGGACTGCTATCACTTAATGGCTTGACTAAAGCTAAAAAATGTGTTCACAACTTTACTCATATTGTTGTTAACTATAAGCCTCTTTACTTTGACATGAAATCTTCTTCCTGTGTTTGTACATGTGTGACATGAAACATTGAACCAGAGGCCTTTTGCAAGTTGTATTATGTTCTCAACCTGTAGGTAACATACCTTTTGGGGGTTGAATGACCCTTTTACAGGGGTCACCTTAGACCATCAAAACCTCCCACAGATTTCAAAATTAAAATTCATCAGAGTAGGAAAACAAAAGTTATGAAATAGCAACAAAAAAATTTATGGTTGGGTGTCACCACAAAATGAGGAAAATATTAAAGAGTCACAGTGCTACGACAGCTTTTGGGGGAGCCATCTTGGGTTCCCGGATTCCATCTAGGCTGGTCTGCGAAGGTGAGAGTGTGGACTGCAGAGGCTAACAGCTTCTTTGAGAGGCTGAAGCCACAGAGCTTCTGGGGCAGACCGTGTTTTAGGTTCCAGACACCTAGGCACCTTCCCTGCCAAAGGAGAGGTGTCCATCCTGCCTGGGAGGGCTTTGTCAGAGCACCTGGAGGCGCCATCTTGGTTCCTGGATCCCTCTGAAATGAATCTACTCAGGTGAGAGTGTGGTCTACAGAAGCTACACAGATTCTGGGACAAGCCCTGTTTCCGGCCTTTATCTTCTACCAGGAAGCAGGACCGAATGCCAGATATCTGTCCACCTTTCCTGCAAGAGGAAAGATTGCCTGCAGAGACTGCTCTAACCACTGAAACTCAGGAGAGTGCTAGACTTCCAGGTATGTTGATAGAGGCTAACGGAATCATGAGAAGAACAAGCTCTAAACAGAGACAACTATAACAACTAACGCCAGAGAATAGCAGAGGGCGAAAGGCAAATGTAAGAATGTTACTATCAGAAACCAAGACCACTCACCATCATCAGAACACAGCACTCCCAACTCAGCCAGACCTGGGCACCCCAACATACCCAAAAAGCTAGACCCGGATTTAAAAGCATATCTCATGAGGATGGTAGAGGACATCAAGAAGGACTTTAATAACTCACTTAAAGAAATACAGGAGAACACAGCTAAAGAGTTACAAGTCCTTAAAGAAAAACAGGAAAACACACCCAAACAAGTGATGGAAATGAACAAAAACATACTAGACCTAAAAATGTAAGCATACCCAATAAAGAAAACCCAAAGTGAGGCAACGCTAGAGATAGAAACCCTAGGAAAGAAATCTGGAACCATAGATGCGAGCATCAGCAACAGAATAAAAGAGATGGAAGAGAGAATCTCAGGTGCAGAACATACCATAGAGAACATAGGTACAATAGTCAAAGAAAATGCAAAATGCAAAAAGATCCGAACTCAAAACATCCAGGAAATCCAGTACAAAATGAGAAGTCCAAACCTACGGATAATAGGAGTAGATGAGAATGATGATTTTCAACTTAAAGGGCCAGCAAATATATTCAACAAAATTATAGAAGAAAACTTCCCAAACCTAAAGAAAGAGATGCCCATGAACATACAAGAAGCCTACAGAACTCCAAATAGACTGGACAAGAAAAGAAATTCCTCCCAACACATAATAATCAGAACAACTAATGCACTAAATAAAGATAGAATATTAAAAGCAGTAAGGGAGAAAGGTCAAGTAACATATAAAGGCAGGCCTATCAGAATTACACCAGGCTTTTCACCAGAGACTATGAAAGCCAGAAGATCCTGGACAGATGTTATAGAGACACTAAGAGAACACAAATGCCAGCCCATGCAATTATACCCAGCCAAACTTTCAATTACCATAGATGGAGAAACCAAAGTATTCCACGACAAAACCAAATTAACACATTATCTTTCTATGAATCCAGCTCTTCAAAGGATAATAACAGAAAAAAAAATACAAGGACAGAAACCACATCTTAGAAAAAGCAAGAAAGTAATCCTTTAACAAACCTAAAGGAAGACAGCCACAAGAACAGAATGCCAACTCTAACAACAAAAATAATAGGAAGCAACAATTATTTTTTTAAATATTTCTTAATATCAATGGACTCAATTCCCCAATAAAAAGACATAGACTAACAGACTAGCTACACAAACAGGACCCAACATTTTGTTGCTAACAGGAAACCCATCTCAGGGAAAAGGACAGACACTACCTCAGAGTGAAAGGCTGGAAAACAATTTTTCAATCAAATGGTCTAAAGAAACAAGCTGGAGTAGCCATTCTAATATCGAATAAAATCAACTTCCAACCAAAAGTTATTAAAAAAGACAATGAGGGGCAATTCATACAAATCAAAGGTAAAATCTTCAATGAGGTACTCTAAATTCTGAATATCTATGCTCCAAAAGCAAGGGCATTCACATTCATTAAACAAACTTTAGTAAAGGTCAAAGCACACATTGCACTTCACACAATAATAGTGGGAGACTTCAACACACCACTCTCATCAATGTACAGATCGTGGAAACAGAAACTAAACAGGGACACAGTGAAACTAACAGAAGTTATGAAACAAATGGATCTAACAGATATCTACAGAACATTTTATCCTAAAACAAAAGGATATAACTTCTTCTCAGCACCTCATGGTACCTTCTCCAAAACTGACCATATAATTGGTCACAAAACAGGCCTCAACAGATACAAAAATATTCAAATTGTCCCATGCATCCTATCAGATCACCATGGACTAAGGTTGATCTTCAATAACAACATAAATAATAGAAAGCCAAAATTCACATGGAAACTAAACAACACTCTTCTCAATGATACCTTGGTCAAGGAAGGAATAAAGGAAGAAATTGAAGACTTTTTAGAGTTTAATGAAAATGAAGCCACAACATACCCAAACTTATGGGACACAATGATAGCATTTCTAAGAGGAAAACTCATAGCTCTGAGTGCCTCCAAAAAGAAACTAGAGAGAGCATACACTAGCAGGTTGACAACACACCTAAAAGCTCTAGAGCAAAAGGAAGCAAATTCACCCAAGAGGAGTAGCCTGCAAGAAATAAACTCAGTGGCGAAATCAACCAAGTGGAAACAAGAAAAACTATTTAAAGAATCAACCAAATGAGGAGCTGGTTCTTTGAGAAAATCAACAAGATAGATAAATCCTTGTCAGACTCACTAGAGGGCACAAGGACAGCATCCTAATTAACAAAATCAGAAATGAAACGGAGAATTAACAACAGATCATGAAGAAATCCACAACACCATCAGATCCTTCTACAAAAGTCTATACTCAGAATAACTGAAAACCTGGATGAAATGGAAAATTTTCTAGACAGATACTAGGTACTAAATTTAAATCAGAATTATGTTAATGATCTAAACAGTCCTATATCCCCTAAAGAAATAGAAGCAGTCATCAATAGTCTCCCAACCAAAAAAAGCCCAGGACCAGATGGGTTTAGTGCAGAGTTCTATCAGACCTTCAAAGAAGATCTAATTCCAGTTCTTCACAAACTATTCCACAAAATAGAAGCAGAAGCTACCCTACCCAATTCATTCTATGAATCCACAATTACTCTGATATCTAAACCACAGAAAGACCCAACAAAGATAGAAAACTTCTGACCAATTTCCCTTATGAATATCTATGCAAAAATACTCAATAAAATTCTCAGTAACTGAATCCAAGAACATATCAAAACAATCATCCATCATTATCAAGTAGGTTTCATTCCAGGGATGCAGGGATGGTTTAATATATGTAAATCCATCAACGTAATCCACTATATAAAGAAACTCAAAAAACAAAAACCACATGATCATCTCGCTAGATGTGGAGAAAGCATTTGACAAAATCCAACACCCATTCATGATAAAAGTCTTGGAAAGATCAGGAACTCAAGGCCCATATCTAAACATGATAAAAACAATCTAGAGCAAACCAGTAGCCAACATCAAAGTAAATGGTAAGAAGCTGGAAGCAATCCCTCTGAAATCAGGGCCTAGAAAATGCTGTCCATTTTCTCCCTACCTATTCAACATTGTACTTGAAGTTGTAGCCAGACCAATTCGACAACAAAAGGAGATAAAGGGGATACAAATTGGAAAGGAAGAAGTAAAAATATCACTTTTTGCAGATGATATGATAGTACATATATGTGACCCTAAAAATTCCACCAGAGAACTCCTAAACCTGATAAACAGATTCAGTGAAGTAGCTGGATATATAATTAACTCAAACAAGTCAATGCCCTTTCTCTATACAAAGGATAAACAGGGTGAGAGGGAAATTAGGGAAACAACACCCTTCTCAATAGTCATAAATAATATAAAACACCTTGGTGTGACTTTACCTAAGGAAGTGAAAGATCTGTATGATAAGAACTTCAAGTCTCTGAAGAAATAAATTAAAGAATATCTCAGAAGATGTAAAAGTCTCCCATGGTCATGGATGGGCAGGATCAATATAGTAAAAATGGCTATCTTGCCAAAAGCAATCTACAGATTCAATGCAATCCCCATCAAAATTCCAACTCCATTCTTCAACGAATTGGAAAGAGCAATCTCCAAATTCATCTGTAATAACAAAAAAACCTAGGATAGCAAAAACTCTTCTCAAGGATAAAAGAACCTCTGGTGGAATCACCATGCCTGACCTAAAGCAGTACTACAGAGCAATACTGATAAAAACTGCATGGTACTGGTATAGTGACAGACAAGTAGCCCAATGGAATAGAATTGAAGACCCAGAAATGAACCCACACACCTATGGTCCCTTGATCTTTGAAAAGGGAGCAAAAACCATCCAGTGGAAAAAAAGACAGCATTTTCAACAAATGGTGCTGGCACAACTGGTGGTTATCATGTAGAAGAATGCGAATTTGATCCATTCCTATCTCCTTGTACTAAGGTCAAATCTAAGTGGATCAAGAAACTCCACATAAAACCAGAGACACTGAAACTTATAGAGGAGAAAGTGGGGAAAAACCTTGAAGATGCGGGCACAGGGGAAAAATTCCTGAATAGAACATCAATGGCTTGTGCTCTAAGATCGAGTATTGACAAATGGGACTCCATAAAATTCAAAGATTCTGTAAGGCAAAAGACACTGTCAATAAGACAAAAAGGCCACCAACAGATTGGGAAAGGATCTTTACCTATCCTAAATCAAATAGGGGACTAATATCCATTATATATAAAGAACTCAATTAGGTGGACTCCAGAAAAATCAAATAACCCCATTAAAAATGGGGCTCAGAGCTAAACAAAGAATTCTCACCTGAGGAATGCCAAATGGCTGAGAAGCACCTGAAAAAATGTTCATTATCCTTAATCATCAGGGAAATGCAAATCAAAACACCCCTGAGATTCCACCTCACACCAGCCAGAATGGCTAAGATAAAAAATTCAGGTGACAGCAGATGCTGGCGAGGATGTGGAGAAAGAGGACCACTCCTCCATTCTTCCTGGAATTGCAAGCTTGTACAACCACTCTGGATATCAGTCTGGCAGTTTCTCAGAAAATTGGACATAGTACTACAGGAGGATTCCGCAATACTTCTCTTTGGCATATATCCAGAAAATATTCCAACTAGTAAGAAGGACACATGCTCCACTATGTTCATAGCAGCCTTATTGGTAATAGCCAGAAGCTGGAAAGAACCCAGATGCCCCTCAACATAGGAATGGACATAGAAAAATGTGGTGCATATACACAATGGAGTACTACACAGCTATTAAAAGAATGAATTTATGAAATTTCTAGGCAAATGGATGGACCTGGAGGGCATCATTCTGAGTGAGGTAACCCAATCACAAAAGAACTCATACAATATGTACTCACTGATAAGTGGATTTTAGCCCAGTAACTTAGAATTCCCAAGATACAAGATACAATTTGCAAAACACATGAAACTCAAGAAGAACGATGACGAAAGTGTGGACACCTTGCCTCTTCTTAGAATTGGGAACAAGACACCCATGGAAGGAGTTACAGAGACAAAGATTGGAGCTGAGATAAAGGGATGGACCATCTAGAGACTGCCATATCAGGGGATCTATCCCATAATCAGCCTCCAAATGCTGACACCATTGCTCACACTAGCAAGAAATTGGTGAAAGGACCCTGATATAGCTGTCTCTTGTGAGGCTATGCTGGGGCCTAGCAAACACAGAAGTGGATGCTCAGTCAGCTAGTGGATGGATCACAGGGCCCCCAGTGGAGGAGCTAGAGAAAGTACCCAAGGAGCTAAAGGGTTCTGCAACCCTATAGGTGGAACAACAGTATGAACTAACCAGTACCCCCCGGAGCTCATGTCTCTAGCTGCATATATATCAAAAGATGGTCTAGTTGGCCATCATTGGAAAGAGAGGCCCATTGGTCTTGCTAACTTTATATGCCTCATAACAGGGGAACACCAGGGCCAAGAAGTGGAAGTGGGGGTGTAGGGGACTGGGGTAGGAGGGTTTGGGGGAGTTTTGGGGTATCATTGAAAATATAAATGAAGAAAATAGCTAATTAAAATAAAAAAATAGAAAATAAGTCAATAAAAATGATCCCCCCCCAAAAAAAATAATAGAATCACAGAGCTAAGAAAGTGAAAGCCACTGCTTTGGAGTAACATAACTTACAGAGTTAATCTCCCTATATATTTAGAAAGAGAAGTTTTCAGAATGATTTACAGGCTGTGGTCCACTAACCCAGAAATGGCTGCCTATGAACTTAAGGTCCAAGATTTCAATAGTTTCTCAGTCTACATGACTGGATATCTCAGCTGGTTTTCTCAAAGAACTAGGTTATAATGCCAGTGAAGGAATGGATGTGTTTTTAACAAGGTGAGGGCAAGCAGGCAAACAACAAAAGCTTCCTTCTTCCATATCCTTACATATCCAGCAAAGGGTGTAGCCCAGACTATAGGTAGGTATTCCCAGATCAAGAGATCTGTATTAAAATTGTGTCTTCCAACCTCAAAGATCTGGATTACAAATAGCTTTACCCACTTCAAATTAAGCAAAAATCCCTTTCAAGTGTGCCACTCCATTTTTGGGTTTTAGTTAATAGGAGATGTATTTAACTTGACAATTAAGATTAGCCATTACATTAGGTAACCCTTGAATAACTAACTGTTGGACCTTGTAAAAATTGTTTATTGTTTTAAAGTCCTCTTTACAAAACCCCCAACATGAGAAAATGTTTAGAATGAACAAGCTAAGACAGAAAGAGAAAGAAGACTCAGGTTCCAAAGTCAGATGCTGCCAAATTATTGTGTTTATTAGAAATACTAGAATGTAAGCAGGCTCTGTTCCTTAAAGGAAGAAGTATCAAATCATCTGTGGTTATATTTTAAAACA
This sequence comes from Mus caroli, assembly GCF_978045245.1. Taxonomy (NCBI): domain Eukaryota; kingdom Metazoa; phylum Chordata; class Mammalia; order Rodentia; family Muridae; genus Mus; species Mus caroli. The sequence continues at coordinate 140,176,649 of NW_028227260.1, read as the reverse complement.
ACTACACTATGAGATGAACACATGAAGATATGGAATAACTGCTACTTTTCTCTTTTTTCTTTATTCTTGAATATTTTCTTTATTTACATTTCAGATGTTAACCCCTTTCCTGGTTTCACCTTCTCCAAGAAACCCCCTGTCCCATCCTCCCTCCCCCTGGTTCTATGAGGGTGTTCCTCCACCCACCCACCTACTCCCACCTCTCCACCCTTGATTCCCCTACACTGGAGCATCTATCAAGCCTTCATAGGGCCAAGGACCTCTCCTCCCATTGATGCACGACAAAGCCATCCTCTGCTGCATATGCAGCTGGACCCATGTGTACTCCTTTTTTGGTGGCTTAGTCCCTGGGAGCTCTGGGGGGGGGGTGTCTGATTGGTTGACATTGGTGTTCTTCCTGTGGGGTTGCAAACCCCTTCAACTCCTTCAGTCCTTTCTCTAATTCCTCTATTGGGGACCTCACACACAGTCCAATGGCCAACCAGACAGCATCTGTCTCTGTATTTTCCAGGCACTGGAAGGACCCCTCAGGAGATAGCCATATCAGGCTCCTTTCAGCATGCACTTTTGGCATCCACAATAGTGTCTGGATTTGGTAACTGTATATGAGATGAGTCCCCAGGTGGGACAGTCTCTGAATGGCCTTTCCTTTAGTCTCTGCTCTACACTTTATCTTCATATTTGCTCCTGTGACTATTTTGTTCTTCTAAGAAGGACCAAAACACCCACACTTTGGTCTTCCTTCTTCTTGAGCTTCATGTGGTCTGTGCATTGTATCTTGGTTACTTGGAGCTATTGGGCTAATATACACATATCAATGAGTACATACCATGTGTGTTCTTTTGTGATGACCTCACTCAGGATTATATTTTCTATCCATTAGCCTAAGAATTCATGAATTCATCGTTTTTAATAGCTAGGTCCTCAGGTAGTACTATGTTAAATTTTCTGAGGAATCGACAGACAAACTGATGTCTAGAGTGGTTTTACCACTTGCAATCCTACCAGCAATGCAGAAGTTTTCCTTTTTTTTTTTTTTTTTTTTTTTTTTTTTTTGAGACAGGGTTTCTCTGTGTAGCCCTGGCTGTCCTGGAACTCAATCTGTAGACCAGGCTGGTCTCGAACTCAGAAATCCGCCTGCCTCTGCCTCCCAAGTGCTAGGATTAAATGCGTGCACCACCACCACCCTACAGGAGTGTTTCTCTTTCTCCACATCCTCACCAGCATCTGCTGTCACCTGAGTTTTTTATTCTAGCCATTCTGACTAGTGTGAGGTGGAATCTCGGGATTGTTTTGATTTGCATTTTCCTGATGGCTAAGGATGTTGAACATTTCTTTAGGTGCTTGTTGGCCATTTGATATTCCTCAGTTGAGAATTCTTTGTTTAGCTCTGTACCCCATTTTTAATAGGTTTATTTGATCTGGAGTCTAACTTCTTGAGTTCTTTGTATATATTGGATATTAGCTCTCTATCAGATGTAGGATTGGTAAAGATCTTTTCCCTATCTGTTGGTTCCCTTTTGTCCCATTGACAGTGTCCTTTGCCTTACAGAAACTTTGCAATTTTATGAAGTCCCATTTGTTGATTCTTAATCTTAAAGCATAAGCCAGAATTTTTCCCTTGTGCCCGTGTGTTTGAAGCTCTTCCCCACTTTCTCCTCTATAAGTTTCAATGTATCTGGCTTTATGTGTAGGTCCTTGATCCTCCTGCTACTTTTCTTAAGTATGATCACTTAGAAGTGGAATGATTACAAATTTGTTATTTTAAAGAGCGTGAGAGAAAAATGGATTCTCTTTAGTTTTATTGAGAACTTAATACAGAAGTACTTGGAGCAAAAAAGCATAGTACCAGCCAAGAGAAAGAAATAATGTCAATATATTATTTGTAGTTGTTTGTTGTGGGGGCACTATATAAATATTTCCTTGATTTTTTGCAACTTATTTGTAAGAATGAAAACTTTAGATAAAGAAAGATGTTGGGCAAGTGTTGGCCATATAAATTTTCACAATATATCATGCCTGACACATGCTAGATGATGTGGATAGGAGGTAAGATTCCAGATAGGTACAAATTAGGCAAAAGTCACAGACTCCTGTATTACAAGAAACCAGAGGTAGTTAATAAAAGGAGAGAAGGTTGAAAAGCAAAGGGAAAGACTGAATCAAAGTGTGATAACTGTTCAGTTACTAATGGGGTATAGAAAAGACCATTCTATACTGAGAAATAAGAACTCACATATACTGTGGATTGAGAATGTAAATTGCTGTGGATATTATGGGAAGTAGAATGAATGATCTTCAAAAGAAATCCCACCAATGAATGAATACATATGTTCCAGGGGTTCAAATTATTTGTTGAGGTATAGGTTTTTATTTTGTTTGTTTTTAAGGAAGATCTCAATATGTCACAGCTAACTTCAAACTCACCATGTAGCTGAGGCTGGCCTTAAACTCATAATACTTCTGTCCCAGCATTTTGAGTATTAGGTTCACAGTCATGTACCACAATTTTCACGTGAAATTAGTATATTGGAAAGACACCTTCATTCTTTTGTTTACTGTAGCACTCTCTACAATAGCCAGCTTATGAGACTATGTTATGTGTTCACTGATGGATGAATGCATAAAGAACTTGTGGTACATATAAACAATGGAATATTAATTAACCATAAACTAATGAAATTATTTAATTAGCAAAAACATAGATCAAAAAGGAGACAACTAAGATACATTGTATAAGCTGCAAAATTCAACACACAACAGTAAGCAAAAGAAGAGCAGCTACCAGACTGTGAAAAGTATACAGAGAAAGGAGAGATGAATTAAAGATGGTTAGTGTGTGCAGGGGTACAGTTGGATAGTTAAAACAACATAATTATCTAAAGCAAAGTAATATAACTGTGGATAATAATAGTTAATTGAATAGTTTAAATTAGTGAAGAGAGAAGATTTTTAATGTTTCTATCACTTAATAATTATATATCTGGGGTAATAGATACACTAATTACCCTGATTTTATCACTACACATTGCACACATGTATTGAAATGTCACACTGTACCCGATAATTATATACAATCAGCATGTGTCTGTTAAAAATAAAAGCATATTTTAAAATTAAATAGCCATTCTCAATACCCAAAATTGGAATACAATTTTAAGGGCCATTTAGCAGTCCCAAGCTGTTGAAAATTTGGTGAGGAGTAGGCCTCTTAAAAAGCTTCAAAATATGTTTTCAAATCTACAGACTTCTTCCAAAGAGAACAATGGTGATTTTGAAGTTGATAAATCAGGTAGATGGCAAGTTTATAGAATAGTCAAAATCTAATATCAAAATTGAGACCAGAATTATCATTTTCTTCTCTAATGCATCAATACTGGCAAACATTCTGACCAGTGTTTTGGATAGCTTACAAGGCAACTGGCAAGTACTCTGCTATATGACATAGAGACAACAGACCAGGGCATGCTGAGGAACTGTTCCAGGTCAAAGGTGACTAAGAGGACACAATGACCTAAAGAGCTATTTGATATAGAATAGAATCAGGATTATAAACAAACCAAAGCTCATTGTTGGAACAACTGTCATATTTGAATAAGGAATGTGGATTAAGTTATAAAATTATACTAGCATTGATTTTCTGATTTCAGATGGTTGCACTGTAATTAGGGAGTATATACCAAAATAGCTGGTAAAGTGATTCAGTGTCTCCAACGAATTCTCCCTAGAGAATGCAATGGTCTTGATTGTCAGTTTAATAAGATGAAATGATGTTCAGGGCAGCCAAGTCCACTTCTATGGAACCATTTCCAGAGACTACTGACATGTGGAACAGAAACGAAGAGGAAGGATGTGCCTTGCATTAGTTCACATCATTCAACAGGCTGGGAGCCCAAGTGGAAAAAATTGAAAAAAGGAAGCCAGTATGTATGGAAGTACGGCCCTATTCTTCATGAGTGAGTTCTTTACTTCCCTAGTGTGTACATAGCCATGTTTGAACTACCCAAACTCTATTGTGTTAGCAGAATCTCTCTTCAAAATTTCATTGGTTCTGCTCCTCTAGAAAATCCCAACTAATACAGAAAAATAATGGGGATGGGGCAGAGGGACTGAGAGAGAAGAAAACAGAAAGAAAAACACAGACAGAAAAACAGATTGGGCAAAATGAGAGTAACTGTGACTCTGTGAAGAGTACAGGGGAGATTCTTACACTATGTAGCATAAAATGTTATCAAAACAAGTGAGCAAAATCTATAGTTTATATAAATATCCTCCAAAGTTTTGGGTCCCAGCTTATGGTACTATAAGGAGATGGTAGAGCTTTTAAGAAATGGAGCCTGATAGGGTTCAAGTCACTAGGGATGTACACATAAGAGGGGATTATGGAACACAAATATCTTCTTCTCTATATTTCTCATTGGCCATGAGGGAAGCAGATTCCTCTAGTCTGGTTCCCACAATAGTGTACTGCTCAACCAGAGGCCCAAAGGCAATAGAACCAAATAAAAGTGAAGTGAAACCTCTGACTATAAGCTATAAATCATTCCTTCTTATAGCTTGATTTTCATGGGTATCTTGGTAACTGAAAGGTGACTAATACAGCAAACCAAATTTAGCCTAAAAATCACGTTTTCATTCTGTATAATATTTGAAAAGCAGATCCAACAGAAGGTATTCAAGTATCAGCCTCATGCTGGGTATAAGACAATTAGTTGACGAAGGAGAATCTTACCCTGTCATGGTCAGAATAGGGATGGCCCCAATAGTTTCATGTGTTTCAATGCTTGATCCCATAAGGAGTGGAACTATTAGGTGGTGTGGCATTGTTGGAGTATGTATGGCCTTGTTGGAGGAAGTGTGTCACTGCAGGTGAGCTTTCAGGTCTCATCTAGGCCCAATGCTAAGAAATTATTAATAAATATATTCTTTAAAAACATTTTATTGATTCTTTGTGGATTTTATGTCATGCAACCCAATTGCTGTCATCTTAACATCCATTCTTATCTTACTTTCACCCTCCACCCTTGCAACCCTCCATTACTGCTGTCTACTGATCCAGATGTAGAACCTTCAGCTCCTTCTCCAGTACTATGTCTGCCTGCATACTGTTACACTTCCACCATGATAATAGACTAAACCTCTGAACCTGTAAGTCAGTTCCAATTAAATATTTTTCTTTATAAGAGTTGTCATAGTCATTATTTCTCTTCACAGCAGTAGTAACTCTTAAGATACATTCGGAACAATTTAACCCTTTAATCACTGAATACATTATCCACATAAAGTATCTGTAGTTTTTTTTTTTTTAAGCCATTAAAAAAAAATCTTAAACCAAGACAAGGCATCGAAGCTAGAACATATCCTACCTACAGGCAACAACTTTTGGGATAGCCCCTGCCTTAAATAGGGTTTTATTGCTGTGACTAGACACCATGGCCAAGGCAACTCTTACAAGTACACCATGGTGATGGGCATACAGGAGAGCTGGCAAGCTGACAAACTCAGAAACCACCCAGGCCCGGGACTTTGAGTTGGCCCACCCCAACATCTCTTTTCTCTACGAACTGCTGAAGTTCATGAAGGGTCTTGTCCTGCAGATTCAAAGCTGTAGGAGCTCCATGTCACAGGGAGACAAGCATATCTGAGAGGAGTCCCAGTGAGGATCCAGTATTGTCACTGTATATGGACAAAAGGGTATACTGTAGGACACACTGTGATATAACTACAGCTTCCACAATGAGATGGGTATTTTGTTTTGTTTGTTTTGATTTTTTTTCCTGTGTGAGGAGGTTGCAAGGGTGGAGGGTGAAAGTTGGATAAGAAGGGATGGTGAGATGAGAGCAATTGGCATGCATGACATGAAATTCACAAAGAATCAATAAAATGTTTTTAAAAGAATATATTTATTAATAACTTCTCAGCCAAAAAAATCCTACAAGTCCATAAAACACAAAAAAACAGAAGCTCTAGTATATACACAAAATTAGGGTAATGATAGATAGATGATAGACAGATAATGTTATGACAAAGCATTGTATGTGGATGTGTGTGTCACTATATCTATGTGTTTCTTGCACTTTTTCTTTAGCTCTTTTTCTTCCATTTCTTTGTTTGTTTTGTCTTATTTTGGTTTGCGTGCTTTTATTTTATCTTATTTTATTATTTCTTTAAATGCCTGTTCATTTTCTCAGTAGAGAGAGAAAATGTGTGTATTTGGATAGAAGAGGTAGTAGAGAAGATCTGAGAGGAATTAGGGAAAGGAAAACCACCCTTAGAATATATATTGTATGAAAAATGTCTAATTTCAATTAAAAAATAGAGAAGAAATACAAAAAAATCCCATTCTAAAAATTTCCAAGTTTAGTCACTATTTGGAATAACCTTAATAAATCTGGAGATGTCACTTAGTTATCTTCTGTCTTCTGGACTCTGAGAGATCAAGAAGGAGAGTTTTTGAGATATCTTTTTCATTTTGAAATCTTAACTTGAATAGGCCACTGTCATCATGTCCCACATGTTGCATTGTGCTGCTTAAAAAATTAGAATATTAAGTTTCCTTTTTAGAACTAAAATATGGATGGGTTTTACAGTGTAGTTAAGCAGGGGAACATTGTAAGTGGATCTCTCTCTCTCTCTCTCTCTCTCTCTCTCTATATATATATATATATATATATATATATATATATATATATATATACAGAAAGAGAGAGAATATTTGTGGTATTACACATGTCCATTGCTGCATGGTCTGATGTTAAGACTTGGTCAATATATAGTAGAGATTTAAACAAATATAAGCCTGACATTCTGAACAAACAATTGTGACCACCTGATCTTGAAGAACTATCACATGGATATTAATAGCATGGGGATAGTGGCTGATAGTGTATAAGATATACTGTTCTTAACAACTATCATTCTTATTTCTATCTGTAAAAGTGTAGTCTGAATTAAAATTAATATAATCAACCTTGTGACATTTAAGCTCATTATATCTTCTTTTAAATGTCCAAAAGAACATTGCCTTTTGAAGGTTTGTTTATTTTGGTAGCAGAGGTAGGTTCAAGATTGGCAATAAATTATTTTTTAAAAAGAAATCTAAAAAATAGGAAGAATGTTTCATTTTATGCATTGCCATTCATACTTTGTAACTTTTGCTCCTTGATACTACAATTGGCTTTGTAAAACCCACTGATATTCACTAAACATTTATAAGTGAAAGTATTCTAAACATTTTAACTGGACAAACTAGATAGATGGTGTTCATAGAGGTATGTCATGAATAAATAAATTGACTAGCCAAGTATGATCATGCACAACTATAATCCTAGCACTCAGGAAGCAGAGTCAGTAGGATCATGATATCAAGGCCAGCTTTGGCTATACAACAAGACTGTATCTAATTCCATCACATATTTAATCAGTTCTAATATCAGATAAGAAACTAGATTGCAACTTAGGTTGATTGATCTCTAGAGCAGAGTGGACATTTATCCCCATGCTCAGTTGTGGAACTAGATATACACAGAGGAGTCAATGTCTAAGGGGAACCAGAGGAGAAAATGCTAATGGTACAGTGAGCAGGGGCATTAGTTCTCCTTGGTAAAAGGTGAAAGAGCACCTGGTCTGGTCACTCAGAGGTAGAGCATTTACCTAGGATCTGAGAGGTACTGGTTTAATCCACGGAAAGAGGAGGATGTGAAAAGGAAACCATAAAAACAAGAGACTGCATGAGAGACCACTGAGCTCAGTCTGGCCAGCAGCAGTAGGCCTTTGCAGCCACTTCATTAACACATCATTAAGAAGGCCAGCCCACTGTCCATGACTGCTTCCAAGAAAAATGGATTATTTCTGTCCCCTTAAAATTTATAAATGCTGCCCAAAATACTCCCAGGTTTCCTGTAATGTCTGGTAAACAAATATTGTAGCACCAGTGTCCAATTAATTGCTACTAAGTGAAATAAGACAAAATATTGCAATATAATTATGTCAACTGGCTAATGTTGGCTCTTCCTTAGATGGTGAACACAAGTGAAAGAAACTATAACATTTGATTGAATATTGAGGTTGTCACTAAAACATCTAGGGTCTTTTAAAAATCACAACATCGCTTCTTATAAAGCTTAAATGCAGAAAAGCCATTTTGATTACTAAATTTGTTTTTTTCCCCTAAAATAGTGAAACTCAAAAGTTTAATGTTGTACTCTAAAAGATGAGATTTTGATTATTTGTATGTATGTTTTTCCTTTTGTGGAAAATAGTTATTTTTTTCCCTCACATAATAAATCCTGGCTCCTCCCTAACTGTCCCCATCTGGCTCTAACCCCTTTCTGTCTCTTATCAGAAAACAAACAGGTTTTTGTGTAATTATAATATAATATAAAATGATAAAACAAAAACTAACTCATCAGTATTGGACAAAACAGAATGAAGAGATTAGAGTCCTACCCTTATGATGATTTCATTTAAACTTAATTATTTTCTTATTCCAAATAAAGTCACACTACTTTTAGGATTTCAACACATGAATTTTGTGTACACAGGCTCTTCAAAGTTTTAAGGAAAATCAGGATCTCATCTTAGAATCCAAAACTTTCTTCAAAAACTCATTCACTCCCCCAAAGCATTCCTTTGTCTTTGATGTCTTCTTTGTTCTTTTTGGCTTTGTTTTGTGGTATTTGTTTGTTCGAGGGAAATTGGGTTTCACTTTGTAGCTCGGGATAACTTCCATCTTAAAATACATTATATATCTATCCTAGGTTGTGTTTCAACTAATGACCAAACCCTTTCCTCACATATTCATGCCCATCTTAGTATATTTTTCTTCTTTTTATGTGGCCAGAGACTGTCTGCTGTGTCTCTCTAACTTAAATACTAAATGCAGTTCCTGGTATATAGCAGATGTTCTATAAATACTTATGGAGGGTTAGAAGGAAGAAATAAATTTAAATCTGTAAGCTAAGGTTAGCTTTTAATTTTATGGTATTCAGCCATTTGTTGTTTTTCTGAGAGCAAACCTTTATCTGAAACACACCAAGATGCCGTTCATAGGGGCAATATTTTAAATCCACGAGTCATTTCTCCAGGGATATGGCAAAAAAAATATGCTTCATAGCAGAAAAAAAAATGTCTCCTTGACACCTCTGCCTAAAATGTAATAGAAGGAAAAGACTTATTTATTCATCCTGTCTGAGACATTTATTATACTTCCAGTGATGGAAAGAAGCACTGCTCTCTATAAAAACAGGGATAGGAGTGTGGGTGTTGAGAGAAAGAAAATGTTAATACTGATGTTTTTCATCAAAGGTAAAATGTCCTTAGCTGTTTATTCCATATAATAGCTGTATTTTTCAGGTACAAGTAGTTCTGTTTATTAAGTATTTAACAAGAAAAAGTAAAAATAATGAATAGATATACAATAGCTGTAGATAATGAAGCAACATCAAATCCAGAGTCTAGAGCATTTAGCAGAAATGATTAGACTAGGGAACCTGAGCATACAGGGACTCTGCCCAAACAGGGACATGGGTTCCTCCTGGCCTAGGCTGGTGCCCTGGGCAGACCTTGGGCTCTAACAGCCGGTCCCACAACACCCAGAGGAAGATCCACTACCAGGCACTCTAACACACTCAAGATCATAGGATCAGGGGTGAGGAAGACACAACATCTATCCCAACACCAGGAGTAACTGGGACCAGTGGGGCTCAGGTACCCAGGAACTCCATTCAACCAATGGAACAGGGTCCTTTTGGTCTGAGCCAGTACCCTGAGCAGACCTTGAGCGCTAACTTCACAGCCAGTCCCATAACACCTCAAAACAGCTCCACTCCCAGGAGCTCTAACAAACCCAGATCCACAGGATCCCAGGATCCCAGAAACTTGGTCACACCAGGATTTCAGGGTCCCAGAGGCTGGGACTCTCAGGAGCTCTGATACACCCAGGACCTCAGAATCCCAGGATCCCAGAATTACAGGGTCACAGAGACAGCTGAACTCTGAGTACTGACACAACCAGGATCATAGGAAGGCTAGGTTCCAGGCATATATGAGGGCATGTAGCACTAGAGATAATCAGATGGCAGGAGGTAAGCATAAGAACATAAGCAATAAAAACCAAGGTTACTTTGCATCATCAGAACCCAATTCTACCACCATAAAAAGTCCTGAATACATCATCGCACTGGAAAAGTGAGATTTGGAACTAAAATCACTTATCATGATGGTGATAGAGCTCTTTAAGAAGGACATAAATAACTCCCTTAAGGAAATACAGGAGAACCCAGGTAAACAGGTAAAGAGGAAACACAAAATCTCTTAATGATTACAGGAAAACACAACCAAACAGGGAAAAGAAATGAAAAAAAAATCCAGGATCTAAAAATGGGGATAGAAAAAATAAAGTAATCACAAAGGGAGACAACCCTGGAGTTAGGAAACCTAGGAAAGAGATCAAGAGTCATAGATGCAGGTGTCACCAACAGAATACAAGAGGGAGAAGAGAGAATTACAAGTGCAGAAGATACCATAGAAAACATTGACATAACAGTCAAAGAAAATGCAAAATGCAAAAAAATCCTAACACAAAAGATCCAGGAAGTTCAGGACACAATGAGAGGACCAAACCTAAGGATAATAGATGTAGAAGAGAGTGAAGATTCCCAACTTAAAGTGCCAGTAAATATCTTCAGCAAAATATAGAAGAAAGCTTTCGTAACCTAAAGAATGAGATGCCCGTGAACATACAAAAAGCCTACAGAACTCCAAATAGTTTGGACCAGAAAAGAAATTCCTCCTGTCACATAACAATCAAAACAACAAATGCACCAAAGAAAAAAAGAACTTTTAAAGCATTAGGAAAATTGTCAAGTAACATGTAAAGTCAGACCTACTAGAATTAAACCAGACTTCTCACTAGAGACTATGAAAGTTAGAAGATCCTAGTCGGCCATCATTTGGAGGAGAGGCCTTTGGTCTTGCAAAGAGTATATGCCCCAATACAGGGGAATGCCAGGGCCAGGAATAGGGAGTGGTTGGGTTGCAGAGCAGGGGGGGGGGAGGGTATAGGGGACTTTCGGGATAGCATTTGAAATATAAATGAAGAAAATATCTAATAAAAAATTGTTTCAAAAAACAAAAAACAAATGAACAACAACAACAACAACAAAAAGATCCTAGGCAGATGTCATGCAGACCCTAAGAAAACACAAATGCCAGCCCAGGCTACTAAACTCAGCAAAATTCTCAATTGTCATAGGTGGAGAAACCAAGATGTTCCATGACAAAACAAAATTTACATAATATCTTTTCATAAATTCAGCCAAACAAAGAATAACAGATGGAAAACACTTACACAAGGGGGGTAACTACACCCTAGAAAAAGCAAGAAAGTAATCTTCTTTCAACAAACACAAAAGAAGGTAGCCACAGAAACATAATCCCATCTCTAACAACAAAAATAACAGGAAGTAACAATCACTTTTCTTTAATATCTCTCAACATTAATAAACTTAATTTCCCCAAAAAGACATAGACTAACAGACTGGATACATAAACAGGACCCAACATTTTGCTGTAGACAGGAACCACACCTCAGAGACAAAGACAGATACTACCTCAGAGTAAAAGGCTGGAAAACAATTTTCTATGCAAATGGTCCCAAGAAACAAACTGGAGTAGCTACTCTAATGACGAAGAAAATCAACTCTCAAACAAAAGTTATCAAAAAAAAAAAAAAGATAAGGAAGGACACTTAATACTAGTCAAAGGAAAAATCTACCAAGATGAACTCTCAATTCTGAATATCTATGCTCCAAATGCAATGACACCCACATTCATAATAGAAACTTTACTAAAGCTCAAAGCACACATCACACCCCACACCTTCTTCTCAGCACCTCATGATACATTCTCCAAAATTAACTATATAACTGGTTACAAAATAGGCCTCAACAGATATAAGAAGATTGAAACAATCCCATGCATTCTATCAGATCACCATGGCCTAAAGCTGCTCTTAAATACCAACAAAAACAATGGAAAGTATACATACACATGGAAGTTGAACAACACTCTATTCAATAAGTTGGTCAAGGAAGAAATAAAAACATGAAATTAAAGGCTTTTTAGAATTTATTGAAAATGAAGACACATCATACCAAAACTTACAGAGCACAATGAGAGAAGTGGTAAGAGGAAAATTCATAGCTCTAAGTGCCTCCAATAAGAAACTGAAGAGAACTTACACTAGCAGCTTGACAGAACACCTGAAAGCTCTAGGACAAAAAGAAGCAAATACACCCAAGAGGTGTAGAAGGCACCAAATAATCAAACAAAATAGAAACAATAAGTTCTATGAGAGTAAACAAATGCAGGAGCTGGTTCATTGAGAAAATCAACATGATAAATAAACCCTTAGCCAGACTGACCACAGAGCACAGAGATAGTATCCAAATGAACAAAATCAGAAATGAAAAGGGAGACATAAAAATGTATTATACCTTTTTAAAAAAATAGATATTTTCTTTATTTAAATTTCAAATGTTATCCCCTTTCCTTGTTTCCTCTCCAAAAACCCACTATCCCCTTGCTCACCAACCCACTCACTCCCAATTGTTGGCCTTGGCATTCCCCTATACAGAGACATAGAACCTTCACAGGACCAAGGGCCTCTTCTACCATTGATATCCGACTAGGCCATCCTCTGCTACATATGCAGCTAGAGATATTAGTCCCACCATGTGTTTTCTTTGGTTGGTGGTTTAGTTCCAGGAAGCTCTGGGGGGTACTGGTTAATTCATATTGTTCTTCCTATGGGGCAATAAACTCCTTCAGCACGTTGGGTACTTTCTCTACCTCCTTCATAGGGGACCCTGTGCTCAGCCCAATGGATGGCTGTGAGCATCAACTTCTGTATTTGTCAGGCATAGGCAGAGCCTCTTAGAAGACAGCGATATCAGGCTCCTGTCAGCAAGCTCTTGTTGGCATCCACAATAGTGTCTGGGTTTGGTGTTTTTTTTATGTGATGGATCTCCAGGTAGGGCAGTCTCTGCATGGTCATTGTTTCAGTCTTGGCTCCACCCTATGTCTCTGTAACTCCTTCCATGGGTATTTTGTTCCCCCTTCTAAGAAGGATCAAAGTGTACACAATTTGGTCTTCCTTATCCTTGAGTTTCATGTGTTTTGTGAATTGTATCTTGGGTATTCCCAAGGTACTGAGCTAATATCCACTTATCAGTGAGTGCATATCATGTGTGTTCTTTTGTGATTGGGTTACCTCACTCAGGATGATATTCTCCAGATCCATCCATTTGTCTAAGAATTTCATAAATTCATTGTTTTTAATAGCTGAGCAGTACTCCATTGTGTAAATGTACCACATTTTCTGTATCCATTCCTCTATTGAGGGACATCTAGGTTCTTTCCATCTTCTGGCTATTATAACTAAGGTTGTTATGAACATAGTGGAACATGTACCCTTATAACATGTTAGAGCATCTTCTGGATATATGCCCAGGAGTATTCCTGGAATCTCCAGTAGTACTATGTCCAATTTTCTGAGGAACTGCCAAACTGATTTCCAGAATGGTTGTACCAGCTTGCAAATCTCATAAGCAATGCAGGAGTGTTCATCTTTCTCTCTATCCTTGCCAGCATCTGCTGCCATCTGAGTTTTTGATCTTAGCCTTTCTGACTGGTGTAAGGTGGAATCCCAGGGTTGTTTTGATTTGCATTTCCCTAATGACTAAGGATGTTGAACACTTTTTTAGGTGTTTCTCAGCCATTTTGTATTCCTCAGTTGAGTTTATTTTTTGTTTGTTTGTTTAGCTCTGTATTGCATTTTAATAGGGTTATTTGGATCTCTGGAGTCTAAATTCTTGAGTTCTTTGTATATATTGAATATTATCCCTCTAACAGATTTAGGATTGGTAAAGTTCTTTCCCCAATCTCTTGGCTGCTTTTTTGTCTTATTGACAGCGTCTTTGGTCCTATAAAAGCTTTGCAATTTTATGATGTCCCACTTATCAATTCTTGATCCTAAACCACAAGCCATTGGTGTTCTGTTCAGGAATTTTTCACCTGTGCCCATATGTTCTAGGCTCTTCCGAATTTTCTCCTCAATAAGGTTCAGTGTCTCTGTTTTTATGTGAAGGTCCTTGATCCACATGGACTTGAGTTTTGTACAAGGAGATAAGAATGGGTCGATTTGCATTCTTCTACATGCTGATTGTCAGTTGAGAAAGCATCCTTTGTTGAAAATGCTGTCATTTTCCACTAGATGGTTTTAGCTCCTTTGTCAAATATCAAGTGACCATAGGTATATGGGTTTATTTCTGGGTCTTTAATTTTATTCCATTGGTTTTGTGTTTGTCATTGTACCAGTACTATGCAGTTTTTATTACAATTGCTCTGTAGTACGGCTTGAGGTTGGGGATGGTGATACTATTAAGAATAGTTTTTGCTATCCTAGGTTTTTTGTTATTCCAGATGAATTTGCAAATTGCCCTTTCTAACTCTGTGAAGACCTGAGTTGGAATTTTTATAGGGGTTGCATTGAATCGGTAGATTACTTTCAGCAAGATGGCTATTTTTTCTATATTAATCCTGCCAACCCATGAGTTTGAGATATTTGTCAATCCTCTAGGATCTTATTTGAATTCTTTCTTCAGAGACTTGAACTTCTTATCATACAGATCTTTCCCTTGCTTAGATAGAGTCACACCAAGGTATTTTATATTATTTGTGACTATTGTGAAGGGTCTTGTTTCTCTAATTTCTTTCTCAGCCTGTGTATCCCTTGTGTTGAGAAAGACCACTGATTTGTATGAGTTAATTTTGTGTCCAGTTACTTCACTGAAGTTGTTTAACAGGTTTAAGAGTTCTCTGGTGGAATTTTTGGGGTCACTCTGAAAATAGTGATATTTTGACTTCTTCCTTTCCAATTTGTATCCAATTGATCTCCTTTTATTGTCTAATTGCTCTGGCTAGGAATTCAACTACTATATTAAATAGGTAGGAAGAGAGTGGGTGGCCTTGTCTAGTCCCTGATTTTAGTGGGATTGTTTCATGTTTCTCTTCATTTAGTTTGATGTAGGCTACTGGTTTGCTGTATATTGCTTTTTATTATGTTTAGGTATGGGCCTTGAATTCCTGATCTTTCCAAGACTTTTATCACGAAGGGGTGTTGGATTTTGTCAAATGGTTTCTCAGCATCTAATGAGATAATCATGTGTTTTTTTTCTTTGTTTATAATGTAGATTATATTTAGGATTTCTATATGTTGAATCATCCCTTCATTCCTGTGATGAAGCCTACTTGATCATGATTGATGATCATTTTGATGATTTCCTGGATTCAGTTTGGGAGAAATTTATTGAGTATTTCCACATTGAGATTCATAAGGGAATTGTTCTGAATTTCTTTCTATGTTGGGTCTTTATGTGGTTTAGGTATCAGAGTAATTGTGGCTTCATAGATCAAATTGGATAGAGTACCTTCTGTTTCTTCTTTGTGAAATTATTTGAGGAGTATTGGTATTAGGGCTTCTTTGAAGGTCTGATAGAACTCTGCACTAAACCCATCTGGGCCTGGACTTTTTTTGGTCGGGAGACTATCAATGACTGTTTCTATTTCTTTAGGGGATATGGAAATGTTTATATTGTTAATCTGATCCTGATTTAACTTTGGTACCTGGTATCTGTCTAGAAAAATTTCCATTTCAACCAGGTTTTCCAGTTTTGTTGAGTATAGCCTTTTGTAGTAGGATCTGATGATTTTTTGGATTTCCTCAGATTCTGTTGTTATGTCTTCCTTTTCATTTCTGATTTTATTAATTTGGATACTGTCTTTGTGCCCTCTAGTTAGTCTGGCTAAGAGTTTATCTATTTTGTTGTTTTTCTCAAAAAAACAGCTCCTGGTTTTCTTGATCACTTGTATAGTTCTTTTAATTTTCACCTGCTTGATTTCAGCCCTGAGTTTGATTATTTCCTGATGTCTACTCCTCTTGAATGAATTTGCTTCTGTATGTTCTGGAACTTTCAGATGTGCTGTCAAGCTACTATAGTATGCTCTCTCCAGTTGCTTTTTGGAATCATTCAGAGCTATGACTTTTCCTCTTAGGACTTCTTTCATTGTGTCCCATAAATTTGGGTATGTTGTGGTTTCATTTTCATTAAACTCTAAAACATTCTTTCATTTCTTTCTTTATTTCTTCCTTGACCAAGTTATCATTGAGTAGAGAGTTGTTCAGCTTCCACACTTTCTATTATTTATATGTTTATTGAAGATCAGCTTTAGTCCATGGTGATCTCATGCGATGCATGGGATTATTTCAGTCTTCTTGCATCGGTTGAGGCCTGCTTTGTGACCAATTATGGTCAATTTTGGAGAAGGACCATGAGGTGTTGAGACAAATGTGTTTTCTTTTGATTTAGGATAAAATATTCTATAGATATCTGTTAAATCCATTTTTTAAAAAAATAACTTCTGTTAGTTTCACTGGGTCTCTGTTTAGTTTCTGTTTCCAGGATCTGTCCATTGATGAGAGTGGGGTGTTGAAGTCTACCACTACTATTATGTGTGGTGCATTGTGTGCTTTGAGTTTTAGTAAAATTTCTTTTATTAATGTGAATGTCATTGCATTTGGAGCATAGATGTTCAGAATTGAGAGTTCTTCTTGATAGATTTTACCTTTCATGAGTATTAAGTGTCCATCCTACTTTTTGATAATTTTAAGTTGAAAGATGATTTTATTCAATATTAGAATGGCTACTCCAGGTTGTTTCTTGGGACCATTTGCTTAGAAGTTTGTTTTTAAGCCTTTTACTCTGAGGTAGTGTCTGTCTTTGTCCATGAGGTGGGTTTCCTGTGTGCAGCAACATTTTGGGTCCTGTTTATGTAGGCAGTCTGTTAATCTAGGTCTTTTAATTGGGGGAATTGAGTCCATTGATTGTTATTTTTGTTATTAGAGTTGGGACTCTGTTCATGTGGCTTTCTTCTTTAGGTTTGTTGAAAGATTACTTTCATGCTTTTCTTAGGGCATAGTTGTCCTCCTTGTGTTGGGGTTTTTCCTTTATTATCCTTTGAAGGGCTGGATTCATGGAAAGATATTGTTTAAATTTTGTTTTGTCATGGAAATACTTTGCTTTCTCCATCTATGGTAATTCAGAGTTTTGCTGGGTTTAGTAGCCTGGGCTGGCATTTATGTTTTCTTAGGGTCTGTATGACATCTTCTCAGGATCTTCTTGCTTTCATAGTCTCTGGTGTGAAGTCTTGTGTGGTTCTAATAGGTCTGCCTTTACACGTTACTTGACCTTTTTCCCTTACTGCTTTTAATATTCTTTCTTTGTTTTGTATATTTGGTGTTTTGATTATTATGTGATGGGAATAATTTATTTTCTGGTCCAAACTATTTGGAGCTCTGTAGGCTTCTGTGTGTTCATGTGCATCTCTTCTTTAGGTTAGAGAAGTTTTCTTCTACAATTTTGTTGAAAATATTTATTGGCCCTTTAAGTTGGAATTCTTCCTTCTTATCTGTACCTATTATCCTTAGGTTTGGTCTTCTCATTGTGTCATGGATTTCCTGGATCTTTTGGGTTAGGATCTTTTTGCATTTTTCTTTTATTTTTTCTGCTGTGTCAATGTTTTCTATGGAATCTTTTGCACCTGAGATTCTCTCTGGAATTCTGTTGGTTATACTTCCATCTGTGGCTCCTGATCCCTTTCCCTGGTTTCCTAACTCCAGATTTGTCTCCCTTTGTGATTTCTTTATTGTTTCTATTTCCAATTTTAGATCCTAGATAGTTTTGTCCAATTCCTTTGCCTCTTTGGTTATGTTTTCCTGTAATTCTTTACAGGATTTTTTTTTCCTCTTTAAGGGCTTCTACCTGTTTACCTGTATTCTCCTGTAATTCTTTTAGGGAGTTATTTATGTCCTTCATAAAATCCCCTGCCAGCATCATGAGATATGATTTTAAATCTGAATCTTGTTTTGCCAGTTTGTTGGGTTATCTAGAACTTGCTGTTGTGGGAGTACTGGGTTTTGAAGATGCCAAGCAATCTTGGTTTTTGTTAGTAAGATACTTGCATTTGCCTTTCATCATCTGGTAAACACTGGTCTTAGATGTTCTTGCTGTCTCTAACTGGAGCTTGTTCCTCCTGTGAGTCTGTAATCCTGTGTCAGCACTTCCTCAAGGCAAGCTCTACCCTGGCAAAACAAGTGTACAGAGGGCTGCGGAACAGCCCCACCTTCTGGGTGCAGCTATAGTCCCTTAGGACCCTGTCTTGGCTGCTGTGCAGCTTCTGCAGCCTGTCCAACGTAGTTTATCTTAAAATAACTATTCTGTTTGTTAAATATTAACAATTGGAAATATTAAAATTATTTTCTACAAACATCATGGAAATATTATTGATAATTTTCTCACTGTGCTTGAAATTAGCATTTTCTTAATGTTTAACTTGAAAGAGTTTTTGTTATTTTGAAATTTTAAAATATACTTACTAATAAAATAATTTCTCTCCTAGAAACACTGATAATCTTTTTTTAAGTAAATGATTGTTAGACAATGTGTGCAAGTATATTATGCATTTTAAATACTCTATTATGTCAGGTGGTATCATATAAGGGCTTTTGAATATATTTCTTAATGATTCATTTTTAATATGCTATGCTCTTTTCCTATGCTTAACTCCCAAAGAATATTTTCTGTATTTTGAAACAATTTAGTATTAAACATTAGATATAGGATAGTGTTATGTATAGTATTAAATATTCATTAATGGTATTTTATGGTATGAATGGATATGAATATAAGAGTTGAACAAATTTTTATATATTATCAGATTTTCAAAATACTCAATATTATTAATATGTTTAATATACAAAATGCATTTACACAATAAAATGTTTTTTTTAAAGAAAAATAAGTTTTACTGAAATATACATCATATACAATCTCCCTATTGAGAGTGTCTGTTAAGATTAATGTTAAAGTACACCCACAGATATGTGTAGCTGTTGCCACAGTCTATTACAGACTTTCTCATCAACTCCAAACCAATACTCCTTTATTCAATACTTTCAGCCAATACTCCTTTATTCAAAGCAATCACCAATCAACTGTTCTCTACTTCTCCTGATTCCCTAATTCTGAACTTCCTTGAGTGCGGTCTTACAAAATATAGACTTTGTGACTAGCTTCCTTCACTTAGCATAATGTTCTCATTTTTCTAAGTTGCAGCAAGTGTGAGTGTTAAAGCCTCTTCATGGAAAGGTAATAATCTCATCATTTTCTAAATCCATTCATATATTGATGAGCTTTTAGATTTTTTCCCGTTATAGTTATTTTTTTTAAGCTAAGAAAATATAGATGATTAGACTAGTCTGATTGGAAAAACAAGCAAAAAGAATTAACATCAAATTAAGAGCTCACAACATCCAGAAGAAATGACTGGGGAAACATGACTAAGGTATTTATCCTGGAGTTCCGGACTAAGAAATTTCAAGGCAGAGCAGATGCTATCTCCATTAATAAGCTTCCAGCTTCTCCTTCACACCAAAGTCACTCTTTTAAATTTGAAAATATATTCCTTTCTCATACAATACATCCTTACAGTTTCCCCTCCCTCTACTCTTTCCAGTTCCTTCCCATCTTTTAGTAAACAATAGTAACAGCTGTTAGAAATGGTTTTCTCCTAGCTATTCTTAAAGATTCAATGTCTTGAATATTCTTAGGTGTTTGCTGTTTTTCCTTCTGAAGGTGTCATATCTCTGGATTATTTGTTGGTTGTGTACTTTTGAGGGCCTTTAGTTAGCCATCTGGATGGCTTTGGTCCCTGGATGTTCCTGTTGCAATAAGTACTGTGAGAGGGCTTAACCTCCATGGTCCTGGTGTGGCAGGCCTCTGATGTGTATCCTTGGGCTGTATAGCTCAGAACCAGCAAGTCTGTATGGTTCGGGATGCACAGGTCTGATGAATGTGGGCAGAGAGGTGCCGGGATAATGAAAGTCTGCTGAGGATAGCAGACTATTAAAAGCAGCTTAGGATGCCCCAGAGGACTCATTAGGCAGGGAAGACGGGTGAGGAGAAGGAAGCTAACCTGATGGTTCCTGATCCAGAATTCTGATGAAGGTAGGTGGAGAGGTAGAGGAATAATAAAGTGATTTTTTTTGTTTGTAGTCTCTGTTGTTTCAAGACATTTCTAATCTCTACAATAATTTCTTTATTAACTTGCTGATTTTTTTTATTCCATTTAGTTCCAAAGTTTCAGATATTCCTCTACTGATGACTTGTAGACTTATACCATCATGGCCCGAAAAAGAGACTTAAATAGGATATTATTTGAATCTTCTTAAGTTTATTAAGACTTGAGAGTCTTGTTTATTTTGTAATTTACTGAAGCAGGCCTGGCATCCTGGTCCAAGGCAAAGTCTTTTTTTTTTTAATTTTTAATATTTTTATTACATATTTTCTCAATTACATTTCCAATGCTATCCCAAAAGTCCCCCATAGCGCCCCCCACTTCCCTACCCACCCATTCCCATTCTTTTGGCCCTGGCATTCCCCTATATTGGGGCATATAAAGTTTGCAAGTCCAATGGGCCTCTCTTTCCATTGATGGCCGACTAGGCCATCTTTCCATACATATGCCACTAGAGACAAGAGCTCCGGGGTTCTGGTTAGTACATCATGATGTTCCAACATAGGGTTGCAGATCCCTTTAGCTCCTTGGTTACTTTCTCTAGCTTCTCCATTGGGAGCCCTGTGATACATCCAATAGCTGACTGTGAACATCCACTCCTGTGTTTGCTAGGCCCCGGCATCATCTCACAAGAAACAGCTATATTTGGGTCCTTTCAGCAAAATATTGCTAGTGTATGCAATGGTGTCAGCGTTTAGAAGCTGATTATGGGATGGATCCCTGGATACAGCAGTCTCTAAATGGTCCATCCTTTCATCACAGCTACGAACTTTGTCTCTGTAACTCCTTCCCTGGGTGTTTTGTTCCCAATTCTAAGAAGGTGCACAGTGTCCACACTTTGGTCTTCATTCTTCTTGAGTTTCATGCGTTTATCAAATTGTATCTTATATCTTGGGTATCCAAAGTTTTGGGCTAATACCCACTTATCAGTGAATACATATTGTGTGAGTTCTTTTGTGATTGTGTTACTTCACTCAAGATGATGCCCTCCAGGTCCATCCATTTGGCTAGGAATTTCATAAATTCATTCTTTTTAATAGCTGAGTAGTACTCCATTGTGTAAATGTACCATAATTTCTGTATCCATTCCTCTGTTGAGGGACATCTGGGTTCTTTCCAGCTTCTGACTATTATAAATAGGGCTGCTATGAACATAGTGGAGCATGTGTCCTTTTTACCGGTTGGTACATCTTCTGGATATATGCCCAGGAGAGGTATTACTGGATCCTCCGGTAGTACTATGTCCAATTTTCTGAGGAACCGCCAGACTGATTTCCAGAGTGGTTGTACAAGCTTGCAATCCCACCAACAATGGAAGAGTGTTCCTCTTTCTCCACATCCTCGCCAGCATCTGCTGTCACCTGAATTTTTGATCTTAGCCATTCTGACTGGTGTGAGGTGGAATCTCAGGGTTGTTTTGATTTGCATTTCCCTGATGATTAAGGATGTTGAACATTTTTTCAGGTGTTTCTCTGCCATTCTGTATTCCTCAGGTGAGAATTCTTTGTTCAGTTCTGAGCCCCATTTTTTAATGGGGTTATTTGACTTTCTGGAGTCCACCTTCTTGAGTTCTTTATATATATTGGATATTAGTCCCCTATCTGATTTAGGATAGGTGAAGATCCTTTCCCAATCTGTTGGTGGTTTTTTTGTCTTATTGATGGTGTCTTTAGCCTTGCAGAAGCTTTGTAGTTTCATGAGGTCCCACTTGTCAATTCTCGATCTTACAGCACAAGCCATTACTGTTCTATTCAGGAATTTTTCCCCTGTGCCCATATCTTCAAGGCTTTTCCCCACTTTCTCCTCTATAAGTTTCAGTGTCTCTGGTTTATGTGAAGATCCTTGATCCACTTAGACTTGACCTTAGTACAAGGAGATAGGAATGGATAGATTCGCATTCTTCTACATGTTAACAACCAGTTGTGCCAGCACCATTTGTTGAAAATGCTGTCTTTCTTCCACTGGATGTTTTTAGCTCCCTTGTCGAAGATCAAGTGACCGTAGGTGTGTGGGTTCATTTCTGGGTCTTCAATTCTATTCCATTGGTCTATTTGTCTGTCACTATACCAGTACCATGCAGTTTTTATCACAATTGCTCTGTAGTAGAGCTTTAGGTCCGGCATGGTGATTCCACCAGAGGTTCTTTTATCCTTGAGAAGAGTTTTTGCTATCCTAGGTTTTTTGTTATTCCAGATGAATTTGCAGATTGCACTTTCTAATTCGTTGAAGAATTCATTTGGAATTTTGATGGGGATTGCATTGAATCTGTAGATTGCTTTTGGCAAGATAGCCATTTTTACAATGTTGATCCTGCCAATCCATGAGCATGGGAGATCTTTCCATCTTCTGAGATCTTCTAGAATTTCTTTCTTCAGAGACTTGAAGTTTTAATTATACAGATCTTTCACTTCCTTAGTTAGAGTCACGCCAAGATATTTTATATTCTTTGTGACTATTGAGAAGGGTGTTGTTTCCTTAATTTCTTTCTCAGCCTGTTTATTCTTTGTGTAGAGAAAGGCCATTGATTTGTTTGAGTTAATTTTATATCCAGCTACTTCACCGAAGCTGTTTATCAGGCTTAGGAGTTCTCTGGTGGAATTTTTAGGGTCACTTATATATACTATCATATCATCTGCAAAAAGTGATATTTTGACTTCATCATTTCCAATTTGTATCCCTTTGATCTCCTTTTGTTGTCGAATTGCTCTGGCTAGGACTTCAAGTACAATGTTGAATAGGTATGGAGAAAGTGGACAGCCCAAGGCAAAGTCTTATACTCATTTCCGTTTCTTTTCACCTAAGGAGTCAGTATCAATATGTGCTATATTATCTGGGAATAGAAGAGGGTTAACATGGTGATTAAAATTATTCTTCTTATGGCCTTCAAAGATTTAATTGTTATCATCTATTCTTTCTCTTATTTTCCTCATCTCTTGTACAGGTAAACACCTCAAATCAGGGCCTATTCACCTAACAAATAACATTTAGCTAACACTAACACTAAACTAGTTATGGTTCCAGATGAGTACCAAAATCAAAAACGCAGCTTGTCTATGTCTATACTTTTTTTTTAATTTTTAATATTTTTTATTACATATTTTCCTCAATTACATTTCCAATGCTATCCCAAAAGTCCCCCATAGCGCCCCCCACTTCCCTACCCACCCATTCCCATTCTTTTGGCCCTGGCATTCCCCTATATTGGGGCATATAAAGTTTGCAAGTCCAATGGGCCTCTCTTTCCATTGATGGCCGACTAGGCCATCTTTCGATACATATGCAGCTAGAGAAAAGAGCTCCTGGGTACTGGTTAGTTCATCATGTTGTTCCAACTATAGGGTTGCAGATCCCTTTAGCTCCTTGGGAACTTTCTCTAGCTTCTCCATTGGGAGCCCTGTGATACATCCAATAGCTGACTGTGAGCATCCACTCCTGTGTTTGCTAGGCCCCTGCATAGTCTCATAAGAGACAGCTATATTTGGGTCCTTTCAGCAAAATCTTGCTAGTGTATGCAATGGTGTCAGCGTTTAGAAGCTGATTATGGGATGGATCCCTGGATAAGGCAGTCTCTAGATGGTCCATCCTTTCATCACAGCTCCAAACTTTGTCTCTGTAACTCCTTCCATGGGAGTTTTGTTCCCAATTCTAAGAAGGGGCACAGTGTCCACATTTTGGTCTTCATTCTTCTTGAGTTTCATGCGTTTAGCAAATTGTATCTTATATCTTGGGTATCCTAAGATTTCGGCTAATATCCACTTATCAGTGAATACATTATGTGTGAGTTCCTTTGTGATTGTGTTACCTCACTCAAGATGATGCCCTCCAGGTCCATCCATTTGGCTAGGAATTTCATAAATTCATTCTTTTTAATAGCTGAGTAGTACTCCATTGTGTAAATGTACCATAATTTCTGTATCCATTCCTCTGTTGAGGGACATCTGGGTTCTTTCCAGCTTCTGGCTATTATAAATAGGGCTGCTATGAACAGAGTGGAGCATGTGTCCTTCTTACCGGTTGGGACATCTTCTGGATATATGCCCAGGAGAGGTATTGCTGGATCCTCCGGTAGTACTATGTCTAATTTTCTGAGCAAAGGCCAGACTGATTTCCAGAGTGGTTGTACAAGCTTGCAATCCCACCAACAATGGAGGAGTGTTCCTCTTTCTCCACATCCTCGCATGCATCTGCTGTCACCTGAATTTTTCATCATAGCCATTCTGACTGGTGTGAGGTGGAATCTCAGGGTTGTTTTGATTTGCATTTCCCTGATGATTAAGGATGTTGAACATTTTTTCAGGTGCTTCTTTGCCATTCGGTATTCTTCAGGTGAGAATTCTTTGTTCAGTTCTGAGCCCCATTTTTTAATGGGGTTATTTGACTTTCTGGAGTCCACCTTCTTGAGTTCTTTATATATATTGGATATTAGTCCCTTATCTGATTTAGGATAGGTAAAGATCCTTTCCCAATCTGTTGGTGGTTTTTTTGTCTTATTGATGGTGTCTTTTGCCTTGCAGAAGCTTTGCAGTTTCATGAGGTCCCACTTGTCAATTCTCGATCTTACAGCAAAAGCCATTGCTGTTCTATTCAAGAATTTTTCCCCTGTGCCCATATCTTCAAGGCTTTTCCCCACTTTCTCCTCTATAAGTTTCAGTGTCTCTGGTTTTATGTGAAGATCCTTGATCCACTTAGACTTGACCTTAGTACAAGGAGATAGGAATGGATAGATTCGCATTCTTCTACATGTTAACAACCAGTTGTGCCAGCACCATTTGTTGAAAATGCTGTATTTCTTCCACAGGATGTTTTTAGCTCCCTTGTCGAAGATCAAGTGACCATAGGTGTGTGGGTTCATTTCTGGGTCTTCAATTCTATTCCATTGGTCTATTTGTCTGTCACTATACCAGTACCACACAATTTTTATCACAATTGCTCTGTAGTAAAGCTTTAGGTCTGGCATGGTGATTCCACCAGAGGTTCTTTTATCCTTGAGAAGAGTTTTTGCTATCCTGGGTTTTTTGTTATTCCAGATGAATTTGCAGATTGCACTTTCTAATTCGTTGAAGAATTGAGTTGGAATTTTGATGGGGATTGCATTGAATCTGTAGATTGCTTTTGGCAAGATAGCCATTTTTACAATGTTGATCCTGCCAATCCATGAGCATGGGAGATCTTTCCATCTTCTGAGATCTTCTAGAATTTCTTTCTTCAGAGACTTGAAGTTTTAATTATACAGATCTTTCACTTCCTTAGTTAGAGTCACGCCAAGATATTTTATATTCTTTGTGACTATTGAGAAGGGTGTTGTTTCCCTAATTTCTTTCTCGGCCTGTTTATTCTTTGTGTAGAGAAAGGCCATTGATTTGTTTGAGTTAATTTTATATCCAGCTACTTCACCAAAGCTGTTTATCAGGTTTAGGAGTTCTCGGTGGAATTTTTAGGGTCACCTATATATACTATCATATCATCTACAAAAAGTGATATTTTGACTTCATCTTTTCCAATTTGTATCCCTTTGATCTCCTTTTGTTGTCAAATTGCTCTGGCTAGGACTTCAAGTACAATGTTGAATAGGTATGGAGAAAGTGGACAGCCTTGTCTAGTCCCTGATTTTAGAGGGATTGCTTCAAGCTTCTCACCATTTACTTTGATATTGGCTACTGGTTTGCTGTAGATTGCTTTTATCATGTTTAGGTATGGGCCTTGAATTCCTGATCTTTCCAAGACTTTTATCATGAATGGGTGTTGGATCTTGTCAAATGCTTTTTCTGCATCTAACGAGATGACCATGTGGTTTTTGTCTTTGAGTTTGTTTATATACTGGATTACTTTGATGGATTTCCGTATATTGAACCATCCCTGCATCCCTGGGATGAAACCTACTTGGTCAGGATGGATGATTGTTTTGATGTGTTCTTGGATTCGGTTAGCAAGAACTTTATTGAGGATTTTTGCATCAATATTCATAAGGGATATTGGTCTGAAGTTTTCTATCTTTGTTGGGTCTTTTTGTGGTTTAGGTATCAGAGTATTTGTGGCTTCATAGAATGAGTTGGGTAGAGTACCTTCTGTTTCTATTTTGTGGAATAGTTTGTGAAGAACTGGGATTAGATCTTCTTTGAAGGTCTGATAGAACTCTGCACTAAACCCATCTGGTCCTGGGCTTTTTTTAGTTGGGAGACTATTAATGACTGCTTCTATTTCTTTGGGGGATATAGGGCTGTTTAGATCATTAACCTGATCTTGATTCAACTTTGGTACCTGGTATCTGTCTAGGAACTTCTCCATTTCATCCAGGTTCTCCAGTTTTGTTGAGTATAGCCTTTGGTAGAAGGATCTGATGGTGTTTTGGATGTCTTCAGGATCTGTTGTTATGTCTCCTTTTTCATTTCTGATTTTGTTAATTAGGATGCTGTCCCTGTGCCCTCTAGTGAGTCTGGCTAAGGGTTTATCTATCTTGTTGATTTTCTCAAAGAACCAGCTCCTTGATTGGTTGATTCTTTGAATAGTTCTTCTTGTTTCCACTTGGTTGATTTCGCCCCTGAGTTTGATTATTTTCTGCCTTCTACTCCTCTTGGGTGAGTTTGCTTCCTTTTGTTCTAGTGCTTTTAGGTGTGTTGTCAAGTTGCTTATGTGTGCTCTCTATAGTTTCTTTTTGGAGGCACTCAGAGCTATGAGTTTTCCTCTTAGAAATACTTTGATTGCATCCCATAAGTTTGGGTATGTTGTGGCTTCATTTTCATTGAACTCTAAAAAGTCCTTAATTTCTTTCTTTATTCCTTCCTTGACCAAGGTATCATTGAGAAGAGTGTTGTTCAGTTTCCACGTGAAGGTTGGCTTTCTATTATTTATTTTGTTATTGAAGATCAGCCTTAGTCCATGGTGATCTGATAGGATGCATGGGACAATTTCAATATTATTGTATCTGTTGAGGCCTGTTTTGTGACCAATTATGTGGTCAATTTTGGAGAAGGTACCATGAGGTGCTGAGAAGAAGGTATATCCTTTTGTTTTAGGATAGAATGTTCTGTGGATATCTGCCAGATCCATTTGATTCATAACTTCTGTTAGTTTCACTGTGTCCCTGTTTAGTTTCTGTTTCCATGATCTGTCCATTGGTGACAGTAGTGTGTTGTAGTCTCCCACTATTATTGTATGAGGTGCAATGTGTGCTTTGAGATTTACTAAAGTTTCTTTAATGAATGTGGCTGCCTTTGTATTTGGAGCATAGATATTTAGGATTGATAGTTCCTCTT
Organism: Mus caroli; assembly: GCF_978045245.1. Lineage (NCBI taxonomy): Eukaryota > Metazoa > Chordata > Mammalia > Rodentia > Muridae > Mus > Mus caroli. The sequence goes on along the minus strand of NW_028227260.1, from coordinate 140,149,200 downwards.
GGAGGATTTTACCTTTGATGAGTATTAAGTGTCCCTCCCTGTCTTTTTTAATGACTTTGGGTTGGAAGTCAATCTTATCAGATATTAGAATGGCTACTCCAGCTTGTTTCTTCTTACCATTTGCATGGAAAATTGTTTTCCATCCTTTCATTCTGAGGTATTGTCTATCTTTTTCTCTGAGATGAGTTTCCTGTACGCAGCCAAATGTTGGGTCTTGTTTGTGTAGCCAGTTTGTTAGTCTATGTCTTTTTATCGGGGAGTTGAGTCCATTGATATTAAGAGATATTAAGGAAAAGTAATTGTCGTTTCCTGTTATTTTTGTTGTTAAAGTTGGCATTCTGTTCTTATGGCTGTCTTCTTTTAGGTTTGTTGAGGGATTACCTTCTTGTTGTTTCTAGGGCGTGGTTCTTGTCCTTGTATTGGTTTTTTCCTGTTATTATCCTTTGAAGGGCTGGATTCGTGGAGAGATAATGTGTGAATTTGGTTTTGTCGTGGAATACTTTGGTTTCTCCATCTATGTTAATTGAGAGTTTGGCTGGGTATAGTAGCCTGGGCTGGAATTTGTGTTCTTTTAGTGTCTGTATAACATCTGTCCAGGATCTTTTGGCTTTCATAGTCTCTGGTGAAAAATCTGGTGTAATTCTGATAGGCTTGCCTTTATATGTTACTTGGCCTTTTTCTCTTACTGCTTTTAGTATTCTATCTTTTTTTAGAGCATTTGTTGTTCTGATTATTATGTGTTGGGAGGTATTTCTTTTCTGGTCCAGTCTATTTGGAGTTCTGTAGGCTTCTTGTATGTTCATGGGCATCTCTTTCTTTAGGTTTGGGAAGTTTTCTTCTATAATTTTGTTGAAGATGTTTGCTGGTCCTTTGAGTTGAAAATCTTCATTCTCATTCACTCCTATTATCCGTAGGTTTGGTCTTTTCATTGTGTCCTGTATTTCTTGGATGTTTTGAGTTAGGATCTTTTTGCATTTTACATTTTCCTTGATTGTTGTGCCGATGTTCTCTATGGAATCTTCTGCACCTGAGATTCTCTCTTCCATCTCTTGTATTCTGTTGCTGATGCTCGTATCTATGGTTCCTGATTTCTTTCCTAGGGTTTCTATCTCCAGTGTTGCCTCATTTTGGGTTTTCTTTATTGTGTCTACTTCCCTTTTTAGGTCTAGTATGGTTTTGTTCATTTCCATCATCTGTTTGGATGTGTTTTCCTGTTTTTCTTTAAGGACTTCTACCTGTTTGATTGTGTTATCCTGTTTTTCTTTTAAGGATTTCTACCTGTTTGATTGTGTTATCCTGTTTTTCTTTAAGGACTTCTACCTGTTTGATTGTGTTATCCTGTTTTTCTTTAAGGACTTGTAACTCTTTAGCCATGTTCTCCTGTAATTCTTTAAGTGAGTTATTAAAGTCCTTCTTGATGTCCTCTACCATCATTATGAGATATGCTTTTAGATCCGTGTCTAGCTTTTCCGGTGTGTTGGGGTGCCCTGGACTGGGCGAAGTGGGAGTGCTGGGTTGTGATGATGGTGAGTGGTCTTGGTTTCTGTTAGTAAGATTTTTACGTTTACCTTTCACCATCTGGTAATCTTTGGGGATAGTTGTTATTGCTGTCACTGTTTAAAGATTGGAGCAGACTCTGTGTTCCACTCACCGGAAGTCTCAAAATCCTGTGGCAGGTGTCGTGGGTAGCTGGCAGGTGTCAGCTGACCCTGCACTCTAGCTACACCGGTGCTGTTCAGGCCGGAAAAGGCCTGTGGCCCTACTCAGGCCGGTTTTCTGCTTCCCTAACTAATGCAGTCTCAGGTCCCGCATGCAATTGGATGGGAGCGGAAGCTGTTCCACTCACCAGAAGTCTTAAGATCCTCTTGCGGTTGTTGTGTGTAGCTGGCAAGTGTCAGCCGACCCTGCGCCCTAGCTACCCCGGTGCTGTTCTGACCGGAAGAGGCTTGTGGCCCTACTCAGGCTGGATTTCTGCCTCCCCAACCAAAGCAGTCTCAGGTCTCGCGTGATTGGACTGGAGCAGAAGCTGTGTTCCACTCACCAGAAGTCTCAAAATCCTGTGGCGGGGGTCGTGGGTAGCTGGCGGGTGTCAGCCGACCCTGCGCTCTAGCTACCCATGTGCTGTTCAGGCCGGAAGAGGCCTGTGGCCCTACTCAGGCCGGTTTTCTGCTTCCCTAACTAATGCAGTCTCAGGTCCCGCGCGCAATTGGATTGGAGCAGAAGCTGTGTTCCACTCATCAGAAGTCTTAAGATTCTGTGGCAGGTGATGTGGGTAGCTGGCGAGTGTCAGCCGACCCTGCGCCCTAGCTACCCAGGTGCTGTTCTGACCGGAAGAGGCTTGTGGCCCTACTCCATGTCTATACTTTTATTTCTGTGATTTTGCTCAATGAAACCAAGGGAGATGAAGAGATGACTCGGCATTAAGGAATACTTCCTGATCTTGCAGAAGAGCATATTTCCCAGTACCCACATCAGTGGTCTCATAATCTGAGGTAACTCCAGTTCAACGGGATCTGATATTCTCTTCTGGCCTCCAAGCATACCTGAATATGTGTGGTATATATAAATTTAAACATGCACACAGCCATACAAAAGCATAAATAAATAAATAAGTTTTCCCTAAGAAGACAGCACTGAATTCAGAGACAAAAGGAAAAATTTAATTCTTTTTTCCCAATTTTTATTAGATAATTTCTTCATTTATATTTCAAATGATGTCCCGAAACTCTCTTATAGCATCCCCTGCCCTGCTCCCATGCTCACTCTCTGCCTTTTCATAGTCCTGGCATTCCCATGTATTGAGGCATATAAAGTTTGCAAGACCAAGGGGCCTCTCTTCCCAATGATGGACAACTAGGCCATCTTCTGCTACATGTGCAGCTAGAGACACGAGCTCTGTGGGTAATGGTTAGTTCATATTGTTGTTCCACCTATAGGGTTGCAGACCCCTTCAGCTCCTTGGGTACTTTCTCTAGCTCCTCCATTGGGGGCCCTGTGTTCCATCCAATAGCTGACTGTGAGAGTCCACTTCTGTATATGCCAGGCACTGTCATAGCCTCATCAGAGACAGCTATATCAGGGTCATTTCAGCAAAATCTTTCAGGCATATGCAATAGTGTCTGGGTTTGGTGGCTGATTATGGGATGGATCCCCGGGAGGGGCAGACTCTTGATGGTCCATTCAAAAAGTCTCAGCTCCAAACTTTGTCTTTTTAACTCCTTCCATGGGTTTTTTTGTTCCCTATTCTAAGGAGGAATGAAGTATCTACACATTGGTCTTCCTTTTTCTTAATTTTCTTGTGTTTTGCACATTGTATCTTGGATATTCTAAGTTTCTGGGCTAATATCCACTTATCAGTAAGTGCATATCAAGTGACTTCTTTTGTGATTGGGTTACCTCATTCAGCATGATATCCTCCAGGTGCATCCATTTGCCTAAGAATTTCATGAATTCATTGTTTTAAATTTCTGAGTAGTACTCCATTGTTTAAATGTACCACAATTTCTGTATCCATTCCTCTGTTGAGGGACATGTGAGTTCCTTCCAGATTCTGGCTATTATAAATAAGGCTGCTATGAACATAGTGGAGCATGTGTCCTTATTACAAGTTGGAACATCTACTGGGTATATCTCCAGGAAAGGAATTGCTGGATCTTTCAGTAGTAATATATCCAATTTTCTGAGGAACCGCCAGACTGATTTGCAGAGTGGTTGTACCAGCTTGCAATCCCACCAACAATGGAGGACTGTCCCTCTTTCTCCACATCCTCACCAGCATCTGCTCTCACCTGAATTTTTTATCTTAGCCATTCTGACTTGTGTGAGGTAGAATCTCAGGGTTGTTTAGATTTGCATTTCCCTGATGATTAAGGATGCTGAACATCTTTTCAGGTGCTTTTCAGCCATTTGGTATTCCTTAGTTGAGAATTCTTTGTTTAGCTCTGTATCCAATTTTTTTAATAGGGTTATTTGATTTTCTGGAATCCGTCTTCTTGCGTTCTTTATATATATTGGATATTAGCCCCCTATCTGATTTAGAATTGTTAAAGATACTTTCCTGATCTGTTAGTGGCATTTTGTCTTATTGACAGTGTCTTTTGCCTTACAGAATCTTTGTAGTTTTATGAGGTCCCATTTATTGATTCTTGATCTTACAGCACAAACCACTGGTGTTCTCTTCAGGAATCTTTCCCCTGTGCACATATCTTCGAGGTTCGTCCACATTTTCTCCTCTATAAGTTTCAGTGTCTCTGGTTTTATGTGGAGCTCTTTGATCCACTTGGACTTGAGCTTTGTACAAGGAGATAAGAATAGATCAATTTGCATTCTTCTACATGATAAACACCATTTGAACCACCAGCGTTTGTTGAAGATGCTGTCTTCTTAACACTGGATGGTTTTGGCTCCTTTGTGAAAGATAAAGTGACCATGAGTGTGTGGGTTCATTTCTGGGTCTTCAATACTGTTCCATTGATCTACCTTTCTGTCACTGTACCAGTACTATGCAGTTTTGTGTGTGTGTTTGTGTTTTCTTTTTTAATATTTTAATTAGGTATTTTCCTCATTTACATTTCCAATGCTATCCCAAAAGTCCCCCATACACTCCCCCCACTCCCCTACCCACCTACTCTCACTTTTTGGCCCTGGCGTTCCCCTGTACTGGGGCATATAAAGTTTGCATGACCAATCTTTCCATTGATGGCCGACTAGGCCATCTTTTGATATATTATGCAGCTAGAGACAAGAGCTCCGGGGTAACTGGTTAGTTCATATTGTTTTTCCACCTATAGGGTTGCAGTTCCCTTTAGCTCCTTGGGTACTTTCTCTAACTCCTCCATTGGGGGCCCTGTGATCCATCCAATAGGACCCTGATATAGCTGTCTCCTGTGAGACTATGCCTGGGCCTAGCAAACACAGAAGTGTGTGTGTGTGTGTGTGTGTGTGTGTGTGTGTGTTTAATCACAATTGCTCTGTAGTACCGCTTGAGGTCATGCATGGTGATTCCAAGAGAAGTTCTTTTATTGTTGAGAAAAGGTTTTGCTATCCTAGGTTTTTTGTTATTCCAGATGAATTTGCAAATTACCCTTTTTAACTCTGTGATGAATTGAGTTGGAATTTTGATGAGGATTGCATTGAACCTATAGATTGCTTTCGGCAAGATAGCCATTTTGACTATATTAATCCTGCCAATCCATCAGCATGGGAGGTTCGTCCATCTTCTGAGATCTTCGATTTCTTACTTCAATGACTTGAAGTTCTAATCATACAGATCTTTCACTTCCTTAGTTAGAATCACACCAAGGTATTTTATATTTTTTGTTACTATTGAAGGGTGTTGCTTCACTAATTTCTTTCTCAGCCTGTTTATACTTTGTGTAGAGAAAGGCCACTGATTTGTTTGAAATAATTTTATATCCAGCTACTTCACTGAAGTAGTTCATCAGGTTTACGAGTTCTCTGGTGAAATGTTGTGGTCACTTACATATACTCTCATATCATCTGCAAATAATGATATTTTCACTTCTTCCTTTCCAATTTGTATTCCTTTGGTCTCCTTTTATTGTCTAATTGCTCTGGCTAAGACTTCAAGTACTATATTTAATAGGTAGGGAGAGAGTGGGTAGCCTGGTCTATTCCCTGATTTTAGTGGGATTGCTTCAAGTTTCTCGTCATTTAGTTTGATGTAGGCTACTGATTTGCTGTATATTGCTTTTTATTATGTTTAGGTATGGGCCTTGAATTCCTGATCTTTCCATGACTTTTATCATGAAGGGGTGTTGGACTTTGTCAAATGTTTTCTCAGCATCAAACCAGATGATTATGTGGTTTTTGTCTTTGACTTTGTTTATATAGTGAGTTATGTTGATGGGTTTCTGTATATTGAACCATCCCTGCATCCCTGTGATGAAGCCTACTTGATAATGGTGGATGGTCATTTTGATGTGTTCTTGGATTCGGGTTGTGAGAATTTTGTGGAGTATTTTTCATCAATGTTCATAAGGGAAATTGGGCTGAAGTTCTCTTTCTTTGTTGGATCTTTGTGTGGTTTAGGTATCAGAGTAATTGTGGCTTCATACAATGAATTGGGTAGAGTACCTTCTGTTTCTATTTTGTGGAATACTTTGAGGAGTATTGGAATTAGGTCCTCTTTGAAGGTCTGATAGAACTCTGCACTATACCCATATGGTCGTAGGCTTTTTTTGGTTGGAAGACCACGAATGACTGTTTCTATTTATCCAGGTGATATGAGACTGTTTTTATCATCAATCTGAGCTTGATTTAACTTTTGTAACTTGTATCTGTCTAGAAAATTGTCCATTTCAACCATGTTTTCCAGTTTTGTTGAGTATAGCCTTTTGAAGAAGGATCTGATGATTTTTTTGTATTTCCTCAGATTCTGTTGTTATATCTCTCCTTTCATTTCTGATTTTGTTAATTAGGATACTGTCCCTGTGCCCTCTAGTTAGTCTGGTTAGGGGTTTAACTATCTTGTTGATTTTCTCAAAGAACCAGGTCTTGTCTTGGTTGATTCTTTGTATAGTTCTTTTTATTTACACTTGGTTGATTTCAGCCCTGAGTTTGATTATTTCCTGCTGTCTACTTCTCTTTGGTGAATTTGCTTCTTTTTGTTCTAGAACTTTCAGGTGTGTTGTCAAGTTGCTACTGTATGCTTCCTCCAGCTTCTTTTTGGAGGCACTCAGTGCTGACTTTTCCTCTTCGTAATGCTTTCATTGTGTCCCATACATTTGGGTATGTATGCTAAAAAGTCTTTAATTTCTTTCTTTATTTCTTCTTTGACCGAGTCATCATAGTGTAGAATGTTGTTCAGCTTCCATTTGTTTATGGGTTTTCTATTATTTATGTTGTTATTGAAGATCAGCCTAGTCTGTGGTGATCTGATAGGATGCATGGGATTATTTCAATATATTTGTATCTGCTGTGGCCTGTTTGGTGACTAATTATATGGTCAATTTTTGAGAAGGTACCATGAGGTGCTGAGATGGTATGTCCTTTTGTTTTAGGATGAAATGTTCTATACACATATCTTAAATCCATTTGATTCATAACTTCTGTTAGTATAACTGTGTCTGTTTAGATCTGTCCACTGATGAGAGTGGAGTGTTGAAATTTCTCACTATTATTGTGTGAGGTGTAATGTGTGCTTTAAATTTTAGCAAAGTTTCTTTAATGAATGTGGATCCCTTGCATTTGGAGCATAGATGTTCATAAATGATCATTCATCTTCATAAATTTTACCTTTAATGTATAAGAAGTGTCCCTTCTTGTCTTTTTTGAGAAGTTTAGGTTAAAATTCAATTTTATTCGATATTAGAATGGCTACTTCAGCTCGTTTCTTGGAACCATTTGCTTGGAAGTCTGTTTTCCAGCCTTTTACTCTAAGGTAGTGTTTTTTTTTTTTTTTCTTTTTTTTTTTTTGTCCCAGAGGTGGGTTTCCTTCATGCAGCAAAAAATTGAGTCATGTTTACTCAACAGTCTGTTAGTCTAAGTCTTTTTATTGGGGAATTGATTCCTTTGATATTAAGAGATATTAAGGAAAAGTCGTTATTGCTTCCTGTTATTTTTGTTGCTAGAGTTGGAATTCTGTTCACGTGGCTATCTTCTTTAGTTTTGTTGAAAGATTACTTTCTTTCTTCTTTTCAAGCTTAGTTTCCCTCTTTGTGTTGAAGTTTTCTCTTTATTATCCTTTGAAAGGCTGGGTTTGTGGAAAGATATTGTGTAAATTTTTTTTTTTCATGGAATACCTTGGTTTCTCCATCTATGGTAATTGAGAGTTTTGCTGGGTATAGTAGTCTGCGCTGGCATTTGTGTTCTCTTAGGGTCTGTATAACATCTGCCCAGGATCTTCTGGCTTTCATAGTTTCTGGAGAGAAATCAGGTATAATTCTGTTAGGTCTGCCTTTATATGTTACTTGACCTTTTTCCCTTACTGCTTTTAATATTATTTCTTTGTTTTGTGTATTTGGTGTTTTGATTCTTATTTGACAGGAGGAATTTCTTTACTGGTCCAACCTATTTGGAGTTCTGTAGGCTTCTTGTATGTTTACGGGCATCTCTTCTTTTAGGTTGAAGTTTTCTTCTATAATTCTGTTGAAGATATTTACTGGTCATTTAAGTTGAAAAATCTTCATTCTCATCTATACCTATTATCCTTAGGTTTGGTCTTCTCATTGTGTCCTTGATTTCCTGGATGTTTTGGTTAGTATCTTTTTGCATTTCACATTTTCTTTCATTTTTATGTCAGTGTTTTCTATGGTATCTTCTGCACCTGAGATTCTCTCTTTTATCTCTTGTATTCTGTTGGTTATTTAATGCTCTTTTACATTCAAAGATTTACTTATCATTATAAGTAATTACAGTGTAGCTGTTTTCACCTGCACTAGAAGAGGTTGTCAGATCTCATTACAGGTGGTTGTGTGCCACCATGTAGTTGTTGGGATTTGAATTCCAGACCTTCTGAAGAGCAGTCAGTGTTAATACCCGTTGAGCCATTTCACCAGCCCCTTCTCTAATGCTCTTACATTCTTCTATGGAGCAGAATATTTTTGTTTCAATGAGGATGAATTTATCAAATTTTTTTCTTAATTTTACTTTTCTCATCTAATCTAAGTACTCTTTGCCTTGATTTAAAGAGCTTTCAGTTTCTTTCTTTTCATCTAGTAATGGAGTTACAGTTATCTTTTAAATTGTAGTCTTTATCTTCTTGGAAGGAGTTTTTGCAGTTTTACATAGGGCATGAGCTTTGGGTCAAGCAAGGTTCACTGTTTTTTGCAGCTTCTTTGGTTGAAAAGAACTTTTTGTTCTTCTTGTTCTTTGCAACTTTCCTTAAAACAAAACAAAAGAAAACTGAAAATAAAACTTGGACCATACCAGGAAAATGGAACAATTTCTGATTCCTCCATTCTATTTTACTCATCTATTTGTGAATTTGTCCTCATTTTATAGTTACAGCACATAGTCCTGTTCTATGGATTTCCATTTAACATAGAGGGTTTTTGCAATTGCAGTGGCACTTTATTTTGAATTTTCATTGTCACATATTCATTGTTGATATCTAGAAAATGATTTTGTGTGCTATTCTTTTTTATTTTTTATTAGATACTTTCTTTATATACATTTCAAATGCTATCCAGAAAGTTCTCTATACCCTCTCTCTGTCCTGCTCCCCTACCCACCCACTCTTGTTTCTTGGCCCTGGCATTCCCCTGTACTGGGGCATATAAAGTTTGCAATACCAAGGGGCCTCTCTTCCCAGTGATGGCCGACTAGCCTGTCTTCTGCTACATATGCAGCTAGAGATATGAGCTCTGTGTGATATTCTTGTATTGTGTAGGTGAAGGAGTGGATTAACTCTCTTATCATTGTATAATATCTCTCTGGGTCTCTGGCAACTTTCTTTATCTAACATAAATGTAGCAAATCTCTCACTCTTTGAGGTTGGTGTTTGAACAGTATGTTTTCATTTCATTTACATCAGGTTCACATGATCATGTTTTCATTCGTTCAGCAAACATTTTCCATAATTAATTCATTCAGTCAGCTTCTATTTCTTATAATTATTGCTATGTTAAAGCTTATCTGATACTTTATTCCTTGTTTTTGGGGCTCTTCGTTTTGCTTCTTTCATTTTCCTGCAGTTTGCTTAAAACATAGCTTAGAGTTTCATTTGATTTGTATACAGTTGTTGTTTTTGTGTTACCTTTGCATGGTACTTTTGTTTGTTGTAGATTTCATGGTGCATGTAAATAATGTATTTGTGTGCTACTATCAACTTTTTAGCAGTTTGAGTAAAGTACTGAAATATCATCTCTTAGAATCCCTTACTTGCCCCAACTAAACATTTTTTCTAGATACATTGAAAGTCATTATTATTTTATTTAAATCTTAAGCTCCATTTAGAAAATGAAAGAAGGGAAGGAAAGTCTATGAGATAACTTCCTTTGGCAACTATTTTGGGAAGATTTTTCTGGCCAAAAAAAAAAAAGTTCCCAGTTTTCTACCATCATAGTTTATCTTTCATTTTGTTCCTGGAGAATATTTTCTCTAGACATAAAACTCTTTGTTAACCTTTAATTTTAGCACTTAAAATATGTTGTGGTACTTCCTTCTAAACTTCTTGTGTTTTATGAGAATATAGAGTTTTCAAATTGCCATGGCCCCAATGAGAAATGTGTAATTTGCCTCTGGTTGAGTTCAAGAATTTTTTCTCTTATTTACAGATATGAGACTATAATATATTTGAATATTGATTGCTTTGCATTGGTCTTGTTTGGAGTTTGATCATCTTCATTAGGTTTATGGGATTATGTTTTTTCTTTGTTCTTTTATATCTTTTTTTTCTAACTTTGGGGGATTTTCTTCTTTTATTTCTTTAAATAGATTTTTCCATCAAAGCTTTTTTCTACTTTTATGACACCGTGACGTGAAAGTTACACATATCTCAGATGCTGTCGCTTGATTATTTTAGTTAACTTTTTCTTTGTTGATTTAATTAGTTTCTCTTCTTCTACTTCCAACCCCACTGATGCCTTTCATCTCTTCTGCTTATCTTGTGTGTTTGTAACCCATCTATTGAAAGTTTTATTTTAGTTGCTAGATCTTCACCTCTCAGATATTCATTTAGTTCTTCACATCGTTTACATCTTTGCTTCATTTTTGTTGTTATTGTTCTACTTTTTTTTTTTTTTTTTTTTTGCTAAGATGTTCTATCTATTTGCTAAAACTTCCAAGATTTCCCGCTGTGGTTCATGTATGTTCACGGTTTCTGAATTGTTGGCCAGTCACTAAAGCAATATATGATGGAAACATTAAAATCATTGTTACATAATTATAATAGTGTAGTGGCTATTCCTGGTTGTCAACTTGACTATATTTGAAATGAACTACAATCCAGAATTGGAAGGCTCACCAGTCACCATTATCTGGAGGCTTGGAGATAGAAGTTTCTGATCTGGATCTTGGTATGGAGATCTTGAGGCATAGCAGCTATGGATTCCAGAAGATTAAATCTCTGAGTTCAAGGTCATCCGGGATTAAAGGAGTAGTGGAACACACCTTTAATCTGGGCTACAATCTTCATCTGGGATTAAAGGTGTGGTAGAACACACCTTTAATCTGGGCTGCACCTTCTACTGGAGACAATATAAGGACATTGGAAGAAGGGAGTCTGGCTTTTGCTCCTTCGCCTGCTTGCTGTGTGGGACTGAGTAACTGCTATATCCTTGGACTTCCATTCACAGATACTACTGAACCATTGTTGGGAATTGGGCTGCAGACTGTAAGTCATCAATAAATTCCTTTTCTATATAGAGACTATCCATAAGTTCTGTGACTCTAGAGAACCCTGACTAATACAAATAGCATATCCCTTTTGGCTTTCTTCTTATATAATGTGAGATCTTCCTGGGACCTAGTATAACACGATTTTTTTCAATTGAAACTTGAACATTTTGGGCATTATATTATAAGTATCTGTTTCTCATTTGAATTTTGTGTTTCATCAGACACCCTCTGAAACCTGTAGTAGCATATGAATCACATGGCAGGTTTTGTCACAACAATAGCCCCACTTCTCAGCATGAATTACCTATATTTGTTAATGTCTTTACCAGTGTGACAAAATACCTGACAGAAACAACTTAAGGGAAAACATATTTATTTTGGCTCATAGTTTTACAAGTAGAAAAGTCATGGTGGAGGAACTCTGACAGCAAGAGTATATGGAGTATATGTCTAGCTTCCCTAAGGATTAGCTTTCTAACTTTCATGGTACTAGAAAGTTACATGAAAGCTTCCTAATAATAGAGGCAACCAACACTCCTACCCAACTATGGCACCTATCAATTACCAGTTTGGCATGATAGCCCTGAGGATACAGTAATGACATACTTACCTTGATGTTAACCAACAGGTTTCTAATTGGACTTAAGGCCTGCTTAATAAGAGGACAATCATATCTGATACTGGTAATCTAGTCAACTTATCAGTACTAGTGAAGTCACAGATCTTGGAGGAGAACCTACAACTGCCACTTTACTAACCTAGCATAATCCCTAACAACAATTTAACAGTTGTACACTCTTCATCCCCCGTCAAGGAAACTTCTCTTTGCAAAAGAAAGAATCCATTACAGAAAACTATAACCAATAAAAATGCAGAGGCCAAGTCCCAATGTATACATCTACAACCCCCCACACACACACCTAAGGCTCAGGGAATGCAGAAGAGGGGGCAGAGAGATTGCAACAGCCGGAGAACCAAGAAGTTCGCTGTGCGACTGTGTCTCCTACAAATGTCAGAAAATACACCCATAAAGTATCACAAGCAGGAGTGCCTAATCATGAGGTAAACAAGGATGACACCAATGGATGTGACAAAGTGCATGGGGAAAGCCCATGAGGTTTTACCTCAACCTCACAAAAAGAACTAGACAACTGAGGAAAGCTGGGAATGGGAGAGATAGCCTTCCCCAAGGAAGAATGTGCCAAGTGATTGTATAATATCAAATAAATGGTCATCCCAGAAAGCACGCATGCAAATAACATTACACAAACTCGACAGGTTATATTTAGGAATCTATATCTATGTCTACATCTATATCTACATCTACATCTCTTTATATATATATATATATATATACATATATATATATATATATACACATAGTAACAATTCTTTTTTTTAAATAAATGAATTTGAACGAAAGTTGGGAGGGGCATATGGGAGGATTTGGAAGGAAGAAGAGGAGAGAAACATTGTAATTAAGTTATAAAAATGGAGTATATGGACAAAGTGATTCACATGAACTCAGACTGAGATCAGATCAAAAGGTATGTTAGAAATGACACATCCCTGTGATCTACTTCCATTCTCTAGGCTATATATGCCAATGGTTCTACAACCTCCCCCAGATGTCATTAGTTTGGGATTAAATGTTGAAATATAAAAGCTGTGGGAGACCCAAGAGATATGTGACTGCTACTTATATAGTAAGCATAATAATCTTAAATGACTAGAGGAAGGCAGTGAGGTAAGTATATATTTTTGTAATCTAGTTTGACCAGTCCCAGCATAATCTGGACTGTTAAAAATAAATCATATTTTGAGGATATAATTTGTATCTCCATTCTATATTTAACAGACTTCATTTATTTTCCTGCTAAAGAATATTTATGCAAGGAAGAGGTAAGCACTGATAATTCAAGAATGCCATTTAATTCTTATAAATATTTAAACAGCAGCAGCAATGTGCAATGCATAAAACTAGAATAAGTGAAAAACCTCTTATGACTTCTGTTTGGTTTGCACCAAAAAGAGATTGTATTTATTATTATTATTATTATTATTATTATTATTATTATTATTATTACATTAATAAGAAATTTAAAATGCAATATAATCTAGTAGTAGAGTTTACCACAGTAGGCAATTTACTTATTCTCTCACTTGACCTATTGATATTAATGGTTGAAACTGTGTCTAATTAACTAGAGTTTAAAATAGAAGTTAAGAATTGATCAGTTATAATCTAGTTATAAAACTAGAGAGGGTGTCTTAATAGAAAGTACTTCACTTTCTAATCATCACTTACATATTTTTCAACTCATTTTAATGGAAAGGCATAGAGTACACTTTGTTTTCCACCCTCTACTGTGATTTTGTGGAAGTTGGATTGCTAACAAATGAGTAGCTTCTGGGTTTTCTTTTGTGGAAACACCTTTTTATTTTAAGAAACGCGCATAAAATCTTATAGGAAGGACCAATAAAATAGAATCTAGTGACTATACTGTTTGTAATAGTTGTTTGTGAAGCTTAGGGCAATTTAAAACTAAGGATAAAATTCATCTAATCTAAACTTTGAATTTTGTTTTGTTTTGTTTTCAGGTCAAAATCCAAGTGTGGGGTCAAATTTTGATGTTGCACCCAGATGTCCTCAGCTGTGAGGGAGAATCATTAAAATTCTTGCTTGCATATTTTCCTATTATATTGGCTGATACTTGCAAGTAATCTATCATTCACTCTAATTTGGGGCCAACATCACTTCTCTAAGACCAGAAACTTTCAGCTTTGTTTTGGGTGCTTTAAGGTGTTTTAGAAAGAAGGCATTGATTACATGTAGCTAATGAAATAACAATAAAAATTGGCTTACTAATAGTAAGAACTGGCATCTCTTTGGCATCTAGTAGTCCTGTTACACAAGCATGCCTGTGTGCATGTGTCCCACATTCTTCCTCTTCTCTCCACCACAGTGGTTATCACCTCATCATGTATCTATTCTCTCTTGTGAAAACCCAGCACAGGAGACTGTTGAAACCTATGGAAGTTTTAAAACTGTATTGGTTTGGTATGCATTATGGCTCTAAGAGATTCTCCCATGAGACCAAATATTTGCAATATCTTGTCGGAGATCCAACAAGCAGAAAAAAAAAGACTTGCTAAAGGATTTGCTTGGGTTTATTGGGAGGAAAAAAAACCCAAAATTTCCTGTTAGTTCAAGATTGAACAGCTCCTGTAAACAAGACAAATATAACATAACAGCTTTATGGAGGGTAAAAAAATTTGGACATACTATGAGGACTGAAAAATCCTAACACATAACAATGGCCAATCTGGGGAATTTCCAGTGGTCTGGAATGTACTGAGTATTGCCTTAGAAAAAAATCAAGAGAAATTAAATTCATTTGACTGTCATTAGTTACCAAAATATATGTGACAAAAATTTCTTGGGATAATTCACAATGAATGGCAGGGAAAAGGAAAAAGAACCAAACAAGTCATTCATTGTTTACTTGGGTAAGAGAAAATTTTGTTAAAATATATTTAAAATTTAAAAAATTAAATAAAAAATGTAATAAAAAGACTCCCAGTGGAAGCATAAGGACAGCAACCCACCCCCAAAACCTATGACTCAAAACATGCCCTGTCTACAAGATATGCAGGGACAAAGATGAAGCACAGACTGAGGGAATGGCCAACCAATGACAGGCATAAATTGAGACCCATCCCATGGGCAAGAGATGTTCCTATTTCATCTTTGTCATTTTTGCTCTTACTTAATAAGGTTACCCAAGAAGCATCCTCATTTTAAGTGGTCTTTGATATCTCAGACTAGACAGGATTTTTTTATGCCATTCACTAAAGCTAGATGCCACCATACGCAGGGAGAGCATTTCTATCAAATCTTGAGCTAAGTTCCGCAATGCAAATTACTCATTAAGAATGCTTTATTCACTCATGCTATTTAGGTAGTCAGTGAACCAAACAGTATCTCTGTATGTTTTGTTTTGTTTTGTTTTTACAACATTGATTAAATCAATTGAGAATATTAGAGCTAGAAAAGAAAAGAAATATGCTCTTGTAGAAGGAATTCATGGGAGGGGAACCATCAAAATATCACAATTGATGTAAGTCACCATTTTTTAAAAGAAAACCTGAGTATATATAGCAGAAATTTCCTTACAATTATTTATTGAACCTTTCAATTAGCCACCTCTATGCAAAACCAGGCATGGCACAGCCTATGAAATGAGACAAGCCATAATACTATGTCCTCCTGGAGCTCACAACCTAAATGATACCAGAAAAGCCCTGAACAAATAATTACATACAAATGACAAGCACCCCCATGCTCATGGATGGGTAGGATGAATATAGTAAAAATGGCCATTGTATCACAAGTAATCCACAGATTCAGTGTAATCCCTATCAAAATTCCAAAATTCATAGATATTTAAAGGAAATTCTTCAGATTCATATGGAAACACACAAAAATAATAGCTAAAAACAATCTTAAATAATAACATAACCACTAGAGGTATCACCATCCCTGACCTAAAATTGTGCTACAGAGCTATAATACAGATCTAGATAGAATTCTCAAAAAGGAAACTCAAATGGCTAACAAACACTTGAAGATATGTTCAACATCGGTAGTCATCAGGGAAGTACAAATCACAACTACTTTGAGATTCCATCTTTCATCTTTCATAATAGAAAACACAAGTGACAGCTAATGCCACTGAAGATATGGAACAAGGAGAAATCTCCTCCATTATTGTGAAAAGGAAAACTTGTGTAGCTACTGAGGAAGACATTATGGTGGTTTTTCAGAAAATTGGGAATCAGTCTAACTCAAGACCCAGCTATACTATTCTTGAGTCTATATCCAAATGACATTCCATCATACCACAAAACACTTGCTCAACTATGTTCACAGAAGCTTTAATCATAATGGCCAGAAATTAGAAACAACCTAGATGTCTTTCAACCAAAGAATGTATTAAACAAATATGATACATTGTATAAATGTACCATATTTGCTTTTAAAAAACAATGACATTATCAAATTTACTGGCAAATGGATAGAACTAGAGAAGATCATTCTGAGTAACCCAGGACCAGAAAAATAAACATGGTATAGAGTCACTTATAAGTGGATATTAGCCATAAAATAAAGATAATCATGCTACAGTCCATGGAGTCAGAGAAGCCAGAGGACTCAAGATTGAGTCCTAGAGCTGAAAAGAGAATATTTTACTTTTCATGAAGGATTTTAAATTTTTCCCCCCAAATAACAAAAGAAATTTACAATACTATCAAAAGGAAGGACCACGGGTAAGACAATGTTTTTATAGAAGAATGTGTTATCACTGAGACCAACCATCTCAAATTTTGATGACAATACAGCATAAATTGATTTCTTCATGCAACTACTGACTCCTGGGAAGTTATTCTTCAGGTGAGTTCTCAGGGTCATTTCATTGTGTCTCAATTGAACTTGATCCTGGGGATCTGCACAAGTTAGCCAACAGACAAGGAAAAAGCATAGAAATCCATTAGGAAGAGTCTTGAATGGCAAGATCACAATTTGGCTTAAATTTCATTGGCTAAATCTCCAGCTGTGTTATTTAGTTTTCTCCTTAATGTGACAAAAATGCTTGACAGAAACAACTTGAAAGAAAAAGTATTCTTTTGGGCTCGCAATTTAAAAGGGAATACAGTTCATCATGGCAATAAGGCAGGGTGGTACAAGTATGAGGCAGCCAATCACCTTGTATCTGACATTAGAATGTAGACAAAGACAAATGTTGGTGTTCACCTGTTTTGTTTTGTTTTGTTTTTTTTAAATTTTTATCCAGTCTAAAACCACAGGCCCCATGGGATAGTGCTGTCCACAAGGTGGGTTTTATCTTTTGGGTTAAATTTGGCTTTATAGACAAACCTAAAGATGTGTCTCATTATCACCCTGGGTTTCTCTCAATCCAGTCACAGTGACAATTGAAATTCATACCCATTTCTCAACTTAATACCC
Organism: Mus caroli; assembly: GCF_978045245.1. NCBI lineage: Eukaryota > Metazoa > Chordata > Mammalia > Rodentia > Muridae > Mus > Mus caroli. Next base: position 140,131,871 of record NW_028227260.1, on the reverse strand, counting down.
AAATACAGCACTCAACAAACACAGTCATTTCCGTTTTGTCTCACAGCTACTTCATAGTGTAAAACATATTCATTTCAACTTTAAAAGACTTCATAGTCTTACAGCTCAAATCAACTTGGGGAGGGGGTGAAGGGTTTCTTTGATTTTCAGGTTATAGTCAGTCTATTGTCTAGGGAAGCCATGACAGAAACTCAAGGCAGAAGTTTGGAAAAGAAAACACAGATGAGCAATATTTATCGGGGTCCTTCCCCTGATCTTGCTTAGGTACTATTTCTTATACAACTGGGTCCACTTTCCTAGAGACAGTACTACCCACAATGGGCTGAGCCTTTCTACATAACTTAGAAACTAAGAAAATATTTTTTGAGACATGGCCTCAGACCAATATGATCTTGACAATACTGCAGACAAGGTTCCTTTTTCCCTGGTGACTCTAGGTTTCTGTCAAATTGACAGCTGAAACTAACTATGACAAGTCCCAACACTGTCAAAAGTTCGGTCTCTTCTGGGACTTGGAAAAAACCTCTTAGTTGTGTGACCTTGTTAAAACAAATTATATTCTGCCAGCATACAATGGCATGGAATAAACATTCCTATTCCAGAGTGGAGAAATGAAGGCAAAATAAGGAAAGAGCAGAATAAAACAAGACAAAACCGAACTAGATAGGAACCAAACCCTGTAGATTTATATCCAAAATCTGGATCTCCTAATGACATCATCTGGGCTCCAGTGGACTTAAGCAGCACAAAATCTACAGTTCTGATAGATATGGAACCCTCTCTCATGATCCAAGTCCCTTCCATGCCTGAAGTTTTCCACAGAAAATGTTCCACAATCTTGGATCTTGACATTGTCAACATCCTGGTGTCTCAATTGAACCTTGGGATCTGCTCTTAATAAAGTTGTGCCTTGGCCTCTCACAGTTTCCTTGCAGGGAATATGATTCTACCATACATAGAACAGACTCAGCAGTTTTCTGCAACCTTGGTACAAATATTCATGACCCACTTATTCTTGCATTTTCCATACCTGAAAAACCAGCACTGTGTGGATAATGCAACCAAGTTCTACTGCTTAAGATGTGGTCTGTGCTGCCCCTACCACATTTCTAGTGTGCTCTGTGAGCCTTGGCACCAGAACCTGAGAATGTACTTCTTTCAGTGGTTATTTTTAAATCTAGATTCTCATTAGTGCTATACTCAGTGCAGATTATCTCATTTCAAATAAAATTGCATTTTCATAACATCCTTAGTCATCAGGGAAATGCAACTCAAAATAAACCTGAGATTCCATCTTACACTTGTCAGAATCATTAGGATCAAAAACTCAAGTGACAACACATGCTGTCACAACTTTCGTTCATGCAACTGAGAATAAAACTTTACTATCTTTTGCAGGACTAGAACAGTCTAACCCCAGGCTTCCTAATCTGTTACCACCTTCTTCATCCTGAGTTCATCATGTTTCTTGTGGGGCAATGGGCTACACACAGGCAGCCTGGTCTCCAGTTGAGTCTAAGTCTTGAACCCTGGTTGGACCTGGTGGATAGTACTTTCCACCTAATGGGACAGAAGGCGTTAGATCATGTCTCCTGGACCCCCTGACTCCTGTTGAAGTTACCACCCCTACAGCCTCCAGAGAAGAGGCATGTGGCTATCAGTCACATGGGAACAGCACCAAGCCTTCCCACATGCAAATAAGTTCTCCCTCAAACTCTCAGTCCAAGCCAATGAGAGGTACCTGCTGTCGAACCCTGAATCACCCCCAAAACTGTATATAAATCCATCCAGGGAATTAAAGGTACATGAGAACTACTCCTTCCACTGAGTATTTTGTTTCAAGAGCTGTATGTAACACTTGGGAAGAGATCTTTTCTCCTGAAGAGTCACATGAGATCCCCCCGCACTCCTCACTGGATAGTCGGCTTCTCATTGGCCCAGTCCAACCCGACTCAGTTCAGAGCAGCTAGGAGTTACCGAGCAACCTGGAAGGCATGGCAGAGACTTCATCTCCCTGCCTACATCTTGCTTCCCTTCGATGGAACCCTCACACCAGGCTTGGACAGAGATCTCCATGGAAAACCTCTGGTACCAAGGCCCACAGCTCCTGACACTGTTATTGCTATTTATTGCTATCATTTTCTGGTATATGTCAAGCTCTATGCCACCTCAAGTTTTCCATCCAACTTATTTTATTATACTTCATTTAGTGTGTGTGTGTGTGTGTGTGTGTGCATGCACGTGTGCATGTATGTGCATGCCATATTCACGTGTGCATATAGTCACCATGTGGTGTGTGCACGCATATGTGTAGGTGTGTGCAATGATGGCATGCAGTAGTCATAGAACAACTTTTGGGAGTTGGTTATCTCCTGCTGTGTAGGTCCCTAGTGGGGAATTCAGGTCATTAGGCTTATCAGCAGGTGCCTTTATCTGCTGAGCCATCTCTCTGGCCCACATTCCATTTTCTCTATGTATAATACATATTCCCTCACCTCCTTCCTCCCTCACATATTTGGATACTTAAATGTTACTATTTCAGAGCTCCACTCTGACATCGTCTTAGTAAATATCCCCTTTAGTTTTTAATCCCCTAGAATGTCTTATCTGACAGCAGTGTCCCCATTTCATTTAGAATACTTGTCTTAGTGTATTGACCAGTTATGAAATGCCTGTACTACTAGACTATGGGATCTTGAAGACAAACAGAATGTAATGATCAACTGACCTAGCACTCTATTTGAAATATCATCCTCCCTTAATGGCTTAAAGAATAATGAAGATCCTCGGTTTAGTGGTACATTACTGTTAATGGCAGCACTTAAGTGGCTGAAGCAGACCTCATTGCAAAAAACACTTAAAAATTCCTTAACTCATGTCTGGGGCCTATTAATTTATATTACTTTAAGTTCTTGAACTCAGATCTCTTGTTATTTTTGTATCCTTTGTGATTAACATGTAGTATTCAATAAAGTTTTGACATATGTTGAATAAAAAGTATGAATAAAGTAAAGAGCCAATAAAATGTGGGATTCAACAAGGAAGCTTTAATAGAAGTATACTTGAATGGCATGAAATCATTGACAACACTTTTTATTTTCAAAAAAAGTTTTACCTTTGGTTTTACATTTTATACTTCTGTTATAGTTAGTAGGTGATTTTTAATCTAATTTTTATACAATATATTTTAGTCATGTTTCTCCTCACCAACCTACTGCTAAGTCCTCATCCCCCTACCTACCCAACTTCATGTTCTCTGTTTCTCTCAACAAACAAACAAACAAACAAACAAATACATAAATACATTAATAAAACAAAACACAAAAAAAATCAAAACAAACATTAAAGTAAAACAAAACAAAACAAAAACTGGCAAGGCAGTGGTGGTGCACGCCTTTAATCCCAGCACTTGGGAGGCAGAGACAGGCGAATTTCTGAGTTCAAGGCCAGCCTGGTCTACAAAGTAAGTTCCAGGACAGCCAGGACTATACGGAGAAACCCTGTCTCGGAAAAAAAAACAAAACAAAACAAAAAAACAAAACAAAACAAAAAAACCAAAAAAAACCAACCAAAACAAAAACCCAAAACCCAAAAAACTGACAAGACAAAAAAAAAAAAAAAACAAAAAAACAAAACAGGAAAGCCTACAAAAATGTTGAGCTAGTTTTTTGTTGGTCAATTACCTCTGAGAATGAGGCTAGCCCTGGAAAGTAGGTCTTCATATACCCAGGTACACTCCACTGAAGAAAACTGATTTTCCTTTTGCTAGAAGTTATTTGCTGGAAGTGGCATCTAGTTATTGGTGGAACCTAGTATCCTCTTCCCTCTTTCCATGCTGGGACTATGTCTAACTTGAATCTGTACAGATCATATGCATGCAACCACAGTCTCTGTGAGCTCATGTGTGCATCAGTCTTGCTGTATCTGGAAGAGACTGTTTCCTTGGAATCATCCACCACCTCTGGTGCTTACAATCTTTCTGCATCTTCTCCCACATAAATCTCTGAAGATTTTTTTGGGGGTGGGCTTTGATGAAGACATCCCATTTCGGACTCCAAAGTATCTCATTCTCTACATATTGTCTAGTTTTGGGTCTCTGTATTATCTACCATCTACTGAAATGAAAAGCTTCTCTGATGGGGGTTGAGTGGTGCATTGACCTATGAGTATAGCAATGTGGCATCAGGAGTCATTTTGTTGTTCTGTTTGCTTATTAGAATAATGGCATAATTTTTTCCATAGGTCTATGACCACTCTAGTTTCAAGTTCCTGGCCACGTTCACAGCATCTGGTATGTGTTCCACCTCAGGGAGTGGGCCTTACATATTTTTTTAAAATGTAGTTGATTAACTTTATATCATTTGTGAGGGATGGCTCAGTCATTAAAAAGCTATGCTCACAACCATAAAGACAAAATTTACCTCTTAAAGACTCTCCAATAAGCAAAAAGCCCATGCTAAACATCATATCAATTACTCAACTGAAACTGAGGAAATGCCATAGGAATAATTTTATTATGAAAAGTCATAAGCTTATGGCATATTATGAACCTACAAAGAAATATAAATTTGACAAACAACCAATAATAAAACCTCTAGTCAAATTCCCCAAAATTGAACAAAATTTACACATTCTAAACTATACCTATTAACAGGTAATATAATTTTCAGTAATGATAACTGTTAAGAATAAATTATTTACCAGCTCAAATTAATGATCAAGAAGGTAGGCATATGGTGGAGATGTATTATAGTAATAGAATGACAGTCTACCATGCAAAAATCCCATCTACAATCCCTAGTACTCCATAAAATCAAGAATGGTAGTGTACATCTGTAATTCCACCAACCAGGAGGCGAAAGCAAGAGGATCAGAAGTTTAAAGTAATCCTCAAGTTGCTGAAATAGAAATACCTCAAGTTCTAGACAACTCTGTGCTATATAGAAAGTTTAGAACCACTTGGGCCACACAGCAAAATAATGTCTCAAAAAACTACAGGAAACATAAACAAAATTGAAAGAAGATGGAGACAAATTAAAATATTTATAGATAGTTGTGATCTCATAAACCTCTAATGCCAGAACTCAGGAGGCAAAGATAGGCACATTTCTGTGAGTTTGGTACCAGCTTAGTCTATATAGTGAGGTCCAAGCCAGCAATTGCTACAAAGTGATACTCTGCCCCATATATATGTATATGTATATATATATATATATATATATGAATGACTTATACTATGAATAGTATGAATATATAGTATTTATATATATTATAATATATAAATAGTTTATAAGTGGGGATAGTCTATACTATGTGAATAGTCTATATATGTGCATATAGTATAGACTATTCATTTTAACCAACAAATTAATTTATACCTCATCATTTTTGTAATATTGTATTTATGACAGAAAGTCTGTAGACCATTTTTTGTCATTAAAACCCAAGCTCTATCACTAACCTGTTGTGTAACTGTAGATTGCTTGACCACTCTAAACTTTATTCTTTTAATTATAAATATAAAAACAATATGAGGTTATATTCATAATTAAATATACCCCTCAAAATGTAAAATGTTTCATAAACATTACATGCACATGGAAACACTTAAATCAAGATTACATATCTGTAACAGTGTTTTGTGGCTTTAGAGGGAACACCAATCTGTCTAACAAGAAATCTGAACTCTAATCCCAGTTCTACCATTAATCAGCTGTTGGACTTCAGGCTAATTTCTTGGTCACTATGGTGTCTAATTTTGATTAACAACTTGAGAAGATAAGCAATCAACTAACAGACATATTTTGAGGTCAGTAAAGGCATTTTCAGAAAGGATTAACGGAGTGGAAAACATCCTTGCTGAGAATAACAAACATCTTCATCAGGTGGCCTAGCTATTATGAGGTCTAAGAACAAAGTAAAGTTGCTTGATTGCCTGATTTTCAAAAGTTGAACACTTTCTAGAAGATATGTAGATTCATGTAAACACTGTCCTTAGACAAAAGCCCTGTGTACAGCAGTATCAAAGTCCTACTTTTAGCCTCTGCATGCATTAAGCATTTAAACAAATTCATTGAATTGGGGAGAGATTATTCTAATTTATTCCAATTATTTTGAAAAGGAACCACTATGTATACAAACATGCTGTTCTGCACCATTGTCACCGATATTACCTTATTACTGGTATAGCACTTTGTGCAAGTGCTACATTTTCCATCTCTAAGTGTTCCATTTGCTTTCTGGGAAAGCCATTTCAGGGTAAAATGGAAACTTAGCAACTGTCTAGTTAACAGGATCAATTTACACAGCAGGAGGTCTGGCTGAGTTGCAGAGTTTAGCATTTTGCTTAGAGGCTAGGTTTTAAGAAAGGCTAAAAATGTTTTATTTAAAAATGTTTTAGAATGTTCCACGGTCATGTTTCCTTGGATTCTTCTCTTTAAAAATCACCCAAACTTATCTGATAATTGTGATAAACTACATTCCAATGATTCCTTAAAATTTTATAATTTGTCATCCATTGCCAGGAGAAGAGTTAGAGCAGAAGAGTTTTTTTGTTTTTTGTTTGTTTTTTATTAGATATTTTCTTTATTTACATTTCAAACGCTATCCCAAAAGTTCCCTATACACTCCCCCTGTCCTGCTCCCCTACCAACCCACTCCCACTTTTTGGCTCTGGCATTCCCCTGTACTGGGGCATATAAAGTTTGCAAGACCAAGGGGCCTCTCTTACCAATGATGGCTGACTAGGCCATCTTCTGCTACATATGCAGCTAGAGACATGAGCTCTGGAGGTCCTGGTTAGTTCATATTGTTGTTCCACCTATAGGGTTGCAGACCCCTTCAGCTCCTTGAGTGCTTTCTCTAGCTCCTCCATTGGGGGCCGTGTGTTCCATCCTATAGATGACTGTGAGCATCCACTTCAGTATTTGACAGGCACTGGCATAGGCGCACAAGAGACAGCTATACCAGGGTCCTTTCAACAAAATCTGGCAGGCATATGAAATAGTGTCTGGGTTTGGTGGCTGATTATGGGATGGATCCTCAGGTGGGGTAGTCTCTGGATGGTCCATCCTTTCATCTTAGCTCCAAACTTTGTTTCTGAAACTCCTTCCATGGATATTTTGTTCCCTATTCTAAGGAGGAATGAAGTATCCACATGTTGGTCTTCATTCTTCTTGATTTTCTTGTGTTTTGCACATTGTATCTTGGGTATTCTACATTTCTGGGCTAATATCCATTTATCAGTGAGAGAATATCAAGTGACTTCTTTTGTGATTGGGTTATCTCATTAAGGATGATATCCTTCAGATACAACCATTTGCCCAAGAATTTCATAAAGTAATTGTTTTTAATAGCTGAGTAGTACTCCATTGCATAAATGTACCACATTTTCTGGTTCCATTCTTCTGTTGAGGGACATATGGATTCTTTCCAGGTTCTAGCTATTATAAATAAGGCTGTTATGAACATAGTGGAGCGATTATCCTTATTATCAGTTGGAACATCTGAGTATATGCCCAGGAGAGGTATTGCTGGATCTTCCAGCAGTATTATGCAGAATTTTCTGAAAAACCACCAGACTGATTTCCAGAGTGGTTGTACAAGCTTGCAATCCCCCCAGCAATGGAGGAGTGTTTCTCTTTCTCCACATCATTGCCAGCATCTGCTGTCACCTGAATTTTTGATCTTAGCCATTCTGACTGGTGTGAGGTGGAATCTCAAGGTTGCTTTGATTTGCATTTCCCTGATGATTAAGGATGAGGAACATCTTTTCAGGTGCTTCTCAGCCCTTCCGTATTCCTTAGTTGAGAATTCTTTGTTTAGCTCTGTACCCCATTTTTTGTTTTATTCCCATCTTTTTCTTTATTAGGTATTTTCCTCATATACATTTCCAATGCTATCCCAAAAGTCCCCCATACCCTCCCCCCCCCACCCCGCTACCCACCCACTCCCACTTTTTGGCCCTGGCATTCCCTTGTACTGGGGCATAAAAAGTTTGCAAGTCCAATGGGCCTCTCTTTCCAGTGATGGCCGACTAGGCCATCTTTTGATACATATGGATCTAGAGTCAAGAGCTCCAGGGTACTGGTTAGTTCATAATGTTGTTCCACCTATAGGGTTGCAGATCCCTTTAGCTCCTTGGGTATTTTCTCTAGCTCCTCCATTGGGGGCCCTGTGATCCATCCAATAGCTGACTGTGAACATGCACTTATGTGTTTGCTAGGCCCTGGCATAGTCTCACTAGAGACAGCTATATCAGGGTCCTATCAGCACAATCTTCCTAGTGTATGCAATGGTGTCAGCGTTTGGAGGCTGATTATGGGATGGATCCCTGGATATGGCAGTCTCTAGATGGTCCGTCCTTTTGTCTCAGCTCCAAACTTTGTCTTTGTAACTCCTTCCATGGGTGTTTTGTTCCCAATTCTAAGAAGGGGCAAAGTGTCCACACTTTGGTCTTCGTTCTTCTTGAGTTTCATGTGTTTTGCAAATTGTAACTTATATCTTGGGTATTCTAAGTTTCTGGGCTAATATTAATATCCACTTATCAGTGAGTACATATCATGTGAGCTCTTTTGTGATTGGGTTACCTCACTCAGGATAATGCCCTCCAGGTCCATCCATTTGACTAGGAATTTCATAAATTCATTCTTTTTAATAGCTGAGTAGTACTCCAATGTGTAAATGTACCACATTTTTTGTATCCATTCCTCTGTTGAGGGGCATCTGGGTTCTTTCCAGCTTCTGGCTATTATAAATAAGGCTGCTATGAACATAGTGGAGCATGTGTCCTTCTTGCTGGTTGGGACATCTTCTGGATATATGCCCAGGAGAGGTATTGCTGGATCCTCCGGTAGTACCATGTCCAATTTTCTGAGCAACCATCAGACTGATTTCCAGAGTGATTGTACAAGCTTGCAAAGCCTCAAAGATATTGGCACAGGGGAAAAATTCCTGAATAGAACAGCAATGGCTTGTGCTGTAAGATCAAGAATTGACAAATGGAACCTCATGAAACTGCAAAGGTTCTGTAAGGCAAAAGACACCATCAATAGGACAAAAAGGCCTCCAACAATTTGGGAAAGGATCTTTACCTATCCTAAATCAGATAGAGGACGAATATGCAATATATTTAAAGAACTCAAGAAGGTGGACTCCAGAAAATCAAATAAACCCATTAAAAAATGGGGCTCATAGCTAAACAAAGAATTTTCACCTGAGGAATTCCAAATGGCTGAGAAGCACTTGAAAAAATGTTCAGCATCCTTAATCATCAAGGAAATGCAAATCAAAACAACCCTGAGATTCCATCTCACACCAATCAGAATGGCTAAGATCAAAAATTCAGGTGACAGCAGATGCTGGCAAGGATGTGGTGAAAGAGGAACACTCCTCCACTGTTGGTGGGATTGCAAGCTTGTACAACCACTCTGGAAATCAGTCTGGCGGTTTCTCAGAAAATTGGACATGGCACTACCGGAGGATCCCATTTTTCTTAATGGGGTTATTTTAATTTCTGGAGTCTAACTTCTTGAGCCCTTTGTATATATTGGATATTACTTCCCTATCAGATTTGGGACTGTAAAAAATCATTTCCAAACCTGTTAGTGGTCTTTTTGTCTTATTGACAGTGTCTTTTGCCTTACAGAATCCTTGTAATTTTATGAGGTCCCATTTATCAATACTTGATCACACAGCACAAGCCATTGCTGTTCTCTTTAGGAATTTTCCCCCTGTGCCAATATCTTAAAGGTTTTTCCCACTTTATCCTCTATAAATTTCAGTGTCTCTGTTTTTTTGTGGAGATCTTTGATCCACTTAGACTTGAGCTTTGTACAAGGAGATAAGAATGGATCAATTTGCATTCTTCTACAAGATACCTGCCAGTTTTGTCAGCACCATTTGTTGAAAATGCTGTCTTTTTTTTCACTATGGTTCTAGCTCCTTTGTCAAAGATCAAGTGACTATAGGTGTGAGGATTAATTTCTGGGTTGTCAGTTCTATTCCACTGATCTACATTTCTGTCTTTGTACCAGTACCATGCAGTTTGTATCACAATTGCTCTATAGTATAGTTTGAGGTCATGCATGGTGATTCCACCAGAGGTTCTTTTATTGTTGAGAATAGTTTTTGCTAGCCTAGGTTTTTTGTTATTCTAGATGAATTTGAATATTGCTCTTTCTAACTTGGTGAAGAATTGAGGTGGAATTTTGGTGAGGATCAAATTGAATCTGCAGATTGCTTTCGGCAAGACAGACATTTTGACTATATTAAACCTGCCAATCCATGAGCATGGGAGATCTTTCCATCTTCTGAGATCTCCAATTTCTTTCTTCAGAGACTTGAAGTCCTTATTATACAGTTCTTTCACTTCCTTAGTTTAGAATAACACCAAGGTATTTTATATTATTTGAGACTTCTGTGAAGGGTGTTGTTTCCCTAAATTCTTTCTCAGCCCATTTATCCTTTGTGTAGAGAAAGCCAGTGATTTGTTTAAGTTAATTCTATATCCATCTACTGCACTGAACCTGTTTATCAGGTTTAGGAATTCTCTGGTGGAATTTTTAGGGTCACTTATATATACTATCATATCATCTGCAAATAGTGATATTTTGACTTCCTCCTTTCCAATTTGTATCCCATTGATCTCCTTTTGTTTTTGAATTGCTCTGGCTAGGATTTCAAGTCCTATATTGAATACGTAGGGAGAAAGGGGGCAGCCTTGTCTAGTCCCTGTTTTTATTGGGATTGCTTCCAGCTTCTCTCCATTTACTTTGATGTTGGCTACTGGTTTGCTGTATATTGCTTTTATTATGTTTAGGTAAGGGCCTTGAATTCCTGATCTTTGCAAGACTTTTATCATGAAGGGGTATTGGACTTTGTCAAATGATTTCTCAGCATCTAAGAAGATGATCATGTAGTTTTTGTCTTTGAGTTTGTTTATATAGTGGATTACCTTGATAGATTTCTGTATATTAAACCATCCCTGCATCTCTGGGATGAAGCCTACTTAGTTATGATGGATGATTGTTTTGATGTGTTCTTGGATTTGGTTTGCAACAGTTTTATTGAGATTGTTTGCATTGATAAGGGAAATCTGTCTGAAGTTCTCTTTCTTTGTTGGATCTTTGCTTTTTCAAGGGTGTAGTTTCAGTCCTTGTGTTGGTGTTTTCCCTTTATTATCCTTTGAAGGGCTGGATTCGTGGAAAGATATTGTGTGAAATTGGTTTTGTCATGGAATACTTTGCTTTCTTCATCTATGGTAATTGAGAGTTTTGTTGGGTATTATAGCCTGTGCTGGCATTTGTGTTCTCTTAGTGTCTGTATACCATCTGTCCAGGATTTTCTGGCTTTCATAGTCTCTGGTGAGATGTCTGGTATAATTCTAATAGGCCTACCTTTATATGTTACTTGATTTTTTTTCCCTCAGTGCTTTTAATATTCTATCTTTATTTAGTGCATTTGTTGTTCTGATTATTACGTGTTGGGAGGAATTTTTTCTGGTCCAGTCTATTTGGAGTTCTGTAGGCTACTTATATGTTCATGGGCATCTCTTTCTTTAGATTGGTGAAGTTTTCTTCTATACTTTTTTGAAGATATTTGCGGCCCTTTAAGCTAATAATTTTCATTCTCATCTATTCCTACTATCTGTAAGTTTGGTCTTCTCATTGTGTCCTGGATTTCCTGGATGTTTTGAGTTTAGGATCTTTTTGCATTTTTCACTTTCTATGATTTTTGTGCTCATGTTCTCTATGGAATCTTCTGCACCTGAGATTCTCCCTTCTCTTGTATTCTGTTGCTGATGCTCACATCTATGGTTCCTGATTTCTCTCCTAAGGTTTCTATCTCCAGAGTTGTTTCACTTTTGGTTTCCTTTATTGTTTCTACTTCCATTTTTAGGTCTTGGATGGTTTTGTTCAATTCCATCACCTGTTTTGTTGTGTTTTCCTGTAATTCTTTAAGGGATTTTTGTGTTTCCTCTTTAAGGATTTCTGCCTGTTTAGCATTGTTCTCCTGTATCTCTTTAAGTGAGTTATTAATGCCCTTCTTAAAGTCCTCTACCAATATCATAAATTATGATTTTAAATCTGAATCTAAAACAGGTGTGTTGGTGTATTCAGAACTGGCTGAGGTGGGAGTGCTGTGTTCTAATGATGGTGAGTGGTATTGGTTTCTGTTGGTAAGATTCTTACGTTTGCCTTTTGCCATCTGATAATCTCTGGTGTTAGTTGTTATAGTTGTCTCTGACTGGAGCTTGTTCCTCCTGTGATTCTGTTAGCCTCTGTCAGCATTCTTGGGAGTCCAGTGCTCTACTGAGTCTCAGTGGTCAGAGTGCCCTCTGCAGGCAACATGCACAGAGGTCTGGCATTCAGACCTGCCTCCTGGCTGAAGATGAAGACCCTAAACAGAGCCTGACCCAGAAGATATGTTGCCTCTGCAGTCTGCATGCTCACCTTCACAGATTGGTCTATGAGGGTCCTTGGACACAAGATGGCTCCCTCACCTGCTCTGGTGATCAGATTCCTCCCTAGTGTCCACTTCTCCTTAGTGGGGTAGTTGGCTGGATGTCTGGAGCCCTAAACTGGGTCTGTCCCAGAAGCTGTGTCACTTCTTGCTCTCCCTCCCCAGTTGGAAGAGATTTTTTTCTTCTCAAAAGTATCATGCCTAACATATACTGTCTGAAATGATTATATCTTTGACACAGGGTACATTGATGACCTTTTTGAAACTATATATTATACAAAATATTATAAACTCCATTGAGGAAATAATAGCATACAATAAAAATTCGCAGGACACATGCAATTCTGTCTGAAGGCAGATTGCATTGATTTCTGGTATTAATTTGCTCACTTTTAATTGAGTGCAAAAGTACCTATGGTTAATGTAACTGGTTTGAAAAGAGCTCAACTACCCGTGGAAAAAATTGATTAAGAGCATTGCAATGCTTATATGTGTATTTTACAAACGATATATGTCTAACACACCACTTTCCACAAGGCTCAGAAAAAAATGTAACATGTAGAGGTGGTGGATAACTTCCAGGTAACTGTTTTCCAGACACAGCAAAGGCAGTTGCACATATGAACCCTACAGCAATTTTTAAAAGCCAGACAAAATTCTAGGCATTTTAAGGTGCTGGAAGAAGAAGAGTGAATATTTGTTAATGGTGTGATCAACCTTGGTAGGTCAACCATACTCCAGAGTAGGACCCACTTCTAATAGTATTTAGGCAGTACAAATTGGACTCAATTATTTAAAAAAAAGACTTGAACTTGGGTAAGTAGAAAAGTGAAGGCGAGTGGGGTGAATATGGAAGGGGAGGGGTGGTGAATCTGATCAAAATACTTAGTACAGGGCTGGCAATATGGTCAGTAGTTAAGAGCACTGACTGCTCTTCCAAAGGTCATGAGTTCAAATTCCAGCAACCACATGGTGGCTAACAACCATCTGTAATGAGATCTGATGCCCTCTTCTGGTGAGTGTGAAGACAACTACAGTGTACTTATATATATTAAATAAATAAATCTAAAAAAAAAAAAAAAACAGCTTTTTAAAAAGAAATAAGTTAAAAAACAAAATACGATTGGATAGGTGTCTGTCCGGACCGGGAGGGAATTGCCAGAGCATCTGCGGGAGACATCATGGTTCCCGGACTCCACTGAGGCTACTCTGCACAGGTGAGAGTGTGAACTACCGAATCTAACAGCTTCTGGGTCTAGCAGGAGCCACAGAGCTTCTGAGGCAGCCCCCTTTTTGGTCTCCAGACATCCAGGAACCTTCCCTGACAGAGGATAGGTGTTTGCTCAGCCCGGGAGGGCTTTGCCAGAGCATCTGCAGGAAACATCTTGGTTTCCGGACTCCACTGAGACCAGTCTGCACAGACATCTGACCACCTTCCCTGCCAGAGGATAGGTGTGTGCCCAGCCTGGGAGGACTTTACCAGAGCATCCGCAGGAGACATCTTGGTTCCTGGACTCCACTGAGATCAGTCTGCACAGACATCCGGGCACCTTCCCTAACAGAGAAGAGGTGTCAGGCTTAGTGCGAGAGGTAATGGCCAGAGCATCTGCAGGAGACATCTTGGTTCCGGGACTCCACCGAGACTAGTCTGCACAGGTGAGAGTATGAACTACAGAAGCTAACAGCTTCTGGGACAGGTCCTGTTTCGGGCATTCATCTTCTGCCAGGGGGCAAGTCTGAACGCCAGATATCTGTGCACCTTCCCTGAAAGAGGAGAGCCTGCCTTCAGAGAGTGCTCTGACCACTGAAACTCAGGAGAGAGCTAGTCTCCCAGGTCTGTTGATATAGAATAACAAAATCACAAGAGGAACAAGCTCTAACCAGAGACAACTATAACAACTGACTACAGAGCTTACCAGATGGCAAAAGGCAGATATAAGAATCTTACCAACAGAAACCAAGACCACCCACCATCATCAGAACCGAGCACCCCCACCTCAGTCAGTTCAGGGCACCCCAACAAACCCGAAAACCTAGACCCTGATTTAAAGGATATCTCATGATGATGGTAGAAGACATCAAGAAGGCCTTTAATAACTCACTTAAAGAAATACAGGAGAACACTGCTAAAGAGTTACAAGTCCATAAAGAAAATGAGAAGAACACAACCAAACAGGTGATGGAAATGAACAAAACCATACTAGACCAGAAAGGGAAGTAGACACAATAAAGAAAACCCAAAGTAAGACAACAGTGGAGATAAAAACCCTAGGAAAGAAATCTGGAATCATAGATGAGAACATAAGCAACAGAATACAAGAGATGGAAGAGAGAATCTCAGGTGCAGAAGATTCCATAGAGAACATTGGCACAACAATCAAAGAAAATGCAAAATGCAAAATGATCCTAACTCGAAATATCCAGGAAATCCAGAGCACAATGAGAAGATCAAACCTACGGATAATAGGAGTAGATGAGAATGACAATTTTCAACTCAAATTGCCAGCAAATATCTTCAACAAAATTATAGAAGAAAACTTCCCAAACCTAAAGAAAGAGATGCCCATGACATACAAGTAGCCTACAGAACTCCAAATAGACTGGACCAAAAAAGAAATTCCTCCTAACACATAATAATTAGAACAATAAATGCACTAAATAAAGAGAGAATATTAAAAGCATTAAGGGAAAAAGGTCAAGTAACATATGAAGGCAGGTCTATTAGAATTACACCAGATTTTTCACCAGAGACTAGGAAAGCCAGAAGATCCTGAACAGATGTTATACAGACACTAACAGAGCACAAATGCCAGCCCAGGCTACAATACCCAGCCAAACTTTCAATTACCATAGATGGAGAAATGAATGTATTCCATGACAGAACCAAATTCACACATAATCTTTCCACGAATCCAGCCCTTCAAAGGATAATAACAGAAAAAAAAAAACAAAAACAAAAACAACAACAAAAAAAAAACAATACAAGAACAGAAACCACGTCCTAGAAAAAGGAAGAAATTAATCCTTCAACAAACCTAAAAGAAGACAGACACAAGAACACAATGCCAACTTTAACAACAAAAATAATAGGAAGCAACAATTACTTTTCCTTGATATCTCTTAATTTCAATGGACTCAACTCCCCAATAAAAAGACATAGACTAACAGACTGGCTACACAAACAGGACCCAACATTTTGCTGCTTACAGGAAACACATCTCAGGGAAAAAGACAGACAAGACCTCAGAATGAAAGCCTAGAAAACAATTTTCCAAGCAAATGGTCTGAAGAAACAAGCTGGAGTAGCCATTCTAATATCTAAAAAATCGACTTCCAACCCAAAGTCATCAAAAAAGACAAGGACGGGCACTTCATACTCATCAAAAGTAAAATCATGAAAATATTGAAAATGCCCCATGCATCCTATAAATCACCATGGACTAATGTTGATCTTCAATAAAAACATAAATAATAGAAAGCCATCATTCATGTGGAAACTGAATAAAACTCTTCTCAATGCTAGCTTGGTCAAAGAAGGAATAAAGAAAGAAATTAAGGACTTTTTAGAGTTTAATGAAAATGAAGCTACAACATACCCAAACTTATGGGACACAATGAAAGGATTTCGAAGAGGAAAACTCATAGCTCTGAGTGCCTCCAAAAAGAAACTAGAGAGAGCACACACTAGCAGCTTGACAACATACCTAAAAGCTCTATAAGAAAAGGAAACAAATTCACTCAAGAGGAGTAGACAGCAGGAAATAATCAAACTCAAGGGTGAAATCAACCAAGTGGAAACAAGAAGAACTATTCAAAGAATCAACCAAATGAGGAGCTGGTTCTTTGAGAAAATCAACAAGAGAGATAAACCCTTAGCCAGACTCACTAGAGGGCACAGGGAAAGCATCCTAATTAACAAAATCAGAAATGAAAACGGAGACATAACAACAAATCCTGAAGAAATCCAAAACACCATCAGATCCTCCTACAAAAGGCTATACTCAACAAAACTGGAGAACCTGGATGAAATGGACGAGTTTCTAGATAGATACGAGGTACCAAAATTAAATCAAGATCAGGTTAATGACCTAAACAGTCCTATATCCCCTAAAGAAATAGAAGCAGTCATAAATAGGCTCGCAACCAAAAAAAAAAGCCCAGGACCAGATGGGTTTAGTGTAGAGTTCTATCAGACCTTCAAAGAAGATCTAATCCCAGATCTTCACAAAATATTCCACAAAATAGAAGCAGAAGGTACACTATCACACTCATTCTATGAAGCCACAATTACTCTGATACCTAAACCACAAAAAGTCCCAACAATGATAGAGAATTTCAGACCAACTTCCCTTATGAGTATCGATGCAAAAATACCAAATCCAAGAACACATCAAAACAATCATCCATCATGATCAAGTAGGTTTCATCCCAGGGATGCAGGGATGGTTCAATATACGGAAATCCATCAACATAATCCAGTATATAAAGAAACTCAAAGACAAAAACCACATGATCATCTCATTAGATGCAGAGAAAGCATTTGACAAAATCCAACACCCATACATGATAGAAGCCTTGGAAAGATCAGGAATTCAAGCTCCATACCTAACCATGATAAAAGCAATCTTCAGCAAACCAGTAGCCAATATCAAAATAAATGGTGAAAAGCTGGAAGAAATCCCAGTAAAATCATGGACTAGACAAGCTGTCCATTTTCTCCCTACATATACAACATTGTACTTAAAGTCCTAGCCAGAGCAATTCGACAACAAAAGGAGATCAAGGGGATACAAATTGGAAAGGAAGAAGTCAAAATATCACTTTTTGCAGGTGATATTATAGTACATATAAGTGACCCTAAAAATTGCATCAGAGAATGCCTAAGCCTGATAAACAGCTTCAATGAAGTAGCTGGATATAAAATTAACTCAAACAAGTCAATGGCTTTTCTGTACATGAAGGACAAACAGGCTGAGAAAGAAATTAGGGAAACAACACCCTTCTAAATAGTCAGAAATAATATAAAACACCTTGGCGTGACTCTAACTAAGAAAGTGAAAGATCTCTATGATAAGAACTTCAAGTCTCCGAAGAAAAAAATTAAAGAAGATCTCAGAAGATGGAAAGATCTCCCATGCTCATGGATTGGCAGGATCAACATTGTAAAAATGGCTATCTTGCCAAAAGCAATCTACAGATTCAATGCAATCCCCATCAAAATTCCAAATCAATTCTTCAAGGAATTAGAAAGGGCAATCTGTAAATTCATCTGGAGTAACAAAATACCTAGGATATCAAAAACTGTGCTCAAGGATTAAAAAAAAAAAAAACCTCCAGTGGAATCACCATGCCTGACCTAAAGCTGTACTACAGAGCAATTGTGATAAAAACTGCATGGTACTGGTATAGTGACATACAAGTAGACCAGTGGAATAGAATTGAAGACCCAGAAATGAACCCACACACCTATGGTCACCTGATCTTTGACAAGGGAGCAAAAACTGTCCAGTGGAAAAAAGACAGCATTTTCAACAAATGGTGCTGGCACAACTGGCATTTATCATGTAGAAGAATACGAATTGATCCATTCCTATCTCCTTGTACTAAGGTCAAATCTAAGTGGATTAAGGAACTCTTCATAACATCAGAGACACTGAAACTTTTAGAAGAGAAAGTAGGGAGAAGCCTCGAAGATATGGGTACAGGGGGAAAATCCCTGAACAGGAAAGCAATGGCTTGTGCTGTAAGATCTAGAATAGATAAATGGGACCTCATAATGTTGCAAAGTTTCTGCAAGGCAAAAGACACTGTCAATAAGACAAAAAGGCTACCAACAGATTGGTAAAGGATCTTTACCTATCCTAAATCAGATAGGGGACTAATATCCAATATATATAAAAACTCAAAAAGGTAGATTCCAGAAAATCTAATAACCCCATTAAAAAAATGGGGCTGAGATCTAAACAAAGAATTCTCACCTGAGGAATACCGAATGGCTGAGAAACACCTGAAAAAAAATGTTCAACATCCTTAATCATCAGGGAAATGCAGATCAAAACAACCCTGAGATTCCACCTCACACCAATCAGAATGGCTAAGATCAAAAATTCAGGTGACTGCAGATACTGGCTAGGATGTGGAGAAAGAGGAACACTCCTCTATTTTTGGTGTGATTTTAAGCTTGTACAACCACTCTGGAAATCGTTCTGGTGGTTACTCAGAAAACTGTACATAGTACTACCAGAGGATCCTGCAATACCTCTCCTAGGCATATATGCAGAAGATGATCCAACCGGTAAGAAGGACACATGCTCCAATATGTTCATAGCAGCCTTATTTATAATAGTCAGAAGCTGGAAAGAACCCAGATGCCCCTCAACGGAGGAATGGATGCAGAAAATGTGGTACATTTACACAATGGAGTACTATTCTGCTATTAAATGCAATGAATTTATGAAATTCCTAGGCAAATGGATAGATCTGGAGGGCATCATTCTGAGTGAGGTAACCCAATCACAAAAGAACTCACATGATATGTACTCACTGATAAGTGGATATTAGCTCAGAAACTTTAATACCCAGGACATAAGATACAATTTGCTAAACACATGAAACTCAAGAAGAAGGAAGAACAAAGTGTAGACATTTTGCCCTTTCTTAGATTTGGGAACAAAACACCCATGGAAGGTGTTACAGAGACAAAGTTTAGAGTTGAGATGAAAGGATGGTCCATCTAGAGACTGCCATATCCAGGGATCCATCCCATAATCAGCTTCCAAAAGCTGACACCATTGCATACACTAGCAAGATTTTGCTGAAAGAACCCAGATATAGCTGTCTCTTGTGAGACTATGCCAGGGCCTAACAAACACAAGAAGTGGATGCTCACAGTCAGCTATTGGATGAATCACAGTGCCCCCAATGGAGGAGCTAGAGAAAGTAACCAAGGTGCTAAAGGGATCTGCAACCCTATAGGTGGAACAACATTATGAACTGACCAGTACCCCTTGGAGCTCGTGTCTCTAGCTGCATATGTATCAGAAGATGGCCTAGTAGGCCATCAGTGGAAAAAGAGGCCCATTGGTCGTGCAAACTTTATATGCCTCAGTACAGGGGAACTCCAGGGCCAAGAAGTGGGAGTGGGTGGTTGGGGGAGTAGGTGGGGGAGTGTCTGGGGGACTTTTGGTATAGCATTGGAAATGTAAATAAAATAAATACCTAAAACAAAAAAGAAGTGAAGTCTCATAAAATTAAATTGGAAGATCTAGAGAGTTCAAAAAATACATTGTACAAAATTCTAAAAATTAATAAAAAGTATTTTTAAAAGTTAAAATGAAATTTTAACAGGATTCATATCATGAAAATAAACTAGAATAAAAGATAAAATATATATTGTTTGTGCTCTTTTTTAGCAGTATAATATAATAAGAATTGTTTTGTCATAGAAAGACTAGAATTTGTATTTATGAAAGAAAATACCTGCAAAGATCTGTAAGAGAATAATAGTAGTGTTCCAGCAAAAGAAGAAGTCACAATAATGAAGACACCTATTATATATTACTCATTTTATTTTAAACATGGAACTGACAGCTACAATTTATAAAGAACTACAAAAATTCAAATCACTCCATTAATATTTGGGTTAGTGAACTGAATGGATAGTGACCAAATACTTTTTGAAAATGTGTTCAGAATGCTTAGGCACAAGGGAAATGCAAATTAAAATTGCTTTGAGATTTTATTACACCATGATTATAACAGCTAGCATCAAGAAAAAAATAAAAAATACTAGTGTGGATATGAATCTTTTTTTAATTTATTTTTTGTTAGGTATTTTCCTCGTTTACATTTGCAATACTATCCCAAAAGTCCCCCATATCCACGCCCCCAATCCCCTACCCACCCATTCCCATTCTTTTGACCCTGGCATTCCCCTGTATTAGGGCATATAAAGTTTGCAAGTCCAATGGGCCTCTCTTTCCAGTGATGGCCGACTAGGCCATCTTTTGATACATATGCTCTGGGGTACTGGTTAGTTCATAATGTTGTTCCACCTATAGGGTGGCAGATCCCTTTAGCTCCTTGGGTACTTTCTCTAGCTCCTCCATTGGGGGCCCTGTGTTCCATCCAATAGCTGACTGTGAGTATCCACTTCTATATTTGACAGGCACTGGCATAGCCTCACAAGAGACAGCTATATCAGGGTCCTTTCAGCAAAATCTTGCTGGCATATGCAATGGTGTAGCCCAGAAACTTAGCATACCCAAGATACAAGATACAAGTTGCAAAACACATGAAACTCAAGAAGAACGAAGAACAAAGTGTGAACACTTTGCCTCTTCTTAGAATTGGGAACAAAACACCCAAGGAAGGAGTTACAGAGACAAAGTTTGGAGCTGAGATGAAAGGATAGTCCATCTAGAGACTGCCACACCTGGGGATCCATCCCATGTATTATTATTATCCGTGTTAACTTCACAGATGAATCCTATGTTGTACAACATAGATATTTTCTATCCATATTCACTGCTAAGAAATGGAATCTTCCTAAATGTCCATCCGTAGACTAATTAAAATGAAAATGTGATACATATACATAATGAAAATTTATTCAGTGGTAAAGAAAAATGAAACCATGACATTTTCCAGAACTGAGCACCATTATGTTAGCAAAACGAAGTAGAGCTAGCAAGGTAAATACTGTGAATTTTCTCCCATAAAAATATCTATGTTTAAATTTGTATGTGCACGTGTGTATGTCAGGAATGTAGAAAAGAGACTTTGAAAGAGGAGAAACAGATCTTGATGGGGGAAGGAAGGTAAAAGCAACAGTAGTGGAATACATGTAATATGAAGGAGAATGGAGACTATTCCTGGGTAGAGTAGAAAACAGTAAGAAAGGAGGGAGGATGATGAATGGAACCAATGCATATATACATATACCCAGACACATGTGCTTGCACATACACATATACATATATGTGTATATATGAATATACCAAAATAAAACCCATAATTTGAATGCTAACTTTGAAAATTGACTGGTAGAACTTTCTACAGGCACCCAGCCATTCCACATAGCTAGATCTGGTAAAAAGCTCATCTCTCCCTAGACTCTGCTCATTCCACTTCAGAACCCCCCCGCAGATACTCAGCTACTCCATCAGCCAGACATAGTAAAATGCCTGATCCCCTCATCCCTGCCCTCTCAAAACTCACCCAAGCTGCCGGACTAATCATGCTACCTTAAGACTTCAGCTCAATGGGCTAAAAACCATACCAAAAGACACAATTAGCAACCTATCACCAGATGACCAAGTCCTTTCACAACAACACAAGACAAGTAATCCCAACAAACAAACAAAATACTGAAGACAATATGCCCTCCCCTGCTTCCAAATGGCCAGCCCCATAATAGTTTTCCCCAATGAGAACAACTAATATGGAATTCAATGGATACAGAATTCAAAAGAACTGTTATAACCATGCTCAAAAAACTGAAAAGGGAAATAAAACCCTAAATGAACTTAAAGATCACTGGAATGAATGCCTGATTGAAGTCTAAGAATAAATGAATAAATGGCTGAATGAAATAATGTCAATTCAGGATATGCAAATTAAATTCAATAAATAGAAATAGTGAAGAAAGAAACACGAAGGTAAAAATGAAGTTTTCAATAAGTCTAATAAATAGCTCACTGTGAAACATCATGTAACAGAATGGAGCACAGACAAATTGACATATCAGGATTTGAGGACAAGGTAGAGGAATTGGACCATTATATTTTTCAGTGATTATTTTTATTTTTATTTACTTTTTTTAGTGAACCTGAGTTGGAAATTTTATTAAAGGTTTTATATACAGACTTAGGTATAAGAGTAAAGAATTAAAAATGTACTTGGATGACAAGAAGAGATATAAGCCACAAATGTAAGCATAAACTTTTCAAGAGTAAACAATTGATTGTCTTAATAATATACATATAAATATACATTCTTTCTCCCTTTCTCTGTCTCTCCTGTCTATGTCTCTGACTCTCTTTCTCAGTGACCCTCAAGTTACATCTGTAAACAAAAATTCCTGAAGAGAAGGAATCTGCAGAGACTGATTGGCTGATGAGAATTTTTGTACTGAGGAGAGATTAGAATGTTAGTTTCAGGGGCTAATTATCTTATGTTGGGCTAAAGTCTAGCTCTCCAGAACATCCATTCCTTGCTCCTGCTTGTTTCATAGCTAATATATGTGACAATAGAAAAAAGCCATCATAGTCTATTATTTTTTTATAAATTTTGTAACAGGGGAATATGCAGGAATTATGGGATGCCATGAAAACACCAAATCTACAAATAATTGGTGTAGAAGGAGAATAATCCCAGATTAACCACATGGAAAATATATTCAATAAAATCTCAGAAACTTCCACAAATGCAGGGGCAAAGATGATTATCCACTTAGAAGAGGCTCATAGAACACTAAATAGAAAGATCCAGAAAAGACCCCCCTCATACTGTAACTAAAAAACATAATAAATGTACAGAGAGCTGCAAGAGAGAAGGCCCAAGTTATATGTAAAAGGTGGGCACATCAGAACAACAGCTGATTTCTGTTTTTTTTTTAATTTATTTTTTATATATTTTTATTAGGTATTTTACTCATTTACATTTCCAGTGCTATCCCAAAAGTCCCCCATACCCTCCCCCCCCCCACTCCCCTACCCACCCACTCCCACTTTTTGACCCTGGAATTCCCCTGTACTGGGGCATATAAAGTTTGCATGTCCAATGGGCCTCTCTTTCCAGTGATGGCTGACTAGGCCATGTTTTGATACATATGCAGCTAGAGTCAAGAGCTCCAGGGTACTGGTTAGTTCATCATGTTGTTCCACCTATAGGGTTGCAGATCCCTTTAGCTCCTTGGGTACTTTCTCTAGCTCCTCCATTGGGGGCCCTGTGATCCATCCAATAGCTGACTGTGAGCATCCACTTATGTGTTTGCTAGGCCCCAGCATAGTCTCACATGAGACAGCTATATCAGGGTCCTTTCAGCAAAATCTTGTTAGTGTATGCAATGGTGTCAGCATTTGGAGGCTGATTATGGGATGGATCCCTGGATATGGCAGTCTCTAGATGGTCCATCCTTTTGTCTCAACTCCAACAGCTGATTTCTTAATGAAAAATTAAAAGGCAGAAAAGCTTGTAGTAGCATGTTTCAAATTCTGAAAAAACACAGATGTCAATCTTAGCTAATTTAGCGAGCAGAACTTTCTGTTATAATTGAGGATGCATAAAAATGTTTCTAGAACAAAAACAAGGTAAACCAATTTATGCTCACCAAGTCTTCCCTACAGAGAAGGAGGAAACTGTTTGTACTAAGGAAAAGAAAGAACACCCAAGAAGCCACAATTAAAACATAAATGGTGGTAGGGTAACTTAGTCCAAGAAAACAAACACCCAAACTGACAAAAGCAATAAAATCATAGCAGCTAATATACCTGGCAATAATAACTCTGAATATAAATGGCCTTAATTATGCAATTAAAATTCACAAGCTAGCTGATTCGAATAGAAAAAATAAATCCTTCGTTTTGTTATTTACAAGAAACACACCTCATTTTCAAATATAGCTACTAAACGACTGAAAAAGTATCCTAAGCAAATGGAACTGGAAACAAGCAGGCACTATTATGCTAGTAACTGACTATATAGACTTCAAGTTAAAATTCATCAGAAGATCACTTCATTTTGAGACTGGAAACAATGCCAATATATTACAATTCTATCCATATATACATCAAACATGGGTGCACTCAATATTTTTAATATTTAAATTAATTTGCACTTTACTTTTTACATTTCATTTTTATTAGATATTATCTTCATTTACATTTCAAATGTTATCCTGAAAAATCCCCTACACACTTCCCCCCCCCCCAGCCTGCTCCCCAGCCCACCTACTCCCACTTCCTGACCCTGGCATTCCCCTGTACTAGGGCATATAATCTTCGCAAGACCAAGGGCCACTCTTCCCATTGATGGCCAATTAGGCCATCCTCTGCTATATATGCAACTAGAGACACAGTTCTAGGAGGTACTGATTAGTTCATATTGTTGATCTTCCTATAGGGTTGCAGACCCATTAAGATCCTTGGATATTTTCTCTAGTTCCTTCTTTAGGGGCCCTGTGTTGCATCCAATAAATTACTGTATGCATCCACTTCTGTATTTGCCAGGCATTGGCATAGCCTCACGAGAGATAGCTATATCAGGGTCCTGTCGGAAAAATCTTGCTGGAATATGAAATAGTGTCTGGGTTTGGTGGTTGTATATGGGATGGATCCCTGGGTGGGGCAGTCTCTGGATGGTCCTTTCTTCCATCTCTGTAACTCCTTTCATGGGTATTTTGTTCCCTATTCTAAGAAGGAATGAACTATCCACACTTTGGTCTTCCTTCTTCTTGAGTTTCATGTGTTTTGCAAATTGTATCTTGAGTAGTCTAAGTTTCTGAGTTAATAACCACTGATCAGTGAGTACATATCATGTGTATTCTTTTGTGATTGAATTACCTCACTCAGGATGGTATTCTCCAAATGCATCCATTTGCCAAGAATTTCATAATTCATTGTTTTCAATTGCTGAGTAGTACTCCATTGTGTAAATGTACCACATTTTATGGTTCCATTCCTCTGTGGAGGGACATAGGGGTTCTTTCCAGCACTGACTATTATAAATAAGGATGCTATGAACATATTGGAGCGTGTGTCCTTATTACAAGTTGGAACATATTCTGGGTATATGCCCAGGAGAGGTATTGCAGGATCCTCCTGTAGTACTATGTCCAATTTTCTGAGGAACCGCCAGACTGATTTCCAAAGTGGTTGTACAAGCTTGCAATCACACCAACAATGGAGAAGTGTTCCTCTTTCTCCACATCCTTGCCAGCATCTGGTGTCACCTGAATTTTTGATCTTAGCCATTCTGACGGGTGTGAGGTAGAATCTCATGGTTGTTTTGATTTGTATTTCCCTGATGATAAAGGATGTTGAATATTTTTTTCAGAAGTTTCTAAGCCATTCGGTATTCCTCAGTTGAGAATTCTTTGTTTAGTTCTGTACCCCATTTTTTAATAGGGTTATTTGGTTTTCTAGAATATATCTTAAGTTCTTTATATATATTGGATATTAGTCCCCTATCTGATTTAGGATTGGTAAAGCTCCTTTCCCAAAATGTTGGTGGCCTTTTTGTCTTATTGACAGTGTCCCTTGCATTACAGAAGCATTGCAATTTTATGAGGTCTCTTTTGTTGATTCTCAATCTTATAGAATAAGCCATTGGTGTTCTGTTCAGGAATTTTTCCCATGTGCCCATATTTTTGAGGCTTTCCCCCACTTTCTCCTCTATAAGTTTCAGTATCTCTTGTTTTATGTGCAGCTCCTTGATCCACTTAGACTTCAGCTTTGTACAAGGAGATAAGAATGGATCAATTCACATTCTTCTACATGATAACTGCCAGTTGTGCCAGCACCATTTCTTGAAAATGCTGTCTTTTTCCACTAGATAGTTTTAGCTCCCTTGTCAAAGATCAGGTGACCATAGGTGTGTGGGTTCATTTCTGGGTCTTCAATTCTATTCCATTGATCTACTTGTCTGTCGCTGGAATAGTAACATTAGTAACATACAGTTCTGTTTTTTTTTTTTTTTTTTTTTTTTTTTTTTTTTTTTTTTTTTTTTTTTTTTTTATCACAATTGCTCTTTAGTACAGCTTGAGGTCAGGCAAGGTAATTCCCCCGTACGTTATTTTATTGTTGAGAACAGTTTTTGCTATCCTAGGTTTTTTGTTATTCCATATGAATTTGCAAATTACCCTTTTTAACTCTGTGAAGAAGTGAATTGGAATTTTGATGGGGATTGAATTGAATTTGTAGATTGCTTTTTGGCAAGATAGCCATTTTTACTATACTAATCCTGCCAGTCCATGAGCATGGAAGAACTTTCCATTGTCTGGGAGTGCTGGGTTCTGATGATGTTGAGTGGTCTTGGTTTCTGTTAGTGAGATTGTTATGTTTGCCTTTTGCCATCTTCTAATCTCTGGCATTTGTATTTATAGCTGTTTCTGGCTGGAGCTTATTCTTCCTGTGATTCTGTTAGCCTCTGTCAACACTTCTGAGAATCCAACTCTCTCCTGAGTCTTATTTGTCAGAGTACTCTCAGCAGGCAAGTGCACGGAGGTCTGGAGCTCAGCTCTGCCTCCTGGTTGAAGATGAAGGCTCAAATGGGACCCTGTCCCAGAAGCTATGTCGCTTCTACTGCCTGAGTGCTTTCCTTAACAGACTGGTCTCTTTGGGACCAGGGATACAAGATGGTGTTCTCACCTGGTCCTGTGGACAGAGCCCTCCCTGGAAGTCACTTTTCCTGTGGTGGGATAAGGTACAGAAGTCTGGGTCTCATCTCTGCCTTCTGGCTGAAGATGAAGGCCCCAAAGGGACCATGTCCCAAAAGCTATGTTGCTTCTGCTGCCCACATGCTTTTCTGTACAGACTGGTCTCTTTTCTACCCGGGATACAAGATCGGGTGCACTCAGTTTTATAAAACAGATATTACTGAACATTAAGCTATGCATTCCATCACCCAATCCCCAGAAATAGAAGGTAACTTCAATACCCCATGTTCACTAATGGACAGGTCATCAGACAAAAACAGACAAACTTTGTAGATAAGTGGGATCTTAGATCAAAGGAAACCAACTGATAACTACAGAATATTTTGCCCAAACATCACAGAACACACTTTCTTCTCAGCAGTCATTGAGATCCATTTAAAATTGATCACATACTGATACTCAGAGCAAATCTCAACCATTTTAGTAAATTAGAAGTAGCTCTATGTAGTCTAACTACAATGAAATAAAAACTTGAATTTCATTACCAAAAGAACTCCAAAAAATGCAGACACTCATGGAGATTAAACAACATGCCACAGAATGATAAATGTGTCAATGAAGAAATCAAGAAAGAAATGAAATACCCCCTTTAATTAAATGAAAGCAAAAAGGTAATATAGAAAATAATCACCTTCTGCCATGTATCCTATATCATCTCCTATTCTGTCCTCTGTTCTGACTATGCTTCCTTGATTATCTCCTGCAAAGGGTCCTCCAAAGAACATCACTTTCACTGCCTTAGATCCTCTTGGAGATAAACAAGTCTGGAGATAAAGAAGTCAAGAAAGTGAAAGAACTGTTTAAGAACTTCTAGCTGTGAAAGTCACTTGCTGTATGTTCAGGAAAAGGAGAATTGCTTCACTTTAGGACTTTTAGTGCTTTTTCCAGTTATTTCAACAGAAAAGTTGGCAGGCACTTTTGAGGTGTATTTGAACCATTATAATTTTGATTCCAATCAACTACTGAACAAGATCAATGAACCACCCTAGCCAGCTCCCAGAAAAGGTGCCCTGTCAATTACTAAGTCTGCTAAAACATATCAGAGAATCCTTTTTCTAAAGGATGCTTCAGTTCATCACATCCTTCTGTGGTTCCTACTTGTTCTTTACATCTTCTGATGTAAACAGGAGGGGATTTTTAAAACAATCTTTTTGCCTAGATTCTGAACTTGCAATGCTGACTCTCCAGAGGAACAAAAGGCTGGCTTTAATAGTTGAGTATAAAGCTAATGGCCAGACATGTGCTGAGCTCTGTCCATGTTCCTGCCATGACATATAATGTGTCAGCTTGTTTGTCATTGCCTCTTGTACTTGTGTAATGACTTTTACTCCTTTCACTTTCTTTCCAAACTAAAGCTAAACTGAAATTTAGCTTTATATGAATTATGTTTCTAAACTATCCATTCAAAGTATAAAGGAAGTAAAGGATTCCCTATGAAATTCTTGCCTTTTGTATTAGTAGAACCTTCCAGAATACTCTCTTCGTTATCCTACAGTTGGAAAGTACAGACAGACTAACCCCCATATAATACTGCTTCGAGTAAATGTCTAAGATTTTTTAAGTTAATTTTATTTTATTTTTTTTAAATTTTTAATATTTTTTATTACATATTTTCCCCAACTACATTTCCAATGCTATCCCAAAAGTCCCCCATACCCTCCCCGCCACTTCCCTACCCACCCATTCCCATTTTTTTGGCCCTGGCGTTCCCCTGTAGTGGGGAATATAAAGTTTGCGTGTCCAATGGGACTCTCTTTCTTTTATCCTTGAGGTTCTTTTATCTTTGAGAAGAGTTTTTGCTATCCTAGGTTTTTTGTTATTCCAGGTGAATTTGCAGATTGCACTTTCTAATTCATTGAAGAATTTAGTTGGAATTTTGTTGGGGATTGCATTGAATCTGTAGATTGCTTTTGGCAAGATAGCCCTTTTACAATGTTGATCCTGCCAATCCATGAGCATGGGAGATCTTTCCATCTTCTGAGATCTTCTTTAATTTCTTTCTTCAGAGACTTGAAGTTTTTATCATACAGATCTTTCACTTCCTTAGTTAGAGTCACGCCAAGATATTTTATATTATTTGTGACTATTGAGAAGGGTGTTGTTTCCCTAATTTGTTTCTCAGCCTGTTTATTCTTTGTGTAGAGAAAGGCCATTGACTTGTTTGAGTTAATTTTATATCCAGCTACTTCACTGAAGCTGTTTATCAGGTTTAGGAGTTCTCTGGTGGAATTTGTAGGGTCACTTATATATACTATCATATCATCTGCAAAAAGTGATATTTTGACTTCATCTTTTCCAATTTGTATCCCCTTGATCTCCTTTTGTTGTCGAATTGCTCTGGCTAGGACTTCAAGTACAATGTTGAGTAGGTATGGAGAGAGTGGACAGCCTTGTCTAACCCCTGATTTTAGTGGGATTGCTTCAAGCTTCTCACCATTTACTTTGATGTTGGCTACTGGTTTCCTGTAGATTGCTTTTATCATGTTTAGGTATGGGCCTTGAATTCCTGATCTTTCCAAGACTTTTATCATGAATGGGTGTTGGATCTTGTCGAATGCTTTTTCTGAATCTAATGAGATGATCATGTGTTTTTTGTCTTTGAGTTTGTTTATTTACTGGATTACGTTGATGGATTTCCGTATATTAAACCATCCTTGCATCCCAGGAATAAAACCTACTTGGGCAGGATGGATGATTGCTTTAATGTGTTCTTGGATTCGGTTAGCGAGAATTTTATTGAGGATTTTTGCATCTATATTGCAAAAATTGGTCTGAAGTTCTCTATCTTTGGGGTGCTTGGTGCTTACCACAAAATATGAAAATTGTATTAACAATAAGGCAAGGCATCACCTTTAACGATAACTTGCTTCAGATATTCAATTAAAATTAGTTTAAAGTAAAATGGAAACAACATTTACTTCTCTTTAGAAGCTTTAGAGTCTAATATACCTAAAAACCTTTTGAAGATGGTGATAGTATCCCCACTAATTGGATTATTTACCAGTCTTCACCTAAGAGGTACTTACAGTTAGCTAGAAGAGAAAAATTTTGCATTTGTTTATCCTAGTAACCTTATGGCCTGAATTTTTCTAGATCGTCCCAATTTCATTTCATGTCGTTTTTCCCTATAAAGACAATTATTATGTGAATAATCCTATGGTCCGAATTTTTCTGGAAGGTCCTAATTTCATTTCATGTCATTTTTCTCAATAAAGATAATAAATATGTGAATAACTAAAAGCAAATCAGAAAAGGCCCAAGAGAAGGGCAATCCTGTAGGATGACCAGCAATATCAATTAATCTGAACCCCAGAGATCCCTCAAACACTAAACCACCAGACAGCATACACCAGCTGATATAAGGTCCCCAACATACATACAGTAGAGAACTTCCAGGTCTCTGCTCATACAGAGATGATACACCTATCCCTCAAGAGACTGGAGACACCAGGGAGTTTATAGGTCAGGTGAGGTGGAAGGTAGGGTCATCCACATGGAGATGGAGTAGGGTGGGTAGGAGGTATGGAGATGTGGAGCAGTCAGAGGGTGGATGGGGGTGGGGGTGGGGAATGGAATATGGAATGTAAAAATAAATTAAGAATAAAATAAAATGAAAAAATAAAATAAATGTTATAATGTACCTCAAAAGTTTAGAAAATGAAACCCAAGGGCAGCAGATAGGAAGAAACAGTCTAAA
Organism: Mus caroli; assembly: GCF_978045245.1. Lineage (NCBI taxonomy): Eukaryota > Metazoa > Chordata > Mammalia > Rodentia > Muridae > Mus > Mus caroli. The sequence continues at coordinate 140,101,275 of NW_028227260.1, read as the reverse complement.
CAAGGGCAAAATTAATAAAATGAATAGTAAAAAATATCAGGTTAACAAAGAATTGGTTCTTTGAAAAGATAAAACAAGACTGAGAAGCCCCTTGCCAAATTATCCAAGAGAAAAAAGAAAAGGACCAATTTATAAAATTAGAGATGCACAGAGAGACATCACAACCAAAATCAAATAAACCTATCTAGATACATTTCTAGATAGATAAACAAGAGCCATCAAATTAAAACAAGATCTAAAAGAAAGTATGACTTTATAGAATTATATGACCTACAAAAATTAAACTGAGATTAGGTAAATAATTTTAAAAAACAAGCAATGAGATTGATTGGAAAGAGAGGCCCATTGGACTTGCAAACTTTAGATGCTTCAGTACAGGGGAATGCCAGGGCCAAGAAGTGGGAGTGGGTGGGTAGGAAAGTGGGGGTGGAGGGTATGGGGAACTTTTGGGATAGCATTGGAAAAGTAAATGAAGAAAATACCTAATAAAAAAATTTAAAAAAAGAAAAAAGAAAAAAGAAAAAAGAAAAAGAAAAATCTCTCCAGACTAAAAGCTACTCAATTCCAGATGGATTCACAATAGAGTTTACCAGAGCTATAAAGCAGAACTTCAACCATTGCTTATTCTATAAAATAGAAGTAGACACAGCACTTCAACCTCCTCCTACAAAGCCAGTATTATAAAACCTGATAAAGATAAGATAAAAAGACAAAGACACAGACACAGACAAAAGACAAAGACAAAGACAAAGACAAAGACAAAGACAAAGACAAAGACAAAGACAAAGACAAAGACAAAGACAAAGACAAAGACAAAGACAAAAGACAAAGACAAAGACAAAGACAAAGACAAAGGTAGAAGAGGGGAGGGGAGGGTAGAGGAGGGGAGGGGAAGGGGAAGGGGAAGGGGAAGGGGAAGGGGAAGGGGAAGGAAAAGGGGAAGGGGAAGGAAAAGTAATTCTTGAATGCTCTGTGTAAGACTCATGGACAATACAGAAGAATCTAGGAGCCAGATGATGGAGAGAAGGAATGTGAATTATTGTCATCTGAATGTGACACAGCCATGGCAAACATGATTTCACAGGAGCTGCATCTTCCTGCACAAAATTGGATCTGTCAATAACTAATAGTGGGTCAGGGAGTGGCTTATAGTGCCCTGCATCTATTTGCTGAATTATTGCCTACTAATGGATTCTAGGAGAGGGCATTCATTCATTGTTTTTAGTTGTGCACTCACAGATGTGCTTATCAGACTCTGCAAAGAGTTCTAAACCTATGGTCATACAGGTAGCCCTGGCTAAACTCAGTAGTTCACAAAACAAAAAAGACATGAGTGTGACAAAAGGACTTATAAGAGAGAGGAGTAATTACAGGGGTAGGAAGGAAAGGAGAAAAGATGGGAACAGGTAGAGTAACCAAAATACATTACAAACATGTATAAAGACATCAAATGATAAATTTAATACAAATAATAACAAAAATTAGATTTAAAAATATAAAGATAGACAAAGAACATTTTTACTACATTGACTCTGAGAAATGAAGCCAGAAGTAGGACAGAGATTTACTCTATATCATAAACTTGTTATGCAGTGCCTTTTATAACATTATAGTGCAGTAATTTAACATCAAAACTAGTTGAATACAAACAAGTAAACCTAAGCTTCTTTTATTTTGTTAATGTTATTCCAAGGTCACATGTAGAATTTGATAGGGACCTCATTTTTATAATTCATACTCTGTATTTTAGAGTTGGAAACTTTTGACATCATTATAATTCAGCATATTAAATCTGATCATTAACCTAGCAGTAAATGCAAAATTCATTCAGCACAACTAAAGAATAAGGCAACTGTTTGATTTCACCTTAATAAGCTTTTATCTACAAGCGTTGGTATACACTCCTTCCTGTCATAAGCACCAGACTCATTCATTTTAGGAATGAGATAGATGGACAGAATTGTGAGAATGAATCTAAAGATACTAGGAAGTGTCTCTTCTATCTTTTCCTCAAGTTCTAACATTATAGACTAATGTTTTTGAATGAAGACACTGGCATTTCCTTAAATATTTATGTCCCTTTGAGAAGTGAGTGATAAAACTTAATTCCAAATAATTGGATGTGTTGATTCTTTCTGGAGAACTGGTAAAAAAGCAGATGTGTAAAAGAAGAGGAGAAACTGGGGATAGCCCCAAAAGAAAGCAAGTGCTTATGCTTACATGTATATATGTTGCACCACGTGCATGCAGTAGCTGAGGAAGTCAGGAAAAGATATTGGATCCCATAGAACTGGAGTTATAGGTGGTTGTGAGCTGCTATGTGGGTAGTAGAATATGAGACCTACAGTGACTGTTCTTAACCACTCTACCACCTTTACAGTCTCAAGAATGTCTTCTGTTATAATGAGATAAATCTTGGTGGGACCTAAATAGCTTCAGAACAGGGTTGATCACTCTTCTGCTTCTATAACCATATTGATGAGCCATTATACACCAAGAAAGCACACTTGCTTTTGTTCTAAACTCTCAGTAGCTTCTCTCCTCAGGGCCTTGCAGGAGGATCATAATTTTCCAATTTTCTCTGTACTGCTTGGAGAATCTGATGGCCAAGGCTTGGCTTGAACATAGTGTATAAATGTTAAGCATCACTGTCTATATAAAGGTAGGTCCAGATACTGGAGTCGGGGCATGAGGAAGTCCATCATTGATAGAGTTTTCTCATTTCCCATCAGAGCAACCTTTGAATTTGCTGAAGTTCTGAGAAATGGAAATTTCACCAAAAATGAGAACTTAAAGGGAAATTTTGGGGAAATAAAGTCTTTAAAGCTGGTTAACTCCCCTTTCCCAAAGAGAGTCTTCTATTTGCAGTCACACAGCCTTGTCAATCTCCCTTCCCCCAAACCAAAAAGATGATCTTCCAATAAGACAATTCTCACTTTGTCATTTCCCTGTTTAAAATCTACAATGGTGGACAGAGCAGACAGCTCGGGTAGTCATATGCCTACACCATTAACATGAGGACCTGAGCTCATTTCCCCAGCACTCATGTAAGCTAAGTATACACACACACACACACACACACACACACACACACACACACACACACACATGCACGCGCGCGCATGCAGGTCTGTAACCCACTGCTGGAAAGGAGACAGGTGTATAGCTGGGGTCTTCTTGCCAATTGGTGAATCCTAGGTTCTGTGTGAGACCATGTCTTCAAATAATAGGGCTGAAAGCAACAGAGCAAAGTATCATATGTTTTTCTTTGGTCTCCATATGCATTCGTATCGAAGTACATGTCCATAAACACACACACACACACACACACACACACAGAGAGAGAGAGAGAGAGAGAGAGAGAGAGAGAGAGAGAGAGAGAGAGAGAGAGAGAAACAGAGAAACAGAGAAACAGAAACAGAGACAGAGAGCAACAGCAGCATTTGATGGCCTTTAACAATTGTCATAGTCTCTAGGAAGGCACAAAGACTAGATAAAATTGCCTGCTTAGTTCTCTAGTTTCAGTTCCTGCTTCATCCCACATATACTGATTGCCATTGAATTTCTTGAACTTTCCTGGATAATTTTTGCAACATGTGTTTGCATTTAACATTCTTTTGACCACTGGCTCACCCATCATTTATTCTATTCCTCCTATGTGTGAGACACTGTGCTGAATGATAAACCTACTTTGATAAAGAGAACAATCCTTCATGTAGCATATAATCCAGTGAGAAAGATAAACACTGAACAATGCAAAGAATATCTAAACTAGGAAGGAGAGAGACTCCTCATTAACTTTTTGTGTGTGCATGTGTATATTAGAGGCCAGAGGACAATGTCAAGTGTCATTTTTGAAATGCCTTCCACATTATTTAGGGTCTTTCACTGGCCTGTACTAGTGAAATACACCAAGATGGCTGTCCCATGAACTTCCACCACATTGGTGTTACACATGTGTATTGTGAAACCCAAATTTTTATTTAAATATGAATTCTGGAGATCTAACTCAGGTGCCCATGCTTATAAAAGTCAAATGTGTTATTGATTGAGTGGTCTTCCTAGTCCTCATCATTAACTATTACTTTTTATGCCAGACTATAGGATATGAGACCCAACTTGTGGCAACCTGCCTTAACTACTCATGGCACATAAACTGAATATACATTTTTTGTAGACATGAGTTTAATATTTATTTGGAAGATAGAAAGTTAATAAAAAAAAAAACCATGGTAAACAATCCGGGAAGTGGTTGCATATACCTTTAATCCCAGCACTTGGGAGGCAGAGGCAAGTGGATTTCTGAGTTTGAGGCCAGCAGCCTGGTCTACAGAGTGAGTTCCAGGACAGCCAGGGCTACACAGAGAAACCCTGGCTCGAAAAACCAAAACCAACCAAACAAACAAACAAAAAACACATGGTCAACAATTTTAAAAAGACATGGACACAGAATTTCACAATGACAGTTTAGAAACTGCAAGGCCATAGAACCTTAAAAACATTCAAATCACAAAGTTCTGTCAGAAATCAATATACATTTTCATAGCACTATATAATAACTAATGTTTTTCTTAGCTAGCATCTCCATGAAATCCTAAAATATTTGTAGCGAGTGACTGATATTATGCCATTGTCATAATACTTCTGTCACCAAGTCTGAAATGTAGTAGAAATGTAAATGAAGCATAGTCACTTAATTTTATTTCAACATCCAAGCCATTATGAACAGAACATCCCATTTTAATGAGTTATAAAAGTTCTCTTTGTGGTTATGATTTGTATTGACTATCCATGGCTATAGCTTGGGTGTGTTCTTATAAAGAACATAAGCAGTAATCACTTTTCAAGATTTCTAAGAAAGGAGCATTCTAAGTAATCCTTTCATAAGAATTATGAGGTTTGGGTATAAGCAGTAAGATTACGGAAGAATGATTTGAGAATTGGAAGGAAAGAAGAGAAGAAATGAATAAGGGAAGAAATGTATAGAATAAGCCACTCTGAGCAGGGAAACCTGAGGCACAAGCTGAGTGAGCATGGCAGACCCATTAGAGCAAGCTTGCATCAGATGGCTATTTGTGTTTCAAGTGTGCACATGTCTCTGGAACTTCCTTTTTGGGGGAACCCCAACTACAGGTTCTGGGTGAGAATTTCCTTTACACCTCCAGAAACTAGTTCCTTGATGTTACTATTACTAATTTCCTGGAAAGTCATTGCTGGTATAAACTTTTTTTTCTTTCTTTTTTATTGGATATTTTCTTCATTTACATTTAAAATGCTATCCCCTAAACCCACCCCCCTGCCCTGCTCCCCTACCCACTCATTCAAACTTTCTGGCCCTGGCTTTCCCCAGTACTGGGGCATATAAAGTTTGCTAGACCCAGGGTCCTCTCTTCCCAATGATGGCCAAATAGGCCATCTTCTGCTACATATGCAGCTAGAGACACAAGCTCTGGGGGCACCGATTAGTTCATATTGTTGTTCCACTTATAGGGTTGCAGACCCCTTCAGTTCTTGGTTACATTCTCTACCTCCTATATTGGGGGCCCTGTATTCCATACTATAGATGACTGTGAGCATCCACTTCTGTATTTGCCAGGCACTGGCAAAGCCTCACTGGAGACAGCAATATCAGGGTCCCTTCAGCAAAATCTTGCTGGCATATGCAATAGTGTCTGCATTTGGTGGCTGATTATGGGATGGACACCCAGGTGGGGCAGTCTCTGGATGGTCCTTCCTTTCATCTTAGCTCTAAACTTTGTCTCTGCAACTCCTTCCATGGATATTTTATTCCCTATTCTAGGGAGGAATGAAGTATCCACGAGTTGGTCTTCCCTCTGGATTTTCTTGTGTTTTGGAAGTTGTATCGTGGGTATTCTAGGTTTCTGGCTAATATTCACTTATCAGTGAGTGCATATCAAGTGACTTCTTTTGTGATTAGGTTATCTCACTAAGGATGATGTCCTCCAGATACATCCATTTGCCCAAGAATTTCATAATTTTATTATTTTTAATAGCTGAATAGCACTCCATTGTACAAATATACCATATTTTCTGTATTTATTCCTCTGTTGAGGGACATCTGGGTTCTTTCCAGCTTCTGGCTATTATAAATAGGGCTGCTATGAACATAGTAGAGTATGTATCCTTATTACAAGTTGGAACATCTTCTGGGTATATGCCCAGGAGAGGTATTGCTGGATTTACCGGTAGTACTATGTCCAGTTTTCTGAGGAAACACCAGACTGATTTCCACAGTGGTTGTACAAGCTTGGAATACCACCAGCAATGGAGGAGTGTTCCTCTTTCTCCACATTCTCGCCAGCATCTGCTGTCACCTGAATTTTTGATCCTACCCATTTTGACTGGTGTGAGGTAGAATCTCATGGTTGTTTTGATTTGCATTTCCCTGATAATTAAGGATGTTGAACATTTTTTCAAGTGCTTCTCAGCACTTCGGTGTCCTCGGTTGAGAATTATTTAGCTCTGTACCACCTATTTTTAATGGGGTTATTTGAATTTCTGTAGTTCAGCTTCTTGAGCTCTTTGTATATATTGGATATTAGTTCCCTATCAGATTTAGGATTGGTAAAAATTCTTTCCCAATCTGTTGGTGGACTTTTTGTCTTATTGACAGTATCTTTTGACCTACAGAAGCTTTGCAATTTTATGAGGTCCCATTTATCAATTCTTGATCTTACATCACAGGCCATCATTGTTGTTCTGTTGAGGAAGGTTTTCCCCTGTGCCCATATCTTCAAGGGTTTTCCCCACTTTCTCCTCTATAAATTTCAGTGTCTCTGGTTTTGTGTAGAGTTATTTGACCCACTTAAATTTGACCTTAGTACAAGGAGATAAGAATGGATCAATTTGCATTCTTCTAAATGATAACCACCAGTTGTTACAGCACCATTTGTTGAAAATGCTCTTTTTTTCCACTGGATGGTTTTAGCTCCCTTGTTAAAGATAAAGTGACTATAGGTGTGTGGGTTCATTTCTGGATCTTCAATTCTATTCCACTGATCTACCTGTCTGTTGCTGTACCAGTACCATGCAGTTTTTATCACAATTGCTCTGTAGTACAGCTTGAGGTCAGGCAAGGTAATTCCCCCAGTTGTTATCATATTGTTGAGAACAGTTTTTGCTATGCAGGTTTTTTGTTATTCCACATGAATTTGCTAATTGTCCTTTCTAACTCAGTGAAGAATTGAGTTGGAATTTTGATGGGGATCGCATTGAATCTGTAGATTGCTTTTGGCAAGATTGCCATTGTTACTATATTAATCCTACCAATCCATGAGCATGGGAGATCTTTCCATCTTCTGAGATCTTCTTCAATTTCTTTCTTCAGAGACTTGAAGTACTAATCATACAGATCTTTCACTTCCTTAGTTAAAGTCACACCAAGGTATTTTATATTATTTGCAACTATTGTGAAGGGTGTTGTTTCCCTATTTTTCTTTCTCATCCTGTTTATCCTTTGTGTAGAGAAAGGTCACTGATTTGTTTGACTTAATTTTATATCCAGCTACTGCGCTGAAGTTGTTTATCAGCTTTAGGAGTTCTGTGGTGGAATTTTTAGGGACACTTACATATACTATCATATATTGTCTGCAAATAGTGATATTTTGTCTTCTTCCATTCCAATTTGTATCCCCTTGATCTCCTTTTTTGTCAAATTGCTATGGCTAGGACGTCAAGTATTATATTGAGTAGGTAGGGAGAAAGTGGACAGCCTTGTCTAGTTCCTGATTTTAGTGGGATTCCTTCCAACTTCTCTCCATTTAATTTAATGTTGGCTACTGGTTTGCTGTATATTGCTTTTATTAGGTTTAGGTGTGGGCCTTGAATTCCTGATCTTTCCATGACTTTTATCATGAAGGGGTGTTGGATTTTGTCAAATGCTTTCTCAGCATCTAACGAGATGATCATGTGATTTTTGTCTTTTGAGTTTGTTTATATAGTGGATTACATTGATGGATTTCCATATATTAAATCATCCCTGCATCCCTGGGATGAAACCTAGCTGGTCATGATGGATGATCATTTTGATGTGTTCTTGAATTTGGTTTGCGAGGATTTTATTGAGTATTTTTGCATCGATATTCATAAGGGAAATTGGTCTGAAGTTCTCTATCTTTGTTGGATCTTTGTGTGGTTTAGGTATCAGAGTAATTGTGGCTTCATAGAATGAATTGGGTAGAGTACCTCCTGTTTCTATTTTGTGCAATAGTTTGAGTAGAGTTGGAATTAGGTCTTCTTTGAAGGTTTGATAGAACTCTGCACTAAACCCATCTGTTCCTGGGCTTTTTTTTGGTTGGGAGACTATTGATGACTGCTTCTATTCTTTGGCAGAAATGAGACTGTTAAGATCGTTAATCTGATCCTGATTTAACTTTGGTACCTTGTATCTGTCTAGGAAGTTGTCCATTTCATCCAGGTTTTCCATTTTTGTTGAGTATAGCCTTTTGTAGTAGGATCTGATAATGTTTTGGATTTCCTCAGAATCTGTTGTTATGTCTCCCTTCTTATTTCTGATTTTGTTAATTAGGATACTGTCCTTGTGCCTTGTAGTTAGTCTGGCTAAGGGTTTATCTATCTTGTTGATTTTCTCAAAGAACCAGCTCCTGGTTTGGTTGATTCTTTGTATAGTTATTTTTGTTTCCATTTGGTTGATTTCTGCCCTGTTTGATTATTTCCTGCCATCTACTCCTCTTGGGTGAATTTGTTTCCTTTCATTCTAGAGTTTCTAGGTGTGCTGTCAGACTGTTAGTTTCTTTTTGGAAGCACTCAGGGCTATGAGTTTTCCTCTTAGGACTGCCTTCATTGTGTCCCATAAGTTTGGGTATGTTGTAGCTTCATTTTCCTTAAAGTCTAAAAAGTCTTTAATTTCTTTCTTATATCTTCCTTGACCAAGGTATCATTGAGAAGAGTGTTGTTCAATTTCCACGTGAATGTTGGCTTTCTATTATTTATGTTGTTATTGAAGATCAGCCTTGGTCCGTCGCGATTTGATAGGATGCATGGAATATTTTGTTGAAGTTATTTACTGGCCCTTTATGTTGAAAATCTTCATTCTCTTCTATACCTATTATCCTTAGGTTTGGTCTTCTCATTGTATCCTGGATTTTTTTGATGTTTTGAGTTAGGATCATTTTGCATTTTGCATTTTCTTTGATTGTTGTGTCCATGTTTTCTATGGCATCTTCTGCACCTGAGATTCTCTCTTCCATTTCTTGTATTCTGTTGCTGATGCTCACACCTATGTTTCCTGATTTCTTTCCTAGTGTTTCTATCTCCAGAATTGTCTCTTTTTGGGTTTTCTTCATTGTTTCTACTTCCATGTTTAGATCTTGGATGGTTTTGTTCAATTCCATTGCCTGTTTGGTTGTGTTTTCCTGTAATTCTTTAAGGGATTTTTGTGTTTCTTCTATCTATTTAGCAGTGTTTACCTGTAGTTCTTTAAGGACCTCTTTAGCTGTGTTCTCCTGTAATTCCTTGAGGGATTTTTCTGCTTCCTCTTTAAGGGCTTTTACCTCTTTAGCACTGTTCTCCTGTATTTCTTTAAGTGAGTTATTAATGCCCTTCTTTAAATCTTCTACCACCATCATGGAATATGATTTTAAATCTGCATCTTGCTTTTCTGGTGTGCTGGGGTATCCAGGACTCATTGTGGTGGGCGTACTGGGTTCTGATGATGCCCGGTGTTCTTAGTTTCTGTTAGTAAGATTCTTACATTTGCCTTTTGCCATCTGGAAATCTCTGGTGTTAATGATCAAACTGTCTCTGGTTGGAGCTTGTTCCTCTTGTGATTCTGTTAGCCTCAGTTAGCATTCCTGGGAGTCCAACTCTCACCTAAGTTCCAGTGGTCAGAGCACTCTCTACAGGCAAGCTCTCCTCTTGCAGGGCAGGTGTACAGCAGTCTGGAGCTCTGATCCACCTCCTAAGTTCTGGGGTCAGAACCCTCCCTGTAGGCCAACTCTCCTCTAGCAAGGAATGTACCCAGGGGTCTGGGTCTCAGCTCCACCTCCTGGCTGAGGATGAAGGTCGGAGGGGACTCTGACCAAGAAGCTCTGTTGCTTCTATCACCCACGTGCTCTCAGGTGATCAGGAGGTCCTGGGTGTGCTAGGGGTCCTGTGGTGTGGAGAGTCCTCTGGTGCCCTAGATGCCCTCTGCCGGGTCCACGCAGAAGATGGCGGGGCTGGCCCCAACCTGAATGGATCCCAGCCTCTGGTCTGGCGGGGTTCCTCCATCCCTGTTCCTGCTGGCACAAGACCCTCCACAATTCTTTGGAGCTGATGTTGTGTTCCACTCACCTATGTTCCCGAGGTGATCCCAAGGTCCTGCAGTGGGGAGAGCACTCTGGTGCCCTTAGCAGCCTCTGCTGGGCTCAGAAGGCATTGCTGGTCTATCCTGACCTTCGGTGCCTGAAAAAATGAAGACTCATTAAATTCCCAATGCAAGAAAAAATGGACAGAATTCACTTAGGAAAGTCTCAAAACCCAATCTTTCCCATCGTCTGATTTATTATAATCTCTACAGACTTGATATTGGTACTTTCTTTGGCATATTCTAGGTGAATCAGCATAAAACCAAAAGCAACTTCACTTCTAAGTTGAAAGTTAAATATGTAAAGGATGTTTTTATTTTTTTGTTTTTTTCTCTAGTATTTAAAAGCTGTTCTCAGACCTAGAATCTCAAGAGATGATACACACTTTCTGGTCTCATGGAAAGTCACACCTGTATCCTGAGGCTTGGTATCATCTCCACTTCCAGTGGAACTGTGGTTACCTATGTTTCATTATTTGCCTCAACAACTTCAGTCTTGTTTTCACTGTTGCTACTGGTAACAGTAGCTTACCTTAAGGGAACATATATTTATACTACTTATACCTGTGTGTGATGACTTGGCAAGCAGCAAACCCACTTTTGAGAATACTCTGTCCATGATTTCTTACTCTCTCATGCCAGATACTGATAATGCCTTTTGAGGCTGAAAGTGATTCTGGCATGTGGATTTAAGTTCTACACCTTAGCAAGCAAAAACAATTTGGGTTCCACCCAGAAATTCCTACTCTACAAGAAGCTGATAATCTGCTTTCATGTTAACAGAAGCTTGTATTTTAGAAGCCATGTTGAAGGCATACTTGTATGGGTTTGCAAGAAATGAGGACTCTGGCCTGAAATTTTCAGTAGATGTATAAAAGCAAGTTCATAGTTGATGCCAGTCCAGCCAGAGGATGACACATAGATAATGACTATAATAAAGTCCATGTGTCATGAATGACCCTCTTTCCACTCTCCCAAAGACAACCTTAAATGTAACTGCTTAATGACATCCTCCACACATCAGATTCATGTTACAGAAACCATAGGGACACACAAACACACACACACACACACACACACACACACACACACACATATATATATATTCACCAATTGCTTTAAAAATAAAAAAATGGAGAGGTATATAACGGAGATACAGATTAACTGAAAGCATTTTTTGAGGTTGTGAGACAGGATCTCCCTCTGTATTTGTGGCTGGGCTGGAACTTGCTACGCAGATCAGGCTGGCCTTGTACTCACAGAGTTCATCCTGATTTTGACTTCTGAGTGCTTGATCTAAGGTGTGCATCACCATACCTAGCAGTAAAGCATTTAAATATAGCTGTAAATGTAAATACCAAAAATGACACTCTGCATAATGGCTGGCTGTGACTCTCTATCTTCTCCCAGGGGAAGCCAATCTAATGATTACTGCCAATGATATTTGTCTAGGTTACCTGACTCACTTTTTTTCTAGCTCCTTTCATTTTCCTGCAAATGTCATATCATTGTTTTTAATAGGTGAGTAACACTATTGTGTAAATGCATCACATTGTCTTTATTCATTCTTTGGTTGAGGGATATCTAGGTTGTTTCCAGTTTCTGGCTATTATGAATAGAGCAGCAATGAACATGGTTAAGAAGGAAGTATCCTTGTGGTAGGATGGAAGATCCTTTGTGTATATGCCCAGATATAGTATACTTGGGTTTTGAGGCAGATTGATTCACATCTTTCTGAGGAACAGTCACACTGATTTCTATAATGACTGTAAAAGTTTGCACTCCCAGAAGTAATATAGGAGCGTTCCCCAGGTACTACAACCTCACCAGCATTAGCTACCACTTGAGTTATTAATCTTAATGATGTAAGATGAAATTTCAAAATAACTTTGATTTGCATTTCCCTATAACTAAGGAAGTTGGAAATTTCTTTGTAAACCACTTGAGATTCTTCCATGGAGAATTCCGTTTATATTTGTACCCCATTTTTAAATTGCATTGTTTTGTTTGTTGATGTCTAGTTTCTTGTGTTCTGTATATGTTTTGGATATTAGCCTTCTATGGAGTGTGGAGTTGGTGACAATCTTTTCTCATTCCTTAGCCTGCTATTTTGTCCAATTGTCAGTGTCCTTTGTCTTACAAGAGCTTTCCAGTTTCATGAGGACCCATTTATTAATTGTTGATCTTAGTGCCTGCACTATAGGTGCTCTGTTCAGAAAGTCTTTTCCTGTGTCAATGAGTTCCAAAACTATGGATATAGACATATTCACTATAAGTATGGTTTATTCTACATGCAGACATACATTTGACCAGAACCATTTGTGAAAGATACTGTCCTTTTTCCAGTGTGTATTTTTTACTTCATTTTCGAAATTTTGGTTCCTATAGATGCATGGATTAAAGCCTGGGCCTTCGATTTGATTCCATTGTTCAATGTGTCTGTTTTTAATGCAAATATCAACCATGTAGCTTTTATTACTATTGCTTTATAGTTCAGCATGAAGTCAGGGATAGAGATGCTTTCAGCAGTTCTTTTATTGTTCAGGATTGTTTGACCTGTCCTGTGATTTTTTTGTTTTTCCATATGAAGTTCAGTATTATCCTTTAAAGATCTGTGAAGAATTGAGTTGGAATTTTGATTGGGATTGAGTTGAATCTGTAATTGTCTTTGGTAGGATGGCTATTTTTTCTCATGCTTTTTCTACTGACCCATGAGCATGGGAGATATTCACATTTTCTAATATCTTCTTCGATTTCTTTCTTCAAAGACTTGAAGTATTTATAAGTCTTTCACTTGCTTGTTTAGAGTTATGCCAAGATATTTTGTTTTATTTGAGGCTATTGTGAAGAATGCTATTTTCCTTAATTTCTTCCTCAGTTCATTTGTTTGTATATAGGAGGGAAACTGATGTTGTTAAGCTCACCTTGTGTCCACACACTTCACTGAGGTGCTTACCAGCTGCAGGAGTTCCCTGGTGGATATTTGGGCAACTTATGTATACTATCATATCATCTGCAAATAATGACACTTTGACTTCTTTCGAATTTGTATACCCTTGATCTCCTTTAGGTGTTTTATTGCTCTAGATAGAATTTGAAGTACTATACTGAATAGATATGAAGAAAGTAGATACCCTTTATCATTCCTGGTTTTAGTAGAATTGCTTTGAGTTTCTCTCTGTTTATTTTGATTGGCTATGGGCTTACGTTAAATTGCATTTAATGTGTTTAGGTATGTCTCTTGTTTCCATAGTCTGCCCAGGACTTTTATTATGAAGAGGTGTTGAATTTTCAGCTTTTAAGTTATTTATTTTATTATTTAAGATTACAACAGAATTATACCATTTCTCCCTTCACTTTGCTCCCACAAAAGCTTCCCCATACCCCTCTTTGCTCTCTTTTAAATTCATGAACTCTTTATTTATTAATTGCTACATACACATGCATACATGTGTACATGTATGTATATATATATATATATTGCCCGCGCTTTTGTCCCCCCTGGTAAGAACACGCTCAGGGCAACCGGAATCTTCTGCGGCACAAGCTTTATTGCTTACCCCTTCAGGAGCCAGTGGAGAAGAGAGCCAGAGAGAGAGAGAGAGAGAGAGAGAGAGAGAGAGAGAGAGAGAGAGATCGATAGAATGGCGGAAACCCGTCCCTTTTATGGAGGACTGTCCTCCGCCTCGGACGTGTCGCTCCCTGATTGGCTGCAGCCCATTGGCCGGAGTTGTCGTCACGGGGAAGGCAGAGCACATGGGGTGGGAAACTACCCCGGCGCATGCACAGATGGTTTGATTACACGGGTGCCAGTGCCATCAGCGCCATCTTGTAATGGCGAATGTGAGGGCGGCTCCTTACATCTCCCCCTTTTCTTTTATTTAAGAGCAATAGGCCACCCATTCTAATGAGAGTGGAGATAGAGGTCAAATCCCCAGTGTGCAAAATAGGGGCTTTACACAAAACCTCCTCCCAGGCTCATCACCCGAAGGGGTCTTGGTCCGCTCCCGTGTCGTTTTTCCTGGGAGAAGGACACTTGGACACTCAACCTTCTTGAAAGATGACATGTCTCCCTAGAACAGGCTCATATATGCCGCAGAGCCCTTCTACTGCAGTGCTTAGCCGTGCAACTCTCTCGGGCTGCTGAAGCACACTCACTCTATCCCGTGCAATGAGACTAGCCTCGTGGGGTGCAAGAGCTGAGTGGCCAGCAACCTATTGCTTAAGCATAGATAACCATATATCAGGGGAAGCACCATGTTCTAGTGCTGCAAGCGCCTGGGAAATAACCACCTTGTCTCTCCTAGTTTGTGCCTTAAGCTTACAGACCAACCAGAGAAGCAACACTAATCCACAACAAAGAACAGCTCCAAATAATCCCACCCCCACCCATTCTTTAAAGAAGGAAAATGTTGAGAAGATAGTCCTTAGGTCAGGGACAGGTCCAAGTGCGTGGGGCAAGTCTCAATTTTTGAAGGGTCTGTCCAAATTAGCCGTCCAATTCTGTATCTCCCAATGCTGCTCTCCCTTTGTTGTTGTCGCCCTGGGCATCACCAAGATGAGGGACATCAGGATTCCCTTGGTCAGTCTGGATTTTTCGGGTGAGTCTTTCTGGTATCCAAAATGGGTTGTCTTCATTCTGTGGAAAAACACAAACAGATCCCCTGGATCTTATCAAAATAGGATCTGGTCCTTTCCATTTGTTACTTAAAACATCTTTCCATTTAACCATTTCTTTGGGCCTATCTGGCTCTGAACAATGACGTTCAGCTGATGTATGGCCATGAGCATCAAGATTTAAAAAATTGAGTGTAAAGAGTGCCATAGACACAGACACTCTTGGTACTCGGGGTAGAGCCTCCTCGACTCCCCCTTTCTGTTTTATTAGATAGGATTTGAGGGTGCAGTGCACCCGCTCAATAATACCCTGTCCTTGGGGGTTGTATGGAAGTCCAGTCAGGTGGGTCACGTCCATCTGACAGCAGAACTGTTGGAATTTTTGAGATGTATAAGCTGGTCCATTATCAGTCTTAAGTAGTTTAGGTTTCCCCCAAGCACTCCATGCCTCAAGGCAATGTTGAATCACATGTGAGGCCTTTTCTCCGGTTAAAGGAGAGGCAAACATGATGCCAGAGCATGTGTCAATGGACACATGGAGATATTGAAGTTTTCCAAAGGAAGAAACATGTGTAACATCCATTTGCCAGACCTGTAGAGGTCGAATACCGCGTGGGTTAATTCCCACATGAGGAACTGGCAAAAACTCACAGCAGCTTTGACATTGAGTAACAATATCACGGGCTTCTTTTCTCGTCAAGGAGAAACGACGGCGTAATGTTTCAGCCGTCACATGAAAATTGTTATGAAAATTTCTTGCAGCCTCTACCGGGGATGTTAGGGCAGCAGCCACCACTTTAGTGGCTTTATCTGCTAAATCATTTCCCAGAGCCATGGGGCCAGGTAGGCCTGAATGGGCTCTAACATGAGTAATATAAACAGGAAATCTTCTAGATAGCAAAACTAATTGTATCTGCTGAAAAATATTGGCAACTTTACTGGAAGGCTTAATCACTCCAGCCACTTCTAAAAGATTTACTGCATTAACCACATAACAGGAGTCTGACACAATATTAAGGGGTTCTAAAAAGGTTTTTAAAACTTCTAAAACCACTAAACACTCTACCACTTGAGGTGAATTTTCATTATATTGTTTGGATACTACTTATTAGCCACATAGGCACCTATGCCAGTTTTTGATCCATCCACAATCCCATTTTTAAGTGGGTTTCTTACTGTTATTTGTGGAAACACAACAGATTGATTTTGGGCAAACTGTAAAATTGGATGTTTTGGATAATCGTTATCTATTTGTCCTGAAAAGGAGGTAACTAAAACTGCCCAATCATTAGATGTGGCTGCCAAGGTCTGAACCTGTGCAGCGGTATAAGGTACAATTAAAAGATAGGGATTTCGTCCAAAATGGGTGATCACTGCTTTTAGGCCTTTAAGGGCAAGCTGTGCAATTGCATCAGGATACCAATTTATTATTTTAGCTGGGGATACATTTGGATGGATCCACAACAATGGCCCATTCTGCCACAAAACTGCGGTTGGCAATTGTGCTGTCTTAAAGACACACAAACTAAAAGGCTGCGAATCCTCAATACGTTGTAATTGTGCATTCTGTAAGGCATCTTCCACCTTTTGTAAGGCCTGGCTAGCAGCTAGAGTAAGAGCCCTAGGGGAGGAGATATGAGAATCTCCTTCTAAAATATCAAACAAAGGCCTTAACTCAGCTGAAGGAATCTTCAAAAAAGGTCTGAGCCAGTTAATATCCCCCAACAGCTTCTGAAAATCATTTAAGGTATGGAGGTGATATCATTCAAAGATACAACCAAATAGGCAGAGTCATTTCCAGAGGAGCCCATTTTCTTTGTCTCAGGTCCTGCAGATTTCTCCCTGGTATTATCAGGGAGGAGCAGCAGCTGAGCTATCCTATCTCCTTTACTAATAGAAAAAAAACGCCCTTAGGGCTTGAACACAGGACCTGTATTTCAGGGGAATGTTGACAATCCATAACTCCAGGGTGGACTACTAAACCCTGCAAGGTGAGTGAACCCGGGCCGAGAATAAGGCCCATGGTTCCAGGGGGCAAAGATGGTATAGACTCCACCGGCACCTGCTGAATACTCATTTGAGGCATTAGTAGGAAGTCGGAGGCGGCACACAGGTCCACCCTTGTGGGTCTTCCTGGGTCGCCTCTCTGACTGCTTCCTGGGTCCTGACAAACCGGTTCCCATATCTTTGAGGGCCCTGGGACTGAGGGCCCGATAGCCCGTTTTTTGACACATCAGCTGATTGGTTATCAGGTGGGGGAAGGAATCTGCCCTTTATATCCCTCACAGAGCGACACTGGTCGGCTCTATGATAGCCCTTGCCACACTTAGAGCAAAGAGTGAGGGTCCCCCCCTTTTTGTCTGGAGCTCTGCAATCTTTCTTAAGATGCCCAGGCTTCCCACAGTTAAAACATGTCCTCCAATCATTTCTGCCTATAGAGCGTTTTTGGGATTGGAGGATGGCGGCTGCTAAGCCTGCATTGGTGAGAGGTCCCCTGAGCTCTCCACAAACCCTGAGCCAATCCTGTAAGCCTTTATTCTTTCTTGGGGCTATGGCCGCTCGACACTCCTGTGTGGCTTGCTCATAAATTAGCTGTTCTACCAGAGGTGCGGCTTGCTCTGAATCTCCAAAAATACGCTCTGCTGCCTCTGTCATTCTGGCCACAAAATCTGAGAAGGACTCCTGGGGTCCCTGGATGATCTTTCTTAATTGTCCAGTGGCTTCACCTGTTCGGGAGAGCGCCTTCCAGGCCTTAATAGCCGCTGAGGAAATTTGGGCATAAGCTCCCCAGTGATAATTTGTTTGATCAGCAGTACAAGCTCCCTGACCCGTTAACAGGTCAAAGGTCCAATCTCTCTGCTCTGGAGTCAAAGCGGCAGCATTTGCTCGGGCCTGCGTTTGTGCAGCCTCTTGCCATAGTGCTCTCCATTCCATATATTTGCCCGTACTGGGGAGAGCGGCTTTTGCAATCATTTGCCAGTCGGCAGGAGTTAATGCCTCGCCAGCAAGCCTGTCTAACTGCACCAAGGTAAAATTAGCATTGGCTCCATATTTACGGACCAACTCAGCAAGCTCTTTAATCTGTGTATAATCTACCAGAGCGTGAACACGCCCACCCTCTGTTCCTTCAAAGACCAGAAATGCCTGTTGTATCTTCCTTTGTGCCTCTCTTGAAATGAACGAGTCCGCGCACTGCCTCTCTGTGCAGGGCTGACGCACTACGCAGAGCGGGGGCTCCGCATAGGGCGGAGGTGCACTATGACTTTGAAGCCGACTGCCTGGAGGTCGAGCAGCAAGCTGGCCTTTGCCAGCCGCTTTTGGCTTCTTTCTTGACCTATAAGTTCGCATTTCTCTCTCATAACGAGCTGCTTCCTCCTCCAAGTCTGTTTCCTCAGAAGGGCTAATTTCTTCATCTGATTCACAGCTACTAAGAACTGGCTCTTTAAACTCATCTCTTTTCTCCTCTTTCCTTCTAATCTCTCCCCAGGTATTTTTCCCTGACATTAACTTTTCCTCGGGTTCAAGACCCGTGGAAAGGCCTGTATACTTATTTGGTGCACCATGTTTCCTCTTTTTTCCTGCTCTCTCTCCCCGCTTTACTTCTGATAGACTGTCTTGAATTTTGTCCAGAATTCTCCACCCCACCTTAACCACTTGTTGACATATGAAAAGGAACAAAAAGGCTTTTAACACTAGAGAAAGTTCAAGACCAGACATACCTTGTAAAGCTGTAACGCGTCTAGCTGCAGTTCTGGTTCCGCTCCGTCCCCCAGCTGAAGAGTTCTGAATCCACACCAGATCCTTCTCAACAGTCTGTTTTGCGGGAACACTTCGTTACCACAGTTCCCCAGCTGAAGAGTTCTGAATCCACACCAGATCCTTCTCAACAGTCTGTTTTGCGGGAACACTTCATTACCACAGTTCCCCAGCTGAAGAGTTCTGAACCCACGCTGGGTCCTTCTCAACAGTCTGTTTTGCGGGAACACTTCATTAACCGCTCCTTCCCCGTGATGTAGTAGCTCGAGGGTTTTGGCCCATTTATTGCCCGCGCTTTTGTCCCCCCTGGTAAGAACACGCTCAGGGCAACCGGAATCTTCTGCGGCACAAGCTTTATTGCTTACCCCTTCAGGAGCCAGTGGAGAAGAGAGCCAGAGAGAGAGAGAGAGAGAGAGAGAGAGAGAGAGAGAGAGAGAGATCGATAGAATGGCGGAAACCCGTCCCTTTTATGGAGGACTGTCCTCCGCCTCGGACATGTCGCTCCCTGATTGGCTGCAGCCCATTGGCCGGAGTTGTCGTCACGGGGAAGGCAGAGCACATGGGGAGGGAAACTACCCCTGCACATGCACAGATGGTTTGATTACACGGGTGCCAGTGCCATCAGCGCCATCTTGTAATGGCGAATGTGAGGGTGGCTCCTTACATATATATATACATATATATATATATATATATATATATATATATATATATGCACAACTTTTTCAGTCTGTATATCAATACTACTGTTTCTGGGGTGTTTTGTATTGGATACTAGGTTGTTGTGATCTTTCCTGGTATCTTAGTTAGGGTTTTACTACTGTGCACAGATACCATGACCAGGG
The DNA here is from genome assembly GCF_978045245.1 of Mus caroli. Lineage (NCBI taxonomy): Eukaryota > Metazoa > Chordata > Mammalia > Rodentia > Muridae > Mus > Mus caroli. Next base: position 140,081,730 of record NW_028227260.1, on the reverse strand, counting down.
CAACTCTTTTGTTTATTATTAGATATTTTCTTCATTTACATTTCAAATGCTATCCCGAAAGTACCCTATACCCTCTCCCTGCTCCCCAACCTACCCACTCCCATTTCCTGGCCCTGGCATTCCTCTGTACTGGGACATATAATGTTCTCCTCTCATTGATGGCTGACTAGGCCATCCTCTGCTACATATGCAACTAGAGACAAAAGATCTGGAGGGTACTGGTTAGTTCATATTGTTGTTCCTGATATAGGCCTATAGGGTTGCAGAACCCTTTAGATTCTTGGGTACTTTCTCTAGCTCCTTCATTGAAAGCCCTGTGTTCCATCCAACAGATGACTGTGAGCATACACTTCTGTATTTGCCAGACACTGGCATATCCTCCAAAGAGATAGCTATATCTGGGTCCTGTCAGAAAAATCTTGTTGGCATATACTATAGTGTCTGGATTTGGTGGTTGTTTATGGGATGGATTCCCTGGTGGGGCAGTCTCTTGGATGGTCCTTCCTTCTGTCTCAGCTCTGAAATTTGTCTCTGTAACTCCTTCCGTGGGTATTTTTTTCCCCATTCTAAGAAGGAACAAAGTATCCACACTTTGGTCTTCCTTCTTCTTGAGTTTCATGTGTTTTGCAAATTGTATCTTGGGTATTCTAAGTTTCTGGGCTACTATCCACTTATCAGTGAGCACATATCATGTGTGTTCTTTTGTAATTGGATTACCTCACTCAGGATGGTATCCTACAGATACATCCATTTTCCTAAGAATTTCATAAATTCATTTTTTCCTTTTTTATTAGATATTTTCTTTATTTACATTTCAAATGTTATCCCCAAAGTCCCCTATACCCTCCCCCCGCCCTGCTCCCCCAACCCACCCACTCACACTTTCTGTCCCTGGCATTCCCCTGTATTAGGTCATATGATCTTAACAAGACCAAGGGCCTCTCCTCTCAGTGATGGCCGACTAGGCCATCCTCTGCTACGTATGCAACCAGAGACATGGTTCTGTTGGGAATTGCATATTGTTGATCCTCCTATAGGTTTGCAGACCCCTTTATCTCAGTGGTTACTTTCTCTAGCTCCTTTGTTAGGGGACATGAGTTCCATTAAATATATGCTGTGAGCATCCACTTCTTTATTTGACAGGCACTAGCATAGATTCACAGGAGACAGCTATATCAGGGTCCTTTCAGCAAAATCGTGCTGGCATGTGCAATAGTGTCTGGGTTTGGTGGTTGTGTATGGGATGGATCCCCAGTTGGGGCAGTCTCTGGATGGTCCTTTCTATAGTCTCAGCTCAGAACTTTGTCTCTGTAAACTCCTTCCATTGGGTATTTTGTTCCCTATTCTAAGAAGGAACAAACTATCCACACTTTGGTCTGCCTTCTTGAGTTTCATGTGTTTTGTAAATTGTATCTTGGGTATTCTAACTTTCTGGGCTAATATCCACTTATCAGTAAGTGCATATCATGTGTGTTCTTTTGTGATTGGGTTACCTCACACAGGATGGTATCCTCCAGATGCATCAATTTGCCTAACACTTTCATAAATTCATGGTTTTTAATTTCTGAGTAGTACTCCATTATGTAAATGTACCATATCTTATGGTTCCATTCCTCTGTTGAGGGACATAGGGGTTCTTTCCAGCACTGACTATTATAAATAAGGCTGCTATGAACATAGTGGAGCATGTGTCCTTATTACAAGTTGGAACATCTTCTGGGTATATGCCTAGGAGAGGTATTGCTGGATCTTCCAGTAGTACTATGTTCAATTTTCTGAGGAACCGCCAGACTGATTTCCAGAGTGGTTGTACCAGCTTGCAATCACACCAGCAATGGAGGAGTGTTCCTCTTCTCCACGTCCTCGTCAGCATCTGCTGTCACCTGGATTTTTGATGTTATCCATTCTGACTGGTGTGAAGTGGAATCTCAGGGTTGTTTTGATTTGCATTTCCCTGATGATTAAGGATGTTTAACACTTTTTCAGATGCTTCTCAGCCATTCAGTATTCCTCTGTTTAGATTTCTTTGTTTAGCTCTGTACCCCATTTTTAGTAGGATTATTTGTTTTTCTGGAGTCCTTCTTCTTGAGTTCTTTATAAATATTGGATATTAGTCCCCTATCTGATTTAGGATTGGTAAAGCTCCTTTCCTAATCTGTTGGTGACCTTTTTTTTTTCTTATTGACAGTGTCTTTTGCCTTACAGAAGCTTTGTAATTTTATCTAGATCTTCCAGGATGAGCCATTGGTGTTCTGTTCAGGAATTTTTCCCCTGTGCCTTTATCTTCCAGGGTTTTCCCCTCAGTTTCTTTTCTATAAGTTCCAGTATCTCTGGTTTTATGTGAAGTCCCTTGATCCACTTAGACTTGAGCTTTGTATAAGGAGATAAGAATGGATCACTTTGCATTCTTCTACAGGATAACCGCCAGTAGAGCCAGCACCATTTGTTGAAAATGCTGTCTTTTTTCCACTGGATGGTTTTTAGCAACTTTGTCAAAGATCAAGTGACCATAGGCGTGTGGGTTCATTTCTGGGTCTTCAGTTCTATTCTGTCTGACCCTGTTCCAGTACCATGCAGTTTTTATCACAATTGCTCTGTAGTACAGCTTGAAGTCAGGCAAGGTGATTCCATCAGAGGTTCTTCTATTGTTGAGAATATTTTTGCTACTCTAGGGTTTTTGTTATTCCACATGAATTTGCAAATTGCCCTTTCTAACTTGGTGAAGAATTTTGTTGGAATTTTGATGGGAATTGTATTGAATTTGTAGATTACTTTTGGCAAGATAGCCATTTTTCCTATATTAATTCTGCCAATCCATGAGCATGGGAGAACTTTTCATCTTCTGAGATCTTCTTTGATTCCTTTCTTCAGAGACTTGAAGTTCTTATCATACAGATTTTTTTCTTCCTTAGTTTGAGTCACAACAAGGTATTTTATATTATTTGTGAGTATTGTGAAGGGTGTTGTTTCCCTAATTTCTCTCTCAGCCTGTTTATCCTTTGTGTAGAGAAAGGCCACTGATTTGTTTGAGTTAATTTTATATCCAGCTACTGCACTGAAGGTGTTTATCAGGTTTAGGAGTTCTCTGGTAGAATTTTTAGGTTCAGTTATATATATTACCATATCATCTGCAAATAGTATCCTTTCCAATTTGTATCTCTTTGATCTCCTTTTGTTGTCTAATTGCTCTAGCTAGAACTTCAAGTACTATATTGAATAGGTAGGGAGAAATTGGGCAGGACCAAGGCAGCTTTTATAAGGATAACATTTAATTGGGGGCTGGCTTACAGGTTTAGAGGTTCAGTCCATTATCATCATGGCAGCATCCAGGTAGGCATAATTCAGGAGGACCTGAGGATTCTGTGTCTTCATCTGAAGGTTGCTAGCAGAATCCTGACTTTCAGGCAACTTGGATGAAGGTCTTAAAGCCCACACCCACAGTTACACTCCTATTCAAACTAAGGCCACACTTACTCCCACAGTGCCACACCTTCTTATAGTGCCACTCCCTGGGCCACGCATATACAAACCATAACACCTGGGAAAGACTTTCTTTTTCTCAGTATTTCTTAGCTGCCCATGTTTATTTGTCTAAGGTTGGTGCCTCACAGACTTTACCCTTCTACATTGTAATAACTATTATTATCATTCTTTTTAAAAAGATTTATTCATTTATTTTTGTATATGTGTACACCATTGTTCTCTTCACATACACCAGAAGAGGACATCAGATCCCCTATTATTATCATTCTTGTTCAGCCCATTTGGGCAGCCATGTTGCTGAGACTTTATGGATTTAGCTTCTGACATTCCTAACAGACACAGTCTTACACAAAACTGGTTATCTGGCTCTTTCCATGCCCTCTTCTATAACAATTCCTGAGTCTTATGTGTGAAAATTTTATTATAGATGTATTTGTTGAGACTGGGCTCCATAACTGCACTTTTATCTGTTGTGGGTTTCTGTATTGGTCAAATACAATTTTCTTTGATAAGGGGTGCAGACTACACTTATCTCTGGGTTTAAGGATAAATATTTACAATGGAGTTAAGGATTATGCTGTTTTAGATTAGTGGCAATTGTAGGTTCTTCTCCAAGAGACAGGACTTTACTAGCCCTGGTAGTTGGCTAGGTTTCAAGTACTAGGAATAATTTCCACTACATTTATTTGTTTGTTTGTTTTAAAACTTTTGTTGCTTTCATTTTTGTAAGCTTACATGGCACCTTCTGGTAACATGTAAGCTATTCCTCAGAGAGGAGGCTTTTAGGGTGAATTTCAGCTCAGGAGCCTCTGGGTCCTCTGATTGACTTTCATGGTGTTTTTAGCAACAGGTGCTTATTTTCCCACTTTGGGGAGGCAATCAAGGGCACTAGCAATAACCTTTAAAAGTCTCTTGGACAAAGTTTAACTAGCAATTGAAAAGAGGCTTTCTAATATCTGGTGTTAGAGGTTTTGTTATATTGTCTCTGGCTTTGGTGGAAGCATTGCCAGGTGTTTTCAACTTTATATATACATTTATAAACTGACTTGTTTGTATTATAGGTTTTTTTTAGGTAGTTAATAGTATGATTTCTTAGGATTTTTTTCAGGAATCCTTGGTATATTTTTATCTTTTTCCACTCTTCAATGTTTATCTCCCTTCTCCTCCCTAATTAGAGCTGTATTTTTCTACTTCTCTCATCATACCAATTAAATGATCAATTTTAAAATAGATTTTTTTCTTACAAATGTAGTATAAAAATAAAATTTGAAACACACAGTGATAAAAAATAAAGTAGTGACAGCTGGGATTATGATGTACACCTATATTCTCAGTTCTTGGAAGGATGAGGCAGGAAGATTATGTATGAATTTGAGGTCAGCTTGAGGTAGATCTTAAGACACTATTTCAAATAAGCCAAACATCTAACTAAACAACGTTTCCAGAGGAATTGAGAAAAGAAATAAAGAAGTAAGCAAAGAATACAAAAAGCAGATCTATGAGATAAAGAAGTCTAGAGTTTTAATGTATCACAGGAGAACTACACTCAATAAAATTGTATTTCACTAAAGAATTTCATTAAATAGGCTTAAATTGCTTTTGCAAGAAAATAAGCCAACTATGTGTTATGACATATGAATTATATTCCTTTACTATCATAACCATTTTACTATTTCTATACCTATAAATTTTATAATAGTATGTTGTAATTTAAAGTATACACAGTTAAATTTATCTTAAAATTTTAAAATGATATAAAAGTTTCTTCACACAAGTATTCGCTATACAAATAGGATTTTGGTGTTTTAGAGATTTTCAAGTCTCAACTTTCCTTCTACATTTTTACCTTGTTTTCAATTTTAGTATCTTCATAAAACATTAGCAATATTGGATGTGTATGGGATAGGATGGAAAACTTCAAAAGGGAAAAACAAAACACCAACACTAATAAGCATAAGCTTTATGGTAAAAGTGCCAATTGAACTAGTTCTTAGTTATAACTCTCTCTCTCTCTCTCTCTCTCTCTCTCTCTCTCTCTCTCTCTCTCTCTCTCTCTCTCTCTCTGCATGTGTGTGTGTGCGTGTGTGTGTGTGTGTGTGTGTGTGTGTGTGTGTGTGTGTGAGTATGTGTGTGCAAATTCTCGTGGAGGCCAAAAGAGGGTATCAGATCCTCTGAAGATGGAGTTACAGGCAGTTGTGAACTTCCAAGCCAATCAGTGATAGGAGTGTATCTTGGAACCTCTGGAAGAGTAGCAAATGTCCTTAATAGCTAAGCTATGTCTTCAGCCCCAGTAACAGTTCTGTTTATTTCATTTAACCTGTTCAATCATCTCTTGCATAATAAAAAGTTAAACATTAATGATACAAAAGAATTTCCATAAATTTTTAGGCTAGGGCTTGGTGTGGCTGAGTCATCTATGCTCCACAGTGACTAAGGTCTAAGTTAACACAACCTGAATGAGGAGAGGAAGCTTGCTGCCTCTCGAATGACTACAGAAGGGACAATGTCACAAGGTTCCTGCCTCTGGAGCAGAGGCAGCAGGATGTGGGTCTACTTTAATGCTGATGTTGCCTTAGGCATATAGCTTGTTTGGATGATATTGTATATACTTTACTTCATGTTTCTCCTTTTGGGAACATTCTTCCTGTCAAGGTTATTGGGGAGTTTTATTTCTGCCAAGGTTAATGGCTCCAGGATAATCAGAAACAGCACAATTCCAAGAAGCAAAAATGTGTTCAGTGATCTTCAGCAAAATGGTGATACTGGGACCTTCAGGACATCCTTTGAGGCTGTGGGAAAGAATACTGAAATGATTAGTTCAAGAATACATAAATCAGTGTAAGAATTGTTATTTACAGATTTTTCTAAACTATGAAAAAAAATTTTAATTAGGTATTTTCCTAATTTACATTTCCAATGCTATCCCAAAAGTCCCCCATACCCTACCCCCCACTCCCCTACCCACACACTTCCCCTTTTTGGCCCTGGCATTCCCCTGTACTGGGGCATATAAAGTTTGCAAGTCCAATGGGCCTCTCTTTCCAGTGATGGCCAATTAGGCCATCTTTTGATACATATGCAGCTAGAGTAAAGAGCTCCAGGGTACTGGTTAGTTCATAAAGTTGTTCCACTTATACAGGGTTGCAGATCCCTTTAGATCCTTGGGTATTTTCTCTAGTTCCTCCATTGGGGGCCCTGTGATCCATCCAATAGCTGACTGTGAGTATCAACTTATGTGTTTGCTAGGCCCCGGCTTTGTCTCACTGGAGACAGCTATATCAGGGTCCTATCAGCACAATCTTGCTAGTGTATGCAATTGTGTCAGCGTTTGGAGGCTGATTATGGGATGGATCCCTGGATATGGCAGTTTCTAGATGGTCCATCCTTTTGTCACAGCTCCAAATTTTGTCTCTATAACTCCTTCCATGGGTGTTTTGTTCCCAATTCTAAGTAAGAGCAAAGTATCCACACTTTGGTCTTCGTTCTTCTTGAGTTTCATGTGTTTTGCAAATTGTAACTTATATCTTGGGTATTCTAAGTTTCTGGGCTAATATCCACTTATCAGTGAGTACATATCATGTGAGTTGTTTTGTGATTGTGTTACCTCACTCAAGATGATGCCCTTCAGGTCCAACCATTTGCCTAGGAATTTCATAAATTCATTCCTCTTAATAGCTGAGTAGTACTCCATTGTGTAAATGTACCACGTTTTTGTATCCATTCTTCTGTTGAGAGGCATCTGGGTCCTTTCCATCTTCTGGCTATTATAAATAAGGCTGCTATGAACATAGTGGAGCATGTGTCCTTCTTACTGGTTGGAACATCTTCTCAATATATGCCCAGAAGAGGTATTACGGGATCCTCCGGTAGGATTATGTCCAATTTTCTGAGGAACTGCCAGACTGATTTCCAGAGTGGTTGTACAAGCTTGCAATCCCACCAACAATGGAGGAGTGTTCCTCTTTCTCAACATCCTTGTCAGCATCTGCTGTCACCTGAATTTTTTATCTTAGCCATTCTGACTGGTGTGAGATGGAATCTCAGGGTTGTTTTGATTTGCATTTCCCAGATGATTAAGGATGCTGAACATTTTTTCAGATGCTTCTCAGCCATTCAGTATTCCTCGGGTGAGAATTCTTTGTTTAGCTCTGAGCCACATTTTTTAATGGGGTTATTTGATTTTCTGGAGTCCACCTTCTTGAGTTCTTTATATATATTGGATATTAGTCCGTTATCTGATTTAGGATAGGTAAAGATCCTTTCCCAATCTGTTGGTGGCCTTTTTGTCTTATTGACGATGTCTTTTGCCTTGCAGGAGCTTTGCAGTTTCATGAGGTCCCATTTGTCAATTTTTGATCTTACAGCACAAGCCATTGCTGTTCTATTCAGGAATTTTTCCCCTGTGCCCATATATTCGAGGCTTTTCCCCACTTTTTCCTCTATAAGTTTCAGTGTCTCTGGTTTTATGTGGAGTTCCTTGATCCACTTAGATTTGACCTTAGTACAAGGAGATAGGAATGGATCAATTCTCATTCTTCTACATGATAACCACCAGTTGTGACAGCACCATTTGTTGAAAATGCTCTCTTTCTTCCACTGGATGGTTTTAGCTCTTTTGTCGAAGATCAAGTGACCATAGGTGTGTGGGTTCGTTTCTGGGTCTTATATTCTATTCCATTGGTCTACTTTTCTGTCGTTATACCAGTACTATGCCGTTTTTATAACAATTGTTCTATAGTAAAGCTTTAAGTCAGGCATGGTGATTCCCCCAGAGGTTCCTTTATCCTTGAGCAGAGTTTTTGCTATCCTAGGTTTTTTGTTATTCCAGATGAATTTGGAGATTGCTCTTTCCAATTCGTTGAAGAATGGAGTTGGAATTTTGATGGGGATTGCCTTGAATCAGTAGATTGCTTTAGGCAAGATTGCCATTTTTACTATATTGAATCTGCTAATCCGTGAACATGGGAGATCTTTCCATCTTCTGAGATCTTCTTTAATTTCTTTCTTCAGAGACTTGAAGTTCTTATCATACAGATCTTTCACTTCTTTAGTTAGAGTCATACCAAGGTATTTTATATTTTTTGTGACTATTGAGAAGGGTGTTGTTTCCCTAATTTCTTTCTCAGCCTGTTCATTCATTGTGTAGAGAAAGGCCATTGACTTGTTTGAGTTAATTTTATATCCAGCTACATCACTGAAGCTGTTTACCAGGTTTAGGAGTTCTCTGGTGGAATTTTTAGGGGCACTTATATATACTATCATATCATCTGCGAAAAGTGATATATTGACTTCTTCTTTTCCAATTTGTATTCCCTTGATCTTCTTTTGTTGTCGAATGGCTCTGGCTAGGACTTCAAGTACAATGTTGAATAAGTAGGAAGAAAGTGGGCAACCTTGTCTATTCCCTGCTTTTAGTGGGATTTCTTCCAGCTTCTCACCATTTACTTTGATGTTGGCTACTGGTTTGCTGTAGATTGCTTTCATCATGTTTAGGTATGGGCCTTGAATTTCTGATCTTTCCAAGACTTTTATCATGAATGGGTGTTGGATTTTGACAAATGCATTCTTCCCATCTAAGGAGATGATCATGTGGTTTTTGTCTTTGAGTTTGTTTATATAATGGATTATGTTGATGGATTTCCATATATTAAAACATCCCAGCATCCCTGGAATAAAACCTACTGGGTCAGGATGGATGATTGTTTTAATGTGTTCTTGGATTTGTTAAGCAAGAATTTTATTGAGGATTTTTGCATCGATATTCATAAGGGAAATTGTCTGAAATTCCTTATCTTTGTTGGATCTTTCTGTGGTTTAGGTATCAGAGTAATTGTGGCTTCATAGAATGAGTTGGGTAGAGTTCCATCTACTTCTATTTTGTGGAATAGTTTGTGCAGAACTGGAATTAGATCTTTTTGAAGGTCTGATAGAACTCTGCACTAAACCCATCTGGTCCTGTGCTTTTTTTGTTTGGGAGACCATTAATGACTGCTTCTATTTCTTTAGGGGATATGGGACTGTTTAGATCCTTAACTTGATCCTGGTTTAACTTTTTTACCTAGTATCTGTCTAGAAATTTGTCCATTTTGTCCAGGTTTTCCAGTTTTGTTGAGTATACCCTTTTGTAGAAGGATCTGATGGTGTTTTGGATTTCTTCAGGGTTTGTTGTTATGTCTCCCTTTTCATTTCTGATTTTGTTAATTAGGATGCTGTCCCTGTGCCCTCTAGTGAGTCTGGCTAAGGGTTTATCTATCTTGTTGATTTTATCAAAGAACCAGCTCCTCTTTTGATTGATTCTTTGAATAGTTCTTCTTGTTTCCACTTGGTTGATTTCGCCCCTGAGTTTGATTATTTCCTGCCATCTACTCCTCTTGGGTAAATTTGCTTCCTTTCTTTCTAGAGCTTTTAGGTGTGTTGTCAAGTTGCTTGTGTGTGCTCTCTGTAGTTTATTTTTGGAGGCACTCAGAGCTCTTAGAAATGCTTTCATAGTGTCCCATAAGTTTGGGTATGTTGTGGCTTCATTTTCATTAAACTCTAAAAAGTCTTTAATTTCTTTCTTTATTCCTTCCTTGACCAAGGTATCATTGAGAAGAGTGTTGTTCATTTTCCACGTGAATGCTAGCTTTCCATTATTTATATTGTTATTGAAGATCAGCCTTTATCCATGGTGGTCTGATAGGATGCATGGGACAATTTCAATATTTTTGTATCTGTTGAGGCCTGTTTTGTGACCAATTATATGGTCAATTTTGGAGAAGGTACCATGAGGTGCTGAGAAGAAGGTATATCCTCTTTTCAGGATAAAATTTTCTGTAGATATCTGTTAAGTCCATTTGTTTCATCTCTTCTGTTAGTTTCATTGTGTCCCTGTTTAGTTTCTGTTTCCACGATCTGTCTATTGAGGAAAGTGGTGTGTTAAATTCTTCCACAATTACTGTGTGAGTTACAATATGTACTTTGAGCTATACTAAAGTTTCTTTAATGAATCTGGCTGCCCTTGCATTTGGAGCATAGATATTCAGAATTGAGAGTTCCTCTTGGAGGATTTTACCTTTCATGAGTCTCTCCTTGTCTTTTTTGATAACTTTGGGTTGGAAGTCGATTTTATTCGATATTAGAATCGCTGCTCCAGCTTGTTTCTTCAGACCATTTGCTTGGAAAATTGTTTTCCAGCCTTTCATTCTGAGGTAGTGTCTGTGTTTTTCCCTGAGATGGGTTTCCTGTAAGCAGCAGAATGTTGGGTCCTGTTTGTGTAGCCAGTGTGTTAGTCTATGTCTTTTTATTGGGGAATTGAGTCCATTGATATTAATAGATATTAAGGAAAAGTAATTGTTGCTTCCTTATTTTTGTTTTTAGAGTTGGCATTCTGTTTTTGTGGCTGTCTTCTTTTTGGTTTGTTGAGCGATTACTCTCTTGCTTTTTCTAGGGCATGGTTTCCGTCCTTGCATTTTTTTTCTGTTATTATCCTTTGAATGGCTGGATTCATGGAAAGATAATGTGTGAATTTGATTTTGTCATGGAAAACTTTGATTTCTCCATCTGGTAATTGAGAGTTTGGCTGTGTATAGTAGCCTGGGCTGGCATTTGTGTTCTCTTAGTGTCTGTATAACATCTGTCCAGAATCTTCTGGCTTTTGTAGTCTCTGGTGAAAAGTCTGGTGTAATGCTGATAGGCCTGCCTTTATATGTTACTTGACCTTTTTTCCTTACTGCTTTTAATATTCTATCTTTATTTAGTGCATTTGTTGTTCTGATTATTATGTGTCGGGAGGAATTTCTTTTCTGGTCCAGTCTATTTGGAGTTCTGTAGGCTTCTTGTATGTTCATGGGCATCTCTTTCTTTAGGTTTGGGAAGTTTTCTTCTATAATTTTGTTGAAGATATTTGCTGGCCCATTAAGTTAAAAATCATCATTCTCATCTACTCCTATTATCTGTAGGTGTAGTCTTCTCATTGTGTCCTGGATTTCCTGGATTTTTTGAGTTAGGGTCTTTTTGCATTTTGTATTTTCTTTGATTTTTGTGCCAATGTTCTCTATGGAATCTTCTGCACCTGAGATTCTCTCCTCTATCTCTTGTATTCTGTTGCTGATGCTTGCATCTATGGTTCCAGATTTCTTTCCTAGGTTTTCTATCTCCTGTTGCCTCACTTTGGGTTTTCTTTATTGTGTCTACTTCCCGTTGTAGGTCTTGGATGGTTTGATTCAATTCCATCACCTGTTTGGTCGTGTTTTCTTGCAATACTTTAGGGGATTTTTGTGCTTCCTCTTTATGGTCTTCTACCTGTTTAGCAGTGTTCTCCTGTATTTCTTTAAGTGAGTTATTAAAGTCCTTCTTGATGTCCTTTACCATTATCATAAGATATGCTTTTAAATCCAGGTCTAGTTTTTCCGGTGTGTTGGGGTGCCCAGGACTGGGTGGGGTGGGAGTGCTGCTTTCTGATGATGGTGAGTGGTCTTTGTTTCTGTTAGTAAGATTCTTACGTTTGCCTTTTGCCATCTGGTAATCTCTATAGTTAGTTTTTGTAGTTGTCTCTGGTTAGATCTTGTTCCTCAGGTGTTTATGTTAGTCTCTATCAGCAGACCTGTGATACTAGCTCTCTCCTCAGTGTCAGTGTTCAGAGTACTCTCTGCAGGTAGGCTCTCCTCTTGCAGTAAAGGTGCCCAGATATCTGGTGTTCAAACCTGCCTCCTGGCAGAAGTTGTGATCCACTCACAGAGGTCTTAAGATCCCATGGAGGGTCCTGTGTATACCTTATGGGTGTCCGCAGACTCCACGCCCAAGGCGCCCTTTTGCTGGCGTTGACCGTAAGGGACTTGTGCCCCTGATCAGGCCGGGTTTTCTGCTCCCCTAATTAATGCAGTCTCAGGTCCCGTGTGATTGGATTGGAGCAGCAGCTGTGTTCCACTCACCAGAGGTCTTAAGATCCCATGGCGGGTCTTGTGGTTAGCTTGCTGCTGTCATCCAACTCTGCACCCTAGCTACCCCAGTGCTGGTGGGACTGGAAAGCAACTATGCAAAATTTAAGGATACCATATGAATTGTATGATGGGCTTCACAGACCTGGAGGAACAAAGGCAGCTGCACTAATGAGTCATCTTAGTCAGAAAGATATTAAAGGAGACAGTATTTGGTCAACAGAAGAAAAACCTGGATCATGAAAGAGAAAGGTGTAGTTATCAAACAAGGCTCAGATAGATGGTTATATAATATTTGTGGTAAAATGTTGGTCTCCTCCATGGAAGCCATCAACAACTAAAATCAATCCAAATATTCTGCTCCATAAGGAAGTAGTTATATGTGGAATCCAAATAGAAGCTGGGGATGGACAAAATGTCTGATATATTTAAAAAAAGATGATAGCTAAATAGTATTAAATATTAATAGTCCCCTAAGCTACCCCATCTTAATTGATACCCATCTGGGATTACCTGATATTTTTCAATAATAAGCCTTGGAGTTTCTGTGATAAAAAAGAAAAAATATCCAAAGGTTAAAAGAATATCTTGAGGTACCAAAGGATTATAAGAATGAGCTTCAAATCTGCTTGCATCAGCACAAGCAAGAGATAGCTAAATTATAAAAATGTATATAAGAATTATTATACTTAAAGCTAAATTTCTCACATAAAGATAGCCTTTATGCCTAGAGTTGACAACCACAAGTGCTTTTCCCAACAAATCACATAGTTCTTGCTATGTTAAAAAAAAAAAAAAAGTAGTTGTTGTCTGGTTCATTTGCTTCAAATGTGCTCTGTATTTCAGTTTCTAAGAGCCAAGGAGCTAAGGTCATAAAGTGTTGATTTGTGTGATGATTAAATGGAACCTAGAAAATGATTAGAGTGATATATAATTTCTAAGGATGTACCTTATCAAGCAAAAGGCCGGGCTTTGGTCTGTAAGAAAGAGCTATCTCCAGCATATTACAGAGCTGTCAGCTTGCATCCATCATTGACTCTGACTCACTTTTCTGCTGCTCCCATTTAAGCTTCCTCAGGACTCTCTCCCAAGCTGCCACTGGACCTGGCAAAATCTGATTTAACTGTTCTAGGGTCATAAGTCTGGGAATGAGACTTTAGCTATTGGCGAAGTGATATGATTATTTTCTATATCACATCTGCTGGAGTTGGAATGTATGACTTTATCACTTACATGACTAATGCCAATGACTGAAGAGCTGAATAGATGTCTTTATTTAGGTATCATTGCTTCCATACAGAAGTTGTCCCCATGGGTATCCTAATGTGAATATGAAATGTCCTCCAAAATATGCGTGTGTGTGTGTGTGTGTGTGTGTGTGTGTGTTTTGAAAGTTGAGTCCCACATAGTAAAATTGTTTTCAGACATTCTGAAGACTTTATAAAGTGCAGCATATCTGGAGGAAGTAGGTCGCTAGAGGCATGTTACTGAGGGCTATGATATAGGGGCTATCTCTTGTCTCAGGCTTTTCTCTACATCACTGTCTGCTTCTTATTGACCACAAAGTGAACAGACTCTTCCTTTTGCTTCTCTTCCTCCTCCTTCTTCTCCTTCTCTTTCTCACACATTACAACTACCATGATGTTCAGCCTCATTTGAGACAGGCATGAACAAAATACCTATGAAACCATGAGTTGAAATAGTTTCTCTCTTTAACTATTCTATCAGTTATTTTGGCCACAGCTATGGAAAAATAACACACATACTTCAGCTACCTCGTAGAATGGTGGAGTCAAGATAGTTCAATTTGTTGTGTGATATGCAACCTGTGGATCTGGATGTAAAAATCCTGGCACTTTCTCCTGCACCATATCTGTCTATGGGCTGCCATCCTCCCAGCCATGACAGGAATGGATGAAAACTCTGAAACTTTAAGCATGCTCCAGTTAAATGCTCTCTCTTATAAGCATTGCTATGGTCATGGTATTTCTTCATCACAATAGAACACTTACTTAAGACAGAAGTTGGTGCCAGGAATACGGTATTGCTGTGACAGACCTGACACTGCTTCTTATGGGAAAATGTTAACTTTGGGACTTTGGATTAGGAAAGCAATTGAACACTTAAATCTGGGTTTAATGAGCCATACTAGCAGGGGCATGAAAAATTGGTGCTGAGAGCAAGGCAGATTATGACAACTGGGCTCACAAGGTTTCAGAGGAGAAGAATATTAGTAAGTAGCCTAGATATTTTATGATATTTTGGTGAAGAATATGGCTGCTTTCTGCCCTTGTCCAGAAACTGTCCCTAAGACAAAATTGAAGAGTATTGAATTAATGACATTGGCAAAAATAATTTCAAGATAGCTTAGTATTGACTCTGCCGAGTGATTCTTAGTGTTCACTTTTATGCAGATCTATAATGAAAAGAAGCATGCTGAGCAAGAAAACCATATAAAATGTACAATTTGAGGAGAAAAGGAGCAGTAGGAAGTATAATGGACCTATATCAAGAATTCAATGACATAAAAAGTTTATAGAGAAGCTCCAGGCAAAATAAAGGTAGTGTAATATCAGTGCAAGACCCCATCCAGCTAAGCTTCTAACTTGTGAAAACTAATTAAATAAAAGCTTAAGCAGTGAAAGAAACCATGAAAAACAAAATCTGAGGAAATGTATTTTGAACAAGGGGCAAAATTCTAGTCTCAGAAAGCAGAACTTAACCACTTTGGTCACATGGTTCAGGCTTTAGACTCAAGGATTAAAGGAAGGAGTTGTAGAAGCTCCCTCTACAACTAAGGAAAGTCTCCAAGGCCAGGAATTTATCAGTGTGTCCCTGCATGGGAGCCCAGAGAGGCCATTTTATGAAGCTGGGAAAGTGAAGGCTGGACTATGTTGGAGATCCCAAGATGCTGGAAATTCTACCATCATGGAATATGTGATGAAGAAAGCTGTAGATTGGGTATGGAAACAACCCAAGAGAAAGAAGGGTATTGCAGTTAACAAATCCAAAAGGAATTAGAGATATGAATATTAATTTTACGCAAGACATCAAGATACAGGATTTGGAGTTTGTCCTGCTGTCTGTCTCTGTCTCTCTGTCTCTCTGTCTCTGTCTCTGTCTCTTTCTTTCTTTCTTTCTTTCTTTCTTTCTTTCTTTCTTTCTTTCTTTCTTTGGTTCAGTATTTCCTCACTACACACCCTTACTTCCCTTTGAAAAGGTAGTGTATGTGCTACTGCATTGTATTTTGGAAGCATGCAATCTGTCTTTTGATTTTGACTTTGCAGGGGGATACAATTAAGTGATTATCATAACTCTCAGAAAATAATTTAAACTTTGGATTTTTAAACAGCTTTGAGGCTATAATATATTATGGGGAATTTTTAAGATGCCCTAAGTGTCCTTTTGCATTATGATACGGCTACAAGATTATTGGGGAGAGGGAGTAGAATGTGGTGGTCTGAATAAGAATAGTCCCCATAGGCTCGTATAATTGAATGTGTAGGGAGTAGAAATATTGATGGTGTGGCCTTGTTGGATAAAGTGTGTCATTGGAGGTGGGCTTTGGAGTTTCAGAAGCCCAAGTCAAGCCCAGTGGCTCTCTCTGTCTTCCTACTGCCCATGAATCTGGATATAGAACTCTCAGTTCATTGTCTAGAACCATATCTACCTGCGTGCTGCCATGCTCCCTGTCATGACAATAATGAACTAAAGCTCTGAAACTGTCACTAAGCCCCAATTAGATTACACACACACACACTCACACATGAGCTGTTGTGGTTGTGGTATCTTATCTCAACAATAGAACACTAAGAGAGTGTATATAGAAAAATCAAGACTTCATATAAGTCATCCAGCATACTCTGCATCATATTCTATTAGTAAAAAAGGTGTGATCTGCCTTCTGAGTCACAGTTCTATTTCAGATTCTGAGGGTAGAGGAGTACATGATCTCTTTTCATGGAAGAATAGCTAGTACATGGAGGAAGAATAATTGATAGTGGCTACTGTGGAAACTGTTTCATAATAAATACATCAAATAAGTTGCGGTTATTGATCAAATAAGCATGCAAGGAAGGAAGTAACTAAAGAATATGAAATACCAACATAGGTTATCTAAAGTTCAGAGATCTTAGCCCTTTATCTAGTAGCCTATATGAAACTAATACTTCCCCATTCATTTCCAAGATGTTCTGCTTCTCAAAATCTGTGATTTGATATAATTTGAGAAACATAAAAAACAAATTTCCTTTTGTGAATCTACATGGACTTAATTGATAAAAAGTACTAAGATATTCCTTTTAAGGTATTTTTGATTAAGGGATTACTTTCAAATGTCAGATCCATTAACAGCAGTTCATGGAATCACACATACTGTATTTTTAAAGTGTAAAGAAAGTATGCTGCTATTGAGAATATAAAACATATTACATGCAGAATTTCATTTAATGAGTACCCTCAAGTTGTAAAAATTACATGCTATGGCTATTTTCACAGTCATATTAACTATCCTTATTGCAACTGTATATATATATATATATATATATATATATATATATATATATATGGAGAGAGAGAGAGTAAATTTTCCTAAAAGAGAAATGCTGCATGTCCACAATTTAAAAATCTTTAAAATCTTTACTAACACATCAGTGAAACATGTAACATGTCAATTATAATTTTTGTATGTTCAAATAGTTCAGATCATTTTAAATATCTACACAATGCTAAACACTAATAAAATATTTTACATGTCAAATTTACTTTTAGTATACTGAAGAGAATGTTCCTTATAGCAAAGACAACTTTTTCACCTGTATACATTCATATATATTAAATGTCTTCTTAAAACTCAGGTAATTTGAGAGAATCTTGAGCATTTTCTGTACCTCAAGCCCTATTGTGCATACCTACATGTACATATATTTGTGGAGCATGAGGGGTACTGTGTCATGCAAGTAGACATTAAAAATGCAAATACAATTTGGAAAATATAGATTTGGGATACTTAAAGAATTATATCAAACACCTTATACCTATATAACAGTACAATAAATTGAATAAAATCTTCTGTCAATTGCCTCCCCTAGTCAAAATGCATTAGCCAAAGGAAGGAAATGTAAGGGTTGAGAAATTGAAGCAGTTTTTATGGGGTTGACTTTCTTCTCAGTAGGTGTCACATCACTACTGAAATGGCAAAGAAGAGAAAGGAAAATCTGGTCAACAAAGCACAATTAAAGGTAAGTGTGGTAGAGTCCATTTTCTCCCAGTGGAAGCCATTGAGTACTTGGACCATTTGCTAGGCCCTTTTACCTGTCTCCACATAATTTGGATTGTTTGTCCCTTCATGGCTCATTAAAACTCAGTGGGAAGCTGTGCTTGCTCAGGCTTCAGCACCCAGTCACCCAGAGCCAGCTTGAGTATCTGCTCTTCCATTAAACAAAGCTTCATAAACTACTTTTAAAAAATGTGTTTCCATAAACTTTCTACAAAGAACTCCTCCAGGCAAAAAGCACTACAAAATATGGGCTTTTAATTTTCCTAATTATGCTGGGAGGGGGACCACACGTGCTAACATTCATTCATTCATTATCCTTAGAAGGGGACTACATGTGCTAACATTCCTGGTTCCTGTTCTTCATCCATTCATTGATTTGTCCTTTATTTCTCTCTGATTTCTTGTGACATTATTCTTACCCTCACCTTCTTGTTTAGGAACTATTCTTTTGTCAGAAATGTAGCAAATCTGGATCCCTGATGGAAGTAATTGCTTCTTTGCTTAAAGATAGAGATGGAAAAAAATTCGTCAGCCCATGCCTTCTTTGAAACACTATTAAACCTCTCCTGTGTGCCATAAGCCATAGCAGTTGGGTAAACTTCCTAATGAAACTTTTTATGCGCATGCTCAATTGACTACAGAGCTATCTGTTCATGCATATTCAGCCCTATTTGCCATAAAATAAAGAGATTCTGGGAGATGACCCATACATCTGGACTACTTAAGTAGTTCATCCTGCACTGGGAAAAAAAAAACTGCACTGGGACTCCAGACAGCATCATTTGGAATTAAGCCTACCTCCTCTACTTCCTACCCTTTCCAGGTTCATCCAGAAGCATTTCTGAGTTTCCTATAAGTTTCCCTACAGGAAAGAGAATTAGCAACAAGAATAGACCAATCTGAGTCTATTAAATACTCATATTTGTCTTATAAATTTATATTCTAGTTTTATATATATATATATATATACACACACATGTATATTATATATGATATATATTAGTTAATAGAAATGTAATGTGTAGTATATTTAAACATTATATTAAATATATAACATATTTAATATATTGTATTAATTTATTTATATAAATGCAGCTGTATATAATATTATAGATTATTTTAATATATAAATAGAAACATTATTATTAATAAATATTTATTAATATTTAATTATATAGTAAATATATAATTCATCTCAGGAATCTGTAAGCATGACCCTTTTTGCCAGGGAAGGGCATTTGCAGGTATGATTTAGTAAAGACCCTTGAAATGGAAAGAAAATCTCACATTATCTATGTGAGTCCTAATTGCAATCACTAGGGTCTATAGGTACAAGAAAGATTTGAAATACATACAGGAGAAGAAAATATAGAGATAGATTCAAAAGCAATTTGAAGATACTGGCCTTATCTTTTGGAGTGGTGTGCTGGAGGAAGGCTGGCAATCATCAGAACTGGAAATAGCAAGGAATGGACTCTTCCCTGGAACTTCCTGAAGGACCACAGACTTGCCAACAGTTTGATTCTGGCTCAGTAATAGTGACTTCAGTTGTCTGAACTCTACTACTAGATATTTTGCTACCCAATTGTTCTGAAGCCACTGCAAACTAGTTCACCTACTCAGTGCAAAACCTTAAGAATATATTTGATTACGAAGTAGGTAAAGGCCACAAGTATGGTGTTCTATCCAAGGATAATTACCCACTGGAAGACCTATCACAATGGTCAGCTCATATTTCTAAATCTCTACTTCATCCTCTTTAGTACCATCAGTGCTTATTAAAGAGGTAAATTCTTTCATAACTACAAAGTCTCATGAAAGCAGTATGGATTCTAATGATCTACCATTAACATTTGGCTTTGAACTCTGCATGAGCTTGTGCAATGACTCTTGCCCATCTGTGTTCTGACCACAATGTCATCTTCTATTTGTAGTGCTGAAAATATTAAGGATGGTGTCAGATATACATTAGTCTGTGTACATTCCCAAAGTTGGTAACCAAAGTGGTCACCTCAACCCTCACCATAGGTTTTGTGCCACAGGGCATTTCTGATCATATTTTCTTACCTTTAACATATTGATATATTGTCATTTAAAACTTTTTGTTTTCTCCAGAGCTTGTTAGGAAACCCAGGGCCTCATGCTTGCTAAGTTAATGCTCTATTACTGAACTACATTTTTTTGGAATTCTTAAGCAATGTGGAATAAGTGGCGTACATCCTGTGCATGAACAGTGCCACTCTCCCCAAATCAGCCTACAAAATCCATGCTTATCCTTCTCTCTGCTATCAGTAGATAGAAGTGGTGTGGTCACAATTGAAGGCATCATACTGCTGTAAGAATAGAGGAATAAAGCTGGAAAAGTTTGAAAATAAACATTGCTAACACTGTGTTTTTTTCTTATTTATGGTGTGCTTGCATTTTCCCACATATCTTGAGACATGTACTTGTGGCCAGAAAAAAGGACAAATTATAGCAACATAACCTAAGGGAACAATTGGAAGCCACAGGTAGTCACAGGTCCCCCTTCATGATGAAATAAATAGTTATAGAATTAAACACATAATCTATATATCTATTGGGAATCTACAATAGTCAGAAACTATGTATCACTCCAATCCAAATAGGGTTCAGAGAGCCAAAGCACATGTATTTATTGATTTGGGAAAGTCAAAAGTTGATAGGTAAAGGCATATTTAATAAGAGACATACATATGGAATACAAAGAGTGGCCTCTGGATAAGAACAACCAGCATTGAAACACTATGAAAAGCTCACGTGCACCAATTAAACATGAAACAATTAAACAAGTTTCCTTTTTCTAAGCATTAATCTACAGTGTCTTCAATAAATCAGTGCTCCATAGAAATGGTTACAACTTCAAATGTTCTATTTTGTCTATTTATTGACTAATTGTAGTGCAGTGTAAGGGAACACACATATGTACACACACACACTACAAATCCAAGGTTTCCACACACCCTAGAGGCAACTCTATAAGTATTACATTATTTAAACCATGAAGTGGATGTTATGAATCACTTTTAAAAGATTATGAAACTATGATCTGAGGGAAAATTTAAAAGTGCCCAAGGTTGTATGTCTAGGAAGATACGAAACCACATTTGAGACTTGGGCCTGAGAAAAAGTTTGTTTGTTTGTACATGTTATCAGTCTAGACTTGGCCCAAGCTGGTAATCCTCTTGCTTCACCTTCCTAAGTGTTGGGCTTATAACCATAAGTAACCACAAAAATCCCCTCTATGCTCAGCCTCCAAATACATCTATAAGCAATATCCATTTGAAGCTCATGATGATGGTCCAACACAGGTCTTCTAGATCTGTCAGAGACATTTTTTGGAAGTCTTCTGAGTTGTTCTCTACTCAAACCACGATTATATGGCCAATACATGCATAGCCAATGCCTAG
The DNA here is from genome assembly GCF_978045245.1 of Mus caroli. NCBI lineage: Eukaryota > Metazoa > Chordata > Mammalia > Rodentia > Muridae > Mus > Mus caroli. The sequence goes on along the minus strand of NW_028227260.1, from coordinate 140,060,626 downwards.
CAATACTCTTTCACATTTTCTCTCTCTCTCCCTCTCTCAGTGAATTTGTTATGTATGCACAAGGAGAGTATATATTCTGATACTATAGGATGGGAAGTTCTATATACATATGTCAAGCACACTTGATCCAAAGTGAAGTTCAAGTTTAGTACTTCCTTAGCAGTTCCTGTTTAATTTACCTATCCATTGATGAAATCAAGTATCCAAATTCCCTACTACTGTCATATCATTCTCTATCTCTTCACTACCTTAGCAAGATCCATTGTAAAAACTGCTCCGGAAGGGATTTAAGAATTCAAAAAGAAAGTATAACTAAACCCTCTAGTTCTTACATATTAAGAAACATCAGTGCATTTACAATGTTGACCTTCTAAAGGGAAACCACTGCAGACAAAATTTACTAGCTCTTCAACAAGGTAAAACAGCTTATACCTATCTTTCTTTCTTTTTTTGGAAAAAAAAAAAGAAAGCCAATTAGGAATGATCATATTCCCTGACCTGAAATTTGGTTTGTGTTTCTACTGCTGTTATATATATATATATATATATAATATATATAATATATTATATATTATAATAATATTATATATAATATATATAAAACAGCAATAGAAACACAAAATATATATATATATATATATATATATTACATTACAGTTTATTATTGAGGTAAAAATAAAAGGTAGTAAGGACCACAAATCATAATCATTTTGCATACACTTGCTCTTATTACATTTTAACTTATCTTTGGTCATTTACTAGAAAACACAGTAATCTCCAAGTGGCACTAACCTCAGGAGTGACAAGATGTATCACTCCTCCCCAAAACATCAACTAAATAAATTCTCAATAAATGGTAGCTCCAATAGCATCCAGATTTATGGCCCCTGTTGCATCCAATGAAGAGCTCTATGGTCACATCCTATCATCCAGATGTTCAAATCATCTTAGGTTTTGAGTGTCCAGGTCTCTTGACAATATCACCTTTGGACTGCTTGGTATTGTAAGCTCAAAAACTGAATACTCTCTAGTATTGTTTATATAGTAAGTATTCTTCTTTTAGAGCTCATGCTATTGAAATACTCTTTTCTGGCTTTTAACTTCATCTGGCAGCCTTAGTGATGGCACAGAAGGGCTTCAGGAAAGTCTATTATCTTTGGAAAATTTCTTTAGATGTGGTTGCTGCCTTAGTCTTGCAATGATTACCTGTATTTGCAGTTATCATGAACCTACCCTGATACTTGTCTACAAGTGCTTTTGAGTTTATAGTTTTGTTTTGAAGGCTACAATTTGAATGTTTCAATGAAGTCCATTAAAATTCTATTAACTACATCAAAAGGAGAGATGGATGACATTCTTCATTTGATGAACGGAGTGAGTATTTCTAGCACTTATCACAAGAGAGAAAGAGAAGGAGGAGAGAAAAAAGGAGGAGGAGAAGGGGGAGAAAGAAAAAGAGAAGGAGTGTCTGCCTGTCCTCTTTAGATGGCAGCAATTTGTTGGTCTGTTTCATCTCTGGTGGTCTCATTTTAAAAGTCAAATACTGTTGATGTGAAGTAGCTCATTTTTTATAACAAACCAACTCATCCAAGTATGGCATATTCCATGCACTGGACATGAAATGTTTTTTCTACATGATTCCCAAATCAGACTCTCTTTGTTTTTTCTAATTTCTTTCAGGAGTTACACTGGCCATACTCATTGATTGTCAGTCCTTTCCCTGGCACATTGCACCTCCATTTCATTTCATTTTCCTTATTGTTTTCTATCTTCACCAGTCTCCTGCCTTATGTCTCCAATCCCTGCAAGCAGATAAACCAGAGAACACAGTACCATATCCTGAGGATACAGTGTATTAGTGGTAGCTAATAATGAGTCTTTGGGTCACCTTCTCTGGTCACATGCTTTACCACTTAGTGTTGAGTGTAGTCTGTGATATAATATATAATATATAATGATACCAAAATGATACCTGACTCTCTTTGACTTCTGACCCATATCACTCCCCTCAATTATTTTCTATCCCATATTCTCACCCTTCCCACTCTTGGTTTGGGAAGTATTTTTTCTCCAACTAGTGCTTTTGAATATACTTTTAACGCTCTGTTGCTTCTGATTGTAGAAAGCCAGCCTAATCTGTGCTGATGCAACATGGGGTTTTCTTGCCAAATGTCTAAGTGAGTTGATTTCCATGACATTTTACAACCACCCACTCAACTTCAAATTTTAAAAGCTTTCAATTGTGCCTTTGTTTTCTGCTACCAGCCAAACAAAACCATCACAGTCATTTTTTTTCCTTTGCTAAAATATAACCTGTTAAGAACAAGAAAATGAAGCATATTCTTCTCCAATGAAGTCCCACATAATTAAGGATGGTGTCTACTAGAATAACAGCTATATGTGTATTGTCAAAAGACATAAGAGTCATTTGGATGCATGTATGTGCCTCTTATACGTGTATATGAGGTAAGTCATTTCCAGCTGAGGGTGGAAATCTATGCTCTTATGTAAACTTTAACAGAGAATCAAGATCTGCTCAACTTTTTCCACTCAGTAATTCCTGGCACATACCAAACAAACTCATGTTGAAAAGATTTCATGTGGTACATGGAAAATAAAGTGGTCTTGTTGTGATATGAGTTGTTGGATCATTGGGATCAAGTACTTAGCAAAAGCAAGCAGACATGGGATTGAGCAAAACAAAGGGAATAAACAGCATTTAAGGTCTTCAGTCCAAGAAGACTAGGAGAAATTTCCAAGATAACTTTGGAACTCTAGCTGTTCTATCATTAACCACAAGCACAGAAAAAAGATACAGGCAAAACAGTATGAACTGACTGCAAAAAGAAAGAGAGAATTATATGACTCTGCATCCTATCTGGTTAATAAAAATTTTATTTAAATTATTTTTAATCTGTTTTTACAGTCCCTTCTTTACCCCCCTCCTGGTCAACCTTCCAACAATTCCTCATCCCATTCCTCCTCCCCTGTCTCCAAGAGGATGCCCCGACCCCACTCTGCCAGGTATCCCAACTCCTTGGGGCCACAAGTCTCTTGAGGGTTATGTGCCTCTTCTCTCACTGAGCACATGTGCCGGGGGTCTTATTCCAGCTAGTGTATGCTTTGTGGTTAGAAAAAGGTCTTCTTCACCCATAAGTACTATCTATGCTATGTAGTTTTAAATTCTGACTCTAAGATACTTTATATTTTTGGTCCCTGACCAATTACTTAATCTTCTTGGTCTATGTGTCTTTGAGTGGAGAAAATGTATAAAAACAAGAATCACTGAGAGAGATTAGCATAGTACCTGTTTTAAAGTAAAACCTTCATTGATTTTAGCTATGGCTAAAATCATGATTATTATAATACAATGTTGGGTTTTTAATAAGTTTTTAAAACTTGGATTTTCTTTGGTCCAAAACATTAGAAGGTTCAGATGATGGCTTTTTTGTCTCATGTACTTGAGCAGAACACCATGGGGGAAGAAGTGGATAGGGGAAAAAAAGAGCTGTTCACATCCTCCTGACCAGAAAACATTGTGACAAGATCAAATGTAATAGTTCCCCAGAACCTTTCCTTAAATTTCTACATTCTCCAGTAAGGAATAGCTTTCAAATGTTTTCACAATCTCCTTCAAATAGTGTCACCAGCTCAGGGGCAAAGTATTCAAAACATGAGCCTTTGAAAGATATTTCATATTTGAAATATAGTATTCTTTTTCATTAGGCCTCAAAGACTCATAGTTGTCTCATCATGCAAAAGGTACTTAGAAAAACTTCTAATATCCAAGGCCTTGACACTTCCAAAATTATTTTAAAGTCCAAGTTCAAACTCTTTATCGAGACTCAGGGCAATCTCTTATCTGCGAGCCACCATAAATACCAAAAGGAAAATTGTAAATTTCTGATCCACCAGGACACAAAGTAATATTCCCATTTTAAAATGGAGGAATAGGGGCATAGGGAGGAAGAATGGGAACAAAGTAAGACTGACAACTATTGGAGGGGCATCCTGCAGCTCCATGTCTGGCATCTGTGACATGTGATATTCTGATGTGAGCCCCAAGAAGATTAAGGAGTGCCACCCTATATATGGGCCTTGTCATTTCTATCCCACATAGCCTCTTGTTTGGGCAGGTTCCATTCATTGCCTACAGGTTGCATCAGCAGATGTTTCAAGTTTCTGCCATGTCCTACATTCTAGGTTTTCCACTGTAGCTTTATATTTTGTTGACACAGCTCCATTGTCTGTCTTCACAGGCCTTCCTTAAAAATCCCAGTTTAACTTCAATGACCCTATCACTGTTTCAAAAAGCAGTACTACATGAACAATGTTGTGATTTCCCACCAGTTTCAATAACAATCAGGGCTCCTTGGAGCACAACTACAACTGCTTCTGATGTCTGTAGGATTACTGAACCCAGGAAAATATCTCCTTAGAACATCATCTATACAAACATGGTGTGTTCACAACTTTATTTTCTCAAGGGAATATCTGCCCAATTAGTTTATAATTTTATACCCTAGAGTTTCTAATAGGTGGGTTCTGGCCAATTCCTGGAATGCCTACAATTCTGAAAGGTGTTTGGCTTCAATTTAATGATGACAATGGCTTAATCAGCCAGTCTTTCCTTGTCCATATCTTTTAACTCTACCCCTTTCTGGAGAGATGGCATATTTCTCACATCATACAGCTTTGGTTTTTGCTCCTGATTCTCACAATGGAATTTGGCTAAAAGCAGACAAGATGTGGGCACATCATAGCAGGGATGTTTTGCTCTTTTAAAACTTCCTCTACTAAATTAATTGGTGTGACATCTTTAAGCTCAAGTTACTTCAAAGTGTCAGGTCATGAACAAAATATAGACAAATTATTTTCTAGATACAACATGAATTATTTCTTGTTTAGTTCCTAATTAGAGTTTTTTTCTCATTTAAAACCTCTAAGTTTAGCCATTACTCTATGGATTATATTTCTACCACTAGTCTGATCTTCTGAGATCCAAAAAAATTGTCAACTAATCTAGAGTAACATACTCCATCTACCTGGAGCATGTTATAGAGAATGATCATGATCAATCAGGAAGCAGAATCAAATGTTGGTTTGGACATAAATGGCTCTATAGTTAGAAATTCATAATCATTAGTCAAATATCAGTATTATCAATCTCTCAAACAATGGGAAGCCGATGTGAGAGGGGATGGTGCTTATGAAAGTGGGTAAAATCATATTAATTTTACAGACCTTTTGCTATTTTTAATCCTTTTTGTAAATCCAAGTGAAAAATGTGCTTTTCCCAAACCCTTGGCACCTTAGTTGTGTTCAAGACAAATGTCTGGCTATGAATTAGTCATTAATACTAACTTATACAATATCAGAGAGTTCTAATAGAAAGATGAAAGCAATCAATTTTTATTTGATGGAATCCGTACTTTTGTCAAAAGTTTCTCAACATTGAGACATCTAAGTTGAGATACTCTATGCTTTCTTTCTTTCTTTAAGGAAAATGGGGGAAGCAGAATATCAACTTCAGCTTCTTGACAAGTTCTACCTCCATAAATAATGCCTATTCTGAGAGGAAAATGATGTTCATTATCTTCATAAATCTCAGGATCAAATGCCTACAGTAGTTTAGAGGCAAATGTGATAAATTGGAAGATTTATATTTTGTGACATTATGAAGCTTGAGCCTCTTTGGCAGGAGGCTCCATTTCATTGTCATCTGTTAAGAATTTGGAGACAGTTATACAGAGCATATATGAATGAGTCGGTCTGACCCACCCCTACACACACCCTCCGTGTCCTATTTCCACTGCCCCAGCCTAATCTGGTCACCCTTGCCTGAACTTCAACCAATATTGAGACTTCTGCCAGGACCTGTACTGCATTCTTCCCAATGTACTATGGCTCCCATACCACATTTAAACTCCACCCCAGCAGATCATCCTCATATTACAAGTATACTGACTTGTTTAATGTCAACTTTACCCAAGCTAGAGTTATCAAAGAGGAAGGAGCTTCAGTTAAGGAAATGTTTCCATGAAATTTAGCTGTAAGGCATTACCCCAATAGTGATAAATGGGCGAGGTCCCAGCTAGTTGTAGGTACTACTATCCCTGGGCTCATGGTCCTGAGTTTTATAGCAGGCTGAGCAAGCCAGAAGAAGCAGGCCAGCAAGTGGCAACTCTCTATGGCCTAGGCTCCTGTCGCCAGGATCCTGCTCTGGTTGAGTTCTTGTCTGATTTCCTTTGGTGATGAACAGCCATGTGAAAGTGTAAGCTGAATAAACCCTTTCGTCCCATACTTGCATTTTGGTCATAGTGTTTCATTGCAGCAATAAAAACCCTAACTAAGACAAAAGGCTTTGATCAAGATGCACAACCTTTACACAAGACCAGCCCCCTTTATCCACTTGATTTCATTACATTTAAACCATTTCCAACCACTATGATGAGTATGAGTCATACATCCCTTGCTTTGCCCAAGCCTACTTTGTATGTGTTAAACAGAGAACTAACAAAAGAACTAACACATGCTCAGATTTTATCACAAATGTCATAAAAATATGAAAAGTCAAGCCAGTATCCCCCATTTCAAACCCACTAGCATGGCAGAAGTGTTTGTATATGAGAATTACCTTGATAAACCTTGATATACAGAATGTGAACTAGAAAATCATAAATTGCCTAAAAGAATTTAAGTAGTTTAAAGAAGACACAACCAAATAGTGCAATGACATTAAAGATCTTCAGGATTACAAATGTGTAAGTGATACCCAAGAAAATACTGAAATGATGAAGCCAATCCAGAACATGAAATTATAATTCAATAGATAGAAGAGGATTCAAGCTGAAAAGAAGATGAAATTGAAATACTCAAGAACTCAACTAAACAATTCAAAGGAAAGCTTTATGAATAGAATAGAACAAGCAGAAGGTAGAATATTAGAACTCCAAAATAAATGATATAGATGAAATAAACAAAGAATGTGAAAAAATAAAAGCAAAGAAAAATAAGAAAAGAATATACAGAATGTGGGATACCATGAAAGGACCAAATCTTTGAATTGCAAGTATAGATGTAGAAGAAAACTGAGTCAATGGCCTAGACCAGATTAATAACAAAAGCATAGAAATTTTTCCTAAACTAAGGAGGGAAATACCCATACAGAAAGAAGAAGTACACGGAATGCCAAATAGACAAGACCAGAAAAAAAAAGTCCCCATGTTATATCATAGTTAAAATACTATGCCTACAGAACAACAGCAACAAAGGTGTATTGAAACTGCAAAAGAAAAAACAACATGTCATATGTAAAGTAAAACCCATCAGAATAACAGTTGATCTCCTAATGGAAACCTTAAAATTCAGAAGAGCTAGAAGCACTTTAAGTCCTAAAAGACCATGATGGCCAACCTAGACTAAAATGCCTAGCAAAACTATCTGCCATAGTTGAAGGAGAAAGAAAAAGTTTCCATGATATAGTCTAAAAATAATTTGTATTCAGTGAACCAAACCTTAAAAAATACAGGAAATAATATTTTGGTCTGAAGAACGGGATAAGCATGGCCAAAAGACTGTGGAAAGAAATACAAACCAAAAATTTTAAAATATATAATACCACTCAAAACTCACATAACAGCACCAAAAATTAACAATATGGTGATTATCAATAGCATTTCAAAAATAACTTTTTATATCAACAGCCTCAAATTCTCCAATCAAAAGATAATCTGGAGTCTGTACAGGTCAGAGTGAGGACCACGGGGGCAGACGGCTTCTGGGACAGGCGGGAGCCACAGAGCTGCTGAGGCAGCACCCTTTAGGGGCCGCAGACATCCGGCACCCTCCCAGTCGGAGGACAGTGACCTGCCCTGCAGGGAGCGCCATCTTGGCTCCGGGACTCCGCCGAACTTAGTCTGTACAGGTCAGAGTGAGGACCACAGAGGCAGACAGCTTCTGGGACAGGCGGGAGCCACAGAGCCGCTGAGGCAGCACCCTTTTGGGGCCGCAGACTTCCGGCACCCTCCCAGCCGGAGGACAGAGACCTGCCCTGCAGAGAGCACCATCTTGGCTCCGGGACTCCGCCGAACTTAGTCTACAGGTTAGAGTGAGGACCACAGAGGCAGACAGCTTCTGGGACAGGCGGGAGCCACAGAGCCGCTGAGGCAGCACCCTTTTGGGGCCGCAGACATCCGACACCCTCCCAGCCGGAGAACAGTGACCTGCCCTGCAGGGAGCGCCATCTTGGCTCCGGGACTCCGCCGAACTTAGTCTGTACAGGTTAGAGTGAGGACCACAGAGGCAGACAGCTTCTGGGACAGGCGGGAGCCACAGAGCTCCTGAGGCAGCACCCTTTTGGGGCCACAGACATCCAGCACCCTCCTAGCTGGAAGACAGTGGTCTACCCTGCACAGGAGCCCTCTGCCTCAGGAGCAGGGAGCACATCTTGGATCCAGGACTCCACTGAACTTAGGAACTTAGTCTGCACAGCTGAGAGTGTGTACCACAGAAGCCTACAGCTTCTGTGACCTGCCAAAGCAATACAGCATCTGGGAAAGGTCCTGTTTTCCGCCTTCTTCTTCGGCCAGGAGGAGGTCCAAACCCCAGATATCTGTACACCTTCCCTTTAAGAGGAAAGCTTGTCAACAGGGAGTGCTCTAACCACTGAAACTCAGAGGAGAGAGCCTGTCTCCCAGGTCTGCTGACAGAAGATACTCAGAATCCCCAGAAGAACAACCTCTGAACAGAGACAACTATAACAACTCCAGAGATTACCAGATGGCGAGAGGTAAAGGTAAGAATCTTACTAACAGAAACCAAGACCACTCACCATCATCAGGACCCAGCACTCCCACTTCGCCCAGTCCAGGGCACCCCAACACACCTGAAAAACTAGACCTGGATTTAAAAGCATATCTCATGATGATGGTAGAGGACATCAAGAAGGACTTTAAAGAACTACAGGAGAACATGGCTAAAGAGTTACAAGTCCTTAAAGAAAAACAGGAAAACACAACCAAACTGGTAGAAGTCCTTAAAGAGAAACAGGAAAACACATCCAATCAGATGATGGAAATGAACAAAACCATACTAGACCTAAAAAGGGAAGTAGACACAATAAAGAAAACCCAAAATGAGGCAACACTGGAGATAGAAACCCTAGGAAAGAAATCTGGAACCATAGATGCAAGCATCAGCAACAGAATACAAGAGATGGAAGAGAGAATCTCAGGTGCAGAAGATTCCATAGAGAACATGGGCACAACAATCAAGGAAAATGGAAAATGCAAAAAGATCCTAACTCAAAACATCCAGGAAATACAGGACACAATGAGAAGACCAAACCTACGGATAATAGGAGTGGATGAGAATGAAGATTTTCAACTCAAAGGACCAGCAAACATCTTCAACAAAATTATAGAAGAAAACTTCCCAAATCTAAAGAAAGAGATGCCCATGAACATACAAGAAGCCTACAGAACTCCAAATAGGCTGGACCAGAAAAGAAATACCTCCCGACACATAATAATCAGAACAACAAATGCACTAAATAAAGATAGAATACTAAAAGCAGTAAGAGAAAAAGGCCAAGTAACATATAAAGGCAAGCCTATCAGAATTACACCAGATTTTTCACCAGAGACTATGAAAGCCAGAAGATCCTGGACAGATGTTATACAGACACTAAAAGAACACAAATTCCAGCCCAGGCTACTATACCCAGCCAAACTCTCAATTAACATAGATGGAGAAACCAAAGTATTCCACAACAAAACCAAATTCACACATTATCTCTCCACGAATCCAGCCCTTCAAAGGATAATAACAGAAAAAAACCAATACAAGGACAGGAACCACGCCCTAGAAACAACAAGAAGGTAATCCCTCAACAAACCTAAAAGAAGACAGCCACAAGAACAGAATGCCAACTTTAACAACAAAAATAACAGGAAACAACAATTACTTTTCCTTAATATCTCTTAATATCAATGGACTCAACTCCCCGATAAAAAGACATAGACTAACAAACTGGCTACACAAACAAGACCCAACATTTTGCTGCTTACAAGAAACTCATCTCAGAGAAAAAGATAGACACTACCTCAGAATGAAAGGCTGGAAAACAATTTTCCAAGCAAATGGTCTGAAGAAACAAGCTGGAGTAGCCATTCTAATATCAGATAAGATTGACTTCCAACCCAAAGTCATCAAAAAAGACAGGGAGGGGCACTTCATACTCATCAAAGGTAAAATCCTCCAAGAGGAACTATCAATCCTGAATATCTATGCTCCAAATACAAAGGCAGCCTCATTCATTAAAGAAACTTTAGTAAATCTCAAAGCACACATTGCACCTCATACAATAATAGTGGGAGACTTCAACACACCACTTTCACCAATGGACAGATCATGGAAACAGAAACTAAACAGGGACACAGTGAAACTAACAGAAGTTATGAATCAAATGGATCTGGCAGATATCTACAGAACATTTTACCCTAAAACAAAAGGATACACCTTCTTCTCAGCACCTCATGGTACCTTCTCCAAAATTGACCACGTAATTGGGCACAAAACAGGACTCAACAGATACAAAAACATTGAAATTGTCCCATGCATCCTATCAGATCACCATGGACTAAAGCTGATCTTCAATAACAAAATAAATAATAGAAAGCCAACCTTCACGTGGAAACTGAACAACACTCTTCTCAATGATACCTTGGTCAAGGAAGGAATAAAGAAAGAAATTAAGGACTTTTTAGAGTTCAATGAAAATGAAGCCACAACATACCCAAACTTATGGGACGCAATGAAAGCATTTCTAAGAGGAAAACTCATAGCTCTGAGTGCCTCCAAAAGGAAACTAGAGAGAGCACACATTAGCAGCTTGACAACACACCTAAAAGCACTAGAACAAAAGGAAGCAAATTCACCCAAGAGGAGTAGACGGCAGGAAATAATCAAACTCAGGGGTGAAATCAACCAAGTGGAAACAAGAAAAACTATTCAAGAATCAACCAATCAAGGAGCTGGTTCTTTGAGAAAATAAACAAGATAGATAAACCCTTAGCCAGACTCACTAGAGGGCACAGGGAAAGCATCCTAATTAACAAAATCAGAAATGAAAAAGGAGACATAACAACAGATCCTGAAGACATCCAAAACACCATCAGATCCTTCTACCAAAGGCTATACTCAACAAAACTGGAGAACCTGGATGAAATGGAGAAGTTCCTAGACAGATACCAGGTACCAAAGTTGAATCAAGATCAGGTTAATGATCTAAACAGCCCTATATCCCCCAAAGAAATAGAAGCAGTCATTAATAGTCTCCCAACTAAAAAAAGCCCAGGACCAGATGGGTTTAGTGCAGAGTTCTATCAGACCTTCAAAGAAGATCTAATCCCAGTTCTTCACAAACTATTCCACAAAATAGAAACAGAAGGTACTCTACCCAAATCATTCTATGAAGCCACAATTACTCTGATACCTAAACCACAAAAAGACCCAACAAAGATAGAAAACTTCAGACCAATATCCCTTATGAATATTGATGCAAAAATCCTCAATAAAATTCTTGCTAACCGAATCCAAGAACACATCAAAACAATCATCCATCCTGACCAAGTAGGTTTCATCCCAGGGATGCAGGGATGGTTCAATATTCGGAAATCCATCAACGTAATCCAGTATATAAACAAACTCAAAGACAAAAACCACATGGTCATCTCGTTAGATGCGGAAAAAGCATTTGACAAGATCCAACACCCATTCATGATAAAAGTCTTGGAAAGATCAGGAATTCAAGGCCCATACCTAAACATGATAAAAGCAATCTACAGCAAACCAGTAGCCAACATCAAAGTAAATGGTCAGAAGCTTGAAGCAATCCCTCTAAAATCAGGGACTAGACAAGGCTGTCCACTTTCTCCATACCTATTCAACATTGTACTTGAAGTCCTAGCCAGAGCAATTCGACAACAAAAGGAGATCAAAGGGATACAAATTGGAAAAGATGAAGTCAAAATATCACTCTTTGCAGATGATATGATAGTATATATAAGTGACCCTAAAAATTCCACCAGAGAACTCCTAAGCCTGATAAACAGCTTCGGTGAAGTAGCTGGATATAAAATTAACTCAAACAAATCAATGGCCTTTCTCTACACAAAGAATAAACAGGCTGAGAAAGAAATTAGGGAAACAACACCCTTCTCAATAGTCACAAATAATATAAAATATCTTGGCGTGACTCTAACTAAGGAAGTGAAAGATCTGTATGAAAAAAACTTCAAGTCTCTGAAGAAAGAAATTATAGAAGATCTCAGAAGATGGAAAGATCTCCCATGCTCATGGATTGGCAGGATCAACATTGTAAAAATGGCTATCTTGCCAAAAGCAATCTACAGATTCAATGCAATCCCCATCAAAATTCCAACTCAATTCTTCAACGAATTAGAAAGTGCAATCTGCAAATTCATCTGGAATAACAAAAAACCTAGGATAGCAAAAACTCTTCTCAAGGATAAAAGAACCTCTGGTGGAATCACCATGCCGGACCTAAAGCTCTACTACAGAGCAATTGTGATAAAAACTGCATGGTACTGGTATAGTGACAGACAAATAGACCAATGGAATAGAATTGAAGACCCAGAAATGAACCCACACACCTATGGTCACTTGATCTTCGACAAGGGAGCTAAAAACATCCAGTGGAAGAAAGACAGCATTTTCAACAAATGGTGCTGGCACAACTGGTTGTTAACATGTAGAAGAATGCGAATCGATCCATTCCTATCTCCTTGTACTAAGGTCAAGTCTAAGTGGATCAAGGAACTTCACATAAAACCAGAGACACTGAAACTTATAGAGGAGAAAGTGGGGAAAAGCCTTGAAGATATGGGCACAGGGGAAAAATTCCTGAATAGAACAGTAATGGCTTGTGCTGTAAGATCGAGAATTGACAAGTGGGACCTCATGAAACTACAAAGCTTCTGCAAGGCTAAAGACACCTTCAATAAGACAAAAAAACCACCAACAGATTGGGAAAGGATCTTCACCTATCCTAAATCAGATAAGGGACTAATATCCAATATATATAAAGAACTCAAGAAGGTGGACTCCAGAAAGTCAAATAACCCCATTAAAAAATGGGGCTCAGAACTGAACAAAGAATTCTCACCTGAGGAATACCGAATGGCAGAGAAACACCTGAAAAAATGTTCAACATCCTTAATCATCAGGGAAATGCAAATCAAAACAACCCTGAGATTCCACCTCACACCAGTCAGAATGGCTAAGATCAAAAATTCAGGTGACAGCAGTTGCTGGCGAGGATGTGGAGAAAGAGGAACACTCCTCCATTGTTGGTGGGATTGCAAGCTTGTACAACCACTCTGGAAATCAGTCTGGCGGTTCCTCAGAAAATTGGACATAGTACTACCGGAGAATCCAGCAATACCTCTCCTGGGCATATATCCAGAAGATGTCCCAACCGGTAAAAAGGACACATGTTCCACTATGTTCATAGCAGCCCTATTTATAATAGCCAGAAGCTGGAAAGAACCCAGATGTCCCTCAACAGAGGAATGGATACAGAAATTATGGTACATTTACACAATGGAGTACTACTCAGCTATTAAAAAGAATGAATTTATGAAATTCCTAGCCAAATGGATGGACCTGGAGGGCATCATCTTGAGTGAAGTAATACAATCACAAAAGAACTCACACAATATGTATTCACTGATAAGTGGATATTAGCCCAAAACTTAGGATACCCAAGATTTAAGATACAATTTGCTAAACGCATGAAACTCAAGAAGAATGAAGACCAAAGTGTGGACACTGTGCACCTTCTTAGAATTGGGAACAAAACACCCAGGGAAGGAGTTACAGAGACAAAGTTCGTAGCGGTGATGAAAGGATGGACCATTTAGAGACTGCCGTATCCAGGGATCCATCCCATAATCAACTTCTAAACGCTGACACCATTGCATACACTAGCAAGATTTTGCTGAAAGGACCCAAATATAACTGTCTCTTGTGAGACGATGCTGGGGCCTAGCAAACACAGGAGTGGATGTTCACAGTCAGCTATTGGATGTATCACAGGGCTCCCAATGGAGAAGCTAGAGAAAGTACCCAAGGAGCTAAAGGGATCTGCAACCCTATTGTTGGAACAACATGATGTACTAACCAGAACCCCGGAGCTCTTGTCTCTAGCTGCATATGTATCGAAAGATGGCCTAGTCAGCCATCAATGGAAAGAGAGGCCCATTGGACTCGCAAACTTTATATGCCCCAATATAGGGGAATGCCAGGGCCAAAAGAATGGGAATGGGTGGGTAGGGAAGTGGGGGGCGCTATGGAGGACTTTTGGGATAGCATTGGAAACGTAATTGAGGAAAATATGTAATAAAAATATTAAAAAAAAAGATAATCTGAAGGAGTGGATGAGGAAGCAAAATCTGTGTATCTGATGTCTATGAAAAAACATATCTGGGAGCTAAGGCTGTCCCATAGCCCACTGACCCCAAATCCCACCTGGAGAGAGCTGGTCTTTCAGGAGTGCTCTCAATCATAGGCCAACAGGTGAGCCTGCCACTATTGCTCCAATAACTGTCCAAAGAGGTACCTGCCAGGAGCACACAAGGCACAGGAACTGAGAACCAGCTGGGGACAGGATACTTCTGGTCTCCATCTGTGCTACAGAGCTAAGACTGTCCCACACTCCTCAGTACCCAAATTCCAACTGGAGAAAGCTGATCTTCCCAGAAGTGCTTACATACCTAAGATCACAGACTCACAGGCCCACAGGAGGGACAGGCTCCAGTCAGAGACAGAAAGACCAACTAACACAGATAAGCAGATAGCAAAAGGCAAGCACAACAAAAACCAAGGCTACTTGGTGTCATCAGAACACAGTTCTCCCACTATAGCACATCCTAGATACCATATCACACAGGAAAAGCAAGATTCTGACTTAAAATAATTTCTCCTGATGATAGAGGACATTAAGAAGGACATAATAACTTCCTTAAAGAAATACAGGAGAAAACAGGTAAACAGGTAAACAGGTAGAAGCCCTTAAAAAGGGAATTAAAATATCTCTTAAAGAATTACAGGAAAATACAACTAAACGGGTGAAAGAGTTGAACAAAACCATCAAGGATCTAAAAATATAAATAGAAACAATAAAGAAATCACAAAGGGAGACAAACTAGGAGATAGAATACCTAGGAAAAAATATAAATAGAAACAATAAGGAAATCACAAAGGGAGACAAACTAGGAGATAGAATACCTAGGAAAATGATGCAATAGATAGAAAAGAGAATCTCAGGGGCAGAAAATACCATAGAAAACATTGACACAACAGTCAAAAAGAATGCAAAATACAAAAAGCTCCTAACCCAAAACATCCAGGGAATCCAGGAAACAACGTGAAGACCAAACTTAAGGATAGTAGGTATAGAAGAGAGTAAAGATTCTCAACTTGAAAGGCCAGTGAATATCTTCACAAAATCATAGCAGAAAACTTCTCTAACCTAAAGAAAGAGATGTCCATGAACATACAAAAAAAAAAAAAAAAAAAAAAAAAAAAAACCTAAAGAACTCCAAATATACTGGAACAGAAAAAACTCCTGCCACATAGTACTCAAAACACCAAATGCACTAAACAGAGAAATAATACTAAAATCAGTAAGGGAAAAAGGTCAAGTAACATATAAAGGCAGACCTAACAGAATTACACCAGACTTCTGATGAGAGAACTTAAAAGCCATAAGAACCTGGCCAGATGTAATACAGACCCTAAGAGAATACAAATGACAACCTAGGCTACTATATGCAGCAAAACTCTCAATTAACATTGATGGAGAAACCAAGATATTTGATGACAAAAGCAAAATTACACAATATCTTTCCACAAATACAGCCCTATAAAGGATAATAGATGGAAAACTATAAAACAAGGATGGAAACTACAGCCTAGAAAAAGCAAGAAAAGTAATCTTTTAACAAGCCCCAAAGAAGATAGCCACACAAGCATAATTATACCTCTAACAATAAAAATAACATGAAGCAACAATCACTTTTCCTTAATATCTCTTAGTATCAATGGACTCAATTCCCCAATACAAAGACATAGACTAACAGACTGGATCTGAAAACAGGACCCAGGATTTTGCTGTGTACAGGAAATATACCCCAGTGACAAAGACAGACACTACCTCAGAGTAAGAGGATGGAAAATAATTTTCCAAGCAAATGGTGCCAAGAAACAAGCTGAAGCCATTCCAATATTGAATAAAATTGACTTTCAACCAAAAGTTACCAAAAAAAAATAATAATAAGGAACAACACTTCATACTTATCGAAGGAAAAATCAAACAAGAAGAACTCTCAATTCTGAACATCTATGCTCCAAATGTAAGGACACACACATTTCTAAAATAAACTTTACTAAAGTCCAAAGCACACATTGCGTTGCACACAATAATTGTGGGAGATTTCCACACCCCACTCTCATCAATGGATGACAGATCATGGAAACAGAAACTAAACAGAGATGCAGTGAAACAAACAGAACTTATGAAACAAATGGATTTAAGAGACATCTATAGAACATTTTATCCTAAAACAAAAGAATATACCTTCTTCTCAGCACCTCATGGTACCTTCTCCAAAATAGACCATAATTTTGGTCACAAAACAAGCCTTAACAGAATCAAGAAGATTGAAGTAATCCCATGCATCTTACCAGATCACCATGGACTAAGGCTGGTCTTCAATAAAAGTACAAACAACAGGAAGCCCACATACAAATGGAAACTGAACAGTGCTCTACTCAATGATAACTTGGCCAAGGAAGAGCCAAAAAAGAAATTAAAGACTTTTTAGAAGTCAATGAAAATGAAGGCACAACATTCTCCAACTTATGGGACACAATGATAGCAGTGCTAAGATGAAAACACATAGCTAGTTCTGAGTGTCTCCAGAAAGAAACTAGAGAGAGCATACACTAACAACATGACAGCACACCTGAAAACTCTAGAAAAAAAAAGAAGAAGCACATACACCCAAGAGGAGTACATGTCAGGAAATAATCAACTCATGGCTGAAATCAACCAAGTAGAAACAAAAGTATCTCCTGTCCTTGTCCCAATATTTTTACCTTCTTATGCCTTAAAGTTGGGCCACAGGTCCGGCTGGGTCAGAGTATCTCAGATGCGGAGCTCCAAAAGCTCCACTCAGGATCAAAGAGTTCTGACCTAGGGTTCATCCTTTCCCCAGGGTGTGTGCCCTGTGGAAAGAAGGTGAAAGCCTTGGTCTTGGCAAACCACCCCTTTTGCCCAAAGCCTGGGTGCAGAGTACAGTATTTTCTACTGCCATCAACAATCTCCCCTGCTGTCTGTGAAAGGTGACCATCATACCCAGGACACTGGACCTTTACATGTTCCTTCAAACCCAGGTTATCACCTTCCCCAGGCTGGATCACTGGAGCAAGCCTCCTCTCTGCCCATCTGAGAGGACCTAGGGACTCTGCCCCTGTCCAGCTGAGCAACCACCAGTCTCCGTACCCAAACCTACTCCAGTAGGAGTATCTTCCCCCTCCCCACCTCCCTCACAGACCTTTGTTGAATTAAAGTTTGTAATTAAATGGTTATAAAAAACCTTTTTATATTCAAAAAACTTTTTTTTAAAAAAAGAACTATTCAAAGAACCAGCAAAACCAGGATCTGTTTCTTTGAGAAAATCAATGAGACAGACAAACCCTTAGCAGACTATCCAGAGGACACAGATATTTTTCAAATTATCATAATCAGAAATGAAAAGGGAGACATAAAAACAGGAACAGAGGAAATCCAAAAAATCATCAGATCCTACTAAAAAGCATATACTCAACAAAACTGAAAAACCTGGATGAAGCAGACAATTTTCTAGACAGATATCAGGTCCCATAGTTAAGTCAGGATCAGATAAACCATATAAACAGTCCAAAAGTCTAAACAAATAGGAGCAGTTATTAAAAGTCTCCCAACCAAAAAAAGCCCAGGACCAGATGGGTTTAGTGCAGAATTTTATCAGACTTTCAAAGAAGACCTAATACCAATACTCTTCAAATTATTCCACAAAATAGAAACAGAAGGAACACTACCAAATTCATTCTTTGAATTCACAATTATGCTTATACTTAAACCACACAAAGATCCATCAAAGAAAGAGAAATTCAGAACAATTTTCCTTTTGACCACTGATGCAAAAATATTCAATAAAATTATTGAAAATCTAATCCAATAGCACATCAAAATGATCATTCACAGAATCAAGTAGGCTTCATTCCAGGGATGCTGGGATGGTTCAATATATGGAAATACATCAATGCAATCCACTATTATAACAAACAAACATAAAACCCCAAGTGATCATCTCATTAGATAGTAAGAATGGTTTGGACAAAATGCAACATCCCTTTAAAGTAAACATCTTGGAAAGATCAGGAATTCATGGCCCATACCTAAACAAAATAAAAGCAATATAGAGCAAACCAGTAGCCAACATCAAACTAAATGGAGAGAAACTTGAAGCAATCCCACTAAAATCAGGGATTCAACAAGGCTGCCCCCTTCTTATTTGAAGTCCTAGCCAGAGCAATTAGATAACAAGGGTCACCCAGGTAGTACTCGTTTTGAAGGCATAAAGGGGTCATGAAGAGCAGCTGAGGCTTGGCACTGTGAGAGGCCATGGATGGCCATTGGTGAAGGTGCACCCTCAATTGTAGTTAACAGCCCAGGACTGAAGGGGTCATGCAAAGTCTTGGCACCATGAAGAGAGCCTGTGACAGGATATTGGTGAAGCCTCGTTGGAGCAAAAACCCAGTGTATTTGAGATGCCAGTACTATGGGATAATCACCATGAACAATATCTGCAGTGGAGTAGATCAACTTGAGCTTACAGTGTGACAGAGAACAGAGCTTGCAAAGTGATGCTACCCCTTTGGAGGAGTCCAGGAGATTAAGTGTGGATCTCAGACATCAAAATAAGAAGTTGTAACATTGCCTTGGAGACCCCAAGATGTTGGAGATGCCAGAGCCATGGGCTATCTACTGAGGAAAGCTGCTAACAATGAGTGGAACTAGCCCAGGAGAAAGAAGTTTGTTGCAGTCAACAAAGATGAAAAAGGAGTTGAATATATGAAGACTGCTTTGACATCACACTCAGAGAGTTTGAAGTTTACTCAGCTGGTTTCCTGTCTTGCTTTGGGGATTACAGTTAAGTGATTGGATGAATCTCAGAAGAGACTTTGAACTTTAGACTTTTAACATTGTTGAAACTTCTATAGACTATGGGAAGTTTGGAAGTTGCACTAAATGTATCTTCCATTATGCTATGCTTAATGTATGCATATATATATATATATATATATATATATATATAATATGCTTACATATATATCATATAATGTATATAAACTATGCTTAGGTATGGTCCCCATAAGACTCATATGTTCAAACAAACCTATGCTGGGCAGGGAGTGGAATGTGATGGTTTGTATATGCATGGCCCAGGAAGTGGCACTATTAGGAGGTGTTGCCTTTTCGGAGTAGGTGTGTCTCTGTGGGTGTAGGCTTAAAACACTTAACCTAGCTTCCTGGAAGTCAGTCTTCTACTAGCAGCCTTCAGATGAAGATGTAGAACTCTCTGTTCTGCCTGTATCATGCCGTCCTGGAGGCTACCCTGCTCCCACCTTGATGATGATGGACTGATCATCTGTACCTGTAACCAAGCCTAATTAAATGTTGTCCTTTATAAGAAAAAAAAATCTTAGCTTTAACAATAGGCACTGCCTAACAGTAAAAGAATGAACAAAAATACTCCAATCAAATGAGATTAGGCAGCAAGAAGGTATCACTATACTAATATCTGACAAAAGAGACTTCAAACTAAAACTAGTCACAAGAGATAAAGAGGGACACTTCATTCTAATCAAGGGAGCAATTAACTAAAACATTATTACTATCTTAAATATATGTACACTAATGTCAGGCAGATCTAATTTCATTTTAAATAGACTACTGGATTTAAAGAAAGATTAATATCAACTTATTAATAGAATGAGATTTTAGTGCACCCCTTTCTTTAGTAAACAGTTCATCTGGACAAAGAATAAACAGATTAAAATTTTATCAAAGTTAATTGACACATTAAGTGGACTTAACAGTTATCTAAAGATTATTCCCACCCCAACACCAAAGAACACCCGTTTTACTTAGCAACACACTGAAGCAACCTGGGAAACAAAATCAATATTTACAAATGAAAAATATTAAAATTATTCCCTGTATCCTCTATGACCTCAATACAATAAAATGTTAAGTCAACAAGAAGAAAATAAACTCATGGTGATTAGACAATTCACTACTAAATTATGATATGTCAAAAAAGAAATCAAGAGAGGAATAAAAAATTTCCTGTAAGTAAATGAAAATGAAAACACAAAAGCACCAAAATATCTGAGACATGACAAATGCAGTCCTATGACATATATGTGCTTACATTAAAACATCAGATAAATGTCTTAAAGATTCAACTCAAAAGATGCAAAAGAAAAATAAGGACAAAACAAATACAAACCCCGTTAATGGCTAGAATAATAATCATCAGAGCATCAGTTAATGAAACAGAAATAAAGAAAACAATATAAAGAACCAATGAATCGTAGAGCTAGTTCTTTGAGAAGATAAACAAAATTGACAGAACTTTGGCCCAACTAACCAATATAAAGAATGAAAAGAACCAAATGAACAGAGAAACATAAGAGACAGCAAAGAAATTCAGAATAGTATAAGGAAATATTTTAAAGCCTGGACTCTATTAAATTTGGAGGACCTTAAAGAAATGAATGAATTTCTAGATTCAGCAAACTATCAAAATTAAGTCATGAATAATTCAACACTTTAACTACCCATAAGAAAAGAGGAGACTGGTATGCTAATATAGAACCTACCAACTAAATGTTCAGGCACAAGTGGATCCAAAGCACAAATCTAGATAAAATCAGAGTTTTAAATACAGCCAATCCTTCCAAGCTTAGACTATTTAAAAAGTAGAAATAGAAAGAACACTCCAAAATTCCTTCTATAATGCCAGTAGCATTCTAATACCAAAATCAGGTATACACACAACAAAAAAAGAAAACTACAAGTCAATATCACTGATGGACATAGATTCAAAGCTGCTCAATAAAATGCTTACAAACAAAATGCAGACATGTGTTAAAAAATATGCACCATGAACAAGTTCTACTTATCCCTGAAATCCAGAGCCAGTTCAACATATTTCAGTCAATAAATACAATAAATGTCAACAAATTTAATAAACAGTATAAGTGAACTGAATGACAAAATCACATGAATATCTCAATAAATGCAAAATAAAAAGACTGAAAAAATCCAGCATGCCTTCTTGATAAAGTTGTAGAGACTGTAGGGCTAGAGGGAACATACCTCAATATAATAAAAGATATCTATGAGAAAATCACTGCCAACTTCATCCTAATTGGAGAAAACCTTGAAGCAATCCCACTAAAGTCAAGAACAAATCAAGGCTGTCAAATACCTCCACTCTTTCAATATTATGCTCTAAGCTGGAACAACGAGTCAAGAGACGGAAATTAAGGAGATACAACTAGGGAAAGAAATCAAATTATTCCTATTTGCAGATTGCATGATATTATATATTAACTATCTTAAAATTTACACCAGAATATGTCTAAAAAGGTTAAACAAATTCAGCAATGTGGCAGGAAACAGAATCAAGTAGCACAAATCAATAGCTTTTCTATACACCACCAACAACATGTAGAAAAAAGGACTTCTACAATAAAAGAACTTTACATCTCTGAAGATAGAAAGACACTAGAAAATGAAAAAAAGATATCCCATGCTCTTAGATTGGTAGAATAGTGTAAAAATTACCATTTTACTAAAAGCTATTTACATTCCTAATACAAATTCCCACCTCATTCTTCACATAAATAGAAAAACAAATTCCAAAGTTAATGTAGAAGTACAAAAGACCTGGGCCAACTAAAACAATTCTGAACAAATAAGAAAAATGATAGAGGAATTAGAGGAATTACTGTTCCAGATCATAAGATCTATTACAAAGCCATAGTAACAAATAACAATATGGCACAAAACAGACAGGTAACTCAATTGAACAAAGTCAAATACCCCAACATGAACATGTGTAACTTTATCCATTTAATATTTGACAAAGATGCCAAAAACATAAGTTAAAGAAAAACATATTCAACAGTGCTGAGAGAACTAAATGTCCACAGACAGAAAAATGAAATTAGACTCATGGCTGTGACCCTTCACAAAAGCTAACTCCAAATGAATTAAAGTTCTAAACATTGAAATTGATAGAAGAAAACAGTCAGTTCTCCATATAATATAGGTGTGGGAACAGACTTTCTGTATAGGATCCCATTCACTCAAAAATTAAGGCCAACACATTGACAAATAGGACTTCATAAAACTAAAAAGCTATGTGCAGCTAAAGAAATATTCAGATGAAGAAAAAACCTAGTGGGAGAGAATCTCCGCAGCTATACACATGATCGTGTATTAATATCCAGAAATATAAAGAAGTAAAACAAATAAATAAACAAACAAACAAACAACCTGTAACAAATGCTGAAGGGGGAAAGAGAATTCTCATTAACTGTTGGTGGGATTGCCAATTGGTACTGTCACTCTGGAAATCAGCATGGAGAATTCTCAAGGACCTAAAAACAAATCTACCATATGAACCACTATACCATTCCTTGGCTAATGTCCAAAAGACTGGATCTTATTTCATAGATACTTGCTTAGCATGTCCTTCAACAGATAAATATAACATAAAAATATGGTACATATACATTATGTATTTTTTAAAAATAAAATCATTAATTTAGCAGGTAAATGGATGCAACTAGAAAAGAGTGAGGTAATACAGTTCTAGAAAGTTAAGTGTCACATGTTGTCTATCATTGAATCAAATCTCCACATGTGAGTTCATACTCTGGAGTAACTATAGAAACCAGGAAAGTAAAATGAGACTACTTCTAGGTTAAAGGGGTTAGGGACAAATAGAGAACAGCAATGTTCAAGTGATCTGATGGTTCAAATAGGGGAAAATGGGAGTCTCTAATTAGGGAAAGGGAAGGGAGATAAAAACAGGAGGGAAGAAAATCAAATACTAGTAAGAATTTCTGAAAAGGTCATAAAAATCATACTATTAAATAACTTAGAACACCTGTGATACATTCAATTCTGTGGAGGGCAAACATATATAGTTTAAATGAAATTATCTCATCTACACTGACAATACTCCTTCCCAAAGGTAAAGACAATCTAACAAAACTCCCAACACTAGCATGATAAGCCCTTTTTTGAGTTATAGGTCAAGGTGGTCCAAGAGACTCCCAAAACATTACAAGCCATTGTTTTCACTCTTTAGTCCTTTCCAGAGTAGGAAGTCCCTATTGCTGAAGATACCATGCACTTCAGACACAGAACATAGAGGACATGAATTGGAAATGATTTGAACTCATCCACCCTGAGGACCTGCTTTCATAGCCAGAAATTATCATGAAATATTCCAAAAAATGGAAGCAACCAACAATTAAATTTAGCTATGATGTTTACAAATTACAACAATGAATACATGGAGCAATATACCTAAGGATACAGTAGTGCTATACATACATACGCTGATGGAAGCCAGCAGTTCTCTAGTTAGATTTAAGACCCACTCAATGAATGGAAAATTATGCCTGGTACTGGAAACCTAGCCAACTACCCAGGGCTAGTAAAGTCGTGTGTCTCAGAAGAAAACCTACAATAGTCATTTTACCCTAACAGCAGATACTCTACTTTCTAAATATCATATACCCAAAGATAAGTGTTGTCCTCACCCTTCATCAAGGAAACTTGACTTTATAACAGATGGATACATTACAGAAAACCACAACCAATCAAAATGCAGAATTGTGTATCCCAGTCCCAACTGACACATTGATAGCATAGTCCTTGCATCTAAGACTATTGCAAACAATTCTAAGATCCAGAGGATCAGGGAGTTTCCTTAAGATTGTGTCTCCTAGTAATGTCAGAAGTGACACCTATAAAGTCTCTCTTATGAACTGAATAAGGACAACAAGAACAGATATTTTAAAGTACATAGCAAGCGTGAGCCCAGGAGGATTCAACCCTATATAAAGAACTATAGGCAACTAAGGAATGATGAATGTGGGAGAAATAGTTTCTAGAAGAGAACACCAATTGATTATCCAATATCAAAAGACCAGACCTAAAAATATGCATACAAGTAATATTATACTAATCAAACATGTTATATTTATATCTTTAGGGATATGTATTTATACGCATATACATAGATGTATGTAGCAACAATCAATGAATAAAGAGGCAATGAATTTGAAACAGAACAAGGAGGTTTATATAGGAAGGCTTGGATGGAGAAACTGAATGGGGAAATGATATAATATCAAAAAATAAAATAAATAAAAATTAAATAAATAAATAAAAATACAAAGAAAAATAACCTGGATGTAGGTCCTCCAGGGTTTTCAGGAGAATCTAGAAATCAATATTTTTGTGGTAAATCATTTAGTTTTTTTATTGTTTTGTTTGTTTTGTTTTAAGACTAGGTTTTGTTTGTTATATAGCCTAAGCTAGCCTGGAACTCACTATGTACTACACATTTGATTTGAAAGCATTAGCCTCCTATCTCCTGAGTGCTAGGATGATAGGCATACAACACCACTTATAACTTGAGTCATCTCATTTTTTTAAATTAAAAATTTAACTGTTGGGAAATATTCAAACAACATATGGAGTTAACAAGAGGTTTCTGTTTGCCATACACATCCCAAGAACTGAAAGATTGGAATCATTTTGTACACGGTATACTTTCACATGCAGAGGGACTTTTTTCCTAACATCGACTATGACCAATACCTTCAGCCATCACTCTATGGGAAATCCAGCAGAATCGTTCCCATTTCTAAGACCTCTCTTTCAAGATGCAAAGTCTCCCTTAAGGAGAATATTGAGCACTTTTCATGTTGACTAGGTTTTTATGCTAGTTCACTGTATCTACTTTCAGAAATGAAGACAAGACAAAATTGTAGGAGTAATTGAAAATAAGAAGTCCACTTGACTGAGTATGCAAAATAGTTGCTCCACTACTCACTAGCTGTTGTAACTTCAATTTTCTGGCATTCAGTTTTGCTTATTTGTGAAAGACGACTGGTAATTGTTATCTCATGGAACTGAGGCAAAAGCAAGTGGAATAAAACATACCAAATGTCTAGACCAGAGCAAGGTATCTAAATAGAAGTTTTATCTAAGAAGGAAAAAGGAACGATACCCTGGTACATGAAAGCAGTTCTTTTTTTTTTTATTAGATATTTTCTCAATTTACATTTCAAATGCTATCCCAAAAGTTCCCTATATCCTCCCCACCCTGCCCTGCTCTCCTACCCACCCACTCCCACTTCTTGGCCCTGGCATTCCCCTGTACTGGGGCATATAAAGTTTGCAAGACCAAGGGGCCTCTCTTCCCAATGATGGCCAACTAGGCCATGTGAAGGCAGTTCTGAGGTGGAAGTTGACCACACAGGACCTCGAAGAGTCAGATAAAAAGGTTGGGATGGCAGGAGGGAACTGTGAACAATCAGGATGTATGATTCTCTGGCCAGAAACCCAGCCCATAGGAGAAGATAAGGACTAAGGGGAGAAACAGGAAGCACAATAATAATGCACAAATGCTGCCTCTTATACTGACTGACATTATAAGCAAATACAAGGCAAATTCATCCTTCTAATATTTTGAACCACTGTGGACTTGTCTTTTTTGACACGGTTTCTTTGATTTATTTGTTCAAATCAATATTGCATTCCCATATTTATTCTACAATACATAAGTGAATTGTGAAGCAAATACTTCGCCTCATAAAAATATAAAGCAACAAAGTTCTTGATGTGTTGTGCTGCATAGAACTCAGGACCCTTTTCTGAGAACCAGTTTTGACAAATTAAGATCAACTGGGGAAAGGGTGGAAAATAAGATAACTTGGCACATGTATGGCAGCAACAAGAATCAATAGTCAGAAAAGGGATGATAGGTGGACACAAAACTCCATGAAAAAGACAAAAAGAAAAATGACACATGCTGCTATATACAATCAGTGTTATATACTATTATATACCTTCAGTGTCTGTATATAAAATGTTGTATACAATCACCTTTCAGAAGTTTGACATGAAAACATCCTCATAGCTATAACATAGATGCCACATAGAAAAATAAAATAAAATCATGTGCCATATACCCAAAACAGATTTCCATTCCCTGGCTTCTGCCCCAAGACATCACTTAGCGACTTTAATACAGCCTCTAAATAGGTGCCTGTTTTGATAGATCACAAAGGTGGATATCCGGTTTTATCCAGGAAATGGGTCACAAGGAGACATGGTTCAAAGTTACATAGTGAAATTCCCAGTTCCCTCACACATGTAAGTGAGGGTGCAGGCATGCACGTTAATGTGTATGGTCAACGTGCTTTAAATTTCTGGTACTATATGTGACAAATTAAAGATGTGGCCATATCCCCATATTCCATGTGTTTTCTTTGGTTGGCCTCTTGTCTGAGGCAAAAAAGATCAGACATAATGTTAACCAGAGATCCAGATGTGGCTTTTCAGAAAAACATATTCCTTAGTTTGGCTTCTGTATGTCTTAGTTGCCAAGATCCATTCTTCTGTACTCAACCCAGCCACACTGCATCAACTCCCCCAACTTTTGCTTTATCTTCAATGGTTACCACAGAGTCACCTAAGTTGCTTTGGAAGGAGCACTGTCTAGAGAACTCTTGCCAATGTAGTTGCAATACTTGAAGTTTGGTTCTTTGGCAGAGCAGAACACGTGCTGTGCACAGTTTGATTTTCTATAATTTCAGATGGAAAAACTGACCACACCACCAGTGAACTATCTTAAGTCTACTAAAGTCAAACTTTCTTTTGTTTGAAAATTTCAGAATATGGGCAGTGTGGGCTGCTAGCTCTTTAGCCCAAGTCAATTCAAGCAAGGATCAGGAATCTACATTTTCCAAGAAGGTGCTCATGTGTTTCTAATGCAATTTCTTTTTTCAAAAAAAAAATCTTACTCTAAGAAATATTTATTTGTATTGTACCAGAAACCCGGGAATTTTGCAGTCCAGAACTTCTTTATATTCTCAATATTTGAAAACTCTGATGAGCATGGTTAATGTGATTTATAGCTATTAAGTACTGATCATGTTACAAGTGAAAGTGACAGTTTTAAGAGAGTAACTTGCAACTTTATTTTGAAAATAGCAAGGTTAAAACTACAAGTTAACATAACTAAAATATTTTAATAAAAATAATTTTTCCGAAACCAAAACTTAATGAGAAGATCAAGATTGTTTTGCATTTTAAAATCTTTTAATAGTCTGGCTTAATAGAATAGAAGTAGAATATCATACTTTTTTATATGAGACTCTCATAGACTACTTTTGTAGTCTAGTTATAGTTTTTGGGGAAGAATAAACAATTTATCTTCTACAAATATATAGTTTCAATATAAAGGGATCTATTAACCTTTTAGGAAAAAAATATGGATAACCTCTTTAGAAACTATATCAAAAAGTGAAAATGATAGATCCATAAAAGCTGACATGGAGGCTGGGGCATTGCTCAATAAGTACATCATATACCATGCAGACCAAAATGAAGACTGGAGTTCAAACCAGAGAACCTATGTACATGCCAGATGAATACAGCAGCTTTCCTGTGATCCCAGTGCAGGGGAGCCAGATCCTGGTGATGCTTGGACCATGCCTCAATAAATAGAGAGCAATTGAGGAAGCCACCCAACATTAACACTGAAACTCCACATAAGTGCAGACATGTATACACGGAGACATGCACCACACACATTGATATGCAAAATGTAGTTGGTTTTACAATAGAAACTAAGACCACTGAATGAGCTTTTTATTCTCTGTTACTCTAAAGTTTAATGATATGTCTTGTACATGGATTGTTTTTTAAACTCATAATTTTATGAGACTGTGAATTGGTCATCTGGAAAATATCAGTTCACCGTGTTAGATAGATCTTCTTAATCCTGATGTGTTTTGTTATTTTAAAAAGGAGCTTTTATGTCATATTTTTTAATATCAACATCAATCTCTTCAGAAAATATCTTTAAGTAATTGAAAGCTAGAAAGCTGTTAGTAGCGCATATAAGCTTTCCAAAATTCTAATTTTTTTTCTTGAAAGTTGGAATTTTTATCTTTGGCAACACAAATACTGTTAGTTGTTTTCCTTGAAATAACTTGCTCACTTCATTAATTTTCACAAAAATATCTGCCAAATACACTAGTCAAATAATCATGATTTACCTGTCAGACATTTGTCCAAGTTAAAATGGTTGTCCATGAAAGAAAGACAGGTAGGGCACCTCACAACTCAAGTATAAAGAGCTTTGTCTGGACATAATGATTGTATTTTGGCATGAAAAGCTTTATGCATACTTCCTAATAGTCAAGCTTTAGGTTTTCTTATAAATATATTCGTCCAAGCTCATGTTTGAGGATCATGATGCAATAGACAGTTCTTGTCTCTAGTTAGATAAAAGACTGACTTCTACTGGAAACTGGGACTTTAGCACATGAATTTAGAGAAAAGAGATACAATGCAACCCAGGATGAAGGCTATCTATGCTTATCTGTGTATGAATAAATTATGAAAACCTAACTCAACAGAAATTCCCTAAATTCCAAGCAATTCATCTTATGTTAAAAAATGAACTATCAATATTTTGAGAAACATTCTCAACAATAATAAGAAAACACCCATCTTGCATACTGTGCATGTATTAAAATATCATATATATGTGTATATATATATATATATATATATATATATATATATATATATATATATAAAACTGAGCCTAGGTTTATACATTGTTATCTATCAAATTTATCCTTTATTATAGTTGTGTACATATGTATATGGAAGGTGTGCATGAATGTGTGTGCCTATGTGCACTCAGGCAGAGGCTATAAAAGACAGAAGGATTATGAGATTTGCAGCAGATCTCTGTGAGATTAAGGCCAGCCTGATCTATTTATCGAGTTCTAGACCAGTTGGAGGTACATAGTAAGACCCCCACCTCACAAAAGAAAGGAAGGAAGGAAGGAAGGAAGGAAGGAAGGAAGGAAGGAAGGAGGGAGGGAGGGAGGGAGGGAGGGAGGGAGGGAGGGAGGGA
Organism: Mus caroli; assembly: GCF_978045245.1. Taxonomy (NCBI): domain Eukaryota; kingdom Metazoa; phylum Chordata; class Mammalia; order Rodentia; family Muridae; genus Mus; species Mus caroli. The sequence goes on along the minus strand of NW_028227260.1, from coordinate 140,031,239 downwards.
GAGAGGGAGGGAGGGAAGGAGGGAGGAAGGGAGAGAGAAAAGGCTACTCTTAAGAAATAAACTATGCTGAACATAGAATTTCAAGGTTCATAGGAGTTCTGATATGCTGAAACAGGAAGAAGGCTTGGGCACTGGTTATCTAGGAGAAAAAAAAAAAGTTTGATGAGAAAAATAATAAACACAGCATAAATCAAAGCTGGCATAGCCAGACATCCCTGTGCTAATGCTCTATAATTTCAGTCTTAGCCTTGTACATTTCTCATACTGAAAGGAAAATTACATCATCCTTCAACAAAAGAGCACAGATTATACCTACATGTCCTGTTTTGTGCTACATTACTATTTCTGCACAATGATTATGTTTCTTCTCTGAACCATCTTTAAAAACAACCAAAAAACCACCACCAACAACAACAAAAAAACCCTCCAGTAACTGTGCCCACATTCAGATAGCCTCCCATTTAATTCTGTTACCTCCAAGATACCAGGGGCATTACTGTTTTAAAGATTTACCTTATCATAACTCCAGAGATGGATTGACAAATAAAGCAGTTGCTCTGTAATCCCAAAGATGAGAGTTCTGATCCCCAATGAGAAACCTTGCTTCAATAAATAAGGTAGACAAATGGTTATCCAGGAAGAAACAGACATCAATATCTGGTATCCACATTCACATGCACACACACACACACACCAAAAGGGGGTTCTCTTCCCAGCTACTAATGATATGATGGGGGTACAATTATGTATTCAATGATATGGTCATGTTCTTATTATTAGTTCTACTTTATTCCTGTTAATGTAGAGAACCATTTCAAGTATATGTAATCTTTTCATTCCTGACTATCTTATCTGAGATAGTCAATAGAAAAGGGCAGCCCCTAAAGACTTTCAAATAGCAATGTCTTCACAAAATCAAACTCCTACAATCAGAGAAACTTCAGTAGAGTTCTAATGTGATACACTTTCAATAAGGCATTTCTTTAAAATTTTAAACTTTATAGTGAAACTTTATGAATTTTTTATTCCACTCTACATACATGTTGTGTTTATATAAATAAAGCTTCAAGTTCAATGATCCCCCAAGAATATCGATAATATATATATTGTTTCTTGACCAGAATCTTGGCTCACAAGTAGCATAGTCACAATCAATGTCAAATGTGGCTCTGAGAATTATAGTAATTGTGATTATCCAGAATGTTCAATTGCCAAGTAGTTTATAATTTTTGGAACATTTATGCGGGAAGATATAAAATAATGGCATCTTATTTCTGTTAGTTCCTATTTTGTGAGTTAAATACTTTTATAAAATATATTGCCTCTCTTTTATAATTGTTATGTAGAGAGAGGGTTGATGTGCTAAAATCAAGATAAACACATGGTTTCCTTCCTTTATTATATCCTGATAGTGACTAAAAGATCTTTAATATACTAGGAACTACTGATTTAAATACATTTCTCTTTTATTTTAATGACTAGTCTTTTTGAAGATTAGATTGTTTTGTCTTTGCCCAGTGGAGCTTCTTTCAAGTTCGATGTTCAGCTTCTTTAAATATTTGATTTGTTTATCATAGATGTGTTTCTCCCTCTATGATCTTTGTTTGAGGTTATCTACAAAATATTTTTATGTCACCTTTGTTTCTGTCAAGGCCTTTATTGCCAATTTAAACAAGTCACTTCTTTTGCTTAAAATAATGATGTGATGTTCAGACTAACATGATCACCATCACATGGAAACTTATTAGAAATATAAATTCATAGACCTCATACCAAAGATATTGAATCAGGTAATTTGGGGGTAATGAAATGCAATGTTTTTCTAAAATCCTTCCAGGTGATTTGTATGCATTCTAAAGTTTGAAGAGCATGCCTTCAAGAATGACCTTTGTAGAGCTCTTCTTGTCTATATTCCTATAGCTCTTGAGATGTTTTGAGGGTTTAAATTCTGGAACTTCAAGAAGATGGGAGCTACATAGCCCCAGATGGGCACACACTGATTTGTATGTGAGATAGATAGATAGACAGACAGACAGACAGACATATAGATGATTGATAGATAGATAGATAGATAGATAGATAGATAGATGATAGATAGATAGATAGATAGATAGATAGATAGATAGATAGATAGAAGTTTTTTTTTCCCCTGTTCTATTGTAGGAAACATAAAATGAATGAAATCAAACAGTAAAATTAAACTACTTTCTGGTTAGCAGCATAAGAAAACTAAAATATGCTTAAGAAAACTGTACATATGCAGCCATTCCTCTCCAAGTTTCCTAAAGGTGGAATGTATAAAATCTTTATATAGTTAAATTTCTATCAAAGGAACATGGACCGAGTTAAGGAAACAACTATAAAAAAAACTAGTTGAATGTACTAGAGTAGAGTTCTACACATGGGATCCTTCTTCTATCAGAGTGCAATACATAACCTATCCTTTTAAAGTGATGGTGGCTTAGACCTACACATATGCCTGACACATATATGCTCCTACATGCTTTTATTAACTTTACTATGGATAATAATAATGGAAAGAGGAAGAGCAAAAGTAAAGACTTTCACTTGTTCCATAAGTATATTTACTGAGCACATATTCTGTGTCCAAAACTTTCCTATGGACTTAGGATACAACAGGAAATCAAACAACCAAAAATCTCTGTCCATCAAGGCACAGTTGCACATTCCTTTAGACTCCAGCATGTAGGAAGCAGAGGCAGGTGCATTTGAGTCCAGTTTGGTCTAGATAGAAAATTCCAGGTTATCTGAGAACATATAGTGAGATTCTGTTTCAAAGACACACATACACCACACACACACACACACACACACACACACACACACACACACACACTCGCTCGCTCGCTCGCGCAAATATAAATTTTCTCCTCTTCCTCCTCCTTCTTTAAACTTATTTCATAAGGAAGAAGAATTCAACTCTATACCCTTTTACTTTGAAGTAAATTATTTTCAGAGCACAAAGAAGAAAGTAAATGCAAAAGAGTGGGGGGAAGAGGACTTTCTAGGAGAAAGACTTTACAAACACTGCCTTACTAATCAAAGTGAACATCAGCAGCAATAGATCATTTAGTAGTTTGAGCTCTTGATGCAATGTGAGAAGAATGGCGCCTGGCTTCTATATATTTTCCTTCCAAAATCACATACCCTGGTGTATCCAAGAAAACCTGATTTGAGAAACATACCACAACTGTCTCTCAAAATTGTCATCAAAACAACACAAAATCTGAGAAACAGTCACAAATAAGATAAAACTAAGGGCCAGGAATAGTGGTACATACCTTTAAACCCAGCACTTGGAAAGCAGAAGCAGGCAGATCTCTATGAGTTTGAGGCTAACCTGATCTACATAGAGAGTTCTTAGCCAGCTAAAGTTATATAGTAAGACTCTGACTTGAGGCAAAAAATATGAAACTAAGGAATTATATTTAATGTTATGTGGAAATCTTGATGGGCCCATAGAATAGACAAGAAAAACTAAGTCAATTTGAATAAAGTGCTAAGATTACTTAGTAGTATATCAGTCTTGGGTCCATGTTTCTATCAAATGCACCATAGTAATCCAATTCACCAACAGTAGGAGAAACTGGATTAGGAATATATTATGTTTGCATCTTTAGACCTGTAGATCTAAAAGTTATTCTAAACTACATTTTTTTAAACATTCAAGTAACTAATTACAGACATTTGTTTTAAGTGTTATAGGAATAAATCAAGCAGAATAAAGGAAACTGGATATTGATCAGGGAAGGACTTTCAAAAGAGCCAGTATTTGACCAGGAGGAGCAGCAAGGAGTGTGAACACAGGTGGAGAATCATTGAAAGAACATGAATCTGCAAGATTAAAGGATAACATGGAAGTTGTTGTTACCTACAAAACCTAGTTCAAGTGAAACAGGAAAAAGGTATAGCTCAAGTAGTGGTCGGAAAAGGCAAGAAGAGCAGAAGGTAGCTTCAAGTTGTACTCAGCTTACAGCCAAGGAAGAGAAGAATAGTCTAGAAGAAGGAAAGCCCTTAAAACATATGTAGTAAAATGCAGAGCATTATGGCTTTTCCTTCCACCTAGCACTTAATGGCATTAAATCTTTCCTGAGACTCTACTGTTCTGGTCTTCCTTCTAGCAATCACCACACTGGAGTTCAGGCTGGGATTTCCCAAGTCCATAACTTATTGGGACAATCTAGAGACTTAAAACTAGTCCTCCATATTAAATATCTTGTTGTTTTCTATTTCTTTGTCTATGCACAATACTTTCTGTGGTGCTACCAGGATATCTCAGAAGTAAAACTTGTGTGGTCTGCTAAGTATTTAGAAGTTGTATGGGACAAAAGGTCACCTCCATAGTCCCAGCCAGGGACATATCCTGGCTCCATTTTAAGCCTGTCCCAGAGAGAAAAATGTAAAAGTTCTTTTGAATCCTGATGGTGATAATGTCTTTTTATATCTGCATAAGGTCAGAAGAAAAGGTTTGTAATAGAAGCAAGACTAGGGAGATTGTCATCTTTTTTCTGTCCCAAATGGACATGGAGGCCACAGTGTGTTAGTGTGTGCATGTATCTCTCTCTCTCTCTCTCTCTCTCTCTCTCTCTCTCTCTCTGTGTGTGTGTGTGTGTGTGTGTGTGTGTGTGTGTGTGTCTGCATGTGTCTATATCCCCATCCTAAATTTTTCAAAGTGAAGCATACATTCTTCTTTCTTCTTTCTTCTTTCTTCCTATGAACGTATATGTTCCTAAGGTCTTTCCAGACAGAATTTCCAAGAGCAATAAGAGCAAGTGGTTAACTGTGAGGAAAACCAAGCACAAGAAACAGCCATGCTAACAAGCCCCTCATAGCCTTCAAGATACAGTAGAGATTAGAAGTAGTAGCCCCTGAAATGATAATTTGAAAGTTTTTCTTTACTCTCTGATTCTAATGTGAAATCACCCTTTAATGATTTTATCCCAACTATCATAATAATAGTTTCCAACTAGTCCTGGAAATACATCCCATCTTGGTATCTTGCCTCTATTTCTTCTATGTGTCTCATACCTTTATTGGTTAATTTTCTCATTGCAATGACATAATGCCTGACAGAAGCTAAAGAAGGAGAAAGGATTTACATTAGCTCAGTTCAGGGAAGACAGATGTGATGGTTAATATTGATTATCAAGTTGATAGGATCTACACTCACCTAGGAGACAAACCTCTGTGCATGCCTATGAGGAATTATATAGCTTAGGCTAGCCTTTGGCAATACCTGTGATGGATTAACTTGATTACATTAACAGAAGAGGGATGACCCCATCATAGAAATGGGCAGCACCATTCCCTGGGACTGGCTTGGACTACCTACAAAAGAAAGAGGAGACACACATACAAACACAGAGAGAGAGAGAGACAGACAGACAGACAGACAGACAGACAGACAGACAGACAGACACAGAGACACAGAGACAGATACAGAGAGAGACCAAGATAGTTGAACACAAGCATTCCTTACTCCAATGCAACTAGCTACTTCAAGCTCCTGCTGCCATTTCTTCTTCACTATGATGGACTGCACTCTCAAACTAACTGCAACTAAAATAAGCCTTTTCTCTCTTATGTTGCTTCTGTCACAATATTTTATCACAAACACAAGGAAAATGATGAAAAACTACAGTTTCTCATTGTTGAGAATGCATTTTTCTTTCCTTGGCAGGTCAGAAAGCAGAAAACTTAGCCAGGAGCAACTATGACACCTTCAAGACTTGCCCATAATAACCAGTTCTGCTAGCCAGGCCATATAGCCTAAGGATTCCACAAACTCCACAAATAGTATCAGCAGCTTGGCACCAGCTGTTCAAACACAGGAGCCCATTAGGGATATTTCATATGCAAACCATAATACAAATAATAATAATAATACCAAAACAGTGTTCTGTTTCCACTGATCCTCAAATCAATGTTTCTCTTCATCCTCAAGATCTTGGTCATAGCTATAATTCTCTGAAATAGTATGTAGAGCATTTGGTAGTACTTTGAAGCTTCACTGAGCCTTTGCATAAGAAAACCAAATCTTGCTGCCATGAGTAATTTAAGAATGTGGAAGGATTTTTCTCAAGTACATATGGCCACAAACAAAACACTGATGTTTATTAAGAAGCTTAGCTGCCAATAATACTTTAAGTTTCAAACACTATAATTTAACTTCATCCTTGTTCATTTTATTAATAGATTTTCTAGCAGTGTCCTCCCTCTTTCTCTTAACCACTTTATTTTATCTTTTTCAAAGCATATATATTAATTATAATCTCCAGGCTTGAAAAGTGGATTAGAATACTTCAACTGTTAAATTACTTACTGTTCTTTTAGGGAAATAATTAGGATGTCTACATCTGCAGCCATCTTAGAGAAAAGCACAGTTATGAGGGCAGGCATTAAATTAAATTCCATTGTGATTCTAAATTAAATTGTCTGAGAACTCACTTCCTGGACAGCTCTGATTCAGTCCTCTGAAATGTCACACACTGTGACTCATGTTTCCTTCTGGAAATAACAAAAGTTCCTCACCACCCTGATCTATGCTGCCTGCTTTTGGCCTTCCATGCTCTTAGGAAGGGTTGTCTGTTACATTTTTTTCTGTGGTGGGCAAGGAAGTCCATTTTTTGTTTTTTCTCTTCTTTTTCTTTTTTAAAAAATGATGTTTTATTTAAAAGGTTAGATTTTACCAACAAAACAACAAACAACAAACAAAAAGAGACGTTTCACCTCCACCCCACCCCACCTATACTGTTTTTTTTTTTAATTGGATATTTTCTTTATTTACATTTCAAATGTTTTTCCCTTTCCTGGTCTCCCCTTTGGAACCCCCCTATTCCATCTACCCTCACCTTGCCTCTATGAGGGTGCCCCCTGCCCCCACTGCCATCCTCCTGCCCTGGTGCTAGTGACATATGTAGCAGGAGATGGCTTTGTTGGACATTAGTGGGAAGAGAGGCTCTTGGGCCTAAAGGTGTTCAATCTTCTGTTTTTTTTTTTCAATGTGAGAAACACACATGAATGAACACACACACTAAAGAATGACACATTAAAATTTAATACCAGGCAAACTATCCCTACCCTCTGAACCTCTAGAAAATGAATAAATGATGTTTGAGACATGTAAACACAAGAGGAAACTGACTTTTTCACCATTTATGCTCCAGAGATTTTTATATTCAATAACTTTATCAAGCTAATTTTATTTGCTGTTGTTGTTATTGTTCAAGGCAGTCTTAAAGGGTCAGGATTTTGCAGATAAAAGAGAATTAGCACTGAGAAGTATGAATACATTTCCCAGGAGATTGTATCCCCTGATCCCTGAAGAGATGGTCACAGTAAGAGCTGTGTTGACAGAGACCTGAAAGGCAGAAGCAGGAAATCACCAGTTCAAAGCCAATCTCAGCTACACAGTGAGTTTGAGGCTAAATATGCAAATATGTAAAACTCGTGTGGGGGAGGGGGAGGGGGGAGGGAGAGATCTCCAATTGCAATTCTCAAAACAATTTTGCTTTACTGAAATCTGTTTTAGGCTGTCCCACAGCAGTCTCACATTCAAAAATGTGCCAATCTCTATATTATCATGCATAAATAAGCCAGCACTTGTCTTGAAATAGTATTTGCTGGTGTGAAGGGAAAAGTTCAGAGTGAAGATTTATGCCCATGTGAAGATTAAACATTTATTCTCAGAATAAGAATTTTGACACTATTACTGAGGCTATGGAACACCCACAGAAAGGGACCTATCATGACTGCCTTCCAAAAGACCCAACAAGCAACTGAGTCAGATGCAGGTATTTGCACCCAACCAATGGACAGAAGCTGCTGATCCCTGTGGTTGAATTAGGGAAAAGCTGGAAGAAGCTGAGGAGGAGGGCGACCCTGTACAAGGATCAGCAGTCTCAATTAATTGGACCCCCAAGATCTCTCAAACACTGGACCACCAACAAACAGGCAGCATATACCAGCTGATTTATAAGGACCCCAACACATATACAGCAGAGGACTGCCAGGTCTGGGTTCAGTAAGAGAAGATGCACCTAACCCTCAAGAAAATGGATGCCCCAGGGAGTTTAGAGGTCTGGTGGGGTTGGTGGTACGTGGTGAAAACATCCTTGTGGAGACAGAGGGGCAGGGAGATGTATGGGATGTGGAACAGTCAGAGGGTGGATAGGGAGGGGAGTAAAATCTGGAGTGTAAAATTAATTAATTAATTAATTAATTAGTTAATTAGTTAATTAATTAAAAAAGAATTTTGATACCAGCCTGCTATCTATGTCTCTCTTTCTCATTTCTAAGTCTGCAGCCATCAGTTTCACTCCAAAACCAGCTTCCTCCCGCTTTATAGTGATAGCATGGACCATGGATGAAAGAGTTACATAGAAAGCTTCTGTGAGAACCTGTACTTCTCCACCCTACCCTGCCAATGTAACAACTCAGACAGAAGCCATCAAAGAGAACCCTTAAAACCTTTAATAAGGATGCCACAATTGGTGGTTTCTTGTGTGGATGCAGGTGGGTCTAGCCACTAATTTCACTATGCTTCAGTGAGCATATGGGCAACATAAATTAGACTTTGGTTTGTCTGCTTCTTCTCCTCCTCCTTGTCCTCCTTCCCCTCCTTCTTTTTCTTGCTCTGGGAGTGGCACAAGAATAAAGTGACAGACCTGGGAGGACTGGAAAAAGAGTGTGATCAGGGATCATGATGTGAAATTTCTAAATAATCAATAAAAATATTATGGGGAAATCATTTTGATACAAGGTCTGGAAAAATTGTTCAATCATCAAAGCACTTGTTTTGCTAAAATGAGATCCTGAGCTCCCTCCTCAGAATCCTCATTTCAAAGGCCAGACACCAAGTCGGGCAATGATGTCATACACATTTAATCCCAGAACTTAAGTGGCAGAAGAGGTAGGCAGATCTTTGAGTTCAAGGCTGGTCTGCCAGCCTAGATCAAATGAGCAAGCCCCCAGCTAATGCGATAATTTGCTTCGAAAAGAAAAAAAAAAAAGGTAGCTCTTATGTTGCTGTGATAAAATATCATGACCAATAGCAACTTGGAGGGAAAAAAAAGCCTTATTTGGCATAAGTATTCCAGATTCATCATTTAGATAAGTCAGAACAAGAACTCAAATAGGAACAGAGGTAGAAACCACGAAGAAATGCTGCTCAATGGCTTGTTTTCCATGATTTATTCAGCTTGCTTTCTTATACATTCCAGGATCACCTGTCCAGAAGTGGCACTGCACATCGTGATCTGAGCCCTTCCACATCAATCATTAATCAAGAAAGTACACCACAGTCTCAATCATGGGTCAATATAGAGAGCCGATTTCCCATTTGAAGTTCTCTCTTTCTAGGTGACTCTAGCTTGTGTAAAGCTAACAAAAATTAACAAGCACAGTAGAACTATACCAGAAATCATCCTCTTGTGTGTATTCTCTTTCTCTCTCTCTCTTTCTCTCTCTCTCTCTCTCTCTCTCTCTCTCTCTCTCTCTCTCTCTCTCTCTCTCTCTCTCACTCTCTCCTCTCTCTCATACATGGACACCAGCATACACAAACACGCACATGTGTGTACATGTATACTTTCCCACACAGAGACAAAAAAGGATTTTAAAATCAGAAAGTAAAGAATAAGTTTCTATTTTTGCAGGTATAATAACTTAAAATTAGATTAGATGCATCTTTTATATCATGTATACAAAAATAAAAATAAAATATGGCACAAATATCTTTTAATACACATTTATGTTTGCTATTCATTGGCATGGTTGACAAGAACACTGTCTTATGCACTTTATTTCCCTTCTTTCATCACACAAACCTCCAAACCTAAGTTCTTGCCTAGATTTAGCACTGGGTTATTTTAGCTAATAATTTAACTTACAATGTGAGAGTTTCTCATTTGAAATTCTATGGCCCTGAGTTTTTGTCTGCCCTTCACAGGGTTTCTCTTCTCTTCAAAGAAAACCACAAGAAAGTGGGTATCTATGTCCCACCCGTGCTGTGCACTGGAGAGCAGATCTGTGGATGGGATGGCAATCCACAGGTCTCTGACTGTTATCATACTGTGCTGTGCTACCTGGAATAGATTTAATTTGATTTTTATGACTCCTTGGTATAGGGCAGCTTTGGCCATAACTCCAGGCATCAAGCTAGGATAAACAAATGACTGCCATCTTCTCTGCCCCAGAATGATATAGGAACACCACAACAAGGCATCTCTGCCCATTGCCGGGGTGTGCTTAAATATTTAATTTTTTTTATTTTTATTTTATGTGCATTGGTGTTTTGCCTGTACATTTGTGTGGGAAAGAGGGTAGAAGACCCTGGAACTGGAGTTACAGACAGCTGTTAGCTGCTATATAAAAGCTGGGACCCAAACCTGGTCCTCTGAAAGAGCAGCCAGTGCTCTTAATATCTGAGATATTGTTCTAGCCCTTTTGTTGTGTTTTTTAAAGTATGGGTATATCTATGTGTCAGAGTGGGTACAGATGTGTGTGACTTTCCTCAGTGGTCTGCAGAGAGTGCCATGTCCCCTGAATACCATTTACAGGCCACAACCATTTACAGGTGGCTGTGAACCACCTGGAATACTGGGAACTGAAGTTGGAAGAACAGGAAGTACTTTTATCCACTAAGTCACCTCTCCATCCCCATTTGTATTTTTTATTAGGGAAGCAGAGGAACCCACAGTAACTTCCTATTAGGCAACAATGGCTTCTAAAATTTCACTAGTAATCATTCATTTTTTAGGTTTCTAAAGATTCTGGAATTTTACTCTACTTAAACATAATTTAAGTACTTATAAGGAAAAAAGGAACCCACAACATGGCTTTGAAGAAAGGAGATGAAGAGGAGAAAGATCTGGGACATATAAAGAGACATCAGAGACAGAGACTAAACAATTAATGAGGAGAAGGGAAATGAATTTCAATATAGATATTTTTATACAAAACAAAAATCTCAAATGAGTACATTATAGTAATGTCTATATTCTGATAATCATTTATAGCTGCTGTCCAACTTCTATCATGTATCAGGGATGCAGGTGCTGGAGATATAGCCATAGACTAAAAAACATAGCTAAAGGTACTTTACGCTGAAGATCAAAGAAAGAGGAGAGAAAGGAGGGGGATAATTTTAATCTTAATAAGGACTAAACTATGAAGGGAATAAAAGGAAAGCCAAGAAAGTTGTGACAGGAAAAAGTAGAAATGCATACCCTTGCTAATTAGGAAAGTTAAAGAATGTTCTAGAAGGTAATTGAGCTTAGAACTGAATAATGAGATCCATGTGACTCTAGCTACTTGGGGAAAGAGTTCTGCTGCAGGGTCAGAATGAAGGCAAATGTGGCTGGTGCACAGCAAGAGCATAGTCAGAGGTAAGGTTAGAGAAGTGGGCAGAGGCCAGTTACTGCAGGGTCTCACCTTCTATCCTCATTCTCATTACCCGTCTGAAGGACCTGATCCCAGAACCTGTCCTAATTCTCAAAATTCACTCAACTGTTATTACATTAAACAGAAGAGGTGACCTTAAATATATTATGGAGGACACATTAAATGAAGCATGTCCAATATAGTTAGTTATCTTACTTAAAGACTAGAAGGAGCTAGAAACTATGTGTGACAACATGTGTGACTGTAATATTACTGCTTAGGAGGTATGGGCAAGAGAATTGAAAGTTCAAGTCCATTCTGGCTCTCATAGAAACTTTGTGGCAGCCTGAGCTATATATTGAGGCCCTCTCAAAATGAGGAAGAGGAGGAGGAGGATGTAATGGTGGTGGTGGTGGTGGTGGTGGTAGTAGTGGTCTGTGTAAAAGTGAGAAACTGGATCTGGGAGTTCAGCCTCTTTGTGGCTGTTCATTTTACTACCTGTAGATAGAATGGCATTTCTCTTTTCTTATCCACCCCCTGATTTCCACACAACTGCAGTCAATGTGATTCTTACTCACTCTTTTTTTTTTTCTAGGACACAATTCCTGGAGGGAAGGAAGAAGCATGTTGAGCAGAGCCTGGGAAGCCCACCTGGCTTCCTTGGAGTTTTGTTGGAGATTTATATTTAATTATTTGGGTTTCTGTTTTCTCATCTTCTTCTAAACCAAGAATAGCCATTTACTGGAGTATTGGCACAATATGCAAAAATAACTCAAGAACATCCAGAAGATGATATGTTAAAGGAAATCAGTGTTAACTATCTGAAATGCTGTCCTCAGATCCAGTAGAAATTCATAGTGTTGTTGTGGTAGTAGGCAGAGTAACACATCCAGACCATATCCACAACCTAATTGCCAAAACCAACAAATATGCACGAGAAAGGATGCTCTGTATGTGTGATTTCTTTAGGAAACTGGAGATAGGGAAAGCAGTTTAGACTCTCCAGGTGGGTCCAATGTAATCATAAGGATTTTAGAAGAGGAAGAAAGGGAGTTACACATCAAAATGATGTGACACAAAAGGGGACTTGGGTCACTGTTGCTGGGTTTGAATAAAGGACCACAAGCCAAGCAATTCAAGCAACGTCAAAATGCTGGAAAAGGGAAAGGGATGACTTTTTCCCTGAAAGCCCCCAAAAGGAAGCAGCCCTGGTGACATCTTGATTTCACCTTAATTAGGATAATTTTGGTCTCCTAGTCTCTCAAAGTACAATATAAGTTTACATTGTTTGGTACCACTGAGTTTACAGCAACTTGTGTGGCAACAACCAGAAATTCATACAGTTTACCCAACTGCCAAAAACTGCATGCTTATGTGGATTCTATCATAATGTCACATAATAAGAATTCTGAGAGGCCAGGTGGTGGTGGCACACGCCTTTAATCCCAGCACTTGGGAGGCAAAGGCAGCGGATTTCTGAGTTCGAGGCTAGCCTGGTCTACAGAGTAAGTTCCAGGACAGCCAGGGCTACACAGAGAAAAAAAAAAAATCTGAGGAAAGTTCAAAGTCTGTTCCTCAGGATGTTGTTTTGTAAAATCACATATTCATTTCCTTTTCCCTTTTTTGTGATACTGGAAATTTAATTTGGCCCTCAAGCAGGCTAAGCAGGTGTTCTGATGAGCCATGTGCCCAGCTCTTACTTTCTGATTTCTCCATTCGTTTATTCAGATATCAAAAAGAGCATGTTCTCCAATAGCCTCACTCCTGCTATCTTTTTTGCTTTTGCCACATCTGGTTGCTAGTTGCCATTTTCTAACCCACAAGCCATTGTTTTCAGGAAAAAAAAAGAAAAAAAAACATGAGGAAATAAAAATTCATGTTCATCTCCATGCAAAAGTATTGAATTTTTATCTAGAGAACTGTGTTGAGCCTTGGCAACATTTATCTGTTCTGTGATGAATGTATTGCAAGGTGACTAGTTTTCCTTGTGTTCGAAGACTGGAGTTCAGTGAAGCTATATGATTTTGTTTGGTTTTCAGAGCCATTGCTATATAGTGACAGCTCCTTTCACTGGCTAATTTCAGGGTATGTAAGGGCTGAAGGGTTGAATGAATTCTTATCTACCAGGTGAGACTGAGAAGGATCATCATCATAGGGACTCATTTAAAGCAGCAGTTCTTAACCTTTGGGTGTGTAATGACCCTTTTACAGGAGTTGCCTAAGACCACTGGAAAATACATATTTACATTAAGATTCATAGCAATAGCAAAATTAGAGTTATGAAGTAGCAATGTTTATCATTGGGGTCACCACAACATGAGTTAAAGGGCCCTAACATTGGGAGGGTTGAGAAGCACGTACTTAATGGGGCTTTTGGGAAGAATAAACATTTCAGAAGTTAGATATAGTAAGAACAGTCTTGGCTAAATTGCAGGGGATCTTCTCTGAGTGCCTGAAAGTTCTGACATGGCCATAAGAATGAAGACAGGGTAGGCTTCCCTAGCATTGCCTGGAGAACTAATCTACACCTTTGACGGAGAAGCTACACACTCCAACTTCTAGATTTGTGTTCCATTTCCCATCACCTTGAACTATATCATAATTGAAAGGATCTCTGAAGCCTTCATTGCTACAGAAAATAGACAAGTAGGTGACATATAGCTATTCTTCCCCAAGACAAATAAGACTATTGAACTACATCAAATGAAAGTTGTGGATAGAATATATGCTGAGATTTCTTTCTGATCTAACACTGAATATTCTTTATCTTTTTTAATTTATAAGAATAACAATCGCAGGAATTTTAAGGTAAGAAACTTTGTTTCAAGTTAAATAATTGACTAAATTACCATCATATCTAAAAAACTTCTTTTAAAAAGAACAACCTCAAAAGATTGATATAATTTTCCCTTTTGTTATAATAAAACTTCAAATTACCAAATCATGTAAACTTTTCTTTTATTTGAAACAAATTTGAAGCATAAAAGAGAAACTAAAACGCTGAGGCAAAATGGAGCTATTTTAGGATGGCAAAGGATTCTGCAAGCATGTGATTTCTGTATATTACAAGTATTTCAATAGCTCCTTGTGGAAAGTTCAACACAAAGAAACTGCACTTAACCTTTAATCAAAGGGTTCTGTATTTGCTTTTTGTCTACCTGGTTTTCCACAATTGGAATGCAGCAAGCATACTTTTTTCCTTAATGAATTAATATCTTGAAATTTGGGCTATTTTTATGCTGTACATCAATGAAGATACCATACGAGGTTTTAGGACATTAAGAAAAAGTTTTTGAGACCTAGATGCTCAATAGTATCTGCTCAATAATGTAGAAGTTCCTACCATACTCAGTAGCTTTTTGAAAGGCTGGTTTTCCAAGCGGTAAGCGTGCATTAACCATGAAATTAAAAGGTTACTGACATTTGGCAAGACTCTTTAATTTTCTTTTTTTTAATTAGATATTTTCCTTATTTACATTTCAAATGTTATCCCCTCTACTAGATTCCCTTCCAAAAATGCACTATTCTCTCCCCCTGCCCCTGCTCCCAAACCCACCCACTCCTGCTTTCTGGCCCAGGCATTCCCCTATACTGGGCCATAGCACCTTCATAGGACCACGGGCCTCTCCTCCCATTGATGACCTACTAGGATATCCTCTGCTACATATGCAGCTAGAGCCACGAGTCCCTCCATGTGTTTTCTTTGATTGGTGGCTTAGTCCCAAGGAGCTCTGGGGTTACTGGTAAGGTACAATGTGTGCTTTGAGCTCTACTAAAGTTTCTTTAATGAATGTGACTCCCCTTCCATTTGGAGCATAGATGTTCAGAATTGGGAGTTGACCTTGGTAAATTTTAACTTTGATGAGTATGAAGTGTCCCTCATTATCTTTTTTGAGAACTTTAAGTTGAAAACTGATTTTATTTGATATTAGAATGGCTACTCCAGCTTGTTTCTTGGGACCATTTGCTTGGAAAATTGTTTTCCAGCCTTTTACTCTGAGGAAATGTCTGTCTTTGTCACTGAAATGGGTTTCCTGTATGCAGCAAACCTGTTTGTTACCAATGTCTATGTCTTTTTATCGGGGAATTAAGTCCATTGATATTAAGAGATATTAAGGAAAAGTCATTGTTGCTTCCTGGATTTTTGTTTGTTTGTTTTTGTATTTTTTACTGTTGTTGTTGTTAGAGTTGGAATTCTGTTCATGTAGCTATTTTCTTTTAGGTTTGTTGAAAGATTACTTTCTTGCTTTTTCTAGAGCGTAGTTTCCCTCCTTTTGTTGGAGTTTTCTCTTTATTATCCTTTGAATGGCTGGATTTGTGGAAAGATACTGTGTAAATTTGGTTTAGTCATGAAATACTTTGATTTCTCCATCTATGGTATTTAAGAGTTTTGCTGGGTATAGTAGCCTGGGCAGGCATTTGTGTTCTCCTAGGGTCTGTATAACATCTGTGCAGGATCTTCTAACTTTCATAGTCTCTGGTGAGAAGTCAGGTGTAGTTTTGATAGGCCTGCCTTTATATGTTACTTGACCTTTTTCCCTTACTGCTTTTAATATTCTTTCTTTGTTTTGTGTATTTGGTGTTTTGATTATTATGTGACAGGAGGAATTTCTTCTCTTGTCCAAACTATTAGTAGTTCTGTAGACTTCTTGTATGTTCATGGTCATCTCTTTCTTTAAGTTGGGGAAGTTTTCTTCTATAATTTGTTGAAGATATTTACTGGCCTTTTAAGTTGAGAATCTTCCTTCTTGCCTATACCTAGTATCCTTAGGTTTGGTATTTTCATTGTGTCCTGGATTTCCTGGATGTTTTAGGTTAGGATCGTTTTGCATTTTGTGCTTTCTTTGATTGTTGTGTCAATGGTTTCTATGGTATCTTCTGCACCTGAGATTCTCTCTTCTATCTCTTATATTCTGTTGGTGATGCTTGCATCTATGGCTCTGGACTTCTTTCCTAGGTTTTCTATCTTCAGAATTGTCTCCCTTTGTGATTTCTTTATTGTTTCCACTTCCATTTTTAGGTCCTGTATGGTTTTGTTCAATTTTTGAATGTGTTTTCCTATAATATTTTAAGGGTTTGTGTGTGTGTGTGTGTGTGTGTGTGTGTGTGTGTTTCCTCTTTAAGTGCTTCTATCCACACTTTGGTCTTCCTTCTTCTTGAGTTTCATGTGTTTTGCAAATTGTATCTTGGGTATTCTGAAGAGAAGTGACTTTAGATCCATATCTTGCTTTTCTGGTGTGATGGTGTATCCAGGACACAATATGGTGGGAGAGTTGGATTCTGATGATACCAAGTAAACTTAGTTTCTGTTGCTTCTGTTCTTATGCTTGCCTCCTCCCATCTGAGTATCTCATGTGCTCTCTGCCCTCAATATTGAAGCCTGTCCTTCCTATAATCCCAGTTGAGTCAGAACTTCTCAAAGTCCAGCTTTCTTTGTGATCCTGTGATTCTGGGATCTTCTGATGCTGAGATTCTGGGTATGTCAGAGTACTTGGCAGTCGAACTTCCTCTGAGACCCTGAGATCCTGGTGTGACCAAGGGTTACTGGGATCCTGGGATCCTAAGATCCTGGGAGTGTTAGAGTGCCTGGAAGTGGTACCTCCTCTGGGGTCTGTCCACTGAGTTTGAAACCAAGTTAGACCACTGCCAATTGGAAGGCCCTTGTTCGAGGGGGAGAGGGTTCTGTGTCCGTGCTCCAGCTGGTCCCAGGCACTCCCAGTTCTGTTTGAACCAATGTTTTGTTCCACTCACAAGTGATCCTAAGATCCTGGCTGTGCTAGGGCACCTGGGGGGGGGGGAGTCTTCTGGTGACCATGGGACTGGTGTTGTCGCCAACTGGAAGGAACCCCGACTCTTTGATTTTCAATTAAGCATAATTCCCCTGAGGAAAACCTGTGGGCAGGAAAAATTATCTGTGCTGATTCTTTGAATGAAGTTTTCTTAAGAGTATTTGGGAGGAGAAATCCTTTTTAAATGCACAATAACAGAGGATCACAGAATCATCTGATCAAAGATACAGTTATATGAAGCTTGCATGATGTGCTACAATTGTTAAATCAATTGCTTCTACTGAAACATTCTGGATTTTCTGTTTCTCTTAAAGATATGCCCTCCCCCCAATCCATTCTCATCAGTGGCAGCAGGAAGGACTTTAGAAACTATCTTCTTTAGGCGGAAGAGAAACCTTGCTGTCTCAACAGACTTCTTGGGACAGCTTCCTTGCAGACTTGTGATTGTGGGAACCTGGCTGTATGGTGCGGAAACCTGGCCACTGCTTCCTGGGCAGTTAAAAAGCTACCAATGCGTTAATAGTTCTAACTTAGAAAGGACTCTTGATCATGCATGTCCTTGGTGACGTGTATCTCAGACAGAAAGCTTCTTAGAAAAATTCCAGGAGGCTTAGCAAGATTGAAGAGAATAAATGCCTCACGTACATGACAAAGCCAGTGGAACATCAGATCATCCAGAAGCATTTCATCTTCTGCTCATGTTGAAGCCTTAGCCAAGTTACAAAATAGGTGAACTTAGTTTTCATTGTCCTCTTGTTCTTTCTTTGTTTATCAAGATGGATAAAATGTGGGAAAATGCAAATTAATAAGCAGAATGAGATATTTAAACAAGAGATATGAAAGCAGAATATGTTGGGATAAGGAAGAAAGGAGACTAGTGGACAGGGCTATAGACAATGAGGGGAGGAGTATCAATGAAAACAAAAGGTGCATTAAAATCCCTAGGGGTCTGGGAAGTCAGGCATGATAGTCCACTGGTCTACCAGCAAATTCTAGGATAGTCAGAGCACACAGAAACACACATACAGAAACACAGAAACACACGCACACACACACACACACACATACACACACACACACGCAGAGAGAGAGAGAGAGAGAGAGAGAGAGAGAGAGAAAGAGAGAGAGAGAATGAGGAAAAAGAAAAAAGAACTAAAAGAAAAGAAAATACCATCATTACTTTATATGTTCATTCAAATAAAACTAATAGGCAAATCAAAATACTTTTTAAAAATGAAGTACTCACAATAAGTGGAAAATTGGTCTTTAAAAGAAATAAAATTCTGATAGGTGATGTGATATGGATGTGTCTGAAGGATTTTATACTAAGAAAAACAGAGCAGATACAAAAGGGCAAATACTATATGATTATAGTTACAGCCTTAAAGTACTGTTGTGTTTCCCAAGTCTGACAGTCATCCTTCAAACACTGTGTTTCCTTTCTGTCTGGCTCAACAATGAGCAAAAGTTAGGCAACATGCAGTCACTGTTACACAATATCTCTTCTTTTGGGAAAGAATATACATGGATGAGTATAGCATATGTATGAACATGAACTAGTTTTGTTTGACTGAAGCAAAGGATATGAAGAGGTGGGAGTTGATTCCAAGGGAGTATGAATTCAACAGAGAATGGATGAGAGCACAGTTCAAACCCTCAACACTTGTGGAGAAAATTTTCAATGTTATTTGAGAAGGAGCCACAGTTTTATTTGCAAACATGGGGAAAACACTATTAAAAGTGATGCCATGTAATGTGCCCCAAAAGTTTATATGTTAGAGATGTGATTACAGAAGTGATAGCATTAGGCAGGCAATGTCATGGACAGGTGATTAGATAGAAGCCAAGAATTCATGAATGAAATTAGTGCCCTTGTGAGGAAACACACACACACACACACACACAATTCAGGATCTCTATCTCTCTGTGTCTCTTAGTCCCTTTTTCTCTCTGTCTATGACTATCTCACTTCCTCCCTCTCTCCCTCCCTCTTTCTCTTTCTCCTTTGCTCAGTATCTTCTTACCTACAGGAGGATACAATAAGAAGAAAAGTAAAAAGAGGTCCCTCACCAGAACCTGGTTATGCAAGCCCACTTGATTTTGGACTTTCACAAAAATATTTTCTGTTTAAGCTACTTAGTCAATATCATTCTCTTTTGGTAAAGTCAACTGATTAAAGATACAGAAGAGGTGTAGGCAAAATAAAACAGTAGAATTCTACAAATCTAAGTTTGAATTTTGGTGATCCTACCAAGTCTTATCAGGGACTCCTCATTTTCTTATCTGTAAAATAGGCATAATACTCACCACTCAGGATCTCTGTAAGGATAGAGATAAAAATTCTGGTAAAATATACTACATATACAATAAAATGCCCATAACGATTAATATACTATAAGGCATTCTTAACCCTGGGTGATATTTCATCAGAGTTCTCCAAAGAAAGCCTTATAACAAGTAAATAAAACTCCAAACAAGGTAGTTTTCAGGGGTGTGAATGTAACTCTGTTAGGAGTATGCTTGAGTAGCATCCATAAAGACCTGTGTCCAATCCCCAGCCTAGCATAAAATGGGTGTGATGGCACAGATTAGTAAACATAGTATCAGGAAGTTGAGGCAGGATGCCAATCAGGATCAAACGTTCAAGGTCATCCACAGCTATAAATTGAGTTTAAGATCAGGTTGGCATATATGAGACCTTGCCTCAAAAAAAGAAAAAGGCCGGGCGTGGTGGCGCACGCCTTTAGTCCCAGCACTCGGGAGGCAGAGGCAGGCGGATTTCTGAGTTCGAGGCCAGCCTGGTCTACAAAGTGAGTGCCAGGACAGCCAGGGCTACACAGAGAAACCCTGTCTCGAAAAACCAAAAAAAAAAAAAAAAAAAAAAAAAAAGAAAAAGAGAGAGAAAAGGTAGCTTTAAACAGGAAATAAACTGGGCGGTGGTGGTGCACGCCTTTAATCCCAGCACTTGGGAGGCAGGTGGATTTCTGAGTTCAAGGCCAGCCTGGTCTACAGAGTGAGTTCCAGGACAGCCAGGGCTACACAGAGAAACCCTGTCTGGAAAAACCAAATAAATAAATAAATAAATAAATAAATAAATAAATAAATAAATAAATAAACAAACAGGAAATAGTGGTAAACACATATAATACCAACAAGCCAAGGTGCATAAATTTTAAGTTTGAGGTGAGCCTTGGCTGTATATTAAGTCGAGGCCAATTGAGGCTACAAAGAAAGACCTAAACTTTAAAGAAAAAGTAAAGGTAGATTTATTTGGTGCTCCTCACATCTTTCTCTAACAGCCCCCAAAACAACTAACAAGCACCCTGATCAATTAACACAATGCTAGTGGCAGCCCCAATATTTTGTTTAAGTTTCAAAGAGAGGGAAAGTAGTCATAGCTTGTGATAGAAATTTAGTGATTAGTAGATGTTTAAGATATGATCTTCTGATTGCAATCTCATTCTCCCTAACTCTTCATATTACATACTTAAAGTGACTCATTGTTCCAGAATTAATTTTGGATTCTAAAGTCTCAAGAAATTTATTTCACTGAACACTGTGTTCACTTTGGTCAAAAGGTTCCTTATAGAAGCCTCACTCTAGATGGCTGTAGATATGCAACATGTAGTTTCCTGTCCATCATTGTTTTCAAGCATGCTTCGCCAAATTCCAGAACATCAGCACCTCATGGACATATCCCACTTGCCAAATGATGACCTTTATCAATCATCTTTCAAATATTCTAGGATAAATGACCTTATTTTCTGTCAGTGTTATGGTCCTGGGCACAGTTAACATTGTAGAAATTTATTTCTACTAACAATTTCCACTAACACAAAGAAGGCTTTAAATGTATGCAAATGTTTCATGCAATTTATGATGTAGTTGAGAACCATTCATCCTAACATGGTCGCTCATGTTTATAATCACACACTCAGGAGGTTAATGCAGAAGGATGTCTGTGAGTTCATAGCCAGCCTATGCTACATACTGAATTCAAGGCCAGCCTGGGATAAAAGGTGAAACCTCATTTCAAATGAAACAAAAATAAAAAGAGTATTGTTAAAACAATAACGATCATCCCAGGCAACATTGGAACAAGAAACTTCTTGATGTTTACTTCCATGAAAAGTACAAACCCCACCAAATCTTGTCTCTGTCTCAAAACTAGATGGCCATGCTCTGGAATATGTGACAAAGGAACTAGAGTAGCATTCAGGAGCACAGAGTTCATTTTCTCTCCCCACATTTTATGGCCTGGAAGAAGGGGGCTTCCAGATGCTTCCTCAAAATGCATAGAACTGTTTGTTCATTGTGTACAGACCACCTCTGTGAAAGAAGGAAAAGAACTTGGAAAAAGCTTTGGACAGGCAGGCATTGACAAATTTGCTCACCAATGGAACCCAAACACATAATCATGAAGAATATAAGCATCACAGCCAATGTTTTGGACACTTCATAAGAAAAATGCCAATGGAGCTCCACTGTCTGAGTCAGGGCTTCCTGGGAGGAACTCCTCCAGAAGTGGTAAATGTTTTCTTTACTGTTGCTTGAAACTCAACCCAAATCACCTCTTCTTCAAATATATTTGGGTTTCATGAGCTCATAAAATGGTGAAGCTAGAATATGTTTTAGTTTATAAAGCCAGTAAAGTTAAGGGTGTGAGGGTGACTCAGGCTTTCAGGAAGTTCCCTGATTATTCAGAATCAGGAATATTTCAATCAGAGCTGAGTTAAAAATAGCAACTGTTTTTAAAGAGCTCAATACTGGCTCCTGATTGTCTTTACTATTCCACTGGTCATTGCTTAGGTCTTTGAGAACATTTATCTCTGTACGGATTTTCTGCTTTTCATTTCTACCAAAGATGATTATTATGCTGAATACAATTTGTAGAATTGATCTGAACTGATAGAAATACTTTAAATCAGTTTGCTCACCACAGCAATGTTAGGAAAGAATTTATTTCCAACAATGGGATACTGAGAAAATTGCCTGTGTGAATAGCTGCTTGACAGATATCTGAAGTACAAAATTTTTCATCGAAGTTTTTTTCAGCATTGAAGAATCTAAAACTGGGGCTAAAGTGATACTCAAAACTCAAAAGCACTTACTGTTCTAGCAGAGGGAAGGGGCTTGGTTCCTAGTACTCAAGTGGTTGCTTTGAACCATCTGTAACTCCAGTTCCAGGGCATCTGACACTTTTGGTCTATGTGGGTACCAATATTCATATGCAAATACTCACACAAAGACAAACCTAGATACACATATTTAAAAAAAATCTCAGAAGGTTTAAAATTAGAATCTCAACCTCTCCCCTTCTTTCTGCTCTTCTTTCCTCCCTTTCTTCATCCTCCTAACTACTACTAGAAAATCTTGCATGCCTGTCTTAGTTAGGGTTTCTATTGTTATGGTAAACACCTTGACCACAAACAACTAGGGAAGGAAAGAGTTCATTTCATCTTACAGCTTTGAGTCCATCATTCAGAGAAATCAGGACAGGAATTGGAAGTAAGAACTGAAGCAGGATAGCCTAGTTGGTCATCAATGGGAGGAGAGGCTCTTGGTCCTATGAAGGTTCTATGCCCCAGTATAAGGGAATGCCAGGGCCAGGAAGTGGGAGTGGGTAGCTTGGTAAGCAGGGGAGGGAGCAATAAGGGGTTTTTTGGAGGGGAAACCAGAAAAGGGGATAACATTTGAAATGTAAATAAAGAAAATATCTAATAAATATATAAAAGGAAAAAAAATTGAATCAGAAGCCATTCTACAGACATACTTACAGGCCAAGATTTTCAAGGCATTTCTCAAGAACAAGGCATGTTCTCAGATGTGTCTAGATTTGTGTCAATCTCACAAGAACCAACAAGCACAGAGAGTGTCAGGATTACAGTGCAGGAAAGGTCCACACTATTCCTTAGAGTGAACAAATGGAGTTAAGTATTTGGAGAGAAGGTTTTACAATCAGCACCCCGAAGCTGAGGCTGATCCACAGCCCACTGTGCATGGGTCCCACCAGGAGACACCTGTTCTCCTAGGAGTGCTTTCACTCCTGGACTCAGAGTTGAGATAGCCACTTTCTATAACTTTCTGGAGCTGAGCAGCAAGAAGCACACTGGATGCAAAAACAGTGGAGCAGCTAGTACAGGATCCTTCCAGTCGCCATCTGTACCCAGAGCATGGGCTGTTCCAGAGCCCTCTCTAAACAAGTTCTGCCAAGAGACAACTAGTCTCCAAGGAGTGTGGACACAAGCTTACAGACCCACAGGAGGAACAAGCTCCAGCCAGAGACAGCAAGAACATATAACACTAGAGATACCCAAACAGTTTAAGGCAAATGCAAGAACCTTACCAACAGAAACAAAGATTACTTGGTAAGCAGTAAGGGGAAAAGGTAGTAACATATAAAGGAAGACCTATCATAAGTATGCCTGACTTCCTGCCAGGAAAGGCAGAAGATCCTGGGTAGACATCAAACAGATGCTAACAAAACATGAATGCCAGCCCAAACCACTATTGCCAGCAAGATACTCAATAACAGTAGATGGAAAAATCAATATATTCCATGACAAAAACAAATTTACACAATATCTCTCTACCAATCCATTCATTAATACTCTCCAAACAAAAGCAAACAAAAAAACAAAAACAAAAACAAAAAAAGCCCAGGACCAGATAGGTGTAGTGCAGACTTCTATCAGATCTTCAAAGAAGACCTAATTCCAATTCTCAACAAACTATTCTACAAAATAGAAACAGAATATACTCTACCCAATTTATTCTATGAAGCCCCAATTACTTTGATACCTAATCCACACAAAGACTCAACAAAGAAAGAGTACTTCAGACCAATTTCCCTTCTGAATATCCATGCAAAAATACTCAATAAAATTCTTGCAAACCGAATCCAAGAACAAATCAAAACTCTCATCCATCATGATCAAATAGGCTTCATACAAGGAATTCACAGATGGTTTAATATATGGAAATCCATCAACGTAATCCATTATATAAACAAACTCAAATTCAAAAACCACCTGATCTTCTCATTTGATGCTGATAAAGAAGTTGACAAAATCCAATACCCATTCATGATAAAATTCTTGGAAAGAGCAGGAATTCAAGGCAATATACAGCAATATACAGCAAACCAGTAGCCACCATCAAACTAAGTGGAGAGAAACTTGAAGCAATCCCACTAAAATCAGAGACTAGACAAGGCTGCCCACAACAGAAAAATTAAACTCATATATATGCTAAAAATGTTTGTCACTACAGGCTAGGTGGCTTAAACTTTATTCCCAGGATTCAGGAGGCAGAGACAGGAGAATCCCTGTGAGTTTGAAGCCAGCCTAGTCTACATAGTTTCAGGAAAGCCATGGCTATGCAGAGCGACCCTGTCTCAAACTAATTAAATATTAAAAAATAATAAAAGCATTGAGGCTAGGTTGCACCAATCATTAGACACATGTAGCACCCCCCCCCAAAAAAAAAGACCACTTATAAGTTTTGAGTACCTTGTGGCATTCTTAAACTTTCTATAGTGAAAAATCCACATTAAACATAGTCCTATTTTGCAATGTTATATAAAACCTAAACATACTCCTTGAACAAAAACTATTTCTCAGTTTGTGAATTTAAAGGATTAGGTAAAAAGTAACTGCTTGTTTTTGTTCCACTTACAATAATTGTGTAGGACTAAATGTGATGTGACCCAAAGTAGATGGCTTCTAAACACACATCTACATTAAAATCATATTTTAGATACTTTTTAAAAATGTAATTCCCCATTATCTTTTTATTTTCTATTCATTCATTCATTCATTCATTCATTCATTATTCTTTGGCAATTTTGTGTATCTTGATCACTTTCCACCCAAATATTTTTTTGTATTTTCTATTAGATATTCTCTTTACTTACATTTCAAATGCTATCCCTGCCACATCCACCCCAGTAGTGAGTGACTTGTGTGACAGGCCCAAAAGCTTGGATGCAGTCCAGAGGTGAAAAGTTCACAGATACTTAGTCTCCGGGAACCATGACATTCTGTAAAATGAATGTTCCAAATCTCTCCTTGCTTTAGTTGGTGAACAGTTTTGTGTGCTTTCCTTCAATATTGTTTTATTACAAGTGCCTTTAAGGATTGATTTTGACATACAGATAAGTTAGATTAGCCTTCACCAGTGTTCCAATATCCTAAGAAATTGTTGAGCCAACCTTGGGCTTTGATCCTTGTAAGAATGTTACCCATTTAGATGAAAATGCCTCCAGTGTTTATAGACAGTGATAGAAATCATGCAGAGGTAGTAATCTCAGGGCTGGTCTACATAGTATACTTAGAACAACAGCAGGGTCACTCACACACATAGGAATTTACAATGACCTAGGAAGAAGGAAGGTGTGGTCTAAGAAGGAACTAGAGTAAACACTTAGAACAATAGCTGAGTCACTCCCATACACAGGAATTACAACGACCTAGTGGGGAGGTGGACTATATAATAGACTAGAATTGGAACTATGGCTTCTAAAATTATGCTGACCTTAGGTGGGGCTGCTTTTCATCCCAGTTGTTAACATCGATTTTTATCCCAGTTGGTTCCTGTTAGCTTTTATGTATGCATTTCTCTGTTTTGTTGTAAAAGTCATTTTGCATCAGATAACTTCAATGTACCTGAATGACCTTAGTGTATCACTTAACTTCCTTGTCTCCTTCTGTAATATAAGTCTGATGCTCGCTTTGAGAAATTACATTCAGATACAACACTCCCTTGTGTTTGCATATGTTTGTCACCTTTTCACTAACACCTGTCCACGTGCACAGGGACCCTGATTCTCCCATGGATGGAAGGGCAGACTGAGGACAGTCCGCAGCATATTCCCTTTCCTGGTTTCCCTACCAAAAACGCCCTATCCCATTCCCCCTCCCCCTGCTCACCAACCTACCCCCTCCTGCTTCCATGTCCTGGCATTCCCCCAACATTAGGGCATTGAGCCTTAGCAGGACCAAGGGCCTCTCCTCCCATTGATGACCTACAAGGCTATCCTCTGCTATATATGCAGCTGGAGCCATGGGTTCCTCCATGCCTACTCTTTGGTTGGTGGTTTAGTCCCTGGGAGCACTAAGGGCTCTGGTTGATTCATATTGTTGTTCCTCTTATTGGGATGCAAACCCCTTCAGCTCCTTGGGTCCTTTCTCTTGTTCCTCCATCGGAGACCCTGTGCTCAGTCCAATGGTAGACTGTGAGCACCCACCTTTGTATTTGTCAGGTCCTCTCAGGAGACAGCTATATCATGCTTCTGTCAGCATGCACTTCTTGGCATCCACAAGTGTCTGGGTTTGGTGACTATATATGAGATGGATTGCCAGGTGGAGCAGTCTCTGGATAGTCATTCCTTCAGTCTCTGCTCCACACTTTGTCTCTGTATCTCCCCTCCATGGGTATTTTGCTCCCCCTTCTAAGAAGGACTGCAATATCCACACTTTGGTCTTGCTTCTCCTTGAGCTTCATGTGGTCTGTGAAATATATCTTGAGTATTCTAAACTTTTGGGCTAATATCCAATTAGCAGTGAGTACATTTCGTGTATTTTTTTGTGACTGGGTTACCTCACTCAGGATGATATTTTCTAGTTCCATCCATTTGCATAAGAAATTCATAAAGTCGTTTTTTAATAGCTGAGTAGTACCCCTCCCCCTGCCTCTAAGAGGGTGCTCCTCAACCCACCCACCCACTCCCATCTTCCTGCCCTGGCATTTCTCCTACATTGGGGCATTGAACACGCTCAGGCTCAAGGTTCTCTCCTCCCACTGATGTCCAACAAGGCCATCCTCTGCTACATATGCAGCCAGAGCCATGGGTCCCTCCATGTGTACACTTTGGTTGGTGGTTCAGTCTCTGGGAGCTCCGGGGAGTCTGGCTGTTTCACACTTGCTTGCTCCATGGGGCTAAAAACCCATGCTCGCTCTATGGGGCTGAAAACTCAGCTCCTTCAGTCCCTTCTCCAACTCCTCCATCAGGGAACCCCATGCTCAGTCCCATGATTGGCTGTGAGCATCTGCCTCTGTTTTTGTCAGGCTCTGGCAGAGCCTCTCAGGAGACAGCCATATCATGCTTCTGTCAGCAAGTACTTCCTGGCATCCACAATAGAGTCTAGGTTTGGTGACTGTATATGAGATGGATCCCCAGGTGGGGCAGTCTCTGGATGGCCTTTCCTTCAGTCTCTGCTCCACACTTTGTCTCCATATTTCCTCCTGTGAATATTTTGCTCCCCCTTCTAAGAAGGACTGCAATATCCACACTTTGGTCTTGCTTCTCCTTGAGCTTCATGTGGTCTGTGAATTGTATCTTGAGTATTCCAAACTTTTGGGCTAATATCCACTTAGCAGTGAGTACATTTCATGTGTGTGTTCTTTTGTGACTGAGTTACCTCACTCAGGATGATATTTTCTAGTTCTATCCATTTGCCTAAAAATCTCATAAAGTCATTGTTTTTAGTAGCTGAGTAGTATTCCATTGTGTAAATGCACCACATTTTCTGTATCTACTCCTCTGTTAAGGGGTATCTGGGTTGTTTCAAGCTTCTGGCTGCTATGAACATTGTAAGGTTTTATGCCACATTCAGTTGATATCCCTGAGAGTTCAGCTTTGTCTTTTTGAAGGGTAAGAGTGAATCTGGGGGAAGGGAGGTTTAAAGGGAGGACAATCTGTGGTTGGGATGTAATGTATGAGAGAAGAATAAAAGTAAAATAAAATAGAAATTTAAAATAATTAATTAGGTTAAAAAACAAAGGGTTTCAGCTGAGCATAGTGTCATAGGCCTTTAATCCCAGCATTCAGAAGGCAAAGGCATGTGGATTTCTGTGTGTTTGAGGCTAGCTGGATCTGCATAGTAAGTTCTAGTCCAACCAGGGATATGTCTCAAGAAAACAACAACAACAACAAAAGAAGCAATGAGTTTCCATAAGCTTTTTCATACATCTTCAGTTTTGGTTACCCTATCTCCCATCTCATCCTCCATCTCTCTGTTCCTATCCCTGTTTAAGTCTTTAACCACAGAATTTCCTCCCCCACCTTCATATCACATTTTACATGATCTTTTTGACCAAACATAGTATTGGAACAACCCTAGAAAAGGGTATTCTATCAATACCCATGAGGAGCCTAACATGGAAATAGTCTTTGTAAGACACTGGGAAGATGTATACAGAGACTATCTAGAGACACTCTAACCCTTTATTGGTTTTATCTTTTATGTGTGCATCAGATACTGAAGTTTAGGTCACAAATCACTTGGTAGCTTGCCTCTAATATTGCAGGATATTGCTAAATACTTTCCAAAAGTTGCATAAAGGTTTTGGTTTTGGTTTTGGTGATAAGATCTGTGATGGTTACTTTTAACTGATAACATGAAACAAACTAGAGTCACCTGAGAATACAGTCTCAATGAGAGAATATTTACAGTAGATTGGCCTAAAGGCACATTTGTGAAAGATTTTTTTTTAATTCAATGAGATGGGTAGTCATAGGCCACTGTTTGCAACACCATCCTTTAGGCAGGTGGCCCTAAACTTTATATAGAGAAAGAAAGCAACACACAGGCAAGTCAGTGACCATGGATACATTTGTTTCTCTATGCTCTTAACTATGAGTATGGTGTGCCTGGCTGTTTTAAGTTCCTGCAGCCTTGACATCTCTGCCACCAATGACTGTAATCTTGAACTGTGAACTAAATGACCATTGCACAAAACTTACTCTTTTTTCCAGGGTATTTTCTAAAGGTAACTGAAATAAAACTAGGACATAGTCTCATTATGTACACTAGACTGGCATTGAACTTAAGATCCTCCCTCCTCAGTCCAGAATTCTGGGACATCTGCCATCTGCTACACAGGTATTTGTATATATGTGTTCCCAGTAGTACTATGGTATAATTAAACAATGAATTCTTCAGATTAAAAATAAATAACAAAAAATTATGCATGATAGATATTTCAAAATGTGAAGACATGTCAGAGCAGTGGGCAGAAAAGGTAGTCTCTTTTTTTCCAAGAAGATTCTTTGTTCTTACCTAAACAAAGTAAGAGTTTAATCTAATCTCTCTCTCTCTCTCTCTCTCTCTCTCTCTCTCTCTCTCTCTCTCTCTCTCTCTCTCTCTGTGTGTGTGGGGGGGGGGTGGGGGGTGGGTGTATGTGTGTGAATGTGTGTATGTGTGAGAGAAAGAGTGAGAGAGAGAGAGAGATTGTACATGCACATATATATTGCATATTCTTGTGATTACATTATCATTAGTGACTTTGCATGGGAATATTATGTGGATATTGTGAATGAAGTTTAACCATGAGTACATCATTAAACTGGGGGAGGGGTGGGTGTGGGTGGAGAGAAAAACATCAGGAATAACAGGGAGAAATAAATGTTTTAGAAAACACATGAGATTCCACTATGGTGGCTCACATACCCAGTGATTTGTAAGCGTATGCCAGAGGATTGTTCAAGTACAAGGCTAGCCTGCCTACATATAGAAGGAGACCCTATCTTAAAAAAAGAAGAGAAGGAAAGAGAAGTAAAAAAAAAAATGACTATTATAATGAATGTAAGTTAAAGAAAAGCCTTTGTTCCAGATAGCACTGACCAATTGAACATACACATTTATGTTCATCAGAGAGTCAAAAGAACAAAGACAAGAAGAGAAAACAATGGTAATAAATTTATGGAAGCTGGAAAACAGATGGATAGATGTTAGCTGACCAACTCAGCTGAATTCTAAGTCATCATAATGACAGGGAGAAAAAGTCTATCTGCACCACATCTGCACTGCACAACTTGCATAAGGACTTAAGAATTAGCAAAAACTGTAGAAATGGTGATCAAAGTAAGGCTAAATTTGGGATGGTTCACTGGAAATGTATTTTAAAAGATGTTGAGTTTAAAATATTATCATTACAGTCAAGAAACTAATCCTGCTTTATCCTATTGAAACCTGAAGGTTTAGTGATTGTACTGAAGAAGTGCAAAGCATCTCTAAACTGGGTGTCAAGTATAGCTCATGGCAGAGCTGTCTGGTAAACAGAAGGAAGGAAACTATAAATTGTGCATATTAACTGTTGACACACTCATCTTCCTTTTCCTCTTTAGATCTTGAAATGCTTACAAAAGAATATAAAGTTTTGTTCTTTGGAGTCTAATCAAGCCAATGGGGAAGAAGATATTAGCATCTGAGGTTTCCTAGTAAATCAATTAGAGATCACTTTGTAATTCTGCCTATAGACAAAACAGCTCTACTTATACACACCAAGTTGGATAATGTAGTCAAGAGAGAGGTTGTCAAATATGAGAAATATGACACAAAGTGAGTGAATCAAGCAAACTGAAAAAGCAAGAAAGAGACTTATTAAAATGAAGAACTTCAATAGCAAGGTATATCTGTGTCTTCAGAGAGAGAAGGGATCATATTCACAAAACAAGAACAAAATGATAGTAAGAAGATTCAGAACACACTAGAAAGGCTGAGTTAAAGCTCTTGATACATAAGCAATCATGAGAACAGGAGTTCAGATTGCTGTAATCCTTATAAACATCAAGTGACTATATCAGTGGCATCCCAGCCACTGATCAGTTCCATCCAGGTGGAGACAGTGCATTCCCAGAGGAAGCTGGCTAACATGACTAGCTATATGAGCAAGCTCTGGGTTTGATTGACAAACCTTGCCTTTGTGAATGAGGAGCAATTTAGGATGATTCCTGACATCAACTCTGGCTTACACATGTAAACTTATAAACACACACACATGAACATGCACCCATGCACATGCAGAAGCGTGCTTATGCACACACACAGATATACAACTACCACTGCCACCACCATCACCATAGACACATACAAAAGAATGGGAGCAAAAATTAAAATGTAATGGAAGTTGAAAAATACAAAATGGAACAAAAAGCATTAGGGGTCAAATATAGTGGGGAAGAAGATTAATTTAGATATGAACAATTTGTGTTAATTTTGTATAAGGAAATTAAGGTATGTTAAACCACTTTTTCCTTTGAAAAACAGTCATCTTTTCTCTTATTTATACTTTGGTTACTTAACATAATAAGGGGTTACCAACAGTTTAAAAGGCAAATAAGCTATTAAGACTTAGTAGAAGAACAACAGCTGTTTCTGTATTCTCTAAACACAAAGTTGAGGGAAACAGAAGAGTAACACATTGTAAACATCACTAAAAAACCATTCCAGAACTCTTCCCCATAATGGAAAACTGCAGCCTCCTGTTTGCAAAAGCTTATCACAAGGAGAAAAACAGATCCTTGTCAAGGATTTTTCCAATCACTTGTCACAAAGAAAAGTTTTTCTCAAACAAAGGCCTGAAAAAGCATCTGAAAGAACAAATAGCTCTTATATAAAGAATTACAGAACATTGTGATATTCTAGCTTTCCTCACTAATATTTCTAAAACAGTACTCAATACCAGCAAAACTTGAGAGGGTGGGTAGAGAGATGTTTAATAGTGCTTGGTGCTCTTTCAGAGAAGCAAGGTTTAGGTGTCATACCCATATCAAGAGACTCACAATTGTCTGTCCCAGCTCCAGGGAATCTAACACACTTTTCAAGATTCTGTGAGAACCCAAACAGATATGAGCACACATGCATAAATAATATTATCTTTTCAAAAATTGATTTCCAACCTAGATTTTACATACAGTGAAACTATGTCTTAAAGATGAGAACAAAGTAAGATGCTGACACTCTTGAAATGTTTGCTCTCTATGTCCTTTTCTTGAGAAATGACTGGGTTTTGTGTTCACACATACAAAAAACAATTAGTAAAGCACGCAAAAAGAAGACACAGGGCAATAGGAGAGTCAGGAAAAAGGAAAGAGTCAAACCTGTGGTCCTGGCACTCTGGAAGTTGTTAAGATGCTTATGAGTTTGAGAACAGCCTAGGCACAACAGTGATTCCAAAGGCAGTCAGGGTAGCAATACCACATTGGAGAGCAACATGGGGCAGATAATTTGTTCATATGTACCTGAGCTACATAACAAGATCTGCTATCAACTATCAACTATCAAATATGAATACCTGAAATGGTAATGGAGGGAATCCCCTTGAGGAAGGCATTTAGGAACTCTATGGTAAAAAGCTCATGCTACAAAAGCTCATCAGAAATCTTGAGTGGCATTTCTCTGTAAGCGGGGGAAGGGAACAACTGAGGACATATCCAATCATTTAAACCTGTTTTGGGAAGGACAGAAAAGAGACTGTGGTGCAGCATTTTTAGGCACATAGAATGCAAAAACGAATTAAGTAAAAGAAAAAAGGAAGAAAGATATTTATTCCCAATAATGGGAAAAATATGTCAAGTGAGCAGAGGGGATAAAGGGGTGAGCACGTAGTAGCTACAAATTCTATTTAATCTCAATAAAAATCCCACTAGATTCTCTTATAGAATTAGACATTTTGATTCTAAAGTAAACACAAAATATATACGATCTAAAGTAGCCACACACACACACCACACCACACACACACACACACACACACACACACACACACACACACACACACAAATCTGTCATGATAGCTCAGTCAGTAAAATATTTGCCTTACATAAACAAAAGTTCAGTCCCCAGAATCCATGGGGGGAAAGTCTGTCATGGCAGCATACACATGTAATTCCAACTCTGAAAAAGTAGAGATAGGCAGATTCCTGGGGCTTACTGGTCAGACAGCAAGTAATGAGTCTCAAAAACAAGGTGGTTGGCAACTGAGAGGTTATACTCTAGCATCCATATTCACACACACACACACACACACACACACACACACACACACACACACACACACCATACATACATACATACATACATACATACATACATACATACATACATACAAAAATAATTATAAAGTAACCAAATAAGACTTTAGCAGTCTGCTCCACATCAGCCTACCAGGTGCTTTGTTTTGCCACAGTACCTTCCTGTGTTCAGTCTATAAACTTGGAGAAAATTCATCCCCATTCCAGCCAAGAGACCCTCCACAGGTAGAGTAGGATAAAAGTACTCTAAACTAAGTGTTTACATTGAAGCAAGTTACAAAACTCAAGGTGGTTCATGTCTGGGGAATGGGATAGCACTTCCTTCTTACACTTTTGCTGAGATGGCAAAAACTAATTAAACCCATGATGAAATGTAATACAATGTTGCTATTAGTCAGACAAAGAGGGTTTCAGGAGAATTAACAGAAACTGTAACAAGAATTCCAAAGAGTTCCAAGTGTAAGTGTGATGACACAGGTTCCATAGTGGGTTGTCATGGCAGGAAGTGTGCCAGGCCATTCCATTTCAAGACCAGCAGGAACAGTCAACTACATCCAAACCTTGGCACTACAACTACCTCATGTCCTTGGATTAGGTGAAGTCTCACAAGATTAATGAATTTAAAACATCTCTGACTCCCCACAATGAAAAAATCCATGTAGCTGCCAAGCTAAAGACTGTTTCACAAAATGTATAGCTAGTCTTCAGTCCTATCACTTGGCCCAGTATTGCCAGAGCCAGGCTCCCATCCATCTTCTCCAAATGTTACCTGATGATAGAGCCAATCTCTACTTCGATCGAGGCTTTTTGTCAGTTATCTAGTCTTCCACTAACATGGCTTACCGCAGTATCATGGGTGTGCTAGGTCAAAATTGCAGACCTGCATTGTGTGGCATCTCTTCTCCTCAACGTGACAACACAAGACACAGCACTTCCAGTTTCGACACAGCAATGGAAACAAATTCAGAGGAGATTAGTGCTGTGGAAGCAGCTTCATTGAGAAGACAGATACTCAAGCTGAATAGACGATTGCAACATCTAGAGGAGGAGAACAAAAAACAAGCCAAAAGGAAAACAGTCATGTACTCAATTACTGTAGCCTTCTGGCTGCTAAACACCTGGCTTTGGTTGCGTCGCTAGAGGTAACCTCAGAGCTCAAAAGTAATATCTTGCCAGCTAGGAATATAGAGATTGCAACCTTCTTCCTTGTTTTTGTCTTTTCTTTTTAATGCAATTTCTACAGCCCATGCTTGCTAATGTATTTCTTCAAGGAAGTGGGGAAGGGGTGGGCAATGTAAGTATATTCTGCCTCTAAGCTATATTTACTCTTGACTAGTTCTGTAGTGATATTAAAGTTCTTGTCTTGAAGGCAAGAATTTAGTCAAAAGACATACAGTTTTATCAGTTTATTTAACAAAGTTAAGTTAATCAGAAATTCTAAACAGAGTGGGAAGCCACCCACTTGGTTGGGCTCTGGATTTCATAGAAACATTTATGAATATTTATGAGATTGGTGGCATATTTGTGGAGTAAGTAAGGAAACCCATTTTCCCTTCCAAATCATGATGGGCCAGGTCTCCTTTTTATGGCAATTTTTCTCCTGATTCCTCCAAAGAGCAGATGTCAAAACTACAATGCAACTGATATTATAATGATATCAGGTATTTTGAGAATGTATATCCTATATTAGTGCACATGAGTGGAAGAATGCTTGTTGGCTTACTTTCTGGAGAGAACAATCTAACTGCAGTTTCGAGGATGCTTAACCAAAAAAGGTTATCCTTATAATTGGGAGACACAGCTATCAAAACATAACTAGAATTTTTCTTAGTTGTTTCATATCTAACTTCTGGCCTGCCTCATATCAGTAATACCTACTGCATGAAATCCTCCTGCGGATTTTGTAACTGAGGGCTAGTCTCTTTCATAGAGGTTGTCATTCTTTTGTTCTGTTTTTGCCTCCTCAATTTGCACAACTAACTTTGAATGGGACAGAAAGTATAGAGATAACAGGATTTTAAAAAGCATCTGTAAAACAAACAAACAAAAATAATCTGACGTATTTCTCAAACACTTTTACACTGAATGGTTTTGTATTCTTGCATGCACTTTCCAATATTAGTACTTTTGAAATCCTGAATTGGTCTCTGGTCTAATTTGTTTGTGAGATTTTATTTAGCATATACAGGTATTTTGTGTTCATGTATGTCTATGCACTGCATGCATGCAATGCCCACAGAGACCAAAATAAAGGCTGTCATATCCCCTGTGACTGGAGTTACAGAGGGTTTTGAGCTTCCATGTAGGTTTTAGGAATTTAACTCAGGTCCTCTGGAATGGCATCCAGTGCTCTAAACCACTGAGCCATTTCTCCAGCCCTTGTCAGGTTAAAGAAAATTTAATTTGCCTACCTGCCACCATGTTCCCAGCCATGATGACAGTTGACGAAGCCTCTGAAACTGTAATCCAGGATTAATAGCACAGGAACACCTTGATTAAATACCTGTGTGAATTAACTTAAAATAATTCAACATTTCAGCAGTTTATCTAATACTTGCCCATGATTTGCATCCTTAATATTATCTTAATATGTAGATGTTTTTCTATAAATACATTTTACTAATTATTAATTTAAATTTTACAAAATAAAGTACAAATGCAGTGTATCTAATAAACTGTCAATCAAAACATGAAATAAAAATGAATAGATTTTGGAAGGGAAGAATCATGTTTACAGATTTAGACTAACAATTCTAAGTTGTATAATGAGTTTTGGTACTCAAGAATATGAGATTTTGGCTTAAATATAGCCACACTATCCATAATACATAATAGAAGGCACGAAAATAACATGTACAGATGTGGTTAACTGACATTTGTTAAAAGAGGGCAAGGGAAATAGAAAGACAGCTCAGTCAAGTGCTTGCAAGCAAAAACACTTGCATTCCACACACAGAACTCACATTAAAATATCTTGGATATCATGGCACATAGTATAATCCAAGCATTGGGGAGGCAGACCGATGGATCCTTGGGGATCATTGGCCAATGAGATAGCTTACTTGACAAGTTTTAGTTCAATGAGAGACCCCATCTTAGAAAAATGTTAATGATTATTACGATGGGGATGATGACACCAAGAAATCACACACACACACACATACACACACACACACACACACACACACACACGTACACATACAACAACAACAATATGTACAATACACACCAACAAACACAGAGATATATACATACCAACACATACAAAGAGGATAAGGATAGTCATTTTAGAAAATATTGTTCAAAGAATTTGAAAACTCAGTAGAAATAAAAAGAATACAGGTTTGAATGCCCAAACAATAAGTTAAAATATATTTAAAAAGAACATCAATCTTTATTCATACCAAACACAAAATTAGATTATTGACTGACTAAACATGAGCTCACATGTTTCCCAAAGTGGAGTAAGTTCACGATATTTTCAACACTACACAATAATCCACAGGCAATCAACGAATGGTGAGAGTTCAAGAAATACTGTTCTCCAGGGAATAGTTTACCAATTGGTTATCCAATACCAAATGGTCAGCTCTAAAAAAATACAATTAACAGGTTAGCATACAGACTGATTACATTTAGGAATATATATATATATATATATATATATATATATATATATATATATGTGTGTGTGTGTATATATATATATATATATATATATATATATATATATATATATATATACATAATCTTAGTCATGTTCTAGTGCTGTGAAGAAACATTGTGACCATGGTAGCTCTTATAAAAGAAAGTATTTAATTTGGGCTGGAATACAGTTTCAGAGGGTTCCTCAACTGTCATCATGGCTGGGAACATGGTGGCAGGTAGGCAAGTGTAGTACTGTGTCAGGTGCCATGCATGGGGAAATAAGGGGGTGGGAGACTTGCATAGCTCCGGTAGACTGCTGCAGGACCCCACAGAACTGCCCAAGGTGGGTGTCAGAACACACAGACCACAGGGCCCCACTCTGGGGGTTGGGGAAGGTGCAGTCTTGGCTCCAACTCTCAAGCACAGACTACTGGTTACCATGGAAGAGCCATTTTTGAGGTCCCTGGGCTACATGAGGCCAGGGGCATGTTCTCGCTCTTGGACATCCCAGACTGCTGTATGTCGCAGAACAGACAGTCTGGAGGACTCTGATCCCGGGGCCAAAGGGAAAAGGTTAGAGGGAGAGATCTAGCAGGTTATAGCTGGGACAAAAGAGTCTGGCTAGCTCAGGCTGCTAGCTCACTGGGCGGTTTTGGTTGGCTAGCAGCCGTGGCTGTAGTGTAGAAAGGCCTCCCAACGGAAAGTTAGACATGGCTCTTTAGGGGAAGGCCTATTTCATTGCTCTAGCATGGTGAGTCTTGATGAGGAGAGACGGTCTATGATTTGAAGGCATTTATTGTACAAAGGCAGAGAAAGAGTGAAGGGAGAAGTAGAGTACAGCCATAGCATGGAGGGAGGGGGAAGAGAAGGGGAGAAGGAAAGCAAGAAGTAAGAGACAAGGAGAGAGCAAGAGCTTAAGAGAGAGAAGAGGGGCCAAGCAGCCCCTTTATAGTGGGCTAGGCTACCTTGCAGTTAATAGGAAACTGGGGAGGAGCTTACCTGGCTGTAGCCAGAATACCAGGAGTTTGGGACATTGTCTGCATGACTGATAATCACAGGATTATGGAGTTGAGGAGTTGATGTGGTGTCAGGCTCTTGTGTCTGGGAGCATAGCTTATAGTTCGGTCCCTTGTATATTTTTCTACTGGGTCCCCCAAGTAACCCTCGCTCAACCAGAACACAGACTGCCTTTCATGGTTAAACAGTACTGGAGAAATAGCTGAGACTTCTACATCCAGATGAGAATTCTACATCTGGATCTGCAAACATCAGGAAAATAGATACTCTGGTCTTGAAATGGCCATTTTGAAACCTGAAAGCCGACCTGCAGTGTTACACTTCCTCCACATCTCCAAATCCTTTCAAATAGTGTCACTCTTAGGTGACCACACATTCAAATCATGAGGCTATAGGAATGACTTTTCAAACTACCACATACATATACAAATATACATGCAGTAACAATGAAAGGAGAAGCCCATTAACTTGAAAAAGAGCAAGGAGGGCTATACTGGAGGGTTTTGAGGGAAGAAAGGAAGAAATGTAACTATATTATAATCTCAAAAAAATCTTGACACAAAAACCTAAAAATATTTTTAAAGTACACATAAGAGACGAAAGGATAGACCATCCAGAGACTGCCCCCACCTGCGGATTCATCCCATAATCAGCCACCAAACTCAGACACTATTACATATGCCTGCAAGATTTTGCTGAAAGCACCCTGATATAGCTGTCTCTTGTGAGGCTATGCCAGTGCCTGGCAAACACAGAAGTGGATGCTCACAGTCAGCTATTGGATGGAACACAGGGCCCCCAATGGAGGAGCTAGAGAAAGTACCCAATGAGCTGAAGGGGTCTGCAACCCTATAGGTGGAACAACAATATGAACTAACCAGTGCCCCCAGAGCTCATGTCTCTAGCTGCATGTGTAGTAGAAGATGGCCTAGTCGGCCATCATTGGTAAGAGAGGCCCCTTGGTCTTGCAAACTTTATATGCCCCAGTACAGGGGAACAGCAGAGCCAAGAGGTGGGAGTGGGTGAGTAGGGGAGCAGGGTTGGGGGGAGGGTATAGAGGACTTTCAGGGTAGCATTTGAAATGTAAATGAAGAAAATACCTAATAAAAATTGGGGAAAAAAGAAGTGATTTCTTTAATAGGACACCAAAAATGTTAAAAGAAGTAAAGTTACAAAGAAAATGTGCCATGTGGACACCATAGAATCCCATTCGAACGTAAAAGGAGGCCGTGGCTTTTAACAACAGAAATGAACCAGGAAGGCATTGTTGAAGTGAAATACACAGCTACAAAATATATAAAAGCACAGGGATTCTTTTACATAAGAACTATAAACCACTGAACTCATGGAAGCAGAGTAGGATGATGGTAGAGGGTAGTAGAGGAGGCAGGCTGGGAAAAGCAGCAGTTTTGATCAAAGGACAAAAGTCAACTGAGCAGACTATTGCCTACAATACAATAACAGTATATGTTTCAAAAACACTAAAAGTGAAATTTTAAAGTATTTTACAAGCAAAAGATAAGTATGTAAAACAATTGATTTATTAATTAGCCAGATTAATCATTCCACATTGTGCACTACAAATATATTCAGTTATTGTTTGTCAACTAAAAAGAAAACTTAAAAAAATAAATCTAAGGAACAAATCTAAAACTGAGCAAATCTGGTAGAACAATTTACGGCAAACTCTGCAGCCAGCCCCACAACCCCCAGAAGCAGCCCCACTCCCAGGCACTCCAACACACTGAGGATCAGAGAATCAGAGGTGAGGAGGATACATCTGTCCCCAACACTGGGAGTAACTTGGACCATTAGGACCCAGGCATGCAGGATCTCCACCAGACCAGTGGCACGGGTTCCTTCCAGTCTCTTTGGGCTGGCACCCTGAGCAGACCTTGGTTGCAAACTCTGTCACCAGCCCCACAACGCTGAGAGCCAGCTCCACACCCAGGTGCTCTAACACTCCCAGGATTCCAGGAGCCTGGTCACACAAGGATCTCAAGGTCCCAAAGGCAGCTTGCTCCCAAGAGCTCAGACACACCCAGGATCTCAGGATGGCAAGATGGCAGGATCCCAGAATCATAGGATCACAGAGATAGCTTGACTCAGAAGAGTTCTGACACAACCAGGATCACAGGAAATACAGGCTCCAGTCAGATATACCCAGGGTAGGTAACACTAGAGATAACCAGATGACAGGAGGCAAGCTTAAGAACATAAGCAACAGAAACCAAGGTTACTTGGCATCATCAGAACCCACTTCTCCCACCATAGCAAGTTCTAGATATCCCAACACACCAGAAAAGCAAGATTCAAATCTAAAATCACTTCTCATGATGATGATAGAGGACATTAAGAAGAACATAAATAACTCCCTTGAAGAAATACAGAAGAACACAGGTAAATAGCTAGAAGCCCTTAAAGAGGAAACACAAAAATCCCTTAAAGATTTACAGGCAAACACAATTAAACAGGTGAAGGAAAGAAACAAAAGCATCCAGGATCTAAAAGTGGAACTAGAAACAATAAGGAAATCACAAAGGGAGACAACCCTGGAGTTAGAAAACCTAGGAAAGAGATCAGGAGTCATAGATGTAAGCATCACCAACGGAATACAAGAGATAGAAGAGAGAATCTCAGGTGCAGAAGATACCATAGAAAACATTGACACAGCAGTGAAAGAAAACTCAAAAAGCAAAAAGCTCCTAACCCAAACGATCCAGGAAATCCAGGACACAATGAGAAGACCAAACCTAAGGATGATAGATATAGAAGAGCGTGAAGATTCCCAACTTAAAGGGCCAGTAAATATCTTCAACAAAATTATAGAAGGAAACTTCCCCAACCTAAAGAAAGAGATGCCCATGAACATACAAGAAGGCTACAGAACTCCAAATAGGCTTGACCAGAAAAGAAATTCCTCCCATCACATAGTAATAAAAACACCAAAGGCACTAAACAAAGAAAGAATTTTAAAAGCAGTAAGGGAAAAAGGTCAAGTATCACATAAAGGCAGACCTATCAGAATTACACCAGACTTCTCACCAGAGACTATGAAAGACAGACGATCCTGGGCAGATGCCATACAGACTCTAAGAGAACACAAATGCCAGCCAAGGCTACTATACCCAGCAAAACTCTCAATTACCATAGATGGAGAAACCAAAGTATTCCATGACAAAACCAAATTTACACAATATCTTTCCACAAATCCAGCCTTACAAAGGATAATAGATGGAAAACACCAACACAAGGATTGAAACTACACCCTAGAAGAAGCAAGAAAGTAACCTTTCAACAAACCCACAGAAACATAATTCCACCTCTCACAAGAAAATTAACAAGTAGTAACAATCACTTTTTCTTAATATCTCTTCATATGAAAATAATATTGCCAACATATCCTAATCTATTGAAATTCAAAAATATGAGGAATTAGAAATTTGTTGGCTGTCATCCTGTGGTCTCTCTAATTTGGTAATGGGAGAAATGGATCCAATATTGTACAATCCATATACATTATCTGCTTGTTTGTGCCTGACATTGTCTGCTCTGTGCCACATAAAGGTCTTGAAATCACACCTCTCCTATCTCAGCCTTTCAATAGGATTGTTTATATGATGTTTTTACACTATACTATGGTTTTCAAATCAGCTTACATATTTCAAAATTATTTATACAGCCAAAAAATGTAGACAATAAATTTAGAAGGTGGCTTGTAAGAGAACAGCAAAGAGTGAGAGTGAAGGCTTTGCTTGATATTTATAATTATTGTATCAATTTTGAAGGAAAAGACTTTATAAGTTACTCTTATTCTGAGATGAATGCTTTTCAAAATCATCACAGCCAATGAACCAGAATCTTACCTCACCTAATGTCTGTGCTGTCCTCCAAGCAGAACTCTTCATTGAAACTGTTGATAGACCAGCTTCATGTATAGACACAAACCATTTCTTAAATGAATGTAACCTGTTCCCTGTGGGCTGAGAATGATGACAATCACTCATGTCAAATAGCTTTGACCATAACAGGAAATCTGTATCCAAAAATCATGCCTACAATTCATCCCTTGGTACTGTAGAACTATCAAGTTTTAGCTTATCTACTATGGAGGTAAAATCCTTTAGTGATTTGAGGGACATTGAAGTACAGCCTTAATACAATGAACTACAATATCCAAAAGCTGTTTTTATTTTGTGTTTGTACCAAAGTAAGAGCCAAGATTTTAAGCTTTACTAAAAACAAAACAAACAAAAAAATACTTTATCTATTTATGTTCATTAAACAAACTAATAGTGATATATTATTTTAAAATATCATACAGTTAATATATTTGGAGTTATTTAAAATTTATATTGAGAAAAATGTATGTATTTTTAGTATTGCTGTAGACAAATATCTACATAAGACTGTTCAATTGTTTATTGTTTTATATCAAGCATCTTTTATAATACTCATTTTTATTGTTACAATATTTTTTAAAATTTAAAGAATATGATAAAAAACAAAAAAAAGGAAAATTTACAAAGACTGTTCTTTGAATTTTGTTAGGAAAAAGAAAAAAATAGATGGAAAGCTGAGGCAGAAGGGTAATAGGTTAGAGGCCAGCCTGGGCTACAAGGTGAGATGTTACAAAAAATAAAAATAATAGGATAAAAGGAAAAGTAAAGAAGAGGTTGCTCCAACTAAGGAAAATACATACCTAAATTAAAATATCTCTATTTCAGACATATAAAGATGTATTTTCCTCTGTTCTGCAATATTAGCAGATGAACTCAAAGCTGTATTCATGTCATACAGATGCTTTCTGGGCTGAATTCCTAGCTCTTGGGCTTTGGGTGTTTTGGTTTTGTTTTGAAGTAGAATATTGTTATGTCATTCAGGCTGTGCTTGAACTCCCAATCTTTCTGCCTTAGTTCCCTAAACACTGTAACCACAGGTGTGCACATTTTTGGGTGCTAATGATGGAACCTAGGGTTTCATGCATGTTTGCATCTTCAGTTCCTGAAGAAAACAATGAGAAGAGGAACAATTTAATTACAAATGGGAAAAGATATAAATATACATGAATGTTACATAAATAGATAATAATAGAAAGTCAGTAACCTCAATCATTAGAGAAATGTATCTTAAAATCACAGAAAATGGATGAAACTAGGGTGCAGCCATTAAGAGTTCTTATTGCTCTTACAAGAGGAACCAAGTTTAAGTCCCATAATATACATGGTGGCCAACAGCCATCAGGAATTCTAATTCTAGAGATTCCAATGCCCTTTCTGGTCTTTGTGGCCATGGAACTTGCATAGAGCATAGGCATACATGAAAGCAAATATCCACACACCAAAGATAAAAATAACATATTTAAAAAAGTCTTTTCAAAAGAAAAATACTCATGGTCACCAGTGCAACTAAACCAAAAAATGATTGTCAATATAGATGAGACCATAAAGTAGAACAATCACTTTGGAAACTGTCAAACAGTTTCTTATAAAATTCAAGAGAAGCTACCTGCTTATGGCTCACAGGCAGTTTCCCAAGAAGAAAGGCAGTATATGTCCAAACACAGTGAATGTTCATGAAATATTCATATAATCAAACCTTGAAACAATCAAAATGTCTCCTGGAATGGGACTAAATGAGCCAGTTGTGATAGACACATACACACAGTCCCATTCGGCAAGACAAATAAACAAAGTGCAGACACAAGTTACATGAATGAATCTCAAAAAGAAATATGTCAATTCAATTCAGCTTAATTTAAAATCTACATATTGTAAAACTACATTTACATAAAACGCCAGACAAGACATAGGGAACAGACCAGTGTGTCTTGTACATGAATGTGTATGCAATCTGGGGTAGGGGTGCAGGTGGGGAGAGGGAATGGACCTAAAAAGAGCACAGGGTATTTTTCCAGGATGATAAAATGCTTTGTGTTTGTGATAACTGTTTATCAAACTTTTTAAATCATATACTTTAAATGGCTGTACTTTAATATATGCAAAATATATCTCAATAAAGTTGATTCTCTTTAAAAAAATCAATGTAATTCACTACATTAACAGAACAAATGAGCCCAAACAAGATGGTTATTTCAGCAATGTAGAAAAAGCATTAGACAAAATTAACTGTTGATCCATAGTAAAAATTATCAGCCTCCAAAAAGATAAACTACACTGAAAATTCTGTTTCATGAAAACCTAAAAGCAAAAATCTCACTAGTGAAATGTTGATGTCATTTGGGGACTGATGCCCAAACTTTTGT
The DNA here is from genome assembly GCF_978045245.1 of Mus caroli. Classification (NCBI taxonomy): domain Eukaryota; kingdom Metazoa; phylum Chordata; class Mammalia; order Rodentia; family Muridae; genus Mus; species Mus caroli. The sequence goes on along the minus strand of NW_028227260.1, from coordinate 139,987,303 downwards.
CCAATCATTCCTTTAATGTTGTACTACATATGCAAATCAATCTCATTTGGAAAGAAGATGAACATGACTAGAACAGAAGAAATAAAACCTATATATTTGTATTTGTAGAAAAGGTCCAGTTAACAATTTATCAACAGTGATATCTATCTAGTAAATTTATCAACAGTGATATCAATTTAACCCCAACCTCAGTATATTCATAGATCAGGAAAATTCATACAAGTGAAATTTTAAGTAAATGCCCTTTACAGCAGCATCACAAAAGATTAACTACCTAAAATTTAATCTAATGAATGAGTTATAAAAACTCAATACAGAAAGCTGGAGAGAGAGAGAGAGAGAGAGAGAGAGAGAGAGAGAGAGAGAGAGAGAGAGAGAGACTGCACCAATTGAGAGATCCTAATAGAATATCAGAGGTCTGATAAAACCAAATACCAATTTTCTTCAGATTACTGAAATTCCAATTAAAATCCAAACTTTCAAATAAAAAATGGCAATAGAGTATAAATTTGTAGTACAGGTGTAAAGGTCCTAGAATATTCAAAGCAATGCCATACAACACTGATTGTAGAGTAGCTGTTAAAACTTCTGTAGTTCTGGTAATGAATACAATGTGGTATTGACATAAGAAAACCAAATAGAGCAGGAGGTATCTCAGAAATCTATATAAACAGATAAAAGTATCAAACTTATAATGAAAGTTGTAGTACAGAGCAGTTGGTGAAATTGTTTTGACGGAAATGTTGAATTAAATAACTACATTAAATTCCATGCCTAAAACCCAATTTAAAAATTCAGACCCAAAAACATTCTGATTAAAAACAATAAAACTAGTCCCGGGTCCTTCAGAGACCAGTCTGCGCAGGGACTGGGGGGGGGGGGGGGTGAGCGAGAAATCTGCAGAAACAACACAGCTTCTGGGACAGACCCTGTTTTGGGTGCCAAACATCCAGACACCTTCCCTGCCAGAGGAGAATTAGCCCCCTGGGAGGGCTCTGACTGCCCCTGAGCAGGTGAGGGAGCCATCTTGTGTCCAGGGTTCCTCAGAGACCAGTCTGTGCAGGTGATCACGCAGACTGCAGAGGCAACACATCCTCTGGGACAGGCCCTGTTTTGGGCCTTCATGTTCATCCAGTAGGCAGGCCTGAGCAGTAGAACTCTGTGCACCTTCCCTACAGGAAGAGAGATTATCTACAGAGAGTACTCTGACCACTGAGACTCAGGAAAGAGCTAGACTCCCAGGACTGCTGACAGAGACTAACAGAAGCACAGGAGAAACAAGCTCCAGCCAGAGAAAACAATAACAACTAACACCAAAGATTACCAGATGGCAAAAGGTAAATGTAAGAATCTTACTAACAGAAACCAAAACCACGCACCATCATCAGCACCCAGCACTCCCACTTTAGCCAGTCCTGGATTCCCCAACACACTGAAAACCAAGATTCAGATTTAAAATCATATTTCATGATGCTGGTAGAGGTGTTTAAGAAGGGCATTAATAACTCACTTAAAGAAACACAGGAGAACATGCTAAACAGGTATAAGTCCTTAAAGAGGAAACACAAAAATCTCTTAAATAATTACAGGAAAACACAACCAAACAGGTGATGGAACTGAACAAAACCATACAAGACCTAAAAAGGGAAGCATAAACAATGAAGAAAACACAAAGTGAGACAACTCAGGAGATAGAAACCCTAGGAAAAAATCAGGAAACGTAGATGCAAGCATCAGCAACAGAATACAAGAGATGGAAGAGAGAATCTCAGGTGCAGAAGATTCCATAGAGAACATGGACACAACAATCAAAGAAAATGCAAAATGCAAAAAGATCCTAACTCAAAACATCCAGGAAATCCAGGACACAATGAGAAGACCAAACCTGCGAATAATAGGAGTAGATGAAAATTAAGACTTTCAACTTAAAGAACCAGCACATATCTTCAACAAAATTATAGAAGGAAACTTCCCAAACCTAAAGAAAGAGATGCCCATGAACATACAAGAAGCCTACAGAACTCCAAATAGACTGGACCAGAAAAGAAATTCCTCCCGACACATAATAATCAGAACAACAAATGCACTAAATAAAGATAGAATGAATATTAAAAACTATGGGGAAAATGTGAAGTAAAATATAAAGGCAGACCTATTAGAATTACACCAGACTTCTCATGAGATAATATGAAAGCCAGAAGATCCTGGCAGATGTTATACAGAGCCTAAGAGGACACAAATGCCAGCCCAGGCTACTATACCCAGCAAAACTCTCAATTACCATAGATGGAGAAACCGAAGTATTCCATGATAAAACCAAATTTACACAATATCTTTCCACGAATCCAGCCCTTTAAAGGATAATAAAGGGAAAACACCAATACAAGGACTGAAACGATACCCTAAAAAAAAAGCAAGAAGTAATCCTTCAACAAACCTAAAAGAAGATAGCCACAAGATCAGAATCCCAACTTTAACAACAAAAATAACAGGAAGCAACAATTACTTTTCTTTAATTTCTCTTAACATCAATGGACTCAATTCACTAATGAAAAGACATAGACTAATAGACTGGTTACACAAACAGGACCCAACATTTTGCTGCTTACAGGAAACATGCCTCAGGGAAAATGACAGACACTACCTCAGAGTGAAAGGCTGGAAAACAATTTTCCAAGCAAATGGTCCCAAGAAACAAGTCATTCTATTATCGAATTTAATGGATTTCCAACCCAAAGTTATCAAAAACGGAAAGGAGGGACACTTCATACTCATCAAAGGTAAAATCTACCAAGAGGAACTCTCAATTCTGAATATCTATGCTCCAAATGCAAGGGCAGCCATATTCATTAAAGAAACTTTAGTAAAGCTCAAAGCACACATTGCACCTCACACAATAATAGTGGGAAACTTCAACACCCCACTCTCACCAATGGACAGATCCTGGAAACAGAAACTAAACAGAGACACATGGACACTCACAGATGTTATGAAACAAATGGATTTAAATAGATATCTACAGAACATTTTATCCTAAACCAAAATGATATACCTTCTTCTCAGCACCTCAAGGTACCTTCTCCAAAATTGGCCATATAATCAGTCACAAAACAGGCCTCAACAGTTACAAAAAATATTGAAATTATTCCATGCATCCTATCAGATCACAACAGACTAAGGCTGATCTTCAATAACAACATAAATAATAGAAAGCCAACATTCACATGGAAATTGAACAACACTCTACACAGTGATACCATGGACAAGGATGAAAAAAAAAAGAATTAAAGACTTTCTAGAGTTTAATGAAAATGAAGCCACTACATACTTAAACTTATGGGACACAATGAAAGCAGTCCTAAGAGGAAAACTCATAGCGCTGAGTGCCTCCAAAAAGAAACTAGAGAGAGCACACACTAGCAGCTTGACAACACGCCTAAAAGCTCTAGAAAAAAGGAAGCAAAATCACCCAAGAGGAGTAGACGGCAGGAAATAATCAAACTTTAGGGCTGAAATCAACCAAGTGGAAACAAAAAGAACTATTCAAAGAATCAACCAAACCAGGAGCTGGTTCTTTGAGAAAATCAACAAGATAGATAAACCCTTAGCCAGTTTCAGGCAGACATTATCTTAAGCAAATGGTTAAGGTTACTACCCCTGGCAAGACACATTCATATAAACTTCCCTGGTAATTGAAACAATTTAGAAAAATAAAAGAGAAATCATAAAGATTTTCCAATAAAATAACATAAGTCTTATATCTAGAGAATTTATGAATAATCACTACATAACAACTCTACCCAATATAAAAAATCAGCAAGAATTGAACAAACAAATCGCCAAAGTAGATATTTAAATGGCCGATACACATATTGAAAGAACTCAAATTTAAAATACTATGAAATACTACTACATTTATCACAATGGCTAAAATTTAAAATATTTGAAATATTTGGTGCTGATGAGAATATGGAGCAATAGGAACTCCCCTGTTCAGCTTCTTGGAGTGTAAAATCAACCTATCATCATGAAAAACTGTTTGGAATTATATACTAAGGCTGATTCCTCCATTATCTATAACATAACAATTCTGCCTCTAGGTATAATGCAACACAATGAGGGCACACATGCCATTAAGCATCATCTTAAATCATATTTGTATCAAAGTTACTCAAAGAAGAAGAAGGAGAAGAGTAGGAGGAGAAGGAGAAGGAGAAGGAGAAGGGGGAGGGGGAAAGGGGAAGGGAAAGGGGAAGGGGAAGGGGAAGGGGAAGAAGGGGAAGGGGAAGGGGAAGGGGAAGGGGAAGGGGAAGGAGAAGGAGAAGGAGAAGGAGAAGAAAAGAAGAAGAAGAAGAAGAAGAAGAAGAAGAAGAAGAAGAAGAAGAAGAAGAAGAAGAAGAAGAAGAAGAAGAAGAAGAAGAAGAAGAAGAAAGCATGAGAGTGAAAACATGAGCTTCCTAACATGGGGTTGTGGATGTAGCTCAGTGATAGAGAGTTGCCCAGTCGGTGTCTGATGCATTCCATCTCCAGCACTTCAAAAAACTTAATATATTATTATATGGATTAAAATGAAAGCATGAAAATGTGGAAGCTATATCTACACACAATATGAATAAACCTCACAGATACCTCTAAATTAAAACTATTTTTTATGGTACTTGGGGATTAAATTTAGGGCCTTGAGCATGCTAGGCACATGCTGGCCTCTGATTTCTATCCACAAACTTCTTTGCATTTTTCTCCCCACTTATTTATGTATTTATTTTTTCATAACAGAATCTCATGAAGTTCAGGCTGATCACTGATAGTCAAGAATGATCATTAATTTATTTTTACTTTCATTTTGACAGTTGCATACATGTATATGATGAATTTTAGTTGTTTATATCCCTCTCTTATCCTCCTGCTCTCTTACTGCAAGTTTTCTTCTCAGTAAGTCCTCCTCCTACTTACACATTTTATTTTTGTATGACACATTGATTTAATTAGAGTTGTTTGCCTGAGGTTATTTCCTGGAATATGGTAAACTAATCTGTACCTACATCACTAAATAAAATAATTCTCCTCACTGAACAACCATTAATGATCAGCCATCTCTCAGGGAGGGGTGGGGCCTCCTGGGACCTTCTCCATGCATGAGGAAATTTTCTTTTTCTTTTTTTCCCAAAGCTATTTTTTATTGATTATTTTAGTTTTTTATGTTTCAAATGTTATGTCCCTTCCCAGTTTCCCCTCAACAAACTCCCTATCCCATCACCCCTCCCCACTACTTCTTGAGGGTGTCCTACCACCCACCAACCCACCTACCCTCCCACTCCTGCCTCACCATGGCCCTAGCATTCCCCTATGCTGGGGCATGGAGCCTCCCCAGGACCAAGGGCCTCCCCTCCCATTGATGCCAGATAAGGTAATCCTCTGCTACATATGCAGCTGGAGCCATGGGTCCCTCCACATCTCTTTGGTTGGTGGTTTAGTCCCTGGGAGCTCTTGAGGGTTCTGGTTGGTTGATTTTCTTCTTCCTATGAGGTTGTAAATCCCTTCAGCTACTTCAGTCCTTCCTCTTCCATTGGGGTCCCCATGCTCACTTCCCTGGTTGATGATGACCATCTGAGCATCCACATCTGTATTGATCAGGCTCTGGCAGAGCCTCTCAGGGGACAGTTATACCAAGCTCCTGTCAACAAGACCTTCTTGGCATTAGCAGTAGTGTCTGGGTTTGGTGTCTGCATATGAAATGGGTCCCTAGGTAGGACATGCAGTCTTTGGATGGCCTTTGCTTCAGGCTTTACTCCATTCTTTGTACTTGTATTTCCTTTAGACAGGAGGAATTCTGGGTTAATATTTTTGAGATGGGTGTGTGGCCCCATCCCTCAACCAGGGGCTGGGCCTAACCTCTGGATATGGTCTCTACAGTTTCTCCCTTCCCTTTGTTGGGTATTTCAGCTAATGTCATCCCCATTGGATCCTGGTAGTCTCTTGCTTTTCTATCATCTGGGACTCTCTAGTGGCTATCCCCAGTTCCCCAGTCCCCAGAAGTACACACCTCCATTCAATTTCCTGACCCTCTGTACTTCTTCCCCTGTCTCCTCCTACACCTTATCCTAGCCACCTGTTCCCTCCTGGGACCACCCCAGCTGCAAAGAGTTCAGAGTGCAATACCTATGCCATATCTAGAAGACAAAATTGTCTGTATAATTCCCCAATCCTTTGGCTCTTATATTTTTCCCTAAGCCCTCTTTTGATGTGTCCACTGAGCCTTGGTAGAGGAAATATAGATATCTCATTCAGGGCCAAACTCTCCAGCATTATTTATTTTCTGTACTTTAGCAAGAAACAGTGGTAGTAGATACAACTGTAGGGACAATAACTTAATGAAGCCACAAGCTCTTGCCTAATTTTAAAGAGCCAAGCAGTCTTTTGAGGTATTTTGGGAGGAGAGCCTTAGATCTGAACAAAAGGCTGTTTGTGATCCCCTATAAAAATCGTACTACTATTGTACTAGTATGTACATCTTGTCTGTTAGGTTGTTATTGCAACTTGCATGTTTCACAGCTGGGTAAGATTTACCTGCTTTTCAACCTCTAAACTTAATTAGCATAAGACCTTCAAGGTTTTGTCTACCTGCCTCAACTTCCTTATTTTTAAGATTACAAGAGTGAGCTGAAATCATGGCTAGTTTTATGCAGTTTTAGGGATACAACCCAGGCCTTTGTGTATGCTAGGCAAGTACTTTAAAAATTGAGCTAAATCACTAGTCCTCACTTACATTTTTGGGACATTTTCTCACTAGGGTCCTCAGACTAGCCTTCAACTTGCAATCTTCCTGCCACAGTTTCTCAATTAACTAAGATTATAGGCCTCCACCAATTTGCCCATTTCACAAATATTTTTCAGCAAAATATGTTCAACAAAAATATTATAATTTTACTTCCAGAAACTTCACTAATGGTCTTAATTTTAGAACTCAGATGGCAGTTATAAAGGTTGAGTTTCAAATAGCATCATTATGTATCAGTCACTGGACGCTTCACTAATGTTTGGAACACAAATTAGACAGGCCATAACAGAGAGGGCCATGGAGAGGCAAGATAATCTGGTAATCCAACAAGTTCTTCCCTAATTATACTAACTCTAAACCATTTCCTAAGCAGAGTCATAAATAGACATGTGTTTGAATGTTCACCTAATGCTGTTTGTGATTCAATAAATGAGATTTAGTCTCCATCCGTGGAAATAGCATAGGTAGAACGTGATAGCAACACTCATGGACCCCAACATAACATTTGAAGCAACATGAATAAACATTAATTTCAGTGTCTCTGGTCTTATGTGGAGGTCTTTCATCCCCTTAGACTTGAGCTTTGTACAAGGAGATAAGAATGGATCAATTCGCATTCTTCTACACGATAACCGCCAGTTGTGCCAGCACCATTTGTTGAAAATGCTGCCTTTTTCCACTGGATGGTTTTAGCTCCCTTGTCAAAGATTAATTGACCATAGCTGTGTGGATTCATTTCTGGGTCTTCAATTCTATTCCATTGATCTACCTGTCTGTCATTGTACCATGTCATTGTACCAGTACCATGCAGCTTTTATCACAATTGCTCTGTAGTACAGCTTAATGTCAGGCATGGTGATTCCACCAGAGGTTCTTTTATTGTTGAGAATAGTTTTTGCTACCCTAGGTTTTTTATATTTCCAGATAAATTTGCAAATTGCCCTTTCCCCAGAGCTCGTATCTGTAGCAGAAGATGACCTAGTGGGCCATCACTGGGAAGAGAGACCCCTTGGTATTGCAAACTTTATATACACCAATTCAGGGGAATGCCAGGGCCAAGAAGCAGGAGTGGGTGGGTAGGGGCGCAGGGTGGATGGAGGGTATAGGCAACTTTCGGGATAGCATTTGAAATATATATAAAGAAAATATATAATAGAAAATAAATAAATAATTAAATTAAATTAATTAATTTTGAAGAGCGAAAGAAATAGAAATAGAGTGGTAAATGAAAGAAAAATTTAGGGCACTGTGTGTAGTTCAGGGATAGTGCTATTACTTCACCTGTAGTAGGCCTGAAGACCTAAGTTCTCAGAACAGCAAAATAAAAAATAGTAAAGGGCTCAGGATATAACTAGTCATACAGTGCTTGCCTAGCATATGAGGGCATAGTTCAACTCCCAGTATCATCACAAAATGGAAGCAGAAAAGGAGGTTATGATGGATGAAGCCAGTATCAGGCAGACATTACCTTAAGCAAATGGTCAAGGTTACCACCCCTGGCAAGACACATTCATATAAATTTCCCTGCAGATATGATGCACTCAAGGGCATACCTTCTGTAGTACTGCCAAATGTGTTACCCAAAGCTAAGCAGGAGTCCTCAGCAATGCAAAATGAGGGGTAGTCTATAAAATAACTGTCTTCTATTCTTCCAAAATGTAAGTCATGACAAAGAAGGATGAAAACCTCTTCTAAGTTCAAGGCTAGAGATGTGCAATCTAATAGTGGGGCTACAGATGAGATTTTAAAATGGAAACAGGACAAGTAGGACAAGTGACATGAGCATAGACAAAGTATAGCATCTCTATATTAATTTTGCTTTCTATAATCTACACAGGATATTGGCATCTGGAAGATTCAGAACATATAGGAACTATCTATTCTAAAAGTTCTTATATAATTAACAAACTGGGCTGGTGAGATGGCTCAGTGGGTAAGAGCACCGACTGCTCTTCCTAAGGTCTGGAGTTCAAATCCCAGCAACTACATGGTGGCTCACAACCATCCGTAAAGAGATCTAACTCCCTCTTCTGGAGTGTCTGAAGACAGCTACAGTGTACTTACATTAAATAAATAAATAAATAAATCTTAAAAAATAATAATAAATAAATCTTAAAAAAAAATTAACAAACTATCATCAGCTCTAAATATCTAATTCCCTAAGCACTGGGAGCCTGAGGCAAGAGGGATGTTAAGTTCCAGAACTACCAGAAACACATGGCAAGACTGTATTCACAAAACTTTGCAACCCTTACCAGAACATTAATTACATAAGTTTCTATCATTCCAACAGGCTCCCCTCACTCCCTTCTATCTCCAGCTCCTGACAACCCTTATGTGACGAATAGTTACCTATTGGCCATTTCTTGTCAAAAGAATTGTACAAGAAATTGTACAATTGTACCATTGTAGAACTGTAGAAGTGTATGGCTTTTTGAAGTTTACCTACATATTAGTCTAAATTTCTTTTCTTTTTGTTTTCTAATGTGAGATTCTCATGTAGCCCAGGCTGCCCTTGAACTCATCTTGTCTCCACTCTCTATTCCTATCAGACCCATCTTATACTTTCTTTTATGAATAAATGATATTTCAATTGATGGGCATTGGGGTTTTTTCCATCACTTGGGATTGTAAACACTAACAGCAATGTTAAGAATATGCATGTATGTGTTTGACTTTGTTTTCCATTCTGAGTGGTCACTGCTTATTATTAATGAATCACCACTTTAGCAAAGGTGTACCATTTTAAGTTCCTACTAGCACTTTCCAACTATTTCATAATTGTATTTCACAATACATTTAATAGTTATACATATATGTATATACATATATGCATATATGTATAAATAAAATGTCTGTGTGTGTGTGTGTGTGTGTGCGCTGTGGATCGCCCTGGGGCTAATTATATTTGTTGTTAATTTCGTTGTTCTGTGAGGGGCTACGAACAAGGAATGAGTCAGTATTCAGGTGATTTCCTGAAAACCTTCTTCCTAACTTAATTTTTAAAAGAAAGGACAGCTGATGATTGAGCAGAAAAAGGGAAGGTGGAGTAGAAGTATGGGAGAGAGAAGGAGAAAATGGGAGAGAGAGAGAGGATGCAGAGGAGGAGGAAGAAGAAAAGTGGAGCAGAAGCAAATGGCCTGGGGAAACCGTAAGTTATAAGGGGGTCTCATAGATGTGGAAGATAGTAGTGTAGTGGTAGATCTGCCCAATTTAGGCGCACAGCATGTATTCATATTAATTGAGTTGTGTTTTCATTGCCGGGGCATATTTGGTTTGGAGATTTACCGCAACAAAATGGCATCCAAGTATTGGTTTGAACTCAACTAACCTGAGATAAAATTTCACTGTCCCCCAACCCCTGAATGGGGCTTGGGCAGCGATATAGACTGGAGCAAGGTGGATTTGAAGCTGCCTGGGTTAGTGGGGTGTACAGAGAACAGCAGAGAGACATCTACAGGGGATAGAGCCTTTCTGTGTTCCCTTCCCCATATCCCTAGCTCCCCACCCTGCCTCCCCCATCCCCAAACAGGGACAGGAGTGGAAACAAGATGGAAAGAAAACAATGTATGTCTTTCTACACTCAGCTCCTCCCTATGAATAAAGAATCAAGAAACAAAGGTACAAAGGGCCCTGGACCTGGTAATTCATTGATATAAAGAGAAAAATATAACCTTTGATACTTTGGCAAATTTTACCTGCTGTTTGGAACTAGATAAGGAATGTTAGTCACTGACTCCAAGTAGAGAGAGCAGTGATAATTGCCTGCTGTGAACAGGTATAATTAATAGAAGTCTGTGGCCCCAGGTAGAGAGCATAACAGATAGATATAATAGGTATTAAATAAATGTCTGTGGCTCCTGGTAGAGAGCACAACAGATAGATGGCTGTTCTAGGCAGAGAGCTTAACTATTAAAAACTATCTGCTTTTTATAGGCAAATATTAATGGGAGTTTGAATAAATTCCTTTAAAGATAGTACAAAGATATATTACTCTAACAAGTCTTACAGGATACTCATATTCTGTCTACTGTGGGATCCATGGGAATTTTGGGTTTAAATACTGGTTTGACAAGCTGCCTCTTTTAGAAGGTATAGGTGTAAGTGTGAATCAATTTTTTTAAAGATGGTATAATAATGCCTGCAGGAGACTCATATACTCTAACTTGGACTCCACAGGAATTTTGGGTTAATATCCTGACATGACAAATTAAAAAGGAACAAAATACCCATGGAAGGAGTTACAGAGATAAAGTTCAGAGCAGAGACTGAAGGAATGACCATCCAGAGACTGCCCCACCTGGAGATCTATCCCATAAACAACCACCAAACCCCAGACACTATTGCAGATGCCAACAAGAGCTTGCTGAAGAAAGAAAGATGAAATTTCAAGACCTGTAAGTCATATAAAGTACTCAGAAATTGCTGGTTGTTTGTGAGCCTAGAGACTGCCTGGGGCTGAGAAAAGAGAAAAACAAACCTGGGTATGCCCCGTAGTTAAAGCATTCCTGGGAACATCTTGACCATAAGATAAAGGGGAATGTGAAGACATAACAGAGCTATCTAAGCTGAGTCAACAACTCACAAAACTCTGACACCCTGCGCTCACATGTAATTTTTCTGCTGATGTTTTAATAAGCCAATAGTATATCACTATGCTGAATTCCACACCCCTAAGCCCCTTACCCCATAAAACCCCCTAGCTTCCGAGCCTTGTGGCCGACATCCGTTATCTCCTGTGTGGAATGCATGTCGGTCCAGAGCTCCGTTATTAAACGACCTCATGTAATTACATCAAGATGGTCCTTCGTGATTTTTTGGGTGCACGCTGAATCTGGAATTTAATGGGGGTTTCCCCACTAGGTTCTATCACTGACAGGAGCCTGATATAGCTGTCTCCTGAGAGGCTCTGCCAGTGCCTGACAAATACAGAAGTGGATGCTCACAGTCATCCAATGGACGGGTCCCCAATGAAGGAGCTACAGAAAGTACCGAAGGAGCTGAAGGGGTTTGCAGACCCATAGGAGTAACAACAATATTGTACTGGTTAGTTTTGTGTCAACTTGACACAGCTGGATTTATCACAGAGAAAGGAGCTTCCGTTGAGGAAATGCCTCCATGAGATCCAACTGTAAGGCATTTTCTCAATTAGTGATCAAGGAGGAAAGGCCCCTTGTGGGTGGAACCATCTCTGGGCTGGTAGTCTTGGTTCTATAAGAGAGCAGGCTGAGCAAGCCAGGAGAAACAAACCAGTAAGGAACATCCCTCCATGGCCTCTGCATCAGCTCCTGCTTCCTGACCTGCTTGAGTTCCAGTCCTGATTTCCTTGGTGATGAACAGCAGTATGGAAGTGTAAGCTGAATAAACCCTTCCCTCCCCAACCTGCTTCTTGGTCATGATGTTTGTGCAGGAATAGAAACCCTGACTAAGCCAAATATGAACTAATAAGTACCCTCAGAGTTCCCTGACACATGGTGGGACTCATGGCTTCAAGCTGCATATGTAGCAGAGGATGGCCTAGTTGGTCAACAGTGGGAGGAGAGACCCTTGGTCCTGTAAAGGTTCTATGCCCCAGTATAGGGGAATGCCAGGACCAGGAAGTTGGGAGTGGGTGGGTTGGTGAACAGGGTAAGTGGGGAGGGGATTGGGGATTTTTGGAGGGAAAACTAGGAAGGGGATAACATTTGAAATTTAAGTAAAGAAAATATATAAAAAAGAGAAAGGCCTAAATAGGCTAAATTGTGTGTGATTTTGAATATTTTGGTTGTTATCGTTTCTCTGGGACAGAGGCCAAGCTACAGGTTTTCTTTGTTACCAGTTGAAGGATAAGCTGATTTGAGGAAAAGGTTTTGTCTTTGTGTTTTTGGAAAAGGTGATTAAAATCTTTACACCTTCCAGAGTTATAGGGATCAGATTTGATAGATGGAGACACCCTGAGAACTAGATTCCAGAGAATCAAACAAAAAGGTTTTCTTGATGACACCAAAATTTTGTTTTGAGATTTATATATTACAGAATATACAGCCGTGGTGAATTTCATCGTCAGACAGGATGAACTAACATGCCTGAACTCCTGATGTCTTGATTTTTCATCTGGATCTGGTCAGGACATAGACATCAGAGACTAATACAATCATTGGTGTGGCCTTCTTAAGGCCAACCAACTCCCCCATTTTCCCTACCCTTCCCCCTCCCTTCAAAATATCTCAACGCCCATATTCAGCTTGAAGAAGTTTTGAAGAGTCATCATCCCAGTTCCCTAGTTTGGGGATCTGTGGTGATTATTATAGGTTGTCTTTGATACTAAAAATTTTGAACTACAGGGGTTAGACCCAGTCTTTCTATTGTTGTTATTATAAACAGATCTGAGATGCTTAAGCCTGTGAGTTTAGGGCCAAATAGGAAATTCATGGCTCTGAGTTTATTGTTAGGGTGTTTTCGGTTATTTTATTCAGAAATGGCTGAGAGTAAGTAACAGAGAACAGTCCAGATTACTTCACATAGATACTTGTTTTTCAAAAACATCAGAAGTCCACAGAATGTGACCTTTAATGTTATTTATTCACCTGTTGTTGAGATTAGTCTGCTCCTGACAGCTTTCCCTGTCTTGGATTCAAAGAAGAAACTGAGCATCTCTGAATCACTCCAGTTGTGGTGAAACAGCCACTAGGCAAGAATTGCCTCATTTCATCTACAGACATAATATTGTCCAAAGAAAGGACCCAATTACACATAAAGACAGCTTGATTCTGCTGAGACAGAGTAGGCTATTCCTTAATATTTCTGTTTCTCTATGTCTGTCAGATGACCCAGACAGATGCTCCAACCTGTTGAAGTAAAGGGCTGTCCAAGTGATCATTGGTCTGTATAAATTGGCTAAGTTTTGGAAGCTGTGTTAGGCTTCCTATATATTTTCAGTTAATATCAGTGGGGATTTCTGATGGGGTTGAAAAACTACACAGTCTCCTAGCCAACCAAGGCTTTTTGCTTTGAGAAGAACAGATTTGAGAGGTTGTTTTTCAGATACCATTCAATTGAAAGACAAGACATAGCCAGGTGTAGAATTATAAGTCTTTTAAGCAAGGATAGATGACAGAAGTTCTATTTAATGAACAAAGATGATGGACTGAGTGTTATGCTTCTTGTACTTTATAAATTACAAAATAGTAATAGTTCAATTATATCTGAGATAAAATAGTATTTTAATTGGACAGAAAAGGGGGAAGTGTTGTGGATAGCCCTGGAGCTAATTATATTTGTTGTTAATTTCATTCTCCTGTGAGGGGTTGCAAACAAGGAATGAGTCAATACTCAGATGATTTCCTGTAAACCTTCTTCCCACCTTAATTTGTAAAATAAAGGACAGCTGATGATTGGGCAGAAAAAGGAAGAGTGGAGCAGAAGGTGAGAGGGAGAGAGGAAGGACAAAATGGAAAAAGGAGAGGATGTAGAGGAGGAGGAAGAAGAAAAGCAGAGCAGAAACACATGGCCTGGAGAAACCACAAGTTATAAGGGGTCTCATAGATGTGAAAGATGGTAATGTAGTGGTAGATATGCCCAATCTAGGAGCACAACATGTATTGAGTTGTGTTTTCATTGCCGGGCCATATTTGGGTTGGAGATTTACAGATATATAGCTGTCTCCAGATTGCTGTGCTTCTCACTTCTAGACAAAACCATTAAACATTGGTCTATTTTTCCAATTGTCTCATAGAGACAAGAGAAGGTTTGGAAAAAGTGAGTCCCTGATCATTTGTAACCTTCAGTTCTGTTTTCATTCAGACCATTTTGACAAATGTTCCATAGTCAAGGAGTTTCATGACATCAATTGAGTGTCTACAATTTATCTCACTTTTGATGCCTCCATACTGCAGAAGAGCACAATCTCACAAATAGTCCTACTTCAAATGCCAAATGCTTGTTGCCATTCAGACTTGCCCGTCCATCTATGTATATATCCTCCGACCCCCTCATGCTGGGTAAGTTGTTGCATACCTCACGGAACTCAGGGAAATTTACTTACCATTACTCATTTATTTTAAGGGATTGAGGTGAGGTACAATTCACTGAAGTCACATATGTGTTAAGATGTTTTGGAAGGCATCTGGCTTTCATTCCCACCCTAGGCCACATGCTCAGTACCATATTCACTTAGTACCATATTCACATATTTGTTCACTTAGTACCATATTCACATATTTATTGGAGGATTTCTGAACCTCATAGTTGGAGGACATTCCATTACATTCATGGTTAATCAGGCACTAATGATTGCTATTATCTGAATGTACCTCACCCATTCATGTTGAAATTGTGATCAGAAGTGTAAGTGTAATAAGTAAGACTTTAAAGAAGTGGTTAGATTCGTTGGATCAATATTTCAGAAGCTACTGAGGCAAATTAAGTTTATTTCACAAGTAAAAAGAACATGAATGGGTTATGGGGACAGAAGAGTAAATATGTGCCCTTTAAATATTGATGATGAAACTGCATGGGACATACTTATGTAAGGTAGAAGGTAGATGGTGTTGTAAGCACTGCACCCTTATAGACTGAATGTGATAAGTGTTCAACTCACTTTTCCCTTTTACCACATGAGTAAACATCAAGAAAGTAGTTATCAGACAATATATATATCAATGTCTTAAACTTGGACTTATCCTCCAGAGTTTTAGAAAATAATTTTTGTTCAATAACTGTTAAGTCTCAAATATTTTGTTACAGTTGTACAAAAATGGACTAAAAATGATTACTGAGCTGGGGGTTGTAATAATTGCTCAGTGTATTTTGGAAACATGTCTAGGTTACATACCCAATACTACAAATATGGAAAATATTGTCACTTACTTAGTCTGAAGAACAGAAGGCACAAGGGTCTAACCCACTAACCATATCTTGGTGGTTTTGGCATCTAGCCAACTACTGGAAGGTAACTACACCACCACCAGTGCCACTACTTGTTTATTAGCATATGAAATGATTGAATCAGTATTCTAGACTCTAGTGGTCTAGGATGTTCTTGTATCAGGACTAAATCGAATGCAACAAAAGATCCTCTTACATCCTTGTCACTCAGTAAAGTATGAGGACCTTGGGGACTGTACATGAAGTCTGAATATGTATTTCTTTTTATATCACTATATTTGGCCATGCTTTGGGAATCCATCAAGTATTTCTGTGTCACTTCAGAGAAGGGAATGAAACCTTGGGTCTCTCTTTATATCTGGCTGTACACTCAACACTGGTTTAGTGACAGACAAAGGAATTCAAAGAGCTTCATGAGTGTAGAGATGAAAGAAAGCACTACTTGTTAGCTATGAGTTTAATTCAATAGACCCGTGATGTGTAGAGCTATCTACCACACTTCAAAAGTTGTCAAATACATAAACTATAAGGTCCTTTTTATAAGGCCATTGGCTTGGGCAGGGGATGGAATGAACTGGTAGAAAGCTAAAACTCATACAGAACAGACAGTACAATCTGCTTTATTTTCATTAAATTCAGCACTAGGTGACAAAAATTCATTACATTATGACAATTGATTATTAAACAATTATATACAGGCATTGATCTTTGTATCACTTGTATTCCTTTTCTATTAATGTAAACTGCTTAATTTCTTAATGAAAGTCTCTAGTATATATAACATAACAATAAATTCCCCCTTGAAACTTCCACTCATCCACTGAAAATTTTATCCTGAATTGCTACTGTCTAAAATTATTTCTAAGTTTCCATTTATTTACCAAAAGAATAGAAAACCCACATTTGAAAACTTGTGTTTCTTAGAAGCAATTGCCATTCCCTTCTTCTCATCATCGAAAACCATTCTTGAGATCTTTATAAGCTTGTCATTCCATCACACAGCTGCTGCTCTGTTTTCCTAAGTGATGGTCATCAGTAGTGGACAGTCAAATTCTGGGATATGATTTCAGCGAACAAACGGTGTAGTCAGATGTTGCAACATAATAAAATGTTCAGAGACTAGGTAGACTGGAGAGTTCTTCATATAAGTTTTGGAACAATGACAGAGGGGGGACAGAAACAGACCAGGCTCCTGCAGGTGGAAGAGAAGCCAGAGTGAGGACGAATGCTGAGGTCGGAAGCAGTATGCTAAGATGCTTTACTTCCTGTCAGCAATAACAAATAGCAAAACCAAACATTTTATAATAATATGACCTGTCTTCTCTTCTGTTTCTTCAGTTGACAAGTCTGGCATGTAAGACTGTTTTGGATGAAATCACAGTGAGACCATTAATTGCTATGATGCTCAGCTTCATAGAGGTCCTTCTTTTGTTCTTTTCAATGAGATAAGTCACATTCATTTATGGCTCCTAGAAAAGTTGGCTCACAAATGTTAGAGATAAAACATTGATAAGTGGGCCAATGAAGAAATGACTCCAGGTAGCCTGAAACCCAGCAGACAATGTAGCTGTTGCCTAACAAACACAGAAATCTACATTGTATGCCAGGTTCATGCCACAGACCTGGATGTTCAGCCTGCAAATTATCCATACAGATTAACATGTCAAAGTTGGTATGTGTCTTATTTACCATAAAGAAAAGAAAACAGAAGTCACAATTGCTGTGACTTACCAATAGGTGAAATTTCCTCAAATAATTCGATTGGTGGTCATTCATCATGCTATTTTTAAAATGACTATTAAAGGACAAGAGATGTATGGAAGTACAGATAGGGACATGATAGATATCATTTAGAAAGATGATGCATAGACAGCTGGATAGAAAATGATATCTTCATGGGGGAAAGAGGAGGACAAGAAGTAAAATAAATCAATGGCTCAAATATTCTCTGTAATGTTAATTGCAAATACTTCATCCTTCATCAAACTATGGATGACTTCCAAAACTGAATGAATGAATAATGGAAAATTAGATGATCTGAAAACTGTGTGTGCCTATATGTGCATGTGTATGTTGCTCTACAGAAAGCTATAGTTTCAATAACCTTGTTATGGGTACCATAACTGAAGCTAGATGATGCCACCAGAGACCCAGTAGCCAGATGTAGCTGCTGATTACCAAAAACAGGATCTACACTGGCTACTGAGCCACTGAGGGCACCCTAATCCTTCTGAGAGCTAGACAATTTGTAGCCTTCTGAGGAGAGATTCTGGAAGGGAAACAAAAAAAAAGATGTCAATTGCAGAAATTAATGAAACAATACAAGCGTTTTCAGTTGCATGTTTTTCTTGTGCTCTGAATATATATAAATCTTAACTACCTTTAGATTCACTTCCTAAATTTCTAAAACACAGACAATTATTTTTATTAGGTATTTTCTTCATTTACATTTCAAATGCTATCCCCAAAGCCCCCTATACCCTCTTCCACCCTGCTCCCCAACCCACCCACTCCCACTTCCTGGCCCTGGCATTCCCCTGTACTGGGGCATATGATCTTTGCTATAGCAAGGGCCTCTCCTCCCATTGATGGCCAAGTAGGCCATCCTCTGCTACATATGCAACTAGAGACACAGCTCTTGGGGGTAGGGGGTACTGGTTAGTTCATATCATTGTTCCTCCTATAGAGTTGCCGACCCCTTTAGCTCCTTGGGTATTTTCTCTAGCTCTTTCATTAGGGGCCCTGTGTTCCATCCAATAGATGACAACACAAACAATTATTAAAAGGTAACATTTATGGAACTATTCTAAATAGCACTTCATTAGTTTGTCTGTTCTAAGCTGTCCCTCTACAAAACAATACAGGTCTAAGTCACTAGCTAGGTAAGCTCCTTGTTGATCAAGTCATTAATTTTTCCTAGAAATACTTGAAAATACTTACTGAGACACTTTTATGAATCTTTGTCTAGGCCCCTGACATTTGAGACTGAGAATCAGATTTCAAAAAGGGTAGAGAAAAATAAGAAATTAATCCAGCAGACACGAGTCATTCCATAACATTATAAATAGTTGAGAGTAATTGTACTGTTTTGAAGGTAGTTGAGGAATGTGTGTCTGATATTCATGCAGTATGCAAGAAGCATACACATACCTGGGGGAGAGAAAGGACCCTAGGGGAGTGAACGAGGCAACTGTAAAAAAACCAAAGCAGGAAAATGTGTGATTTGAAAAAAGCAACTTGATCTCAACATTTCACTTCTATGGGCAATGCCCCCCACCCTACATTTAGGATCATTTTCTAATATAAATAACCATATGACTTTGCTCTAAGCATATACACCTTAAAGTTCTGTATTCTTGTGGTTTAAAATTCTGCAACATTCACTTAGAAAAATTTAAGAGGATTATCAGGAAGGAAGTTCAGAAAGGCTCACAACTTTCAAACAGTACAAGTTCAATAGACTTGCCACTGGATCATACAGTGATAATCAAACATACACATACTACAAAGAAAAGTGGCTCAGAACAAAATTGTTAGCAGTAAAGAAACACAAGCAATTTTGTGGGAGTCACAGTGTGCTCCACTCTTTGAGGGAGGACAGAAATGGGACTGACAAAGGAAGTAGACTTTTGTTTGATTGCTCCCCCTCTTTAGCAGTTATAAACTAATCTTATCTATATTTTACAAAAGAGCATGCATAATGAGATGGAGGGGGAAGAACATTTGTTCAGTTTTGGCAAGCTTTTACCCTTACTATAAAATATAGCATTTGTAGAGCACACAAATGCATACTCACAACACTATACAACTATGCCTAAATCATCTTTTATACATAAAGCTAACCGAGTGAGACATGGGTTTAGTTTGGTTACTTCTAATGCCACAGTTAAACAGATGATCATTTATAAATCTTAGTCCATTTTAGCTACAGCCTGTAGACTCACAGAAGACTCTAGCAGGGGTGTGTGGATTTCCCTAGGAGCAGGAATTAGAGTAGACTCAATGGATGTTCTGGAGGTGGGGGTAGGGCAGGAACAGGAGGATTGGGTGGGGAAGGAAAAGGAGTGCATGGTTGAGCGACAAAATATGGAGAGAGAAACAGCTTGAATTGAGGAGCATTTGAGGGGCAGTGTTGCAATCCAAATGCAGTTTCCAAATAATGGGGGGAGATGCAGTGCCAAGTGGTCATCTCTTGTTACCAAACAAAGCGTTCAGTACTGGAACCAGGTTACATCCAATTGAATTGTTGGCCAAAGGGGAAAATACAATCCTCATACAAAAGAGTCCAGGCTTTTGCCAAGAATATAGGAACAACAATATGAACTAACCAGTACCCCCCGGAGCTCTTGACTCTAGCTGCATATGTATCAGAAGATGGCCTAGTCGGTCATCACTGGAAAGAGAGGCCCATTGGTCTTGCAAACTTTATATGCCTCGGTATAGGGGAACTGGCATAGGTATATGCCAGGGCCAAGAAATGGGGGTGGGTGGGGGGATGGGTATGGGAGGGTGTGGGGGACTTTTGGGATAGCATTGGAAATATAAATGAAATAAACACCTAATAAAAAATTAAAAAAAAAAACCCGATGGCAAGGCCCCATTGCTGAAGACAATACCTACACAACTCATTGAGTATGGAGAGGTAAAGCTAGTATCTACATAGAACCATCACCCCATATTCTAGTGTCTATAACACATTATTCTTAAGGCTACCAAAAAAGAAACATAGACATCAACCCAGCCACAAACCTTTGATCTGCAATCTGTTCTTCCTGCAAAATATGCTAAGGCAGTGGTGCCACATACCTTGTGGGAGTAACCAACTAATGTTTGATTTGATTTAAGGCCTACTCCATAAAATGGTACCCAAGTCTCATACTACTTGAGTGACCAGAACCAGAGACTTAGCTCAGAAACCTAGGGTAAAACCAAATACCCCTGGTCTAAAATAAATGAAAAAACACTGTGACAAAATGAATCCTGATTACATTCTGCTATACTCATAGATCAGTGCCTTTTTTATTAAGCTTTTACCAGAGATGCTGCTTCCTGCAGTAGACAGAAACAAATCCAAAGATCCACAGACAGACATTAAACATGGAGAGAGACCTTGAAACACACAGTTCTAAATGGACTGTCTCTACCAAATTCCTCCCCTCAGAGCTCAGAGAAGCTTGCAGAAGAGGAGGCAGAAAAATATGTAAGAGACAAATGAGATGGAGGATACCAGCAGAACAAGGCCCTCTAAATCAACTAATCAAGGCTCATATGAGCTTACAGAGATTGAAGTAGCAAGCATGGGGCCTACACAGGTGTGCCCCAGGTTCTCTGCATACATATTATAGCTTTCAGTTTAGTATTTTAAGGGACTCCCAAGTGTGTATGTGTGTGTGTGTGTGTGTGTGTGAATGAGTCTTTGATTCATGTGCTAGCAGTCTTCCATTAACTAAGGAATGCAGTCAACTTCTGTCACAAACACATATATGGATCTGAAAGAGCACAAGACAGTTCATAAATTTAACAAAGTCAGCATTATTTTAAATAAAATATCTCCCACTAGGAGGACTTCATCTTAAATATTCTTTTAAAATGTAAACGTATGCATGGAGAGGGGAAGGGAGGTGGCAGAATGAGGAGGAAACCAAACTTTGGGAAGCACTAAGCTAGTGATTACCTTGATCATGGGTGATTGGAATTATGATATCATCACAGATGTTACATATGTCTAAACCCATCAAACTGTCCACCTGAAGTATGTACTGTTTTTTGCTTATCATACTTCAATAAAGCTGTTCACACACACACACACACACACACACACAAACACACACACACACACGACTCAAATGGTGAAGAATAAAAAGTCTAATTAACAGTAAGTATAGACTAGGAAAGCAATTCATTCATATACACACAGTATGCCCAGAGTTAAATTATGCTGGAGCATAAACCAACCTTTTAAATACAGGTGTCTAATTAAAGAACATTCCTGTGAACTTGGATTCCTTCTGCATTACGTTAGAGCACTTGAATCAGGCTATCGCCATAACCAGACAAATGGTGGCAGCCTGTCTAACTTTTGCATACCTGAGGTCCTGTGACTATATTGACCAAAACATTTATACCAGCTGATGGTCACTTGATCCTCACATCTCTCTATTTAGTAAATTGCTCTACAAGTCAGCTTGAAGTTTGAGGTGAACAGTTTCTGGGACATTCCTGTTCAAGACACTTTTAAAAAGACATTTTCTGCCAAATTAGTCTAGCCTGAACAGGTCTGGGAAGGAATCAGGTTGGCACAAGATCCTAAAACAGGCTTCTGAAGGTGAAACCTCTTCCAACTAATAAAGACAGACTCAGACTAGTTTTGGAAAATAATATTTAGCAATTAGATGCATGCCTTTAATCCTTCTGAATAAAAAAATCATTTTAAAATAATTACTTGATGAGAGCATAAGTCATTTTTGCTTACTAAATACAGAGAGAGAGAGAGAGAGAGAGAGAGAGAGAGAGAGAGAGAGAGAGAGAGAGAGAGAGAGAAAGGATAGTTTTAACCTGAGTGACACACACTCTTTTGTGGAGAAATTCTAGAAATCAACTGCCTCAAATCCATTTCCCCCCTTTCTCTCTCCTCCCTCCTCTCTGGAAGAAGTAAGGCAGTTTCTAGATATAATATCAGCAGTGTTCAAGGCAGTGAAGAATCCCTGTCCTTAAAAGGGGGAAATAAAATTATTTGCATCCCATTAATGATAAGAAAATAAGGATATCAAATAATTGTTTTCTGAACCTGTAAATAATAGAAAAAACTAAAGTCACTTCCTTCAAAAACTGCTAGCTTGAACTTTGTTCAATCACAACTTATTGCTGGCCTTTACAAATTCACACTCACTTCTGAGCCATGTGCAGTTTTCTGAAGGTATTAACATGAGCCTAATATCATAGGCTGTAGGTCTCATTTATATGTATTAACCACAGAGTTTCTCTTTTGCTGCCACTATGACTCCTTACGCCATCCACTATTTTTAGAATACTGAATTTTTAGTTCTTCTGTAACTCTTTCCAGACAAGTTCTACTCAGCTCAGACAAGCTAAAAAGAAAGCAAGTAGCAGGTCTTCTGGGTGCTGCCTACACAGAACCCTCAGCCCAAGGAAGGCCCATTTCTAGGCCTCCTAGTTGGTAAGAAGGATGTTTCTTTAGGGCTGGCACTGTGATGGCTTAGTCTATGTTGGTCAGAAACGAAGTTACACTGCTGTGACACTACTGGTTTAGAATTGTGATACAGGTGCTTTGAGGTAAGAATCAAGTCTCACTCTTGGCACTTGAGGTGTCAGAAGCATCTAGTAAACAGTGGTCACCTAAATTTACCAGAGGCCAATCAATTATAAAATGCCTGGGCACCTATAATAATATACTTCAACACACACAGAACACAGACACACAGACACACACAGACATACAAAGACACACAAAACCACAACAGAAAAACATCTCCATTCAGGATAGTACCTGTGTATGTCTTTATCCACTTAACAGCACAAAAGGGTCCTAAGGTAGGGCAAAGGGCACTCTTAGGAAGACTTTTAACCTTCACTACAGTCTGCCTGTCTCACAAGAAGTCTACTATAAAGCAAACCTCACTGTGTACCATACCCACTGATAAGAGTTCTGTGGTTGTATGACAATTTATTTTTAACTAAGACTATACAAATGCTCATACCACAAAGGAAAAGAGGGAAAGACAAGCTAACAGATGGAGTGTGAAGATTTGGAAGCACCAAATTCTGATCATTTTAAAAGAATAAAAAGCCACATGTATATCATTGTACATGCAGACTCTATTTGATAAAGCTACCAGCTATAAGAGGCAGTGCTCAGCAAAGAGAAAGAGGGAAGAAAAGTCTGGATTCTACTAGTGTAACAAGGAGAAAATTGAAAAGGTAAGTAAGACTTAGTGGTCTGAAGTGTATTTCATAAAAGGCAGTGGGGATACCAGTTGCTTTATATAACCTTTAGAGAATGTGAGAAAGACAGCAGTATATAGCTCTCACCTACAATCAAATGTTTGCTGCCAAAGTTGTTAAGGCTGGTTGCCATGCAGTGAAAATAAATCTGCTTTTTTTTTTGGGGGGGGGGGTTTCGAGACAGGGTTTCTCTGTATAGCACTGGCTGTCCCGGAACTCACTTTGTAGACCAGGCTGGCCTCGAATTCAGAAATCCACCTGCCTCTGCCTCCCAAGTGCTGGGATTAAAGGCGTGCGCCACCATGCCCTGCAAATCTGCTTTTTAAAATTGGCTCTAAAAACAAGTATTTTGTTGGAAACAGCTTAGTATAAACCAAGGACCATGCCACATCCTGACAATAGCATTCTCCTTCTGGCCTTAGTTTAGTTGTAGATGCTGAACTGTGCCTATACTGACCCTGGAAGGGTTTTCCCAGTACATGGCCAGTTCTGGAAATCAAAAACAATTACTTAGAGAAACACCACGAAGTGAGTCAGAACTCAAAGTTAACAATTGAGAAGGGTAGGGCTGGGAAGCTATTTTAAAAACTCTCTAAAGTGCTTGCCATAAAGGCAGGAGGATGTGAGTTTGGTTCACGGAACCAAAGTTGGAAAAACATACAACAAAGTGTTTGGTTATAATAATAGCAATTGAGAGAGAGATGAAGACAGGTGGATTCTTTGGGCTTGCTAACCAGGGAGCCTCCTCTAATTGATGAGTTCCAACAAGACAAGGTCTTAAAACAAGGTGGACAGTACCCAAAGACAACACTGATGATTGACCTCTGGCCTATGTACCACACACAAGAGGTAAACATTTAAAAAAAAATTGAAAGATCTACTTTCAACTGGAGATCATTTATTGTTATACTATACAATATACAATATAAAAAGGAAAGAGGATACTAAAAAGGGTCACTACTAGTGACGAACTACAGGGAATGTCAGCCACTACAACAAAACTAGATATATAGGTAGGAGAAGACAAGTGCCCTGACGTTCCTCAGTAGAGACATCAGCTTCTTGAATGGCTCTGTAGAAGATGAGGATTACCAGGTGGAGAAAATCTGAAAGGTTGGGAAGGGAGGAAAGTAATTTTTGTGGGCATAATTTAAAAAGTTAGAAAAGGTTAGAGTCCAGAACACACAAAAAAGCAAGGACTATCCCTAAGCTTGGAGGAAGGCAAGAGAAAAAGGAAAGAAGTCTTTCTTTCTGTGCAGAGAAACAGTGGCCAACTTCATTACTAGGTTGAAAGGGGGAAATGACAGGAATAAAAATGCTGTTTAAATTGATGGTAAGTAACACAGGGGAAATCTGGTTCCTCTTTCTGTGAAAGAAGGGGCCAGAAGAGGTATGCCTTGAAAGACTTAGCTGAAAGTGAGGTGGGGTTGGGGGGACTGCCAATATGCTCCAGGAATGTAACTATCAGTTAAAAAGGAGAGGCGTTAAGAGGGAAGGGATGTAGCTCAGTGGCTACCTATCATGTGTGAGGTGCTGGCATCTATAGCAAGCTACTTCTCTCCCAACAGAAGGCTCTGTATTTTTTCCACAGCTGAAGTTTAGGCTCCAGGTCCCAAAGTCCAAGTTTATTCTCCTGCTTCCTATGGTATAAAGACTGTCTCAGGTTTTCATGGGAAATAACTATTCATTTTCTGACAAGTTCTCTCTTGTAAACCTTATTCAGACGATCAAACTCTTTGTAGTTTTGGAAACAAAGTGGAAAAAAAAGTCCCAGACATGGCCATTCTTTCACTTTCCAACTTTAACAGTGGTAGTAATAATACAGAAATCCTACACAGACTGTTGGGAGCTGCCATGCCCATCACCACATTTCTTCCTGTCCCTATAAAAACTGGCAAAGAACAGAATCATAAATGATAAACAAGCAGTAGCAGATGATTTGGCCAAAATGAAACAAAGGAACAGACTTTTCACTGACTGAGTTTCATTTCCAGACAGAATATTACCTTCCTTGTTCACCTTTATTAATATAGCCCCTAATGTTTTTCAAGCTAAAACACAGCTGAGTGATTCTCCAAACATGGACACAACACTAAGAGACAAGACCTCTCAAGATTTGAGAAAACAAGCTGTGTTTTGTTTTCAACATGAGAATAGGAAAAAACAGAAAGCAAATTAGGAAAACTGTTATTTACCAGTACACCAAAGAAGCTACAAAACAGTGTTTCTACTGGAGCTCTAAACCAGGATACAAGCCACAAAACAAAAACAAACACAAACAACCCCACAGTTCTTTGACTTTACTACATTTGAAAAAAATGCACACAGCATTATTTCCCTCTAAATAAAAAAGGTTCTGAGAAACCTAGCAGACAGGCAGACTATTGTTTTTTCCTCTCCGAGTCTTAAATTTGCTTGCCCACAGAACTCTTCACATACTCGCTCAATACATGTTTGTTAAGTACCATCTCAGAGTACTTGGTCCCTGTAGAGTTTATCACATGAGCATCAACAAGTTTGGGTAGCAAATTATGTAAGAAGTTCTCTGGAGGCAATTTCCTCAAAACCAAATAGGAGAAAACGTAAAAGAGATAGCGAGGAACACTGAAAGTGACAGGTACCTGAAGAAGAAATATGCTATCAACATACGCCAGGTGAGAAAGGAGGATACCAATACATGGACCAATTTTCCAGGAGAAAAACTCAAACAGTACCTGCCTTCACCTATGGCTTTGTGAGTCATTGTCAGCCAATTATTTATTATTTAGTATCCATTTAGAAAGAGCTAGAAATAATTACAGGATTTTATTCACTGTGTTATATTCCAGTTTTGAATAAAGCCATAGGGTACAACATGGAATTAGACTACCATTTCAATGTCCCTCACTTTCAATGTCCCAGAGTGTCCACTCTAGTCTTTACTCAGTACTGTTCCAGTAATACAGACTGATGTGGGTAATTACACAGGCAATGCTGATGTACATAGAGCTGGGCTTTCTCTGAGTCTCCAAATCTTATAAGAACCTTTGAAAACTAAGCACTTGTGGTATTATCTGTTTATAGATGGGGAAACTGAGGCTTACAAGGGGTCTTTTTTTTAGGGCTTTTACATATATAAAAAGAACTCTTAAAGATCAGTGAGCTAAGAGTCTTGATCAAATAGTCACTGATACAAGTTTGGGAAAATAGCAAGGTGTATGTAGCAAGTAGCTAGAGAAAATGGAGACAATTCTGACCAGAGAAAGAAACACAAGGTTTCCCGTGATTCAGGAAACAGCTTGGCCTTTCTGAGCCCCTTTACTCTTCAAACAAAAGAAAACAATTCTGATCCATGTGAGCAAGGAAAGGCTTGTACACAATGAGATAGATACCATATAACTTCAGGCTAGCTTCAGAAGCTGCAGCCTTGCTGCATGCAAGCCCTACAGTGGTGGGTAAGTTCATGTTTATAAAGCCAGCAGATGGCTGTTCCACCAGTGTTGGGGGAAAGAAACACTTCCTGAAAATGAATTTAAATGACAAGGAGTAATGAGAGATAGGACAGTTACAGATTATATTCACTGTTCAACTTTGTTTGGTCTTCTACACTAGAAGTTCGGTATTTCAATACTCAAATCATTAAAACTCTAACAAGTTTTACTTTCCAAAGACAGGATAATCTTGATTTTGCCAAATAGGGACATTTTTAAACCCTCTATCTACTGTAACAATGATAGCTTGTTTTCTTCCGATTTTTCTAAAACTGAGAAATAACCAACACACAATAAACCACACATAATTAAATTAGATGATTGGGAAGTTTGCAAAACAGAATCACCCATGAAACATCGACATAAATAATAAAGTGAAATTATTGACTAGATCTGGTTTCCTTTTACCCTTTTGCAACCCTGAGTTCTTGCTACCCACCCCTCTGTTTGCCACTTCATACAATCACTCCTGCAATTTCCACAAAGCATTTCTAGAAATTGATGTAAGAAGAATTACATAGAGTATGTTCTCATAAGTAAGGGCTCTTCCTTTTATTTAAAGTAGTAACATTACATTACTGAGCAGTATCCATTGAGGTACACTGTTGATTTGTTTACCCATTAACTTGCAGTTGGACATTTGTGCTTTTCTGGTTTTTGACTATAACTAATAAAATTGCTATGGGCATTCACATACAACATTGCTTTCTTGTCTCTCTAAATAGGACATCTGGGTCACATGGTAAGTATGTGTCTGACATTTTATGAAATTGCTAAATTGTCTTCTAAATTGTTTCTGCCATTTCACATTTCTTCCTAAATGTCACTGAGAGCCCCAAATCTCTGCATCTTCAACTTCTACTTGCTGGTCAGTCTTTTTACATTTCAGCCATTCAAACAGTATATAGTTATTACTTATATTTCCCCAATGAATACTGATGTAGAACACTTTCATGCACTTATCTCCAATATGGGTATCTTCTTCTGTGAAGGGTCTGTGGAGATCCTTTGCTCATGTTTTAATCTTGCTTTTTTTTTTTTTTAATTATTGAAAATGTCATCAGTTTTCATGAATGGTTGAAGACCAGCTCAATCAGATTTTATAGAACTTGTGGTACACAAGTAAATACATAGCCACAAAAGATTTTTCTAAAGCCCATGCTAAGCTAAAATATTCTGTTGTTGATTAGCTTGAAACACCTTCAAAGCTTGAAAAGAATTTAATTATTTATATGACCAACGCTGAAAGATCCAGAACATAATTAGGAAATGAGGTAATCCTATGTACTACATGATATCTAAAAGTGCCCCTTGGTTATTCCTCAGAAAAATTACCCACTTTTCATCCATAAGTCATACTTCAAGTCGTCTACTAATCATACTCTAGTCTCACTGATTCTAGTTTACAAAAATAATTAATAATTTTTCCTATTCAAATTCAGACCAACATCCAAAAGTAAATAAGGTTAAAACCTGTGTCACATTGTTTTTGCAAATGGTGGCAAATAAAATGTGACCTGCAAACAAGAACAAGACTTTCCATTGAAGATGTGTTAGGAGCAGATAAATTCGTGTATGGTTCTAGGCATTGCTCTAAGGGAAAATAGGCCTTGGTTCTGTTGTATGGCACCATCCGGTCAGAGCTCAATTGTTACAGTTGATGTGGGTTTCCTTTTAGATGCCTGGAAAATGACTCTGCTGACCACATCCACATTCTGAAATACTTTTTGAGAACTTGTAACCAAACTGTAGGAACTGACTCATTTTGCAGTGCCCAGCCACCACACAATTGTTTCGAAGAGACTCAATTCAAAGGCAGAAATAGAATGCAGGCAGAAAGTTGTCTGGATTTACATGGGAGGAGAGGGAAATTTCAGGGAACAAACAAGAAGGACCAAGGTCAGGAGATTAGGCCTCGGAGGAAGGAGTGAGCACAACACAATGCTTACAGACAATGTATGCTGCTGTCTTCAAGACAAGAAGGCAGTTCTCTATTTCTCCCATCCAAGTACTAACCAGGCCCGACCCTGCTTAGCTTCCGAGATCAGACGAGATCGGGCGTGTTCAGGGTGGTATGGCCGTAGACCAGTTCTCTATTTCTAGAAGTAGATTCAGTAGAGAGATGTACACAGGATGATTCATACAAAATGGTGCCTTAAAAGGCCATTCTTGAATTCCTCACCCTCCTCAGTTACTCAGCAAAGTGGTGCTCAGTTCTAAGCAGTCACTTGATTCATAGGATGGAAGCAGGGGTGGGACAGCATGTCCCAGACACCAGGGAGAATAAAGGGCTGACACCTGGGCTTGAAAGCAGCGGGTTCTTCACTCCCCTAGGACTTCCCTACTTCCTACATGTCCATTTCTTCATCTTCCTCTTGGTTCCCTATGCAACTCATCCAAGGAAATAAATGTGCTCATTAAGTCCTAAGAACCCCATTTCCACACTGGGATCCTGAGTCAGGTCAGGGAAGGATGAAAGGCAGCAATTGTGTCCTTTCTCCCCCACACCACACTGTTCTCAAAGTATTCGTTTCTCCTTACTCACAAGTGAAACAGATTAGTCAGTTTCAGCCTGAAGCAATGATGCTATCCCTCCCAGCTGAACCAAACCAAAATGACAAAAGAAGTAACTCTTTTATGCAGATGGGACCCTTGCTAAACAAGAATATAAAGGTTAACAGGAACACATCACTAGCTAGTCAGGCCAGATGATATAGAGTTTGGATAAGGGTTCAGATATCATGAAATAACATCCACTCAGGTAAGATCTATGAATATCAAGCCCCATTTGTTGTCAGGCCAGATCTAGTCTAGTTGTCTATATAATGGTGTGTATATGTTTTATGTCTGTTCTTACCCATGCCATGTCACTTAAAATGCAAACTCCCAGATGACAGTAACTATATATACTTTATGCACAAATCAATGCTTTCAGTATCAGATTACAAAGACAAAACAAAACAAAAACAATAAGGAATGGCAAGTACTTACTTTTCAAAACAACTTTAAGAGAAAAGATATATGAATTCACACCCTTCCCAGCTGATTTTATTTTCTTAGGTTCCATTTTTGTCTCCAGTTGTAAAGTCAGTATGCTTTAACAATTCCTAAATTGTGAGAAACATAATTATGTTTAAATACATATATATATATTAGAGAGAACTGAATATAGAACATAATTAATGAAAACCCTAAGCTGATTCAAGTTATAAACAAAATGTTCAAAGACATGCTGCATGAGAAGAGAATTACAGGTAAACATAACTAAAAATATGGCACTGCTAAACAGTCAAGCTCTTCACCTCTCTGAATACACAGGATAGGAAGAACTACCTACATTGAGCTCCTTTGTCTTTGTTTACTAGAAGCTTCATAATCATCATCATAACTAGAATCATGAAACCATCATTTTACGAAAGGAAAACCTCCTACAATTTGTACCCACCCTAGGTTTATACAGTGTAATGGAGGTTCGCCTCTTTAGGTTACCTATGACTATCACACATATCCTTGGTAATATCCCTCTTCTACTTAGTAACTACCTCCTACCTTCGAGAAGCATTTTACTATGGAAAGCAGCTTCCTAAATAATCCATCTTCATGTGTCCATTGCAGTTCTCTTTCTTCTGAGAATTCTTTTTATTTAAACTATTTTCTAAGATATCTTTAGGGAGGCTTCTGTTAACATTTACTTTTCTGTATAGAAATGATTTGAAAGTTTAAGTGGTATGAAATCATATTTATAATTTAGCCATAAAAGCGGGTCCATCCAGCCATTTTTGCTGCATAGTTTTCCCTCACAAATCTTTTCTTCTCCATTTAAGCAAGGAATCTGATTGACAGAAAATGTTTAAATATTGTGTGTCTGTCTGTGAGAGGTATAGTAGCCCCCGAATGACAAGTATCAAATAAAAGACCTTTACTGAGGGAAAAGGGACAAAGTAAGTTTATAGCTTACAGATACTCCTCTCCCCAACCCCATTTTATAGACTATTAGTCTATCCCTTTCTTTCTGTCTTTCTTTCTTCAGGAAGAGCTTGAATAAGAGAAAATAAGGATGAATGAATGAACAGAAAAAAATAATGGAATGAAGGGAAGCCTTATTAGCATGTCCTCCTAGAGGTAGGATCAGTTCAAGAACAATGAAACATTTTAGAGATTTCCAAGTCCTTTAAATCCATGGCCTTGGGTAGGCAGCCTTCACCTGCGTTCTACACTGAATTCTTAGCATTTACAGTGAGAGGAAGTTATCAAACTTCAAGCTGCATTTCCATAATATGAAACTAAACTCCTGGAACAAACAGGAAGTTTTGTTTTTCATGGGCACTGGTGGTTGCTTCTAAGCTGTTCCTATAGAAAGCCTTCAGAACTAGATGGAGGCAAAGGAAACATATTCATGAATACAGATTCCCTCCTCCCTGTACCTTTCTACCAAAAGTTCACCCAACGATTGAAGTGCTCATATAATTCTTCCCTCCACCCCCACCTTCAAGTGAAAACTTGAGAGGAAAAAATAGGGGAAGTTAGATGAGTAAATTCATTAGTGCTTTAGATCAACTGAAAACAAGGAATTCCCCCTCCTGGATTTCAGTGGCCTAATTCAAACTCATAAAATACCAGTGACTAAGACAGTTCCCACTGATTTGTGAAATAAGAAGCAGAAAAAGTCAAATGTGTATTTAAGTATTGACAGGCCCGGGCCTGTAAGATGTTACACTTTCTACAACAGAATTGAGATGATCACTACTGAAACTTTTGGCTTCAGCCAACTTTTACTCTGCCTTTGGACCCAAATTACTCCCATCTGTTCTGCCAACAGCCTATTTGGATTCAGATTTTGTTTCTACAACAGACAAGTGGCCCAAAGTAAGTTCCTCTGTTTCTCTGTGCTTTAGGACTCTTATCTATGACAAAACAATAGTACCAACAGCTTGATATGAGGATCCCACAGATCAATGTCATTTGACTACCTACAATAGCAGCTACCCAAAACACGCTAAATGTTCAATGAATGGTAGTCAATTTCTTCTTCTTTTTTTGTTATTTTAGTTAATCTGCCATGCCAACAGTCATATACATTTTACCACAAACACATAGACCTGGAACTAAGCTGAAAGTGTTTGGGGAATACAAGTGAGTAGAGAACCATTACTCCAGGTTCCCTAATGTACTTTTTATGCAGGTCCAAGTATAAGGTGACATAACTCACTATCCAGGCTCTGTGATTTAGAGAAACTAACAGACTCATTCGACTACCAAGGGGCAAAGTAAACTGAAAACACAAGCACACTTGTTCCATAAGCTTGGGCCTCTTACAAAATAAATAGTTCAGATTTGGAGATGATTTTGTATGCAGGTATTCAGATCTATGAATGCAAGCAGCAAAGCATGGCTACCCACTTTTCTTAGTTAAGAACTCTAGTGTTTTTGTGTGTGTGTGTGTGTGTGTGTTGTGGGGGTACCAATGGATTATCTTTTTAAAAAATATTTTATCCATTTTAAAAAATGTTGAAAGCAGAAAAATCTCAATAACATTAAAAGCAAGGTCAAAGTCTCTAGAAGAACACACAGTTACTTCAGGAAATCAATTTTTTTCATGGAAATAAGGGGATATGCTTTAAAATGAAACCTTAGCCTGGCCTTCATTAGAGATATTTCCACCCTATACCTCAGAAGAGCTACATTACTTTTTACATATAAAGTTATTACTTACTATATTTAGATTAATATTTTAAAGCGATTTTAAACAAAATAGGTGCTACTTAGAATAGCTATTTACAATAGCTAAGAAAAGCAAATGTTTTGACTCTTATGCTGACTTACAAAGACATCAAATTCAACTTTTGTATGCATCAAATGTGTTCCTTCAGAAAAACTAAAGGAAATAAGCAGTAGGAATGTATTTACATAACATAGTTTACAGTTAACAACACGTGTACTATTCTTTATATCTTAAATTTGCCTAAATACTTTAGAATGTATAATAAATGTATAGTAAATGGGGAGTAAGAGAAGAAGTTACAGCTTGGAACCCTAAGAAGTTGAGCTAGCAGATGCTAAGATTAAATTACTGACATTTTAAATATATAGTCTGTATAGCAATTGTTTTATATTGATCTTTTTTTTTTCAAAAAAATCAGGGTAGTTTACTAGATAAGTGTAAGATATTTTAGATGAAATATATGTTCTAATTCAGCTGCTCATCTTTGAAAGTAGTTAACAAAATAGAATTACTTTGCATACCCTCTTTAACTCTTATTCTTCCTGATATCAAGAAAATAAATGGGATAACTTATATATACAATAACTACATTCAAAACTGGTTAGGTTTTTTTCATCTGAATAAAAACACCTATCCTCCAAATTTCGACCATGTAACCTAAACAGTTTGTTTAGGAGAAATAAGTTTTACAAAACTATTACTCTAAAAAATAGTATGTAACAGTAAAAAAAAGTCACCAACATTTTTCTTGTCAATAGCATTTTGAAATGAACATAAGGAAATTAAGGTGAAGACAGAGATCAAAATATAGATCCAGAAATCTTTAAGTGTGTTCAAGGCCAACAATAACAGAAGTGGTTGACTAAAATGGCAAGCAAGGACATAAACTGCACAACATGCCAACAGGAAGTAACTGCTGAATCACTAAGCAGGGACGGAGGAGCAGGGACATAAACTGGGAAGTTTAGAAAGAACTTATTTTTAATGACTAGAAACATAGGGACCAGAGAGCCAGCTTATACATCTTTTCTTTGTGTTTTTTGAGAAGCACTGTTAGAAATCTTTTCTAGATTCAATAATGCAGTTCAATTTCCTGGGCTGCCTGATTTCCCAAAGGCACTTACTGTGCCCAGCATGACTCCTGTGTCAGAGTGTTACTCCCTCTAAGGTGTCCCTTTCTCCCTTAACAGCCTAGACCTGTCTGGGTATAAAGTTCCAGAAAATAAATATGAAAGGACTTTTTGTAATTGTATACAAAAATTACTTTGGAGTTGAAAACAAAATGTTATTTCTTTTGTCTTAATTTTTCTCAATTAATAAAGCCAGGTTGACTCATCAAGATGGAGCTTGGATCCCTGAAACTCCCATAGTCCATTCCACCACAAACCTGTGAACAAACATTTCACACAGAGGAGGAGTGGACCCTGTTAATGACCAGAGTGGTGATATCACTATCACCTTCACATGACACTAGGCATAGGGTAAGCAGGAATGCAGAAAGCGGGTGACACACCCCTTTGACTCAGTCTAGTTTCAGTGCTTGCAAATCCTGGCTCCATTATTTCCTTTCTATGTCATTTTGGGCAGTTAGTTTCACTTCTCTGTGTACTGCTTTCTCTACAGTAAAAAGAAGTAACAATCATACTGGTTTACAGTTAATACATGTAAAGCATTATATATTAAGACCTATCTCCTGGGTAACTATCAGGAACTGGTTGGCACTGAACGAGATGACAGGGATATATTTAGAAAAATATCTAACACATATCACGAGTTCAATAAATGTTAATTCAAGAGTCAAAAAGCCTTATCTGGCACTCCAACACTCATGCTATTATAAATGTTTATAAGGAGAGTGACTATTTAATGTACACACATACATACATACATACATAACTCCAGGGAAAGTTGGTGCTGTATTCCAGAATCAAGTACATGGATATTTCTCTGATAAAATGTACAGAGTTAGTGAGCTAAATAAAGACTACAAGTGGACTCATGTAAGCTCAGGTCAGAACTTTCCATCATTTTGTGACATGAACATTTTTTTAACTTTTCAGAATCATTTGGACTTTAGAAGAATTGCCAGGTTTCTACTTATGAAGTAAGGAATAACTTCAACTGAAATCTTTTTTTCACTAATTCTCAAGGTACAAGTGACAAAATAAATTGCTAAAACCATTGTGAAATAGAAAATACCTTCAGGCATGGAAAATGGAAGAGTGCATAATTAATCTATGGTACATATGAGTCTAAACATTTTCTTGCTCTGATACTGTGTTTCCTAAGTTCTCAGCTTGCCAATTCATTCCATAAACACCTCTTAGTCTCTTTTTAAAGAATGTTAAAAGTAAATTTTGAATGTAAGATAAAATGCTTAGGGCTTATGACTGACTGCTTAATAATATACTCCTATTTATTCCATAGGAAAAAGAAGACAAAACTAGGAAATGGCAAATGAACAGTTGTTTGGAAAGCATGTGTCTCATAAGAACACCAAAGCCTCTGTAGTTGTTCTCAGGGGGAGTAGGGATAGAAATAAATGCTATAGCAAACTGGTAAGCCATTCTGCTGCTACCAAAGGAATTCTCTCCACATTGCATTTGAAGGAAATATTTGCAGCTCTTCAAGAGCCTACAATAATTGGTTCAAGATGTTCTTCTCACGGCTGGTCAGCCCTGGATAAATGGTATACAGAGCCTTGTGGAAGCTGACTTTTACTCATTACTCCATATGTTGGTACTTATCTCTCCCAATTTTTCACATACTGATTTTGTACTAAAGTACGGCTTCCTTCAAGGCCTATGCTTCCCACTTCCACGGTAATCCTGTATACAAAAGCAAGTCAAGAAGGCCCGAAAAAATGGAGATCATTATAATGCTTCATGGTTTTCCCCTTCTTGTTAGCCTTCTACTCAATGACACTGTAGCAGGAGATCTGAATGCCATTTATGAACTGAAACCTTAAAGCTACATTTCAATGCCTAACTACTCGGTTGCCAGAGAACCACATTCCGAGGCTTATCTGGGTTCTAACAAATAGCTGTTGTTGATTTAAGACCCACCTTCAAAGTAAGCTTACACACACACCTACACCCACCACCCCCCCCACACACACACACACACATCAAATTTTGAAGGTGTACAGTACACTTATCAAATACTATTGGGTAGAAATGATTGAGATATGTCTCTCAAATGGCTTCTTTCACTTTGTTGTTTTGAAAATCCACAAAGACCAAACATGCCAAAATAGCAATACCTTCAGTAACTCTGGGAGATAATTCATAGCAATGCTTTTAGATGTACATTTAAAAATAAGAAACTCAGAACAAAGAATGACAAACTAAATTTTAAAGATGAAGCTTTTGGATTATTCTTCTAGGACACACTTCTTAGCATTTACTATTTCCATTTATATTATATCCTATTTTTAATCACTCAAGGCAGTGGCTTCTAAATGTTTGAAGAACATTTGAAGTTTTCATATAGTCTTTTTCCTATCCTGCATGTATTTAGCTCAATATTAAATTACTGTGTTTTTTATCCAAGCATTTAGATGAAATACAGAGGTGAAAATAATTATTATTCACTGAACATACACTAACAGTAGGATAAAAATTAGCTAAAAATACTATCATGTTTTCTCTCGATTTTTCTGTCTCCTTCTCAAACCTATAAATTCATGTGTGTCAGGAGGGCACACCTTAATTAAGCCAAATGACATGTGACATTCACACAAATTTGCAGCTAGATCTGCACTTCACAGCCATGCTTGTCTTTTCATTGAAACTAAAGTCTTGGGAGCTATTACCCTAAGAAAAATGATCTTCAAACCCTTAAAGGGTGTGTGTAAGGGGGCACAATTTACAGATTCCAACATATTCATCTTTCTCTTCCCATCTGCAGCACACTCAACTAACAGAAACCCGCAGCTCTGTTATCCTGTTATGGCGTTCTTTTTTTAAGCTGGAAATTTTATGATTCCAAAAGGAACAGAGTGGGAGCCAGAAGTGAAGAATGTACATTTAACTTTTAATTTAGTTGGGGCTACTTAAAGCAAAATAAATAATATTATATCCTTTATAACTCAAAGCCCAATTCTATTCATGTCATAATTGCATGTTTATACTCATAAATGGAGATTGCCCAGAACACCTATATAATTACTGACACTTAAAATATTTCCATCTAACTCTTAGTAAGTATATATCACATGATTAGTACTACTGACCAAAAAGAAACAGACAAAAATCAAGCAGCCACCTACTATCCTAATATGCTTGTTGGGCACAACCTTTATGCAATCTTATTTCAGAGAAGTCAAACATTCACACTAATATAAAACTGCTATCTCAGTGTCTTTTGGAACACAGATAGTCACAGCTTTACTGTCTTTTTCTGGAATAGGAGCAGCTCAGATTCAAAACAAGAAAACTGAATTTCAGGTTTCAGAGAAAGAAAGACAGGCAGACACACGGGTATCACACCATTAAGAGTTAGTTGCTCATTACCATCTTTAAAAAGTTATGAACTGTATGGAAATCAGCACCCTTTTGCTTTATCAAAACAAGAACAGAACTGTAATCAAACAGAACAATCTTAAAATCATGACATGAATGCAAAACAAATTCTAGGACCACCATAATCTGCCATTCACAATCAGATTTTTTTGGTACACTGCTTCTACTTTCATTTTGTAAAGATCTAGATAAAATCTGACACAATGGGGAAGCGAAGGAACCGACTAATTCTGAAAGTATTTCTTCAAATTTCAACTTGCTAGTCAGACTGAATGCAAATCTCTATCCATGGAAAGTTAATGTAGCAACTCAAGCAAACAGCCCATTTTGATTTCATGCTTTGTCCCACTGAAAAGGAAACCATGTTCAAAAAGTAAGATCTAGTTCTATTACATATGTTTGGCTGAGCTAGTAACACACATCTCGTTTTGTTAATTACCTGGTAACTTCTCAGCTTTTATGTTATACCATAGGGCTGCCTGCTTTTAAAATCCCTACCTTTAAAATATATATATATATATATATATATATATATATATATATATATATATATATATATATTCTCTGTTCTACACACTTGTTAGGGGTCTGTGAACAATTTTGCAATTCTCCCACACACCATATGATATCTATTAGTTACAATGCCATTTTTCACTTACCGATTCTGGATAATGCAGTGTTTCCTGGTGACAGAAAGCTGAAGCTTCCATTTGCTGAAATTCCCTCTTCTCAGCTTGGTAAATCTGATTATAAAACGGCTTTGTTCTGATCCCACAAGGCACTTTTTTCCCACAAAAGTTTGCTAACGAGTTATCTGCATTTCATTCCTGTGACAAAATGAATCAGACAAAAGGGAAAAGGGGGACAGGGAATAAGTCCACACAAGTTCTTGGCACACATTTTCAGCTACATTTTTCTCAGTTTAATCAGTAAGCTGCATTAAAGTAACAGTTACCAGTTCAGGAAGCCAGAGTTTGATCAAATCAGCTACAAACAATCTTGCACTGGTGTGTAGACCCCCACGACTGCAGCCACTTGGTCATCTATCACACAGAGGAATCATTGGACAGTCCCCACCCCCATCCTGCTCCTGATGAGCAGTAGCCAGCAGGAGAGTGGAGAGTGGATAGTCGCCTAACACGGGAATTCTTATAGGGACCTGACAATTAGCAGCTGACCAATCACAACCAACACCTAGTACCTAAGTCACATGACAGGGCAGTCCCTATGCCTGTAGAATTTCTGAATTACTGGGGTTATACAAAGGACACTCATTCAGGAAAAGGGGGGTGGTGGTCATAAGCCGAAACAGAAAATACCCCGGCTGCGACAACTCGAGCTTTAAAACAAGTAACACCCTAGCCTCACCCAGTCAAAGAAGGAGCTGAAACCCAGCCAAGATGGGAATCAGAAGAACGTCTGGCATGTATTAAAAAATAATCCCAAAGCAGAGGCTGAGTTTAAAAACTCAGTTCAACTATAAATGAGCTGCTCATCCCGCTTCTGACGGTCTCCTGGACAATTGCACATTCTAAGCTTCGTTCTGTACAGCTCCACAGAGGCTTGCAGATGGGAGAGGTGCATAAGCTTCTCTTCCCTCCCAGCAAAGGGCCCCAAGAGAGAATTCCTAAGTCAAACACATTTCTTTTAAAGACAATTATAAAAATTAAGCAAATTTAACCATCCTTGGGACAAATCTTTTTGCTAACTACAAATCATGCCCCCTTCTATTTTCATTTGTTCATATAAAGAACACTTTTGCTAAGTAAAAAAGCCCATTTCATGAAGTAGCTGCCAATTTATTTTAACACCCCCAATTTTTCTTTTTTGGTTGTAAGCCTAGTCTTTAATGGCTGAGCCATCTCTCCAGCCCCCAATTTTTCTTAAATAACACTTATGCCTCAAAAGAAAACACACACACACGCACACGCACACACACACACACACACACACACACACACTTATCATTTCTTAATTCTCTGAAAATGGTACTTACCAATGTTCCTTGTTTGGATCTGTCTATTTATTCTCCCCCTTTACCGACATCTAAAGTCAAAACACAGGCTCAATCTCTTCTTTCCAAACCAGACACCCAATTTTTCTCAGGCAAAGCTGCGATAACTCTTTCTCCAAGGCAAGCCCAAAGAACTGTGCTTCTTGCCATTCCCAATTTATGGAAGGAAGCATATGTCAAACAAACCAGGTGATGACTCACACTACCTCCCCTGGCCAAATTTTCCCCAGAATGGGAGGGTAGTGTAAGTACAGCCCATTTGGATGTGACTCAGTTTTATTAGACTGGTGGTTGTAGTTGATTTGACAAGCTCCTTTTTTTTGTTTCTTTTCTAGCTCGTGCATTTAAGGATCAGAATGCATGTTCTAATGGGTTTCAAAGCATTCAGTCATGTAAACAAGAAAGCTCCAAGATTATATTTTAAGCCTCAGTAGTGTTTCAGAACCATATGCTGTAAATTTTACAATTAAGGCCACTGAACAATCAAGTTCACACAACAGTGGTGAAAAGGTTATCTACATGCAGGTCTGCCTCATGTCTTTACTATGGGAGGAATCCAGTTTTAAATCTCTTGTTGGGGCCCATATGGCAGGTTCTTCAGGAAGTGGTCAGGGACCTGAAAGCAGAGCCGTGTAACAGGCTTTCACTTTTGCGTGTACTGCAGTTTGCACTCTAACCTGAGTCACTCACATAGAATCACAAATTCAACAATGGCCTCACCACAACCCAACATCTGCATAGTCTTTTGAAGTCAATGGTTTAATAGCTGAAGACAAAAGCTTTAAAAAAATAGTCTCTGGAGAAATCGCAGTCAAATCAACTGCTTACAATTCCCCTATTCAGTATGATGTTTAACTACCATGATGAGAGTGGCACTACATGCATAGAATCAATTATTCTCAGGTATTTTAGATATAGGAAGAAATGGAATAATAAGTGCAATCCCCCTCAATACACACACACACACACACACACACACACACACACACACACACACACACACACACTGAATGGCTCAGACAAGTAGTCATACTATAGTTATCTCTTTTCGGCATACTTCCTTTAACCTTGAGCAAAGTCAGCAACTGCTTTGACGAGGGATTTTAGTGTTGATTAAACCTTGATAGATAACTAGCTATGTTACAATGTAGGATATACCTTCTATTTTTATGACACAAAGCAAATAGCTAATTCTCCAACTCACAGAGGAAGACACAGAAAAGATACACACACGGAAATATTATTTTAAAAGCTAATTTAGAATTTGATCATTCACTTTATAAATATATATAAAAAAATTCCCCTGTAAGTTTTTTACTAGAATAAATACTACTCTAAATTTTCATAGAGAATTAGTTTTCAGAAATTAAATTTAAAAACTACTTGAAAGTGCATTTCCAAATTAAACTTTAAGTTTTTCTATTTTAAGTACATGCACATATTTCTCAACTAGTTATTAAAACCTGTTCATATTTCAACAGAGATATATTAATCTAGCCGATGACATTTTCCAAGTAGAGCTTTATTAGCTTAAAGATAGTTACCTTCCCATGTTACACAGGGAATATCAAGTCTATAATTACTTAGCTTTTGATGGAAACTAACACAGAGTATGAAAGCAGACTTTAATAAAAATCAAAGAATCAAAATTCTGGCATCTGAAGAAACATATAACATCTCTTAAAAGTCTGGAGAGTGGTTGGTGTTTCAATCCTGGTTCCTCCATTCCTAGCTTTGCACCTGAACTGAAAAGGGTTGACACAGTGAGTCACACACAGCAGTTATTCTATCACTTAAAATAACATTTGAAACTACTTTATTAGTGATGGCAAACACCTGACTAAGCCATCATTTCTATAGAGCATTTCAGAATCTGTTTGAGCTTTTCCCATCACATTTTCTGGAGTATTCTTAAGGTCAGTACAGGAGAGAGTTATGACCAGATGGAACCGGTCAGAAAAGATATTCAGAAACTCCCATAGCAGTCCAAGCATTGTGACAAAAAGCCTGCCTTCCCGAACACACAGGAACATGTAAGGTTGTGTAGGGTTGTAGCAAGATGATAAAGAGTTAGTTCAAGGCCAGTCTAGGTGGAGCCTGCCTCAAAATTAAAATAAAACAAAATGAAGTAAAACAGCAACAACAACAACAAAACAGAACTCTCATTCTAGTTGGCCCAGATAGGTCGAGACATTAGAAATGTCTGTAGCCAGAAAAAGATAAATGAGTGAAAAAAGTGGAGGAACATTATAGCCCTGTTTAGAGTAGAGCACTGTTATGGGCATAGTGCAGAACACCTCCAAACAGCTCCTAACAAAAGGGATAAAGAGTACAGACACAGAGTAGACCCATGATCTACTGTTTTGTTTTGTTTTCCTCCATAAGGCCACCATATAAAATCCTATGACTTTTACCCTAAGGGAAGCTGAGGCTGTTGGGTAAAGAACCTCAACTAACCTATAAGTTAGTTGAAGAACCAGTATGTTCTCTGTTAAATTATCTCTCACTAAGAAATTTTACTTCCTCTGAATACATGAAACTCTGGTTCCATCTGAAAGCTATATGAAGCAATTCAACCATCCTACAAGCCCTATGGTAACAAAAGCCAGTTGTTTCCAATCAACATGTGACATGGTTGATGGATGATTTAAAAAAAAAAATCAACATAGCAGGGAAACATCTCTGAGGTATAAGTATACTTTATAAATATGCAGATCCTCAGATACTGTGCTCTGCTGAAGAGCAAAGGGTAAGCAAGTGATCTAACCTGTCTTTAACATAATGGAGGTAAGATAGCAAAATGGAGAGAGGATGAGGTTGTGGAAGGCTCCAGGACTCACCCCTTTCAGTGGCAGCTTGAGACAGAGGTAGAGATCTGGTTCAACTCTGAACTAAAAGGTTGTTTTAGTGAAATAGTACCGAGTTCTAGCTCTGCCAGAAACCAAAATACAAAACAATCTGACTTTTTCAGTTCTAGAAACCCTAACCATAGGTCAAGGTAAACACAAACAGCCCAAGATCCAATACTGGCCCTGAAATGGGAGAGTCACTTCCTTTCTGGTTTTCAGTACCTGGAGAATAGACATAAACAAGAAAATACAAGGAAGAAATAAAAACTCTGCTTCAGTGATGCTTACCACATTACCAAGGCTGAGCAGCCACCCCCAATAGATCTCTTCCATTCTAAGGGAGGCAAGAAGAGCCTCAAGCTTCCATTTCACACTGTTCATTCATGCAAATAAAGTGACTTCATCAGTTGTATTTTGTAACAATCAAAAATCTAGAGAATGTCAAATATGACAATACATGTCTATAATTTCCATCTTGCCTTTGGAAGCAGAGGCAGGAGGAATACAAGTTCACTCTGAGCCACAGAGTGAGATCATGGCTACAAAACACCAAAAAATAATTTCTTATTTAGCAAAATATTATACTTTCAGAGCACATTAACTTCATGTATAGTTTACATAAAATTTCTAGTATCAAAATTAGGAATATGCCTCCATGGCTGGGCTACATGAATGCCTTGACAAACATGCACACAAACTACATACAGATTTATGTAGGACACTGGGAACATGTCTTTAAGAGAACTGGACTGTGCTCTAAGCTTTTCATCTCATAGAAGGAGCTGCCTGTCTTTTTGCAGTGATTTCACACAGAAGCTGAATACTTTGCTCAGAAATTTTTTTATTACTTGTCACTTGCCCCCACCCATTTTAAAGAACAAACTGACTCAGTTCTTTGATGACAACAATATCGTGGGTGGAAGTGAATACAGGAGTGGGCAGGGTAGGAGAAGAAGAGGAAGACGAGGAAGAAGAGGAAGAAAAAGAGGAGGAGGAGGAGAAGGAAAGAGAAAAGAGCCAAAAGCTGACTCATGCCATGTGAGTAATCTTAGGATTTTTTTTCTTCTTCCTAAGGCTATAAATCAAATTAAGCTTGTTTTGCTGTGGGTGAAGGAAAGAGAATATAATAATATCATGAATCAGAACAATTATCAATTACATGACACTCACTATAAATTAACTACAATCATTGCTTTCTCACAAGCTGTCCAAAAGATGCAAGAGTATTTGTTCATCAATATAATCCTTGACAAGCATCCTTCAAGTTTCAACTCAATTATAATCCTCTTCTCTAAAAAGAATAAAATTCCTTTTGCATATATTTCAGAAACAAGACTTACTTCATAGTCCACTGTGAGACAGTCTTTGGCCTTTGAAGGTTAGTGACAAGCACACAATGGTAATACTAGGTAGAGATCAGGGCAAAATACAGAATTGTAAGATCTATTACTCAGAAAATGACTTTAACCTCTCAAAAGCATCCCACTGGAAATGATAACTATATTAGTAGGACAACTACTCAGGAGAAAGTGGGTATCTCTGTCCTAATAGTTTGTAGCAAGAAGAAAGTTATCACATGAACCT
Organism: Mus caroli; assembly: GCF_978045245.1. Classification (NCBI taxonomy): domain Eukaryota; kingdom Metazoa; phylum Chordata; class Mammalia; order Rodentia; family Muridae; genus Mus; species Mus caroli. Next base: position 139,943,536 of record NW_028227260.1, on the reverse strand, counting down.
TAGACTCAAACACATGAGTTCTCAGGACTCATGGACTCATGTATTTACTAGGAATAATTAGAAGAAGGTAGACCCAAATCAAATACAAATTAAGCTATTCGAAATATACACAGGAGCATTATGTAGAAGAGGATCATTCCTCTGCAGTCCCACACCTTCCAGTACATGAACACAATGGCAGGTGGATTGGTGAGTTCAAGGCCAGCCCATGTGAGACCCTTTGTTAAGTGAAAAGTGGCTAGCTTGAAAGAAAAGCTTGTAACCAACCAAGTTAATATCTTCTGCTCTTGGGCAAATATAAATAAGGAGTTAAAGGGGCCTTCCCCCCTTGACAGTGTTGAATCTGGAACCCAGGTACTCAGGCATGCTAGTCAAGTACTCTACCACTTAGCTATGCTTGCTGTTTTTGCTTAACAATGGAGCTAACAAGACAGTGTTTTATACTAATCCAGTTCCTTACAGAATGATCCACAAAGATCAAAGAGGACAGTGTTTTTTATCACATTGTGGGTTTTCCAAAGTTCATTTCTATTTATAGGATAGTAGTTTTGTATTAGTGCTCTTAATGGAGTCTCTAATAAATTATTTCAAGACAACTTTGAATATGCCAAGGCTTTTAAGTTTCTTAGGTTCTTTGTTTTCCTCGATTTAGAAATTTTAGTTAGTAACAATGAGTTCTTTGTGGATGACAATTTGAATGCCCAAGTTTACCTACCTGCAAATCTGTCTGAATAACTGTAACAAATCTTAGCCAAGATATACTGTCTATCACTGTTGGGTTTATATAAAATGAATCACATCTGTTCTCAGACTCAGCGATGTAGCCAGCTACACCCTCAGCCCTTAAGAACTCTGCCAAGCTTATATGACTTATTTTTCAGTCAGTATTCTCCAAAACTCATAATCTCAAATTTCCTACATAACAGAAACAATACTCTCAAACCCAACTTTTCCACATCCTGCTATAAATGGATAAAAGAAATTTCTATACCTGAGGAGATGGATCAGTTGGACAGTACTTCATTTGCAAACACAAGGGTCTAATGTCAATCATTAGAGTCCATGTAAAACAGGTTACACAAATCTTTAATTCCAGTGCTGGGTAAACCAGAACAACTGGCTCCCTAGGGTAAACTGGCCAGCCTGCTGTAGCCTACTTAGTGAGCTGCAGGTTAGTGACAGGCCCTGTATCAAAAAAAAAAAAAAAATGGACAAGGCCACCCTTGGTTTCCACACATGCATATGCATGTGCACACACATAAACACACACATGCAGATCTTCTAAATATTAACTCAAAGGAAAAACAGTGAGAAGAAAAATTAAAACAGATCTCATCAATCCCCAGAGTAAAAGCACCTTAAACAAAAGAGGCATTGAACAGTCTGCTTAGGTACTTTCTGTTCTCTACTACACTAAGCATTCAGAGTGGAAACTGGGATGGGTATAGGAGCTGCCAGGCATTTGTTGAGTGCTGAAAATCACAGGTTTCAGAGGCACCATAGATTTTTAAGTGGAAGTGAATTCCAGTGAATTCCAGTTTATAGTTGATCGCTAAGTATAAGAGATGAAAATGTAGTAGTAAAGAGATGCCTTGGAGAGCATGAATCTGATCAAGGACAGTGGATGTGCAGTGACAATTGACAAAGTAAAGGAGTCAATGGAAGCACAAAGCAAAAAGTGGTGAGTAGGGAGGTCAGCATACCAACACCCCTCACAAAACAAACCACATCTACTCTAGAAATATGGCTTTGATAGGTAGAGAAAATACAAATAAAACAGTGCAAGGGATGAATCAAAATAAAAGAGAGAGCTTCATAGACAAATGATGAAAGCAATTAATGGTCTTATTGAGTAGTGACATCTATGCATGGTACATATTCAATGGGTGGCAATCAACAGTTTTCTAATTGGACTTATACCCCACTCAACAGGAGTGAAATTATTCCCCGTACTAGAAAGTTCAGTACTAGCCCTGGAAACTGACTGAGTTTATCTTGACCTTCTGTCAAGCCACTTCCAGTATGATTCCTTACTACATTCTAAATCTTATCTTTACACCCACAAGTAAGTGTAGCTACCACCTCTCATCAAAAAAGCCTTTCTTTATAGAAAATGGAAACCATCACAGAAAACCACAACTGGACACCATACAGAGATCAACAGAGGATGGAGAGCTTAGACCCAGTGGACATGAATACATCGCACCTTCTGCATCTACAGCTCAGGGAACATAGAGGACAAGGAGATGAAAAGATTCTAAGAGCCAGAATACCAGGAAACTTGCTGTGAAAAGCTTGTCCAGAAATGTCCAGAACAATGTCATTATCAATGGGCATGGGATGTTCCATTCCTAAACAAGGAACTACAGGTAACTAATGAACGCTGGGAGGAGAATCAGCCCCACCCAGGGATGAGACCCCTCATTGGTTTTCCAATCCAGAGTAGTCAGACTTGCAGTCATATACACACCATCAACAAAAACTGACTTGGCAGATATTATTTACAAATGGTTGTGCATACACAGAAACATATATGTAAGAATAAAAGAAAACAAGGCTATCAACTTAAGAATGAAGGGGCATGGGGGAGTAGCTGGGGGAAAGGGAGTGGGGAAAGGGATGTGTTTCTATTTCAATTAAAAATATACTAAAAATGGAAAAGAAAAACATGAACAGGAAGGTTTTATCTTATTTGAAGAATTCCATTTTAATAATAAAGTTTAGTTCCCAATCTTGTACCTATTAAGTCCCCACTTTCCATTTTCTTACAATGTAACTCTCTACCCATCTCCTAATTTACCCTAATTCACGCTTATCCAGCATATAACCAAACTACCAGAACCATTTAGCCTGTGGAAAAGCAACTAGCAGGATAGTGTTGGAAAATGAAACTACTACAAGGTTAAAGAGATATTTGCAGGGGGTGGTACAGAGGTCTAGAAATGGCCAGAACAATGTCATTATCAATGGACATGTTAACATGGAAAGGGGATGTTCCATTCCTAAACAAAGAACTACAGGTTCTTTTCATGCCTGTTGCATGAAAAAAAAACGGAAAAGAAAAACATGAACAGGAAGGTTTTATCTTATTTGAAGAATTCCATTTTAATAATAAAGTTTAGTTCCCAATCTTGTACCTATAAAGTCCCCACTTTCCATTTTCTTACAATGTACCTCTCTACCCATCTCCTAATTTACCCTAATTCACGCTTATCCAGCATATAGTCCAGCTCACCATTTATTTTTTTCATGCCTGTTGCATGAAGGGGGGTGGGGCACACCACCCTGGTTTTGAAGGGCAAGGTATGGAATCCAGGTCCCTGTATGTCATAGATATGGTAATCTTCACTGACAACTTGACTAAATTTGTAATCAGCACCTAGGAGACTCAGCTCTGAGGATGATTTTAGAAATATTCAAATGAAGAGGGAAGGGACACCACATCAACTGGAGTTCTAATCTTAACAAAAACAAAAGCAAAAGTGAACTGAGTACCTGCCTCTGGATAAAATTTGAACAACGGCCTTCAGCTCCTGCTGTGTCAGCAACATACACAATAACACTGTACACCAAAATCAAATCTTCATTTGTGACAGGATCTCTCGTTCTAGGAATAATTCTCTGATTTAAGCCTGAGTAGCTGGGACATGTTGTGACAATAATGTCTACTTCTAGTCTGACCTCAAAATCAGGAAATTTTCTAATGTAATGTAGCTACTGGCTATGACCAAACTACCCTTTTCTCTATTGCACCCTAGCAAGCCATTAGAAAGAATGAGATAACCTAGCCACAGCAACTAACAGTTGTGAGAGATGTCACCACAGGTCAAAAACTGTATGCTGGAAACTCCACAACTCTTTTCCATGTCCTCTTACCTTAAGAGACTATAGCTTTTTCAAAAGAAGCAAACTTGCAGCTGTCTGAAAAGAGTTTTCCTTAAACCAATCACAATAAGTAAAGTCGAATCTCGCCAATGGGTAACTGGTCCCAATAATGCGAGAAAAAATGTTGAATGGGGAAACCAAGAAACCCTTATAATCACCTGATTAGCTTTTATCTTTCTCAGAGTAGTGCAACAGCAACAGTTTCTTTCATGGAAACTGAAATATGAACATTTCTAACCAAAAAAATGAAATAATTAAAATTCATAATTCACTTTATAATTCTACTATTCAATTTCATCTATGCTGAAACACTACTAATTTAATTAAACTCCATTCTTTTATATTACCATTAGGAATGGAACACACTTTGCCACTTAACCATGACATGGTTCCTTAAGGACAGATAGGAGTGATGGCCAAACTTGTTTTTCATTATTTCATTCTGAGGAATTGAGAAATATCCTCTTCCTTCACTTCACTACTTGTAATGGAACAGCATGTCTATAAGTAATATGGTAATGGGACATAAAACTGCTTTGACTACTTCTACCTTCCAAGGTGTTGCTCTGAAAGGTAGAGTCCCAGTCATTTTCCCAACCTCACTAATATTGAACTCTCTCCCTACCATCATCATGCCTTTTTGAATATATGAGTACTACTGTTCCAAAGTCAACAAATTTTTTTCAAAAGAATTATATTGAGAGCCTATCTCATAGTAGGCATAGTCAATCTATACAGAACTAAGAACACAGACAACATATACAGTCAAGTGAACACTTACTGCCAACTTGTGGATACCAGGGTAAACACTGGCTGTATCAGTGCTGAGCAGGTAACAACTGATGTCCCAACAACTGCCATATGCATCCCAGTTTTAGAAATGGTAAGATCTCTGGGAGTGTTCAAGAGAAATGCCCTTAGACTCTGTGAAATATGCATGTTGTATTTTCCTCTAAAACTGAGTGAATCTACATTCTTATCTATTTCCGACCTCACTGCCCAGTACACTCACTAAGTCATTCAACATCTTACAAAATTCTTCCTAGCTCCTAGGCACTATGCTGGGTGTAGGTAATATAGTCTGGAGTTTCCAAACTATAAGGAAAAGAAATAGAATCAAAGAAATATAATGTAGACTAGTTAGTGATAAAGTGCTCAGGGAGAAGAGGGGAGGGATAGGGAGAGGCAGACTAAATTGTCATGGGAGCAGATTCCATAAATACCTGGGCAGTAAATGAAGAGGGCATGGCAGAGAAGAAAGAACTGGAGGTGGAAATATATCTTCTCAGGGATTAGATCGGTACAAAGTCTAGTGTCACACAGCAGGATGACGATGATAGAAAGAAGAGAGAAATGAGTCTGGTTAGGCTGGACAGGCACAGGGAAGCAGGTTATACAGGGCTTCCTGGATCAGTCCTAACAGTTACCAATCCTTAGCTCTAAGAAACAAAACCATAGAAAGTTTTTGATCATGTGAGTTATCCAAGGATCTTTTGAGGGTGTTTTACAACACCCTTCTTTCCATTCTACGGCAAACTATCTGACATAACTTACATAAAGGTTTTCATTTGGCTCACAATTTAGAGGTTTTAGACCACAACTAGTTTGTTCTATTTCTTTAGGTCTGTGCTGAGAATGAGGGCTGTTAGAGAAGTAGATGGTAGGTGGAGGATGAGGCCCTTAAATATGAATGGGTTGGGGCAACAATAAGGAGCTCAACAAAGGTGTACTCCCTAGTTTTGTTGACAACTTGGCACAAGCTAGATTCATCTGAAAGGGAAAACTTAAGTGGAATAAATGCCCCACAAAAGATCCAGCTCTAAGGTATTGTCCTAATTAGTGATCAATGTAGGGTAGGGCCAAGTCCATGTTAGGTGGTGCCATCTGTGGGCTGGTGATCCTGGGTTCTATAAGAAAGCAAGACTGATCAAGCCATTGGAAGCAAGCCAGTAAGCAACACTTTTCATGGCCTCTGCATCAGCTCCTGCCTCCACATTCCTATTCTTAAGTTCCTGTCCTGATTTCCTTCAATGATGGACTAAGATATGGAAGTGTAAGCCAAATAAACCCTTTCCTCCCTAACTTGCTTTTGGTTATGATGTTTCATCACAGAAAAAAGAAAACCCTAACTAATACAAAAGGTACAAAAGGGAGTGGTAAGGAATACCCTTCAGGGAGTCAGTGGCATCAGGAATCAAAATGAAGAACATTTGAACAGCTGGCAAACTGATGGACACTAAAACCTGTACATCACACTGAATTTCTACTGTGAAAGTCCTGGGTGCTCTAGACTGGGGAAGAAGAAGCACCATTTTTAACTACAGAGTGGCCTACAGAGCACAGGAGCACAGTCCTTAGAAACAACTCAGACAAAGAGAAATGACAGGGAGGAAGTGGGTAGTAGGTGGTAGAACAGATGTCAAGAAAAACACAGGTCAATTGCAGGAGCCTAATGAGGCTAGCCTTCACTCCAGTAAGGCAAAATAGGTAGCTCAGAGCACACATGCGGGTATATTGGTACAGCCCACTTGGTTTTTTTCCAAGTCATGAGTTTGTTTAAGACGTTCTCTTCAGAGTTGGGTTACTTTGATCTTTTGACTGGCTACTTATTGTTGCTGCTCCACTAGCCAAAGGACACTCACAGCCTCAATCCATGTCTATTAAGGCAACGAAACAAAAAAAAAAAAAAAAAAAAAAAAAAAAAGACTTAGTTGATAATATACCCGCAAACCTTAAACTCGGAGTGTTCAGCAGAGCTCTGAGTAATCAATAGTGTTTAGCTTCTTGTTGTTGTTAAGAAACACAAACTATGAGCAAAAGTACATCAATACTTTAGAAATCTAAACAATATTTTACAACACTACTCCAAAGTCACAACAACTGTAGCATCTCACACTGCTTGAAAACACCTAAGTAAACAGCTTATTCGTATCTATCTCTGTCTAAACTGAAGATACAACATGTCTCCATGAATGACACGGCTTCAATAAGCAGGGACAGCACCATGGGGTACCTCCCAGAGAGTTAACAAGAACCAGATAGTAGCCATATCTATCTGTAGCCATACACCAAAATCTGACTAGAGTTCTTGGAAAAGAGCACATGATAGCCTACCACCAAGCATCTTTTGGACTAGATAGAATATAACTGCACATAAAAATTACCAATTACTAATTGCAAGAATTCTATATCCCTATTGCCTGTGAACAGCAGCATCAAAATTCTTAGGGTGTTATCAAGGACACATATACAAATAGCTGAGTTACATGAATTAGTTTATGCCAGATAAGGACAGGCAAATGGGGTTCAGAACACAGTTTGTCCAGGTCAAATGTCAGCACTACCCAACTTTACTGGTTACAGGATGTGTAACCTAGGAATTAGCAAGAATTAGCAAAAGAACTTTTCAGGAAAACCACAAAAACAGATTGAGTAGAATGTTACACATTTTTAGGACACCAACTATACTATAAAATTTGATGGCAAAAAAATCTTAAGTTGCAAAACTAACTTTTAGATTGTTTCAACATTCCAACACAGCTGTAGTGAAGATTAGAAGCATATGATTCACATTTTAGAAGGGAGAGACTAGAAATAGATTGTATGCTTGCCTCAGGCCCCTTTTGTCCTGGTCACTTCTGAGTTTCTCTTCTGGAACTTCAGAGAAACAATGGCATAAAATGCTGTCTACTGACTACTGAAGACATTGTACCCTGCAGAGAAATGGCTCTCTGAAGGCTCTCCACTATGAAAAGAGAGAGATCTAAGCAAGTGAGGCAAGGCCGCCAAGCCTCAGTTTTGCCTTCTTTGCACCTTATCATGAAATTTGGAGCCCCTTGAAATGACATACAGCTTACCTAGTGAGGCTGTGTTGCTGTATAGATACAGGATCTTTCCTCTTGTTTCTCTTCTTTCTTTTATTTGGGTCACTGATTTGCTTTTGTGGGTTTTCAGGTATGTGTCCATAGTGTTGCTGCGGATAGTATATTGAAGCAAGAGTCTGACCACTGAACTATATCCTCATCCCTATAAGCTGAGAATTCTAAGAGGAGTGTGGTCTCCACACAAAACCTGATCAACATACCAGCCCTTCCTGCCTTCCCTATCTAAGGTGGCTAAGAATTCCAAGTGATAATCCAGCCATGCCTGTCCCTACCTCTTTTACCCCAGATGGAAAGAAACTGGTATTAGATACTAAATAGAACAAGATGGCATGAACTGGTTTCCATTTTCAAAATTCTAGTACTGAACAAAGAATAGATGTGCCCAAACAAAGGGAAATGATGTCTCAGCATATAAACCTGTGTATTTGTATCACCTATACATGATTTTCTCTGAAGACCACAGAAGTACTTGGCTTGTTCTTGACAAAGATAATTTTCTCTTAACCTTACAATGTGCAGTCCTATGGCTAGGATCTAAGACAGGAGAAACATAAATGGTGGAAACCTTGCCCTTCAGAATTCATGATTCATAGAGACGTAGTACAAAAGTGAGGGAAGACCAGACAGGTTATGTAGCTCTGGTCTAGTATTTACAATGGTATAATGTGTACAAAAGCACTAGACTCTATCTCTAACACCACAGCAAACAAATCAGGGGAAGACTGTATATCTTCTAAGGAAGCATGTGAAATCCAAAGGGACATAAAGAACACCTTCAGCTTCTACATGCTTTCTCCAAATAACCTGGGGGATAAGGAGTGGGGTGGATAGGTGGGTGGGTAGCCAGGTCATTTGAAGTAGAAGGTGTTCTTTATGTTCCCTTGGACTTCACATGCTTCAGACAGGCTTCGGCCTCATAGAGATCTGCCTCTCGAGTGCTGGGATTGCATTGGCCACCACCACCTGGCTGCTTCTTTTAAAAATAGTTTATGGTAGAAAACTTAATATTACATACAAAAGTTAAGAGAATAGTATATTAAGTACAGCTGTCCCTAAATAAATTTCATTTTTTTGTATACTAATAATAACAACTACAACAATGTGGCTTCATTCAGATGGTTAAAAAAAAATCAGTAGGGAAATAAATAAACAAGCTAATATGTAAACCTTTTTCAAACCAACAAGTAGTTTTTGTTTAATGTTTGTTTTGTTTATCTTTTGTTTTTGTTTTATTTTTTTTCAGACAAAGTCTTATATTGTAGCCCAGGCTAGCCTAGAACTCACTATGTATTCATGGAACTCCTCTTGGTTCACCCCATATATGTTCGGGTTATAAGCTATATTCATCACATCCAGTGAAATATTTTTTTAATTTTTTTAATTGCATTCATTTATTGTGTAATATATGTGGGGACATATGCCATGGCATGAGTGTGGATGTCAGTGGAAAATGTGTGGGAATTGGTTCTGGCCTTCTAGCTTGTGGGTCTGGGGATTAAATTCAGGTTATGAGGCATAAGCCAACTCATCAACCTGAGATAATTTTAAGATAATTTTTGGAGTGTTTGTGTCTATCTTATGGTTAAACTTAAATTATTACCAGATAAAACTTAATATAATTGAATTAATTGCATCATTAATCTCTAGGTCCATGTTCCACATTTTTTCTGAAAAGATATGAAAATTTATTTTTAATTGCGTTCTTTTCTGTTTTCCTATACATTTTTGTTGTTTATATGTTTAGTAGAGACATGTTGGCATCTTCTTTAAATATAATGTGAAGAGAGCACAGATCATTTTTCAGATATCAAAGCAGGTGCCATAATTAAAGAAAGGAGTTACCATTTCTTTTTCCAAGGACTAGAATAACATGCATTCTTTGTATAAAGCTAGCAGCCTTCAGTTCTAATTAACTCTCATCTTTCCATGTCACTGCTCTTACAGTTCCTAAATCCCTGTCTACTAAGCACTTCTCACTCAGCACAGTGACAATCCGTCCTCTTACCAAAGGAGGATGCTGTGTCTATAGCATGCTGCAGAGAGTAGTTCTTCTAGTGCTCAAAATCCCTATATTGAATGGGGCTGCAGGAAACCCATATTCATTCCCTCATCTTGTTCAGTTTCAATAATTTTAGATGAATTTGTACAACACGAATGTGGCACAAACAACTTCATGTTGTATAAAAACATAATTACTTTCTTTAAACATTCTAGACTTGTAACAAAATGCTCCTGAGTTCCTAATCTGCAGCATCCCAGGTATACTTTCCTGTGCTGAAAGATACTTCTAGTATGCACGACAAACTACCATTAGTCTATGTGAGCCTCTTCCCTACTGTGCCATTTGTCATAAATCTTACCTTTGATTTCTAAGGTTCTCCTCTCCTATAAGCTTTGCCTTGCATCTTCAGTGAAGTTTTAACTTGCAATAAGTATTCTGAAATGTCTCATAATGACAAGATTGTAACATAGTTCATGGTTAGTGGGGGTTCTTTTTGTTTTGTTTTGTTTTGTTTTACAGTCTGGCTACTTAAGATACTATACAAGAGAAAGTATTGTGGGGGCAGATGAGCACACAGGGCCTCTAACCTGCCATGGCCTTGCAACCCAAGGTACAACCAAACACTTAAAACAGAACTTTGTGGGGCTGGAGAGGTGGCTTGGTGGTTAAGAGCACTTCTGGAGGACCCACTTTTGATCTCCAACACCTACACCAGGTAGTATACAACCACCAATAGCAACAGTTCCAGAGATTCAACACTCTCTGCTGTTCCCTTGGGTACCTATGCACATGGTGCACGTAAAGTCACATGGGCATACACATACACAAATAAAAATGAAAAAAAAAACTTTTTATAAGAAATCTTAACAATTGGCCTATATTAATATTATCTGATGTTCACAAAGCAGTGTCCTTATAGTATGATACATTTGTCTTTGTCATTTCACTGGTTTTTATGCTTACCCACAATCTCCTTACTGCTAATCCAATGCAGTGGTCCTCAGTGATTTTTGTCACTAAAAGGCTCAGAGGCAATTTAATAGTGCCCTTTACATACCCTCATAGTGCATACAGACCTGACCACCATCTCATTATCACCTCCATGACAATGAGGCAAAATGGAAGACACCCAAATGGTGGCAAAAAAAGCAATTTGAGAAAAATAGAATAAGTATATCCTAAACATGAAAATGTTTTAAAAGGGAGCTTACACTTAAATCTTTAATGGTAGTGAACTGTGAACTTCAGTTTCTACTCTTTAAGATGTCTCTTCCAGGCACCCGATTTCCAATACATGCTCATACATTTCAAAAATGACACTATATACAAAATGATTACAACTAAAGACCATGCTGCTGCCTTCTATCATCTTTCACCACAGAAAGGATTCCTAAGTTTTAGGAAGAACCTGAACTAAATAAATACTTCAAGTCCTTTTTCCACTACAATGAACCCTCCCAGGCAGTCATAAAAACATTCAACAAGGATGTCTAATAATAGCAGTTCATATACCCCCCAGTACTTAGAACTCCCACCCAAGTTTCTATGGTGATTCTCACTTCTCTTCCTCATTACTTCTAGCATATTGTATAATTTATTGGGAGTATATAAAATACTGAACATTTATAGTTTTTCCTAATAAATTTTTCTCTTAAAATTTAGAATTTCGGCCAGAAACCTCTGTAAGAACATAAATGGATAAAGGATAAGTATGAACTCTAGAATGATGCTCTAAGACCCTTCCCATTCTACACTCAGGAAACACTAGAAATTGTTCAAGTGACAGCGTGCCATGTAGTTAGAAAGTCACCAGTGAAATAGTAACTACTGCTGAAATCTGACATATACTCTCCTGTATTCCCTGGGTACAAAATAGTCCCATGATTAAAAATACATTTCATTTCTTCGAAGTGCAAATTCAGTCTGTCAAACTGCATGATAAGACCATAAAGCTGCTGAAATTCTGAAACCTAACCTGCTAAACATTCTGAACAGCCCTTCTCCAAGGAAAAGTTGGAAGAAATCTAATGTTTTATAGCTGTCCACATTTGAAAATTACAAAAGGGTTTTAAAATCATTCCCAATAAAACTGCTAAATGTGATCAGGGCCACAAATTCTTAATCTAAATTTACACCTCTATATGTGTTGTAAGTGGCACCCAAATATAAAAATTTCCCTTGTGCTCCTATGAACACCAAAGTATTTAAGAGGTCTGAACGATCCCTGTAAGCAGACATTGGCACAAGTTCTTGCATACTGTAGCTTATATCTTTAAAAGGTGTCAAAGGAGAACCATATGAAATGCTGTGATCTCCACCCATTGCCACTTAAGACTTACTGCCCACGAACTGCACAGGGCCCTGCCAGCATCCTGCATCCATCCTTTCTTTCAAGCCTACTACATTAGACCATGGAAACTCAGGATGTGTGGCCAGAGGCCCCTGCTTTGAATCCAGCTGGCCTGCCACATGGTGTGGCCATGACCTTAATCACACTTCTGCTGACATCCTGTGAGTGGGCTTACATTGGAGCCAGACCTTCTCACTGTGTAGCTTGCCCTGCTCCAGGAAATGCAAACCCCTGCTACCTAAAACATTCCATTCTCAATTCCACAACAGGGCTTCCTGCTCTCCACTCCTCAGGCACAACAGGTCTTTGAGTATCCTCACTACCCTGGGAACACCTTAAACCATTTCATCAGTCCCTATCAAGAAAGGCATTTCCATCTTACTTGAGATTTTCAGAGATGCTTGTTTGCAAAGCCTCACTAACCACTACAGCTATAACATCTTTTATAGGCACTATAAACATATTTAACACTCTAAATTCCAGATGTGACCCTATGAAACACGCAAAACTCTACTCATGAAAATAGGTACCTATTCACTCAGCAGAAAGTGAAAATGCTGTATTGGTCACAGAAGCATTATCTCCATGGTTCTTTTTCTAAGATGAAATGAAAAGATGTCCCAAATTTTTTAGTTTGCCTAGGCCTGATTGTGCATGCATATAATTGCAACTACTTGCAAGGCTGAGCAAGAAAGACCCTAGATTCAAAGGCTGCCTGGGCTACAGAGTGAGTAGGAACTTGTCTCAAGACAAAAAGTAAAAAATAGCAGTATGCATATAGTTCAGTGGTTCAATATTCAATGAGGCATAAGGATAGAAGAAAGGGAGGAAATAAATCTCTCTCTCTCTCTCTCTCTCTCTCTCTCTCTCTCTCTCTCTCTCTCTCTCTGTGTGTGTGTGTGTGTGTGTGTGTGTGTGTGTGTGTGTGTGTGTGTGTGTGTGTGTGTTTGCTTGCTTGCTTGGGAGCAAAAGTGGTTTTTTGCATGTTAGACAAAATCTCTACCACTGAGGAATACTCCCAGTCCATTTCCCTTAATAATAAGGGACATAACATAAAAAATTAATAAATTTCTCCATTCCAATGTGGTTATTAAGATTTTGTTTATGAGCTGATAGAACTAGGGCTGCTCAGTGACAAAAGTACCCACATCTTCCTACAAAATTTTAATGTAGATTGTAGAAATTATTTTTTCAAGCAAGGATGTAAAGCTTGGAAAAGCTACAGTCAAGGAGCAGTGCATGCCCCCATCATTCACCCTCCTCATCTTAAAATTCACAATCAGACATGGATGGAGTCTTCACACTCTGTCTCCTATCTTAACCAGGGATTACAATTATAAAACCAAGAGCAGTTACATGAGGACTCTGCAGAGTCAATAGTAGCAGATAGCCTAGGAAAGAAAACCAGAAGTTGAAATACCAGCAAACTGGCAGTGAGTCTCTTCTAGCATGCACAAATTCTGGCTTAACCATATACCAGCTGCTGGTTGGAAACCAGAAACCTCTCTCTCTCTCTCTCTCTCTCTCTCTCTCTCTCTCTCTCTCTCTCTCTCTCTCTCTCTCTCTCTCTCTCTCTCTGTGTGTGTGTGTGTGTGTGTGTGTGTGTGTGTGTGTGTGTGTGTAAGCCTCCATTTCCCTCCTTCTCTCTGTTATCTCAAGTTACCATGCCTAAGTATCACAGTGGTGTATATGGCAGTCAGCAACAAGAGAAACTTGAAAAGGTAAAACCAAAGTTCCCTCTGGGTTCATCACAACTGTGGTTCTGAGAAGGTAGGGCTGACTCCCATGATGGCTTGCTGACCAGTCATTTGGCTGCAGAAATTTAGGCATTGCTGTGAAATTCATGACAGAAAACATTAATGTCAAAGTTTCCTGGCCAAATGACAAAAAAACAGAAGTCCCACAGAACTTGAAGGATCTCAAAAAAAAAAAAATCATTGAAAGGAGGAGATTAGGAAACAAATATACCCCCTAATTGTTTATAAACTCCCAGGCTTACATTACAGGCTTGGATGTGTAGATCTCTTCAGAAATAACCTACAAAGAAATGGCAGTCAAAGGGCTGAGACTCCAGATTGGCCATCTGGAATAAGCACACAAATGGCACTGACAATTGATGACATCGCAACCACAGCTTACTGAAGGTAAAATAGTACTTGCTCACTGGGCCTAACCCTGTCAACTTCAGGGTAAAAATAAAACCCAATTCTCCATAGATTTAAATAAAATCTAGTCTCATAATATAATACTCAAAATATTCCACATAGAATCAATATTACTTAACATGCAAAGATAACATATGCCAACACAAAAATGGCTAATCAAAATGTAAGAACAATATAAAGAACTGTTGGAAATCTGAGAACTTAACAAGCAAACAAACAAAACTTGGAGATAGATCCAAATGTTAGCTCATTTGAACAGTGAAGAGATAAAAGATCTAAAACAAAGCAACATAGAGCTTCAGATATCAAGAAAACTGTAACAGAAGGTCTGCCATGTTGCATGGGAGAACAGTGGGGAGAAATGATACAGTTTAGGGAGAAAAGGTTGACAACATATTGGGTGAAAACATATTTTACAGTCTATGGGAACCCATAATTTCAAAAAGTACAAATCAACCTTATGCAGAGTAATCTCAAAAGCTGAATGAAACACATCTAGAATAATTCCAAAGAAAATCAAGTTGAAAACTAGATGAAGCAAACAACTGATAGTTTTCTGTTACACAACTCTATCTGAAAAATATTCTACTCAGTAATATACAGAAATAGAAGACTACCAATTAGTTGAAATGAAATACTTACAAAATATTCAAAATAAAAACAGAATATGCATTCTTTAAAAGAAAAACAAAATCCTCATCTAGATGGACTATGCTCTGATGATTCCTTAAAAAAAATTAAAATTAAACTAAAACAGAGTATGTCTTTGTGTTCAAGATGAAATTAAACTAGAAATCAATAGCAGAAAAATGAGAGGAAAATATCCAATTATTTAGAGATTAAACATGCTTCTAAAATATGGGTTAAAACCCACTGTTTTGAATGGAACAAAATAAAAATATAACACATTAAAGTGTGATACAGCTAAACTTGTGCATACTGGGAAATTTATAGCATTAAATCTTTCTATTTGAAAGAAAGGAAACACACACACACACCACAACCTATTAATACCAAGAACAAAGAGAGAATATCATTATAGATCTCTAGATACTAAAAATGGAATACTATGAACAATTTTACATATTTCACTAAGACTGCTTAATGATTTCTTTTTATGTTCATGAAAGTTATTGGTCTTCTGTGTGTTCTCTTTTAGCCACCAGGGTCAGGTAACTGCAGCCCTTATAAAATAAGTAGGAACATTTTCCCTCTCCTTTTAGAACAGACTGTTTAAAATAGGTGTTCTTGTTTCCTTAAATGTTTTCACTAGTCAATCCCAACATCAAGATTGGAAAATCCAATTTTTGAAAGATTTATAACCATGAATACACTCAGGACTATTCATGTTAAGTATATACAATAATTAATTATGATTAATAACCAACTTGGCTGAGTTGAGAAACATCTATAAGATTAAACCAAAGCACAGCTCTGGGGGAGTCTGTGAGTATATCTATACAGAGGCCTTTGTAATTGATCCAATGGTTTAACCTATTAATGGATTTAAAAATCTAAGTAGGTATATCTGGGTCCTTTCAGCAAAATCTTGCTAGTGTATGCACTGGTGTCGGCGTTTAGAAGCTGATTATGGGGTGGATCCCTGGATACGGCAGTCTCTAGATGGTCCATTCTTTCGTCATAGCTCCAAACTTTGTCTCTGTAACTCCTTCCATGGGTGTTTTGTTCCCAATTCTAAGGAGGGGCACAGTGTCCACACTTTGGTCTTCATTCTTTCATGCATTTAGCAAATTGTATCTTATATCTTGGGTATCCTAAGTTTTGGGCTAATATCCACTTATCAGTGAGTACATATTGTGTGAGTTCCTTTGTGATTGTGTTACCTCACTCAGGATGATGCCCTCCAGGTCCATCCATTTGGCTAGGAATTTCATAAATTCATTCTTTTTAATAGCTGAGTAGTACTCCATTGTGTAAATGTACCACATTTTCTGTATCCATTCTTCTGTTGAGGGGCATCTGGGTTCTTTCCAGCTTCTGGCTATTATAAATAAGGCTGCTATGAACATAGTGGAGCATGTGTCCTTCTTACCGGTTGGGACATCTTCTGGATATATGCCCAGGAGAGGTATTGCAGGATCCTCCGGTAGTATTATGCCCAATTTTCTAAGGAACCACCAGGGATAGCATTGGAAATGTAATTGAGGAAAATACGTAATAAAAAAAATTCTAAGTAGGGCATTGGGAGGTGATAGGATTAGACAAGGTGGAATTTGGTTAGAGAAAATATAACATTGGCCTTGTGTCCTGTTAGCAGTATATTGTCCTGGTCCCTACATGTTACTGGTCTACTGATGAGCCAAAGTGCACTTTTGTTTCCTGAAGTTGTTTGTCATGTACTTAATCAGTATGATATACTTAGTCAGTATGATATTAAAACTAAGTGTAACACTATTTCATCAGAAGGAGCTACAAGAAACAATCACAAGATCCACATGAATTAAAGAAGATATCTCCTGACCTGGTATCATCTTAATTATCACAGAAAAGTTTCCAGTCTTTTAATAGCAATCTGATAGTTGGGGGAGAGAAGGTAAGAGGACTGACACACTACTGTGATGATGACCATAGCCATCCAAATCCCTACAGAGTATTGGGAATATTTTATGAAGTAAATAAAAATCTGCGTGGCTGAAGGTAGGGACAAGAATGGGTTATGCTAGAAGAGGCTCCAGTTCTAAGAACAAATCAGGCTAAGACCAAGGAATTCTCTCAAAACCTTCTCAAATCAGAGAAACTGTTTTTTTTCTGAGACTTTCTTGGAATTATTCATTTATCCATGCACCAGCTCTCCAGCTATTATCATAGTTTTTATCTATATATACCAAGCAGCTTATTGTATTCTTTATTCCTTTGAAGGGATTTCAACTGGTATAGAAGTTTGAAAAGTACTGCTCTCAGATATCCCAAGGGAGTTGACTTGGAATTCTGGCATAATTTCCTCAGGAAAGCTATGGGCCAGTCATTCCCAACCCAAGGCAGGGACTTACATAGAGTCAACTGAGGTTTGGAAATAAAATCATGTTAGCCAACTGATTGGCTACAGTTCTCACTTAGTCAGACACAAACAGAGACTCATAAAGTTGAAAGCAACCTCATAAATCTCCTTGACCATGCCCTTACTTCACAGATGAGGAAACTATGGTTTAGCTACAGGAAGTGATTACTCCAAAGCTGCATACCTTGTTGAGGTGAAAATGAGATTGAACCCAAGTCCCAGAGTCTCAACACAGTACCCTTTACACTACAATAAAAGCAAGCATTGATTGGACAGCTACTAAATATGAAACAAAATGCTGTGTGGGAGGGAATGCTACTACCACAGAATTTTAATTTTAGTGAATACATATATCAAATTACTACACAGAAAAGTAAGAAGGAAATGAGTGCTAATTACTAAGGAGAAACGTAGAGAACAAATAAATTATTGAAACAAATCTTCCAAAGACTTAGCTGACCACCATCAACACAGGCATAGTTATCCCATCCAAGAAGTCACTTTGGGAAATGAACACATATGCCTTTCGTTTTAGTGGTCAAGTAGGAAATCATTCTTTTTAAAATTCTGTACCCCACTGAATGCTTCTGCTCCACATATAAAGCATAATATGAGAGGAGAGCCTTGAAGTGGTAGAATAAGGAGCTCGACCCAAACCAATGACCATCCAAAGAAGCAATGACTCTAGGCACGGACAAGGTGTTAAGACTGAGACCAACTATGGGCCAGATACTGCTGAGGAGGTAATCTTGGAGCTAAGAAAGCCCGAGAACAGGGCCCAGCCACCAGCAAGAAAACAGTCCAGACAAAAGGGACTCTTTAACAGTTCTCTACTTGAACACAGGAAGAGAAAAAAAGGACAGGACATGATGAAATGTACACAGATAAAGCATCTCATTTTTAGCTAAACAATTAATATAATTAACACTTGTAATGGAAATGCTCTACCTAGATGTAACATTTATTCCTCTGGAGGGGCTCTCAGTGACTGGCCTTCTCCCAGTGGAAAATGTTTTGTCTCTCTCATGTTCCCTTATGCTTTCAAGGAACAAACCCATCACAGAATCTGAAATTTGACATGCAAGTGGCTTCCACTGAAGATTTATGTAGGGCAAACTATTACAAAAAAGAGTTTAAGAAGACAAGACCTCAGGTTGCAGTCCATAAACCATAATTCTAGTACAACAAGCAGTCCAAAGATGTGTGTGGTGGCTCATGCTTTTGATCACAGTGCTCTAGTAGATTAGGAAGAATTTAAGGATACCCACTGCTACAGTGAGGAGGCCAAACTTAACTATGTGAGAACCTGCCTCAAAACAATAAAGGATGTCCAGCTTTGTTAATGACAACTATTAACAGAAAAACAAAACTTGGTATACAACTCTTTTTTTTTTCAGAGCTTTCTGAAAGAAAAAAAAAAAAATCAAGTCACATACAATGTGGCTGAGGCAACCACTCAAGGAGAAATTCCTAGACACTTCTAAGCCATAGTGCAAACTAGGGTAAACTCATATCTATCAGCCTTATTAAGAAAAAAAATCAAAAAAATAAACAAACAAAATCCTGTTAAACAGATTACCAGTTTCAGACCAAAATGGCTTGTGACCACTCACCTGAGTTATTTGTCCATCCTTCCTTAACCTCTAATACAGATGGATGCTCACAAAGCTGAGTAGCACTAGATCTTTGAAAAGATGTCAGTCAAGTAGAAGTATAACCTTGCATTTTTCTCGGACTGCTTCTTACTACTTAATTCCCTGGATGATGAAACCTTTTGGGGCCTACTTTATCCATTGTTTTTTATCAAGAAGCAGATAGCTAGGAAATACTGGTACATACCATAAGCCAGATATTTTATTATCAAATATGGTTGTCCTCATATATGTATAACTCCTGACATGAAACAGGTTTTAAAATTATATACAATAAATAATTCATATTAAAAAGAAGCTTCTTCTACTTGCTTTGTTCACCCTAAACAGAGCAGTCCATTATACTATCCACTCCTCCTTTCAACAGAATGTCTACTAATTCCATTTCTCATGTGCACTGAACCACTTGTACTATTAGAAGTGGGTCTTAGAATGAGTCTAGTTACAGGCTGTAACTCTCTTGCTGAGTATGTAGTTGTTATAATCACTTACAGTGAGTATACCATTAATATGGTAGCTTCACATTGCAGATGATGTAAAAGGAACTCAGAGCTTATGAACAGCTTTGCTCAGACCACACCAAGGAATGTAAAAAAAAAAAAAAAAACAAAAGAGTCTGAGGATTTACAGAATCATTTTGTATTGATGAGCAATTCATGTGTTTATGATATATGAAAATTACAACTAAGCCACCAAACCAACAAACATCCTGTTTGAGAACATTCTCAAATAATAAAGGAAGGTTATGAAAACCAAGTATAGCCAAAACCATTCTATTGTTAAAGTAGAGGTTCTTTTGAGTCAATAAGAAAAACAGATTCATGGTACTTAACAAAAAAAAAAAAACAGATTTTTCTTTTTACAATAGGTTAATCTGTAATTTAGAGAAACATTAGGATTTGCTAAATACTGCATGAATTCATCCCATAGGTCTGAAATTTAATATTACATGCTTAGGGAAATCAATTTAAGACATACAGTATTTAATATTTATTAAGTACTAAGTCCTGCAAGGAATAACAATGATGTGACCTGCTGTCTTATAGAACAAAAGCATCCAAAAAAGCACATCAAAACAAGCACTCTTGAGAGCAGCTAACTCCACCAAATAGCTTTGCTCAATGATGTTCTTGCTTTGTGGTGATACAGATTCATTTTTTAAGAGTGGAGAAACGGCAGTATAACCAAAGATCAGTAAAACACCCACACTGAGAGTTAACAAAAGAAACTTAATTAGGAGGAATTGCATTAACACACCAAACTTCACCTTTTAAGTTTCTTAGGAGAAACACAAACTCATTTTTATAATCTCACTCATGTCTTAGGCCCTCAACACTGTCCCTAGAATGTCTAACTTACACCATTTTGAAAAGGTTAGCCTAGAAAAACACAAAGCCATTTTTAATTATAGACAACCACAAGAACTAATAAAAAAATTCCACTTACTGAAAAAGGAGAAATATATGAAGGGAATCAAAATGTTACTGAAATGCTTAATGATAAACACCAACTGTCAACATAAAATGAAGGTTTGTGAAAAATAATCACATCCCTGTGGACCATTAATTGAAATGATCTTCCTAAGAAGCCAGACTCAAGAAAACATTTAAACATTCGATCAGGATAAAGCACAGAAGGCAGACTTTTTATTTCTTTTATTTCTTCAGAATGTTCTTATAGCAAAGAAGATGTAATATGCATGAACAGATTTACTTGGGAGGCTGTATTTCACACACAGGCCTGAAAAAAAAAATGCTTGCTTCCTGTGTTTCAAAAGGCCATTTTTATAATTTGTAGGTTTTGTAAGTTTATTTCATGTGATTAGAAGCACTGGCAGGGGTCAACCCTGCTATTAGGAGCAACAGCAAACAGGGTATTTATGCAAAAGCATACGGGGTGACACTAGACTGGGGCTTCAGAATGACCTCAGTCATTCAGTGAACTTCCATCTCAGCTTACAGGACTAACAGTTAACAGTCACAAATACCTACAAAGGTAAGAGCAAGTGGCAAGAAACTTAACCTAGTTGGGTTGCTTGGTAAAAAAAGAAATGAGAGACAGACACAGAACGAGAGAGAAAAGGAGAATGCTACTGTTGGGTGGGTGTGATCATCTGCATTTTTTACTTGGCTAGACTTAAATCTCTGAGAAGATACACATCTGGGTTTAAATCTCTGAGAAAGATACACACATCTGGGCATATCAGAGAGGACATTTCTGGAGATGTCTAATTATTCACCCCTACTATTTTCTGTTCTTATGTGTATAGGTTAAGACAAATTAAAAGCATACTAAGAAAAAACACAGTTCTAAAATGGAAAGACATTTGAATTTTCCCAGTCAAGAAAAACATTCTGAAAAAGCAGAGGCATGAGAACTGCCAAAATTCTCTGCCCCCACAACTTGGCTGCATGGAACTCTAGGCCTGTTGGCATCTTGGGCCAGAGAGCGTCCATCCTTCTCTTCACAGTCATTAACTGATGGCAAGCTTTCCAAATTTGTCTCTGCTAGCTTTGGCCTCTCCTGAGCTATTCTTTATCTGGGAGGCAGTTTCCCTTCATCCATCACCTTTAATGGAAATGATTTTGTTAAGGTGAGTGAGGAACAATAAAGGATATCAGTATCTCCTTGGGAAATGCCAGGCTTTTCCCCAGCTTTCAGGTACACGAGAGTTCACTATGGTCATTATTTATTATCTTCAGTGGAAATTTAAAGGCTTACAAAATGTGGTATTGTGAAGAATCAAGCCACAAACCACAAAATGACCACAAAACTGTATTTTACTTGATTTACTGTTCTATTTTCTGAAACGCAGCATGGGGACAACAAAAACAAGTAATGACCAAAAGTCATTTCTAATTTTTGATAAAAACTGTAATGGAAATATTTCAACATATGAGGTAGTTAAAGGTTAGAAAATTAGCCTACATGGACCAAACTATTAATAACTAGACCAATATATATGCTTAAATGTTACAATTATTTTAGATATCTGGAACATATAGCTTAGTATTTAACAAAATATTTGAGGGCTGGAGAGATGGCTCAATGGTTCAGAGCACTGGCTGCTCTTCCAGAGGACCTGGGTTCAATTTCCAGTGTATACACAATGCCTCATAATCATCTAGTTCCAGGAGATCTGATACCCTCTTCTGACCTCCACAGGTACCAAGTACACAAGTGGTACAGCTATATGCAGGCAAAACACTCACACATAAAATAAAAGAAAATAAATTTAATTTTAAAAAGAAACAAATTTATGAATTTGGTCATGTCACTTTTAGATTTCTTTTTTATTTTCAAATTTTGGTTACCACCAAAACAAAAACTGTTGGCCAACTGAGGTTTACTTGGCAATGACTTTGTGATATCTTTCATCTTCCATTTTTTAACCTGCTGGGGTACATGAGACTAGTGGCCAAAAGGCATAATGTTAAACTCTCCCAAAGGCCCAATTTTCTTTTAAGTAACATGATAAAATTAACAAAGATGAATGACTTAACTTTTCAAGGCAAGAAAAACCTAGAAAACACATTACAAACATAAAAAACTATTTATATGAGGAATGTGTACAAGTAGGATAAATATTTTTAGATCAAAATCTTGTATCATTAATAGGCCTTTGTAGTTTTCTAAGTTTTAGCTGCTTTCAAATGAATTTTAAAACAGACATAATCACAAGAAGTATTTTTAGTAAAGAGCTTTTAAACTGATGAATAACTGTGTCAGATTCTGGACCCTAAGGAGACATGACTAAAAGTACTGTGAGATGCTGAATATGATCCTGGAACAGACAAAGAACACAAGTGGAAAAACTCCTGAGTCTACATGGACTCTAGAAGTTGGAACTTTTGCAACATGTTAAATTCCTGGTTGTGATACGTGTGTGTGTGTCATGGTTAACTGAGGGAGCTAGAAACACTCCACTATTTCTTTAACTCTTCTGCCAGTGTACAATCAGTTCAAACTAAGCAATCTTTAAAAATGAACACTGCAAGAGAAAAATAATAAAGTATTCCATGCTATACTAAGAACCAAAATCATGTGTCAGTGTAGGACTAGATGCCTGTAATCCTAATATTCTAGAGGCGAAGATGGAAGACTGTTTGTTGCAGGTGCAAGGACAGCTTGGTCTATATAGGGAATTGAAGGCAAGAGCTAAACAGTGAAACTCTTGGAAAACAAAATAAAACAAAACAAAATGCCTAAATCTTCTCACTGCAGTGCACACGAGTAAAATGACTCCACTAGATGGCAGTCTGTTTTCTTCAATGACCAAGGGCCTCATCCATCAAAATAGAAATGTTTTTTATCTAGCTTATTCTTAGCATAGTAAATAGGCAACTTCTTTATATAATAGATTCTATGGTTTCATTCACTATACAAAATGGTTTCTGCTTGATTTCCTAGAAATGTCTTCTTTCAGTATTCAAACTTCATTATCATTCCAAAATTCGAAGATGAGATTTATCCATCCAAGCATGCGGCACATTACGCATTCCTTTGTGCTACCAACCTTTGTATGATCTGAAGAAACTCATTCCTTTTAATGTTTATCAACATGGGATCTTTTAGTCCTTCTACAGACTTCAAAACCCTACCGCATCCACATAGCAATTCCATGAAAAGCAGTGAGCAGGTTCTTTCCACCTTGTTTACAGGTCTCTTGGATGCAGGGTACCTCTGCCTGACAAAAATGATCTCTTCTACTCAAAATAGTTTTAAAAAATAAATCCAAACATCCCAGGGTGTCACAACCAAAGTACAAACACTCTCACCGCTCATCTCTCTATTTTCAAAGACCTAAACTTGGATGAAACAGGAAATTGCTCAATCTTGTAAGTTTTACAGAAAAGGATATTGCAGTTCTTAAAAATGAACTGTTCTTAAAAAATTAATCTGCTTTTCTATAGGACCATGTTCTATTCCAAGTACCCAAATGGTGCCTCACAAATAGCTGTAAGTCCAGTTTGAGAAGACTCAACATTTTTTTTTTCTGGCCTCCCAGCGAACCACCCATGTACATGATGCCCATATATACAGGAAACAAAGCACATATACATAAAATATTTTTTTTAAGAAATGAACTGAAAGTTGGTCATAGTGACACAAGGCTATGGTCCACTCATAAGAATGAGTCAGGAGGATCACAATTTCTATCCTTGTAAAAATTTCAAAGGAAACAACTTAGCTGTGGAAGGAGAAGAATTACTCCCAATTTCCCCAAAACGAATTTCTTGTGACCAACAATTTGGCTGCCTTTTATATAGAAGTAACCTTTAAATAGATCCCTTCTACTTATAACCCTTCTAAATTCATTAGTGTTACTCATTATGAGTTCAGCAGTATTAGTCAGCACAAGTTGGTTAGTCATAAGTTTTTTAAACCACCAACCATTACCTCCCCTTTTGGCTTTTCCTTTCCTTCTAGTATTTTGCAACATTTAAGAGGATGAGCAACTATACCCAAGAAACACTGTTGGGCTTTTCTTGTCTGTTTGTGGTATAAAAAGCAACCTAACCCCTATTAATATAAGGAATGCAACTCTTCACAATCACATTGCTTCTCCATGAAATTTTAGGGAATAATATTCAGGTTGAAGATTTTATTCCAAGTGTGTTGTTTGGCCTTTGTTTTCTGTAACCTTATTAGCAAGAGCTTATATATTCAAACGATTTATCACTTTCTTCACATAATAAGCACATGGGTATCATTCTTCCAACAGGAGGGTTAAGAGTAGGCCTATTCTAGGAATGGAAAAATGATCCCAGATACAGGTCTTTCCTGTTGTTAAAATTTTCTGTCAAGTAAAGACCAACAAAAATCAGCTCCTACATCTTTACATTGGTACTGCTTTCCCCAAATCTTCCATTTGATTTATAGCCAGCTTACTAGGACTAAAAGAAAAAGGCCGTTACTATGACTAACTCCTGAAAACCTTAAGGGTACCCCTTCTCTGGGGTATATACACCTCAAAGCAGATGCTCCACCAGAAACAGGAATGTTAAAGAGAAACTCTCCTAACATTGGAAGCTACCTACCAGCTTCTCTACTCTCCTAACCCATACTGCACCAGGATCGTCACCTTCTAAGGGACCTATCCTATTCTTTTCTGGAGACCCTATCCTTAAGGTTAGCTATTTTACCTGCAGCATCTAGCATTCATGTAAACGCACTATATACAAAGTCAAATCTCCTCCAAGCCCCATCTTCCCTTAGAGCAGAGAGATTGGGAGCAGCTTCTTAACCCACTCACACCCATGACCAGCCTGGAACAGAAAAGGTATGACAATTAAAACAAATGATGCAATGAAAGTTCTCCAGCAGTAATAAACCAAATGTACTGTCAAGAACTCCACATTTTCCTAATGTTTATAATACTAAGGTAGTCTGCTATTGCAAGGAAACCATTTAATCCCACATGAATAAATGCCACCATTAACTGCCCTGGAATTTTAAAATAGGCTTTAGAAAAATGCTATATTGAACCAAAGGAGGAATTTTACATGTTATAAAATACTGTGACAGGACAGCTTCTCCTTACATGTCTTATGATTTAAAAAAGAAAAAAATTGCAAAAGGCAAAAGCAAGACGTCCTTTCAGATGAACCTTGGAAAAATATTCAATTAACTGCTAGTCTTTTTTCTGCAGTAACGGTCAAAATGAGGGTCAGTTGTAAGATAACAAAGAAGGGTGGAAAATCCAGTGAGATACACAGGCATCTGTTAAAACAAGTGTATTAAGATGACAGTCATTTAGGTGGTGGACATATTTGTACTCATAAAAATTCTTTCAGCCGGGCGTGGTGGCGCACGCCTTTAATCCCAGCACTCGGGAGGCAGAGGCAGGCGGATTTCTGAGTTCGAGGCCAGCCTGGTCTACAAAGTGAGTGCCAGGACAGCCAGGGCTACACAGAGAAACCCTGTCTCGAAAAACCAAAAAAAAAAAAAAAAATATTCTTTCAACTTTGATAAAGATTTACAATGTTAGGGGAAAGAACAACCATACAAGTATATCTTTTAAAAAGGTATATATGGGGGGGAGGGGAACCTGATCTGGTATTGGGTGAGGGAAAAGGACTGAAACCCTGAGGGCCAGCAGAAAGAATGGAAACGGGCAACCTCGAGAGCTAAGAGGTTGGGGAATCCTCCAGAATGCACCAGAGACCTGGGAAGTGAGAGGCTCTCAGGACTCAAAGGGAGGGACCTTAGATGAAATGCTCAATGGTAGGGAGAGGAAACTTATAGACCCCCACCTCCAGCAGGAAGACAGGGCATCAAATGAGGGAGGGTGTTGCCATCCCACAGTCACAACTCTGACCCATAATTGTTCCTGTCTGAAAGAACTGCAGGGATGGAAATAGAGAGGAGCATGAGGTAAATAAGGTCCAGCGACAGGTTCACAGTGGGATCAGCCTCAAGGCCTGACACTATTACTGAGGCTATGAAGCACTCACAAAAAGGGACCTATCATGACTGCCCTTTGAAAGACCCAACAAGCAGCTGAAAGAGTCAGATGCAGATATTTACACCCAACAAATGGACAGAAGCAGCTGACTTCTGTTGTTGAATTAGGGAAAGGCTGGAAGAAGGTGAAGAGGAAGAAGACCCTGTAGGAGGACCAGCAGTCCCTGGACACCTGAGATCTCTCAGACACTGAGCCACCAACCAGGCAGCATACACCAGCTAATATGAGGCCCCCAACACAGATACAGCAGAGGACTGCCAGGTCTGTGTTCAGTCAGAAAAGATGCACCTAACCCTCAAAAGACTGGAGGAAAGGAAGAAGACAAAGGAAGGAAGGAAGGAAGGAAGGAAGGAAGGAAGGAAGGAAGGAAGGAAGGAAGGAAGGAAGGAAGGAAGGAGAGTCAGAAAGACAGACACAGGCATGAAATATAACACAAAAGGATGTGGTAAATACTTCTTTAAACCAGGAGAGATGGCACATACTTGTACTCCCAGCACTTAGGAAGTGGACCCACAGAAATCAAGTCTGAGGCCAGTCTAGACTACATTGTACGACTTTGCCTCAAAAGAAATGTTTCTTTAAAATATTTCTTTTAAAGAAATATTATCTCATCCTTGTAGTTCCAACACTTGGGAGCTGAGGTAGGATGGTTGCTGAGAGGTTACAGCCAGCCTAAATTACATAATAAGACATTGTCTCAAATTTTTTTTCTTCTGGAATACAGGCTAGCATCAGTAAATAAGGCCCATGTCTCTCACTCATCTCTCTCACTTTGGAGGATGATCCTCATCTGACTTAAAAGAATAAGAATCAACTGACCATCAGATGATAGCATCTGTCAGGGCTTTAAGAAAGCATTTCCTCCTCCTCACTATCACCTGAGGCAGGAACTGTGCTGTGGACACAGAATGTTGCTCTTGGTATGACATCGCCTTCTCTTTCCATTGTGCCAAAGCTAGGTCCTATATGTGTACCTGTCAACACTGGACACATTTTACTGCTTCCCTCTTTCTCACTGACTTGGCAGAAGCCTGATTTGTTTCCTAGGAAGACATCAAAGACAAAACAGGAGAAGGCAGAGCAAACCAGGCAGGAGGGAGGCATTCTTATGCTAGCATGATCACAGCTCAGAGGTACAGCAGGGGCAAGGCACAAGAAAAAGGTGGGCCTTCAGCATTTGGTAACTCCAAAAGTGCATCCCCAAACATCAGAGGGACAGAGAACGAGAATGGGGGCTTTTTCTCACAGATTCTATCTGCTAGGCACTGAAGCACCTGGGCAAACACCAACTCCAGTTGCTAGAGGAGCCTGCCGAGCCAGTTTACAACAAAGTGAAGAAACAGTGAAAGTAACACTACATCCTTCCAATTCTTCCTGACTGGGTAGGTTCCTTGAAGTCAAACCTTGTCCTTGGCTCTGTATCAGCACTTTTCAGGCTTAAAGCCAGGTCACAGAGTTTATTACCCATGTACTTTTACTAGAGGCAGGGCCACCTCATCTCTGAGTTGGAGATAAAATCCATATAGATCAGTGAGAAAACCCCACAGCACCCAATGTTGGAAAACCCAGTACTAACCCCAATGAGCTCATCCTTTCCTGGCTACAGCAGCCCCATTCTTGCCCTGCCCCTTTGCCCCATTTGGCCGCAAAACATTCTAGGGAAGACCAGACAATTTGAGTAGAAAAGGCCACCATTTATCATGTGAGCAACTTGAACTGCTTTCATCTGCTGCCCTCTCCAGGATACAATCTGGAAAAATGTAATTCTAAGAAGAACCCAATAGGCATGTGGGGAGCAATGTAAACCTAAACTACTTACACTAGGATCTCAGCTGAGTGACTTCCATAGTTTCCAAGTACTAATGTCTGGGGTTTTTTGGTTTTTGTTTGTTTGTTTGTTTGCTTGCTTGTTTGTTTGGGGTTTTTTTTGTTTTTTTGTTTTTTTGTTTTTTTGTTTTTTTTTTTTTTGAGACAGGGTTTCTCTATGTAGCCCTGGCTGCTGTCCTGGAACTCACTCTGTAGACCAGGCTGGCCTCAAACTCAGAGATCCCTCTGCCTCTGCCTCCCAAGTGCTGGGATCAAAGGCGTGCGCCACCACTGCCCGGCTAAAAGTCTGATATTAAATACCAATACCACAAGAGAAATTTTGTTTCTTATCATGTGTAACTCTGATTTGATGTTCCTGTTTGAGGTTTGGCTGCTTTACCTCCTCCCTCAAAACACCAAACCAAAACAAAACAAAAACAAAACCTTCCAGAGAAACATTTGGCAAAAGGTAACTAAAGAAATTAATTAAGAATATGTGTAGAGTATGTGTGAGGGGGATATGCACTTAGCCTTAAAAAGACAGAAATCTCATAATTTTCAGTAGTATCAATGAACCTGGAGGACATCATGCCAATTAAAACAATTAAGTCAGAAACAGACAAATAAGCATGATTCCACTTATAATGGAAATCTAAAGTAGATACTCAAGTAGAATGTGGTTGCCAGGGGATTGGAGGAAGGGGCTTTGTTTAAAGTACATACTTGATTTTTCAAGAAAAAGTTATATAGAGTTCTGTGGCACATCAAGATAAGCCCAAAACATTAAAATAATATGCATTAATTATAGTTTAGATGAAAAATCAAACCTTTTTTGTTTCTGCCATAATACAACAACAACAAAACAAAAAACAAAAAAACAAACCAAAAAAAAAGTGCCACGTTCATTCTCCATCACTAAGCCTACAGTTCAACATTTTGATATTTAAAAATAAAACAGATATTTAGTTAATATCTTTGAAAAATGAAACAGTGAGAAATAAGTTGCTTTGAAGACTCAAAACAAATCATCATAAGACACTTGAGACTACTGTGTGGAACATCCTTCCCAAATGGCTTGCATGGTATCCTAAATTGGCTTCTAAATCAAATGTGGCTTTAAATAAAAGGATATATTACAAGGCAGTCTTGGAAACTAAACACTGTGGCTATTATAAAAAAGGCAGCAATTTTATTCATTCATTCACTTACAGATAGAGAGGGAGGACAGGTCAAAAATTATTAGCCTCAGTCCTACTTTTTTACTGCCTCCAGCTTGGGTTTCCCCTCTAACACACCTCTATCTACTTTCTAATTACTCTGAACACTGATCCATCATCCATTCCTCTGAATTATACATGTCACTCTAAGGAAAGAAGACTGGTAAGAACAAACTTGGCCTGGTGGTGCAAGAAAGCAGAGCAAACTCACCCAGGCCTTACTTCTCAAGACCTCAAATTGCTTTCTAGAGCTCCCAGTTTCAACCACCAACCATTAAAATCATTACATAAGGGGATGCTTCGATCTGCTCAATGCTGTTACTCCAATAACAGCAATGTGGTGCACATTTCTATATCCTGGCCTAGAAATCACAAGACAAGTGCTACATAAGTCAGTTTCCCAGTAGCTCAGGGATTCACAATGATTCACAAACATGCTCCCTAGCAGATTTCTCCAGATGTATTTTATTATTCAGCTATGCAAAGCCATGAACAAGACAGGGAATGCATTTGCTTAGTTTTTGATTTGCACACTCATCCATAAACTATACTCTATTGTAAAAATAAACTAGAGAAGTAAAATTTGCTTATTGATATATATGGATGGGCATGCCATGATTCTTCTTGCTTTGGCTCTACCTCAATGTCAATGAAATAATATCTGTTGCCACTATAATACATATAAAGCACTGCCCCAGAAGTACAAGAAAGAGGGGAAAAGTAGAGAGGCTTATGATGGTGTGACCCTTGCAAGCGTTAAGTGGAGATGCTAGCCAAGTAAAGGCTGTAGATGGTGCCTATTTTTCGTGGGACAGAATACAATGACAGGGACTGCTTTCAGTAGGCCGGGATGGAGACATCTCAGTAGCCCGTGGCAGCTCTTTGTAAAAAACAGTTGTTCCCATTTCTTCTAACCTTACCCTTGGGCAACAGCTGCATAGATTCCATTTGTGTGTAACTGTTTTTCAGTTGGCCTTGGTGTACATAATTATTCTATTATATCTGACTTTCTTCTTTCTCCTTCTGCTCTGGTGAATTCTGTGAAACTAGATGTTCCTTGATGTACTGATTATTAAACAATTAAAAAGTTGAGGCATGGGACACAGAACAGCATAGTCCTAATGGCCCAGGTGCATGCTGTGTGTTCTCATCTCAGGAACAATGTAATAACTGCATAATGGTAATTCCAGATTAATGCTTGACTTGAAAAGAAAGTTTGAAGAAATTATTAGAAAATGAAATAAAGCCAACATTGGGAGTCCAGAAAAGAAATAAACTACTGACGTTATGAAATAAGTTTTGCACAACATGTGAGTTTTGCTTCCCTTATTCTCCATTTTTGTGCAAAATCCATTTATTCTCAAGTCCTATTGATTTATTTTCCAAATTTCTCCTATGGAAAAAAGTTGTTACTATATTTTCCTACCCTGGGATCATTTCCCACTCATTTGTTCTAGGGGTTTTTGCACATAGCAACTACATAAATCTGTACCAGGATGCTCACAGCATTAGACATGCAATATCTAGGGAATATCTTAAAGCTATGGGACCAGTTAGCTGAATACCACAATTTTGAATGTCTCTAACGTACTACTTGTGCTGTATGTATCCCAGATCTCTTTATCGTCATTCAAATAGACTACAGAGGCTCCAGCAGTTAGCTTGTTAAATAAGCTCATTATTCCTGGATTTTAAAACTAAAGCCATTAATTCCCTGCTAATATACCTAAAGACTGATTATTTAGTGCATCTGTCTTTATTTCCTGACAATAATTACAAATACACAGTATAACCCTTACTTTGGTTTTGAGAGGATCTTTAGAAAAGAGCTCACCTATTACTGTAATAGCTACTGAAATCAGTGGACTCTTGGTAGATGGGTATGCTGTATTAACATATTCTACCCAGAAATAATTTAAGTGGAAAATCAAGAAAATGGATGTGACTTTTTACATAAAGATTTGCTTACTTATAAATTCTGCTTATAAACTAGTTATTAAGTAATGTATTAATGCCTGTCCAAAGAAAACTGGTCAGTTTGGTGAGAGATTCAAATATAGAAAGTGCTAATAAAGAAATAATCGCTATCCCTGCTATCACATGTGTGAGCACATTAGACACTCAGATCAATGCATATATTCTAGAATATATACAGGCAGACAAACTGAATAGTGAATGACCCAAAATGTAAATTAATGATGAATGTCTCCCAAACTTCTATGACTTACTTATTTCTGTTTTAATGCTCACTCAAGTCTATTGACAATAAAGGACAAAAAAAGAAGGCTGCCAATCAGTAGGGCAAAAGTCTTTTCCCAAGTTGTATCCATCAATAGGTTCCCAGTCTAATGACCCATGAGCTTCTAGCTATCTTTAGCTATCTTTATAAGATAGGACTTCTGGGCAGGGATAGCATTCAGTATGGGATTCAGTATGGAAGCTTTACTGTTTTTCTGTGAAGATATCACAACCCACCACAAAGAGGCACCCCAGGGAAGAATCTGAGGTTATAGAGTTCTCTAGGAAAATACTAAATAGGCTGTGTTGCAGGGAAGTATCGTGTATCTATGAAATATATAATGAAAATATGACCTGCGAAAAGGACCCAATTCATGAGTAGAGTACACACCTAGAATATAGGAGGACTCTAGGTTCAATTCCTAGTGACTTGAAAATAGAAAGGGAAAATAGTTGACTGATAAAATTACACATTTATACAATAAAACTGGTATCTGGTAAGAGCATCACCTTCAGGACTTTGAAAAGGATTGGTTGAGGCTGACCAGGCGCTCAAGTCCCTTCCAGTCTGCACCACCTCTGGGTCACCTTGTGCACGAACTCATTGGACAGCCCCAAGGTCCCTAGAGGACTCTACACGTGATCTTAGGATCACTGGTGAGTGGCACACAACATCTGTTCCAAACCAATTGTGACAGGCCTGTGACAGCAGGAGCAAGGAAACGGGAGCCCTACCTGACCAGCAGCTTGGGTTCCTTCTGATCAGTGCAGGTATACCTTGCTTTTAAGCACACTAGACAGACCCACAGTCCCCAGAGGAGACACCACTTCCAGGCACTGTAACATGCCCAGGATCTTAGGATTCCCGGATCCCAGAATAACAGGGGCTGGGTCACACCAGGATCTCAGGATCTCAAAGGAAGCTAGACTGCCAAGAACACTGACAAACCCAGAATCTCAGATTCACAGGAGCCTGGAATCACAGGATCACAGAGAAAGCTGAACTCTGAGGAGTCCTCAATCAATCCGGATTATAGGAAGGACAGGCTCCATCAGATATATTGAGGGCAGCAAGCACTTGAGATAATCAGATGGCGAGAGGCAAGCATAAGAACAGAAACAACAGAAACCAAGGTTACTTGGCATCATCAGAACCAAACACTTCCACCATAGCAATTCCTGGATACACCATCACACCAGAAAAGCAAGATATGGATCAAAAGTCACTTCTCAAAATGATGATGGAGGACTTTATGAAGGAATTAAATAACTCCCTTAAAGAAATACGGGAAAACACAGGTAAAAAGCTAGAAGCCCTTAAAGAGGAAACACAAAAATCCCTTAAAGAGTTGCAGGAAAACACTACTAAACAGGTGAAAGAATAGAACAAAACCATACAAGATCTAAAAATGAAAGTAGAAACAATAAAGAAATGGCAAAGGGAGAAAACTCTGGAGATAGAAATCCTAGGCAAGAAATCAGGAACCATAGATGTGAGTATCAGCAACAGAATACAAGAGATGGAAGAGAGAATTCCAAGTGCAGAAGATTCAATAGAAAACATGGACACAACAATCAAAAGAAATGCAAAATGCAAAAAGATCCTAACTCAAAATAACCAAAAAATCCAAGATACAATGAGAAGACCAACCCTAAGGATAACAGGTATAGATGAAAATGAAGATTTTCAACATAAAGGGCCAGTAAATATCTTCAACAAAATTATAGAAGAAAACATCCCTAACCTAAAGAAAGAGATGCCCATGAACATATAAGAAGCCTACAGAACTCCAAATAGACTGGACCAGAAAAGAAATTGTTCCCAACACAAAATAACCAGAACAACAAATGCAATCAATAAGGATAGAATATTAAAAGCAGAAAGGGAAACAGGTCAAGTAACAAATGAAGGCAGACCTATTACAATTACACCAGAATTCTCACCAGAGACTATGAAAGCCAGAAGATCCTGGACAGATGTTATACAGACCCGAAGAGAACACAAATGCCAGCCCAGGCTACTATACAAAGCAAAACTCTCAATTACCATAGATGGAAAAAACAAAATATTCCATGAAAAAACCAAATTCACACAGTATCTTTCCAAGAATACAGCCCTTCAAAGGATAATAAAGGGAAAACACCAACACAAGGATGGAAATAACACCCTAGAAAAAGCAAGAAAGTAATCCTTCAACAAACCTAAAAGAAGATAGCTGTAACAAAAGAATCCCAACTCTAACAACAAAAATAACAGGAAGCAACAATTACTTTTCCTTATTATCTCTTAATATCAATGGACTCAATTCCCCAATAAAAAGGCATAGACTAACAAACTGGCTACATAAACAGGACCGAACATTTTGCTGCTTACAGGAAACCCACTTCAGGGAAAAAGACAGACACTACCTTAGAGTGAAAGGCTTGAAAACAATTTTCCAAGGAAACAGTCCGAAGAAACAAGCTGGAGTAGCCATTCTAATATTGAATAAAATTGACTTCCAACCCAAAGTTATCAAAAAAAGTCAAGGAGGGGCACTTCATACTCATCAAAGGTAAAATCTGTCAAGAAAAACTCTCAATTCTAAATATCTATGATCCAAATGCAAGGGCAGACACATTCATTAAAGAAACTTTAGTAAAGCTCAGAGAACATATTGCACCTCACAAAATAATAGTGGGAGAGTTCAACACCCCACTCTCATCAATGGATAGATCCTGGAAACAGAAACTAAACAAAGACAAAAAGAAACTAGTAGAAGTTATTAAACAAATGGATTTAACAGATATCTACAGAACATTCTATCCTAAAACAACAGGATGTACCTTCTTCTCAGCACCTCTTGGTAACTTCTCCAAAACTGTCCAGATATTGGTCACAAAAACAGGCCTCAAAATATACAAAAATATTGAAATTATCCATGCATCCTATCAGATCACCACGGAATAAGGCTGATCTTCAATAACAACATAAATGATAGAGAGCCAATGTTGACTTGGAAGCTGAACAACACTCTACTCAATGATACATTGATCAAGGAATAAATAAAGAAATAAATTAAAGACTTTTTAGAGTTTAATGAAAATGAAGCCACAACATACCCAAACTTATGGGACACAATGAAAGCAGTCCTAAGAGGAAAAGTCATAGCTCTGAGTTCCTCCAAAAAGAAACTAGAGAGTTCATACTCTAGCAGCTTGACAACACACGTAAAAACTTCAGAACAAAAGGAAGCAAATTCACAGAAGAGGAGTAGAAGGCAGGAAATAATCAAACTCAGGGGTGAAATCAACCAAGTGGAAACAAAAAGAACTATTCAAAGAATCAACCAAACCAGGAGCTGGTTCTTTGAGAAAATCAGCAAGATAGATGAACCCTTACCCAGACTAACTAGAGGGCACAAGGACTGTATCCTAATTAACAAAATCAGAAATGAGAAGGTAGACATAACAACAGAACACAAGGATATCAAAAACATCATCAAATCCTACTACAAAGGGCTTTACTCAACAAAACTGGAAAACCTGGATGAAATGAACAAATTCCTAGACAGATACCAGTACCAAAGTTAAATCAGGATCAGATTAATAATCTGAACAGCCCTATATCCCCAAAAGAAATAGAAGCAGTCATTAATATTCTCCCAACCAAAACGAAAAAACAACAACAACAACAAAAAACAATAAAAAAAAAAAACCACAGGAACAGAGTTCTATCAGACCTTCAACGAAGAAATAATTACAATTCTCCTCGAACTATGTCACAAAATTGACATAGAATGTAATCTATCCCATTCAACTCTAGGAAGCCACAATTACTTAGATACCTAAACCACACAAAGACCCAAAAAAGAAAGAGAATTTCAGACCAATTTCCCTTATGGATATCGATACAAAAATACTCAATAAATTTCTCACAAACTGAAACCAAGAACATGTCAAACGATCATCCATCGTGAGCAAGGAGGCTTCATCCAAGGGATGCAGGGATGGTTTGATATACTGAAATCCATCAAAGTAATCCACTACATAAACAAACACAAAAACAAAAACCACATGATAATCTCGCTAAGTGCTGAGAAAGCATTTGACAAAATACAACACCCATTCATGATAAAAGTCTTGGAAAGATCAGGAATTCAAGGCCCATACCTAAACATAATAAAAGCAATATACAGCAAACCAATAGCCTACAACAAACTAAATGGAGAGAATCTTGAAGCAATCCTACTAAAATCAGGGATTACACAAGGCTACAAACTTTCTCTCTACCTATTCAGTATAGTACATGAAGTCCTATCCAGAGCAATTCGAAAATAAAAGGAGATCAAGGGGATACAAACTGGAAAGAAAGAAATCAAAATCACTATTTGCAGACAATGTGATAGTATATATAAGTGACCCTAAAAATTCCACCAGAGAACTCCTAAACCTGATAAATAGCTTCAGTGCAGTAGCTGGATATAAAATTAACTCAAACAAATCAATGGCCTTTCTCTACACAACGTATAAATGGGCTGAGAAAGAAATTAGGGAAACAACACCCTTCAAAATAGTCACAAATAATATAAAATACCTGGGTGTGACTCTAACTAAGGAAGTGAAAGATCTGTATGATAAGAACTTCAAGTCTGAAGAAAGAAATCAAATAAGATCTCAGGAGTTGAAAAGATCTCCCATGCTCATGGATT
Source organism: Mus caroli (assembly GCF_978045245.1). Lineage (NCBI taxonomy): Eukaryota > Metazoa > Chordata > Mammalia > Rodentia > Muridae > Mus > Mus caroli. The sequence continues at coordinate 139,907,159 of NW_028227260.1, read as the reverse complement.
GGCAGGGTAAATATTGTCAAAATGGCTATCTTGCTGAAAGTAATCTACAGATTCAGTGCAATCCCCATCAAAATTCCAACTCAATTCTTCACCAAGTTTAAAAAGGCAATTTACAAATTCATCTGGAATAACAAAAAACCTAGGATGGCAAAAACTATTCACACCAAAAAAAACCCCCAAAAAAACAATAAAAGAATCTGGGGAATTCACCATGCCTGACCTCAAGGTATACTACAGAGCAATTATGATAAAAACTGCATGATACTGGTACAGCAACAGACAGGTAGACCAATGTAATAGAATTGAAGACCCAGAAATGAACCCACACACCTATGGGTCATATCACTTGATCTTTGATCAGGGGGGCTAAAACCATCCAGTGGAAAAAAGACAGCATTTCAACAAATGATGCTGGCACAACTGGTGGTTATCATGTAGAAGAATGCGAATTGATCCATTCTTATCTCCTTGTACAAAGCCCAAGTCTAAGTGGATAAAGGAACTCCACATAAAACCAGAGACACTGAAACTTATAGAGGAGAAAGTAGGCATAAGCCTCAAAGATATGGGCACAGGGGAAAAATTCCTGAACAGAACACCAATGGCTTGTGCTGTAAGATCGAGAATTGACAAATGGGAACTTATAAAATTGCAAAGCTTCTGTAAAGCAAAAGAAACTGTCAATAAGACAAAAAGGCCACCAACAGATTGGGAAAGGATCTTTACCAATCCTAAATCTGATAGGGGACTAATATCCAACATATACAATGAATTCAAGAAGCTGGGCTCCAGAAAATCAAATAAACTATTTAAAAGTGGGGTACAGAGCTAAACAATAAATTCTGAAATGAGGAACACTGAATGGCTGAGAAGCACTTGAAAAAAATGTTCAACATCATTAATCATCAGGGAAATGCAAATCAAAACAACCCTGAGATTCCACCTCACACGAGTCAGAATGACTAAGATCAAAAATTAGGTGACAGCAGATGCTGGTGAGGATGTGGTGAAAGAGGAACACTCCTCCATTGTTGATGGGATTGCAAGATTGTACAACCACTCTGGAAATCAGTCTGGTGTCTCCTCAGAAAATTGGACATAGTACTACTGGAGGATCCCGCAATACCACTCCTGGGCATATATTCAGAAGATGTTCCAACTTGTAATAAGGACACATGCTCCACTCTGTTCATAGTAGCCTTATTTATAATAGCCAGAAGCTGGGGAAAAAAAAACCCTGATGTCCCTCAACAGAAGAATGGATACAGAAAATGTGGTACATTTACACAATGGAGTACTACTCAGCAATTAAAAACAATGAATTTATGAAATTCTTAGGCAAATGGATGCATCTGGAGGATATCATCCTGAGTGAGGTAACCCAATCACAAAAGAACACACATGGTATGCACTCACTGATAAGTGGATATTCCCCAGAAACTTAGAATACTCAAGATTCAATTGGCAAAACACAAAAAACTCAAGAAGAAGGAAGACCAAAGTGTGGATACTTTGTTCCTTCTTTAAATGGGGAATAAAATACCCATGGAAGGAGTTACAGAGACACAGTTCAGAGAAGAGCCTGAAGGAATGACCATCCAGATCCCACTTGGGGATCCATCCTCTCCGAAAATCCCCTATACCCTCCCACCTCCCTGCTCCCCAACCCACCCACTCCTGCTTCCTGGCCCTGGCATTCCCCTGTATTGGGGCATATAATCTTCGCAAGACCTAGGGGCCTCTCTTTCCAATGATGTTCGACTAGGCCATCTTCTGCTACATATGCAGCTAGAGACATGAGCTCTGGAGGTAGTTAGTTTATATTGTTGTTCCTCCTATAGGGTTGCAGACCCCTTCAGCTCCTTGGGTACTTTCTCATTTTTTTTATTATTATTTAGAAATCCCCCCACCCTTTTTTTTTTTTTTTTGTTTTTTTTCGAGACAGAGTCTCTCTGTGTAGCCCTGGCTGTCCTGGCACTCACTTTGTAGACCAGGCTAGCCTCGAACTCAGAAATCAGCCTGCCTCTGCCTCCCAAGTGCTGGGATTAAAGGTGTGCGCCACTAAATTCCCAGTGTATGTGCGCGTATTTGTGTGTGTGTGTGTGTGTTTGTGAGTGTGTGTGTGTATGGAACACAGATAACCTGCGCCAGGTATCTTTCTCAACTGTTGTGCACTTTAGTTTTTCAGACAGAGTCTCTCACTGAACCTGGAACAGCTAAGCTGTCTGGCCAATGAGTTCCAGGGATCTACCTGTCTCCACCATCCCAATATCCAGTATTTTGTTTCCAGATTTTGGAACCTGGATCTAGGGATTTCATATAAGGTCCCAAATAGTTATTATGTCCTTTTTAGAATGGTTTATACTGAGAGTATAGTTCAGTGATTGAGGGCTTGCATAGAAGTATGAGACACTAGGTCATTTCCAAAAACACAGCAAAAAATAAAGAGGATTTAATAAGTGTAACCTACAAATTCAGCCCATCTTTTCTTTCACAATTAAAAAATCCACAGCACTATGTACATTTGAGTTAAAAAACTAAAAAAAGTAAAGTTTCATCCAAATAGCAGCACCAAAATAGCACACTCAATTACATGGCAGAATTACATCTCAGGAGGGAACCAGCATTTGCTAGCAGTCTGTCTATCACAGTATGTCAGGCAAAATGCACACTTCCCACACATTGTTCCCTCCATTTCAGAGGCAGCAAGTGCCTGTGGACAGAGCCCCATTTCAAGATCAGAATCTGGATTCAAAAACAACCAGTGTGGGCCAGGTGTAATGCAAGCACACACAGGTTAGTGAGCAGAGCTGAGGCTAAGCCCAGGAATTTTTTTCTTTTTCTTTTTCTTTTTCTTTTTTTTTATTGGGTATTTATTTCATTTACATTTCCAATGCTATCCCAAAAGTCCCCCACAGGCTCCCCCACCCACCCACTCCAACTTCTTGGCCCTGGCATTCTCCTGTACTGAGGCATATAAAGTTTGCACGACCAATGGACCTCTCTTTCCACTGATGGCCTACTAGGCCATCTTCTGATTCATATGCAGCTAGAGACATGAGCTCCGGGGGATACTGGTTAGTTCATATTGTTGTTCCACCTATAGGGTTGCAGACCCCTTTAGCTCCTTGGGTACTTTCTCCAGGAATTTAAAGCCAGCCTGGGGTGACATATTGAGACCTTGCCTCAAAACAAACCAACTGGACAGCTTATTTTGTATTGGTTACTGTGTATGTGTACCTGTTCATAGTTATGTGTGTTTACACACTCAAACAAATGTGTAGTGGCTAGATGTCAATGTTTAGTGCTTTCCTGAGTCTGTTCCCTTCTTATCTTTTCAGACAGGGTCTCTCAGTAACTGTAAGAGCATGAAAATTCAGCTAGGCTGGTTGGATAGCATGCCTCTTTAATCTGCCTCTCTCGCATTGGGATCACAGGCATATGTGACCACATCCAGCTTGTTATGTGGATACTGAAGATTGTAGTTACACAGCAATCATTTTAGTGAGGAAACATCTGTTAGGCCTCAATTTTCATTTTATTTATTATTAGTAGTATATGTATATATAAGTACATGATGGTGTATGTGTAAAGGCTAGAGGATAACCTTGGGGATTCGACTCTCTTTTTCCTTTACATGGGTTCGAGGATCAAACTCAAGTCCAGGCTTGCATGTCCAGCACCTTTACTGCTAAGTTATCTTGCTAGCCTTTACTTCTAATTTTGGAAAATAGTTTTGCTATGTAGTTCAGATTAGCCATGAACTCACCATCCTCTTGCTTTATTACCCCAAGTGTTATTACAGATGCATGTCACTACACTCTCAGATATCACTCAATTATACTTTGATTTTCTGCCTCTAATTATTGTATCCCCCCTCCCAGGTAGCAGATGAAATTATTACTTTAACTACTGCATTTCCTGATTTATATTGAATCCTCCTCACATCCTCTTTTCTTGGCCAAATGGCATATCTCAGATAGCTTTTGGTTCAGCACCATTTTTGCCAGATAAAACTCTGAAACAATCAGTGGGCTACTTATGGTAATAATTACAGAGACCCCTAACAACACGAGGGAATACACAATGTAAAATTTAAATAGTGGGCCACTGATTACAGCCAGGGGAAACTACAACATACCCATGCACAGAACAGTAAAAGAGATTATGAAATAGAATCAAGAATTTGCTGGAATTAATCTTATGTTGTCCTTTCTTCTAAGTATATCAGAGTCATACTGTCTCAACTACATATACGTTTGTCTTCAAATTCAAATTGCAGTGTGGAACACTTTGTAAAATACAGCTTTAGACCATATAAACTGTGAGCATGCCTTAGCAAAAGTGCAAATACCACACCTCAGAATTTTCTTTTTTATTGTGCAATAAAACCTCAGTGGCATTGGTTACCAGTGGCTTGACCTTGTGGAAGCTAACTACTCTGTAGTGTTTCCTCATCCATAAAAGGATTTACTATCTACTTCTTAACCCATTTAGCACATTAAGCAAGGCAATAGAGAGAGAGCACCTGACTCATAATCTTTCTTTGATGATATTTAATATCAGAGAAAACAGATGTAATCATATCTCTTAGAGGAAGGACATCAATGAGGCATTAACTAGGGATAATAGTCAAAGCAATTTAAGATCCTCAGCAGTTCTTACACTCAGACAGGAGGGCTGTGAAAGCACAGACAGCTTTTAAAGACCCTTATAATTACACTGAGCCCATGTATGGTATCTAGGATAATGTCTTTTTAAAAGGAGAACTCAGTCTTCTTTAGGAAGAGGGAAGTGCTGTTATCAGAACAGCAGAAGGGCCATAAGAGAGAAAGAAAGAGAACCCTAATATTTTAACACTAAAGAATTTTGGGGAGGGGGTCCTTGATCAAAACTGTGTAAGTGCTGTGAACGCCTATTAATCCTAAAACTCCTGGGATGCTGAGGCATGAGGAGCACATATTCAAGGCAGTCCTGAGTTATGTAGATGCTGGCTTAAATAGAAACAAAAACTATTAAGTAACTACACAAATCAGGGTCTCACAGGAGCTTTAGTGGTGGCTTTGTCTGGAAGCAGCCCTTGTTACCTCTTTATGTCAGTTAGACTTTCTAAGCTGCATCTTTGAAGAGAAAAAAAAATGCAAAATATGATTCCACATTTCAGTGGTTTCCAAGAGACAGCTCATTGAATCTTGTCAACTGGACTACGAAAAAAAAAAAACAACAAAAAACTTAAGGTGTGAATGAAAGTCAAGGTGTGTATATATATAATTGAAATACCCTTGGGCCATTTTCACATCTTGCTTTTGTCAGTGACAGAACAAATAGATGGCTGCTGTTGATAAGGACTGAATCATTAAGCCTAATGATAATGTTTTTACAGCTTTCTGTTTAAAAAGAGACTTCACACATGAAGAGGTTCTAATTGATCCCCACAGCAGCAGCAGCACTGAAACAAAAGACTGTTATAACTAGTCCATCCCTTGTCCAGTTGAAGAAACTAAGGCTTCTAGAAGTGGAAGATAGGTGCTGGTGAGTTGGGTCAGCAGTTAAGAGCACTTGCTTTTCCCATGTTTGATTCCCAACACCTACATGACAGCTCACAAGAGTCTGTAACTCCACTTCCAGAGACTCTGACCAGGCCATCTTTTGGCCTCTGCAGGCACCAGATACATATATGATGCACAGACATATATACAGGCAAAACACCCAAACAGAAAATAAAATATACGTTTATCAAATTGTATCTTATATCTTGGGTATCCTAAGTTTTGGGCTAATATCCACTTATCAGTGAATACATATTGTGTGAGTTCTTTTGTGATTGTGTTATTTCACTCAAGATGATGCCCTCCAAGTCCATCCATTTGGCTAGGAATTTCATAAATTCATTCTTTTTAATAGCTGAGTAGTACTCCATTGTGTAAATGTACCATAATTTCTGTATCCATTCCTCTGTTGAGGGACATCTGGGTTCTTTCCAGCTTCTGGCTATTATAAATAGGGCTGCTATGAACATAGTGGAGCATGTGTCCTTTTTACCGGTTGGGACATCTTCTGGATATATGCCCAGGAGAGGTATTGCTGGATCCTCTGGTAGTACTATGTCCAATTTTCTGAGGAACCGCCAGACTGATTTCCAGAGTGGTTGTACAAGCTTGCAATCCCACCAACAATGGAGGAGTGTTCCTCTTTCTCCACATCCTCGCCAGAATGGGAATGGGTGGGTAGGGAAGTGGGGGGCGCTATGGGGGACTTTTGGGATAGCATTGGAAATGTAATTGAGGAAAATATGTAATAAAAATATTAAAAATCAAAAAAAAAAGAAAAGAAAATATACAAAAAGAGTGGAGGATTTGCCAAAGATCCCACAGCAGATGAATAAAAAGCCCAGGACTTGAATCTGAATACTCAAAATTTATTAGACATCCATATACCCTGCCTTGTTTCCCACTAGCATCTCACAAAATTTAAATAAATTAAAGAAATTAATTGGTATACTAATACTTTCTGATTTGATACTGACAATATATTTTCTTGAAATCCCAAAATGACCTTAATTTCCAAGTGATATATGGTTCACTGAAATCTGAAAGACTAAGCTAGGATTAGGAATCAGCCAGTCATTTGACCTACATAGAAGTGTATATCAAAAATAGAAGCCAAAAATTCCTTCCAATCTTCAGTTTAACACAATGCATTACTCACATGTGTAGCAATGCTACTGTAAACAACCCTCTGTCTACCAGTCTAAAAGTATAGTGTATACATCTATGTACAATATCATACTTTGCTACATCACCTTGCTTCATATAAGGTAGCTAATGTTTACAAAAATGACTAAAGTCACCTAATAACATATTTCTCGGAAATTACTTCATAAATCAACAAATATATGGGTGTATATCATCTTGAAGCAGCAGCAGCCCCTTTCAGGTAAAAAGGCTTATGGGAAGCAGAGTCAAAAACTCAAACACAGAACCTCCACCAATTCTGAACATTTCTTATCCTGGACAACTCTTGCCCAGTCTCAAATAAAATACTGAAATGCTTAACAGCCAGGTGTTGTACTATGTGTTCCAGAAACTGAGACAGAAGGATCTCCAGTTTGAGCCCAGCCAGAACTGCACAGCAAGATCCCATCTCAAGACAGAAAGTAATAATAATTGCTCCTCAACAATGAAGTGGTTCAAATTTAAGTGATCTGAAGGGCATATGCTTGGCTTTGCACGCATGCAAATCATGCACATTGCCTATTAGTGGTACTTATTCTCAGGAGCAAATTCAGATCCCAAAAGGGAGGGTTTGTAATGACAGTCATGCCTCATTTTACTACTAAGGAGAATAAATGCATGTGATAAGAAATCTATCAGCTGGCAAGTGCCTTCATTACCAGCTTCTACCTATAAAGGCTTTCTAGACAAATTAAAACTGGGAAACTGAAAATCATGTAAAGAAAATATTTTGAAGAGAAGCATACCGTCTAATTCATCCTATTTTCCTCCTTTAGAAATACTGTAATGAGTCAGCAGGTGCTTAACTACCAAAATTACATTTTATCACGAAGCTAGAAACTGTTTAATATTTAAACAGAAGAGTCAGGGACAGATAAGAACATGCAAATTGCATATATTAGGAAACTGCATATCCCATCTGACAGTTATGCAGAAAAATCCTATGAGGTTGATATGAAACTACAGAAACACTCAAAGACACAAATACCAGGAAAAAAAAAAAACTTTCTGAGGCTACCAGATAATTCTACTTCCTTCCTTCCTGGGCATATGGGAATTCCAGGCTCACACTGTTGTCTGCCAAGAAAAGGAAAGATTTGCAGTAAATCTTCCCTTTTGCCTAGAATGAATGAGGCTTTATGATACACAAGGGCTAAGGTGAGGTACTAGGGAGACAGTTTGCAAAATACTGCTTTGCAAGCATGGGGACATGCATTTAATCCCTAGAAGCCTGTCTTTTTTAAAGGTGTGATAGTATGTGGAAATGGACAGATCCCTGGGGTTCACTGGCTGACCAACTTAGAAAATTCTAGGCCAGTAAGAGACCCTGTCTTCCACAGTTAAACACTGGGTGGAACCATGGGAACCCTGCAGAAGAGAAGGAAGAAGGATTGTAGGAGACAGAGGGGATGAAGACACCACGAGAACACAGTCGACAGAATCATCTAATAGGGCTCAGAGACTGAGGCAGCAAATACACTGTCTATATGGGACTGAACTAGGTCCTCGGCATGTACCTTACAGCTGTGTAGCTTGGTGTTCTTGTGAGAGTAGGAAGTATCTTTGACTCTTTTGTCTGTGCCAGGGACCCTTTTTCTCTCACTTAGTTGCCTCATCCAACCTTAATATGAGGGTTTGTGCCTAGTCTTGTTGTATCTTGTTGGGCCATGTTTTGTGGATTAGCCTCCCTAGGAGGCGAAGAAAGAGTTGATCTAGGGAAGAGGAGAGGTGGGACAAGAGATTGGGAGAAGTGGAAGGAGGGAAAACTGCTAAAAAAAAAAGTCTGAGCTATTAGGCTAGAGATGTTACTATGAGTGTTTCCCCCCCCCCCCCAAGTCAATGATTAATTGAAAGAATCCAATAGTATGTGGGCAGGAGGCTACAAAAAGGTAGCAATGACTCTGCCACGGTGTATAAATGTCATCCAAAGTACAAAAGTGCAAGCCTCACTATATTCACCCAATAGAAGAAAAGGAGGACATTCTATAGGATGACATAATTTGAAACTAGTTTGGTTCCTTTAGGAACAATTGTTAGTGTTAGTGCATCAGAAATAAAATATAACTGATATTTATGATGCTGGCACTGGGATGTGAGACAAGGTTTTTTTTGTTTTTTTGTTTTTTGTTTTTTGTTTTTTTTCATGAGTCCTAGTAATCAACTCAGGTCCTTATGTCAGCACAGCAGTTTACCAACTGAGGTTATCATCGCTATAACCATGTTTGGAATCCCAGTAGTAGTTTTATACTGACATATTAAAAAATACAGCATTAAAACCAACATTTTTAGAAACAGGAGAGACTTTGGAGATCAGATTATAACCATGTGTGAGAAATGGTAATAGCGAAGTCCAGAGCAATAAATGTGATGCTCAGCAGACAAGCCAACTCAATAGCCACAGATACAGCCTCAGAACTAAACCTATTCCCAGAAAACCATCACATGGACAATTACACAGCACCAATGGAGGGGGTGAAACGTACTGCAAGTATTGTTAATCAGGAATAGGAGTTCCAAACATGCAAACCATCCTTAATATTATCTAATGTAGTGTTCAAATTATAGGACAGTTATTAGCATGTACTCCATCTTAAGTGTATATTTTTAAATCTCTATGTAAGAGCCAACAGTATGCTAATCTTCCTCAGTATTAACAAAGGTGCCTTCTGAATCTACTACCTTCATCTAGTAATCTCATTACTATTCTCTTATAGTTACCTTTAAGGAAGACTGTGGTAGATAAGAGACTATTAATGATAAAACTAAATTGCTAATCTCTGATAAAATTTAATCCTGATCCTCTATGAATGGACCAACAAATAGCACTCCATTTTCTCATAGCTATTTACTAGAATTTTGAGATACTGCTGTGGTATAGCTATCTTAGAGGTATAACATGATCACTGCCATCATGCAGGAAGAGACTGTTGTGGTGATCTACAAAATGCCCTGGCCTCTAACTCATGACAATGAAAAAGTAGAACACATCTATGGTTATGACAAATGAGTAACCTGACACTCCACTAAGAATCCATTCAACACTCCCTCCTGCCTACCCCAACTTGTGTCTGATCTTGGGGTATATAAGATTATATATATATGGTAGAAGGTTAACTGACTGTGGGAAAACACTAACAGATGTATGTGTGTGTGTGTGTGTGTGTGTGTGTGTGTTTGATTGGTTACCTATGAAGTAACTGTCCTTTTTATTTTTCAGATGCACAAAACGCATTCTATTGATGCCCTTTCTGTGGTGAAAAAACATTTCCTTACATACCCTCACCTCTAGGAAAAATAAGGCGCAATTACAAAAGAAATTGATATAAAGATGGAAACTATACAGACAATCATCTGTGCAGAATACATATTGCATATGTGTACCTACAGACCACACAAGTAAGTGTCAGTAGGTACATATACATCATATATGCATATCAATAAATATAACTTAAAAAGAGTTCTGATTATATAACATGTTAAAGTGCTCTTTCAGAAAAGTACAGCATAGAACCCACAAATACTATTTTGATTAATACCCTGTTTCCAGTCTATTAAACTACTTTGATTTCACTTGTTACACTTATCAACTAAAACACTGATCTTTCAACTGAATTATTGTGATCCTCTAAATGGACGTGTGGAGACTTATGATTCCATAAATTTTTGTTCTTTGGAAAAAAATGGAATTAAAAGCATAATACATGAAAAAATTATAAAGATTGGAGATGCAGTTCATTTAACATACTGCTTGCCTAATTGGCATGCACAAAGCCCTGGGTTAGATATCCAGAACATATAAACTAACCATAATGATGCCTGTCTATAGTACCAGTACTCAGGAGATTGACCCAGGAAAGATCAGTTCAAAGTCATCCAAAGCTTCATAGCAAAGTCTGAGGGCAGCTGAGAACAGAGATCCTATCTTGAAAGCAAACATTATTTTGTTAATGTAAGTTACAATTCTTTTGTTGGTATTTGTGACAAAGTCTCACTATAACTTAAATTAGACTTATGACTTTCCTGCCTCCACCTCCAGAGTTCCGGGATTACACCACCATACTCTCATGCCATGATTAAAATTCCACATGCATTCACAAGCAACACAGTGTGTGATTTGGGTAGAATTATAGGCTGTGGATTATTTTGGCTCCTGCTATGCCAGTGGTGAGTAGTGGAGTCACTACCTACAGCCGAAAAGCCTAGTAGCCCTCCCTCTATGTGCCTCTCATTCCTTTATGCCTTTTGATGGCATCCATTATCCATCTACATCTCTACAATTGGTAGAAATGGGTGTGGATGAGGTAAATGTTATATGTGGTTTTTGTTTTCATTTTTCTGAGACAGGATTTCTCTATGTAGCCTAGGCTGACCACAAAACCATGATCCTTCCATGTCTACCACCCTATTGTTTGGATTATTGTCTTGTACCACCATGCCCAGTCTTTTATCTGTAATACAGGCCGAATCAACAGCACTCTCAACATGCAAGGTAGTCCTGTACCATTGAGCTATATCCCAGTCCAGTATCTGATTTCTTTAACTACTTCCAATAATTCTACTAAAGTATACAGATAAGTACAGAAGCGAAGTCCTAGAAGAAACTATCCAGGGGTAGTTTACTCTCTGCAAAACTATTATGCACTTCATGTATACTTTAGCATATTATGCTGGTAGATCTATGCAGACTTCCTAGTCCTCAAAAGTATTCTTGAATGGGGATCAGACAAATCAGGAACATATAAACTCATGCTGTCAAGTTTCAGCAGTTTCTACAGACTAGAAAATACACAAAAGTTTAAGGTAAGTAAACTACTAACATCAGCAGATATTTTCATACCAGTAAACCTTTCCCTGACATTCTCCGAGGAGATAACTTTTAAATCAAATTCAAGAAAGCAAATCAATGGCCTATATTAGAGGGCACTCAACCACAGAAAAGTTCTCAGGACTGCCCACTAGCTTCCAGAATGTAGAGGCAAGAAGAGAGCTGGTGCAAAGTTATGCCATACTAAGGAACTCCTTCCCCATACCATGGCATTAATGGTATTCCACTTCATCCTGGGACATCAAGGCCAAAAAGGCACATTTTTGTATATGTTTCACATCAAAAGATGAGAATTTGAAAGTAGGGCCATCTTGAGCTGAATTTAAACCCACGGGTCAGGTCAAAATTGTTCATGATGCTAGTAAAATAGTGAAGTAAAACACCTGGCCCCAGCCTGGTCTAATCTCTTAGTCTTATACCTGATATTGATTGCAGGTTTCTTGCAACATGATTGCATTCCCCTTCATCAGGAGAGTCAATCTATTTTCTCACTTTTATCAGCACTATCTTTGCCTAACAGACTTCATTCAGACAGCAGTAATGTCTTTCAAGTCTAGATTTCATGCCCAAGGAAGTCTTTTATGCCTTGGTATGATCTTTAAACCTTGAGTATGGACAAGCATGGTTATAGACTAGAAAACATGTGGCTGGAACAAGTAGTTGAGGCAAAAAAAAAGAGCCATCTTCCAAATCACTCAAGTCACAGATGAACATCAAAAAATAGGCCCAGCTCCAAAACTCCCAGCCTCTGCAGCCTAATTAAATTGCCCACTCTTAAAATCAGGATCTAATTAAGTGATTCTAAAATTACTAACTAAACTCAGTAGTTTGATGATCTGCTTAAGCAGTAAAATCTAACTCAGATCATAAATTATGGATTCTTCATCAAAATATGAATTAGGCCTTCAATATTTCAAGGACTGACCAGATGGTTACTGGAGATGAAAAATTAACTTGGAATTCCAGTGATTTCTTCTAACCACACAAATAGGTAGCGCTAACAAGATCTATGTCCAAAAAGGCCATATTACAATGGTGTGGCATCACACATCTATAATCATATCACTTAAGAGAGGCAGGAAGATGATGAGTTCAAGGCCAGGATGAGCTACATTCCAGGTAAAACCTTGACTTCAAAAAAAGGTCCCACGTGAGGAGGTTTTCAAAAGCCAAACACAATTTTGACAAGGTACTTTCTAGCATACTTGCCAAACAGACATAATCTGGATTCCTTCTCCAGCAGAAGGAAAGGAAGACAAAGTAGAAGGGAGAGTGAGAACAAAAACAGAGATGCGAAGCAAAGATACAAGAAAGAACTCAAGGAGTGTTCTAGGAATGGCAAACAGATGAAGTGTAGAGAGCAAATGATGGAAGGCAAATTCTGAAGGGTCGTACATCTTGCTGTGGAATTTGAATCCGTCTTGTAGGACTTGAGTGCTACAAATTGTCCTAAGGGAAAAAATGGACTAATTAGATCTGTTTTAAGAAACCTGATAAGAAGTGGAAGATGGGTTAATGGACAGAGTCCAACTCAGGGGCAGGGGGGCAGCTGGAAAGCAGTTACTACACTCGAAAAGGGTCCATAAGCAAGGGCAAGAAGACATCTTTATAAGATGCTTCAGAGGAGTGAAGTTTGAGACTTGACAACCAACTAAGTATGGGCTGGGAGGGTGAGGAAAGTTGTATGGGAAGATAAGGAGCCATGACAAGTCTCTACTTTGGAACCATAGAAGCATGGTAAGTACATTAATTAAGGAAGAACAGAAGAGTAGACTAAAGGGAATCCCTAGGCACATCCCTAGGGACACAGATAAGAGGCCATTAATGAATGATCCACTTCCAGACCCAGAGTAGGGAAACTGATAGAAGGACATCTTTTTTTTTTATGTTGCATGGTCGAATTTTACTGTTTTGTTTTCTTTTAAAGATAGGGTCTCATCCAGGTAGTGGTGGCACATTGCCTTTAATCGCAACACACAGGAGGCAAAAAAGCAGGTGGATCTCTGAGTTCGAGGCCAGCTACAGAGTGAGTTCCAGGATAGCCAGGGCTACACAGAGAAACCATGATTCAAAACAAACAAACAAACAAAAAAACCACAAAATGATAGGGTCTCATTATACAGCTCAGGCTGGCCTCAAACTTCTGAATTGCATGCCTTGACCTCTTTAATGCTAGAATTTGGGGAATTATCTTAAGAACATTGGGGGGGGGCAGTTCAAAATATGAGAGTGAAGGTATGAATGCAGAATATTCAGAGAAAGATAAAGATGCAGAAAACAAAATGCTAAAAGATGACAAAATACTGGGGTGGGAGGGCCAACTAAAATCTCAGGGACTAAAGAAAAGTAACTCTAAACATCAGTGATGGTGATTAGGAACAGAGGGAAACCTTGAGGCATCTACTTTGCTCATTCTCTTCTGTAGCTGTCAGTCTTCCCCTTGGGTTCCTCCCACTTAACCAGGTCCTAAATATATCAATGACATTAATGCAGACTACATGAGTAACAGTGTCTAGGTCCAGGCAAATATCGATCATTTTAAATAGTTTTATTTTGGTTTTGAGATATAGCCTCACACATTAGACCAGACTTGTCTCAAACTTGGGCTAATCCTCCTGTTTCTGCCTCAGAAACACTGGAATTATAAATACACTCAACAGACCAAGAAAGGTGGTGAGGTATATACAAGTTTTAAAAACACCTTTATTCCACCTACTACAAAAATGACTATCAGCTTTGATATTTGTGGCACATACTTGAAATGTGCTTATATAAGTTTAACATTCTAAATCCATAATCTGAATGCTACAAAATCTGAAGAACTTTATTCCTGATCTCACTTTGTGACACAATCAAAACAAAGACAAAGTAAAAACAATATTTAAAATTACAACCAAGCAGTATGGATAATTTATATAAATATAAATGAGACCCATGCTTAAACTTGGGTCCCATTAGATAGGGACAAATATTGTAAAATCTAAAAGATCCAACGTACTTCTGGACTCAAGCATCTCAGATAAAGGTCTACTTAACTCTATAGCTAGCGTAAGAAGACATCTACTGAATAAATTTTCTTCATGTGCCCTTTGCAATTAAAAAAGAACTTAAAAATAAAAAGTCCTGAGTTTTGGGGGTCTATAGCCAGATCCTGATGACACCAGTTAAAAAAAAAAACAACAGAAAACAAACAAGCAAACAAACAAAACCAGACTTAGGGGGTGTGGCCTCTGTGTAGCAGGGGGTAGTAATGGGAACACACTCTGCTGGAACAAGCTTGCCACTTCAAAAGATTGTCACCTGTTAATCCAAGAACTCCACTAGAGGAATCTCAACACTAAACAAAGAATTCCTCTTGATGACCTGCCAGCTGACATCCAGATCTTCCTATCACAGGTGGTCATATCTAATGAGATGCTTTAAAAGCAATACAAGGCCATCATGGTGATGCATGCTGGTAAACCTGGCATTAAGGAAACTAGGGCAGAAGAATTGGCTGAAGTTAGAAGCAAGCCCAGGACTATACTGCCAGTCTTTGTTTCAAGAAATAAAATTTAAAAATAAAAAGAACGCTGAAGTAGGCAAAGATTTTCTAGGTAGAACAAAAAGGCAATAACCATAAAAGAAAAAAAGTAAGTGGACTTTATTAAAAATATCAAAAGACATGTTAAGAATAAAAAGACAAACCACAGGTTGGAAGAAAAAGTTGGTTTTGGTTTTGGTTTTGGTTTTACGTCTAAAACAGGGTCTCACTAGTGGCTCAGGCTGTACTTGAACTAACAATATTCCAGTCAACATCTCCTGAGTGATAGGATTGCAGGTGACTACAACCAAACCCAGAAATGCTAATACATATACACTGACAATGGACTCACATGAAAAATAATATATTTCTAACAATAAAATAAGGGTTTTCAAAAGTGAGTAAATAGTTGGACATGGTGCTTCATGACTTTAATTTTAGCATTTGAGAGTCTAGGGCAAGAAAATTACCAGTTGGACAGTTGGAGGTCAACCTGAGCTATATACCAAGTGCAGGGCCAGCCTGTGCGACTGCCTTAAAAACAAAACAAAACAAAACAAAACAAAACAAAACAAAAAAGGAGCAGAAGATTTGAACAGCACTCAAAAAGGATATAAAAATGTCAATGGTATCTTTACCATTCAGCATGACCATTCAACAAGAATGGATTTTAAACTCACAAGGATCACCTCACAGTAATTAGAATGGGTACTACTCAGTAGAGGGGGGCGGGACAGAAATGAACAAGTTTTGGTCAGGCTGTAGAGAAATCAGAACCTTCATGCTACTGTCAGCAGTGTAAAAATGGGTCTAAAACACAGCACAAACCGTATAGCAGTTCCTTAAAACAATAAAAATAAATTCTTCCAGACACTCTACCTTGTCTCTCTGTCTCTCTGTGTGTGTATGCGTGCATGTATGTGTGTGTATTGAAAGTACTGAAAATAGAGTCTTAAGGAGAATATCTGTACCTTTATGTATACGGCAGCATTATTCACAACGGCCAAAAGATGGCACTAGTCAAGAGTCTGTGGACAAGTAAATGGATATTATTTTACATACACACACAGAATAGAAAAGTTCCAATGTGGGCAGACCTTGAAGCAGCATTCTAACTGAAATAAGATGACAATAACTGAGATCACTTTAGATTCTACTCACGAAGCACCTACAGTGGTAAATTCATAGAAACTAGCATGTTGGTTACTATATTAGCAAGGGGGTATAAGGCATTTTATTTTATCAGAGCTTTGGTTTTCTTGTGAATAGTAGAAATACATATGTAACAATGTGAACAAACCAAATGTTAGTAACTACATACTAGAAAATAGGTTAAATAATAATTTGCATGTATATATATTTTTTAACCACAATTTTAAAGTATGTATTTTTAAACCTACAAAAATATAACTGTGCTCTTATCAAACATAAGTAAAGATCAAATAAAAATTATGTGTGACTACAGCTTCCTGGTTAGAAATTTGAGGATCACTTTAGCTCAAGCATTATAGACCAGCCTTAGCAATAAAGAATACAGAGAGAGCATTTCTCAAAAAAATAAAAAAGTATCACTTAAAATGTAGAGAGGAACTAGAATTTTTTACATGGCACTAGTAGAATTTTAGTTGGTATTACCACTTTGGAAAACTTTTGGCAACATCTACTAAAGATCAATCTATGAGTATCACATTCTATCCTATGTTTATGTCAGGAGAACTGAGTAGAAATGTGCACCAAAGGAAATAAGCAAGAACGTTCAAAGATGCTTCATTCATTTTAGCCAAATCCTGGATACTACCCAAAGATGTAACAAAAAACAAGTAAATTATTACTCAATGTATTCAAGGGATCAACTAATTGCCTGTGAAACAAGACATACACCAGAGAGTTCCTATTGTGTGATATTATTGATATAGATCTTAAAACCAGATCAAAGCAGTAGATTGAGTTTTATTATTGTTTAATGGCAATTTAGTTTACCTTCATGATGGAATCAAGATGAATAGTGAATAGATTGGACATGAACTCTTCTTAAGTGCTGGAAAGGTACTAGGCTTGATCTGTCACAGGCTGAATAGAAACAGGAAACATTAAATGAGCAGTATACTTTAGATTAATTCACTTTGTCCTTTTACTACATGTTTGCTATTCCTCAAAGGTAAATTATTTGTAAAACATCTCAGGTCTTTCAATCAGGAGTCTCTGATCTAAAAGCCAACAAATTATAACCTTAATTTTTTTTAACCTTCTTTAGGTTTGGACCCTATTCTACTAGGACTTCCCAGTTTCCTAATACACCTGTTTCCTGTTCCCTTTCCTAAAAGCACTCTTTATCTATTGGGTCTTTTTAGAATTGCCTGGTTTTCTTTGATCTAGTCTATACTTGGAATGTATACTTCCTATTTGCTTTTCACTGGTGAAATGTCCAATTTAACAATGTTTCCTTTTTCCGGTTTTTTTTTTGGGGGGGGGGGTGGTTTTTTGAGACAGGGCTTCCCTGGTAGCCCTACCTGTCCCGGAACTTGCTCTATAGACCAAGCCTGCCTTTGACTCCCAAGTGCTGGAAGTAAAGGGTGTGCTACCACTCCCTGCCCTGGTGCTTTGTTTAGTTTTGTTTTGTTTTGAGACGGAGTTTCAGTACATAGCACAGATTTCACCTGCTACTGCTTCCTGAGAGTTAGGATTAAAATCATACACCACTATGACAGTCATGGCCTTTTTAATTTTCAAAAACATCACAGAATTTTATTTTAGATTCCCATTAGCTCATGGTCACCTTCCCCCAACTAGAAAAGCATAATGTCAAAAATCACAAGACTGGAGATGGTCAGGGTTAGAACATTTACCTGGTATGAATTCAAGGCCCTGAGTTCCATTCCTAGCAGCACCCCATGCCCAGAAAATATGTATATGTATGTGTGTGTGTACGTGTCTGTGTGTGTGAGAGAGAGACAGACAGAGACAGACAGAGACAGACAGAGACAAAAAGAGTCTATATATTATAAGGTGTTATCAAACTTTGGAGTGGTTCATACCTATGTCAAGTTAGGTCCTGCCACCTACCCTCAAAAAGCCAGTTAAAAGAGCCAAATTAAACGTGGGAAGCAAAAGGGGCAAATGTATCTAATGCAGCCACAATGGGAACAAGGACAAGGAGACTCACTATCCCCCAAGCCAGTCAAGGTCCTAATGCAAAATCAAAGTTTAAATATAGGCCCAAGGATTTACCTATCTAAGCAGTCTTGATCAAGGTATGGTCTCACCTACCAATGACCCATCATGATCTGGACTGAAAGGTGTTCTGAAAAATTGCTATAACTGTGTGAAATCTCTTTCGCAGAGATAATCTATCCCTCTAGCTGATGGCTTTTTCTTCTTCTTCTTCTTGGGGAAATTTCCATTTCTTCAGGGTCTATTCTTTCAATAGTCCCACAATCAGATTGAGACACACATTGTCTCTTTAGAATATCTTGAATTCTGCAGTCAGGTTACAGTGTTCTCACACTCCAGTATTTGATATGGCATCCTTCTCATACCTATACTTTCTACCCGCTATCTACCTATGTGAGAAGAGAAACGTTCATTCTATTTATAAAGGGATATTTTATTGCCTAACTGTAAACAGTCAGTTAGCACATGTAACAACAGCTTTTACTTCGGAAAAGAAAAGAATAATAATAATAAAGGTAATGTCTTCTCCATCTCCCTTGGCTCCTTCCATTAGTAATGATGTGGATATTAAAGAGCTTCATATGCAAAATCTTACACTGTAATAATAATCAGAGACAAATCCTTCTGCTCTTACAATTTTGCAAACTTGATTGCCTTTGCATTGCATATAACATGCCTGTATTTTAGTCAAAGGGATGAATTGCTGGGCTGAAAAAGCAGCCAGATAATAATTGCAAAGCAACGAGAAGGTTCTAAACACAGAGAAGCTAGTGTGAAAAAAACTTCCTGGGCCGAGCTAAGTGGTGGAGTGCTTGCCTAGCACGCACAAAGCCCCAGCATAAACCAGGAGAGGTACACACATATAATGTCAGTACTTGGGAGGCAGAGGTAGAGAATGTGAAGTACAAAGAAGCCTTGTGACGTAGCCATATTCTGATCAATGTGATATAGAATTAACAGCAGTAGTTCTAATATTGGCTCAACATGACAAGTCAGAAATGTAATTAAAAAAAAAAAGAAGTGTGGAGCAGCTGGCAGATAAACGTTTTAAAAAGAAATGATCAGATCACTCTTTAAAATATACCATTTGGATACAATGGAAAAATAACACCTCTTTTAGAATAGTAAACTGGAATAACCTGGCATGCTGCATATTTTTATTTAAATGCACTATCTGAGATAGATAATTAGTCTTACTTTTTCCTCTGAGAGCACCTTGAAATAGGTTTCACTTCAAAAAAGTCTATAGAAATGTCAAAATATTTAGCATAAAAACAAATGGGTTAGCACTATTGAAATGAAATAATTATAAAGCCAGATAGATGAATTGTCCTACATACCTGTGGTTTTTTGGATTCTTGTGTTTGCTTACTCATATACATTCAACTCTTAATTTCCCGAAACCACATCTTTAGAAGCTTTTGGCTTCAACACTGCCACCTGTAGACATAAACGAGAAATAAATCCTGTATTATTCATCAGCAATGCATCTTTCCTGGGCATCTAACAGAGAAAATGGAAGGGAAAGTGAAAAAATATTTGCTCCAAAAGAGCCAAGTGTTCTTTCTCTCCAAGTAACATACCTAAGTCATTTCCTCCCACAATGGTTTGATAAAGAAGTTGCTTAGAAACTGAAATGTTCCTAAGTCCCAGGTCATCAACTAAATGGCCTTCTCCCCAGTTCATTGAGAGAGAGAGAGAGAGAGAGAGAGAGAGAGAGAGAGAGAGAGAGAGCATTCAGGAAGGTTGAGAAGGAAAATGACCAAATATTTGAGACCATCCTGGGCTATCGGGTTCCAGACTAGCCTAGGAATAAAACAAACAAACAAACAAACAAACAAAAAACAAAAACAAAAAAAGAGGGAGAGTAGGGAGATGGGGTTGAAAGGGAGAGATCAAGGGAGGAGAAGAAGAATAAGGGGAGGGGGAGAGAGAGAAAACACATGCCAGCATAACTTAACAGCCATTTCAAGACCTACCTTTTTAAATTACAAAACAATTTGCCCTGTATGATAATCTGGGGATAAAGAATTCCATAAATTAACCAGATAAAAAGAGATAACGGACCCAAGCTAGGGTTATTTCATCAAAAGGTCATAAGATGACTATTTAAAAACTATAATTCCAGTCTGAACAGAGCTTAGTTCAATCTAAATAGATTTTTGGTGGGTTGTCTTCATCATAGTGCTCTGGCCCTTATTTGAATACAAATCCTAAAAGATCTTCTCTACACCCTATTGATTAAAATCCCCTTCTCATAAGCAATCACCAGAATCCAAGCAACCATAAGATAAAAGAAGGATTTGAGTCGGAGAGAAAGATAAAGACAAACCTTGGAATTCTGGAGTTAATTGAAAATAAGAGGAAGCACCTTCCCCAACAGCTGCGTTGCAGAGCTGGACTTCATCTGATCACCACAGTCTTCCCAAGACAAGTGGCCTTAAGCCAAAGACACTAGAAGCACTTCCCGCGCCCACCGCTTGTAGACAGCAGAAGACCCTGCAGAAGCCTGGCTTGCTACCTCGCCAAGCCCATGCTTTTTTACCTACACCAGAGATGCACCCCACTTACCCATAATTTACTTTAAAGCCTGAAAGCTTGTTTTGTTTATAGAAGCTACGCAAATCCTGGAAACTCAAGTCTCCTTGGGACACTCGCCTCCTCCTTTCTAGGACCTGTACGTGTACGTACACACACGCGCGCGCACACACACACACACACACACGCACACACACACGCACACACACACACACACGACCAAAACCTTCTCCCTTTACTTCCCAATCCCGGACGTGCGCTGAGCCATCTCAAAGACCTTTTTGAGTACCTGCCAAGGACCAATACTGTTCCCACATGCCTCCAAGAAGCCCTCGTGCAAAAGTGCACGAGCTCCCAAGGCTTGTGTGCACAGCCAGCCCTCGGAGGGAAGTTCTGCACACCCAAAATCCCAGCCCCCACCCTAGCTCGGACAGCAGGAGGGAGCCCCCGGGTGTGGCATGGCGCTGGCACACAATACTCTAGCAACTCTAGCTTTCCCCGCACTCCCTGGTCAACCATGCCACTAGTTTCTCCTCACCCAGTCCCTCTGGTTCCTGCCGGCCAGGAGCAGGAGCGTCCTCGTGGCTGTTGGATGGGAATCAGGAAGATTGGAAAGACAGGCAACTACCACCCAGATCGCTAGTGGGTCGCAGTCTCCAGAAGCTGCATGGGTGTTCAGTTCCTTACGAAGGAGACGAAGTGAGGACAACCCCAAGAGACCAGAAGGAGCGAATCCTACAGGAGGCAGTCCTCCCGCACCTCTCCTCCACCTAGCCTGAGCGACCGTCCAAGCCTGCACCCTACGGGGCCCAGAACACTCCTCTAGCAATGGGACCTGGCCAGCTCTCATCCCCGTTGGCCATAGCAGCCCTGCTTCCCAGGCCGCGGCAACCCCAGAAGCGGGTAGTGCGCCACTGTTGCTGGGGGAAGTGGGGGGCGGATGGTGGACCTACCTGAACGTGGAGTGCACCCTCCGCGCCCTGTCTCCAGAAGCTGGAGAAGGCAATGTTGAATTGGTTGCGGTACCCCACACGTGGCCTCACTTCCTTACAGAAGTGGACAGAGCTTCCCTAGAGCTAGAGGACTGACTGGTCCTTCACCTAGCTCTTGCTCACAGGTTCTGTTACTGGGTCCGCACTCGCCCAACCCGAGCCTTCATCCCCGCCCCTTTCCCGCCACCCGCGCAGCACTGTTCTGCGCTCCGCCCCCGCCCGCCCGCCCATCGCTGCGGGGACTGGCTCTGAGCTGCCTACCCTGAGCCTGGCGGTGCAGTTCCGGGGTTCCAGGTCCAGGAAGACTCCGGGGCGGCCCTGGGATAGCCCGGACTCCTGCCCTCCTAACCCTCCAGTACCCATCCGGCCTCCTAGGCCTTGGGCACTGCATGCTCTGCCCTGTTCTTCCGCAGTCTTTTCACTCCAAGCCAGGCACCTTCCACCACCAGTTGGGTTACTGCCTCATGCTTTTGTGGGAAGCTGGGCCTGAGTAGGTCGTGCAGCAGGAGTGAGGGGTGGGGATTAGGGGGTTGGGAATCAAGTAAAGAGGAGTAGAATGAGCCTGTGAGAAGAGGCAAAGAAATAAACCTGCCAACTGCCTAGGGAAGGATGCAAGTTGCAGCCTGCTTCATGTTTCTGTTACATTAACTACCTGGATATGCTGCCGTCCTCATAGCCCCATAGCCCCAGTAATGTTCAGAGAAAATCTAACGATTTCCATACTAATTGATTTGGGGCTCCTGCTCTCTCTCTCTCTCTCTCTCTCTCTCTCTCTCTCTCTCTCTCTCTCTCTCTCTGTGTGTGTGTGTGTGTGTCTGTCTGTCTGTCTGTCTGTGTACATGTGTGCGTGTGATGGCAGAAGACAACAGGCTCTCCCTTTGTATTTTAAAGTTGCATTTCTTATATGTATTACATATGCCACGTTTCTCAATTTAAAAAAACAAAATATAAATAACAGAACAACTATGTTTTACAGAAACAGAACCAATGTATATGTGTTATTTAAACCCACTGTAATTATATTAATTGGCTTGATTTAAAGTATATATTTGAAATATTTTCTTAAACAGGCTCAGAATTTTGAAATTACCAACCCCAGAGATTTCCTCTTTAGTTATAAAAAGTCTGTTTCATGGAGATTACTGAATGCCATTATATAGGAAAATTAATTCTTTTCTTCCAGGTTAATTGTATGTTTAGATCTGGCAAAGCATGAAATTGTTTTTAAAGCCAAGAAAAACTAAGATTCCCACTAAATTTCTAATGATGGGATAGCTGATCTGATAGCTTTTATTTTATTTTTTCCTCCTTCAGGCAAACATCCCTTCTTTTTTTCCTCTTTTTTTCCTCTTCCTTTTCTCCCCACCAAAATTTTCCCTCAAACATAACATGTTTTTAAGCATGTGTGTTCTTAAACAAGATAGGAAAATTCATGATCATTCACTATCAAAATCCATCTGAATTTCATGATGCTGAATTTTCAACCCAGACTATAGTCATTCACTTAGCCTAATTCTTGGGAACCCGAGGTTTTTTCTGTTCTAATTGTTTTGAAACTGGGTCTGACTGTTTACCCATCCTGGCTTTGAACTCTGGGTTCTCCTGCTCCTGAGAGAACCAATAATTGGTTTGTTTGTTTGTTTGTTGCTTGTTTGTTTTTGTTTTTGCTTTTTCAAGTTTCCTCCTACTGTGAATCCAAACTAAGTTAATTAAATTGATTAATGGAATATATTATTACTATACATGTTTCTGGGTAAATCAGGACCATGTGAATGATAAACTGTCCTAAAGAAGAGAAACTGAAGTGAAGAAAACTGTCTTTAGAAAAAACATGGATGCTCCCCTTTTTGTGGAAAGCATGACAAATGCCAGTGATTAAGCAAAGAGTGACTGCTGCCTCTTCCCTCTTCTTTCTTCCAGTTTGAGCTAGGCCTCCATTTATCTCTTTTGATCATCATAATAAAAATAAAATAATTCAACATTCTGGTGACATTGATTAGTAAATTAGAAATTTGAAAATGCTTTATTACCTAATTAATCCAAGTAAATGCCTCTGATAAATTCAATTTTATTCTAACATTTATTTATGCCTCCAAAGAAACACTTTTAAGAAATAAAATCATCTAAGATAAAACTAAGCAACTGCAAGTCAAACTCTTTAGTTTGTTGTGGGTTGCTGAAAGTTAATGTTAAGTGACTTTCGAATCTTAAGTTATATATCAGATACTGGTTCTCAATTACTCATTGGCTGCTTCTATCATAATTTCTAGTGCGACCCTGTCTATTCTCCAGAAATGCATTTCTTTTTTTAAATATATTTTTATTACGTATTTTCGTCATTTACATTTCCAATGTTATCCCAAAAGTCCGCCATACCCTCCCCCCCACTTCCCTACCCACCCATTCCCACTTTTTGGCCCTGGCGTTCCCCTGTACTGGGGCATATTAAGTTTGCGTGTCCAATGGGCCTCTCTTTCCTGTGATGGCCTACTAGGCCATCTTTTCATTTCTTTCTGTCTACCTTATTAAATATTTACCTACACTCTTTCCATTGAATCTTCAGGAATTAACCCCTGATCTGTATAACTCACTTGACAATTGTCTTTGTCCTTTAGGTTTTAGTTCTTTGATTAAAATAAAAAATCAGCAGGACATCAGCATGATTAAACATGTAAATCTGGAGAGAGTACTTCAGGCATAGTTCTAAGAGATAACAGATGAATTTCTCAAAATCAAGAGGGCATGACCATTTGAATAAAAGGAAACAAGGTAAAAATACACCAGCAAATCCCTTGTGTTCTGGCCAAAATTAAGCTAAGACCTCATGATATGTAAAGGGTACAATTCAAATAAATTTCCCTGTGTCTTCTTCCACTAGGAGAAAGCCTTTGCCCCACTAACTAAGCACCATTATATATCTCTTACATAATTCCTATGCAGTAGAATTTTTGTTGGGTTTTAAGTAAAAATGTGTATTAGGCACTCACCTCCACAGTCCTCAAGGAATCCTATGCTACCCCCCATTTGGTTTCAGAAGTTTTCTCAACATGCCTCCAACATAGGTGAGGACAGATGTGAACATCCCATATAGAACTCTGGAAAAAGAGCTCAACTTGCAGTCAAAACAATGGATTAAAACAAGACATCTCACTGATATCTTCTCGTTCTAGTTCTCAAACCAACAAAGTTTCCAAGAGTGTTAGGTTTCCCCACTTTAGAAGATGTCAGGTGATAATTATTTTAACAAATTTTGTCCATTTGCCTTTTAAGCTGTTAACCTGAACATAATAAAAAAAAAATCTACCCCCCACCTATCCCATGTAATTGAGAATTGATTTACAAGGCTGCAATGGGACAGATTTTTTTTTTTGTCATTTGCCACTCTGGCTCTGCGAAAAAGCACTAAATTTCTTTACTTTGGGTGATTAGGATTGGTGGGCAACATCACTGATTTAAATTTGCAGAATATCAATCACTTTAATTGGTCTCCTTTTCTTAGAAAAATAAGTCAACAGTTCTCACAAAAGACAATGAGGATAGAAACAATACCGTAACCCATCTAATTCTAAAACTGAAATATTACTGCTTTTAAGTAACTTAAAAACAGCCAACAGGGCCGGGCAGTGGTAGTGCACACCTTTAATCCCAGCACTTGGGAGGCAGAGGCAGGCAGATTTCTGAGTTTGAGGCCAGCCTGGTCTACAGAGTGAGTTCCATGACAGGCAGAGCTACACAGAGAAACCCTGTTTCGAAAACAAAAACAAACAAACAAACAAACAGCCAACAGCCAACAATTCAATTTAAAGCTCACTCAACAGGAAGTAATTCATGTCTGTCACTGTAAACCTAGCCAATTACTAGTGGTTGCTGAGGTCATGTACCCTAGGGAAGAACCTACTACTGCCATTTCTTAAACTAGTATACTCCATAACTGGATTCTAAATACATATTCTTATACTCACAGGTAATTGTAGCCCTCAGTCCTCATCAAAGAAGCTTCTTTTAGCAACAGATGGAGACTACTACAGAGACTGACAACTGGTCAGAATGTGGACAACTGACCATGGAGGACCCTATCCCCAACTGATACATCTACCATACCATCCCTGTATTCAAGGCTCTTAGAAGGCAGGGGATGGGAAGAGGGGCAGAAAGATTGTTAAGAACTAAAGAGCAGGGGAGTCTGCTGACAGATAGTGTCTTATATATGTGACAGGGAAGTTGCACACATGAAATTTCTACAATATAGTCTCGTAAGCAAGCCCTGCACAATGACATTCAAACATGGATGGATGGAGGAAATCTCACAATAGCTACCCCTGAAGAGCTACAATCAATGTGTGTGTGTGTGTGTGTGTGTGTGTATGCGCGTGCGTGTGCGCGCGCATACACACACACACACACACACACACACACGCCCCCCCTTGCACGTGTATGTTTGTAATTTATAGAAGAGGGCAAGAATTTTGCTTTAATTTTGTAGTTTTTTGAAGACAGGGTTTCACTATGTGTAGCCTTAGCCCTCTTGGAACTCAACTTGTATACCAAGCTCCAAACTCGACTCGAACTCATAATGATCCTCCTGCCTCTGCTTCCCTACTGCTGGAATTAAAGGTATACAGTATGCTCTATCATGGCCAGCTTGAGGTAATGAATTTGAAAGGCAAGTGGGGGCATGAGAAGAATTATAGGCAGAGAGGATGGGCTGTTGAAAATAATGTAGTTACAGTACTTACATATAAAATTCTCAAAAACTAAATTCAAAACTTTAAAGTAAAAATATAAGTATGTGCGTGTGAGTGGGTGTATATATAAATAAATGTAAATTTAAATACTTTTGACAAATCCTTCACCTATAAAACCTTTGGTAAGCTATTTTTCCCTCCCTTCTTTCTTCCCTTCCTCTCCCTTCTCTTTGTTGATTGTTATTTCTGATGCACATGGCAAATTAAAGAATACAGCACTATCTTATTCACATGAAAACTTTTTTTTTAAATCTAGACCTCTTTATATTCACACCACCATTTAACTGTGTTATTCTTTGGCTTTGGAGAAAAAGGAAGGAAGGAAGGAAGGAAGGAAGGAAGGAAGGAAGGAAGGAAGGAAGGAAGGAAGGAAGGAAGGAAGGAAGGAAGGGAGGAAGGGAAGAAAATGAAAGAGACCAATGAGAACTACTATTCATTGTACAGTGGTTTCCTACAAATTAAAACATTATCTCCTGACAGGAGACAGGAAGGCCAAAAGTCTCAGGGTGTTAAGGAAACTTACAAGATTTAGAAGCTCCAAAAGTAACAAGAATAAGATGCACCTCCCTGAAGTTATACTAGTGGTAAACAACTCAGGGTGGGGAACACCTGCCCCACCCTGTTATCCAAGGATAGATATCTTGGGGTTACTTAAAATGCTGGGAGGGGGGAGCTTTTTGGTGATAAAGCTACCTTTTGAGTCTCCTGTAATTAAGCCCTCTTGAATGCTACCATAAGTAAAATCAACCAATTCATTGCTTCAGCAACCTGGACTTAGGTGTAACTGTAACTTTGGTCTATTGTGAAAGACAAGAGGATGTCTTCTCTGAAGTGAATAGACCTTTATTCATGTTTATTCATCTGTCATAGGAAAAGTTATGTGACACTGTGGTTCCATGTATGTTTCCTTAGGACAACTGCAAAGACTATCAGTTTAATGAACTTATGATTTTTTCCTTTGTAGATAGTTCTGCTTTATTCTTTTTCATGGTTGACAAAAGTGTTGTTGGTCTATAAATGTAGCATTTCGAATTTTGTCTCTTACAAAGATAAACTGAAATTATAATTTATGGTACATCAGAATGTGATGTTATTTAGAAAGTGGGTCATATAAGATGTGATTATGGCATAAGTTAAAATGAAGTCACAATGATATAAAATGGTCCTTTAACTCAATTTTACAGGTGGCTCTTACAAAAAGAGGCAGCAGAATGAAGTTTCCCATGTCTAGTCAAAGGAACACTAGAGACTGCAATTAAATTGCCACAAGTCAAGAAACATCCCAGATAACCAGAAATCAGGCAAACAAGAAGTGATACTCCTCTTAAAGAGCCTTTAGGGGTACACAACTGTAATAGCACCTTGATTTAAGACTTCTACTCACCAGAACTGTCAAGCAATAAATACATTTCCTAGGTTTAGCCACCCAGTTTGTAGCCCTCAGGAACCAGTACACCAGGGAATCATCATCAACTAACTCTTGGTGTTACCTGTCCATCATCTATATGCAGTTTGCAGTACAAGTTTAAGGGAAGCACATTTAAGAGTGAGCTAGGTAAACTACTAAGAAGATGGCTCAGTTAATGAAGTAGATGGACTTTTTATGAGCATATGTGAATCCACAGCATCAACAAAAATTTCTGTGACATGCATGCACCTATAATTCTGGGGCTGGGGATGCAGAGACAAAAATTCTTGGGACTCACTGGCTAGATAATCTTGTTGAGTTGGTGAAAACTAGGTTAAAAGAAAAGACTGGTTCTCAAAACTAAAGGTGTTGTAGAGATGGTTCAGTGGTTATGAATATCCCAATACTCATGAAATAAGCATGGGATCTCTGAAAATCCTGTAACTCTAAGTCTAAGGGATGATTGCTGTCTTTTAGCCTACTCAAAATGAGAACCCAGGTTCAGGAAGAGACCCTGCCTAAATATAAGTAAGGAAAAAGTAACAGAGGAGGACACCCAATCATGAGCATATTGTGTACATATACTTGCACAGACTCATAAACACATGTATGATTGAAAAAATTAATGACTAAAGGGATAGATATTTAAAAACAAAGGTAGAGAGCAATAGAGGAAGGCAGCTGGTTGTGACTCTGGCATTCATATGCACACATACATGTATATACACTGGGCATATGTATACACCACACACATACAAAAGGATGAGTCACAGAGACAATTTTGCTCACAAAGAACAGCAACAGTATTAAGTCATCCAGAACTTTAATCTTGAGAGTTTATATCTAATGACTCTTCCAAACTGAGATTCCATTAGAGTCTTAAAATCACAGAATCTTATCATGTTTAAAGGATTTGGGAGATTTTTCTCTTCTCTTGAGACACATAGCAGAGCTTATGACTTTAAAGATATAGAATGAGGTTCTCTTCCCAGAGTGTATAATACCAAAAGTATGTCCTACTGATTCAATTTCATCTCCAGTTACTGGATTGTGATAGCTTCTTTCCTAGGCAACAGGAGATATAACTATGAAATAAGGACTGTTCAATTTGCCAATTGATATTAGTTAGCCTGGGAAATCTTCCAGATTTATTGACATTTTACTGAAGACCAAAAACGTCTCAATACCTAAAGAAAGAGACTCAGCACATAGTGTCTCCTCCATAAATATCTGCCAGATTAGCTAAGGAGCTAAGACTAGCAAGAACTAGACAGAAG
Organism: Mus caroli; assembly: GCF_978045245.1. NCBI lineage: Eukaryota > Metazoa > Chordata > Mammalia > Rodentia > Muridae > Mus > Mus caroli. The sequence goes on along the minus strand of NW_028227260.1, from coordinate 139,877,946 downwards.
GATAGGGTAAGTATGCCTTAGTCTGTTCATGATGCAATAACAAAATACTTGACACTGAATCATTTATAAGAACCTGGCTTTTCCCCCACTTAGTTCTAGGAAGTAAGAAGCCCAAAATAAAAGTGCTGAGAAATTAGGTATCTAATGAGGGCCTAGCCCACATACGAAACCTTGTGTGTCTTTCCATGATAAAATGCAAACGGGAGGAAAAAAACCTAACTAGCTTTCTAGACTCCCTTTCCCTTTGAGACAGGGTCTGTAACTCAGGATGGCCTTCAACTTCCAGACAAGCCGAGGCTGACTTTGAATTTAAGGTCCCCATGCCTACACCTCCCAGATTTTGGGATTTCAGGTGTATACCATCATTTCTGGGGGTTTGTGTGTGTGTGTGGTGCTTGAGATCATGCATCATGTATGCTAAGTACTCTTTCAACTAAGTTACAACCCCAGGCCCCTTTTATAAGATACTACACCCATCCATGAGAGCATAGCTCTTCTGGTTTAACTACCTCCTGAAGCTCTTCTCTTGTAATACTATTGCTTGTTAGATTTGTATTAAATGGGGATTTTTGGAGGAGACTGCATCATTTTAACCACAGAGGATGCATGGGTGGAAGACAAAGAAATGGAAAAGAAAAAAGAAGAAAGAAAGGAAGGCAGGCAGGCAGACTTGGTCCTAGAGCTTTATATAAAAGAAGCTTTCAGAAAGACCAAGGTCTAGCTGATTTTGATAGAAACATGGGACTGTAATAAGGGAGCAGGAGGTCTCTTAGGAGCCTCATTCTTTTCACTCCTTCCAATCCACTTAGCACTTGTGAACATGATAGTGTATGCATTAGGGAGAGGTTTCACCTTCTCTTAGAACCATCACCAACTCTTGCCCACTTTCCAGCCATCCTCCGAAAATATCTAAGTTGGATAATGGTATGTGATATACAAATGCAGCATACTTTCAATTGCTGGCCTCACATCTTAGCTTCAACCACATGCAGCTCCTATGTTATGTCCTTTGCTCTTCTTTAATAGAAAATGCTAGAGCTGCTATTGTTAGTGAGAATTCATTTTGAAATATATGACTGGTGTAGACCCCAATATAAACCAAAAAGCAATGAGTAAAACCCACCTCCTTGGTATATTCCCCATAAAAGAGAACCAAGTGTTTTTGCAAGGAGTCTGTACCATTGGAAGATGACTAATGTGACTTTTCAGACAGATGTGCTAGGAGAATTAGAAAGAATCACATCTCTGAAGAAAGAAGCTGGAAATAATTCTCTGTATGCCCATTGTTACCGCTTAGTACCTAAACTCTTAAAAAGCTTGTGAAAATCTTTGCAACAGTCAGGAGCCATTTGGAACTTAACTGGATTTACTCTTACAAAAATGTACAAAGGTATTCCAACTATTGCCGTAAGTCAATCCAAAGCAGTACAATGAAAATACATTTGATATTAGTTTGTTTGTTTTCAAAATAGTTCCTGTGGAAAAATATCAAAAATTCAAAACTTAGTGGTCGGCCCTCATAGGTTATGCTGTTTAGGGTTGTTCATTTATTGGTTTATTTGCTTGTTTTTCAGGCACTGTTTTTCTATAGTCAAGGATGGCTTCAAACTTGATATTTAACTAAGGATGACTTTAAACTCTTGATCTTACTACATCCATCTCCTAAGGGCTACATCCAGGGTGTGTGGATGTGCTCAGGACTTTTGATATGGTATCTTTAGTAAAGAATCCTTCTTTATCATGCATATAAATCCTACCAACCATTAAACCAATCGACCAGAAAACCAGTAAGAAAGCTGACTCCATCTGTGAAGATGTTTCCCAGAAATTGGGCCCCAGTTCATAAAACCTTCCCTAGTCTTAGCGTAGTGATACCAAATATCAGACAAGAGACACAACAAAATTTCTCCATCACCCAAGAGCACAGCAATTATTAGATATTGCTTAACTGCAACCCCAAACCTATCCTATCAGTTATTTTTCTGTTGCTATGATAAAACATTATGATACGAGCAATTTATAGAAGAAATGGTTTTAGGCTTATTATTTCAGAAGAATAAGATTCCATCATAACAGGGAAGCCTGGCAGCAAGCAGAAGACATGGCAGGAGGAAGCTGAGAGCTCATATCTTCAAATGCAAGTAGTAAGCAAAGAAACAGAATAGGAATTGATGTGAAACTACCAGTACTTCTCCCCAGTATATATTTCCTCCAACAAGGTTTCACCTCCCAAAGGTTCCAGAATATTCCCCAAACAGTACCACCAACTGAGGAACAAGAACTCAAATATCTGAGCCTCTCAGGGACATTTCTTATTCAAACCACCCCACCCACTGTACTGGCTAGTTTTGTGTCAACTTGACAGAGGCTGGAGTTATCACAGAGAAAAGAGCTCCAGTTGGGGAAATGCCTCCATGAGATACAGCTGTAAGGCATTTTCTCAATTAGTGATCAAGGGGGAGTTCCCCTTGTGGGTGGGACAATCTCTGTCTGGCAGTCTTGGTTCTATAAGAGAGCAGGCTGAGCAAGCCAGGAGAAGCAAGCCAATAAAGAACATCCCTCCATGGCCTCTGCATCAGCTCCTGCTTTCTGACCTGCTTGAGTTCCAGTCCTGACTTCCTTTGGTGATGAACAGCAGTATGGACATGTAAGCTGATTAAACCCTTTCCTCCCCAACTGCTTCTTGGTCATGATGTTTGTGCAGGAATAGAAACCCTGACTAAGACACCCACCATCCTCAATATCCAAAAAATACATTCACTGCTTTATATTTCTTGATAGCATTGATCTTCATCAAATACCCTTTATAGTATTCCTATTTATCATCCATCCTTTCCCAGTAGAATAACCATTTGCTGAGAAAAGGGCTTTTGATTATTTTGTTTATAACTGTGACCTGGCACCTAGAGTTGTATCTGATACATTCTAGATGATTTGTAAGTGTTTGTTGAAATTTTGACTGGTATGAAAGTTAGTTTTTAATAAATTTGTTTATTTTGTGTACATATGTGGATGTCCACATGTGCAAGTCAATGGGAACTTCCAAGAGTCAGTTCTCTCCCTCCACCACATGGGTTTCAGCAGTCAAACTGAGATTGTCAGTGTTGGTGGCAACAACTTTTACCCACTGAACTAGCTCACCAGTCCTGATACAAATGCAGTATGTTCATAAGTTACACTGAGTCAGACCAAGGAATGTTCAGACTTCCTCCACTTATTGATAAAAAAGTTAATTTACTTTTGACCAATTTTATCTTACTGAAGCAAAGACTTGATAATGATGACGAATAAACATTCATGATGAATACGTTGTACTCTTTTCACATGTATATTTCTTCATATTTATGCATGCATATAGATAGAGAGGGAGAAGAGGAGGAGGAAGAAGAGGAGGAGGAGAGAGAGAGGGAAAGAGAGAGAGGGGGAGGGAAGAGGAGAGGAGAGGAGAGAGGAGGGGAGGGGAGGGGAGAGGAGAGGAGAGGAAAGGGGAGAGGAGAGGGGAGGAGAGGGAAGAGGAGGGGGAGGGGAGGGGAAGGGAGAGGAGGAGAGGAGAGGAGAGGAGAGGAGAGGAGAGGAGAGGAGAGGAGAGGAGAGGAGAGGAGAGGAGAGGAGAGGAGAGGAGAGGAGAGGAGAGGAGAGGAGAGGAGAGGAGAGGAGAGGAGAGGAGAGGAGAGGAGAGGAGAGGAGAGGAGAGGAGAGGAGAGGAGAGGAGAGGAGAGGAGAGGAGAGGAGAGGAGAGAGCCAGATTGGCTTCAAACTCATTATATTGCTGATAACCTTGAAATTCTGATCCTCCTGTTTTCAATGCTGGGGTTACAGGTAATTTGGCAAGCACACATGGCTCTTACTTAGGAATATATTATGTAGATCTATCTGATAATATCTGAATGATAAGCAGTATCTACCTTCTCTTTGCACAATCTGGCTTCTTCTACCAGTTTTGTGCAGTAACCCAGGTGTCTTAGTTAGGGTTTCTACTCCTGCACAAATATCATGACCAAGAAGCAAGTTGGGGAGGAAAGGGTTTATTCGGCTTACACTTCCATAGTGCTGTTCATCACCAAGGAAGTCAGGACTGGAACTCAAGCAGGTAAGAAAGCAGGAGCTGATGCAGAGGCCATGGAGGGATGTTCATTACTGGCTTGCTTCTCCTGGCTTGCTCAGCCTGCTCTCTTATAGAACCCAAGACTGCCAGCCCAGAGTTGGTCCCACCCACAAGGGGCCTTTCCCCCTTGATCACTAATTGAGAAAATACCCCAGAGCTGGATCTCATGGAGGCACTTCCTCAACTGAAGCTCCTTTCTCTGTGATAACCCCAGCCTGTGTCAAGTTGACACATAAAACCAGCCAGAACACCAGGTGATTCAGTGACAGAGATGGGGAAGGGAGTCTTTGACTCAAAGAACACAGAAGCAGCTGACATTCTGCTAGACAACAGGACAAATAACTAAACTCTAGCTGTAGACACTCAACTAGGAGATCTCTCACACCTATGCAGAGACCAGAGTCACTTGCTCACTTGGCCTATTTTACTGCAGAAGATGAAGCAGGAAAAGGCAGTGCATACCTACTTCTCTAACCTTGGGTCTATGCTGCAGGTGTGCTAGGCACCTCCTCCATTAAGGCTCCCACTACATGGGCCCTTGGCAAGTCTTTATTGAGATGGCAGGTTTACAGAGCAAAAGGACCCTCTTAGAAAGTGGAGCCCACAATCACTGAAGTTGGGAATCTTTCGCCTTCAGGAACTTCAGATCCTTTTATCCATACATATCCTCTGTTATCCACTAGTAGTGTCATCCACGGCTCCAACATTAGCTCTTTTCTTCTTCCTCTTCCTCTTCCTCTTCCTCTTCCTCTTCCTCTTCCTCTTCCTCTTCCTCTTCCTCTTCCTCTTCCTCTTCCTCTTCCTCTTCCTCTTCCTCTTCCTCTTCCTCTTCCTCTTCTTCTTCTTCTTCTTCTTCTTCTTCTTCTTCTTCTTCTTCTTCTTCTTCTTCTTCTTCTCCTTCTCCTTCTCCTTCCATAAAAAGTACCTGAGATACAAACACATTTGTGAGACCAAAGCAAGTTTGGGGCCAACCTGGGCTACATAGTGAGTTTAGGCCAGCCCTGAATGAAGAATCATATTACAAAAAAAAATGGTGGTTTATATTTGCAATCCCAGCACTTGGGAGATAGAGGTAGGAAGCTCTGGGATTCAAGGTTTTATGTCTGATCTACAACATAGGTTAATGGCCACCTTATCTCTGAAGAAAGAAAGATGGAGGGAAGGAAGGAAGGAAAGAAAGAAAGAGGAGGGAGGGAGGCAGGGAGGGAAGGAGGAAGGAATAAAACAACACATATACAAACAAAGCAAAACAACCTAATAAACAGACCCAAGGGGTTTTGGTTTTGGTTTGTTTTGTTGGTTTTTTTATTTTGTTTTTTGAAATTGGATATTTTCTTTATTTACATTTCAAATGTTTTCCCCTTTCCAGGTCTCCAGTTCGAAACCCCCCTATCACATCCCCCTCCCCCTGCCTCTATGAGGGTGTTCCCCCACCCACCCAACCACTCCTGTCTTACCGCCCTGGCATTCCCTGACACTGGGGTATCAAGCACCCTCAGGCCCAAGGGTCTCTCCTCACACTGATGCCAGAGTCCTCTGCCACATATGTGGCCAGAGCCGTGGGTTCCTCCCTGTGTACTCTTTGGTTGGTGGTACAGTCTCTGGGAGATCGGGGGGGGGGGGCAGCCCAAGGTTTTTTTAAGTGCAAAATGGAAAAGCAGAGTTGTTTGCTGAAAAATTCACTAAGAATTTCAAAATATCAGAGTATTAAATCAAGTGCAGAGCCCCTTCTAATTGGACCCTTGTGTAACTGCACAGGACTCTGGTCCATGACAACAGCCCTGCATGCCCCCTAAATTCAGTATTTATTTGGTTTGATTATGGTTTAAAATTCACTAATACTTTCTGTATTCAGTTAGGTTTAAAAACCTTGATTTTAGCACAGGAAAAAAGAAAATACAAAAGATATGTTACAATTGCAATTGACACCTGCATCCCAATTTGTTCTAGTGCAATAGCTCAAAACCCTCTGAAACATTTCTAGCCTCCCCAGGGTGAAATCATTATGACAACATTCATAAGAAAGTCTTTCAACCCATACATACATTATAAAATGTAGTCAAGGATCACCTTTTGATTCCATTTAAAAAAACCAAAAATGTCATGAAAATGTCATGTTTTCTCATAGAGAGAATTGATATAATTTGAAGTTTTATTGCTCTTCACTCATATGAAACTTGAAAAAAAGGCTAAATAGAATTATTGCTAAATGGAAATTTTTTATCACAGCAATAGAATTCATGATGATACCTAAAAAATTAAACTACTGTCAACCAGCTTCGAAAGAGAAGCAAGTACACTGCTCTGGCAATTTCTTCTGGAAGAAAGGTTCAACCCCCAAACCAGCCTGAGCATCTTAAAGAATCTATGTGCCCTCTCATGTCCTGGTACCTAAGATCCTTTTCATCTTATATCTTGAACAGATATTCCCTACTGCCCTGAGTTAGGATGGTCATGGTTATACCTGGAAGATAACTGAAACCCCCTTCCCTTTTCTTCTTCTTTCTCTCCTATGGAAATCCAGTTTTTTCACAGATAATGATGCATGTTTCCAGTTTCAATTCTGGAAGCAAGTATGTGCTATACGAGAGAAGGCTTGACATGTTTCTATATTCACAACAGGTAGGTTCTGCTTGACCTAAATCTTCCATGAGTCTATCCAATTACTTCCTTATGGTGTGCCCATTCAGATACAAGAAGTAAAGTGACCAGGACCCTGTGAAAATTCAGCATCTTGGAATATTATCACTCATCTTTGACACAGAATGTCACTTGCAGCTACATCTTGGACCTGAAGACAGGTATTTGTAGAAAGCATTACTGATTTCTTCTTCCCTGGGATTTTAGTGTGCTTCCAGTAAGGGCTTTGTGGAGGCTGCTGCTGGTGCTCTGGCCAGATTCCCTAGCCCAGCGGTCCTCAACCTTCCTAATGCTACAGACCTCATGTTGTGGTGATGCACCCCCAACTGTAAAATAATTTTCATTGCAACTTCATAAGTGTATTTTTGCTACTGTTATCAATCATAATGTAAATATCTGATATGAGACCCCTGTGAAAGGGTCATTAGATCCCCACAGGCTGAGAACCACTGTCCTAGATGTTCCTACATGTGCTCTGTTCACCTTTGCTTTGCTCCAAATACCTCACACCTGTAGCTGTCTTTGAGGAACTTCCATTGGGCTACTGGACTATTTCATTTCACTGAACCTGTGAAAGGCTTGATGGGTGTATGTCCATATCTATATCCCCTCTAATCTTTAAAAAGCTTTAAAAAATAGCTGGCTGGTACAGAACTATGAAAACTGCAAACCCTTATTCCAAGAGAAACAAAACTCAGGTAAAGATTAATGTTTCTTATCTAACTATGCATAGTTTCACATTGAAATGTTCCCTATAGGTCTGTGTCTGAATGCTTCTTCCCTAGATGATGGTTCTATTGGGTGAGACTGAAACCTTTAGGACATGGGACCTAAAGTAAGCCTAGGAGCTGGCCAACCCTTGAAGCTTGTACCCAGGTCTTGTTCTAGTTTGAAGTGTCACCAATGTGAATAGCCACAGGTTCCTGCGGCCATGTCCCACTCCAAAAGGAACCACTTGCTCTGATAGACTTAAGTCTTTCTGAAAATACAATTCAAATAAGCCTTTCCTTCCTTTAATTACTCCTGTCAGGAATTTTGACTCTGGAACCAGGAAACTAATGCACCAGGGAATGGGATAGGGATTGGGACACCATCTAACTCACCACTGTTGGCTTCTCCAGACTACTTTACTGGTTTCCGTACACACTCCTTCATAATTAGCTGGTACCAAAATTCATTTTTATCCTTGCCCATGCTCTGAAGCATTTGACCTAACATGAGCTTGATTCAGGAAAGGCATATGTAATAACAGTAAAAACACAGGTAAGTAAGCTGATTCTTCCATAGCCTGTTGAGAAGGAAAAACATCACCCAACTTTCCAAAGTCATAGAATGATAATAGATCATCAGTCCAGCAGTGATTCCTTCCTCCTGTTGCTAGAACAGAATATTCCTTAAGCCCCAAGTGAACTAACACTAGGGCAATTCCTTTGGGGTTGTGGTGGTTTAAAAAAGAATGGTTCCTATTGGCTCATAGATCTGGATGTGTGTGGCTTTGTTAGAGGAAGTACATCACTGTGGGTGGACTTTGGGAGATCACAAATGCTCAAGCCAGGCCCATGTCTCTCTCTTCCTGCTGTCTGTCCATCCTAATGTAGAACTTTCAGCTACCTCTCCAGCCCATGTCTTCCTGTGTGAGCCCATGAGATGCCATGCTTTCCACTATATGATGATTATGGCTTAAACCTTTGAAATTGTAAGCCAGCCCCAATTTAATGCTTCCTTTTATAAGCACTGAAGTGGTCATGGTATCTCTTCACAGCAATAGAACTAAGACAGTGATGTTTTAAAATTTTTATGCTCAGTAGTTATTGTCATCTTGGCTGATTAAAAGGCACTAAAGGCAGGTACAAAGCATTTCTCCCTGAATCACAAGACCTTACACAACAGAACAAAACACAGTTTATATGCTGGGTCATAACAACATTGAGAAATATTTAGAACTTTCACCAACTCTAGAAAATATTCATCTCACTGACTATCATTTGGGGTTTTAGCAACAGAAAGTAGAAGACACAGACGGATGGAAATCTGCAGATAACTTAAGAAAGGAATATTTAAGCAGGTGGAGGTGGGGAAATGAGGACCAACAATGAAGGCGAGTACTTTGGAACTCTTAAGTGTGAGAGAAGCTGTTATTATTCTTAGGTCTAGAGCAGAGGAAGGGGGGGAAGAGAAATGATGGGAACCTATAATCTAAAAAGTGCTGCTAGACAGGAGCCAGGGACTCCAATAGAATATCATCACTGCCGACATAATGAAAGTACAACAAATAAGCACTATTTCGTCTTTCTGCTCTCAGATCTCTTTCTAGTGACTTGCTTTGGGCAAACACAACTAGGAGATACACAACAAGGAGACTTGAATGTGACAATTAAAAGTAGTCCAAATCAGATTGGGAAAGGCTACAGAATAATCTGGAAGGGCAAGTGGGAAATAACCTTAACACTGAACAATAACTCAAACCCTACACCATGCATGGCATTTGATCCCAATTATAAACAAGCCATAGATAATTGCTAGCTCTTGTTCTAGCAATTTGCCTCAGAATATTTCATATTTATTATTTAACATCAGTTTTCCTAGCTGTGTACCTCCTCTTGCTTCTAGATCTGACATTATTTCAGAATCCCTTTCCTATGTTTATCCCTTTTTTATAAGGTCCCTGTGACAAATTAAAGTACTATTCCACTGAAGTTCACTCTGGGAAACTTATGAATCTATTGGATTTATTTAAAGAGCAAAACTAAAGGTTTGCCTACGGCTGCAGCACAGGGAAGTTTCCATCTGTTGGTGATGGCTTCCTCATAGCCACAGAGATGAAGACCCTCCCCACCCTACCCCCAGATATCTTCCTATGGTCCATATTCTCCAGCATCTCTTCAGACCACTGCCTATGTACAATTAAGGCACACTTACACACAAATGACTAGGAGATGCAGAAGAGATGAACTTGAATCTGAGGTGAGAGTCTAAAGCCCATCGCCACCTTCTGTGGAAACATCAACAGTCAACATGTCCACACCTGATGGTCTCTTGCAAGTAGGCACAGCTAATCTGATGAAAATGAAAGCTGTTTCTCTCAGAGGCCCATGTTTTCATTTTCCCTAGATTATTACACTTCAGTTGTCATTGGGTTACTGGATATCTATGAGCAACTCTCATTTTGTGTTTCTGGAAGTTTCTAGGAGAAATTTTTTCACAGTTGATTCAGGTTTGTGGTGCCACACCCCACCACTCTGAAGTCAGTTGTTCCATTGCTAAAAATTCAGTACTCAAAATAATGGGGCACTTTTATAGACACAAGTAGACCAACTTAAGTATGGTACATGTGCCCAAACTTAGAGGATTCTTAGCTTTTAAGAGGGTCATTTATTAGAAAGGACTTAGGCTAAATTTTGTATGTTTTTAGTGAACGTAGACTCATCAATAAACTTCTTTTCTATGTAGGCAGGAAATGGGTCTGATTTTTCTAAAGGGCAAAATAATGAGAACAACACTTTTTTTTACATGTATCCCTCCATTAGGAAGTGGGAATAGATAGCTACAGAACCCTCCATCATGTTTCTGCTGAGACATGAATTATTAAATTTGTGTAATGGCAAAGAGAAAAGTATAATTCACTTATCAGCTATATGTAATACTGTATTTTACTTATCCCCTATCATGTGAAAAGGGGAATGGATTCATGCAACATGGCTCAACATAATGTGAGACAGGAACTATCTACTATGGTTAGTTGCTGGAAAGAAGGTTAAAGACAAACAAAAATAAGAAGAGAGGCAATGACTCTAGCCTGTCCTGCTCAAGGGTTTCAGTGAGGTTCTGCAAAATCACACCAGGACCATGTCATGAGATGTTTACAATCCTTAAAAAAAATAAACACACACCTTCCAGAAAAAACAGGAAGGCTTGTCCACAGACAACAGCATTCAACAATTTCACTAACCAAATGATTGTGCACAGAAAGCAAATACTTTCTCAAGAAACCATTGTTGATTGCTATTTGCAGCATGAAGGCATCATTTGATCAAAAGGGATTCATATTTAATGTTTTTGGAAGTCATACAGAGATTTAATTCATTTAACACACATTATTTGAAATTTTACTCTGTGACAGTCAATGACCTGTAAAATAAAATTGTCCTAGAATTGCTATGAAGAATTAAGAATTGGGATCTGAGATCTCTCACAAGTCTGACAATTTGAATTTGTACCAAGCTATACTAAAACCAAAATTAAACTGATAGTCATGGGATGGATAATAGGATGCAACTTTAATAAGAAACATGGAGTTGGAAACATGGTTCAGTAATTTAGAGTGCCTGCTGCTCTTGCAGAGAACCAGAATTTGGGTTCCATTATCTATGTCAGGTATCTTATAATCTTATAGCCACCAGTCCTGGGGATGTGACCTTCAAGGTGCTCATGGGTATGTGTGCATGCAGCATGTGCAGTGCACATGTGCATACACACACACACACACACACACGAAGGGGGCAGGAGAGAGAGAGAGAGAGAGAGAGATTAATTTCAAGGCTAGTGAGATGACTCAGTAGGTAAAGGAATTTGCCACCAACCCTGGAAAACTGAGCTCATTCAATTTGCTGCACCTTCCCTTTGACCTATGTATACATATATGTACACAAGTAAATACATATAAAACATAAAATAAAAGAATCTCAAAAGCTAGCTAAACATGGTGGCTTACATTCATTTTTTCTTTCATGATTTCTCCTCCATCTTTTTTTTATTAGATATTTTCTTTCTATACATTTCAAATTTCAAATGCTATCCCAAAAGTTCCCTATACCCTCCCTCTGCCCTGCTCCCCTACACACTCACTATCACTTCTTGGCTCTGGCATTCCCTTTACTGGGGCATATAAAGTTTGCAAACCAAGAGGCCTCTCCTCCCAGTGATGGCCGATTAGGCCATCTTCTGCTACATATGCAGCTAGAGATACGAGCTCTGGGGGTACTGGTTAGTTCATATTATTGTTCCACCTATAGGGTTGCAGGCCCCTTCAGCTCCTTGGGTGCTTTCTCTAGTTTCTCCATTGGGGGCCCTGTGTTCCATCCTATAGATGACTGTGAGCATCCACTTCTGTATTTGCCAGGCACTGGCATAGCCTCATACAAGACCTTAGAATAGGGAACAAAATACCCATAAAAGGGAGACAAAGTTTGGAGCTAAGATGAAAAGATGGACTATCCAGAGACTACGCCACCCAGGGATCCATCCCATAATCAGCCACCAAACCCAGATACTATTGCATATGCCAGCAAGATTTTGGCTTACATTCATAATCCTAGTATTCTGAAGATTGATATAGGAGAGAGAGAGAGAGAAAGTATTTTTTTTTTTTGACTTTTTTATTTTTTTTTTTTTATTTTTTTTTTAATATTTTTATTACATAATTTCCTCAATTACATTTCAAATACTATCCCAAAAGTCCCCCATAGCGCCCCCCACTTCCCTACCCACCCATTCCCATTCTTTTGGCCCTGGCATTCCCCTATATTGGGGCATATAAAGTTTGCAAGTCCAATGGGCCTCTCTTTCCATTGATGGCCGACTAGGCCATCTTTCGATACATATGCAGCTAGAGACAAGAGCTCCAGGGTTCCGGTTAGTACATCATGTTGTTCCAACAATAGGGTTGCAGATCCCTTTAGCTCCTTGGGTACTTGAGAGAAAGTATTTTATTTGGTTTAAGAGTTTATTCTCAGCCTACAATTCACAAGCCCCACCCCCCAATATTACAAAATGCAGTACAAAAATAACCTGAAAATTCTAAACTTCTAAAGCCAGACAATCCACTCTCCTCAAAACATTTCCCTGGAGATAGAATGGCAAACAGAAAGATGTCAACATCTCATGCCTCAACCTGGAAATGTATTACCCTTGAAATACTTTTAAGATAGTAAGTTTGATTTTTACTAGATCATCGAGGAGGGTTCAAAGTAATTACAAGGGTTCTTTTAAGAAAAAAGAGGAAGTCATTCCACATACAACTATCTTAGCCACTCCCATTCATCAGAGTGACTTATTAACCCATAGAATCATGAACATAATAAAATGTTTATTGTTTTTGTTAGGCATGACTAATACACTTCAGAGAAATAGATAATCAGAATATTAACCAACAAATGTGGCCTACTAATTATATCCATGTAAGACATTGTATATTTAAATTTTTAAGTCAAATCTTTGCTCTCAGAGTGTCCCTCAAACATATTTCAGAGGTAAGATTGCTGTTATCTGTCATGCACCTTATTTCCCCCAAATGAATCCAGATCAGAAGAGTCAATGACTTTGTCATCCAATTATTATCACAAGCAACAAAGTACAAGACAAAGACTAATTTCCTTTCAGAAGGCAACCAACCTAGCTTCATAGGTAGTAAGGCACTGTATTCATAAGCACAGTGCAGCTTAGAACCAACATTTAGACTCAGACCCCTTCCCTTTTGGTTGTATTCCTTTAAGCAAACTACTTAATGACTTTGTACCTATGTCTTCTCATCTGAAAAATGAGACTATTATTATTACCTTCTCAGAGGGAGTTTATGGGGTTACATGAGACACACATCAGATAAAGTACACATACTAAAGTCTTAATAAATGTCAGACTTTACCATTACAAAAATGGTTGAGAGGGTGATTATGAGGTTAGGCATAGGTTATTTAGGCAAATACTGACTAAAGCAGTTTCATTAGAAAGAAACAAAGGCTTGGCAAAAGGCTTCATGCTGACATCTAAACAAAATCCCAAGTCATTCATCTCTCCAGTCACCTAGCTATGAGCATGATAGAAGCACTCAGTTCTGGAATGAGAAAGATGAATGAGTCTTAATATTGTCACTTATGCCCATTAGTACTCCCAACTTAGCTAGGTTTCTAGTTTTCCTGCCAAGGAACAGCCTTAGCTTGAAGAGGGCTTCTGAGGAAGGGTTGTATGGGAGCGAGGAAAGAATGCCTCAAAGTTAAATGGCCCGTGTTCTGCTCAAAACAGCTTTGTCTAGAGATCTTCAGACAGCTTCTCCAGATAGCTCAGTTCTCACAAACCAAGGCCCAGTCTTTTATATACATGTCAATTCTGTCATTTACTTCAGGTTTCCTTTTGATTATCCCATGAATCAGCATCTCCTGACCCCAGCCCCCCTGATTCTTAGAAGGAAAAAAAAAAAAACAGTGAGCACATTCTTGGTTTTTCTTTTTCCTTTCTTAACATTGCAAAAGAATTCAGAGATCTGCCTGCCTTTGTAAGTACAGACAATAAGCTAGCTGGGTGGTATCTTACTCTGAGATCACCATTCCTACCATGTCTGGGCCTAACCTCACTCTATCCCAGGCTGACCTTGAACTCAGGAATCTGCCTGCCTTTGTATCTGCCTGCCTTTGTATATTTCTCACATACTGACTCACCAGTGCAACTGCCTATGCTCTTTTGTCTGTGAAATTTCTTATTCAATTCATATTGCATCCTTATATTTTGCATAGTTGAGAAATTATATATATATTTTAACTAATATTTTCAGATTTCCTTCCCACCACTTTAAGGGCTGTCCTGAAGGTCTCAGCATTCACCATTTTGCTGTCTCTGATTATCATGGAGTCATTAACCTTTGCAGAGAGCACATTCCTTGATAACCTTGGTAAGGAGAATAGCTCTTGATAACCTTGGCAGGGAGAATATTTCCTAAAGGAATATATACATATATATATATACATATATATATATATAAACACAAGCCTCACACCCAGCAACCTTCAATAGTACTGGAGGCCCACGCCCTGCTGGCTCTATTCCAGGGGCAGAAAACCATGTCACACCATTCCTCCCACATGGCCAAGCAGGACTTGGCATTTCCCCATGGTCATACTGATATAACAATACCTATATTTATGGAGTATTGTGAGAATGAAAGAGATAACGAATCTACCATAATAACACTTGATAATAGTTCCTTTAGAGATGGCATGGGAGGGGGGATAAGGAAGATACTTAAACTGCATTTTTATAAATGCTTATTTATAGACAATTAAAATATTTTTGAGTTATTGAGGACCTTATGCATGATGGGCAAGTGCTCTACCAATAAGCTGCATTCCTAGCCCTACATGTTCAATTTACCACAGATAGAAGATTTTTGTTTGATTTTTGATGTTAGAGATGGACCTGGACAGTTTTTACATGGTAAACACATGCTCTACCACTGAGCTACAATCCCAGGTCCACTAGTGGAATTTTTAAGTTCCACACACATAGGGTTGTTGGCGTTTTCTGTGAACATGTATTTGCTTTCCCAGCAAGAACAGAACCTAGAAATTCAAGCATTCAGGCTTGACTTGACTTTTAAAAATCTTTAGTGAATTTCTTATGGACATAATGTTGAATGTGGAGAAAAAATAGCACAAAAGAATATGCACTGTGTTATTTCATTCATAGGACATTTGGAAAAAAAGGCAAACACTAAGGGAACTCAAGCAGAAATGTAATTTCCTTTGATGGGGTGCTGCCTGGGAAAGGACATGAGGAAGGCTTTGGGCATACTGGAAATACTCTAAACCTTGATTTGTGTGTACATGTATTTGAAAACTGAATCACACTATACTCATGCACTCTCCTGCATGTGCTGGATCTCATTAACAATGAATGTCCGAGGAAGGTATTTCCATTAGTCCCTTCCTTTAATTTGCTGGTGGTGTAGACAAGGAAGATGAGAGCAATATGGAGGCTTTTACATGAGTCTCCTCATGGGCCAAAGCCTTCATTTTGGTTATTACTTTTAATTTAGTAAAAAAGGCTTGATGTGGCAACAACAGTGTGATTCAACTCCCCACTTTCCCATAGCACTCTGTGAAATGAAGGCACAGCAGGGGGAATGTATGTAATTCTTTTTTCCATATACAAAGGCCTTATAAATCGCAATACCAAGCTCACTGCCAGCCACTTCCTAGGGAATTAATAGCCAGTTGGGGTTAACGGTCCTTGGTTCCACTTTAGACCATCAAACCTTCTTGCTGATCATTAATTCCCAGAAAATGTCCTGTGCCCTGATGGTTATTGCTTAAATACATTAAAATAAAGTTAAGGGACTGACTTAATGTTTAGATGTGGTAATGTAAAACACAAAGAAGCACTCCCAGCAGACACAGTCACTGCTGCATGTTTTTATTTAACTCATTTTCTTTGGTGTTTTTGTGTGGTGTGATGGGCTGGTGTACATGGGTGTTTTTGCTGCTGTTGGGCTGTGTGTGTTAGTTTGTGATTAATGCTTAAAACTCAGTCCAGGGAACTTATGCAGAAGCCTCACCAAAAATCTTTACAATGGGTTCATTCTATCAGTGAACATTTTGTATTTGAGTCCAAGAAAGATGACTTACACACAAGAGAAAAGTGTGTTTTGGAAAATATGGATTCAGTAAATTAGCTGCTCCTTATGAATGTGGCACAATGGCTTTTTTTTTACAAAAGCAAGAGTTAGTGATTAAAGTAGGCTCAAAAGAATTCTGTAAAATAGGAAGGAGTCTTCTAAAGCTGTCTTTTTTCCATATGCATCTTTGGACGGCAGAAAGAACCTTTTCTGGGGGCCCTCTGTTTATTACTCCCTAATGGAGGCAAATCATCTTCAGGCAGTTCCAAGCAATTCTTGAAATAGAAAAGCACATACACTTCTAATTTTTGAAGTTCCTTTTCACTTAATTCAATAAAACGAACATTTGCTACAAATACCTTATATGTAAGACTGAAAAGGGAAGAGATAGTAGACTATGAAGTCTTCATCATCTGAAGTTCATAAACAAGTGCAAGGAAAGAACAAATAAAACCTGGCTGCAGGGCAGACTGTTCATCTCTTCAAGGAAGGCAAATAGCACATCCATTCAGAAAACAGAACGTATGCTGAGGACTGAGGAATTCAGGGTTCAGGCCCTGGATTCCATCTCCAATAGCAGTAAAGCAAGAAAAGAGAAAAAAAAGATGGAAATTTTCATTGTATATAGAAAGGAGTTATTCATTGATCAACTAAATAATAATATTCAAAGCATTTGGACTAATTCTTTATTCCTTTTACAAATCAGGTCTCCCCATCCTCTAAAAGGGCATGACAAGACTGCAAGGCCCATAAGTAGAGAACACT
Organism: Mus caroli; assembly: GCF_978045245.1. Classification (NCBI taxonomy): domain Eukaryota; kingdom Metazoa; phylum Chordata; class Mammalia; order Rodentia; family Muridae; genus Mus; species Mus caroli. The sequence goes on along the minus strand of NW_028227260.1, from coordinate 139,861,054 downwards.
TCCTTGCAAACCATTCTGAGAATGATATGAACCTTACAAACCAATTCTCTGAATGTGTGCAATTACCGCAGTGGTTCTCAACTTTCCTAATGCTATGACCTTTAATACAGTTCCTCATGTGGTGACTCCCAACCTTAAAATTGTTGCTACCTCATAACTATAATTTGACAATTGTTATTAATATATGCATATTTAAATTGGAGATAGTGGTTTGCCAAAAGGTTTATGACCTACAACCACAGGTTGACCACCTGGTTAGGGGATAAGGAAGCTGTCAAAAAGTCAAATTCATCAGCCCAGATTTAAAATCAGAATATTTCAGGGCAGAGTTGGACATCTCATAAGAACATTTTCTTCTCTTTTCTTTTATTGGATATTTTCTTTATTTACATTTCAAATGTTATCTCCTTTCCTGGTTTCCCCTCTGTAACCCCTATCACATCCCCCTCCCCCTGCTTCAATGAGGGTGTTTCCTCCCCCACCCACTCCCTCCCACCTCCCCACCTTCAAATTCCCCTACACTGGGGCATCCAGCCTTTAGAGGACCAAGGGCCTCTCCTTCCATTGATGTCCAACAAGGCCATTCTCTGATACATATGCAGCTGGAGCCATTTGTTGCTCCATGTGTACTCTTTGGTTGGTGATTTAGTCTCTGGGAGCTCTGGGGATTCTCACTGATTGATATTGTTGTTGATATTGTTGTTTTTCCTATGGGGTTGGCTAAGCCATTAAAGGCTAGGTTCACAACCAAAAATAAGAACAGTTTTTTGTTTTTTGTTTTTTTTTTTTTTTTACTGTGCTGAAGTTTGAAGTCATTGGATGCAAGTCTTTCAAATTAAAAGATAACTTTTTTTGTCTCATGTAAATCGAAAAGACTTTAAACAATTGCTATTAACAACAAAACAGTTTGTCTTGAAAGAAACTAAATACTTAGTGTTGTCTAAATTTTTGCAGCCCAGATCCACTTTGAATCCACTCTACATTTCCTATGGCTCAGACAATTCTTGGAATAATAGTGAAGTACTTAATACATTAAAGAAAAAAAAACAAAAACAAACTTTGGACTCAATATGTTCCCCAGGCTGTCCTGGAACTCATTTTGTGGCTGAGACTGTACTTGAACTTGTCATTCTCTTGCCTCAGCCTCCCAAGTGCTAAAATTGCAGGTGTGTACTACTAAGCCATGGTGTTCAACACATTGGGTTAATGGAAAAAATGAAAATTAACACAGGTAAATTCACATTTCAGTGGTCAACATTTTTCTTTCAAAATATTATCTTGATCAAAATAGCACTTAAAGGAGACAATAAACTGGGAATAATCTGTTTTCTGTAAGGTTAGTTACCACTAGCGAATGTATGTATGCTCCAAATGCCTGGTTTAGATGACATTCTTTTTTTTATCAGATATTTTCTTTATTTGCATTTCAAATGATATCCCCTTTACCAGTTTCCCTTCCGAAAACCCATTCCCCCTCCCCCTGCTCACCAACCCACCCATTCCCTCTTCCCTGCCCTGGCATTCCCCTACATTGGGGCATTGGGCCTTCTCAGAACCAAGGGCCTCTCTTCCCATTGATATCCATCAAGGCCATCCTCTGCTACATATGCAACTGGAGCCATGGGTCCCTCCATGTGTACTCTTTGGTTGGTGCTTTAGTCCTTGGGGATACTTGGGGTACTGGTTGGCTCATATTGTTGTTCCTCCCATAGGGCTGCTAGATGACACTCTTGGTAGAGATTTTTTTTCATACAAAAAATGTGTGAAATTAACTTGCAACATCTGTGTCAGTAACATTCAAGGAAGTTATCTGTGGCAATGACAAAAGATGCAACTAGAGTTTGCATTAATGTGAAATTTAATTGTTTATATAACAACTGAAAAATAAAACAACATTACAACCTGAGTATCCCTTATCTGAGAAATTTGAGACAAGATATATTTTGGATATTATTATTTGGATATTATTATTTTGGATATTATAATATTAATGCTAATTTTTACTTTGGGTTTTTATTGGTAAATATTCTTGTAGCAACTATCGCATCCGTGGATCTTTCCTTCATAGCATATCCCAAGAAGCCTGTGACTATTTCTAGGATAAAATCAGACGATTTTTTTTAACACAGTCAAAAAATTGTCTTGACAAGACAATAATACTAAGTAAAAAAGACTTTTAGAAACATCTTTTTTAGATAATCCACACATTTCAATAGTTAATCACCAACACATTCCATATTAGTATCATAATCTTGCAGAGGTAGCACCAGAAAGAAAGGTGCTCTTTAGATGCTGTGGATTGCTTTGCTCTGTTTCCAGGTGAATCTTTTCAGGTAACCCAGTTATTTTCCTCATACTCCCTTTTATCTTAAGTTCACATAACTTCTACAACATGAATCTAGGGCAAAAGAAGAGAGATTAGATCTAACACTATTGATTCATTGATGTGGGCTCTGTTGGTTTTGATTTTAGAAGGTCAGTGACCTATGGTCCAAATTTGTTCAAAGGAAACACATGCAATAATGGTATAGAGCTTCCTGCCTTCAAAAATCCAACCACCACTGTACGAAAATGTAATGTGTGCTTTAAAAAGTAAGTCTCTATATGGGATAGTGTCATTCTATAATTATGTTTTAAATAAATGATGACCTTTTAAAACATATGATAATAATAATATTGTTGATACTTCAGATAAATGGTTCCTGTTTTATTTTTAATGTGCCATCAACTTACTATTACTGAAAATTTATCCATGTTTTTAAAAGAATTCACAGACAGAAATAAGATTATATTAATTATTTACTATAGAGCAATGCATTTCCATTATGCTTATTTTATAGTACATTAATATTGTGAAAATTTCTTTGAATGCAAAATTATTACTTAGTTGTGCTGAGTGGTAGTAGACAATGAGAAAAAAAATTCCAAGTAGAGTAGTTGAGGAATTGTGACAATGCCTTAAGGAAGAGACTTTCAAATATATTTCAGTGCCAGAGACATAGCTCAGTAATAGAATGCTGTGCCAGCATGCAAAAAGTCATGGTTTCCATCCTCAGCACTACAAAAGCACAAAATTATAGAACATGAATAAATAAACACAATAAACTCTATCTTGGAATCTAGGTATAGTGATAGAGCTAGTGGTTCCAATACTTAGGAGACAGAGGCAGAACAACAGCTCACAAATCAAAGAGGAACATTTGAGAGCTAATCTAGGCTTGTATGAGTTTTCCTGGGAAGTGTATTTCTATTTAGTCCAGATATAGAAGGCAACAACACATATTCATTCTAACTTGGGAACTATTTCATCCATGACCAGTGTGGTGAATTGATGGGTTTGTTGAGATTACTTACAGGAAAATAAGTTTGTCCCATGAAGCAGCATCACTGAAAAGTCCACTGTGGTATTGCTGATGGTTCATAAAAACTGTAGCATATCTTTCAGGGTGCTCCGCTGAATTCCTTTTGCTCTACAAACAATTGTTTGCTAGTTATATAAGCTCAGAGAGAGCTCTTCTGCTCCTCTTAGGAAGGAACATTTTAATTCCAACAGAACGGGTACATAACACCTGGTCTATGGATCAGGATTCCAAATGGGAAATAACACAAAGAAAGGGCAATAATCTCCAACTTAAACAGTTTGTGAACCTTTGAACACAGTTATTCCTGCTTCTGTTGGTTCCAGGAAAGTCCTCATGATACTGCGGGGTGGGGGTGGGGGTTAGTGGATACCTTGAATGCATTAGAAATTGATCAGTTCTTCTTTATGGATATTCTATTCTCATGATTAAATCTCATTCTTGTACCAATGAAATTTCACATCACTTAAAGAAACCCTTTTTATGTCCAAAAATCCATAGTTCTTAGTCATTTATTTTAAAGTTAAAAGTATTTATTTTTTCTTCCCTCACTCTTGCTCATTTTCTGAGGTTAAAAGGCAATTGTAAATTTGGTAACGATAAATTTCCCTTTCATTCTCCTCCTCTCTTTCAAAATGCCAATCAAGCTGTCAGTTTGCTTTCTCTGCAGATTTGTAACACTCCACCTTCAGTCTCATTAACCGATTTGGCTTTTGTTGCACATGAAGAAAACTCATCCCAACACTTAAAACCCTGGGAGTTATAATTCAGAATTTCTTCAATTGTCTTTGGAGTTTTGTCTCCTTCTGTTTATTTTTTATTTTCTGTATTTCAGGGGGGAAATATCCTTTCCCTTTTAACCATCTTTCATTGACCCAATCTTCCAAAATGAAGTATGATTTATACTCATAACTTATAGATGGGTCTACTTTCACAAATTTCAAACTACAGTCAAACTTTACTCATTTATTTGAACTCTGGATTTTGTGAAACTTAAGATTTCCCCAAGTGCTGGAATTAAAGACATATTCCACTATGCCCAGCAAGAATTGCTCTTAAACCTAAGCAAACTGAATGCAAATCTTATTTTGAAAATATTGATGAATAGTGACCTAATGGCACCTGATGAGATCAGTTTAAGTTAATAAAGCTACTTGATTGCTGGGGGAGGGGTGCTTCTAAAACATGGAAGTTTAAGTTGACATTAAGGACACAGTGTTAGAGTCAGATTGTCTTCTTTGGAATCCTTTCTCCACAGTTAGAATTTTCTGTGTGATCTTGGTGGAATTACTTAACTTGCAGTCATGATTTATTATCTATAAGACAAGAGAAATACTTCAAATATCTCCTAAAGTTGTCTTGAAGGGTGATTGAAATTAAATATATAAAATACTTAGCACCTTGTCAGAAAAGTAGCTTGTACATTGGCAGCTGACCAAGTCTTTTTTTTCCAGAATTTGATCCTGGGAAAAAGATTCATATATAAATAGTCTGTCTGACCAATAGTCCCAGGGAATGCTGAGAACAGAGTGTGGAGACAAGTTAGAGAAGTGAAACCAGTCAATACAGTATGTCATCAATGAAGTCATTGTGGGTAGCTGGGGTTCATACCCTTCATGATCTTCATAAACTGCACAGCACACATCTCAAAACTGTGTCCACTGCCAGACAGGGGAGATACTGTGTTTGTTGCTCATATATTTTAGAATACATTAACATATTATTTACTAAGCAGTTTCAATGGCACATGCCTTTAATCTCAGCACTTGGAAGGCAGAGGCAAGCAGATCTCTGTGAATTCAAGGCCAGCCTGGTCTACATAGTGAGTTCTAGGACAAACAGAGTTATAACAACACAATTATGCATTATTTGGTGTGTGTGTGTGTGTGTGTGTGTGTGTGTGTGTACATACACATGAGTGCTTCTGTGTGTCTATGTGTGTGAGTGAGTGCGGGCATGCAGATGCTACAGTGAGTGTGTGGAGGGAAAACTTTCAGAAGTCAGTTTTTGACCTTCTACCTTGGTGAGGCAGGATCTTGTGGTTTCTGCTGCTGCACTGTATACTCTAAGCTAGCTGACCCATGGAGCTTCCAGATGATTTTTCTGCTTTGTTTCCATCTTATCATATGAGTGGTTTGATCAAAAACATACATAGCTACATCTAGCTTTTTGTGCAGGTTGTCGGGTAGAACTAATAATGTTTGGTTGGCACAGCTACTGCTTCTTCCTGTTAAGCTTTCTCTCTGGCCTTATTATTCAACTCTTACTCTCAGACAGGGTTTCTTTGTGTAACAACCCTGGCTTTCCTCTAGCTCACTTTGTAGAGCATGCAGGCCTCAAACTCACAGAGAACCACCTAATTCTTAGAGAGTTTACTAAGAGTTCTACCTATGGTGACTTTGCTGTTGTGGACTTCACAGTTTTAATATGACTCAAGTAGAGCATCTTGGAGTTCACATAGGATACACTTAAGAAACTCTGGTCCTCCCACTGAAGCTGTGGTCAGTCACAGGCAACCACACTTGTGCATGCAAGTTCAGGGTAGCAAGGAACTGAAGCAAAGAATCAAAACTGTTCAGGATAGCCAATGCTATAGTGAGATTGTCAAGAGATATGTTAAGGGGCTGGAAAAATAGCTCAGAGGTTAAGAGTACTTGCTATTCTTGAAGAGAACTGGAATTAGATTCCTAGAGCCCTCATGGAGGTTCACAAGCATCCATAATTCCAGTTCCATAGGATCTGATGCCATCTTCTCACCTCTGTAAGCACCAAGCACACAAATGGTACACATACACAGGCAAAACACATATAAAGTGAAATGAATAAATCGAAGAAAATTTTAAAAAGGATATGTCAAATCTATAAGGAAAGTCAAGGCTAGAGTAGAAAACTGAGGAAGTATTGTGAGAGTCAGACTATGGGCCAGGCAAGTAGACCAGGGCAGGTACCTGCTATGATTTAAAACAAACAAACAAAAACCTTAGAGCTGGAAAAGCTGACAAGTCATGTCCAGAGCATGCTATACTGGCTTAAAAACTTTGGTTCTGAAAATTAGTGTTAAGTATGTAAAATTTAGATGAACAGCATTCTTTTAACCCAGAAAAGAATAGCAAAAAATGAGTTGTTTTGTATATCAAAGTCATAAACCTGCAAATCTTGGGGCAATCTACAGAAAACCCAACATGCCTGTCATTAAAAATTTCAGCTCAAATGTGAATATCAAACACTCTTCCCCGAGGCACCTCTTTTCCTTTCTACATTGTTATGACATCATCGCAATCTCTTCTGTGGCACTTACTTTGCTACCTTAGTTTCAATGACACATTTACCTGAGTCTTTAGTCATTAGGTAGCCAGTTTCCTGAGAGGTGTCACACTTTCCCCAAATAATGCAAGGACCTTGCTTGCATATGTCAAGCCTAGGTAGTAATTTGTGGAATGGAAGGCCAATCATTGCTGTGAAAGGTATGTAAAATACCATGTGCGCTAATAAATGTTAGCCAAAGATGTGCACAAATAACCTCTCCTAGCTGATTTCTCTAGTGGTCCTTTCAGCAATGTTTTTGTTTTTTTGTATTTTTGTTTTTGTTTTTGTTTTTGTTTTGTTTTTGTTTTTTCTGAAACTCTCTGTATCATCAGAGGGGCCCAGCTCCCTCTGATGCTGGGCAGTGCAAAGTGCTTTTCTCAGCTACATCTGTAGTTGACAGCTGTTCAGGAAGTCCCCTTGGTTGGTGAATGTAACACTGAGCAACACAAATTCTGAACACTGATTGAAACCTGTTTTCTCTGGGTAACAGTTCTCACCAGAGACTTGACTCAGGTAGGCCCCAATACTTTACCAAAATTTATTTAGAACAGGCTTTGAACCTTTAACTTTTCTACCTATTTGGAGTGTTTAGTTACAGGTGTCTAAGGATCTTGGCCATAAATCCAGCCATTTTCCTTTTTTCTTGGGGTGGAGGAACACTCATGTCAGTGTTGTGTGACAGACTTCTTGGGAGACAGAACACACATCTCTATTTACCCAAGATAGGGATTTCACAAAAGACCAAAATATGGATATTATCAAAGTTTACCTTGGTGAACCAATGAGTTTTATTGGGGTCACTTGCAGGAATGTGGGTAAGGCATAATAAAAGCAAAAATAACACAAAGACCACCAAAGGCCATGCTAGCATGGGTGGCAGCTCAAAAAAGCTGGAAATATGGAACAAACTACAGAGCCTTCAGGTGGCTCAACAGGTTGGAAGGTGCCCTTTCTAGGTAACTCAGTTGGTCTTAACTTCTTCCCGGCAACTTGACTGATTTATGTTCCTTCTAGGCAATGAATCTGGTCTCTGTTTCTTCCAGGCAACTGGACTTGACTGAAAACTACTCTCAAGAGCTTTAACTGTTTATATATTCTTGGGAGATGAAGGAGCCTAGTGAATCTAGTCAGTTTCAGGGACTTCCTAAAGCCATATTAAGTTGTTTATTTCCTGTCTTAATGAGCTTTGCTACAGGATAAAGTGAATCAATTTCAAGGAAACTGCTATAAAACAATGGTTGAGAGACATCATGAGCATTTCAATTTGTCAACTTATTTGTGCAGATTAACTTCGGATGCAAACTTTTGGAGAATGATGATTTACTCAACATGTATGAGGGAGACTATGTAACTTCTCTGCTTTTCTACAGACAATTCTCGCCTTGTTTGAACACTCAAACATTCCAGATCCTTTAGTTTAGTTAAGTAACACTAATCCCATAATGATGTAATTCAAATTTCAGTCATCATGATAATTCTAATGCTGACTAATTGAAAAAATATTAATTTGTACTTAGTTCTTTGGACCACAAATATGTTCTTAAACAAGAGATGAGTATCACAAGCAGGAACTAGTCAGATCACTTCTTTCAAAACTTGGTGACTGGTCTCCGTGCATTTGTTATTCACTTCATGCATGGGAAACTTGTGTTGCCTTGTTGCCTCTTAGTGACAAATATCAGTGACCTTATGTAAAATATGATAATAAACCATGGAAGTTGTCTAAGAGAAATGAAAGTGAAGCGAAGAAAAGTGGGAATATTGGAATTTAAGTCCACGTGAACATAAATGAAAAAAAAACTGACAAATATTACAAAGCAAAAAGCTGACTTTGGGGATATTGGTCCTACTACCATTTTCAAAATATTTAGCAGAGTTATATCAAACTTATAAATGAGCAAAGTGGTCATGATGGAAAATTAAAGATGTCTGCAAGGAAGTAATCACTACAAAACCGTGTAAGATATTTTTACAACACTACAAGTACAGGAAGCAAGTTGTAGGAAAGATCGGTCAGTCTTAGAATATGCCAATTTACCAGTGGGCAGAAAAGGTCCTGCTTCATATAGTAATTTGCATAAGAAAGTACCAAGTATATCTTGAACAAATTTGGTAAACTTATTTTTTGTATGTTTATTTTGTTTTATTTTAATTTTATTGAGGAGACAAAAAGCAACAGGACAGATTCCATCTTCTCCAATTTTATTTTTAAGCTACTGTTCTTGAAAAAAGCCACTGTCTAGAAAGCTATTGTCTGCTGTCCTTGGAGTGATATGGTCCCCATCCTTGGGCTCTGGGAAAGAAATCAACATTCCTTTACCCTCTCATTAATGCCAAGTCTTGAAACCCCCTGATTCTGTGTTTTGTTTTTGTTTTTTATTTTCCTTTATAAGTCCCCTTCACCTAGAGCTGGGGGTTACTCTCCTTTCCATTCCTTGAATAAAGACTCTCATATGCTTGCATTGGGAGTTGTGGTTCCTGATGGTCTCTTTGGGGTTTTAACAATCTGAGCATAACATTATGATTTATTATTATTATTGTTTATTATTTTTGCATGTATTTATGTATACCACATGAGCACAATACCAGTGGAATCCAGAGCTCCCTAAGACTGGAGATAAAACTAATTATAAGTTGCTATATAGATAGGTTCTGGGACTTAAACTGCAGTCCTCTGGAAGAGGCTCTTAAATGCTGAGTCATTTCTCCACCCCTCGTTTTGATTCAAAGACAGTCTTGGCTATATCTTAGGCTGGTCTTCACCCAACTATCATGTCACCTGCATGCTAGGGTTATAGGTGAACATCTCTGTGCCAAGCTATCTTTTAATATGTTTTTATAAAGAAATGGAATTAATTTAATTTTCAAAGTGTTCAATATTTAAAATTACAGTATACTAAACAAATATTTAATTTTAGTATTCTTTACCTTTTAGATTTCAATGTAAATTGTAAAGGTTACAGAACAGTTATAATTTTGTACATTGTTTTTTAGGACTACTTTGAAATAGGGATACGCTTACTATTGCAGAATTCCTTGGTTCAATTCATAATACCCACATGATGGCTAACTACCACCTGTAACACCTCTAACAGTACCAGGAGATCCAATGTCTTCTTCTGGATTCCACAGATTCACGCACACACATATACCCACAAAAATAATAATTTTTAAAGGACGGCTTTGTACATTTTGACAGCAAGGACTCTCAGTAATTTGTTGCAGTGGAACACAGACATGTCCTTTTATTTTCTTTTTAATTGTATTTTTAATTTATTTTTCTCTAATACAATACTTCCTGACTGTATTTCCCCTCCTCCTACTCCCAGTTTTTCTGCGCATACCTCTCCTTTTCCCCAGATCCACTCCTTCTCTGTTCCCCTTTGGAAAATAGTAGGCCTCCAAAGGATATTAACAAAATACAGCATAATAAGGAATAGTAAGACTAGGCATAAACACTCAAGTCCAGGCAAGCCAACCCAGTAGAAGAAATAAGGTCCCAAGAGCAGGCAAAAGAGTGAAATAAGCCACCCACTTCCACTGTTAGGACTTCCACAAAATCAACAAGAAAAAACCCATAACATATATGAAAAGGACCAAGCACAGACTCATGCAGGCTCCATGACTGCCCCTTCAGTCTCTGTGAGCACCAATGGGCCCTGCTTATTTGATTCTACGGGCCATATTCTGACGTCTTTCACCTCTCTGGCTTCTAAAGCTCTTCTCCATTTTTATAGGGTTCCAAAAGCTCCAAGGGGGTGGAACCCCATAGAGATCTCAAATTTGGACTCCCTTCTTGCTTAATGTTTGGCTGTGGGTCTCTGCATCTGCTCCCATCAACTGTCAGAGGAAGCCTCTCTGATGGTGATTGGGCTATGAGTATAGCAGAATATCATTAAGAATATTATTATTATTATTATTATTATTATTATTATCTATCCTAGGTCTCTGGACTATACAGATCCTGGTTTCTGGCCATCCAGGCAGGGTCAGAAATAGGTTCCCTCATTTGGCATGGACCTCAAATTAGAAGTCATAGGTTGGGCACTCCAGCAAGTTCTGTGCCTCCATTGCTGCAGCACATCTTGTAGGCAGGATAGATTATAGGTTGAAGGGTATGTGGCTTGATTCATGTCCCAGTCCCACCACTGGAAACCTTGCCTGGTTACAGAAGATAGCTGGTGCAGGCTCCATATTCTCCATTACTAGCAGTCCTCTTTAGGGTCACTCTTATAGAATGATGGGAGTTTCTACTATACTTCTGCATTGCCCCCCAAACGTTCTCCAACACCAGTCATTTCTCCTTATCCCCACTCCCTCTACCCCCCTCACCTGATACTTCTTGTTACCATTTCTTTCTGCTTTCAGTATATCTACCAATTCTATGCTATTTTTTCTTCCCAAGGAGATCCATTTGTTTTCTTTGTTACTTAGCCTTTCTGTGTCTATAGATTGTAGCATGATTGTGATTAACACAATAGTTAATATCCACTTATAAATGAGTACATGCCATGTTTGTCTTTCTGGGTCTTGGTTACCTCACTTAAGTTGACTTCTTTTTTCTAGTTACATCCATTTGCCTGCAAATTTCATGTAATATGCCGTATTGTAGATGTACCACATTTTGTTTATTTGTTGTTCTGTTGAGGAATATCTAGGCTGTTTCCAGTTTTAGGCTGTTGTGAATAAAACCACTAAGAACATATCTGAGCAAGTATTTTGGGGGTAGGATGGAGCATCCTTTGAGTATATGCCTAAGAGTGGTATAGCTGGGCTTTGTCAATTGCCAGTCTTCTCAGGAACTGACATAATGATGTCCAAAGTGTTTGTACAAATTGGCACTCCCACCAATAATGGAAGAGCGTTCATATTTCTCCACACCCTCACTAGCATAAGCTGTCACTTGTACTGTTAATCATAGGCATTCTGACAGGTGTGAGATGAAATCTCAAAGCAGTTTTGATTTGAATTTCCTTGATGGCTAAGGATGTTGAACATTAAGTGTTTCTCAGCCAGTTTCATTTTCTCTATAGAGTGTTATGCCCTGTTCTCAGGAACCCCAGAAGACCCCCAAGAAGTGCAAGTCTGCTGTAATAACAAAGACAGCCTTCATTCATGACTCAGACCCAGATTGCAAGCCTTTCCCACTTCACAGGTTAGAATTGCAATGCCCATGTCCAGGGGCTTGGAGTATTTATACACGCACTTGTGCAAACAGGAATCCTCAGGCTTTGGGGTTACATGACTGGGGAGGTGACAAGGGGGAAGCCATCCTTCAAACCTGATAATGTTTGTTCAGACAGCAGGGCAGATTCATGCAGCAGGAGGGGGACCTCTCTGACCTGGGGAAGTACCTTTATGATGCTATCAGGAGCTAGTGTATTTTTACAAACTGGTCACAGCTGTTGTTGTGAATGGTTCTTTGCAGCTTGTGTATTTATGTTAATACTACTCTCCTGGGAATGGGTTTCTGGGATGAGGAATGAGTCATGTACTCAGGTGGCTTCTTGTGAACCAATCCCCTAATGAATAAAGGAGCCAATCACTGGGTGAGGAGGCAAAGTTCTGGGGTGGACAGAGGAAGAAAGGAAGCAGGAGAGAGTTAAGTCTTTTTGGAATGGGGAGAGGATAAGGGTAAGATGTAGCTGCTAGAATTTCCCTGTATCATGGAGGATCTACAAGGATTTGCAATGGAGGAATCAGATTGTAATAAGGCTTACAAGATTAGTTTTTACTTGTTGCACCCAGGGATTGAGTTATCATTGTTTCTGAACTAAGTTTGTGTTGTGTTTTCCTTCAAGCTGCTGCTCATCTGGGTTTAAGAGAGAAAGGTATGGTGGCAAAGCATGAGTTGCCTGAGGTGCACCACAAAGGCCGATTTGAAGCATGGGTTGGTTGGCTTGGTAGCGACTCGCCAGCAGGAACCTAGTGAGCTAGGTGGAGAGATTGTGGAGATCTGAGTCAGAGTCTCCATGATATAAAAACAGGTCAGCCATTGACCAGCAGTGCATGGCCGGCCAGGTCACTGGTGCAGAGTGTTAAAGCACAAGTGAGGGAATAAGCCGGTTCAATGTTTTTTTGGTTTTTTGGGTTTTTTTTGTTTTTTGGGGTTTTTTTTATAATATTTCCTGCAAAAAGCTGGCTGGGAACACTTAATTGCCCTTCCCTCATGGTCCAAGAGTGGGCCACTTATACTTCAAGGATGCTTGGTCCTTTTACCCTTCAAGGAAGGGAGCCATCTGCACTGGAGAAATGTTGGTTATCTATCAAGGACAGTGTCAGCCTCGGTGATTCAGAGGCTGGGGTATGTTGTCTTTTATCTATTCCCAAAGCTGACATCTGCCACCCCCCCGGGGGGGGGAGTTTCTAGGGGGAAGGCAGTGCCACCATGAAAAGGGGAACTGCAATATTCAGGTGCTAGGCTGGGCCCTCTATTTGCCCTCTCCAAAAGGCCAGAGGCATCTATGCTGGGGGAAGGGGAGCTCTAACTGCGCTAGTGGCAAAAAAGTGCAGAGGCAGGTTTCCTGTGTCTCTTTATTCTCCCCTCTGCTACTGACTTTAAAGGTCAATCTTGGGCTCTCTAAAACCTGGTTTGTGTGTATTAACTTGTTGATATTGTGGCCTCATTACCATCAGTTGAATAGTTCTCAGTCTCTGGTTCATATACTGTAAAAGCTTATTGATTATTTATGGCCCAAAATTGAAGAACAGTAATCAGGGGTCCCATAATTGTGGAGATGAAGTGAATAGTGAATGATACCACCTTTTGGAGTTTTCTCATTCTCTTTGGTGCCTATCTATGTTTTCTCTAACTTTAATGATTATTCTAATAACTCTAGAATGGTTGACATAGAAACAATATTATTTTATGTAAAGCAGCACATAACTCTGCTTGTTGTAGGAACACTAAATCTAGTCCCCATCTGTTTATCAGTACTACCTCAGTCCACATTACGCTCTAGGTGTGAGAAGGACTTTTCTAGCTGTTGAATGTCTTTATCTATGTCTGTCTCTAAGTTATTGTAAATTTTTTCCTGTAATGTCAGTGCAGCTATCTAAGAACCCACTCTGGCTAGGGTCAAGGAGATTGGTTCCCTTTTTTGCCTTATGTGGTCTCCTTTAACATGCCCTACCAGAGTTTTTAGCACTATCTCTTCTGAATAATATGTTATATGGGGTAATAACTGTACTAGAATATAGAACTCCTTTGTGGTAGAGGAATTAAGGACCTCTCTATGTACACATGGGGTCAGCCCTGTCAAAGAAGGCCACCATGCTTGACCGGGGGTGGATAATCTGTTTGGAATGAACAGTGGGTATTGTTCAATTGTAGAGGTGCCGATATGACAGGGGAACCTTTCCTAGGCAGGTGTCTTGTCCCAGTATGGTCTGTACAATTAAGGCCAGACCTTCTTGGGACCACCTACATGTAGTGTCTCTCTCAGACTCATTATATCTGGATATTAATCTGGAGCCTTCAAAAAAAGGGGGTCTAGCATTATAACACAACTTACAAGAGGTAGTTAGCTTTGGCTGGGAGACATTTAGAGTTTGGAAGGTCTTTAACATTGTTAACCAGAGGGGGTTTACTGGTTCTGTGTTCTTCAGGGAAAAAAAAATGAAACTGAAGATCCCTGCAGTAGGGTGACTAAGGGAACAGTGGCCGCTAGTCTGAGGGATGGTGTTGGCACAGGCCTTCCCTGAACAGGTTTAGGGTTTGTCAAAATCTGATTTGGTTCTACAGTTACCGGCAGGGGATTTACAATTGGTTTTATCGAGAGTCTAACTGTAAAACACAGTCAGGATTGCTCTCTCTAATAATGTAAAGCCAGAGACACCACGATTTTCTAGCTTTCCATCCTTTGGCTTGCTTCCCTCTGGTGGTGAACTTAAGTAAGACTTTGGAGCTGTTCCCATGCTGGGCAACTGTGATAAGGTCTTTTTTTGATACCTTTTATCCCTCATTCTCCATGACTGATGTTTCACAAACCCAAGAAGCACAGTAGAATTGTTTCTGCCTACCACATGTGACAGTTCTCTTCCCCCAGGGAGATAGGGATACACACACACACACACACACACACACACACACACACACACACACACACATATATATATATATATATATATATATATATATATATATATATAGAGAGAGAGAGAGAGAGAGAGAGAGAGAGAGTCTCCCATCTACACTTGGGGTATGAATTTTGTAAAGTCCATTGAGTGTTAGGCCATGAGTTATCAGCCAGCTGGCACAGATCAAAGGTCAGATCTGGGAAGCAGGGAATCCCAAGTGGCTTTTTTGTATGGGCCAGTTGGGCATGATAACCAGTCTTAGGATTTTCGATAGTCTAGATCAGGTCAAAAGGCTGGTGTGGGTTGGGAGCAGCAGTACTTACAGCTAACAGAAACAGTAGGCTTAGGACTGGGTTAATTTTAACTTGAGAGGACTGATGTCCTTTTGAACTTTTGGCCGAGGTGAAATCTGGCATTCTTCCTCTGGGGAGAGGGGATCAGCTGGTCTAGTGTGATTGTAGTGCACACAGGCAGCGATCCTGTCTACTTTAATGGCATTTGGTGTGGTCAGCAAGACGAAGGGTTCTTTAAGCCTGGGCTCCAGCATGTACCCATTGAAATCTCTTCACGTAGACCCAATCTCTTGGTTAAAACTTGTGTGGTTCTGGAGCTAGGCCAGCTTCATAGAGGGCACGAAGTTTAAGCCAAACCTGCTTGTGACCCCACTGGGTTGCTCTGACTTCAGTTATTAATTTATCATCTTTTAATTTTGTAATAGCTGCTGACTGAAGGTTAGGCACAATAGGGGCAGGGACACCATACATAATCTCAAAGGGAGTTAATCTCATCCAGTAAGTGAATTCCTCACCCAATATAGTGTAAAGGGAAGGAGCATCACCCAGTCTTCACCAGTCTCTTCTGACAATTTGCTCAAGGACTCTTTTAAAGGTTTTTTTTTTATCTCCTCTATCTTGTCTAAACATTGACAACATTGGTTGGTATATACAGTGTAATTTCCAATCTGCCCCAATAAATTTTGTTACATCTTGGCTTATCTTGGACACAAATGCTGATCCATTGTCTGACGCTATCATATGAGGGAATCTATACCTGGGTAGGATATCTTTTAGCAACTTTTTAGCCACTATCTTAACAGTCTCAGTCTTTGTTGGAAATGCTTCTGTCCATCTAGAGAAGGTGTCCACGAATACCAGTAAGTACTTGTAACTGTATCTCCCTGGTTTGATTGATCTCTGTACAACTAACTTCCCAGTAGGCCCACAGCCTCTTACTTCACAACAGAGAGTCTGGATATTTGGTAGTGTTGTGGGTATTAGTTAATTGGCAAGCTCTGTAGCTTGTCACTCTACTCTGGATGATATTTTGTATATCTCTGAAAGTTGCCTTAGATTGCCTCACTGACTCGGCCATCCATCTCACTCCCATGTGAGTGACTATGGATTTTTCTAAAGATAGATCTTGCCAGGGAGGTGGGTAATATTAGCTTACCTTTAGCCATTTGCCACCAGCTCATGGGCTGATTCTTGGCCCATTCAATCTCTTCCTCCACATAGTTTGGACAGTCTGGCAGATTGGGGTTGGGTGGCTCTGGTAGGGTCACAGTCAACACGAAGGCAGCTGTTTCTTCCAGGGCCACCTCTTTGGTAGCCTTGTCAGCTAAGCTGTTACCTCTAGCCACTGTCATTGCTCCTTTTTGATGTCCTGGATAATGTATGGTTGTTGCCTTCTTTGGCAACCAGAGGGCTTCAAGTAGTTATAGGATTTTATCTTTGTTTTTGATAGTTTTTCCCTCTGTAGTTAAGATGCCCCCCTTTCCTGGTAATATCTACATGTATATGAACAGTTACAAATGCATATTGGCATCATTGTAGATGTTAACAGCCAGTCCTTTCCCCATGATAAGAGCCTGGGTTAACACTATCAGTTCAGCCCTTTGAGCAGTAGTGTACTTGGAGACAGACTGAGCCCAATTTACCTCTGTTTCCGTGGTTACTGCTGTTCTTGCTTTTCTCTGACCCTCTTGAATGAAACTGCTTCTATCTGTGAATCAAGTCTGCTCTGCCCCTGGCAGAGGGGAGTCTTGTAGTTTGGGGTGAGTACTGTGCATTTGGGTAAGTGGGGTGGATGGCTAAAATCAGGGTTAGTGAGAAGGGTCACTGGATTTTAAGGAAACAGGCAGATAGAAAGTAACTCTGCCAGGGTTAATTAGTAATGTCTGGTAATGAGTCATGCAGCATTATTGACCCACTGGTCAAGTGACTGTTTAATTATCCCTTTGATTGCATGGGGTTAGTCACAGCTAAATTTTGTCCCAAAGTCACAATGGCATGCAGCTAAATTTTGTGCCATAGTCACAATGGCATGCAGACAAGGTGGCCATCCTCTTGTCACTGGGTCTAGTTCTTTTGGCAAATAAGCCACAGGCCATTTCTATGGCCCCAGAGTTTGAGTTTGCACCCCTTTAGCTATTCTTTTATGTTCATCAACATACAAGTGAAATGGCTTAGTAATGTCTGGTATCCCCAAAGCAGGAGCTGACAGCAGGGACTGCTTTACTTTTTCAAAAAACCTTTGGTGATCCTGAATCCAACTAAATCCTTGGCTTCTTTGGTGGCTTCACAGCAAAGTCCTTGGCTACTTCAGCAAAGCCTGGAATCTTTAGTCTGTAAAAGCCTGTGGACCCTAAGAACTCTTTTATCTGTCTTGGGCTTGGGCCGGGGGTGGGGGGGATGTTGAGAACAGTCTCTTTTCTTGTCATAGAAAGCCACCACTGGCCCTCCTTCAGAATATAAATGAGATAAGTGACTTCAGTCTTATAGAGTTGTGCTTTCTTGGCAGACACCCAATATCCCATGTTCCTCAGAGACTGTAGGAGATTTTGGGTCCCTGTCTTTTATCCCTCTTTGGTTTGTGCTGCACTTGAGAGGTCATCTACATACTGTAGAAGGGTTATGTCTGGGTTATTAACCTTATATTCACCCAGGTTCTCATGTATGGCTTCATCAAAAATAGTGTGTGAATTTTTGTAGGCAAAATATTTCTGGCTTTTTGGAGCCAAGGGTAAGCTGAAGAAAACATCTTTTAGGTCCAGAACAGAATACCATTTTTGATCTGGTGTCAGGGAGCTCAGTAGGGTATAAGAACTAGGCATCATGGGGTGGATGTCCATTAACACCACCATTCGCTCGCTGGCACTAGGCTCTCCGGATTGCAGATTTCAGAGGTCTGGTGGAATCCCAGACGAGCCTCCAAAATGTTATGTCCAGTTTTTGGAAACCCCAGAAGAATGCCAGGAAGTACAAGTCCTCTGTAATAACAAAGACAGCCTTTATTTACGAGTCAGACTAGGATCTCAAGCCTTTCCCACTCATCAGGTTAGGAATGTGATGCCCATGTCCAGGGGCTTGGAGTATTTATACACACATATGCATAAACAGGGATTCTCAGGCTTTGAGGTTACATGACTGG
The DNA here is from genome assembly GCF_978045245.1 of Mus caroli. NCBI lineage: Eukaryota > Metazoa > Chordata > Mammalia > Rodentia > Muridae > Mus > Mus caroli. Next base: position 139,842,881 of record NW_028227260.1, on the reverse strand, counting down.
GGAGGTGACAAGGGGAAGCCATCCTGCAAACCTGATAATGTCTGATCAGACAGCAGGGCAGATTCATGAAGTTGTGAGCAGGACCCTTCTGACCTGGGAATTTACTTTATGGTGCTATCAGGAGCTAGTTGTATTTTTACAAACTGGTCACATCTGTTTGGAAACACTTAATTGCACTTTCCTCATGGTTCAAGAATGGTCCACTTATACTTCAAGGATGCTTGCTCCTTTTACCCTTCAAGGAAAGGAGCCATCTGCACTGGAGAAATGTTGGTTATCTATCAAGGAGAGTGTCAGCCTCGGTGACACAGAGGCTGGGGTATGTTGTCCTTTGTCTGTTCCCAAAGCTGACATCTGATGCTCCCCTGGAAGGTCATTAAGGGGAAGGGAGTGCCACCATGAAAATGGAACTGCAATATTCATGTGCCAGGTTGGGCCCTCTATTTGTTTTCTCCAAAAGTCCAGAGGTATCTCTGCTGGGGGAAGGGGAGCTCGAACTGTGTGAGTGGCAGGAAAGTGCAGAGGCAGGCTTCCTGTGTCTCTTCAAGAGCATTCTCTGTTTAGATCTGTATCTCATTTATTGATTGGATTATTTAGTTTGATGATGTGTAGTTTCTTCAGTTCTTCATATATTGGATATTAGCCCTAAATCATTTGTGGGTCTGGTGAAAATCTTTTCCCATTCTTTAAGGATCTGTTTTGTCCTGTTGACAGTGTCCTTTGCCTTACAGAAGATTTTCAGTTTCATGAGTCCCCATTTATTAATTGTTGATCTTAATACCTGCTTTGTCTGTGTTCAGGAAGTCATTTCCTGTGTCAGTGCATTCCAGACTACTCCCAATACTCTCTTCTATCAGGTTCAGGGTATCTGGTTTTATGTTGAGACCTTTGATCCACTTTTACTTGAGGTTTTTGCAGGGTAATATATATATATATATATATATATTTGCGTTCTTCTACATGCAGCCATCCAGTTAGACAAGTACCATTTGTTGAAGATGCTTTCTTCTTTCCATTGCATCTTTCTGGCTTCTATATCAAAAACCATATGTCCATAATTCTGTGGGTTTATTTCTGTGTCTTCAATACGATTCTATTGATCAATATGTCTATCTTTATGCCAATACCATGCAGTTTTTACCACAATTGCTCTCCAGTACAGATTGAAATCAGGGATGGCAATACTTCCAGCAGTTCTTTTATTGTACGGGAATGCTTTACCTATCTTGGGTTGTTGGTTTTTCCATGTGAAGTGGTATATTGTCCTTTCAAGGTCTGTAAAGAATTGTGTTGGAATTTTGGTGAGAATTGCATTGAATCTTCAGATTACTTTGGTAAGATGGGCATTTTTACTATGTTGATGCTTCCTATCCATGAGCATGGGAGATCTTTCTATTTTCCTATATCTTCTTTTATTTCTGTTTTCTTTTTTAAAGATATATTTATTTTATAAATGTGAATACACTGAAGTTGTCTTCAGACACACCAGAAGAGGGCATCAGATCCCATTAAAGATGGTTGTGAGCCACCATGTGTTTGTGGGGAATTGAACTCAGGATTTCTGAAAGAGCAGAGCTGCTGAGTCATCTCTCCAGCCTCTGATTTCTTCTTTCAAAAAATTCAAGTTTTTATCTTAAAAGTTTTTCACTTGCTTGTTTAGAGTTACTCCAAGGTATTTTATATCATTTGTGGCTATTATGAAATGTGTTGCTTCCTTGCTTTCTTTCTTAGCTCATTTGTCATTGGTATATAAGAGTTTTTGAGTTAATATTTTATTTAGCCAAATTTCTAGAAGTGTTTCTCAGCTCTAGGGATACCCTGATAGAATTTTGTGGATAGTTTATGTATACTATCATATCATTTGTGAATAGCATCACTTTGACTTCTTTCTTTCCAACTTATATTCTTTGACTTCCTTCAGTTGTCTTATTGCTCTGGGTAGAACTTCAAGTACAATATTGAATAGATAGAGAGTGGGCAAACTTGCCTTATTCCTGATTTTCAGGAAAAAATTGTTTTTTGGTTTCTCTACATTTAATTTGATATTGGCTACAGGATTGCTGTAAATTGCCTTTTATTATGTCAAGGTATTTCCCTTGTATCCTTGTTGTCTCCACTAATTTTATCCTGAAGGGTGTTGGATTTTGTCAAAGGCATTTTGGGGGGAGAGTATCTAGTAAGAGAGTGTGTTGACATGGTGGATTATTTTGGTTTTTGTATGTTGAACCATCCATGCATCTCTGGGATGAAGCTTAGTTGGTCATGTTGAATAATCGTTAGAATGTGTATACTTGGATTCAGTTTGTGAGTATTTTATTGAATAATTTTGCATCTCTACCCATAAAAGATTTGTTCCATTTCTATTTATTAAATTTTTGTGGCTTGGGTATCAGGGTGACTTTGGCCTAATAAAATGAATTTGATAATGTTCTTCTGTTTCTGTTTTGTGGAATAATTTGAGGGGTACTAGCATTAATGCTTCTTTTAAGGTCTAGTAAAGTTCTGGGCTAATATCGTCTGGCCCTGGGCTTTATTCGGTTAGAAGACTTTTAATGACTACTTCTATTTCCTTAGGGGTTGTTAATCTGATATTGATTTAACTTTGGTAAATGGTACCTCTCAAGAAAATTATCCATTTCTTTTAGAATTTCCAATTTTGTGGAGTATGGATTTTAAAGCGTGACCTAATGATTCTTTGAATTTCCTGGGTTTGTTGTGTCCTCCCTCTTTGTTTGTAATTTTATTAGTTTGGATAATCTTTTTCCCATCCTTTAATTAGTTTGGATAAGGACTTGTTCATCTTGTTGATTTTCTCGAGGATTCAACTCTTTGTTTCATTGAAACTTTACATTGTTCTTTTTGTTTCTATTTTATTAATTCCAACAGTCACTTTTATTATTTCCTCCTGTTTACTTCTCTTAGTTGTGCTTACTTCTTTTTGTCCTAGAGTTCTCATGTGTGCTGTTAGTTGCTAGATGAGATATCTCCATATATTTTTAAGTAGGCACTTAATGCTATGAACTGTCCTTTTAGCACTTATTGTGTTCCATAAGTTTGGGTGTGTTCTCTATTTATTTTCATTGAAGTCTTTGATTTTTTTTTCTTTCTGTATTGACCCAGTTTTCATTCAGCAGACATTTGTTCAGTTGCTATGTGTTTGTAGGTTTACTGTTGCTTCTGTTGTTGAGATCTAGCTTTATTCTGAGGTTGTCTGATAGGATACAGGGGGTCATTTCAATTTTCTTTTATCTGTTGAGATTTGCTTTATGACTGAGTATGTGGTCAATTTTGGAGAAAGTTCTTTGAGGTGCTGAGAAGAATGTATCTTCTTTTGTGCTCAATTTAAATGTTTTGTAGATATCTGTTAGTTCCTTTTGGTTTATAATGTCTGTTAGATTAAGTATTTCTCTGTTTAGTTTTGGTCTGGATGACCTGTCCATTTGTAAGAGTAGGGTGTTGAAGTCTCCCACTATCAGTCTGTGCAGGTCAGTGTGTGATTTTAGCTTTTGTAAAGCTTCTTTTATAAACATGGGTGACTCTGTATTTGGGGCACAGACATTAAGAACTGAAAGATAATAATGGTGAAATTTTCTTTTGATGAGAAGGAAGTTTCCTTCCCCATCTATTGTGATTAATTTTGGTTTTAAGTCTATTTTGTTAGATATTAGAATGGCTATACCAGCTTGTTTCTTAGGTTCATTAGCTTGCAAAACATTTGTCAAATCCTTTATTCTGTGGTTATGCTTATCTTTGATGTTGAAGTGTCTTTCTTGGAGTCAACAGAAGGATGGATCCTGTTTTGTAGCCATTCTGATAGTCTGTATATTTTTATTGGGAAATTGAAACCATTAATATTGAGAGATAGCAATACCAATGATTTTTAACTCCTGATTTTGTTGTTGTTGTTGTTGTTGTTGGTGGTGGTGGTGGTGGTGGTGGTGGTGGTGGTAGTGGTGACAGTGGTGATGGAGGTGGTAGTGTTTACGTGCTTCCTTTATTTTGTTTTTGTGGTGTTAGATTAATTATTTTCTGTGTTTTCATGGGGGTACAGGTAACCTGCATGGGTTGGAGTTTTCCTTCTAGTATCTTCTATAGTGCTGGATTTGTGGATAGAGATTGTTTATATTTAACTTTATCATGGAATATCTTTGTTTTCTTATCTATGGTGATCGAAAGTTTTACTGCCCATAGTAGTCTGGCCTTACATCTGTGGTCCCCTAGAGTCTGAACAACATCTGTCCAGGCCCTTCTGACATTTAGAATCTTCATTGAGAAGTCAGGTATAATCCTAATAGGCCTCCCCTTTGTATGTTACTTGGCCTTTATCCCTCGCAGGTTTTAAAACTCCTACTTTGTTCTTTACATTTAGTGTTTTGATTATTATGTGACAAGGTGATCTTCTTTTCTGGTCCAATCTATTTAGTGTTCTGTATGTTTCTTGTACCTTTATATGCATGCTTTTCTTTAGGTTAAGAAAATGTTCTTCTGTAGTTTTGTTGAAAATATTTCCTTGTTCTTAGAGTTGAGAGTCTTCTCTTTCTCTTTCTCTTTCTCTTTCTCTTTCTCTTTCTCTTTCTCTTTCTCTTTCTCTTTCTCTTTCTCTTTCTCTTTCTCTTTCTCTTTCTCTTTCTCTCTTTCTTTCTCTTTCTCTTTCCCCTTCTCCTCCTCCTCCTTTTCTTTATTTTCCTTCTCCTCCTCCTCCTTCTCCTCTTCCTCCTTCTTCTTCTCCTTCTTCCATTCTTATTGTTCTCGGGTTTGGTCTTTCCATAGTGTCTCATATTTCTTGAGTGTTTTGTGTCAGAAACTTTTTAGATTTAATATTTTCTTTGACCTTTATATCTATTTTTTCTATCATATCTTCAGCACCTTGGATTGCCTTTTCCTTCTCTTATATTCTGTTGGTGAAACTTACCTCTATAGCTTCTGTTCACTTACATAGACTTTTCATTTCCAGAATTCCCTTAGTTTGTGCTTTCTTTTTTGCTTCTATTTCCATTTTCTGGTATTGAACAGTTTTATTCTTTTCCTTCAACTGTTTGGTTTTTTTCTTATATTTCTTAGCTTTCTTTAAGGGATTTATTCATTCCTCCAATTTTTGTTTGTTTTTTCTTGATTTTGTTAATTGATTTATTCATTTCCCCTTGAAGCTCCTGTATCATCATCATAAAGTGTATGAAGATGATACTGTATGAAGTATGAAGATGATACTATAGTATGAATACTGTATGAAGATGATACTATAGTATGAATACTGTATGAAGATGATACTGTATGATAGTGTATGAAGGTGAACTGTATCATCTTTTTTTCTTGTGCCTCTGCGTTGGAATATACAGGGCTTTTGTAGTAGGATACCTGGGCTCTGGTGGTGACATATTGCTTTGAATGTTGCTAATTGTGTTCTTATGCTGTTATCTAGGTAGGCATCTTTATAGGTCTAGGTGCTCATTTCTGAGTTGTCTTTGCTGAATGAGTGTTTTATTCCTCAGTTTTTCTTCTCTGATCCTCTGACTGGTATGGTCTGTGGTTAAACAAGGAATCTCTACCAAAGTTGAAGGATACACAATGATGAGGAGGAGTGGGGGGATTGGGGATAGCTTGGGGACATCAAGAGAGTTGGAGAGGTCCATTGGTCTGTGTCCTACCTGGTAGTGGATGGCAGACATGGCTTCTGGTCAAGCAGGCTTTTAAAAACTTCATACAGCTTTTACAACACTGTAAACTAAAATTCTCATGAAATCAAAGCCATGTAGTCTGAGAGCAAGGTGGAATTCTTACACTTGTGATTCTATTGGTTTTTGCAGTAAATCTCTCCATCCCAAATATGCCCCGGCAATGAGAACATGACACAATTAATATGAATACGTGCCTTGCGCCTATATTGGGCAGATCTACCACTACATTGCCACCTTCCACATCTATGAGATCCCTTAGAACTTGCAGTTTCTCCATGTGCTTCTGCTCTGCTTTTCTTCTTCTTCTTCCTCCTCCTCTTCTGTATCCTCTCTCTCCTCCTTCTTCTCTCACCTTCTGCTCCACCTTCCCTTTTATCTGCCAGCAGCAGCAGCAGCAGCAGCAGCAGCAGCAGCAGCAGCAGCAGCAGCAGCAGCAGCACTCTCCTTTACTTTACAAATTAAGGTGGGAAGCAGGTTTACAGGAAATCACCTGAGTGCTAACTCATTCCTTGTTCGCAACTACTCACAGGAGAATGGAATTAACATCAAATATAATTATCCCCAGGACTATCCACAACAACAGGTAAAATAAATCTACTAAAAAATGTTGACAAAATGTAGAGAGGATCTAGCAATTCATTGTCTCTGTTTTGTTTATCTATTTTGATACTGAGAAAAGAACTCAGGACCATAAACATTCTAATTAAGCATGCTACCACTGACCTGTATGCACATCAAGTCCACATCATCTCAAATTTTAACACCCCCATGAATGGCTAACTCCCAAACCCCTGTCTTTACACTGAGAATATTCTAAATATTAGCAAGAAAGCTTAAAATCTTCATGGTGCTGAACAAGAGTCTAAAACATATTTCATTATCTTCATATGTCTTAAACCCTCCAATTATACAGTTATAGATAATTTTAGATATATTGCAAGGACTGACATTAAAACATAAGATGTATTTTATTTTAGATAATTCTGTCTAGTACAAGGTTTTGATAAATATGAATATCTGGATATATATGAGACACTTACTAGTAGACCTTCCAGCTAAGAATAGCCTCCCTTTTGCAATACTCTCTGCCATACTCTGAAACCATCTTTCATTACCTAGTCATTATACATGCATACATATAATTCACAATTATATGTATATATATATATATGTATACACACACATACACACATCTCAGAAGCTGAAGTCCTTAGTTCTAACTTGAGTTGGCCAATGTCTGTCAAACACAGAAGTGTCTCACTAATATGAACTAATTATCTTCTATGGAGTTATTATAATGTTTTTTCTTCTTTAATTTACCATTTTTTGTATAGGGACCAGGACAATCATAAGTCTTCTTATAATTCTGGGTATAAGTTCTTCCTCTTTGGCATGAGCTGGTACCCAGTGTAAGAAAGCCAGAGAACTCCCCAGCAAAATATGTAGTGTTGCCTCAAAATGCCTCTTGTTTCCTGTTTTGTGTATAAGCATGGTTCATACATATTTGTGGATTTAGTAAAAGTGTATGATTTAGTGGTTTGTGGGGACAGAGTAATAGGCCCTGAGGTAAGTGAGAACACAGGAGCTCACAGCAATGGCTCTTAGTTCCTGACCATCCTGACGCTAAGTTGGCTTGTTAAACACATTTGGTTGTTGCTTAAAGTAACCACTGTGGTTTTATTTCTTCTGGGCAACTGTAGATTAATAGGTACCAGAACACTATGAACTCACCCAAATCTCATGTTTTTAACAGGGTGACATGGGGAAAAAGAACAGAGGCGGTGACTTTGGATGCAACATGTTGATGTATTCTCCCTTTAATTTTCCAGCCCATTCTATTCTGCTTATTGTTGGAAGTATAAGGAAAACATACCAGGCAAGCTCTAGCTCACCTCTAAATACATTCCAACAGTAGTATAACATAAACTAAAGTGGCTCATGTGCTTTTAGTTGTTTTTATCTTTTATCCTTTGAATAGCTCTCCAATTTTCTGTATAGCCAAGGATGATCTTGATAGTTCTATCTTCCTGTGTCTACCTCCTGAGTGCTAGAATTACCATAATGTGCCATCATAGCTGTTTTATGTAGTGTTAGGGATCTAACCCAGGACCTCATGCATAATAGGTAAATGCTCTATGAACTGAGCTACATCTTCAACTTCTATTCTTTTTACATTTAGCATTTATTGAAAATTTGTGATAAAATATACATAACATAAAAGTTATCTTCTTAACCACTTTAAAAGGCCCAATGAAGCAAACCAGGCATGGTGTACATTCCTGTAATATCATTGTTGGGGTAGTAGAAGAAGGAGGATCAGTAATTCAAGGTTACTTGCAGCTACATAACAAGTTGAAGGCCACATTGAGTTACTAGCGACCCTGTCTCAGAAGAAAAATGTATAGTTCAGTAGGATTTAGTATGTTCACATTATTGGCCAAGAGATCTCCAGAACTCTAGATGTCAATATTGATACTCTATAACCAATTAAACAATAATTATTAATTTCTTCATTCCTCCAATTCTTCAACCACCCCTAATTCCATCTACAAAATAGTGAGAATACTGTTAAAAAAATGTAAGGATTAAATGAGATAATTTTAATGGCCTGGATATTTGTGTTATGTTGAAATCCTAACTCCCAATGTGATAGCAAATAGGAGTCTGGCCTTTGGGAGGTAATTAAGTCATTAAAGGGAATTCATGGCTTTAGAAAAAGTAAAATAAAAAAAAATCCAGAGAGCTCTCTTGCTTTTCTTTCTGACATGTGAATATAAAAAGGAGAAGCTAGCAGAAAAGGACTCTCACTAGAAACCTACCATGTTGGTGTTCTGATCCCAGATTTCTAGCCTTTACCACTTTCAATAGTTCATTTTTGTTATTAGCCACTAGTCTATGCTATTTTGTTGTAGTGTCATGAACAAAGATACTAACATACATTAATTACTTGCTTCAGACAGTTAAATCTCAACAGAAGTGAGATAGTACTATTATTGGCTTCTGTCCTGTGGTTCTTATGAAACCACAAGGAATCAATAGCATTAAAATTTAGTTCATATAAATACAAGTAGAGCCTATAATTAAAGAAAATTAGTAAAAAGGAAGAAGGCACAAAAGACTTTTCAAAAAATATTAAAAGGAGTATAAATACCCCTATCAAGAGTTTTGCTCTACTGCAATAGTTCCTGCCAATAATGTGGCAATAATGCTGCCTAATAACATCCAATGTTCTCTATCTATTTTGTTATCCATGATGACCATATTTTAATCCTTAATTTTCTTTTGGCACTGTGCTATGTGAAAGTGGATCACAAGACCTTAATAATTTTCTACTTATTCTGATGGCCTATAGTGGCCCATAGTAGTAGGTCTTTATTTACTTTAATGTAATGTGTGCTACTTAAAAGATGAGCTAGTCCTGCCGGGCGTGGTGGCGCACGCCTTTAATCCCAGCACTCGGGAGGCAGAGGCAGGCGGATTTCTGAGTTCGAGGCCAGCCTGGTCTACAAAGTGAGTGCCAGGACAGCCAGGGCTACACAGAGAAACCCGGTCTCGAAAAAACAAACAAACAAACAAACAAAAAAAGATGAGCTAGTCCTTAACATTTATTAATCAGGACATTTTATTTAAAAGATCCAGAGTTTAGATTTTGCTCATTTAAAAGACTTGTTTTAAAGCAGTATACATTTTGTGGGGAAGAAAATTGGCTGAGCTGTGGAGGTGGTCCCATCTTGGCCCTTGTAACTTAGTTAGCTTAAATTTTTCAGAAACATGAACTGTGAGGTTAATGAGCAACTTACATCGTTCTTCACATATCTAATGAATCCATACCTCCAACCGAAGATCACGACTACTAAATATCTGATATAATGTTCAGCCTACATTTGCTAGGCAAGTGGATAACCCTGACCTCAGATGTGGCTATAGATTATGTTCTTCCAAGACAGCAGATTCAATGATTGTGAAAGCTCTATGAATTTACTCTACTTATAAGCTAAACTATTAGCCTAGTATAGTTAAATGTTAAGTTCATTCCTCATTGTGACCTCAGTAGCCAGAATATCAGCATTTGTACTGTCTCTCAAGGCTTAAATACTCACAGCACAGAAAAGGGACTGCATTATAGGAGAGGCAAACTGAGCTTAGGGAACTTAAACTTTTAAATGCTCAGTAAGTCACTGTTCATAATTGACCTTTGCCCCAGAGGAAAAAACAGTACCTTTCTTATAATAGGACAATGAATTCTGTGTCATTTATTCTGTCAAAATTTCCTTCACTGAAGAACAAGTTTTCCTGAACTTAAAAGAAACTATTCCATTGCTTTCTTAATCCACTTCTAGCACAAGAATGTGAAGGATTTTTCCATAGTAATCAGTTCTCTACCTTTGTGCCCAACTGGTATTTGACACCTAGCTATTTATAATTAGTGTAGACCTAGCAGGTTAAGGGCTCAGTCTAAGACTTTCCCTGTTTTGAAAGCCTATCACAATCAGTGAACCTCCAGCTTGGATATAATTCTAGCCAGCTTGGCTCTTATGGGAACAGGGCCAGTAATTTGTTTCTGTGGCTCCCAGGGATAAGGGGACCACTTTTACTTTGTTTCATTATTAAGGCTATGATGGAGTATCCATCTGGACAGCCAGGTGAAAGAAGTGCCTAGAGTGTAATGTAGATGCACGGGAGCATCTTTTGTTGTAGAACTGGGATATACCAGGGCCAAGAAGTGGGAGTGAGTGGGTAGAGGAGCAGAGTGAGGGGAGGGTATAGGGGACTTTTGGGATAGCATTTGAAATGTAAATGAAGAAAATATCTAATAAAAAAGAAAAAAAAAAAGAAAAAAGAAATGGGATACAACAACAGCCTAGCATGACAATGTCTCACAACCCCGAAAGTCTCTGAACCTTGCACTTTTGAGATTTTAATGCCTATTTCATAATGTATACAGGATAAACAATCAATTCAGTCTCTACACTTCTACTCCTTTTTCATTAGGATGGGGAGATGGTATCTGAAATCCCAAGCCTCTATTTATGGCCTTTCTTTTCTGGTGATCATTCCCCTACTCATATACATGCCTACCAAAATCTCATCAGAACATAACATTTCTTTTTCCCAGAAAATTCGAAAGGAATTTTCTAATTCATGGATCCTATTAGAAACAAGAGTCAGAGACCAAATATCAGAGCAACAATGAACTTAGCAAAGAATTTTAAAATATAGGAGCTTTGTGCAAAAAAACAAAAACAAAAACAAACAAAACAAAACAAAACAAAACAAAAACACAAAAAAAAAAACCCTATAAACAAAAACCTTGATAAGAAAGTCCTCATGCACAGTACCATCACAACCTTTGACCTTACTTGGAAAAGCAATCCAATATTCATATCTAAAGGAAACAAACTTATGAATGCTAAATATGGGGCATGCTGGGTATTCTTTCACTTGTTAGCAAATATGTATTGCAAATATCACCTCCTTGATAAAAGAGGTAGTAGCACTTGAAAATACAGTGTTTTTTTAAACTTTTCCCAGACAAAGCTTTCCATCTATAGATGATCTTTGCTTTACAATAAGATTACAAACTGATAATTCAAGTGTTGAAATATTGTAAGTATACAACCCATTGGAAAGTATTCTAAGTAGACAAATGTACCTCATCTACCTTCTCTTGTGACATTACTGGTGGGGGCTATGTCATTGCAACAGGACAAAAGACAGTATTGAAGCCATCACAACATCCAAATTCAGTACTCTATATTTTCTAATGAATATGTTGGGGGTTGCATCATCATAAAGTCATTATAATTACAAATCAAGCTGTCATAAATTGGGGACAATCTGTAGTTTGTGAATTAGGAAATTATCAATTATAGTGCACTGAAATAAATGCTACCCATGAGTGATCAGCCTGAGAGTACAAAGAAATATGGGAAAGGCAACTCCCAGGGATCTAAAACAAGTACGAATAGAGAGATGGAGAAGCAGTCAGCAAGTGCTTTGCAGAGGACCCAAATTTGGTTCCTATCATCCATGGCAAGTGGCTCATAACCCCCTGTACATGTAGTTCCAGTGAACTCCAAACTCTCTTTTGGCATCTGTGGATAGCTGCATTCACATGTGTACTCCACCTACTCTGGGGGGGGGGGTGTACATATAATTTAAAATGAATTGCTTTTTAAGAGTAAAGAATAGGGGTAAGGAGTGAGTGACATGGAGGATATGCTCAGGATGACTGACAGAGAGGGGAGGGTCAAAAGGTACTGGAGAGAGAGGAGGTAAGGCTTTGGATTAGTGGAGCATGATATAACATGTAGATATAAACTTGAGACCAATGTGATAACAAACTTGGAGACAGAGAGACCAACTAAGTGACTTTATAAGTGGGTAAGAGTACAGCTTAGCAAAGAGCACTTCTAGCATGCTCAAAGCCCTGGATTCCAACTCTAGCATAGGAAACAAAAGTTCTAACTGTGTAGGCATGAGCTGGGCCTTGTGCAACAGAGGAAGGTCATAATAAAAATGGAGGGAAGGGGACACAGCTGAATGATATGGAAAAAGTAGACTTGTTCAGGCATGGTGGGCAAACTGCTGAGACCACAAGAAGGAGGGACTTAGGATCACAATCTGCCTATAGATTTGACAAGTAGATGACTGATAATGGGCTTAACTGAGTTACAGAATGGAGGAGGAAGAGGCGATGTAAATATAGTCTTCACATTAGGAATTTGAATTCCAGGTACCCAGAATCTAACTGGAGATTTCCAGTAGGTATTAGCTATGCAAGAAGCGTATGGCATATAAATCTGTGTCATTATTTTTTAATTGCTAGTATAACAATAAACCTCTTTGTAATTTAAATTTTAATTATTTTAACATAATACATTATATGCGAATCAATAGCTATCAGACAGCTATTATCTATAGGATTCATATAATGCTTCATAACTGGTGGGGGAAAGTACAGCTAAAAGTGGTGTGTGGGAATCCATTAAGCAGGGAGCTCACAGGCCTGAATATAAACCCAGACTACTTATCACTGCACTCTCTTTACTCTCAAGAAAATCTTTTAAGAGAAGGAAATAGCACTTCATTCTAAGTCAAAGTGTTATTTCCACTGCAATTGCAATTGATATACTACTAATGTATCAAGGTAATTTATGATTTAAGAAGAAAAAAATAATGCAGAAGTCTGTCGTAATTCATAAACAGTCTTGTGCAGCTTTAGCATCTAAAAGTCTCCTTTTACTACCCAAATGCCATAATAAAAGAGATAATTTTCCCTGTGACATTGTCATTATATTTTTACCAGAACCAAATAAAATTCCAAATTGTTAATGAACTGAGTGTATTTGAATTTGTATGTGGGTCTTATAAGAAAGAAGCATCCCCTATTAAATATTGCACATTTATTAACTGAGCTAAACAAATTTCTTTCCACCAAATCCTACAGTACATATTTGTCACAATTCTTGAAACCAGAAATAAGTAGAACCAGGCATAATTGTTCTTTCATCCATTACTAATGCTTCCAAACCCCAACATATTCAGTAGAAAATATAGATGGAGTACTGAATTTGGATGTTCTTGTTTGCCTTTTTTTCCCCTGAGCCATCCCATGGTTCATATGTCCTTCAGCCTCCGGCTGGGACAACTGTTAACTGTGAGCTTCCACTCACTGATTGTTCTACCTTGGTAATAGCACCTAATGAACAGTGAGGAAAGGAACATTTTGTTATCTTGCTGACATTACAAGACAAAGGATTCCCATTTTGTCAAATACAAATGTAGTTCAGTCAGACATCTCTGCCTCAGACTTCTATTTTTATTTAGATAGCTTTTTTCTCTAAATTTCATCTGTAGCAGGACACATCTGAATTTATGTCCACAGGCTTTGTAAAAGCTACTATGATAGGAATATTTTGGAATGCCAACCACTTATTTCCACAATGACATCAGAGACAGCAGGTTGCCTCCCCAATGAAGAATACGTTACACCATTGCTTTTTTGTAAGCTATATTGTTCTAAATCACTGTTTGTTTGAGACCCTAAACCCAAAGGTAAGCAGTGCCTAGTAAATTAGCATTGTATACTTAAAAGTACAGCAATAATTAGAGAGTGAAGAACATGATTGGTCAGCTACTTTTGCCTGTTACTGATAAATCAAGGGTTATTGGTTGAGAATGGTTTTCATTTCAAACCAACCAACCATCTCTTCCTCTAACATTCCTGTTTTCTTGTTGAAGCTCAGTGCTTCCATGAAAATGAGTGTTTCAACCTGGTCTGCTGTTTCAACTGAAGCTAGCAATATTTCTGGAGGCCCTTCTATGCAGAGCTTGCCAACTGCCACATCAAAATTGATGTCCATTTCATGCTTAGATGAGTTGGTTCCTGACACTTGCCTGGATTTCAAAGGTTTAGCTTTGATTATTGTGGGTTTGAGAGCAGCTTATGTTTGTAATGGTCCAAAATGTCACATCTGGAGTTGAATAGGTATGAATTATTAGAACAGGTTCTCAAGCAGTGTAAAAGGAGAAAGAAATGGAAAAAGTAATAGAGAATTTAGACAGAACATCACCAATTCAATGCAGAATGCAAGGTGTAACTTCAGGCAAAGTCAATTGAGTCCATTTTAAGGTAGTTTCTTCTTCCTGCATGCATGTGGGTGGAGGGGAGGGGACTGACCTTTTAGGTTTCCTCCTGGCTCTATTTTTTTAATGGCCAGGGATTTTGGACCCCTGCAGTACCTGTGGTACTGCTTCCTAATCTTGCCTCTGTCTCCTAGCAACCTGTAGGGTACAGCAATAGTCCCTGTCTATTCAGTGCTAATGCATTTGTACAGAGGAAAATGTAGAAATTCAGAGAATGTTTAAAGGCAATTAGATGGATCTAGAAAAGTTGAAGCCTTGGAAGCCAGTCATAGGAAGACAGATTCTGAAGTCCAGCTCCTAAATTTGAATCTCAGCTTTGTTAATTCCTAACTAAGATTTGTAAAGCAAACCGGTTTTGTCTGTTTGATTGCTTGCTTGCTTGATTGGTTTCATTTGAGACAGAGCCTTGCTATGAGGCCCTGGCTAGACTAGAATGTGCAGCAGTCCTCCTTTATCAGCTATCAGAATGCTGAGATTACAAGTGTCTGCCCCATGCTCTGCTTGAAGCAAGCTGTGGGCCCCTTTAAAGTTTTATTTCCTCATTTGTAAAGTTCTGGTCTCGAGGATCCTGTGTTAGTGGTGCACATGTATAGGCCAGAGGTCAGCTTTATGGTGTTCTCTTTTTTCATCTTTAATTTTTTTTTTTTTTGTGGTTTTTCGAGACAGGGTTTCTCTGTGTAGCTCTGGCTGTCCTGGAACTCACTTTGTAGACCAGGCTGGCCTTGAACTCAGAAATCCGCCTGCCTCTGCCTCCCGAGTGCTGGGATTAAAGGCGTGCGCCACCACGCCCGGCTCATCTTTAATTTTTAAATCAAGTTTTACTTATGTGTGTGGATGTTTTGTCTGCATGTATGTCTATGCTTCATGTATGTTCCTGATGCCCCAGAAATCTAGAAAATGGTCCCTGATCCTCTGGAACTGGAATTACAGGTAATTATGAGTTGTTGTGTGATGCCTTGAACTGAATCCAGGTCCACTGCAAGAGTAGTAAGTGCTCTTAATGACTGAGCCATCTCCCCAGCCCCTCCTTCTACCTTCTACAGAGTTTCTAGGCATTGAAACCAAGTTGCCATGCTTACCCACTCAGCTTTCTCACTTGCCCTCTTGGCTTCATTCTTAAATTTGTAGAAGTGTAAACATCTTCAGGAGGTCTAATATGTTTGACATTTGCTAGCCGTATCACCTTATCAATAAGTGCAAAGATGGCCTTAGTTCTCTCAGTAAAGAAAAATATAGAAATAAAAATGACAAGGAAAGATTTCAAAGCCCATTTCTACCAATACAAGGTCCTCAAGGAGAGGGAATGTTGATGACAGCCGAGGAGCTGGTCATTTGAAGCTTGAGAGAAGACTCCAAATTCCAGAATTCAGCCTGTCATGGGATATTCTGGGTAGTCTGGAGGAAGGAAGTATGAAGGAGACAGAAAGTAGAAATGGGAAGGAGGAGTAGCAAGCATTTTGCTCATTTGGCATTATTTTTTTTTCAGCTTCAGGTCATAGTCAATAGAATAGTCTGCAATGTCAAGATTATAGTTAATTGAGTGCTGATTCCTGTGCACTATCAGCAGAGCTTTACCAGACAATGGCATTTGTTGATTTCCCTTGCAGTCTTTTTTTTTCTCTCCCCAACACTTCATTTTCTCCTGCTGCTCTTAGGTTACTCTGTGATCCACTCCTGAACTTTCTGCCACTTAAGAAGAACACCCTGCTGGACCACACTGATAAGGCATTCATAAGTAGCCTGGACTTTCAGACACACAGGAACACGATGAACTCATTGAAATGGGTTCCTGTCAAATAACAGGGAGCATTCCCTGGTGTTTTTTCCATCATTATCTGATATGCTCTAGTATAGAACATGAAGCAATCCTTTTTAACCGTATATTACTCCAGAGACAAAGCATGTGTCTATAAAAAAGCCCCTGCTGCCTGGTGGGGGTAGGGAGGCTTCACAGTGCACAGAAAACAATAAAGCACTTTGAGTCTGGCAAAAGCCCCAGCCCATCACGGCTCTAGAGATGTTAGTTTTAGTGAGGGAAAAAAAAAAAAAAACAGATGCATTTGAAGGGGGAACTGCAGTAGAAGGTCACAGTTTTTAGTATTTGCTTTTCTGTGTGTTGGTTGCTGAATCCTCATGTGCCTCCTTTCTCTGCCCTGCCAGACTTGTTTGTCAGCAGAGTCTTGCCTCCTTTTCCAAACAGCTCACTCTTCATCCTTTGGCTGGCCCTCTGTTTTTGTGCCTCTTCTATCTGAAGAACATTTGTCTAATGGAAGCTTTTTAAGGAAAAAAACAAGGGTACTCTTCTAGCAGATGCAGAATCAGGCTCGGCTTTGAGCTGAATAGGAATGTGAGGTTGGGTCCAGAAAGTTGCTGGTGTGCAGAGCAGACAGAAAGATTTGGGCTAATTCCAACTGTTCCTCTAACGAGCTGGGAGGCCTGGGATGAGACAGTACCCTTTGGGGCCCAGGTTTCCTTGCCTGTAGAACAAAGAAGTACCCAATTTGTTAAAACTCAGAAATGTTTATAATTAAGAAAAGAGTGCAGAGCATAATGGGACAAGCTTATGATACCAATTTTGGATCCCTGGCTGGGCTTGGAGGATCACCACAACTTGACAGTCTGGTCTACATATTGAGTTCCAGACCAGCCTAGAGTACAGAATCTTACTTTATCTCAACCCTACTGCATCTCCAAATCCAAATGAGATTGAAGGGCTAGAGGTATAGCTGTCCCTGACAATTCACTTTTCTTTTAAACCCTATAATTAATTGGAGGAAGTATATCACTGTGGAGGTGGGCTTTGAGGTCTCATATGCCTAAGCTAGGCCTAATGTGGGGTACAGTCTCCTTCTGCTACCTGCAGATAAACATGTAGAACTTTCATCTCCTTCTCTAGCCATACTTTTCACCATGACAGTAATGAACTAAACATCTGAAACTTTAAGTCAGCCCCAGTTAAATGTTTTTCTTTGTAAGAGTTGCTGTGGTCATAGTATCTCTTCACAGCAATAAAACCCTAAGACAGGCACCATGCAGAGAGAATATTTGAGCATCACAAGGTGACAGGTAAATGTTTGAATTGCCTATGTTCATTGTAGTATTATTCACAATAGTCAAGATATGCAAGTAATATAAGTGTCCCTCCAGGAAAAAGAACAACATGCTTTGGTTTGGCACAAAAAAAAAAATGGATAAAGTTGCAAGGCCTTATGCTAAATGAAAGGAGACAGATACAGAAAGACAAATACTGCATGATCTTACTTATGTAGGAGATAACAAAATGTTGAATTCAGAAAGAAAGATGGTTACCAGGAACAGAAGCTGATGGTTACCAGGAGTTGGGAGAAAGGGGTGGATGAAAATGGGAGATGTTGGTCAAAGAGTTACAGTCAGGTAGGAGAAATAAGTATTGGAAAACTCCTGACCAACAGAGTAACTATAATTAATGATAATATAGTGAGTATTTAAGAATTGCTGAGTAAATTTTAAATGTTCTCACATAAAGATAATAAGTATGTGAAGTGATGGATACATTAACTAGTTGGTTTAGTAATTTGAGAATGGTTACATATATCAACACATCCCAATGTATGCCATAAATGTATTCATTTATAATTTGTCTATTAAAATTTAAAAGTCTGAGTAGCCTTCAATAGATTCTGTGCAATGCAAGCTATTAATTTTTTTCAGTCTTCCATCCTCTTTTTTCCATATTCTTGTATTTATTCTTTCTAATAAGTCATTGTTTTCAGGGAAAGATAAAGATTTCTTCATCAGCAAGAATAAAGATAATAATGATAATAGTAACTATTGTCATTATTTTCTGGTGCTGAGAATGGAACTCAAGGTCTTGGGCATGCTAGGAAAGTGTTCCAACTCTGAGTTGCATCCCAAGTCCTAAGATAAGAGTTCTGTATCATTTCTCTTGTCTAATCAAGTCATGGAAACAAAAGTAACTTGGGACCTGAAATTAACTATCAGGATGATGATAGTCCTTAGTCAGCTCTTCAATGGCTGCTTGAGTGAGAGTCAGTCTGGCTCTCTGATTTGCTCCTCCCTTCCTAAGGCCCTGACAAGTGAAGGCTCAAGCATACTCACAGACTTACCTTATCCTTTGCCTGGACTCTACTCTTACAAACTGGCTTGTGTGGAATGGGCCACTCTTGGTCTTTGGCTAAAAGCTGGATTTGGTCAGTTAGACTCACTACCAGGAGACAGAGTGTAGAAGACAGACAGGCTCATCTATTACCATCCTTGCTTGGAAGGATGGGATTATAGTGGTTTTGTTGCGTTCTGAGATTTCTCTTCCAAAACTGTAGGTCTACCCTAGTTCTGATAACCTCCTCCCAATACTCTTATTGGCCTAGTGCATGTGAGGCTCCACTGATTCTCATCATGCTCCCATCAGCCAGTCTCCTTTGGCCTGTCCATATCCATATAAAACAGTGCCTTGGTTCAGCTCTCTGGTGGCCCTATTGAGTGAACCATCTGTTTCCTGCCAGGATCCTGCCAGAGTCTAGCCAGTAAACAGAACATTCTGAGTGTTTGACTCAGAACACTTTACTGAGGAGAGCTGGTTACTCAGGTAAAAAAGATTGCTCTGAAGCCAAAGAAGCCACTTGGCAATTTAGAAGTTAGTGGGTGGCAAGGAAGCACAAAAATAGAGGTAGAAAGAGAGAAACGGAGGTAGCTATGATAGAGGCATTTGGAAAGCTGGTCCTGTGACAGGTCTATCCAGCAAGGAGCAAGCATCCCATGCTGCAAGGGGATGCTACCAGAAGCAGGGGGCAGGGCTGGCCCAGTTTGTATTTTTTCCAGTTCTTTCCATAAAAAAATTAATAGGAAAAGGACATCACAATACACCCAATGTGAATATATCTAGGACCAGTACAACAGCTGTGACACTTTAGACCACTCAATAAACCTCTCAGAGCCTTTGTGTCTTTGTGTGCAGGAGACAGCAGTTTATCCATCTCATAGGAGGATGCTCTCAAACCAGGCCTAAATGAGCTAGAGTGTGGAGGAGTGTCTGCTCAATGTTAAAGTGATATATGAAACAAGATGCCTGAGTGTCCTGAAGTTTATGGCTTGTCAGTTTCACATACTATCACTTGTATTTTCAAGCAACTGCTTTTAATGCAGTACCTGAACCAGAGAAATGCCTTCACCAGATCGATTCTCTTAAACTGCCTGGGAACCTGTTTTTGCAAGGAAAGGCAATTAAAGTGTAGGCCTGGGAACTGCAATCATTTGTTTCTGACTAAGGTCCACTGGCTACCAAATTAAGGGTCCTGCAGGGGAGCCTGGCTGCTGTCTTGGATAGCCCAGCTGGGTCCCTGAGGACATGTGCTAAACCCAGTGTGGCACATAGAAATAAAGTATGCCCCTTTAGACACCCCCATGCCAGGCACTGTTTAGGGAGAGATAGCAGAGAGCCAGATGGAAAACAGGCACATCTCTGCACAGGATTAATGTCCATGTCCCCTGAGTTCTGGTGAAGCCAGAAGCCAAACTAGAGAGTCAGCCACCTGCCCAGAATCAATGTGCTAGCAGCAGGATGTATTTGCTCAGCCCCTGGGTCCTGAGTATCCAGGAGATTGCATTATACCTGTTTGGCCTTCCTTATTTGCATACACTTCTCTCAGATCTCCTTCCAGACATTTCCTTTGTTTCTTTCTACATTGTTGTCACTATTCATTCTCAGGAAGGATCATAGGCTAGTCTTTCATCCCTGTACTATATCCTTTCAATAATGGCTCTGAAATGCAGCTGCCTTTGGAACCATCTGGAAGCTTTTCAAAATCTTCATGTCTAGGAATACAGTCTAGACTAAAATCAGAGTAACAGAACCTATATGGTGTGTGTGTGTGTGTGTGTGTGTTACGGTGGAAAATAAACCTACAGAATTCTTTATGCGTGAGTTCCAGCTCTAACTTGACACCGATATATATATATATATTTAATTCCCCAGTTGGTGTGATTGTACAGCCAAGGTTGAGAATCATGATTTTAGTTTTCCATTTCACCACACAGTGAAATAAAGCTGCACACCTTCTGAAGGTATATCAGCAGAAGTTGGAGGGCTAAGAACCTTTCAGAATCACAAATGGACTACTGACCTTTTAGGAGCTTCCAGGTTGATGCATAGTCAGGTTCCTTGGGGCTAGAGGCAACCCCAAACCACTTTGTTTTGGGGGTGATTACACCACCTTATCTTGTTGTACCTAGCCTGTGCCAAAACTAGTTTTCTCACAGTTGACCAAGATCTTGGGGATGAGAAAGGATCCAAGTATCTCTGTGTAAAACATAGTTTGTGGTATCAGAATTTAGTACATTGTAGACATTACATAAAGGAGAACACGTGGGCCTGGGAGGTCAAATGACTTTCCTATGGTTATCCCAGCAGGCTTCTGGCAGAAGGAGAGGTATTTGAATGCCTCTGTAGCTCCATCTCACCTCTTTGCCTCCTCATGGTTCTGCTGAAATTTAAGCCCTGCCAGCAAACATTTGGAGGCTTTTTAAATGACTCTTATACTAAAATCCAAATGAGCAAAGCAGTACAGTGATTAGGGAACATCTCTGTCATTTGTGCATGAGACTTCCACGTGCTGTTTTGTTTACCCAGCAAACAAACTAGAGTCTGTGATGTCACTACATGTGGATGAGAAGTTTGAACATTCATTTATGCAAGCAGAGCAAAGAAAAAATTCTTCTGATTTTATTGATTAGAAACATGTAATGTTACATTTATAATGTTCCTTAATAATTAAAGCATGTTAGCCTGGGTAAATTTACTTTCAACTTCTGAGAAAGAGAAATAACTTTTGTCTGCTTGGTTGAAAAGAATTGCACTTTGATGCTTTCAGCAGACAATAAGTGGTATCACAAGCATGGCTTAGATTCCCCAAGTTTTAAAACTGTCTCACTTCAAGGTACAGGCTAATGGCTTTTACGTATGGAACAAAAATGACCATATAAAAGCATTAAAAAAAAAAAAACACTGGAAAGTTAGTCATTGACCCAGAAGGGTTTTTGTTTGTCTGTTTCGTTGTTTTGTTTTTGAGACAGAGTCTTGTTATAGAGCTGAAGGCTGAGATTAAGAGGGGACACCATATTAAGCTGACCTACAATTTGAAAATTGAATTTATTCTCATGTTAACCTGTGGCTTTTGTTTAGTCCAAGGCCTGAGCCTACTGAGCCTTAGAGTGCAATAGGTCACCTTGACCTTCTTAGTGGCCAAATATGGTGCAGGAGATAAAAAGGCATAGGAAAGTGTAAAGAGACCACAGGGACCCAAATAAGAAAAGAACATGAGCAGGAGATAGCTTAGTGGTCAAGTCTTTGCTTCATATTCATGAGGCTCTGAGTTCCATTCCTATCTCCAAATTTTAATGAATTGGTATATACGTCATAAAGTACATAGAATTGAATGAAATTGAATTACTAACATATACTAAAATGAGTATGATGGGTCTCAGGAGCGCTAATCCAGCATGCATGACACCTTAAGTTCCATTCACAGAATCAAATAAATAAATGATCAGATAATATAGATAGATTGGGGAAAAGAAAGGAGAATGATCCATTAAAATTTAAACTTTCATAAAGAAACACCACAAAACTATAGCAAATAGTGTTCTCCTAACAGCATACTTCATTAGAATCCTCAGGAAGACTTACTGCTGGAAATTAACTCCCAGAATTTTCCCATTCATTAAGCTTGGACCAGTCCAAAAAAAAAAAATCGATCTTCTTCTCCTGCTATTAGGAGCTTTGTGGACAGTGCAAGCAAAACCCAAGAATGCTTGTTCTAGAGCAGTGTCTCAGACTGTGCTATTGCTTCAGAATGTAAGGATGGTTTCAAATAGATCCAGAAATTGTTTCTATTGGATATGGCACGGTGACAAAGACAACCGTTTTTGAAAAAAGAATTTATTATTCACTATTCTCAGAAGAGGGACACAGTTATGACACACAGGGCCATATGAAGAAGTACCAGGGTCAGTCATAGGTGAGGTAGAGAGGGGCAGGAGCAAGTGGAGATCTAGCCTGCATTGGAATTTTGCAGGAAGAAGTAGGGAGGGCAAAGCAGAAGTAGCTCTGAATGTACTAATTTCATCATTTAGGTCAGTGGGTGCTGAGCTATCATTGTGGTCTCTGGTTGTCTAGTAATAAGGTATCTTAGAACAAAGGAAATATTGGTTTGGTGTGTAAATTTGATGAAGAGGGGAGTTGGAGATTAGATTGGTTGCTTTGCATATGAAAGACACACTGGAATGCAAGCTGTTTGTTCTCTCCAGGAGTTATTCAGCCCTGAGTTGGCATTGGAGAGAAATCCTTCAGGAATCAGGGCTCCAAGGCATCAAATCATCAGAAAAGACAGAAAAAAAAAAAAAGAAAGAAAGAAAGAAAGAAAGAAAGAAAGAAAGAAAGAAAGAAAGAAAGAAAGAAAGAAAGAAAGAAAGAAAGAAAGAAAGAAAAAAAGAAACACATAGCTATAAAAAAAAAACCTTAATGTACTGTTTTATATTGATTGTAAATTCTTTACTGGTGATAACTAACAATTTAAAGACAGTATTTTTGAAGAGACATTAGTTTGTAAAATTAGTGTATTTAAAATTTAGGACTAAAGAACCTCAGAAGGAAAAAATAAATCTTTATGGATCCAAGAAATTTACTTGTGTGTTTGTTTGAGATGGAGTCTTACAATGTACCTCAGGCTTGCCTAGAATTCACCATTGTAACCTAAAATGGCTTCAAACTCATGTTGATTTTTCTGCTTCAGCTTTCCAAGTATGGGGTTATAGCTATGAACCACACACAATCTCAACAACTTTTTCCAACCATTAACTCCAACCATTTAAGCATGAACTGAAGAAGGACAATAGCAATACACATGCCAAAAAGGACAGGGAAAGCCATGGAGGCCTCAACCCCCCACTAAGAATTCCAGAAAAGTAAGAAATCCTGAGCATGGGAAAAATAGTCTCCAAGGAAGAGCACAATGGTTGGTTATCCAAAACCAAATGGTTAGCCCTGAATCGAAACACAAATACAAGTACCATTACACAGATTGATCAAACTATTTTTAGGAAAATATATGTATGTACATATATGCTGAAGAAGTAACAAAATTCTAGGCCTTTAGGTCGAGGCTTGGGAATGTAACCTTTGTGACTCATTGCTCCAAGGTATGCTAATCATACCTTGATAGCGACATTCCTTCCTCCACCTACCTGCTTCCTGAGTTCAAAGAGTGTTCATTCAAAGAAAGTCACCCTGACCAACGCCGGAAACTGCCATGCAAATGTGCTATTGTTAGGGGCTCTTAGAAACTGAGAGTTAACCAAAACAATTACCAGGTATTCTCTGTGACTCTTGTGACTTTACACTTCCTTATGACTCTTAACTGGTATCTTTGGTATTTTTCCAACAACCCCTCCCCACTTCCTTGAGTTGTGGTTTCTTCCTTTAAATACCCCCTTACTCAGCTACTCGGGGCGCCATGATCCTCTACCCCTGCGTGGTGTATGACCATGGGCCCGAGAACGCTCTCGAATAAAAATCCTCTTGCAGTTGCAGCAAGACCGTTTCTTGTGGGTGATTTTGGGGTGTCGCCTCTCCTGAGTCAGAACGTGGGGGAGTCCTCACGTTGTGGGTCTTTCAATGCAAATAGTAACAACTAATGAAAAGAAGAGCCATGAATTTGAAAGAGAGCAAGAAGGGTATATGGGAGGGGTTGGAGGGAGGAAAGGGAAGAAATGATGTAATTATCATTTCAAAATAAAGTATGCTCAACTGTTAATTTTGAGAAATACATCATATGATTCAGATCAATCATATTAATAAATTCCTGTTAATTATAGCAACATCATCCTTGTGCTGATGATGTTTTCTGGGTGAAGTTCTGACAAACAACATATATATCAGAAGCCAAAAGTACAAAAAAGTCAGCATACCATATTCCCTACCATATCCTCATTTATTCAGCTACTGAAAAATCTTCACATAAACCCATAAGACTCTCTCTCTCTCTCTCTCTCTCTATATATATATATATATATATATATATATATATATACACATATATATATATACACACACACACACACATATATATATGTGTGTGTGTGTGTGTGTGTGTGTGTGAATGTATGTGTTTACACAAAGGATCTTACTAAAGTACTTTGATCAAGAATGGTTATGTAGGTCATTCAGTTGATTCCTATATTAAATCATCTTACTTGCTTGCATGTGTATTTGCTGTTGAGGGTGGGGTTTCTCCTTGTGTCTCTGTGGCAAGACAAAGGGAAAAACTTTTCTCTTAGAAGAATGTAGTCTACTTGTAAGGTAAAAGTAACACTTGTTTTCAGTTCAGTGCCCACTGCCACTGCTCACTAAGCAGGGGGCTAGTTAAAAAGTACCATTCTGTACCAGCTCTTTAGGCATCTTGAAGGTTTCTGCAAAATCCCACTTTCTCTCCAACTTTATTTGGATCATTGAAGCTGAGGTTACTTCGACACTTAAAATTGTTTCTGGGCTGAAAAACATATAGACTTCCCCAATAGAACCATAATAATGTCTGAAAATGACTTCTGGTAGGGGTAGAGTTTTCATGAGGGATTTAAAAGGCCTTAAGTATGTGCTTAGCTGGCTATGAGGGAAGCCATGTGCACCCCAGCAAAACAGTGACACACAATGAAACACTTAAGGCCTACAAACTGATAAGGAAGCCACAGAGTTTATTTTATTTTCCCTCATTTTATTCTGCTGAAAACATATGGCCTGCTGAGGTATGCCTACCTTACCTTTTGCCTTCTGATATTTTCCCAAGTTTTCTCAAAATTTCTTCTTTCTCAAACTGTGTGTTTCTGACTCCATGCCTGTGTTCTTGATTTTTCTTTCTTGATCTGCTCTCAAACAATAAACAAGTGGATGTTTAATGGTCTTAGATGAATATTTACTAACATGGTTAGGAAAAAAAGAAGCTGTCCTGTCCCTCAGCATAAATTTCAAGTGTCTCCACAAAACATACTTTTCTGAAGATTGTAATTGTTAGCAAAAGCACCAGCCAGTAGCTTGTCTGGGGCAGTCCTACAGGGTGGGATTGAAGTGGGAGTGAGCTGCAAGAACTGGCAAAACTAGAAGAACTGTCTTTGGTAACAGAATGTGGATGGTCACAGAGGCCATAGGGATGAATTCACAGAAGGATGCTCTAGTAACAGGAGCAGGATAGCAATCCAGATTTGACAGAACTATGTGAGCTCATTTAACTCTCAAAACAATCTTGTTGTCTTGCTATTATTAATTATTATTATTATCATTTATTATTGTCATTTTATTGTTGTTTTTACTGTCTATTCATAGTTGAGGAAACTGACCAAGGTCACACAGTTAGAAAATGGTAGGAATCAGGATTTGCATCAAGGTCTCTGACTGCAGAGCCCATGTCTTTTTTTTTCCTCTCCCTGGCTTGCTGCTGACCCAGTTTGAACAGCACCATAGGTTTTGATGTCTGCCTGGCAGGCCAAAGACATCAACTAGCATCACCTTTCAGACAAGTTTTATATGTGAATGAATGTTTTATTATTATTATTATTGTTCTAATTCTGGAAGGAAAAGTGTCTTTAGAATTTTAAACCATACATGACTCATTTCCTGATATATGCTGTCACAATGATTTCTTTTATAAAGATATTGAATGCAAACTCTAGAATTAAGAAAGACTTTCTACTTATGCACTGAAGAATAATGTCTAAGCTAAAGAAGAAGAAGAAGAAAAGACGAAGAAGAAGAAGAAGAAGAAGAAGAAGAAGAAGAAGAAGAAGAAGAAGAAGAAGAAGAAGAAAAGGTAACCTTATTAACCCAGTTCTTTCTACCCAAAGTTTCCACAAACTGTAAGCATTCCACAGGATTACACCCACACAGTACCTAGAGCAATATTTTGAACAAAGCAGTCTAACTCAGTAACATTCCAGGCAGTTATTGAAAGCACTTTCAGGGTAGAGCACTTTCCTGAACAGCAATGTAATTAGGTGGAATGCTAGAAAAGTCTTCTAGTGCATAGGAGAATCTTGAATTCAGAGTGGCACGAAGGACCACATGGAGAGAATGTGCACATGGTTTCACTCAGGAAATACACCAGATGTAGACAGAAATGGCACACAGGTGCTGCCACCCACTTGAGCTGCACCCATATCAGGAAGAAAAATACCAACATTTCCTTCTCATCTCTAAAACAAGGTTAATTAACTCTTCATTTGTGGTACCTATTGATGGGAACACTTGCTTAAGATGATATTCTTTTTCTATCCTTGCTCTATAAGTATTATTTCTGGGGAAAGTAGGCATTCTAAGGTATTCTGCTGTCATGCAGAACCAAGCCAAGCCTTGTGTAATTGATGAAGCTTCCTTTATGACCTGGGCCACTTGTGACCTCCTATGATGCATACTCTCTAAAGTACTTTCAGATATTCTCATAGGCACCAGCCTCCTCCTCTTCCTCCTCCTCTTCCTCCCCTCCTCTTCTTCCTCCTCTTCCTCTTTGTCTTCTGTAGTAGCCTCAGCTGATCTCAAATTCACCATGACCTGGACTAACTCCAGCCTGCACTTCCCAAATGATATGATTTCAGGTATGTATAATAGAGTCTGGTTTATGTGGCTATAGAGATAGAACCCAGAGTCTCTTTTTCTTTTCTTTTTTTATTTAAACAATTTTTTATTAGATATTTTCTCCATTTAAAAATCAAATGCTATCCTGAAAGTCCTCTATACCCTCCCTCTCCCCTGCTCCCCAACCCACCCACTCCCGCTTCCTGGCTCTGGCATTCCCCTGTATTGGGGCATATAATCTTTGCAAGACCAAGGGCCTCTCCTCCCAATGATGGCCTATTAGGCCATCTTCTGCTACATATGCAGCTAGATGCACGAACTCAGGGGGTACTGGTTAGTTTATATTGTTCCTCCTATAGGGTTACAGACCCCTTCAGCTCCTTCGGTACTTTCTCTAGCTCCTCCATTGGGGGCCCTGTGTTCCATCCAATAGATGACTGTGATCATGCACTTCTGTATTTGCCAGGCACTGGAATAGCCTCACAAGAGACAGCTATATCAGGGTCATGTCAGCAAAATCTTGCTTGCATATACAGTAGTGTCTGCATTCTGTGGTTGATTATGGTATGGATCCCTGGATGGGACAGTCTCTGCATGGTCCTTCCTTCTATCTCAGCTCCAAATTTTGTCTCTGTAACTCCTTCCATGGGTATTTTCTTCCCCATTCTAAGGAGGGACGAAGTATCCACACTTAGGTCATCTTTCTTGAGTTTCGTGTGTTTTGCAAATTGTATTTTGGGTATTCTAAGTTTCTGGGCTAATATCCACTTATCAGTGACTGCATATCATGTGAGTTCTTTTGTGATTGGGTTACCTCACTCAGGATGATATCCTCCAGATCCATCCATTTGCCTAAGAATTTCATAAATTCATTGTTTTTAATAGCTGAGTAGTACTCCATTGTGTAAATGTACCACATTTTCTGTATCCATTCCTCTGTTGAGAGACATCTGGAACCCAGAGTCTCTTATAAGGTAGGCAAATATCCTGCCAATTGAAATACATCTTCAGCCCTGTTCTTGGACATTTATTTACTACATGAAGTATGTAGGATTATTGATTCCTCACTACCTGAAGCCACATTTCTCTGTTGCTGTTCTGTGGTGTTGTGCTTGCTAATGGAAGGTGTTCAGAACTGTTGCTGTTGAGATAATGCTTCGAAGAGAGCAGTTGGAAGCAGGGATTACAAAATGAATAAGAATATTAAAAAAGGCTTTTAAAGGCAACTTGGTACCATTGCTTGAGAACAGCTCAGCTTTCTTCCTTGTAATTCAGCAGGAATGCTTTGCATAGGAAAGAAAAAAACAAGTGTGTGTGTGTGTGTGTGTGTGTGTGTGTGTGTGTGTGTGTGTGTATGTGTGTGTGTGGTAGTGGTGCAGCTTTAATCTGAATAAACCACAGTTCCATCCAGATTAAAAAAAAAAATGCAGGCTCAGTCCTATCTGTGGTGGCTTTGTATTAGAAAACAAGATGGTCACCCATGCGTGACTGGAACTTTTCAAGTCATCAAGGCTCCTGGGGGTATCCTTTAGGGATCTCTGAGGCAGAAAAGTTTGTAAAGCTGTTGTTTCTCCACACAGCTTGCTCCCTGTTTCCCTCTGTTTTATCACATGCAACCCAGTGCCTGGATTAGAGATCTTGTCTGGTTTTTATTTGTTTATTTGTTTGTTTGTTTAGAACTGGTTATTCTACCTTCTCCTTCTACCTAGAAGGCTTCTATATAGATCTGTGATCTTGGTTCTCTGCCTTGACAGGCAGGCCCCACAAGGTAGCACAGAGAATTTTCCTTTGCGTGACCCCTTAGATTTTAGCCCTTTGCTGTGAGACACACTTCTCGGGAGACACAACATCTACTCACCCCACTATGGAACAAAGTAACAATTGCACTGAAGTCCAACTTCTTGAAGCAATGAATTTTTAATAGATTTGCTAACAAGCTCAAGTGTGAGGGCTAAGTACAAAGAGCAGGAATGACTCCAACAGGCACATCCCAACCAATAGGCACATCCCAACAGAGGCGACAATTTATGGAAGCTGCAACACTGAAACTCTCTGCACAGTTTTCAGGCAAAATGGTCAAATCCAAGAAATCTCTCCTCAGGGAAGAGGCCTGGCAGAATCTTTCTAGTTTCAGATTTGAAAGAGACATGACACCCCTGCCCCCCAATTTCATGAGTCTTCTCCCTCCTGCAGTACTTCTTTCTTCCAGTCCTGGAAGGAATGTTTCAATTCAGAGGAAGCTATTCTACAATTTCAGTGTTTGCAGCTTTAGATACATGATTACGATGCAAGGAAAGACATGCATTTATAGGGGAAGGAGACTAGAAAAAGATTGGACATCTATACCTACATTCTAATGTTCTGAGATAATGCAGGGTTTATAACAATTGAATGTATGTTTAAAATGTTAGAAGATGACTGGGGAGATGACTCAGTGGTTAAAAGTGGTTATTGCTTTTGCACAGAACTTGGGTTTGGTTCTTAGCACACACACAGTAACCCACTATCATTTGTAACCCCAACTATGGGGAATCTGACACCCTTTTCTGGACTCACTGTCATTGCAGATATATGGTACATTTAAATACATGGAGACAAAACACTTTACACATAAAATAAAACAAATAAATCTTTAAAAACATAAATGGAAGAAAGAAGCTAGAAAATTCTCAACATAAAAAAAATGATAAATGTTTGAGAAACTACCAGTGCTAATTAACCTGATTTAACAATTAGATGTTGTATACAAATATCCAATTTGTCAAGTGGTACCCGATAGACAGGTACAGTTATTGCATGTTAATTGAAAATTCAAGTAGCAAGAGCTAGAAATGTGGCTCAGCAGCTAAGAACATATAATGCTCTCCAGAGGAACCAAGTTCAATTCCCAACACCTATGTCAGGTAGCTCACTACCATATATATAACTCCAGATCTAGGGGATCTGATGCCTCTGGCTTTAGTGGACACCTGTGCTCATATGTATATACCCTTCCACACAATAAACAATTTTTCAAATACTATAGAAACAAAAATGAAATAGATATATTTATCATATATCTTTTTGTTGTTTCTGTGATGAACTACCATGATCAAAAGCAAGGCTGAAGTAGAAAAAGGTTTATTTAGCTTATACTTTCACACTGTAGTCTATTATTGAAGGAAGTCAGGACAGGAAAACAGGGTAGAATCCTGGAGGCTGAAGCTGATACAGAAACCATGCTGCTTACTGGGTTACTCATCATGGCTTACTCAGCCTGCTTTCTACCAGAACCCAGTACCACAGCCCAGGGGTGACACCATCCACAATGTACAGGTCCCTCCCACACCAATCACTAATTAAGAAAATGCCTTATAAACTTACCCATGGCCCAATTTTATGAAGGCACGTTTCTAAACTGGCATTCCCTCTTCTCAGAAGACTATACCTTGAGTCAAGTTGACATGAAACTCACCAGAGAAACATCTATAGATCATAAGTCACCTTATACAGTGTATTTCATCATATAAAATTCAGCATTTTTATACACAGCAGTTCTTAAACAATATTCCAACAAATTAGCCTCTCCCAGGAATAAGCCCCTTAATTGGTTGTCCAGTGCAGAGTGATCAGCTTAAAAATTATATATGCATAAACAACAAAAACAGACTCAGCAGGCTCTATTCATATGTATTTGTATGAACACATACATACATTGTATGCATGTAACAAGTATAATCAAAGAAAAAGAGGCTGTCATCTCGAGAGTTTTGGGGGTTAAGGAAGGAAGTCAAGGGAAGGTAATTATGAGGAGCTGGAAGAAAAATAGAAGAAGACTATAATTCAAATTCCATTAAAAACAAAACAGTAAGATCACACTATTCTCATAGCAGTTCACATCATGTGAGCACACTCCAGGTGTGAAGTAATTTTCAAGTTCCATCAGGAAGAAAGACTTAGAAAATATGCATAAAGATGAGGCTATCTTTATATTTTTTCTCTAGGACCATATACCATTTCATCTGAAATTTTATGAGACTACAGCTTGTGTTCTTTTATAGTTTCCTCAAATATCATTGAGTTCTTCATGAATATCTGTATGTGGATTTTTGCAAATGGTTTCGTGATGTATTAGTTGTTTTTCTGTTGCTCTGATAAAATATGATCAAAGGTAACCAAGGAAGAGAGTTTATTTTGGCTGAAGGCTCAAGAGGGCTAAGGGTAGATCAACATGGCAAGGTATGACAATAAACAACAGCTATGGTAATAGGAGCCAGAAACAGAGAGAGCTAACTGGAAGTAGGTTGAGGCTAATAGGAACTCGCAAAGCCTGCCCCAGTGACAGGCTTCCTCCCAGGTGGTGTCACTTCCAGAAACAGCACCACCAATTGGGAAACAAGTTTTCAAATACATGAGCCTATGGAGGATATTCTCCTTCAAACCTATACATAGCATACATACAATTACACAATTTGTTCTTTTTCAAGCAATGTTGGTGCTGAGATTTGAACCCAGGACCTTTGGGTTCAAATTGTTCTACTGTTGAGGTATGTCTCTGGCCCTTGAATTTGCTTTTATTTTGTTTAATTTCATTTTTAGGGAGATAATTGATTAATTAGGGAGATAACAGCTCTGTAGTATTTTGCAGGTATATTGGCTATTTACATACCCTCTTCCATGAGTCCTGTTCCATATAATTTATTCAGGTTTCTCTGACTTGTTTTCTATTTCTAATCAATAGAAAAACCTTTCTATTTCCTGGACAGCAAATATGTGATAGTTAAATTCATTGCAAGTATGTTCCCCAAGTGACTTCAACTTATTTTATTTTGTTTGTTTGTTTTTGTTTTGTTTTGTTTTTCGAGACAGGGTTTCTCTGTGTAGCTCTGGCTGTCCTGGAACTCACTTTGTAGACCAGGCTGGCATCAAACTCAGAAATTCACCTGCCTCTTCCTCCCAACTGCTGAGATTAAAGGCATGTGCCACCAGTACCCAGCTTGACTTCAACTTTTTTTTTAATTTTTAATATTTTTATTACGTATTTTCCTCAATTACATTTCCAATGCTATCCCAAAATTCCCCATACCCCCCCCCAACTTCCCTACCCACCCATTCCCATTCTTTTGGCCCTGGCATTCCCCTGTATTGGGGCATATAAAGTTTGCAAGTCCAATGGGCCTCTCTTTCCATTGATGGCCGACTAGGCCATCTTTCGATACATATGCAGCTAGAGACAAGAGCTCCGGGGTACTGGTTAATTCATTATGTTGTTCCCCCTATAGGGTTGCATATCCCTTTAACTCCTTGGGTACTTTCTCTAGCTTCTCCATTGGGAGCCCTGTGATCCATCCAATACCTGACTGTGAGCATCCACTTCTGTGTTTCCTAGGCACCGGCATAGTCTCACAAGTGACAGCTATATCTGGGTCCTTTCAGCAAAATCTTGCTAGTGTATGCAATGGTGTCAGCGTTTGGAAGCTGATTATGGGATGGATCCCTGGATATGGCAGTCTCTAGATGGTCCATCCTTTCATCACAGCTCCAAACTTTGTCTGTGTAACTCCTTCCATGGGTGTTTTGTTCCCAATTCTAAGAAGGGGCAAAGTGTCCACACTTTGGTCTTCATTCTTCTTGAGTTTCATGCATTTAGCAAATTGTATCTTGTATCTTGGGTATCCTAAGTTTTGGGCTAATATCCACTTATCAGTGAATACATATTGTGTGAGTTCCTTTGTGATTGTATTACCTCACTCAAGATGATGCCCTCCAGGTCCATCCATTTGGCTAGGAATTTCATAAATTCATTCTTTTTAATAGCTGAGTAGTACTCCATTGTGTAAATGTACCATAATTTCTGTATCCATTCCTCTGTTGAGGGGCATCTGGGTTCCTTCCAGCTTCTGGCTATTATAAATAAGGCTGCTATGAACATAGTGGAGCATGTGTCCTTCTTACCAGTTGGAACATCTTCTGGATATATGCCCAGGAGAGGTATTGGTGAATCCTTTTGTAGTATTATGTCCAATTTTCTGAGGAACCGCCAAACTGATTTCCAGAGTGGTTGTAAAAGCTTGCAATCCCACCAACAATGGAGGAGTGTTCCTCTTTCTCTACATCCTCGCCAGCATCTGCTGTCACCTGAATTTTTGATCTTAGCCATTCTGACTGGTGTGAGGTGGAATCTCAGGGTTGTTTTGATTTGCATTTCCCTGATGATTAAGGATGTTGAACATTTTTTCAGGTGCTTCTCTGCCATTCGGTATTCCTCAGGTGAGAATTCTTTGTTCAGTTCTGAGCCCCATTTTTTAATGGGGTTATTTGACTTTCTGGAGTCCACCTTCTTGAGTTCTTTATATATATTGGATATTAGTCCCTTATCTGATTTAGGATAGGTAAAGATCCTTTCCCAATCTGTTGGTGTTTTTTTTTTTTTTTTTGTCTTATTGATGGTGTCTTTTGCCTTGCAGAAGCTTTGCAGTTTCATGAGGTCCAACTTTTCAATTCTGGATCTTACAGCACAAGCCATTGCTGTTCTATTCAAGAATTTTTCCCCTGTGCCCATATCTTCAAGGCTTTTCCCTACTTTCTCCTCTAAGTTTCAGTGTCTCTGGTTTTATGTGAAGTTCCTTGATCCACTTAGACTTGACCTTAGTACAAGGAGATAGGAATGGATCGATTCGCATTCTTCTACATGATAACAACCAGTTGTGCCAGCACCATTTGTTGAAAATGCTGTCTTTCTTCCACTGGATGGTTTTAGCTCCATTGTCGAAGTTCAAGTGACCATAGGTGTGTGGGTTGATTTCTGGGTCTTCAATTCTATTCCATTGGTCTACTTGTCTGTCACTATACCAGTACCATGCAGTTTTTATCACAATTGCTCTGTAGAACAGCTTTAGGTCAGGCGTGGTGATTCCACCAGAGGTTCTTTTATCCTTGAGAAGAGTTTTTGCTATCCTAGGCTTTTTGTTATTCCAGATGAATTTGCAGATTGCACTTTCTAATTCGTTGAAGAATTGAGTTGGAATTTTGATGGGGATTGCATTGAATCTGTAGATTGCTTTTGGCAAGATAGCCATTTTTACAATGTTGATCCTGCCAAACCATGAGCATGGGAGATCTTTCCATCTTCTGAGATCTTCTATCATTTCTTTCTTCAGAGACTTGAAGTTTTTATTATACAGATCTTTCACTTCCTTAGTTAGAGTCACACCAAGATATTTTATATTATTTGTGACTATTGAGAAGGGTGTTGTTTCCCTGATTTCTTTCTCAGTCTGTTTATTCTTTGTGTAGAGAAAGGCCATTGATTTGTTTGAGTTAATTTTATATCCAGCTACTTCACCGAAGCAGTTTATCATGTTTAGGAGTTCTCTGGTGGAAATTTTAGGGTCACTTATATATACTATCATATCATCTGCAAAAAGTGATATTTTGATTTCATCTTTTCCAATTTGTATCCCTTTGATCTCCTTTTGTTGTCGAATTGCTCTCTCTAGGACTTCAAGTACGATTTTGAATAGGTATGGAGAAAGTGGACAGCCTTTTCTAGTCCCTGATTTTAGAGGGATTGCTTCAAGCTTCTCACCATTTACTTTGATGTTGGCTACTGGCTTGCTGTAGATTGGTTTTATCATGTTTAGGTATGGGCCTTGAATTCCTGATCTTTCCAAGACTTTTATCATGAATGGGTGTTGGATTATGTCAAATGCTTTTTCCGCATCTAACGAGATGATCATGTGGTTTTTGTCTTTGAGTTTGTTTATATACTGGATTACGTTGATGGATTTCCGTATATTCCCTGCATCCCTGGGATGAAACCTACTTGGCCAGGATGGATGATTGTTTTGATGTGTTCTTGGATTCGGTTAGCAAGAACTTTATTGAGGATTTTTGCATCAATATTCATAAGGGATATTGGTCTGAAGTTTTCTATCTTTGTTGGGTCTTTTTGTGGTTTAGGTATCAGAGTAATTGTGGCTTCATAGAATGAGTTGGGTAGAGTACCTTCTGTTTCTATTTTGTGGAATAGTTTGTGAAGAACTGGGATTAGATCTTCTTTGAAGGTCTGATAGAACTTTGCACTAAACCCATCTGGTCCTGGGCTTTTTTTGGTTGGGAAACTATTAATGACTGCTTCTATTTCTTTGGGGGATATAGGGCTGTTTAGATCATTAACCTGATCTTGATTCAACTTTGGTACCTGGTATCTGTCTAGAAACTTCTCCATTTCATCCAGGTTCTCCAGTTTTCTTGAGTATAGCTTTTTGTAGAAGGATCTGATGGTGTTTTGGATGTCTTCAGGATCTGTTCTTATGTCTCCTTTTTCATTTCTGATTTTGTTAATTAGAATGCTTTCCCTGTGCCCTCTAGTGAGTCTCGCTAAGGGTCTATCTATCTTGTTGATTTTCTCAAAGAACCAGCTCCTTGATTGGTTGATTCTTTGAATAGTTCTTCTTGTTTCCACTTGATTGATGCTCATATCTATTCTCTTTGGGAGGCTCTCTATGTTATCCTATCAATCTATATAATCCCATGCTAATGTCAGGATGAGTTCTCTACTTCTTTGTCTACTGGGGATTAGTGTGTATATAGACTGTGAAACTAGTAAGGAGACCATAAGGAGATAAAGAGATTTTTGAGGAAGGACAAAAGAGTGTTAAAGGGGATCTGTACCTTGAAAGCAGAAAGGAAGCTATAAGAAGGGGTAGAAGGATTTTAAAAAGTATTAGGAGGTTGGAGGAGAAGTTGAGAGAGGAAAATCGACAGCAACAACACAACATTTAATGCCAAAAGGAAACCTAATACTGTGTATGCTAATTTAAGTTTCTTTATATGAAAAGTTAATTCAGGTACAATTTACAAATATAAAATTCATCCAAATGTAAATATATTATTTATTACTTTACATGTAATTCCTACAGTAGTGCAGATATCATTCTAATCCAATCTTAAGAGTTATTCCTTCACCATAAACAGTTCCTTAGTAATCATTTTCTAGTGGACATTACACGAACC
The DNA here is from genome assembly GCF_978045245.1 of Mus caroli. Classification (NCBI taxonomy): domain Eukaryota; kingdom Metazoa; phylum Chordata; class Mammalia; order Rodentia; family Muridae; genus Mus; species Mus caroli. The sequence continues at coordinate 139,806,947 of NW_028227260.1, read as the reverse complement.
ACCAGCCTCCAGCAACTATTTCCCTTGTTCTGTCTCAGTTTCTGTGCCTTTTCTGTGAATTTCATGTAAATCAAATAATAAAATAGGTTCTCTTATGTTCGGTTCCTATTATTCAGCATCACATATTTTAGCTTCATTCACATTGCAATATGTATCAATAACTCACAGATTTGAGACTGTTATTGCTGTATAACTTTATTACTGTATAACTTTGTTGGGATATATTATATTTTGTTTAACCATCCATAATTTGATGGACATTTATGTCCTTTCTATTTTTAAACATTTTTACATTTTTTTTCTTTTTTTAAAACAGGTTACTCTGTGTAGCCTTAGCTGTCATGGAACTTTCTCTGTAGACCATGCTGGCCTTGAACTCACAGAGACTATCTGCCTCTGCCTCTGCCTCTTGAATGTGGGGATTTAAAGGCATGCCTCCCCGACACAAACACACACACACACCTGGCATCATTCCAGTTTTATGCTATCATGGATCATACTACTATGAGCACTCATGGACTAGTCTTTATCTAGATGTGTGTTTTCATTTCTCTTGGGTAGAACTTAGGTAGAAACCTAAAATGAAATTGCTGAATTATAGGATAATTTGTATAATAATAATAATAATAATAATAATAATAGCTGCCAAACTGTCCTCCAATGAAGTTATTCTATTTTGTTCCCATCAATAGAGCACCGCCTTGCCACTACTTCATTGTTAATCTTTTTGATCATAGTAATTCTCATTGATATGAAGTAATTTCCCATTGTGGTTTTAATTTGTCTTTCCCAATGACTAAAATTACTGAAAATTTTTTCTGTGTTTGTTAGGTATCTATATGTAGTCTTTTATGAAATGAATTTCTCAGCTCGTCTATGACAGTCATATCCATGATCTCAGCTTCATTTCTGGCTTGTTTGCCATTCACTCCAAAAGGACTTCAGGCTCAGATGAAGAGAATTATGAGCTCTCTGATTTGTTTCCTACCAAATTTAATAATTTGAGCTAATTACAATATATTTCCCTTATTCAGAGCCTTCCATAAAGCAGGAGACCTCTCAGTTCTCATAGCTGACCCTATGCTGCTAAAGCCAGCTCTCACCAATTGAGCAAGATAGCAGGTTATGGGACCAGCTATAGGAATGAGTCTCTGACTCATAGTTATGAGTTGAAGTTTAGGTAATTACTCAAGAATAAAAGCTTCTTAATTTATTTTTTTACATTTGATCGATTCCAAAACCCTTTAAGAAATGTGTTTGTTTTTTTTTTTTTTTTAATTTGTTTGTGCTCTATTTTGCATGTATTCCAACATGACAGAAGAGGGCATCTGTCTTAGTTAGGGTTTTACTGCTGTGAACAGACACCATGACCAAGGCAAGTCTTATAAAAAGCAACATTTAATTGGGGCTGGCTTACAGGTTCAGAGGTTCAGTCCATTATCATCAAGGTGGGATCATGGCAGTATCCAGGCAGGCATGGCACAGGAGGAGCTGAGAGTTCTATGTCTTCATCCAAAGGCTGCTAGTGGAAGACTGACTTCCAGGCAAATAGGGTGAGGATCTTATGCCCAAACCCACGACACACCCATTCCAACCAGGACACACCTATTCCAACAAGGCCACACCTTCAGATGGTGTCACTCTCTGGTCCAAGGATATACAAACTATCACAGCATCATATCTCATAGATGGTGGTGAGTAACCAAGTGGTTGCTGGGATTTGAACTTAGGTCCTCTGGAAAAAATTCCAGTGCTCTTAACTGATGAGCAGTCTCTCCAGCGTCCAAAATGTTGTTTCTAAAAACCAGATATGATAGAAACTGCCTGTAATTCAAGCACTTGGGAGATGGGAGAAATTCAAGCAAGACTTAGCTATATGGAGTGTAAACTGAAAGACTGCTTGGGTCAGTTGGGTATAGTTTGATGCTTACCTTTTGACAAGGGCATTTGCCAGTATCTTCATGCTATGCTAGCTTAAAGGTTTTTCACTGTTTTGCTTTTAACTACAACCTAGAAGATTCCCTTAAATTTTTCTTATGCCATCCAGTACCAGAAATATGGGAGCAATTTAGAGCTCACCCTTGGATTCACTAGGCTCTAGGTTGGTATTAGGCAGGCACTTTTCTTCTCAGGAGAAGAACTTCCATCCAGTCTGACCCTCCTCAGCTAAATCATGGACTCTAGAGATTTTTTTTCTAATGAAGCACCCACCCATGCACACACATCCCCACGCCTACCCTCCACATATACACACAACATTTAAAAAATTTGTGTGTATGTGTGTGTATTCACACATGTGTGTGTTTCAAGGTCAAAGGAAAACTTTGGTTATTGGTCCTTGTCTTCTGCTTTTTATGGAACAAGGCCTTTGTTTTATAGAATTTTCTCTACTATGAAAAATTCCACCTTGGAAGGATCCTCCTTAAGAAGCAAGATGTTCCAGGAGGGAAAATTTTCCATACTGCATGGAAGTTCCTTAAAATTCAAGAGGCAAGGGTCACAAGTCCCTAACGGTCAGCGCCAGAACCGGGGCACCTTCAGTTCGGAGTCTGCGGACACCCCCAAGGTCCCCAGAGGACTCTCCAAAAGATCTTAGGACTTCTGGAGAGTGGAACACAACTTCTGCTCCAATCCAATCATGCGGGACCCGAGACAGCATTAATTAGGGAAGCAGAAAACCTGGCCTGACCAGCGTCACAAGTCCCTTCTGGTGGTGCCAGCACTGGGGGACCTTGGGCACAGAGTCTGAGGACACCCCCAAGGTCCCCAGCGGACTCTCCACCGGATCTTAGGACCTCTGGTGAGTGGAACACAACTTCTGCCAGGAGGCAGGTTCGAATGCCAGATATCTGGGCACCCTCCCTGTAAGAGGAGAGCTTGCCTGCAGAGAGTACACTGACCACTAAAACTCAGGAGAGAGCTAGTCTCCCATGTCTGCTGATAGAGGCTAACATAATCACCAGAAGAACAAGCTCTAAATAGAGACAACTATAACAACTAACTCCAGAGATTACCAGATGGTGAAAGGCAAACTTAAGAATATTACTAACATAAACAAAGACCACTCACCATCATCAGAACACAGTACTCCCACCCCACCCAGTCCTGGTGACCCCAACACACCAGAAAAACTAGACCCGGACTTAAAAGCATGATGATGGTAGAGGACATCAAGAAGGACTTTAATAACTCACTTAAAGAAATACAGGAAAACACTTCTAAAGAGTTACAAGTCCTTAAAGAAAAACATGAAAACACAACCAAACAGGTAGAGGTCCTTAAAGAAAAACGGGAAAGCACATCCAAACAGGAGATGGAAATGAACAAAACCATACTAGACCTGAAAAGAGAAGTACACACAATAAAGAATACCCAAAGTGAGGCAACAATGGAGATAGAAACCCTAGGAAAAAAAATCTGGAACCATAGAGGCGAGCATCAGCAACAATACAAGAGATGGAAGAGAGAATCTCAGGTGCAGAAGATTCCATAAATAACATCAGCACAACAATCAAAAAAATGCAAAATGCAAAAAGATCCTAATTCAAAACATCCAGGAAATACAGGACACAATGAGAAGACCAAACCTACTTAGCAGAGAACAAAGATTTTCAACTTAAAGGGCCAGCAAATATTTTCAACAAAATAATAGAAGAAAACTTCCCAAACCTAGAGAAAGAGATGCCCATGAACATACAAGAAGCCTACAAAAGTTCAAATAGACTGGACCAGAAAAGAAATTCCTCCTGACACATAATAATCAGAACAACAAATGCACTAAATAAAGATAGAATATTAAAAGCAGTAAGGGAAAATGGTCAAGTAACATATAAAGGCAGGCCTACCAGAATTATACCAGACTTTTCACCAGAGACTATGAAAGCCAGAAGATCCTGGACAGATGATATACAGACACTAAGAGAACACAAATGCCAGCCCAGGCTATTATACCCAGCCAAACTCTCAATTACCATAGATGGAGAAACCAAAGTATTCCACAACAAAACCAAATTCACACATTATCTTTCCATGAATCCAGCCCTTCAAAGGATAATAACAGAAAAAAACAATACAAGGACAGAAACCATGCCCTAGAAAAAGCAAGAAAGTAATCCTTCAACAAACCAAAAAGAAGAAAGTCACAAGTCAACTCTAACAACAAAAATAATAGGAAGCAACAATTACTTTTCCTTAATATCTCTTAATATCAATGGACTCAATGGACTGGCTACACAAACAGGACCCAACATTTTGCTGCTTACAAGAAACCCATCTCAGGGAAAAAGACAGACACTACCTCAGAGTGAAAGGCTGGAGAACAATTTTCCAAGCAAATGGTATGAAGAAAGAAGCTGGAGTAGCCATTATAATATCTAATAAAATCGACTTCCAACCCAAAGTTATCAAAAAAGACAAGGAAGGACACTTCATACTCATCAAAAATAAAATCCTCCAAAAGGAACTCTCAATTCTGAATATCTATGCTCCAAATGCAAGGACAGCCACATTTATTAAAGAAACTTTAGTAAAGCTCAAAACACACCATTGCACCTCACACAATAATAGTGGGAGACTTCAACACACCACACCACAGATCGTGGAAACAGAAACTAAGCAGGGACACAGTGAAACTACCAGAAGTGATGAAACAAATGGACTTAGCAGACATCTACAGAACATTTTATCCTAAAACAAAAGGATATAACTTCTCTTCTTCTCAGCACCTCATGGTACCTTCTCCAAAACTGACCATATAATTTGTCACAAAACATGCCTCAACAGACACAAAAATATTGAAATTATCTCATGCATCCTATCAGATCTCCTTGGACTAAGGCTGATCTTCAATAACAGTATAAATAATGGAAACCCAACATTCACATGGAAACTGAACAACACTCTTCCCAATGATACCTTGGTCAAGGAAGGAATAAAGAAAGAAATTAAAGACTATTTAGAGTTTAATGAAAATGAAGCCACAACATACCCAAACTTATGGGACACAATGAAAGCATTTCTAAGAGGGAAACTCATAGCTCTGAGTGCCTCCAAAATAAACTAGAGAGAGCACACACTAGCAGCTTGACAACACACCTAAAAGCTCTAGAAAAAAGGAAGCAAATTCACACAAGAGGAGTAGAGTGAAGGAAAAAATCAAACTCAGGGGCGAATTCAATCAAGTGGAAACAAGAAGAACTATTCAAATAATCAACCAAACAAGGAGCTGGTTCTTTGAGAAAATCAACAAAATAGATAAACCCTTAGCCAGCCCTTAGCCATCCTAATTAACAAAATAAGAAATGAAAAGGGAGACATAACAACAGATCCTGAAGAAATCCAAAACAATATCAGATCCTTCTACAAAAGGCTATACTCAACAAAACTGGAGAACCTGGATGAAATGGACAAGTTTCTAGACAGATACCAGGTACCAAAGTTAAATCAAGATCAGGTTAATGATCTAAACAGTTCTATATCCCCTAAAGAAACAGAAGCAATCATTAATAGTCTCCCAACCAAAAAAAGCCCAAGACCAGATGGGTTTAGTGCAGAGTTCTATCAGACCTTCAAAGAAAATCTAATCCCAGATCTTCACAATGTATTCCACAAAATAGAAGCAGAAGTTATTCTACCTAACTCATTCTATGAAGCCACAATTACTCTGATACCTAAACCACAAAAAGACCCAACAAATATAGAGAACTTCAGACCAATTTCTCTTATGAGTATCGATGCAAAAATACTCAATAAAGTTCTCACTAACCGAATCCAAGAACACATCAAAACAATCATCCATTTTGACCAAGTAGGTTTCATCCCAGGGATGCAGGGATGGTTTAATATACAGAAATCCATCAATGTAATCCACTATATAAACAAACTCAAAGACAAAAACCACATGATCATCACGTTAGATGGGGCAAATCATTTGTCATAATCCAACACCCATTCATGATAAAAGTCTTGGAAAGATCAGGAATTCAAGGCCCATACCTAAACATGATAAAAGCAATCTACAGCAAGCCAGTAGCCAACATCAAAGTAAATGGTGAGAAGCTTGAAGCAATCCCAGTAAAATCAGGGACTAGACAAGGCTGCCCACTTTCTCCCTACCTATTCAACATTGTACTTGAAGTCCTAGCCAGAGCAATTTGACAACAAAAGCAGATCAAGGGGATACAAATTGGAAAGGAAGAAGTCAAAATATCACTTTTTGCAGATGATATGATAGTATATATAAGTGACCCTAAAAAATCCACCAGAGAAATCCTAAACCTGATAAACAGCTTCAGTGAAGTAGCTGGATATAAAATTAACTCAAACAAGTCAATGGCCTTTCTCTACACAAAGAATAAACAGGCTGAGAAAGAAATTAGGGAAACAACACCCTTCTCAATAGTCACAAATAATATAAAATATCTTGGAGTGACTCTAACTAAGGAAGAGAAAGATCTGTATGATAAGAACTTCATTTCTCTGAAGAAAGAAATTATAGAAGATCTCAGAAGATGGAAAGATCTCCCATGCTCATGGATTGGCAGAATCAATATAGTAAAAATGGCTCTTGCCAAAAGCAATCTACAGATTCAATGCAATCCCCATCAAAATTCCAACTCAATTCTTCAACAAATTAGCAAGGACAATCTTCAAATTCATCTGGAATAACAAAAAGCCTAGGATAGCAATAACTCTTCTCAAGCATAAAAGAACCTGTGGTGGAATCACCACGCCTGACCTAAAGCTGTTCTACAGAGGAATTGTGATAAAAACTGCATTGTACTGGTATATCGACAGACAAGTAGACCAATGGAATAGAATTGAAGACCCAAAAATGAACCCACACACCTATGGTCACTTGATCTTTGACAAGGGAGCTAAAAACATCCAGTGGAAAAAAGACAGCATTTTCAAAAAATGGTGCTGGCACAACTGATGGTTATCATGTAGAAGAATGTGAATTGATCCATTCCTGTCTCCTTGTACTAAGGTCAAATCTAAATGTATCAAGGAACTCCACATAAAACCAAAGACAGTGAAACTTATAGAGGAGAAAGTGGGGGAAAGCCTCAAATATATGTGCACAGGGGGAAATTCCTGAATAGAACAGCAATGGCTTGTGCTGTAAGATCAAGAATTGAGAAATGGGACCTCATGAACCTGCAAAGCTTCTGTAAAGCAAATGATACCGTCAATAAGACAAAAAGGCCACCAACAGATTGGGAAAGGATCTTTACCTATCCTAAATCATATAGAGGACTAATATCCAATATATATATAGAACTCAAGAAAGTGGACTCCAGAAAATCAAATAACACCATTAAAGAATGGGGCTCAGAGCTAAACAAAGAATTTTCACTTGCAGAATCCTGAATGGCTGAGAAGCACCTGAAAAAACGTTCAGCATCCTTAATCATCAGGGAAATGCAAATCAAAACAACCCTGAGATTCCATCTCACACCAGTCAGAATGGCTAAGATCAAAAATTCAGGTGACAGCCGATGCTGATGAGGATGTGGAGAAATAGGAACACTCCTCCATTGTTGGTGGGAGTGCAAGCTTTTACAACCACCCTGGAAATCATTCTGGTGGTTCCTCAGAAAATTGGACATAGTACTACTGGAGGGTCCAGCAATACCTCTCCTGGGCATATATCCAGAAGATGTCCCAACTGGTAAGAAAGACTCATGCTCCACTATGTTCAGAGCAGCCTTATTCATAATAACCAGAAGCTGGAAAGAATACAGATGCCCCTCAACAGAGGAATGGATAGAAAAAATGTGGTACATTTACATAATGGAGTACTACTCAGCTATTAAAATGAATGAATTTATGAAATTCCTAGGCAAATGGTTGGACCTGGAGGGTATCATTCTGAGTGAGGTATACCAATCACACAAGAACTCAAATGATATGTACTCACTGATAATTGTATATTATCCCAGAAACTTAGAATAACCAAGATATAAGATACAATTTGTAAAACACATGAAACTCAAGAAGAATGAAGACCAAAGTGTGTACCCTTTGCCCCTTCTTAGAATTGGGAACAAAACACCCATTGGAATGAGTTATAGAGACAAAGTTTGGAGCTGAGACAAAAGCATGGACCATCTAGAGACTGCCATATCCAGGGATCCATCCCATAATCAGCCTCCAAACGCTGATACCACTGCATACAGTAACAAGATTTTGCTGAAAGGACCCTGATATAGTTGTCTCTTGTGAGACTATGCCAGGGCCTAGCAAACACAGAAGTGGATGCTCACAGTCAGCTATTGGATGGATCACAGGGCCCCCAATGGAGGAGCTAGAGAAAGTACCCAAGGAGCTAAAGGGATCTGCAACCCTGTAGGTGGAACAACAATATGAACTAACCAGTACCCTCGGAGCTCCTGTCTCTAGCTGCATATGTATCAAAAGACGGCCTAGCTGGCCGTCAGTGGAAAGAGAGGCCCATTGGTCATGCAAACTTTATATACCTCAGTACAGGGGAACACCAGGGCCAAGAAGTGGGAGTGGGTGGGTAGGTGAGTTGGGGGGGGAGGGTATGGGGGACTTTTGGGATAGCATTTGGAAATGTAAATGTGGAAAATACCTAATTAAAAAAAATTTTAAAATATTCAAGAGGCAAACAAATCACTAGCTACATGAAGGCCCTGAACTGATCTGTTTCTCTAGGATCCTTCTCTCTCAGAGCTTATATAAGCAGCATGGATAGTTGAGATTCCCTTTCATATCAACTCAGTTGCCTGGAAGAGACACTCTCCAACCTGTTTAGCAACCTGCAAGTTGTATAGTATGCAACCTGTTTCCAGCTTGACCAAGCTGTCACTCTCTGAGCTTTCGGTTGGTGCAGCTGTCTTTGAGCTATTTCTGCTCCTGTAAATGATCCCTTACCCATATTCCTGTAGAAACCCCAATCAACTCATTAGTTTACTAAGATGGAGTTTGTTGGTATCCATTTTTTTGTTATGTCATTTATTCCTTATTTAGGATGAGAAGATTCTCTTTGCCTAAAGAATATTGTCACACAACCATTTCTCTTTTGTTCATTGCCACGATTTATGCCAGACTAGCTGGCTGGGAGCTTCTGGGGGTTCTCCTGTTTCTGCCTCTTTTCTTGCCATTATAGGCACATGTTATGTCATCCCGCTTTTATCTGGTTTCTAGAATTCGACCTCAGGTTCTCAGACAAGCACTCTAATCATTGTGCCATCTCCTCAGATGATATCCATTGAGCCATCTCCCCAAGCTCTGATTTTTTTCTTTTTGTCATAGGAAACCTGCATAATGATGAGATTGTTTATATAGTCTCACAGATGGCTCAAAGATGAAACCCTCTCACCAGATTAAAATGAAGCTGAAAACCCTCATTACCCAGTAATATCACAGCCATCATAAGAGTGTATCAAAATGCATTGCTCACATGTTTGTGGTGATGCTGCCAATTGGATAAAACTATAGCAGATTAAACTGCATGTACAGTACTTAAATTTTTGTAATTAACATGGTCCTTCTACTTATTAAAGAAGCTTACTCTAAAACAGTGTGCTATGCTAACCTCATACATCTCGAATTTATTGCAACTCTTTTTAAATGTATATAGTATTTTTGTTTGTTTTATATAGTCTTAAACTCTTGGTCTTAAAAAGCATCCCACCCAGGTTTCCCAAATAGCTGGGTTTCAGGTATAATACCCTGGCTTACTGTGTTTCTTGTCTGAAACAAGACAACATACAGTGTTATTGATCTAGACCATGCAGGTTTCTGTGCAAAATCGAGACTCACTTAACAACACATTGCTTAAACCCTGTCTCCTTTGTTAAGAATTGTTTGGGTGTTTATCTCATTAGAAAAAAGAGAAGGAAAGAAATAATCTTATTACACATAAGCTAAAATCTAAAAAATTTTATCCAAGACTGGAAATCCGACAAGCCTACTTTTAAGTGAACAACAGATTGTTTGTATAACATGGAGGATATGCAATTTGAGGCACAGCAATTTACAAGGGCCATTTTAAAAGAGTGTAAAATAATATAGATCTGTAAGGCCTACAGCTATAACCTTTAATGCACAGAGCAAAGTGTCCACATAGCTTGGTGATGGTATGGGCTGAGTCCTAAGCATTCCTGAAGGATCATATTCACCATTGCACTTAAGCAAAGTGGATAAGAACTGTAATTAGAAAGGTTATTGTGAAGGTGGCAGCTATAGAAAGGTAGAGAGCTTGAAGCTAATTGTAAATTGTGTTGTGGTAGGTTTTACAAAAGACCCTTTTATCTTATGGGAATCATTATATTTTGGTGGGTTTACAGAATTTGTTTTGCCATCAAATACATATACCAGGAAGCTGGAAATAATTCTTTCCTAAAATCTTCAGCTCATGGTTCATATCACCTTTAGAGACATAATATTTTTTGTGTAGAGTGCAAGGTACCTGATAACCATAGTCACAAATCTCTCTCTCTCTTTCTCTCTCTCTCTCTCTCTCTCTCTCTCTCTCTCTCTCTGGGTGTGTGTGTGTGTATGTGGGTGTGAGTGTGGGTGTGGGTGTGGGGATGTGGATGTGAGTGTGGGGATGTGCTTGTTGTAGAGGTCAAAGGACAACTTCAGGTGTTGTTCCTCTGTCATCACTCACCTTGGCTGTTCAGTGAGCACCAAAGGTCATCCTGTCTCTGCCTTTCCAGTACTGGGATTACAATCACTCACTATCAAGCCAGGTTTATTATATAGATTCTCGTGCTTGGAAAGCAAGCAGAACTTGCCAACTGAGCACACCCTGGCCCAGTTCAAAACTAAGGGAAACTTTCAATCTGGCCAATTTATGAATTCTAAGAGCACATAAGGAGACAGTACCTCTTCTTGGATAGAGTGATGAAACTATCCTGGATTGAAGAATCCTATTTACTTCCCACAGATTTATATACTCCAGCCAAGACTTCACTGAAGTTAGGACCAGCATTCACCTGGGCCACTTTGGCCTTATGTTGTAGGCTTCATCAGAGACTGACTACAATTGTCCACCATAAAATGGGTGACATGTGAGTGAAAAGGGAGGAGGGATTTAGAAGACTTGGAAGGACTGCTGTTTTCAAAGGTTTGTGGATGGCAAAGATCAAAAAGAAACCTATACTAAAACTATAAAACCTGCAACACCTCATTAAAAATTATCTTGACAAATTTTCATATCAGTTTGAAATCATTGAGATGTAGCTTTTATGGCTGGCATTAATCATTCACAGGTGAATAGGAAGTCTTTAATTCATGTAAGTATACAGTGAATGCTTAAAACCTTTGAATCTTTTCAGTGCTTTTCTGAATGCTATTAGTACAGAACATGGAAAATTCTTTGTCTTTTGACATTAGCATTCAAAGAAATCTCTAAAGCCTACTACAAATACAAAGTACTTCCTTTTCTTCCTTCTTGAGACATCCATTTTCCTATTGTGAAATTTGTATATATTTTCCATCAGACTATTAACTTAATGAGGTAGTGTTTTTTATTTTTGTAGTGTCTGTCTTACTCCCCAGAAATCAGACTGAGGGAAAACGTATCAAATCATTGTAGGAAACATAGTTTGATCTTTGCTTTCTGTGAGCTTATAATTTAATTCAAGACAAGATGTGGTGGCTTGAATGAGACTGACCCCCCTAGGCTCTATATTTGAAAGCTTGGTAACTAGTGCAGGGGTGTCTGCAACCTCCACAGCTAGCAGAGTGACAATCCACAGGAGGCAAGAAGACAGTTGGGTTCAACATAACTCACTAGCCAGCGTTGATTCAAACTTCTGGAGTTTGACCTCAGGTAGTTTATTTTAGGCACAGCAGAATTTGGTGAAAAAAAATTCAGTGGTAATTGACTCAATCCCATGTGTATAACAAAGCATGCATAAATCTCCTTGAGGAATAAAGTAAGATAAATGCAGATTAGACATGACTATAGAGAAACTCTTTATAAAGTCCATAAAGATATGTTCTGTAGTTTGACTGAGAAAAACAAAGCTCTCTATTACTCTCTCTCTCTCTCTCTCTCTCTCTCTCTCTCTCTCTCTCTCTCTCTCTCTCTCTCTCTCACACACACACACACACACACACACACAGAACGAGAGAGAGAGAGAGAGAGAGATTTGGTTCATGGGAACAAAATAGATTTTAGAGTCAATAGAGTCAAACCATTCCTCAAATCTCAACTATATTGATGATTAAAATATAATTTGGGGGAAGGTATATAACTTTCTTGAGTCCCTATTTTCTTATAAAATGAGGATTCCTGTACCAGTGTTGTGGAGTTGCCTTAGGGAAGGGGAATCTAAGCCCCTGGCTTCTAGCTTTTACTTAACAGGTGATTGAAACATCTTTGTTCCTCTATAACACCTGACTCAGGAATCTTTTTTTTCCATTTTTATTAGATATTTTCTTCATTTACATTTCAAATGCTATCCCAAAAGTCCCCTATACCGTCCCCCCACCCTGCTCCCCTACCCACTCAATCCCACTTCTTGGCCCAGGCATTCCCCTGTACTGGGGCATATAAAGTTTGCTAGACCAAGGGGGCCTCTCTTCCCAATGATGGCCAACTAGTCAATCTTCTGCTACATATGCAGATAGAGACACAAGCTCTGAGGGTACTGATTAGTTCATATTGTTGTTCCACCTATAGGGTTGCAGACCCCTTCAGCTCTTGGGTCTCTAGCTTCTCCACTGGGGTCCCTGTGTTCCATCTTATAGATGACTGTGAGCATCCACTTCTGTAATTGCCAGGCACTGGCAAAGCCTCACAGGAGACAGCTATATCAGGGTCCTTTTGGCAAAATCTTGCTGGCATATGCAATAGTGTCTGCATTTGGTGGCTAATTATGGGATGGATTCCTGGGTGGGGCAGTCTCTGGATGGTCCATCCTTTTGTCTTAGCTCCAAACTTTGTCTTTACAACTTCTTCAAAGGATATTTTATTCCCTATTCTAGGGAGGAATGAAGTATCCATGCATTGGTATTCCTTCTTGATTTTCTTATGTTTTGGAAGTTGTATCTTGGGTATTCTAGGTTTCTGGGCTAAAATCCACTTATCGGTGAGTGCATATCAAGTGATTTATTTTGTGATTGGGTTACCTCACTCAGGATGATATCCTCCACATACATCCATTTGCCCAAGAGTTTCATAAATTCATTGTTTTAATAGCTGAGTAGTACTCCATTGTGTAAAAGTACCATATTTCTTGTATCCATCCCTCTGTTGAGGGACATCTGGGTTTTTTCCAGCTTCTGGCTATTATAAATAGGGCTGCTATGAACATAGTGGAGCATGTGTCCTTATTATCAGTTGGAACATATTCTGGGTATATGCCCAGAAGAGGTATCGCTGGATCTAACAGTACTACTATGTCCAGTTTTCTGAGGAATGGCCAGACTGATATCCAGAGTGGTTGTACCATCTTGCAATCCCACCTGGAATGGAGGAGTGATCTTCTTTCTCTACATCCTCGCCAGCATCTGCTGTCACCTGAATTTTTGATCCTAGCCATTCTGACTGGTGTGAGGTGGAATCTCAGGGTTGTTTTGATTTGCATTTCCCTGATGATTAAGGATGTTGAACATTTTTTCAAGTGCTTCTCAGACCTTCGGTATTCCTCAGTTGAGAATTCTTTGTTTAGTTCTGTACCCCATTTTAATGGGGTTATTTGAATTTCTGGAGTTCAGCTTCTTGAGCTATTTGTATTTATTGGATATTAGTCCCCTATCAGATTTAGAATTGGTAAAAATTCGTTCCAAATATGTTGGTGGCCTTTTTCTCTATTGACAGTGTCTTTTGCCCTACAGAAGCCTTGCAATTTTATGAGGTCCCATTGTCAATTCTTGATCCTACAGCACAGGACATTGCTGTTCTGTTTAGGAATTTTTTCCCTGTGTCCATATCTTCGAGGGTTTTCCCCACTTTCTCCTCTATAAATTTCAGTGTCTCTGGTTTTATGTGGAGTCCTTTGATCCACTTAGATTTGAGCTTTTTACAAGGCGATAAGAATGGATCAATTCTCATTCTTCTACATGATAACCGCCAGTTGTGCCAGCGACATTTGTGGAAAATGCTGTCTTTTTTCCACTGGATGGTTTTAGCTCCCTTGTCAAAGATCAAGTGACCATAGGTGTGTGGGTTCATTTCTGGTTCTTCAGTTCTATTTCATTGATCTACCTGTCTGTCACTGTACCAGTACCATGCAGTTTTTATCACAATTGCTCTGTAGTACAGCTTGAGGCCAAACATGGTGATTCCCCCAGAGGTTCTTTTATTGTTGAGAATAGTTTTTGCTATGCTAGGTTTTATGTTATTCCAGATGAATTTGCCAAAAGCCCTTTCTAACTCAGTGAAGAATTGAGTTGGAATTTTGATAGGGATTGCATTGAATCTGTAGATTGCTTTTGGCAGGAGAACCGTTTTTACTATATTAATCCTGCCAATCCATGAGCATGGGAGATCCTTTCCATCTTCTGAGATCTTCTTCAATTTCTTTCTTCAGAGACTTGAAATTCTTATTATATAGATCTTTCACTTCCTTAGTTAGAGTCACACCAAGGTATTTTATATTACTTGTGACTATTGTAAAGGGTGTTGTTTCCCTAATTTCTTTCTCAGCCTGTTTATCCTTTGTGTAGAGAAAGGCTCCTGATTTGTTTGAGTTAATTTTCTATCCAGCTACTGCACTGAAGCTGTTTCTCAGGTTTAGGAGTTCTCTGGTGGAATTTTTGGGGTCACTATGATATACTATCATATCATCTGCAAATAGTGATATTATGATTTATTTATTTCCAGTTTGTATCCCCTTGATCTCCTTTTGTTGTCCAATTGCTCTCTCTAGGACTTCAAGTACTATATTGAATAGGTAGGTAGAAAGTGGGCAGCCTTGTCTAGTCCCTGATATTAGTGGGATTGTTTGTTGTTTTTCTCTATTTAGTTTGATGTTGGCTACTGGCTTGCTGTAGATTGCTTTAATTATGTTTAGGTATGGGCCTTGAATTCCTGATCTTTCCAAGTCTTTTATCATGAATATGTGTTGGATTTTGTCAAATGATTTCTCAGTATCTAAGGAGATAATCACGTGGTTTTTGCCTTTGAGTGTGTTATATAGTGGATTACATTGATGGCTGTCTCTATATTAAACCATCATGCAAACCTGGGATGAAGCCTACTTGGTCATGATGGATGATCATTTTGATGTGTTCTTTGATTCGTTTTGTGAGGATTTTATTGAGTATTTTTGCATCGATAGTCATAAGGGAAAATGGTCTGAAGTTCTCTTACTTTGTTGGATTTTTGTATGGTTTAGGTATCAGAGTAATTGTGGCTTCATAGAATGAATTGGATAGAGTACCTTCTGTTTCTATTTTGTGGAATAGTTTAAGTAGAGTTGGAATTAGTTCTTGTTTGAAGGTCTTATAGAACTCTGCACTAAACCCATCTGGTCCTTGGCTTTTTTTTGGTTGGGAGACTATTAATGACTGCTTCTATTTCTTTAGGGGAAATGGGACTGTTAAGATCATTAATCTAATCCTGATTTAACTTTCATACCTGGTATCTGTCTAGGTAATTTGTCCATTTCATCCAGGTTTTCCAGTCTTTGTTGAGAATAGCCTTTTCTAGCTTTTTGGTCTGATGATGTATCAGATTTCCTCAGGATCTGATGTTATTTCTCCTTTTCCATTTCTGATTTTGTTAATTAGGATCCTGTTCCTGTGCCCTCTAGTTAGTCTGTCTAAGGGTTTATCTATCTTGTTGATTTTCTCAAAGAACCAGCTACTGGTTTGGTTGATTCTTTGAATAGTTTTTTGTTTCTACTTCGTTGATTTCAGGCCTGAGTTTGATTATTTCCTACTGTCTTCTCCTCTTGGGTGAATTTGCTTCCTTTTGTTCTAGAGCTTCTATGTGTGCTGTCAAACTGATAGTGTATGCGCTCTCTAGTTTCTTTTTGGAGGGACTCAGGACTATGAGTTTTCCTTTTAGGACTGATTTCATTGTGTCCCACAAGTTTGGGTATGTTGTGGTTTCATTTTCATTAAACTCTAAAAAGTCTTTAATTTCTTCCTTGTCCAAGGTATCATTGAGAAGAGTGTTGTTCAATTTCCACATAAATGTTGGATTTCTATTATTTGTGCTGTTATTGAAGATAAGCATTAGTCCATGGTGATGTGATAGGATGCATGGCATAATTTCAATATTTTTGTATCTGTTGAGGCCTGTTTTGTGACCAATTATGGTCAATTTTGGAGGAGGTACCATGAGGTACTGAGAAGAAGGTATATCCTTTTTTTTTATGATAAAATGTTTTGTAGACACCTATTAAATCTATTTGTTTCATAACTTCTGTTACAGTCCATGTGTGTCTGTTTAGTTTCTGTTTCCAGGATCTGTTCATTGGTGAGAGTGGGGTGTTGAAGTCTCCCACTATTATTCTGTGAGTTTCAATGTGTGCTTTGAGCTTTACTAAAGTTTCTTTAATGAATGTAGCTATCCTTGCATTTAGAGTATAGATATTTAGAATTGAGAGTTCGTCTTGATAGATTTTACCTTCAATGAGTATGAAATACCAGTCCTTGTCTTTTTTGATAACTTTGGGTTGGAAGTCAATTTTATTTAATATTAGAATGGCTACTCCATCTTGTTCCTCAGACCATTTGATTGAAAAATTGTTTTTCATCCTTTTATTCTGAGGTAGTGTCTGTTTTTATCCCTGAGGTGGGTTTTCTTGTAAACAGCAAAATATTGGGTCCTGTTTGTGTAGCCATGCTGTTTGTCTATGCTTTTTTATTGGGGAATTGAGTCCATTGATGTTAAGAAAAATCAAAGAAAAGTAATTTTTGCTTCCTGTTATTTTGGTTGTTAAAGTTGGGAATCTGTTCTTGCGGCTGTCTTCTTTTAGGTTTGTTAAAGGATTACTTTCTTGCTTTTTCTAGGGTGTAATTTCCATCTTTGTGTTTGTGTTTTCCCTTTATTATCCTTTGAAGGGCTGGATTCATGGAAAGATAATGTGTGAATTTGGTTTTGTCATGGAATACTTTGGTTTCTCCATCTATGGTAATTGAGAGTTTTGCTGGGTATAGTAGCCTAGGCTGGGATTTGTGTTCTCTTAGTGTCTGTATAACATCTCTCCAGGATATTCTGGCTTTCATAGTCTCTGTTGAGAAGTCTGAAGTGATTCTAATAGGCCTGCCTTTATATGTTACTTGACCCCTTTCCCTTACTGCTTTTAATATTCTATCTTTATTTAGTGCATTTGTTGTTCTGATTAGTATGTGTCTGGAGGAATTTCTTTTCTGGTCCAGTCTATTTGGAGTTCTCTCGGCTTTTTGTGTGTTCATGGGCATCTCTTTCTTTAGGTATGGGAAGTTTTCTTCTATTATTTTGTTGGCTCTTTAAGTTGAAAATCTTCATTCTCATCTATTATTATCTGTAGGTTTGGTGTTCTCATTGTGTCCTGGATTTCCTGGTTATATTGACTTAGGATCTTTTTGCATTTTGCATTTTCTTTAATTGTTGTGTCCATGTTCCCTATGAATCTTCTGCACCTGAGATTCTCTCTTCCATCTCTTCTATTCTGTTGCTAATGTTCACATCTATGTTTCCTGATTTCTTTCCTAAGATTTCTATCTCCAGAATTGTCTCCCTTTGGATTTTCTTCATTGTTTCTACTTCCATTTTTAGATCTTGGATGGTTTTGTTCAATTTCATCACCTGTTTGGTTTGTTTTTCTGTAATTCTTTCAGGGTTTTTTGTGTTTCTTCTACCTGTTTAGCAGTGTTTGCCTGTAGTTCTTTAAGGACTTCTACCTGTTTAGCAGTGTTCTACTGTAATTCCTTGAGGGATTTTTGTGTTTCCTCTTTAAGGGCTTCTACTTGTTTGGCAATATTCTCCTGTAATTCCTTGAGGGATTTTTTGTGCTTCCTTTTTAGGGGCTTCTACCTGTTTAGCAGTGTTCTTCTGCATTTCTTTAAGTGAGTTATTAATTCCCTTCTTAAAATCTTCTACCACCATCATGAGATATGATTTTAAATCCGTGTCTTGCTTTTTGGGTGTGTTGGGATTTCCAGGACTTGTTGTGTTGGGCATACTGGGTTCTGATGATGCCCATTGTTCTTGGTTTCTGTTAGTAAGATTCTTACATTTGCTTTCACCATCTGGAAATCTCTTCTGTTAATGTTCAAGCTGTCTCTCATTGGAGCTTGATCCTCCTGTGATTCTGTTAGCCTCTGTCAGCACTCCTGGGAGTCCAACTCTCACCTGAGTTCCAGTGGTCAGAGCACTCTCTGCAGGCAAGCTCTCCTCTTCCAGGGCAGTTGTCCAGCAGTCTGGAGCTCTGTTCTACCTCCTGAGTTCTGGGGTCAGAACCCTCCTTGAAGGCTGACTCTCCTCTGGTAAGGAATGTTCCCAGAAGTCTGGGTCTCAGCTCTGCCTCCTGGCTGAGGATGAAGGCCTGATGCGACCCTGGCCAAGAAGCTCTGTTGCTTCTATTGCTCTCAGGTGATCAGAAGGTCCTGGTATGCTAGGGGTCCTACAGCATGGAGAGTCCTCTGGTGCTCTAGATGCCCTCGGCCAGGTTCAGGCTGAAGATGGAGGGGCTGGCACCGACCTGAATTGATCTCAGCCTCTGGTCAGGCAGGGTTCCTTTGTCCCTGTTCCTGCCTGCACAAGACCCTCTGCGATTCTTGAAGCTGATGTTACGTTCTACTCACCCGTGATCCCTCGGTGATCCCGAGGTCCTTTGTCGTGGAGAGCACTATGGAGTCCTTTGCAGCCTCTGCTGGGCTCAGAAGGAAGATGGCGGGGTGGCCCCAATGGGAACGGATTGACTCAAGAATCTTTACAGAACTATGTAATCAGCAAATGGTTACTGAGCTGAAAAATTAGCATTTATTCTATATTTTCTTCTTCTTCGGACTGTTTTATTGACTGAACTCTTTCTGTAGTACTGTGTTGATCATCCAGGTGAAACAACTGATGCACAATTTGTAGGCTGTCCTACTTTCCGAATTCATTCCTAATCTATAAAAGTCTCATGAATTCAAAGTGAAAGATCATTGTTTTCACCATGTCATGGATAAATATTCTAGCACATAACTTTCCCTGGGAACAGAGTAGATTTCCTCCTGTTCTTTATATTGTTGTATGTGCGTTACCTCACACAGGCAAGTGTATTGCTTTCCATATTAGAAGTCCTTAAGGAAAAAAGGCAAATTACAAAGTTAATCAGTGAAGTTTTCCATTAAGCAGATCACCTGATTAGTCTGTCAGGAAAACCTTAGATGAGTTTGGAAGAGTTGTCATGGTAACTCAGAAATGTCCAGGGATTAACCTTGCCTCAAGTACATGGAGGAAGACTTTCATAATTCATATCACATAAGTGCCGTAGTGTATATTGTGTCCACCCCAACCCTGCCCTACTCTGGCTTCATACAAAGAATTATGGTAGAGGCTCTGGGGCATAAAAGATGTGTATAAGAAATACTCTGTATTTTCAAAAGTTTGTCAGAGCACCAGAGTGAGGGACAAAAATAACTGTAACATAACACAAAAAGAAAAGTACTGTAGAAAAGATGAAGCAGGCTTTGGGATGGTGGAGTGGTTAGTTACAACTCTCCTCAAGCTCTCCTGGCTATGGGGAGTAACAACTATCTGTTTCAAACTGGGTGTCTGACTTTGGTGAAATATTCTTAATGTTGTTGTGAATTTGTAAACAAAGCTGATCTTCTGTTCTGACATAACAACTTCAGCAAACACCTCCTTTCTCTTAGGTCTAACCTTTACACCTTTCTACAGACTGGCACTCTTCACTATTCTCCCCTTAAGTACACCAGAATACTTGCTTCCTAATTAAAGTCAGCTTCCATTATCTTGAACTTGTATTTGCTTCTCTTCCTCCTTCCTTCTTTCTTTCTTTCCTTCCTCCATCCCTCCCTCCCTTCCTTCCTCCCTCCTTTCTTACCTTTTCCTTCTTTAAACCCCCACCCCATTTTGTCTTTGAAACATAGTCCACATATAATGCAGACTGGCCTCAACTTCTTATGTAGCTGAGGATGAGCTTGACCTAGTAATCTTCATGCCTCTACCACCCAAGTGCTATGATTACAAATGTGCACAGCTACAAATGACTCAAATTTGTGTTTTCTGAAACTACCCTATGATTATGTTGGCTTTCTATTCCTGACAACTTAGAAAAATATCACTTTTATTAATAAAATAAATATCCAAAAGAAAGCACAAATACACGCTGCTTTCAAATATGAGTGTTTATGAAACACATAAAACCAAGTACTTTCAAAAGCTGCATCTTAAAGGATCCTTTGGAGGATCTTTCTGACAAATATGTGAGTTAAAGCTTCTGAAAATAAAAGTGTAATGAAGCTGTGACAGATGGCCCCCCTTCTTTCCTGGTAAACCTTTCTCTAGTTGCCTGAATCATGCATGATTGGGGTCATCTGTCTCAATTTTTTTCTCTGCTGATTTGTTGTGGATAAATGCTTCTAAAACCTCTGAAAAGCAAATGCTAGTGGGAGGCAGTTTCCATGGTGACTTTGGAGTTTGTATTGTTGTTTTTAGACATCATAAATATGGGGGTTGCTTTTTCTTGTTGCTATGCACATCTTACATACAAATTTTTAAAAGAGGACATAGGGAAGAAGGTGAGGAAGGTGTAGCCACCCTAATATTAGGTCTGGGTATCTTATGGTTTTCATCACTAATCATTGTCTCTTGGTTTGATGAGCTTAACTGCATCATTTGGTGCTGAATCTGATACTAAGTAGTCCACAACCCAGATATCCAGACAGGCATATCAACAGAGATTTGTAAGCAGCAAATACAGATAAGGTTGGGAATAGGCTTATTATTACAAGTGAATGAAAAGTGACAACGCAGCTTAATAAAGCAGAAAAGACATTACTTATTTTCTTCCAAACTCATTGCTTCTGTAACTTAAAACATGTTTTGTTGTTGCTGTTTATTTATTTGGTTAATTGGTTGTGCTTATTTGTTTTGCTTTGTTTTGTTTTGTTTTTGATTTTTTATATACTATCTCACTTTATAGACCAGGCTTGTTCAAACTATGTAATACTTAGTATAAGAAGTAGCAAGAGCCATTGTTTCCTCCAAAGTCAAAATAGAATTAGATTGCCTTCACTATGGTAAAGGGTATATCCATAAAACATTTGTATTAAGAGAATGAGAGTCTGCATGCTATACAATGTCTTCTTGCCTTTCTTTACATTATCATAGGGTATTGCGGGTAATGTGACCCATGAGATTTAAATTTGTACATTTTCTTTGAGACATCATCTCACACCTTTTATAGTACATAGCTTAACCTTGCATACAGAGAGGGCTAACCTTTGCCCTAACTTCTATGAAATACCTGAAATATCTTTCCTAATAACAAAGTTTTAGTTTGACCCAGCTATATCATTCTTGGGTATTTACCTAAAGGGCTCCAAGTCATCACAGGGATCCTTGAACATCTATGTTCACTGTGACACTACTCACAAGAGCTGAATTATGAAACCAACTGGGGTATGCAACAACAGAAATGGATAAAAAAAAACATGCTTTATATACACACAATGGAATTTTTTTCAGCCATAAAGAAGAGCAAAGCTGTATTGCTTGCAGGAAAATATATGCTGGAGAATAATCTTGTTAAGTGAATTAACACAGTTTCAAAAGGACAAGTGTGTGTGTGTGTGTGTGTGTGTGTGTGTGTGTGTTGGAAGTTGAAGCAAAATTGTCTAGGGAAAAAGGGAGTCATGGTGAGATATACTCAATGTACAATATATGCTTATGTGAAAATGTCTATGTGGCTAGTAAGATAGCTTACTGAATAAAGTGCTGCTTGCTATGTGAGCAAAAGGATCCCTAGAATTTATATTTTTAAAAGCTGGTTATGTTAGCTTGTGCTTGTAATCCCAGAGCTGAGGAGGTCTCCATAGGTGGATCCCTGGAGCTCACTGATTGATCAGCCAAACTTGCATACTTGGAAAGATCCAGGCTTATGAGAAACCCAGTCTAAATTTTGTAACAACCCTTGGGGCTTGGATGGTCCCTTGATATTTCCGTTAATTGATGAACTAGACCTTTCTATGAGCTTTCTTTTTATCCCCACTCTCATTCAATCATTAGGTATGCATTATATCCAGGGAGTGTGTGATCTTTGGGGAGGAAGCAACAAAGAAGGAAAAGGCCTGGGGAGGGACACAGCTGAGAAGCAGCAGCAACAAGCATGCCAGTTAGCAAAATGAGTATCTTGGGTATAAAGAGGAGATTTGGATGCGGTATCAGACTATTTGCTGTACCTCCCTTTTTAATTTTCTGATGTCAGCACCTGAGCCAACTTAACTGGCTTTTATTTTTGTGAGATGATGGCTATAAAAGATCTTATATGTGAATGTCTTCCTTGGAAGACCACATGTAAAATTATATTCCTCTAAAAAATGAAATACTTGTACAAACTCTCTTTCAATTTGCCTCTCCATCCTTAGCTGAGAAAGGAAAGAGATAATGGACACTCATGTGAGCAAGGACAGAGAAATGGAATATGAAGGTGATAAACCACATCCCAGTTTGAGCATAGTTGCAAATGAATGTAAGAGACTCCTGAAATTGTCCTGTGTGTTTATGGAGAGAGTAGTCTAGAATTTGGAGAAGTTCAAGAGTAGACGATGCTGGCTGTTGACTCCCTATCATGATCCCTGCTTTTAGTACTGTTTCTGCTTCTCATTTCCCTGGACCTTTGTGGCTGAGAGTGCCTTTGGTGCCTCATCAGCATTTGATGAATCCAGGAGTAATATAGCCATCAGGTCTCAGGAGTACCACACAATCTTTGCCACGCACACTTCAGTGAAGTCTGCTTGACAGGCTGAGAAGCCTGGGAGCACTCATGAGGCATAGACTTTCAAAAGGAACTTACCTCCTGGAGCTTTGGCGTTCTCATTAACCCATATACTCACACCCTATCCCCGTGTTAGTCTAGTGTATGGACCCATGTGCTCTCTTTAAGTATTATTTTATTATAAGTGTCTTTTAAGATTGAATTCTGACATAGCTAAAGCCTCCCACCAGTGTTCCAAAGTTCCAGAAGCCAATGAGCTTGGAATACGGTAGGAATGCAGTAAGGAAGTTACCTATTCAGTAACTAATTAAGCATTACAAAAGACTGGTCTGGTCTTTTGTACCAGGGCTGGTCTGCAGAGTGTTTACTAAGGATAGTAGCCAGTCTCACCCAAGCAAGGGAATACCATGAAAGAGCCAGGGAATCCCACTGAGATAGAAATCTTCAGTACAGACTACATTGCATATTAGAAGCAAGTTCGTGAATTCTTCTGACAAATGGAGATTATCCACAGATACTTAAAAGTTACACCCATACAAGAAATTATCTGGGCCAGGAAATAGGGGGGTTGTGGTATTGCAATATTCATGAGAAGGTCTGCTAGAGCAGAACCCCTGGTGGTTGGCTTAACAATAGACTAGCTTTATTCCTGGCTCCCTTCTTAGTGGCAGCAGCCTGGTCCCACCTTCTTTTGACATATACATTCCTTTTGTATTTTGTCACTGTAACTTGGTGAATATATCTTGCCTGGTTTCTTGTTATTCTTCTGTATAAAAAGTTTGATGCTCCACTTGACAAATTACATTCAGATTCTACACAATCTCCTGTGTGCATCTGTCTGTCATTCGCCCACTCCTTGCCCACCTGCAACTAGAGACCCCATTCCACGCAGACAAAGGAACCCAGAGAGTCTGCGACAAATGTTGGCTCTCAGAAGTGTGAGAATACATACCTCAGATTCTGTAACATTCACAGTACTTTTTCTTTTTCTGTGTAGTTTTTGTCTTGTTTTTTCAAAACAGGAGTTCTTTATGTATCTCTCTCTCTTCTGGAACACACTGTGTAGAAAATGCTGGCCTAGAACTCAGAGATCAACCTGCCCCTAAAGGAAGTGCCAACACACCTAAGGCAAGTGCCACCACACCTGGCCACAGTGATGTTTTTGAATTATGTGGTTTTCAAAAATTGGGGTTCATTATTTGTTTATTTATCAATTGATTTTGAAACCATATCTCACCCTGTAGCCCAGACTGGACTTAATTTCATAGCAAATTTCTGAGTGCCAGGATCACAGGCTTGAGCAACCATGCTTATATTGAACCTATATATTGGGTGTTCACAGATAGCTAAGCAAATTTACTCTGTACTGTAAGTATAAAATACACACCAGGTTTCAAAGGTTTACTATGAAATAAAGTCTGTAAAACATCTCATTGTTATTTTTCATATAGATTGTATGTTGCAAGGACATTTTGAATATGTAGTGATAAATGAAACAATACTGTCATCAATTTCACCTGTCACTTTGTTCTCTTTGTATGTTTGGAAATTTTAACTACAAAATATGAAATTTCTTTAGTAATCTCTTTACAAAAATTAAACATAAAATAAAGTATTTCTCATTTAATTTGTTTCTGTTTTTTCATGCAAATTACTTTGTATAGAACCATTTGTTGTATAGATCCAAGATGACTCAGTGGGTAAAGATGCTCACACACAGGCCTAGCAATCTGTTTGATCCTCAGATCCCATAAGTTTGTAGAAGATGGTGGCTTTCTGAGAGAGTTGTCCTCTCATGTCCATAGGTATGCTTCTCTCTCTCTCTCTCTCTCACACACACACACATACACACACACACACACACACTCATACAAACACACATACACAAACATACACACACACATGCACACATACATACATACATACATGCACACACACACACAGACACATATACATACACCACCACCACCACCACAACAACAACAAATTAATTTAAAATCTTGAGAACATGTATCTGTATTGACTTCTAACTTTGATATTTTTTTTGTTGGCTTCAATTCTTTCCTTTATTTGTATAAACAATGCTCCTCCCACCCCCATGACTTCCTTTAAGAGTCTATTAGTAGATTTCTATAGTTTGAATGTGATAAACTTATTTTTTCCTTATTTTGTTTGAGGTTCTCTGGGTTTCATGAACATGAACTATTGCATCAGTCCTTAATTTGAGAAATGCTTAGCCATACTTTCTTTTCTTTCTTATGTTCTTTGGAATTGATACCAATCCCACATATGATGAAATATATGACACTATAGTTTTTTATATTTTCCTTTTCTCATACTTTACCTCTTTGTGTTGCAGTATGAGTAATTTTCATTGATCTATCTTCAGGTTCACTAATTCTCTCCATGGTTATGTCAGTTGTAGCAATTCTTGTTTAAGATCACAATATCATTTATTTTTATGTGTATATGTTGCATTTGCTGTATGTGAATTGAATGCATGAAGGTGTATATGTAATCCAAAAGGCAATGTCAGGTACCCTAGAACTGGAGTTACAAGCAGTTGTGAGTCACTTGATACACATGTTGGGAAATGGGTCGAGGTCCACCTTCAAGAAGAACCCTTAATTGCTGAGCCATTTCTCCAGTCCTGAAGAAATATCCTTTATGTCTTTTTTTTTCACTTTTGATATTTCAATATTATTTCTTATAGTTTTCTCTGCTATATTGCCCACTCTACTGTACGTGCTAGCCACTGTTTCTGCTGGCATCTTTGATATATTAATCATAGTTTGTTTTTGTTTTTTGTTTTTTATTTTTTGTTTTTGAATACCAAGTCAAGGTAGTTCCAACATTTCTTACATTATCTGAGTCTGGTAATGATGATTATTTATCCTCCTATATGTTGCTTTTTCCTCCTTTTCTGCATGCCTTGCAGTATTTCTCCACAGATGCACATGTGGTACAGGACAGTACAAAGTTAAGTAAATAGGTTTTTTTCTGTGTGGAAATGGGACTGCTTTCTTTTTGCTAGGCCCTTATCTGGTCCACGATCTTCTGTTAATATCATTATGAGCTGGGCTTGTTGTGTGCATTTGTTGCTATGGTTAACCTCAGTTCACACAGACTTAAAACTCCAATTCAGATAATTGCTTGTAGGGCAGGTGGTAAGCATGATTAGTAGAGCAATGTTTATTTGAGTCTAGGTTTAAGACTTTTTGCTGTTCCTCAGAAAATATTTCTTTTCTCTACATTTTTGTTACAGTTTCCTTTCTTTGCAGTATTTTATCATTAATTGTTATGAGTTCTTTAGTTTCGTACTTTGCCATATGTTGGCTTTATATTCAGAATTAAAGTTGTTTTCTTATATTTATTACAATTTCAAGCAATGCATTTTCATCACAGTCCCACTTCCCTTAACTCTTCCCAAATCCACCCCACCTTTCCTATAAAATGTACTTTGTATATTTATTTTCCTCATACCTCATCAAAGAAATGTTCAAAGTCCTTAGTGACAGAGAAATGCAAATCAAAACGACCCTGAGATTTGACCTTACATCAGTCAGAATGGCCTAGATCAAAACTTCAGGTGACAACACAAGTTGGAGAGGATGTGGAGAAAGAATAACACTCCTCCATTGCTGGTGGGATTGCAAACTGGTACAACCACTCTGGAAAACAATCTGGAGGTTCCTCAGAAAATTGGAAATAGATCTACCTGAAGACTCAGCAATACTACTCTTGGGAATATACCCAAAAGATGCCCCACCATGCCACAGGGGCACGTGTTCCACCATGTTCATAGTGGCCTTATTTGTGATAGCCAGAATCTGGAAATAACCTAGATGTCCCACCACAGAAAAATGGATAAAAAAAAATGTGGTTCATTTACACAATGGAATACTAGTCAGCTATTAAAAATGAGGACATCCTGACTTTTTCAGGAAAATGGACAGAACTAGAAAATATCATACTGAGTGAGTTAACTTAGACCCAAAAGGACATGCATAGTATATACTCACTAATAAGTGGATATTAGCCAAAAAAAAAAAAAAAATGGAAAAGGAAAAGGAAAAAAGAAAAAAATCCACACAGAATACACAAGATACAGTCCACAGAATTCAAAAGGCTCAACAAGCTGAAGTGCCCAAGAGAGGATGCCTGAGTCCCACTTGGGAGAGAGAAGAAAGCAATCACAAATGGGGAGGGAGGGACTTGGGAGGGAATGTGAACTGGGTCCGGGTGTGGGGGAGTGAGAGGTAGAGGGGAACCTGATTTGATATTGGCTGAGGGTAAAAGACAGAAACACTGAGGGCCAGCAGAAAGAATGTAAATTGGCAACCTAAGGAAATAGGAGGTTGGGGGGATCCCCCAGAATGCACCAGAGACCTGGGAAGAAAGAGACTCCCAGGACTCATAGGGAGGGACCTTTGAGGAAATGCCACCTCCAGCAGGAAGACAGGGCATCAAGTGAGGGATGGGGTTTCCATCCCACAGTCACACCTCTGACCCATAATTGTTTCTGTCTGAAAGAATTATAGGGACAGAAATGGAGAGGAGCCTGAGGAAAAGAAGGTCCAGTGACAGGCCCAAAGTGGGATCCAGCTCAAGGGGAGGTTCCAAGGCCTGACACTATTACTGAGGCTATGGGATGCTCACAAAAAGGGACCTATTATGACTGCCCTCTGAAAGACCCAACAAGCAACTGAAAGAGTCAGATGCTGATATTTGCACCCAACCAATGGACAGAAGCAGCTGACCCCTGTTGCTGAATTAGGGAAGGCTGAAAGAAGCTGAGGAGAAGGGCAACCCTGTAGGAGGATCAGCAGTCTCAATTAATCTGGACCCCTGAGATCTTTCAAACTTTGGACCACCAAACAGAAAACATACACCAGCTGATGGGAGGCCCCTAACACACTTACAGTAGAGACTTCCAGGTCTGGGTTCATTCAGAGATGAAGCACCTAACCCTCAAGAGACGGGAGGCCTCAGGGAGTTTAGAGGTCAGGTGGGATGGGGAGTGGGGGCATCTGTTACATCCACTCCAGTATTGACTCATGTGATAAGCCTAGAATCCTGAAAGCAATCCTGAGGCAAAGAGTTCATGGAAACTTAGCCTCCTGGAACCTTGGCATTCCCATAGCACATATGCTCCAAACTTGTCCCTGCATTAGTCTGGTTTATGGATCTATGTGCTCTCCCTCAATATTGTTTTATTATAAGTGTCTTTAGGGATTGATTTTGACATATAGCTAAGTTGGATTAGCCTCCACTAGTGTTACAATGTCCTAGGAAGTCCTTGAAGCCTACTCTGAGCTTGGAATTCAGTAAGAATGTTACCTATTCAGTCACATTCAAATTTACCTCTAGTAGAGACAGTGAAAGTAATCAGGCATTACAGTTTACTTGACTAGAGCTAGAAAGCTCAGGGCTAGTCTACATAGTAATTACTTAGAACAATAGCCAAGTCACACCCATACACAGGAATTTACAATGGCCTAGGAAAAAGGTGGGTTGTGGTTTTAGGAGGAACCATAGTATTATTCATGAAAGGGTTATTAGAATGGAATTCCCTTGGTGCATGTTTTTCACTAGGCCCAGAGGAATAGCATTATCGGGTATTTATAAAAGGACCCCTGGTGGTGGGTTTAACCATAGACTAGCATTGCATCAAGACCACTCACCTGGCTCCTGTGTTTAGCTAATCTTAATTAAGGGTTGTTCCTATTCTCAGTTATAAACACAGCCTGGCTCCCCCTAGCTTTTTATTTTTTTTATTTTTATTTTTTTTGATTTTTAATATTTTTATTACATATTTTCCTCAATTACATTTCCAATGCTATCCCAAAAGTCCCCCATAGCGCCCCCCACTTCCCTACCCACCCATTCCCATTCTTTTGGCCCTGGCATTCCCCTATATTGGGGCATATAAAGTTTGCAAGTCCAATGGGCCTCTCTTTCCATTGATGGCCGACTAGGCCATCTTTCGATACATATGCAGCTAGAGACAAGAGCTCCGGGGTTCTGGTTAGTACATCATGTTGTTCCCCTAGCTTTTTATGTATGCAATTTGTTGTTGTTGTTTTCTGACGATGTACCTTGGCAGATATATTTGCCTAGCCTTCTTGTTTTACTTCTGTGTTAAAAGTCTGGTGCTTGCTTGGAAGAAATACGTTCAGATACACACTCTCTCTGTGTCTATGTCTGTTTGTCATCAGGGCCAACTCCTTGCTCGCTTGTAACCGGAGCCCTGAATTTTCACGATTGAGGACCTGACTGAGGTCTGTCTGCAGCAGCTGGCAATCGAACCGAGACTCCAGGACAGGTAAGACTTTTCTCTCTTTTTCTTTTTCTTCTTTATTTCTCAAGCAAGGATATGATGTTGTCAGGGCGCTGCAGACCCACTGATAGAATCATCAGTTTGAGAAAGATGAGTAAGTTTTACCATGGGGCAGTCTGACATTAAAACATGTTTAGATGTCTCACCAGCCATAGTGCAAAAGGCCTACGCTGTAGCAATGAAAGTACAGAAACTCAGCAGCAATCTTAAGAACACCTGTGAGAATGAAAAGCTTTCTTAGGGGGATGAAGCTAAATGTTTTGGTTGTAGAAAACCGGGACACCTGAGAAAGAATTGTAAAAATCCCTTAGGAAACAGGAAGAGCCCTCCTCCAGGTCTCTGCCCACGCTGTGGTGAAGAGAACCTTATGAATGTAAATCAAAGTCCCATAGAGATGGGACTCCACTCACTAGAGAAGTGGGTAAGACAAAAAAAAAAAAAAAAAAAAAAAAAAAAACTAGATAAGGGGCAGCCTCTTAGCCCTGTTCAGATACTGAACTACCATTATAGAATGCAGCTCCAGTTATAAGAAAAACTTCGAGTTGTGATTCTGATACTTTAGGTGAAATTAAAAGTTATGGTTAAAGCATTAAGAGACTTCATAAAAGTCAAAGAATAGCTCAATTCTTACTATTAACTTATTTACAACTCCCCAATCCAACGTTGTGCCCAAAATTTCATAGATAAGGCTTTATTGGAAGTTAGGAAATCATTTCCTCAAACATATAATTCATTTTGTGGGTGGTGATATTGTTGGTTGAAGAAAGTGGAGAGCATTTTGCAGATGGCTGTAAAATGTTTGACTAAGTGTAGGCTGATGGTGGCTTCAAAAAAGATTCAGCATAGTAGAGTTTTTAGCTATTTGAGACATTTAGTGTATAGAGATTTTTGTGTTTTCTCAGAGAATTGTCCTTAGATTAAATCAATTGGAAACTTTGGATGCTTAGGAATTCTGGCTTTTAATCCTGGTTTGACAAGCTGCCTCTTACAAGTAGGAAAAGAAAGGAAAGGAAAGGAAAAAAGAAAGTAGATTTTGGAGCTCTCCCAGGGACAGAGGGAAATTGGGAGACATCCTGCTTCCTCTCTGGCCCCTACAGGAGACATCCTTAGTTTTGGTTACATCAAGTTCTCTACCCTCTTTGTATTGTCTGTGTTTGGTGCAGCAATCTGTCCACGTGTCAATTCATGTATGTTTTTGTTTCATTGTCTGAATTACTGTTCTATGTCTCATATTGAAAAGTAAGAAAGAAAAAAAATGGTTAAAACTTTGTCTGCTGAATCAGTCTCAGTTTGCACAGCGGAGGCAGAGAGTGGCCCCACACCTTAGCCAAGAATCAAGCACAGCAGGAGAGGCCCTGCTGAAAAGCTGTTTTTTAAAGGGAGTCTGCAACCTCTTAGTTCTAAGGTAAATAAGCTGATAGTTGTTTTTTCTTAGAAAATTCTCAGCAATTGTGATAATTGGATTTAGCAAATGACAAAGTGCCTTTTTATCTTAAAATTATAGCTAGAAAAAGTAAAATTCTTTGATTGGTATAAATATAAGATTCATGTAGCCGCTTCATTTGGTTTTTAACTGGTCTTAAAGGTATAAATATGCTCTGCATGTCTTGGTCATAGAGTATTAGCTTATAAATTATTGGATATGATTTAAAAGGTGTAATATTGGTAACAAGAAAGTTAGCTTAAATGTGGTAACTCAGGGCTGAAGTTATTTTAAAACAACAGCATGTGGCATGAACCAGCCCAAAAAACTAGGCCTCTAAGGATACTTCTAATTAAGATAATACTTTATGTAATTCTTGTCCTAAAAACTAGATTTATAGAGATAAGATTCAAAACAATGTCTCTTTAATAAAGCATTAAAATTTTGCAGTCATACATTCATATATACAAATAGGCAGCCAAACTTTGTAACATGATAGTGATGTTTCTGATATTGATTTTAAAGATAATAAATTGTTTAAAATTGGGTTTTACTTTCCAAAAGTTGTAGGTAATATTCTAATATTGTAAAAGAAACTTAAAAATTCTAGAATCTGTCCTCACTGCAAGAGGGCCAAGACTCAGGCAATATGCTCAGATTAAAAAAATATTTACATTTGAGTTCATGCAAAGCTCAGAGGAGCCTCAGCATGGCTTGTGTTGCATTTCTTTTGTTTTGCAAACTGTACCTAGTAAGTTCCTGGGACCTCATCTCTCCCTGCCTTCAGGGAAATTTCTTTTTAGCTAAAACAACATTGTTGCATATTTATCCAGATGTTGTTCTAAATAAAGTTTAAATTCAAAATTTATAAAAAGTCAATCAGGCTGTAGAACTTATAAAGGCATTACAAATTGGCTTGCCTACTTCATATAAAATTATTATAGATTTGAAAGTTTGTTATTTCATTTGCATCCTGATAATTGTAAAGGGTTTGCTTCTAGGGAACTGATGATCATTAGAAAATTTTGCCTCTAGGTATGGCTAATATAGCCTTACATTATATAAGAAAAAATTTTATTGTCTGTGTTTCAATACAGAAGCTAAGACTTTGAATCTTTCAGTGTATATTGCTTCTTAAATAGAAAGTAATTTATTAACAAATACCCATGAAGAAAATTTTACTTCAAATCTTTGCTCTCACATAATGAACTTTAAAGTTGTGGGGAGTAGTTGTTGCTCCAAAAAGGAGATTCAAATACAATATCTTTTTAATATTTAGGGTCTTAGTTATCCTAGAAAAATTGTGGTACAGAAAATTTAAGAAAGAAAAGATGATTTGCTTACTTCAAATTATTTTCAAAAGCTTCCAGGAGATGTTAATCAGCTAAGACCTCACCTTAAATTCACCACAGGAGGACTTAAGCCTTTGTTAGATACGAGAAACAAAAAGGTTTTGCAGAAAATAGGAGAAAGATTCTGTGATCAATTGTTATCAGCTGTAATCAATGGTAATCAAATATTAGCTACATATTCTAGTTATTGTAAGTAAATGTGTCCACAGCAATTCTTTGGCAAAGAAAACATTAATATAGAATCATCTTTCTTCATCTCCAAGTAAAGTTTTAACATCCTATTATGACACTAAAATTTAGATGCCAAAAAACCTCCTTGCTGAGTGAGTGCCTTATAGTATTCTACAACCAGGCATGCTTATGCCTAGGTGAAGTGAAAGGATCCACATATTGAAATATGGCATGATCCTGTTCAGATACTTAATATGGGGAAGAGGCCATGTTGTGTCTTTTCCACAGCATGCTGCAGGAGCATGCTAGCTTCCAGAATGATTAGTGTGACAGGCTGACCTGTGAGTTGATGAGTGCCCTGACTATGGTGACAGGAAAGCTGTATTGGGCACACAGAGAAAGAGAAAAGCAGGGAGAGCAGACAAGTGCAAGCAAAATTAAGAGACTCTCCCTACATCCACCACGGACTGCAGCAATGAGAACTGATCTGGTGCCAACTTAAAAAACAACTAAAGAAGCCGACTCGTGAGGCAGAGGGACTGGTACAGAGAATGGGCAAGATGCTTTCATCTGAGACAATATTTTTGTCCATGCTTGCTTTAATAGCTATGCAGGTGACTGCTATAGCAGGAGATAGTTTTTGGGCTTACATACCCAAGGCACCACTTCTTCATCTGGTCGTGTAGAATGAACAGAATAATATATAAGTCATGACTAATAATTCAGAGTTGTTGGGTGGATTTCAAAATTTTGGCAGGAATTATCATATTTCGAAGCTTGTTAATTATTAGGGAACGTCTGATGTGGTTCCTATTTGCCTAGCACTTAAAGGAGTGGTACCGATAGGGTGCTTACCAGTCAACTATATATCTTTTGTGACTAATGCTCCTGGTAATGAGGATAGGTTTAAGTTCTGGGTATGGAAATTACGATTTGAGATGCTTGAATATGACAATTATAATGAGACTTCTGAGATTGAACCTAGTTTACTAATCCCTGATTGTATGGTAATTACCAGAGATAAAGATAATGATTATACTTGGAATAGTATAGTTACTGAGTACGCTGTGTGGCTAGATTGCAGATTTAAGCATTTAGCCACCGTTTTTCATCCTAGGGAAACTTGAGATTCAGTAACAGATTTTTGGGTCCCACGACCCAATTCTGACCTTACTTGCTTTTTAAAGCAACTCTCAGATATCTAATTTCATGGATTTGATCCTGATATGGGGAATGAGCCTTTGAAATGATATTTTACTTCGGGCTTGTAGCCCCAATTTGGGTTGGTCATTCTGTTGCGCATAATGCAACTGCTATTCAACCAAATTTGTTTAGACTTGTTGCTGCTGCTAACATGATCTTTTTAAAGAAACCCAGAGCTCAGGCCAGCTCCCCTATAGCTGTGAAAGCTTGTGTTCCTTACCCGTATGCTATATTGTTGGGTAATTTTGACAGAGTTATGATCACCAATCTTGGCAAGTCTACTAATTGTGTAGATCCTGATTTAGATAAGGAATCTGCTGTTATGAGTTTGTTAAAGAGTCCTGCTCATGTTTTGCTGACTGTAGAATTAGGAAATGATCCTTGGTTTGAGAATTCAGGAATGAAAATTTTGATAAGGTTAAATGAGCTTATAAGACCTAAGAGATTTGTTGTAGCTCTGATTTTAGGAATTACGGCTTTAATTGCAATTTTAACTTCTTTTGCATTATCTACCACAGCTTTACTTCAGCAACTACATACTGCTCATTTTGTTAATGATATGCATAGGAATATTTCTGTAGCTTTGTCAGAGCTGCATATTATAGATAAAAAAATTGGAGGCAAAGGTTAATGCTTCAGAAGAAGTAGTTTTAGGAATGGGATAAGATATAGTAAATATTAAGGTTAGGTTAGCTACTAAATGTCATGCTTCATTCCAATATATTTGTGTCATGCCATTACCTTATAATACAACCATTGATTGGGAAAAGACTAAAGCTCATTTGCAAGGAGTATGGAGAGATACTGATATTTCACATGACGTGGAACAGTTAAAGGTAGAAATTTCAGATATTAGCAGAAGTAATTTGGACACTTGGAACATTGATGAATTGGCCAGAGATTTAAAGAATAACCTAAGTGCTTTGAATCCCTTGGATTGGGTTGAATCTTGCTTTCTATTATTATTGGCATTATCTTATTAGTAATTGTTGTGTTTCCACTCATCTTTAGAGTTCTTCTAGCTACTACGAGGTGGGACATTTTGGAACTTCATCTAAAAGATAAAAAGAAAGGGAGGAATGCTACATGTGGAGACGTGGAGAGGTGGGGTGGGGAGGAGGTGTGGGATGAGAAGCAGAGGGAGGGTGATAGGTGGATGGGGAGGATCAGGGAATGGAATATGGAGTGCAAAGAAATGAATTACAAATACAATTAAATTTAAAAAGAAAGAATAAGTTGAATCCAGGTTTAGTGCTGTTCACTATAATTCCAGTGCTTGGGATGCTGAGGCAGGAATACTGTGAATTCAAGGATACATACTGAGATACCATCTCCAAAATAAGCCACTCACTGCTTCCTAAATAATAAAATTAAGAAGACAGAAAGTATTGTAAATAAAATTGCATTTAGTAACCAATCAACATCACAGTTTAGCCACACAGTATTTCATACAATATCAGTGATTTCCTATAGTAGTCAATCACTGACTGGAAGCTATGGTTACTACAGCATTGCAAGCAAGGATCAGACCACATATCACTAGGTTGGGAAAAGATTTGACCAAAAGTTAAAACTTAAGCTATGATTTCTCCTGAATATATAACACACAATCATAAAATTTAAAATCATAAATCAAACTCTTGTAATTCAGAGACCCTTTTTCTATGAACTTTTAGATTTATTCTCAAATTCTATAGATATCATTCTCTTTTTATCCTTTTAGAATTTTCTTTTGGCACTGAACATTACATTACAAGATTTATTCATGAGAATCCATGTAGCTATACTTCTTTAGTGCCACACAGCATTACACTTAATGATTAAACAAAAATTTTCTATATTTCTTCAGTTCCCAATTTTTCAATGCTGTAAAAGTAGTGGAAAACTGATACTGATGCTTCTTTGTGAATATGTTTTAGATTGTCTCTAGTGTATGTGCCTATAATTGGAACTGCTGGATTGATGTATTTCCTTATTTTCCACTTCACCAGATCCTTCCAGACTGAACTAAGTGGTTATATTAGTTTAAATTCATTACCAGAGGATGAGAAACCCCTTGTATCATAGCCTCAAAAAAAATCAGTATTTTCAGATCTAAAGTTGTTAGAATATGTTTAGTCCCAGGAAAGTGATGCTTTTATGATTATGCTCTGGGGATTTAATTAAGTTTCAAGGCAAGAATTTTATAGACTGAGCCATCTCCCCAGTTCTAATAGCCACTTAATAAAATCAACTGAATTGTCTATTCATCATAGTTTAAACTAATAATAAATAACAGCACTCAATATGATTTTATTTAAAAAGCTTTATATCTGGTAAGATACGCAACTTAGGTTTTCCTTCATATTTTCTCTTTGAAATTCTTGGCCTTTATCTCAATTATGTAAATTTTAGAATCAGCTCTTCTAGTTCTATGTTTAAAACTGTTCTGGGATTAGAAGTAGAATTATCTTGAATATATATCATTTTGAGAGAAAGTAATTTATTTTAAAACACTCTGCCTGTGCTTGATTTGGGGGCACATATACTGAAATTAGAACAATACTGAGAAGATTAGTGTGGCCTCTGGACAAAGATCACATGCAGATTCCTGACATGGTCCATATGGTTTTATTCAACTTTATTCACAATAAGTAGGAAATGGAAACAACCTAAATGTCCTCAACATATGAATAGATAATGAAAGTGTGCTACATATACACCATGGAATACTATTCAGCTGTAAAGAAAAAAAAGGAATAATGAAATTTGCAAGTAAGTGTAGTTTTCGTCCCTCTCCAAAGAAAATTCCATTTTCAGAAAATGGAGACCATTACAGAAAACCACCAAAGGTCATGATGATACAGAGATCAACTAATTATAGGGAGGCCACCCTCAATACACTTACAATATAACTGTGTACTGAAGGCTGCAGAAGCATTGAGGAATAAGAATGGAAAGATTGTAAGAGGTTGTAACAAGAAGACTGCTGTGATATTCTATCTTTTAGAAATGATAGGGAAGATACACCCATGATACTTTGTCAGTATGGCTGCCTAAACAAGACCTGAACAATGACAATACCAATAGGCATGTTAATCCAGAAGTGGGAAATCACATCTATATATTGCCTGTAGACGAAGAACTATATACACCAAGCAACTATTAGGAGGAGAATTAGCCTATTCCAAGGATAAGCACCATAATTGGTTATCTGATACAAAGTTGCCAGCTCTGAGATGACAAGATACACACAACACGAGGTAGATTCAGTAGGTTGTATTTATGTGTTTATATATTGTCTTACTCACTATTTTATTACTGTGAAGACACACCATGACCAAGGCAACTATTATAAAAGGAAGCATTTAATTGGGTCTTATTTCCAGTTTCAGAGGCTTAGTCCATTGTCATCATGGCAGAGAACATGGTGGCAGGCAGGCATGGTACTAGAGAAATAGCTAAGAACTTTATCCTAATCTACAATCAGAGAGAGAGAGAGAGAGAGAGAGAGAGAGAGAGAGAGAGAGAGAGAGAGAGAGAGAGAGAGCGCAAGACCATACCTCCTAATGCTTCTTAAAGAGTGGCACACTGGTGTCCAGTCATTCAAATAGGTGAGCCTATGAAACCCATTATTATTATTTAAACTACTATATAGGTATAACAATAAATAAAAAAGAGGTCATCAATTTGATAGGGAGTGAAGTGTATTGGAGGGGATGGAGGAAAGAAAGAGAAGGGGAAGTGATAGATTTTAATTTGAAAAATGTAAAGGCGTGAATGTAAAAATTTTCCTTAATACCCAGATGGTTATGGCTCATGCCTTTAATCCAGAGATTGGGAGGCAGAGGCAGGAAGATCTCTGAATTTGAGGCTAGCCTGATCTACATAGTGAGTTCTAGGACAGCTTGGCTGTCTGTTCAGAGAAAATCTGTCCTGAAAAAAGTCACTTAATATATAATTTATATAAGAACAAGTAAGCCAATCTAAAATATAAATAAATTATTGAGGTTTACAACTAATCAATTCAAGAGGAACATTGCAGAAACTTGGACTGTAAGAAGGAGATATCAGGATTGTAAGGCAGACCCCAGGTAGAGCTAGGCCCCCACCCCAGACTCTGCTCCTACAAATGGCAGCTGACAGACTCTTCAGTAAGTAGAGCCTAGAAAAAGATGACAGAAAAGCACCCCCAGGGCTACTGATACACAGGCTGTAAAATAGAAAACTTGGAACAGTCCCAAAATAAAAAAGTCCACATGGCTGACATACAGTGAGCCTGTGTGAATGGCATAGGTGGTCACAGAGGTGGGTTGTATTTTTTTTTTAACTTAAACTAAAATGAATGTACACAATAATGGCCTTTTCACAATTTGGAAGCTTAGTTGGGTGCGGTCTTACCCTGAGGGCACCCTTCCCTTTATTCTTGATCTAAAGAAGTTGACTCTCCTTGAGAGCACTCAACTCCTTATCTTTTTCAGTGAGCTAAATGTTGGCTCCAACATTAAATTTACTGGTGTTTTTATTCTCTTCAAACTGTACCTTTTGTTTATTTCTGCCTTACTTGCTCTTTTGCACTGTGGACCTGAATAGGTTACTAATAATAACTATAACACCAATTCAATATTTTGCTGCCTTGGAATTGCATCCACTGTGGGATTTATTGAGGGGTAACTGGGAAGGGGGATATCATTTGAAATGTAAATGAATAAAGTAATTAATTAAAAAAAAGAAATTGCATCCACCAAAGAAATTGGTGCATGT
The DNA here is from genome assembly GCF_978045245.1 of Mus caroli. Taxonomy (NCBI): domain Eukaryota; kingdom Metazoa; phylum Chordata; class Mammalia; order Rodentia; family Muridae; genus Mus; species Mus caroli. The sequence continues at coordinate 139,768,850 of NW_028227260.1, read as the reverse complement.
TTAATTTAACCTTGGGGAAGTTCTTAGGACAAGGACATAAACCAGCTTATTTCTTGTCAAAATACCACAATAATGGCCTCTAATCAAATTACTAATAATGTTCATCTCTGAAACCTCTTGATCTGTGCCTTCACAGTCTATCTTGCTCTCAGCACTATTATCTTCCAAGTTACTACTAGGATGGACCCTTAAGCTCTGGTTACAGTATTCATCTACTTTTCCAAAATCCTACATATTCCTGAGAGAGAGAGAGAGAGAGAGAGAAAGAGAGAGAGAGAGACATAAAACAGCAACAACAAAAAACTCTTTGGTACCAACTTCTGTATTCAAGTTACTGTCGCTGTGCTAAACCATCATGACTAAGGCTACTTAAGGAAGAAAGAGCTTATATTGGCTTATAGTTCCAAAAGGACAAGAGTCCATGATGGTAGAATGGAGCCATGGCAATTAGTGACAGATGTGGTGGCAGGAACAAGCTAATATCATTCTTCATGAACCACATGCAAGAAGCAGAGAGAAGGAGCAAGTTGTAATGGAATGAATCTTTTAATCTCAAAGCCTGTTCCTATTAACGTACTCTTGCAGCAAGGCCATATGTCCTAAAACTCCCCAAAATGTACTACTAACTAAGGGCTAAGTATTCAAATACGGAATCTTATGGGGGACAGTTCTCATTTAAACTACCACAGAAATAATAACGTTTCTGAGCTTTTCTTGTGAAGAATCCCTTGATTTTTCTATGCAAGATAATTTAATGTCTAAAAATAAGGTGATACCTGCAGTTAGATGTAATTGTAAGCCTCCATGTGGGTACTGGAATTGAACTCAAGTCCTCTGCAAGAGCAGTAAGCCCTCTTAAATGCTGAGCCATTTCTCAGCCTCTGATTCTTATAACTCTCAGATTTTTTTTGTGGTTTTATTGAATTAGGTAGGATATCCAGTATGACACTAAATAAGAGGTACTCTTCATATATACCTGACTTGATTGTGAATTCTATAATTTTATTTGTAGGTGTTATTATATGTATGATTATAATATGTGGCATTCTATAGCATATGTATACTCATTATTCATAAGAAAATATATTCATTTTGTTCCTAATTTGCTATGTTGTGTGTGTGTGTGTGTGTTTGTGTGTTTGTGTGTGGGTGTGAAACTGGGTTCATGCATGTGTGCATACATGTGTACACAAGCACATTTGCCTAGCATGTTCATATTTCTGTGCATGTATATAGAAGCCAGAGGTCAACATTAGATGTTTCAGTTCATTATTCTCCACTTTATATTTTTAAGACAGTAGAACCTGGGCAACACACCAATTTTATTAGCCTGGTTAGTCAGCAAGCTCCAGGTACTATCCTTTATCTGCCTTTCCAGTGTTGGGATTACAGGTGCATCCTGCTATGCTTGACATGTTTATGTGGATTCTGGGGATCATGTATGTGTGGCAAGCACTTTACCAACTGAACTATCTCCACAGGCTGGTAATTTTAGAATTACAGATTAATGTTGTGGTCACTTAAGTAGATTTTCATCATTTTTATGATTGTATGTTTTTCTTCCTTTATTACTTTATTAAAAATAATAATTTAGGTTGAGTGTGCATGCCTTTAATCCCAGTACTCAGGAGACAGAGGCAGGCAGATGTCTGAATTCGAGGCCAGCCTGGTCTACAAATTGAGTTCCAGGACAGCCAGGGCTATACAGAGAAACCCTGTCTCAAAGGAAAAAACAAAAAACAAAACAAAACAACAACCAAATAAATAAATAAAATTTAAAAATCAATAGTTTAGTATATTTTGAATTTTAAATATTCTTTTAAAAATCAGTTTTTATTTTATGTGTATGGCTGTTTTTGCTTTTATATATCATGTGTGCTGAGCCCACAGAGGACAGAGGGTGTTCCCTTGGAACTAGAGTTACAGATGTTTGTGACTTGCTGTAGGGGTGCCAGGAATTGACCTTAGGTCCTCTGGAAGAGGATTGAGTGCTCTTAACTGCTGAAATCCCTAGCCGTGAATGTTAAATATTTTTAATTTCTAGGAACAATCTTGCTCAGTAGTGTATTTACTTTTTTATAAATTACTGGAATTTCTCAATAGTCAAGGCTGTCCAAGAGAATTCACTATATAGAACATAGTGGCCTTCAACTCATGGCAATTCTCCTACTTAACTCTTCTAAGTGCCAGTATTACAAATGTGGACCACTGTGAATCATCATGTCTTATTTATTTATTAATCTTCTTTTTTCTTTAGGCTGTTGTGTTCCTAAAACCATAATTTTACTATGTATACCATACTGGTCTTAGACCACACTATTTAGCTAAGGTTGTCTTCAAACTCCTTTTCCTCTTACCTGTTTCTCAAGTGCTTGCATTATAGTTGTATACCACTGTGCAGGCAAATTCTCTCTCTCCTCTCTCTCTCTCTCTCTCTCTCTCTCTCTCTCTCTCTCTCTCTCTCTCTCTCTCTCTCACACATACACACACACACACACACACACACACACCCCTTTTCTTACCCCTTTCTCTTTGTATGTGTATGCTATGCATATTTGTGTGCTTGTATGTGGGACATGTAGAGACTAGCCCATCTTTTTTTAGGATAAAAAATATTTTAAACATGTATGGGTGTTTTACATGTATGTATGTATGTATGTATGTGTGTGTGTATGTGTGTGTGTATGCATGTGTACCACATATATGCAGGGTCCCTGGAGATCAGAAAAAGGTATCTGATCCCCTGTGACTAGAGTTACATACAGATGGTTGTGAGCCACTATGTGAGTGTTGGGAATTGAACCCAGGACCTCTGGAAGAGCAGCCCTTGCTCTTAACCACTGAGTCATCTCTCCAGCTTCTCCATCTTATTTTGAGATTGGATCTCTCACTGAACCCAAAGTCACTGTTTGCTAGGCTGGCTAACCATCTAGCTCCTGTGGTCTACTTGTCTCCATGCCAGGGGTTGTAGGCTTTTCATGTGAGTTCTGGTACTTTGAACTAAAGTCCTCTCGATTTCAGAGCAGCTGCTCTTATCCATGGGGAAGAAACCTTGTCAGCCCTGGATTTGTTAATCTTTTGAGATTAGTGAAAACCTGTTTATTCAAAATACAGGCTGCTTGGAATTTTTGTTATTATTTATTATCATTATTATTTTTGATTAAAGTTGTATGAGAGTTCATAAATAACTTTGATGTTTCTCATTTCCTAAACATGAAGAATTAATTAAGAATACTTGGGGCATCATCTAAAATTTGTGTTCTTTGACTTTGATGATTGTTTAATTAAAAATTAAATATTTTAAAGTTAATTATTCATTTTAGCTTCTGTTTTATCGTGAGCCAATTTGGGAAAACTAACTACTGTTTAAAAGATAAAAATTTTATGAGTTCTAAAAATAAGAATTTACAGTACTTATTTTTTTAATATTTTTATTAGGTATTTTCCTCATTTACATTTCTAATGCTATCCCAAAAGTCCCCCATACCCTCCCCCTGAATCCCCTACCCACCCACTCCCACTTTTTGGCCCTGGCATTCCCCTGTACTGGGGTATATAAAGTTTGCAAGTCCAATGGGCCTCTCTTTCCAGTGATGGCCATCTAGGCCATCTTTTGATACATATGCAGCTAGAGTCAAGAGCTCCGGGGTACTGGTTAGTTCGTAATGTTGTTCCACCTATAGGGTTGCAGATCCCTTTAGCTTCTTGGGTACTTTCTCTAGCTCCTCCATTGGGGACCCTGTGATCCATCCAATAGCTGACTGTGAGCATCCACTTCTTTGTTTGCTAGGCCCCGGCATAGTCTTACAAGAGACAGCTATATCAAGGTCCTATCAGCAAAATCTTGCTAGTGTATGCAATGGTGTCAGCGTTTGGAGGCTGATTATGGGATGGATCCCTGGATATGGCAGTCTCTAGATGGTCCAGTACTTATTTTTAATATAAAAAAATCTTTGGGTGATTAGGTTTCTGTGTTTCCCCCTAGTCTTGTATGTTTTACCTTTATTTCTTTTCAATATTAACTAGTTTTACTAGAAACTGGACCATTTTTTTTTTTTTAGTATTTTAAGTTTGTCTTTCATTTGGTGAAGCTGCTTTCTTCATTTCCATTGTATTGATAGGTAATCCTAGACTGTTATTACAATCTTTATATTTTATTTTTTAGTCAATGGTATTCCTGGTTGTCCCAAAACTTGCTCTGTAGACCAGGTTCACTTCAAACTCATAGAAATCTGCATGCCTATTTGTCCTGACTATTGGGATTAAAGGTATGCACAAACATGAAGGTTTGATTTGTTATTTATTTTTTAGCTCCTTGGAGTAAATCCATAGATTAAGTATTTTCAGTCTTTTAAAAAAATGGCAGTTAATTCAACACTTCTGACCATGCTTCCTCAGTTGATTTAAGTACTTTAACTATTGGGATGATTTTAGGAAGTTTTCATATCCTTTACCTATGCGGGTAAACATGTAGAAACACATGTGTGTGCATTTGGAGGCCAAAGGTCAACCTTGAATGTTGTTCTTAGGGAGTTTTTTAACCTTGTTTTGTTGAGATAGGTTGTGCCTCACCACCCCCTCAGCCAGGCTCTTATTGTATGAGCCTGCTATGTAGACCAGGATGACACTGAATTTCCAGAGATCTACCTGCTTATGTCCCTAAATGCTGGGATTAAAGGACTGTGCTAACATCTTTAGCTTGAGACAGGGTTTCTAGAATTAAAATTCTCTGCTACCATGTACAGTCTAGACCTGTTTTTGAATAATCAGTTTAACTTAATTTGTTTATATATACTAGATTGTGATTATATGTTTTCAATTTTTACATATTCCACCTAACTATTTTGAATTTGCTTTTGTTTTGTTATCATGTCTTTGCTTTTTTATTTACCTTTTCTGATTTTGGCTAGATTAAATTTATATTATTATTACTGTGTTTTGTTGAGGTTATTGACTAAATTTATGCTGTTTCAGAAAATATTTAAATGCCATCAATTTGTTTTTGAAACACCATGTGTTGGCAACTAGTCACAGCAGCGGTGTTCAAATCTGTCCTCTGTCATTTATATTTTATAACTATAAGGAAAGGTTTTCCTGAATTTCCAAAATTGAAAGGATGATAGTGGCAGGGTGTTGATAGTGATGGTGAGGAGGGAATTTTATTCATTGACTTTTTTTGTGAGAATAAAAATTCATTATTACATGCAAAATATTTAATGGAGTATATAGCACACAATAAATATGGGCCAATATTATGATTAATGTCCACACTGCTATTTTGTGCCTATGTATGTATGTATGTATGTATGTATGTATGTATGTATATGTGTCTGTTTTCTTATGTGTCTTAGTTAGGGTTTTACTGCTGTGAACAGATACCATGACCAAGGTAAGTCTTATAAAGGACAACATATATTTGGGGCTAGCTTACAGGTTCAGAGGTTCAGTCTATCAAGGTAGGAACATGTGGCATCTAGTCAGACACAGTGCAGGCAGGGTTGAGAGTTCTACATCTTCATCTGAAGGCTGCTAGTAGAAGACTGACTTCCAGGCAGCTAGGGTGGGAGTCTTAAGCCCACGACCATAGTGACACACCTACTCCAACAAAGCTATACCTCCAAATAGTGCCACTCCCTAGGACAAGCATATTCAAACCATGACATTCCACTCCCTGGCCCTCATAGGCTTGTTCAAACACAAGTCTATGGGGGGGCATATCTAGCCATAGCATAATAAAAAATATTTAGTTCAGCTTCCAAAGTCCCCATAGTCTGTAGCAGTCTCAAAAATGTTAAAAGTCTAAAGTTCAATGTCTCTTCTGAGATCCATCCAATCACTTAACTGTGACTCCCAAATCAAGACAGGAAATCAGCTGAGCAAACTCCAAACTCTGCTTTCCTCTTGGCCCTGGGTGAGCATCTGGCTGGATGAAGCCACTGAACCCACTCAGCAGGGGGTGGACAAAGGGCAGCCCCTGAACCAGGTTTTCAGTCTCCAGCATCCCACACTGGATACAGCAGAGGAGATGAGAACAGAATAGGGGCTCCAGGGTGACATTCTTGGCCCCAGAGATATGGGAAGAGAGGGTAGGGGGAGAAGGTTCCCAATCAGGCGACAGTCCTAAGTCTGGTCCGTGGCTGGAGCACAGGAAGGCATTCCATCAGGAGGTTAGAAACATCTCATTAGGAGAAAGCCTATCCCATTGTCCAAGCACAGCGAGACTTGATAAACAGAGATAGTCTATGGTTTTAGAGCTTTATTATAGAAAGGCAGGGGGGAAGAGAAAAGGTAGAGAGAGAGAGAGAGAGAGAGAGAGAGAGAGAGAGAGAGAGAGAGAGAGAGAGACTGGCCATGGCTAAGAGGAGAGAAGGGGGAAAAGGAGAGAGAGGGAAAGAAGAAAGGCTAGCATAAGAGGGAGAGAATAAGAGGGAGAGAGTAAGGAAAGTAAAAGTTTAAGAGAGTGAGGAGGGGCCAAGCAGCCCCTCTTATAGTGGGATTGTTATCTTGCTGGGAGGAGTCTAGCCTGAAGGTCAGAAGCTTGGGACATAGTCTACGTGACTGTTAGCCACACACTTTTCCTGTGGGGGCTGTAGGGGCTATGAGGGCAGTAACTTCAACAGGAGCTAGGGATCCAGGAGACATAAGGGAACACCTTCTGTCCCATGTAGGTGGGAATTAACACCACTGGGTTTCACTGGGGTTCACGCCTCAGCTTGACTGGAGACCAACCTATCTGTACATAGCCCATTGTCCCACAACCACTGACCTTGGGCTGGGCCATCCTCCCTTGATCACTAATTGAGAAAATGCTTTACAGCTGGATATCATGGAGGCATTTCTTCAAGGGAGGCTCTGTTCTCTGTGATAACTCCAGCTTGTGTCAAATGGACACAAAACCAGCCAGTACATTTTGTGTTGGTACATCTGAAGACCTGAGGTTGACTGAAAGACCCATAATGTGAGGACTCCCCCATATTCTGACTCAGGAGAGGTGACACCCCAAATCACTCACGAGAAAAAGTCTTGCTGAAAACTGCAAGAGGACTTTTATTTCAAGAGCGCTCTCAGGCCCACAGTCAAACACCATGCAGGGGTAGAGGACTGTAGCACCCTGAGTAGCTGGGTAAGTGGATGAAACCATAACTCAAGGAGGTGGGAAGGGTGTTGTTGGAAAATACCAAAAATTACCAGTTAAGAGTCACGAGGACGTGGAAAGTCAAGACAGATTTCTAGGAGCCTCTAACAATAGCACCTTTGAATAGAAGGTTTCAGCAATGGTCAGGGTGGGTCAGGGTGACTTTCTTTGAACAAACATTCCCTGAACCTAAGAATCGGGTGGGTGGAGGAATGTCGCTATCTGTGTGGCCAGGAGAGAAAAGAACAGCAAAACAGCTTAATAGTAAAACTATTGTGTCCTTGAAAACAGCTAGAGTTCACCAATTTCCAACAAAGGCTATTATTTCTATCTCATGATATAAAAATGTCTGTAGTGGGAGTGTGAAACCTAAGTTCAGCCATAGAAAATACACATACATGGAGAGAGCAGAGAGGACTCTGGACCAGAAACTCAGTGCGGGTACTCTAGTTGATAGCCTCAACTTCTTCAGTGGGTTTCTACTGGATGATTATAAGTAGCTGTTCTAGTGTCTTTATCTGTATGCTGCTATTTGCTCTTTTGCTTGGAAACCTCACACGGGAGAACATTCAGCTAAGCACAGGAAAGTCTCTAAATTGCAAAATCCTTTTGGCTGTCTCCATAAGGCTTCCCCAGTCAATTTCTGCTGGATGTTTGTAAGTGGGTTTAGGTGATGTGTTTGTTTACTCTCCCAATAGAGCTACTCCAGCCATCTCTACTAAATATTGTGATCTCCCAGTTTGATGAAGCCTCAGTATAAAACTATGCTGTTTCTCTCTATCTGCTACTCACTACCTATTCTTTAACTTATGCTTACTAATAATTAACTCACTCATTCAAAACACAAAGCTTAGCTATTTTAGATCATTTTAGATCATATGGACCATACAACATATTCCCCAGCCATAAATGTTTTATTTCTCAATAGAAAACAAGTTATTTTTTACAATAATCAACATGTTGTATCAATTTTAGTATTTATCCGTATTACTTCCTCCTTATGAATTCCAAGTTTTTTTTCTTTTTGAGTGATAATTGGGTTGCTTATAGACATTTTTTTTTTTGGTTTTTTTTTTTTTTTTTTTTTCGAGACAGGGTTTCTCTGTATAGCCCTGGCTGTCCTGGAACTCACTTTGTAGACCAGGCTGGCCTCAAACTCAGAAATCCGCCTGCCTCTGCCTCCCAAGTGCTGGGATTAAAGGCGTGCGCCACCACGCCCGGCGGGTTGCTTATAAAATCAAGTTGAAAATATTTCAATCTAGTCTTTAAAAGATAGCCTTATCTTTTGCTGAAAAATAACTGTTGCTCTCTGTAACTTGACTTATTTCTTGAGTAGCTTTCAAAATGATCATAAAGATCAACTTTCTAAATCTGATGGTTTGCTGTTTTCTTATAATTTTTCTTGTTTCAATGAATGTGTAACTATTTATTCTTCTAAATAAATTTCATTATTCACCCAAAAGTTCCTATGTTTTTTCAGTTCTGGAAAGTTCTTGATTATTTTTTGTTTTAGAAAAAGTCTTTTTGTAGCACACGGGAATCAAACTTGCTATGAAGTAGACAGTGCCTTTGAGAAGACAGGCATATACCACCTTGACCTCTTTATTGGGTGCTGAGAACTGAAATCAGGACTTCCTATACACTAGGCAATCATTCTACCAACTGAGCTACATATCCAGCCCATGTTTTTATTTTGTAAATGATCAAAATATGGGTTCTCATGTAATTGTGTCCATTTCTTCTTAGGGAAACATTCTGGTCTTGTGTTAGTTTTTTTTTTGTTGTTGTTGTTGTTTTGTTTTGTTTTTTTGGTTTTTTTTTTTTGTCTATTTATAATACTCTTAAATGATTATATTTTGAAAGACTACCCTATTTTGTGGACTTTCAGCATATTGATCCTTTAATTCATCTTATCTATCATTTTTTTTTACTTTAATGCTATTTTAAATTAATTTTTCTTGAGTGCATGAATGTATGTGGGTGCACAGGTTTGTGTGAGCATAGACAGATGCAACATGAGGATATTAGAAATTGTGTTCTATCACTCTTTGACTTATTCTCTCAAGACAGTCTCTTCCTGAACTTAGACATGCCTGCTTTTCTAGTTATCACCCAGTCTCTGCCTTCTGCCTCTGCCTAGTCAAGCATGGGGATAACAGACCTGCACTTCTGCATCCAGTTTTGACTTGAGGGATAGGGATCTGAACTCAGATTCTCATGACTGCAAGAACAAGTGCTGCTACTTTCTGACCCATCTCCCTTACACCTTGATGGCATTTTTAATAGAATTACTTTTTAAAACTGCTTGTCTGTTATCTTATTTGTTACATTGCTTTATGACATTTTTATCAGTAATAGGATTTATCCTTATTCTGGATTCTTTGAGCATCCCAAATCTATTTATTTTGCTGAATTTTTCATATTATTGTGCATGTTAAATTAATTATAGTGAATTCCTATTATTTTGGCTAATTTTATAATCAGTCTTGGCATTATATTTCTCTGTGGGCTAGAAAGTGCTCTTCAGAGTCATTTCTAATGTTGTCTAATTGGATTTTAGCTTGTTTGTGCCCTCCTTCACAATTTATCCTTCTGTGGTTTGGTGATTGTGTGGGTATTTTCAGTTGATACTGATTACACTCAACAGGCACACTGACATATTTGGTTTCTTTGGTATAACTTAAAAATAATGTAACACAATAGAATGGCAAATACATTTCTTATTAGATTAATATACTTACTTTATAAGAGGGAACTTTTATTATATTCAGCAAATGTAGTATATGGGAGAGGATTGTGAGTTAAAAATTAGTTTGGGATACATAACAAACCCACATTTTAAAAATCTTTTTATCTGTTTTATTTTGCGGCAAGGTCTCATCATGTATCCCTGACTGTTTTGTAATTTGCTATATAGACCAGTCTGTCCTCAGATTCACAGAGATCAGTCTGTTTCAGCCTTCCAAGCTCTAGGATTAAGTAGTGTGCCACCATGCCTGCTGACTTTTTCTTTTCTTTTTTAAAGAAAGAAGGAAGGCCCTTCCGGTCTGTGCCAGCACCAGGTCACCTTGGGTGCGGAGTCAGCGGACACCCCCAAGGTCCCCTAGAGGACTCTCCATGTGATCTTAGGACCGCCAGTGAGTGGAACACAACTTCTGTTCCAATCCAATCTTGCGAGATCTGAAACAGCATTAGAGAAGCAGAAAACGCGGCCTGACCAGGGTCACAAGTCCCTTCCGGTCGGCGCCAGCACTTGGTCACCTGGGTGCAGAGTCAGCGGACACCCCCAAGGTCCCTAGAGGACAGCTTCTGAGACAGACCCCATTTCGGGCTCCAGACATTTGGGCACCTTCCCTGCCAGAGGAGAGGTGTCCACCCTGCCTGGGAGAGCTTTGCTGGAGCACCTGGGGGAGACATCTTGGTTCCCAGATCCCTCCTAGTCTAGTCTATACAGGTGAGAGTGTGGACTACAGAAGCTAACAGCTTCTGTGACAGGCTGAACCAACACAACTTCTGGGACAGGTCCTGTTTCGGGCCTTCATCTTCTGCCAGGAGGGAGGTCCGAACGCCAGGTATCTGTGCACCTTCCCTGTAAGAGGAGAGCTTGCCTGCAGAGAGTGCTCTGACCACTGAAACTCAGTGGAGAGAGCTAGTCTCCTAGGTCTGCTGATAGAGGCTAACAGAATCACAAGAGGCACAATCTCTAACCAGAGACAACTAGAACAACTAACTTCAGAGATTACCAGATGGTGAAAGGCAAACATAAGAATCTTACTAACAGAAACCAAGACCACTCACCATCATCAGAACACAGCACTCATCCCTCGCCCAGTCCTGGGCACCCCAACACACAGGAAAAGCTAGACTCAGATTTAAAAGCTTATCTCGTGATGACGGTAGAGGACATCAAGAAGAACTTTAATAACTCACTTAAAGAAATACAGGAGAACACTACTAAAGAGTTACAAATCCTTATAGTAAAACAGGAAAACACATCCAAACAGGTAATAGAAATGAACAAAACAATACTAGACCTGAAAAGGGAAGTAGACACAATAAAGAAAATCCAAAGTGAGGCAACACTGAAGATGGAAAGCCTAGGAAAGAAATCTGGAACCATAGATGCGAGCATCAGCAACAGAATACAAGAGATGGAAGAGAGAATCTCAGGTGCAGAAGATTCCATAGAGAACATCGGCACAACAATCAAAGAAAATACAAAATGCAAAAAGATCCTAACTCAAAACATCCAAGAAATACAGGATACAATGAGAAGACCAAACCTACAGATAATAGGAGTAGAAGAGAATGAAGATTTTCAACTTAAAGGGCCAGCAAATATCTTCAGCAAAATTATAGAAGAAAACTTCCCAAACCTAAAGAAAGAGATGCCCATGAACATACAAGAAGCCTACAGAACTCCAAATAGACTGGACCAGAAAAGAAATTCCTCCTGACACATAATAATCAGAACAGCACATGCACTAAATAAAGAGAGAATATTAAAAGGAGTAAGGGAAAACGGTCAAGTAACATACAAAGGCAGGCCCATCAGAATTACACCAGATTTTTACCAGAGACTATGAAAGCCAGAAGATCTGGACTGATGTTATACAGACACTAAGAGAAGACAAATGCCAGCCCAGGCTACTATAAACAGCCAAACATTCAATTACCATAGATGGAGAAACCATAGTATTCAAGGACAAAACCAAATTCACACATTATCTTTTCACGAATCTAGCCCTTCAAAGATGATAACAGAAAAAAAAAAAAAAAAAAAAAAAAAAAAAAAACAATACAAGGACCAAAACCACACCCTATAAAAAGCAAGAAAGTAATCCTTCAACAAACCTAAAAGAAGACAGTCACAAGAACAGAATGACAACTCTAACAACAAAATAATAGGAAGCAACCATTACTTTTCCTTAATATTACTTAATATCAATGGACTCAATTCCCCAATAAAAAGACATAGACTAACAGACTGGCTAAACAAACAGGACCCAACATTTTACTGCTTACAAGAAACCCATCTCAGGGAAAAAGACAGACACTGCCTCAGAATGAAAAGCTGAAAAACAATTTTGCAAGCAAATGGTCTGAAGAAACAAGCTGGAGTAACCATTCTAATATCGAATAAAATCGACTTCCAACCCAAAGTTATCAAAAAAAAAAAAAAAAAAAAAAAAAAAAGGAGGGACACTTCATTCTCATCAAAGTTAAAATCCTCCAAGAGGAACTCTCAATTGTGAATATCTATGCTCCAAATGCAAAGGCAGCCACATTCATTAAGAAACTTGAGTAAAATTCAAAGCACACATTGCACCTTACACAATAATAGTGAGAGACTTCAATATACCACTTTCATCAATGGACAGATAGTGGAAACAGAAACTAAACAGGGACACAGTGAAACTAACAGAAGTTATGGAAGAAATGGATTTAACAGATATCTATAGAACATTTTATCCTAAAACAAAAGGATATACCTTCTTCTCAGCACCTCAGGGTAACTTCTCCAAAATTGACCATATAATTGGTCACAAAACGGGCCTCAACAGACAAAAAAAAACTGGAATTGCCCCATGCATCCTATCAGATCACCATGGACTAAGGCTGATCTTCAATAACAACATAAATAATAGAAAGCCAACATTCACGTGGAAACTGAACAACACTCTTCTCAATGATAACTTGGTCAAAGAAGAAATAAAGAAAGAAATTAAAGACTTTTTAGAGTTTAATGAAGCAGTCATTAATAGTTTCCCAACCAAAAAAAGCCCAGGACCAGATGGGTTTAGTGCAGAGTTCTATCAGACCTTCAAAGAAGATCTAATTCCAGTTCTGCACAAACTATTCCACAAAATAGAAGCAGAAAGTACTCTACCCAATTCATTCTATGAAGCCACAATTACTCTGATACCTAATCCACAGAAAGACCCAACAAAGATAGAGAACTTCACATGAATTTCCCTTATGTATATCGATGCAAAAATCCTCAATAAAATTCTTGCTAACCGAATCCAAGAAAACATTAAAACAATCATTCATCCTGACCAAGTAGGTTTTATTCCAGGGATGCAAGGATGGTTTAATATATGGAAATCCATCAACGCAATCCACTATATAAACATACTCAAAGACTAAGACCACATGAACATCTCCTTAGATGCAGAGAAAGCATTTGACAAAATCCAACACCCATTCATGATAAAAGTTTTGGAAAGATCAGGAATTCAAGACCCATACCTAAACATGATAAAAGCAATCTACAGCAAACCAGTAGCCAACATCAAAGTAAATGGAGAGAAGCTGGAAGCAATCCCACTAAAATCAGGGACTAGACAAGGCTGCCAAATTTCTCCATACCTATTCAACATTGTACTTGAAGTCCTAGTCAGAGCAATTGGATAACAAAAGGAGATCAAGGGGATACAAATTGGAAAGGAAGAAGTCAAAATATCACTTTTTGCAGATGATATGATAGGATATATAAGTGACCCTAAAAATTCCACCAGAGAACTCCTAAACCTTATAAACAGCTTCAGTGACATAGCTGGATATAAAATTAACTCAAACAAGTCAATGACCTTTATCTACCCAAAGGATGAACAGGATGAGAAAGAAATTTGGGAAACAACACCCTTCTCAATAGTCCCAAATAATATAAAATATCTTGGTGTGAATCTAACTAAGGAAGTGAAAGATCTATATAATAAGAACTTCAAGTCTCTGAAGAAAGAAATTAAAGAAGATCTCAGAAGATGGAAAAATCTCCATGCTCATGGATTGGGAGGATCAATATAGTAAAAATGGCTATCTTGCCAAAAACAATCTATAGATTCAATACAATCCCTATCAAAATTCCAACTCAATTCTTCAATGAATTAGAAAGTGCAATCTGCAAATTCATCTGGAATAACAAAAAACCTAGGATAGCAAAAACTCTTCTGAAGGATAAAAGAACCTCTGGTGGAATCACCATGCCTGACCTAAAGTTGTACTACAGAGCACTAGTGATAAAAAGTGCATGGTACTGGTATAGCACAGACAAGTAGAACAATGGAATAGAATTGAAGACCCAGAAATGAACCCACACACCTATATGGTCACTGGATCTTTGACAAGGGAGCTAAAAGCATCCAGTGGAAACAAGACAGCTTTTTCAACAAATGGTGCTGGCACAACTGGCAGTTATCATGTAGAAGAATGCGAATTGATCCATTCCTATCTCCTTGCACTAAGGTCAAATCTAAATGGATCAAGGAACTCCACATAAAACCAGAGACAGTGAAACTTATAGAGGAGAAAGTAGGGGAAAGCCTTTAAGATATGAGCACAGGGGGAAATTCCTGAATAGTATAGCAATGGCTTGTGCTGTAAGATCAAGAATCTACAATTGAGACCTCATAAAACTGCAAAGCTTCTGTAAGGCAAAAGACACCATCAATAAGACAAAAAGGCCACCAACAGATTGGGAAAGGATCTTTATCTATCCAAAATCAGATAGGGGACTTATATCCAATATATATAAAGAATTCAAGAAGATGGACTCCAGAAAATCAAATAACACCATTAAAAATGGGACTCAGAGCTAAACAAAGAATTTTCACCTGAGGAATACCGAATGGCAGAGAAGCACCTGAAAACATGTTTAGCATCCTTAATCATCAGGGAAATGCAAATCAAAACAACCCTGAGATTCCACCTCACACCAGTCAGAATGGCTAAGATCAAAAACTCAGGTGAAAGCAGATGCTGGCAAGGATGTGTAGAAAGAGGAACACTCCTTCATTGTTGGTGGGATTGCAAGCTTGTACAACCACTCTGGAAATCAGTCTGGTGGTTCCTCAGAAAATTGGACAAAGTACTATTCGAGGATCCTGCAATAACTCTCCTGGGCATATATCCAGAAGGTATTCTAACAAGTAAGAAGGACACATGCTCCACTATGTTCAGAGCAGTCTTATTTATAATAGCCAGAAGTTGGAAAGAACCCAAATGCCTCTCAACAGAGGAATGGATACAGAAAATGTGGTACATTTACACAATGGAGTACTACTCAGCTATTAAAAATAATGAATTTATGAAATTCCTAGGCAAATGGACTGACCTGGAGGGCATCATCCTGAGTGAGGTAACCCAATCACAAAAGCACTCATATGTTATGTACTTACAGATAAGTGGATATTAGCCCAGAAACTTAGAATACCCAAGATATAAGATACAATTTGTGAAACACATGAATCTCAAGAAGAACGAAGACCACAGTGTGGTCACTTTGCCCCTTCTTAGAATGGGGAACAAAATACCCATGGAAGGAGTTATAAAGACAATGTTTGGAGCTGAGACGAAAGGAAGGATCATCTCGAGACTGCCATATCCCGGGATCCATCCCATAATCAGCTTCCAAACGCTGACACCATTGCATACACTAGCAAGATTTTGCTGAAAGGACCCTGATATAGTTGTCTCTTGTGAGGCTATGCCAGTGCCTGGCAAACACAGAAGTGGATGCTCATAGTCAGCTATTGGATGGTGCACAGGGCCCCCAATGGAGGAGCTAGAGAAAGTACCCAAGTAGCTGAAGGGGTCTGCATCCCTATAGGTGGAACAACAATATGAACTAACCAGTATCCCCAGGAGCTTCTGTCTTTAGCTGCATATGTATCAGAAGATGGCCTAGTTGGCCATCAGTGAAAAGAGAGGCCCATTGGTCTTGCAAACTTTATATGCCTCAGTACATGGGAACACCAGGGTCAAGAAGTGGAGGGCAGTGGGGGGCGGGGGGGGGGGGATATGGGCGACTTTTGGGATAGATTGCAAATGTAAATGAAGAAAATACCTAATTAAAAAAAGTAAAAAAAAAAAAAAAAGAAGAAGAAGAAAGAAATAGAGGTTCATTCAATACAAGCTCTGACAAATTGAGTGATGTATTGAAACAGAATCTATTCAGAAGACCCATGGCTGATAATATTTAGATTATTGGAAGAAGGAACCTCCATGGAAGCTCCTAACCCAAAACATCCAGGAAATGCAGGACACAATGAGAAGACCAAACCTGAAGATAATAGGTATAGAAGAAAGCAAGGATTCCCAACTTAAAGGGCCAGTAATATTTCCTACAAAATTATAGAAGAAAATCCCACGAAAATCAGGGACTAGACAAGTCTGCCTCTCCCTATTTATTCAATACAGTACTTGAAGTTCTAGCTAGAGCAATTAGACAAGAAATGGTGGTCAAAGGCATACAAATTAGAAAGGAATAAGTCAAAATATCACTATTGACAGACGATATGATAATATACTTAAGTGACCACAAAAATTCCACCAGAGATCTCCTACAGCTGATAAACAACTTATCAAAGTGGCTGAATATAAAATTATATATTATATATTATATTATAAAATTAACTCAAACAAACAAGTAGCCTTCCATCTCCTTCATTGTTGGTGGGATTGCAATCTTGTACAACCACTCTGGAAATCAGTCTGGCGGTTCCTTAGAAAATTGGACATAGTACTACCAGAGGATCCAGCAATACCTCTACTGGGAATATATCCAGAAGATGTCCCAACCGGTAAGAAGGACACATGCTCCACTATGTTCATAGCAGCCCTATTTATAATAGCCAGAAGCTGGAAAGAACCCAGATGTCCCTCAACAGAGGAATGGATACAGAAATTATGGTACATTTACACAATGGAGTACTACTCAGCTATTAAAAAGAATGAATTTATGAAATTCCTAACCAAATGGATGGACCTGGAGGGCATCATCTTGAGTGAGGTAACACAATCACAAAGGAACTCACACAATATGTACTCACTGATAAGTGGATATTAGCCCCAAACTTAGGATACCCAAAATATATAATATAATCTGCTAAGCACATGAAACTCAAGAAGAATGAAGACCAAAGTGGGGTCACTCTACCCATTCTTAGAATTGGGAACAAAACATCCATGGAAGGAGTTACAGAAACAAAGATTGGAGCTTTGACGAAAGGATGGACCATCTAGAGACTGCCATACCCAGGGATCCATCCCATAATCAGCCTCCAAACGCTGACACCATTGCATATACCAGCAAGATTTTGCTGAAAGGACCCTGATATAGCTGTCTCTTGTGAGACTATGCCGGGGCCTAGCAAACACAGAAGTGGATATTCACAGTCAGCTATTGGATGGATCACAGGGCTCCCAATGGAGGAGCTACCCAAGGAGCTAAAGGGACCTGCAACCCTATAGGTGGTACATTACGAACTAACCAGTACCCCGGAGCTCTTGACTCTAGCTGCATATGTATCAAAAGATGGCCTAGTCGGCCATCACTGGAAAGAAAGGCCCATTGGACACACAAATTTTATATGCCCCAGTACAGGGGAAAGCCAGGGCCAAAAAAAAAAAAAAAAAATGGGAATGGGTGGGTAGGGAAAGGGGGGAGAGGGGGGAGGTTATGGAGGACTTTTGGGATAGCATTGGAAATGTAATTGAGGAAATTACGTAATAAAATATATTAAAAAAAAAAAAAAGAAGTTAGACTCCAGAAAACCAAATAACCCAATTTAAAAAAACAAATAAATCTTGTCTCAGGAATCTCAAATGGCAGAAAAGCAACTAAAGAAGTGTTCAACATCCTTAGTCATCAGGGAAATGCAAATCAAAACAACCCTGTGATTCCATCTCACACCAGTCAGAATGGCTAAGATCAAAAACTCAGGTGATAGCAGATGCTGGTGAGGATATGGAGCAAGAGGAACACTCCTCTATTGCTGGTGGGATTGCAAACTGGTACAACCACTCTGGAAATCAGTCTGGTAGTTCCTCAGAAAATTGGACATAGTACTACCTGAGGACCCAGCTATACCACTCCTGGGTATATACCCAGAAGATGCTCCAACATATAATAAGGACACATGCTCCACTAGATTGATAGCAGCCTTATAATAACCAGATAGCTGTAAAGAACCCAGAAGTCCCTCAACAGAGGAATGGATACCGAAAATGTGGTACATTTACACAGTGGCGTACTATGCAGCTATTAAAAATGACTTCATGACATTTGCAGGCAAATGGATGGAATTTGAAAATATCCTGTGTGAGGAAACCTACACAAAAGAACACACACCATATGTACTCACTGATAAGTGGATATTAGCCCAAAAGCTCAGAATACTCAATATTTAATTCATAGAACCTATGAAGCTTAAGAAAAAGAAAGACCAAAGTGTGGGTACTTCAGTGCTTCTCAGAATGGGGAAGAAAGTACTTACAGGAGGCAATATGGAGATAAAGTGTGGAGCAGAGACTGAAGGAAAAGCCATCCAGAGACTGCCCCACCTGTGCATATACAGTCTCCAAACCCTGAAATTTCTGTGAATTCTGGGAAGTGCTTGCTGATAGGATCCTGATATAGCTGTATCCTGAAAGGCTTTGCCAGAGCCTGACAATACAGTGGATGGTTGCAGGCAACCATTGGACTGAGTGCGGGGTCCCAGATGGAGGAGTTGGAGAAGAAAAGGAAGGAGCTGAAGGGGTTTGCAGCCCAGTGGGGCAAAAAAGAGTGTCAACTTGTCATACTCGCCAGAGCTCCTGAGGCCTGGACCACCAACTAAAGAGTACACACATAGAAGGACCTATGGCTCTGAATGCATATGTAAGAGAGGATGGCCTTGTTGGACATCTGTGAGCTTAGTGCTAAGCCCTTGGGACTGAGGGGGTTTGGTGCCACAGTGTAGGAGAATGCCAGGGCAGGAAGGCAGAAGTGGGTAAATGGGTGGGGGAGCACCCTCATCGAGGCAGGGGGAAGGGAATGCATTAGGGGTTTTCCAGAGTGGAGATGTGGAAAGAGCATAACATTTGAAATGTAAATAAATAAAATATCCAATGAAAGAAAATAATCATAAATCAAACAAACACAAAAGAAAACCTGAGAAAAATTTTAGATAGGCTAATGGAAATCATCAGTGGTTTTTAAAAAAAATTCAACACAGTCTACAATTTATTTTCCTTTGTATGTGCTTTTATTGGCATCTGTCTATATAGAAGATGCTCTTATTAGGTTATTAAATCTCAGCTAAGTTATAAAGAATAGATTTTTTAATTTATAAGTAGATTAGTATGGTCACGTTTTTCAACTCTTGTTTAAAATAAACACACCAGTGCTATGTCATAGTGAGAATATTAGTCTGAATTGGTATTTTTACTTAAATCTTTATTTCAGTTATCTGTTAATTTAAATATTTTTAGCACCTTGAAAATTAGTCAACAATCAGGTCAAACTGATTAATTATTAACTTGTAAGCTGTGAACATAGCTCAGTTGGTAAAATGACTGCTATGTAGAGCATGAATATGATCCCCAGAACCCATGGGAAAAGACTGTCATGTGGCTGGGGTAAAAGTTCAGTTGGCAAAGTACATGCCACATAAGCGCAGGGACCAGAGTTTGATCTCCAGAACTCATGTGAAAAAGCTAGATGTGGTGGCTTGGTCCTGTAATTGTAGTGCTGGGAGGTAGAGACAGGTGGACCACTTGTCACACAGACCAGCCAGCTAAGCCTTACTTGGCAACTTCAGGCCAGTGAGAGGCCCTGTTTCAAAACAGGAGGTGGATAGTTCTTGAGGAATGACACTTGAGGTTAACCTTTGGCCTTCACACACATGTGCACACAAGTACACTCAAGAGGAACATGCACCCATATGAACATACACATTCATATAATCATGTATATATTCAAATCCCTGAATTTATGTAAAATACTGTTTGGTTCATGGTAGCACTATATTATTCTCAGATATTTTTTTTCTGTATATGTGAGTTAGTGAGTTAACATTGTTGCTTTTAGAGAAATATGTCAGTAGGAAACTTTCTTGGCATATATATATATATATATATATATATATATATATATGTATATATATATATATATATATATATGCAAAGGTAATAGTAGAAGTGTGAAAATCAGACTGAGGGCAGTGGAACCTTATGGTGCTCTGAAAGGGTAGTGAAGATATTGTCTGTTCACCTTTAAAACTTCAGAGAAATATTATTAGATGTTTGAGAAACTAACCTTGAGTAAATAACAGTTCCCTAAAGATGATTACTTATTGATTTTCACCTCTTTTTTATGTTTTGAATGTCTTAGAGTTTGAGTATGACCAGAACAGGTTTTATTTTTATTTTTGAGGTAGGTCCTATTGTTTCCTAGGCTGGTCTGGAACTTGCTATATAACGCAGGCTTGCCTTGAACTTGAGAGTATCTTGTTTCAGTCTCATGAGTGTTATGATTAGGGATATGTGCTGCCATACCTAGCAAGGGTGATCTTTAAGTGATTGTGGTTAACTCGATTCTATTTATAGTAGTGCAATTCCTTGGTTTGGTTTTTTCTTTCCAGCTTCATAAAATGCAAGTGATAAGTTAGGTGTGATGACACTTGCCTTGTAATCCCAGCATTTAGGAGATTGAGGCAGGAGGATTGTCATGAGTTTGAGGCCAGATTGTGCTACATAGTTAATTCTAGGCCAGTTAGAGAAGTGTAACAAGAATATCTGAAAGAGTTACAATTAATAAATAAACTTTTAATGTATTAGTGGTGAATAATCTAATGCCTTGCAGTGCTGGGGTCAAACCCAGGGCCTCTTCCATCCTAAGCAAGTGCTATACCACCGATCCACTAATCTCAAGCTCTTCATGCTGTGGTATATGTATACACTGTGAAATGATTATGTCCACAATTTTTTTACCCCCAATTACTTACAATTTTAATTTCTCACTTCTTATTATGGATCAATTATAGAAGAAGGGGGAAGAAAAACGAATCAGAAAGGAAGAAAAAAGGTAAAATACTTCATTGCACAATTTGTAGTCACAAAACTCTTTTTATATCTTCAAAGGAATATACTCATATTTTGTTTTGGTTTGCTTTGCTTGATATGGATTGAACTCAGGACCACTTTCATGTAAGGCAAGGGTTCTACACTAAACTACACCCCCCAACCCCATAGTGACAAAATAGAAAAGAGATGAAGTAAATGGGAAATAATTGCAGCAACTAAATCTATAAAAGGCAGTAATATCTTTTTACAATTTCCATGACAGGACACATGAATGTGATGAGAGTATTCAAATGTTATCCAGCTCAATGTTTTGCTAACATGACAAAGTCTAGTTCAGTGCTTGTTACATCATAATTGAATCAAATATTAAACTTGATCATAAATTAGGTCACTGGATATTGGGTGAATGTTTGGGGCTGGGGATGTAGCTCAGTTGGTAGAGTGTTTGCTTATCATGTAGGAAACCCTGGATTCCAGTACTAAAATAAAATTGGGCATGGTAGTACAAGTGTATAATCTTAGTACTCAGGAAAAAGTGGCAGGGCAGGATGGAGATCTAAATTGCAAGGTCATCTTCAATTCTAGAGTGAGTTCAAAGCCAGCCTGGGATACACGTGACTCTGTTCCTTCGAACTCAAAACAAAAATAAAAACAAAAAGGAGGTAGATCCATGTGAATTCATTACTTGCTCGGCCAATGTAGACATTTTCTATAAGTTCATTTTTGTAAAGAATCAGTTTATTTCAAGTGAAAGATTCCATAGCATTGAATAGATATGAGTATTAAATCCCAAAGCCTTTGATAAGGGTTGGAGTTTGTAACCTGTTCACCCGCCATTTTCCAGATCAGTACTACACTCCTGTTCCAGTTTCTTCAGTGTATCAAATGAAGATTTATTTAGAGAACTCTAGAGGATATTTGAACTGAGAAAAAAAAGTGTAGATGTGACTTAATTTATAGTTAAGCTGCCTTCCCTCTCCTTTGCCCTTTATACCACCATTACCAACATGTATAGAGCTTTGATGAGTACCGTGAGATATGGGCGGAAGAGAATGATAAAAATACACTTCCAACAGTTATTTACAAAGCAGATGGTCTGCAGTAAGCTCTATATCTCTGCCTCAAACTGATTCCATAAATTATCTTTTGAAGTTTAGATAACTAAATGAAAATAAGAAAACAAAGTTTAAGACAGAAAAATATATTTTCCCACCTCCTGATTAAAAACACCATTAGCACAGTAATGAAGTGTGCATCTGTTAGTTTTTGCTGGGTTAAAAAAAATTCCCTGAAATCTAGTGCCTTTAAACAAATTCTCTCTTGATTCTGTGGACTGGTGGGACAGTTCTGGCATGGATGTGTTCTTCTAATCTCTGGTGGCAGGTTGACTGGAAAATGATTGATTTAGAGCAGACTTATTCCCATATTTGGTGATGAGCAGGATTTGGTTAAGGGGTTATTCATTTCTACTTTTAGACAGCTTCTATCTTTTAAAGATGCCATCTTCCTTCCCCTTTCAGCTATTGTAGCCTAAACTGGCCTCAAACTCAAGGTCCTTTTGTCTTATCCTCCCCAGTACTAGAATGACAGGTATATATCACCATGCCTGGCCTACAGTTTATCTTTCTTTATCTCTCTGGTGAATAAAACCCTTTTGAACACTCCCATTTTCTCTTGACGGTCTTTTTTCTCTGATTTCTGAGATCCCACTTGACATCTTCTGAACCTTCTTCATTGAATGTTGGTGATGACTCAGGTTTTTTTCTGCTCATTTTCTCTGTTCATTCTATAGTAACCATGAATGAATTAAAGCCAGTAACATGATTTTATTTTATTTTGTCTAGGTATAAGTGCTTGTGTATGCAAGTGTATAATATGTGCATGTACATGCAAGTCAGAGGTCCATGTCAAGTGTTTGCTTTGAACACTCTCCACTTAAAAAAAAGATTATTTATTTTTGTTTTGTGGGTATGCGTGTATGTATTGTGTCATGTACATGCCTGTGCTCACAAAGGATAGAAAATGGCACTGACTCTCCTGAAACAGGAGATATCGATGTTTGTAAGTTGCCATGTCAGAGTTAAGAACCAATCTTGGTCTTCTGCAAGAGCAGCAAGTGCTTTCAAACCACTGGGTCTTCTTTCTATGTCTCCATTTTATTTGTTTTTTTTTTTTTTTTTTTGAGATAATGTCTCTCAGTGAACCTGGAACACTCCATTTTGGCCAGGCTATCTAGCCAGTGAGTTCCAGGGATCCACCTATTTCTGCTCCCCAGTGCTAAGGTTACAAATGCACACAGCTATGCCTGGCTTTTATGCAGGTGCCAGGAATCTGAACTTAGGTATTCATGTTTCTATAATAGGTATGCTACTGACTGAGCTATCCCTCTAGCACCCACTCTTATTTTTAATGACTTTACTTTCTGTTGACTGCCAGTTCTATAATTATCAAGTTTCTTTCCTGAATTTAAGACTATCCCAGGCAGCTTTACTGTGACATACCACATACTACTTATCTCTTATATCTTCAGCTCAGTAAATTACCATCCACTCAGTTATTCTAACTAGAAATCTGGGAAAACAGTTTCTCTCCCTTACTTCTTACTCAGTAAACCAGACCATTGTCCTCAAAATACCACCCTGACAATCCCTTCCTCTATACAGTGGGACCAGCCAATACCTTCTAAGCTCTGGTATCAGCTAGACCCTGATGATATATAGCCAATGAGAGGTCCTGCAAGACTCAATAGTGTGGACTTTTTCCTTAACAAGGATGAGCTGCTTCTGTTATTTCAAAGAATCTAGCCCAGCAAATTACTGGCCCTTGTTGAAATTTTTATCTGCTGTCATTCTCTGTAGGACCAGACAGTCACTTATTAGCAAGTTCATCACATTAAATCTTTTCCTATAACGAATGTTTTCCAGTTTTTTCCTTACATTATAAATATAGATTTGTATTCTTATCACCATCATCTAAGAGAGAGGTTCTTACCTGTGGGATATGACCCCTTTGTGGGGGAGGTCAAATGATATTTTTACAGGGATTATGTATCACATATACTATGTACCAGATAAGATTCATCATAGTAGCAAAATTACAGTTATGAAATAGTAACAGAAATAATTTTACGGTTGGGGGTCAGCACAACCTGATGAACTATATTAAAGGGTCACGGCATTAAGAAGGTTGAGAACCACTGATCTGAGAGCTTATGGAATGTTAATTTACTATTATGCTATCACATATAACAATGTTTTGTCCAAGAGGTATATTTCATTACAAGAAAAGTACAGTAGTAAATTATGGTATTAAAATTTACCACTTAGATTGTACCCCATTACTTAAGAGATAGTGGACTGATAAAATGGTGGAATGATTTAATTAAAATTTACTTAGGGTACCAGATGGGAGATCTTGTTCTGTGGGGTTGGGATGTTGCTTCTCAGTATGTATGACATATGCTTTGAGCCAATGACTCATGTATGGTATGTTTCTTCCTTATATAAAATATGTATTGACTTAGAGACCATTATCCCCCTTTCTTTTTCCAAGGAAGGGATATTTCTTCTCATTCTCATTATTAACTGCAGTTGAGGTAGTCATCTGGCTCCTTGTAGCACTGAACCAACAAGCAGATAGAATGAATATATCAGTTGAGATGCTTCATCATGATTAAGGATGGGAACTGGGTTGCTGCTATATAAGAAGAGTACAGAGGGAATTTTTCAGTGCCTCCATCTTTAACAGTAAAAGCCCAAGTATATAGTGATTCCGTACATACAGGACCCTCAAAGATTCAGTTTTCAGGAATGAAAGAATGGATCACACCTAATCCCCTGAACCCTGCCACCACTAACATTGCCAAAAGAACTGCAAGTCAATGTTGTAGTTGAAAGAGAAAAACACAAAATGTGGTGTAAAAAAAAGAAAGTGGATCCGGCCGGAACAGCATCGGTGTAGCTAGAGCGCAGGGTCGGCTGACACCCGCCAGCTACCCACGACCCCCGCCACAGGATTTTGAGACTGCTGGTGAGTGGAACACAGCTTCTGCTCCAGTCCAGTCACGCAGGACCTGAGACTGCTCTGGTTGGGGAGGCAGAAATCCGACCTACGTAGGGCCACAAGCCTCTTCCGGTCAGAAAAGCACCAGGGTAGCTAGGGCGCAGGGTCGGCTGACACTCGCCAGCTACCCACAACACCAGCCACAGGATCTTAAGACTTCTGGTGAGTGGAACACAGCTTCTGCTCCAATCCAATTGCGCGCGGGACCTGAGACTGCATTAGTTAGGGAAGCAGAAACCGGCCTGAGTAGGGCCACAGGCCTCATCCGGCCGGAACAGCACCTGTGTAGCTAGAGCACAGGGTCGGCTGACACCCACCAGCTACCCACGACCCCCACCACAGGATTTTGAGACTGCTGGTGAGTGGAACACAGCTTCTGCTCCAGTCCAATCACGCGGGACCTGAGACTGCTCTGGTTGGGGAGGCAGAAATCCGGCCTACGTAGAGCCACAAGCCTCTTCCGGTCAAAAAAGCACCAGGGTAGCTAGGGCGCAGGGTCGGCTGACACTCGCCAGCTACCCACAACACCTGCCACAGGATCTTAAGACTTCTGGTGAGTGGAACACAGCTTCTGCTCCAATCCAATTGCGCGCGGGACCTGAGACTGCATTAGTTAGGGAAGCAGAAACCGGCCTGAGTAGGGCCACAGGCCTCATCCGGCCGGAACAGCACCTGTGTAGCTAGAGCGCAGGGTCGGCTGACACCCTCACACGGGACCTGAGACTGCTCTGGTTGGGGAGGCAGAAATCCGGCCTACGTAGGGCCACAAGCCTCTTCCGGTAAGAAAAGCACCAGGGTAGCTAGGGCGCAGAGTCGGCTGACACTCGCCAGCTACCCACAGCACCCGCCACAGGATCTTAAGACTTCTGGTGAGTGGAACACAGCTTCTGCTCCAATCCAATTGCGCGCGGGACCTGAGACTGCATTAGTTAGGGAAGCAGAAACCGGCCTGAGTAGGGCCACAGGCCTCATCCGGTCGGAACAGCACCTGTGTAGCTAGAGCACAGGGTCGGCTGACACCCGCCAGCTACCCATGACCCCCTCCTCAGGATTTTGAGACTGTTGGTGAGTGGAACACAGCTTCTGCTCCAGTCCAATCACGCGGGACCTGAGACTGCTCTGGTTGGGGAGGCAGAAATCCGACCTACGTAGGGCCACAAGCCTCTTCCGGTCAGAAAAGCACCAGGGTAGCTAGGGCGCAGGGTCGGCTGACACTCGCCAGCTACCCACAACACCAGCCACAGGATCTTAAGACTTCTGGTGAGTGGAACACAGCTTCTGCTCCAATCCAATTGCGCGCGGGACCTGAGACTGCATTAGTTAGGGAAGCAGAAACCGGCCTGAGTAGGGCCACAGGCCTCATCCGGCCGGAACAGCACCTGTGTAGCTAGAGCACAGGGTCAGCTGACACCCGCCAGCTACCCACGACCCCCGCCACAGGATTTTGAGACTGCTGGTGAGTGGAACACAGCTTCTGCTCCAGTCCAGTCACGCGGTACCTGAGACTGCTCTGGTTGGGGAGGCAGAAATCCGGCCTACGTAGGGCCACAAGCCTCTTCAGGTCAGAAAAGAACCAGGGTAGCTAGGGCGCAGGGTCGGCTGACACTCGCCAGCTACCCACAACACCCGCCACGCCACAGGATCTTAAGACTTCTGGTGAGTGGAACACAGCTTCTGCTCCAATCCATTTGCGCGGGGGACCTGAGACTGCATTAGTTAGGGAAGCAGAAACCGGCCTGAGTAGGGCCACAAGCCTCATCCGGCCGGAACAGCACCTGTGTAGCTAGAGCTCAGGGTTGGCTGACACCCGCCAGCTACCCACGACCCCCCGACACAGGATTTTGAGACTGCTGGTGAGTGGAACACAGCTTCTGCTCCAATCTTTAAACAGTCACAAAGACAACAACTAACCCCAGAGATTACCAGATGGCGAAAGGTAAACGTAATAGTCTTACTAACAGAAACCAAGACCACTCACCATCATCAGAACCCAGCACTCCCACTTCGCCCAGTCCAGGGCACCCCAACACACCGGAAAAGCTAGACACGAATCTAAAAGCATATCTCATGATGATGGTAGAGGACTTCAAGAAGGACTTTAATAACACTTTAATAACACTTAAAGAAATACAGGAGAACACTGCTAAACAGGTAGAAGACATTAAAGAGGAAGCACAAAAATCCCTTAAAGAATTGCAGGAGAACACTGCTAAAGAGTTACAAATCCTTAACGAAAAACAGGATAACCTAATCAAACAGGTAGAAGTCCTTAATGAAAAACTGGAAAACACATCCAAACAGATGAGGGAAATGAACAAAACCATACTAGACCTAAAAAGGGAAGTAGACACAATAAAGAAAACCCAAAATGAGGCAACACTGGAGATAGAAACCCTAGGAAAGAAATCTGGAACCATAGATACCAGCATCAGCAACAGAATACAAGAGATGGAAGAGAGAATCTCAGGTACAGAAGATTCCATAGAGAACATCGGCACAACAATCAAGGAAAATGTAAAATGCAAAAAGATCCTAACTCAAAACATCCAAGAAATACAGGACACAATGAGAAGACCAAACCTACGGATAATAGGAGTGGATGAGAATGAAGATTTTCTTTTTTTTTTTTTTTTTTTTTTTTTTGGTTTTTTCGAGACAGGGTTTCTCTGTATAGCCCTGGCTGTCCTGGAACTCACTTTGTAGACCAGGCTGGCCTCGAACTCAGAAATCTGCCTGCCTCTGCCTCCCGAGTGCTGGGATTAAAGGCGTGCGCCACCACGCCCGGCGAGAATGAAGATTTTCAAGTCAAAGGACCAGCAAACATCTTCAACAAAATTATAGAAGAAAACTTCCCAAATCTAAAGAAAGAGATGCCCATGAACATACAAGAAGCCTACAGAACTCCAAATAGACTGGACCAGAAAAGAAATACCTCCCGACACATAATAATCAGAACAACAAATGCTCTAAATAAAGATAGAATACTAAAAGCAGTAAGAGAAAAAGGCCAAGTAACATATAAAGGCAAGCCTATCAGAATTACACGAGATTTTTCACCAGAGACTATGAAAGCCAGAAGATCCTGGACGGATGTTATACAGACACTAAAAGAACACAAATTCCAGCCCAGGCTACTATACCCAGCCAAGCTGTCAATTAACATAGATGGAGAAACCAAAGTATTCCACGACAAAACCAAATTCACACATTATCTCTCCACGAATCCAGCCCTTCAAAGGATAATAACAGAAAAAAAACCAATACAAGGACAGGAACCACGCCCTAGAAACTACAAGAAGGTAATCCCTCAACAAACCTAAAAGAAGACAGCCACAAGAACAGAATGCCAACTTTCACAACAAAAATAACAGAAAACAACAATTACTTTTCCTTAATATCTCTTAATATCAATGGACTCAACTCCCCGATAAAAAGACATAGACTAACAAACTGGCTACACAAACAAGATCCAACATTTTGCTTCTTACAGGAAACTCATCTCAGAGAAGAAGATAGACACTACCTCAGAATGAAAGACTGGAAAACAATTCTCCAAGCAAATGGTATGAAGAAACAAGCTGGAGTAGCCATTCTAATATCTGATAAGATTGACTTCCAACCCAAAGTCATTAAAAAAGACAGGGAGGGACAATTCATACTCATCAAAGGTAAAATCCTCCAAGAGGAACTATCAATCCTGAATATCTATGCTCCAAATACAAAGGCAGCCACATTCATTAAAGAAACTTTAGTAAATCTCAAAGCACACATTGCACCTCATACAATAATAGTGGGAGACTTCAACACACCACTTTCACCAATGGACAGATCGTGGAAACAGAAACTAAACAGGGACACAGAGAAACTAAGAGAAATTATGAATCAAATGGACCTGGCAGATATCTACAGAACATTCTATCCTAAAACAAAAGGATATACCTTCTTCTCAGCACCTCATGGTACCTTCTCCAAAATTGACCACATAATTGGTCACAAAACAGGCCTCAACAGATACAAAAATATTGAAATTGTCCCATGCATCCTATCAGATCACCATGGACTAAGGCTGATCTTCAATAACAAAATAAATAATAGAAAGCCAACCTTCACGTGGAAACTGAACAACACTCTTCTCAATGATACCTTGGTCAAGGAAGGAATAAAGAAAGAAATTAAGGACTTTTTAGAGTTCAATGAAAATGAAGCCACAACATACCCAAACTTATGGGACGCAATGAAAGCATTTCTAAGAGGAAAACTCATAGCTCTGAGTGCCACCAAAAGGAAACTAGAGAGAGCACACATTAGCAGCTTGACAACATGCCTAAAAGCACTAGAACAAAAGGAAGCAAATTCACCCAAGAGGAGTAGACGGCAGGAAATAATCAAACTCAGGGGCGAAATCAACCAAGTGGAAACAAGAAGAACTATTCAAAGAATCAACCAATCAAGGAGCTGGTTCTTTGAGAAAATCAACAAGATAGATAAACCCTTAGCCAGACTCACTAGAGGGCACAGGGAAAGCATCCTAATTAACAAAATCAGAAATGAAAAAGGAGACATAACAACAGATCCTGAAGACATCCAAAACACCATCAGATCCTTCTACCAAAGGCTATACTCAACAAAACTGGAGAACCTGGATGAAATGGAGAAGTTCCTAGACAGATACCAGGTACCAAAGTTGAATCAAGATCAGGTTAATGATCTAAACAGCCCTATATCCCCCAAAGAAATAGAAGCAGTCATTAATAGTCTCCCAACCAAAAAAAGCCCAGGACCAGATGGGTTTAGTGCAGAGTTCTATCAGACCTTCAAAGAAGATCTAATCCCAGTTCTTCACAAACTATTCCACAAAATAGAAACAGAAGGTACTCTACCCAACTCATTCTATGAAGCCACAATTACTCTGATACCTAAACCATAAAAAGACCCAACAAAGATAGAAATCTTCAGACCAATATCCCTTATGAATATTGATGCAAAAATCCTCAATAAAATTCTTGCTAACCGAATCCAAGAACACATCAAAACAATCATCCATCCTGACCAAGTAGGTTTCATCCCAGGGATGCAGGGATGGTTCAATATACGGAAATCCATCAACGTAATCCAGTATATAAACAAACTCAAAGACAAAAACCACATGGTCATCTCGTTAGATGCGGAAAAAGCATTTGACAAGATCCAACACCCATTCATGATAAAAGTCTTGGAAAGATCAGGAATTCAAGGCCCATACCTAAACATGATAAAAGCAATCTACAGCAAACCAGTAGCCAACATCAAAGTAAATGGTGAGAAGCTTGAAGCAATCCCTCTAAAATCAGGGACTAGACAAGGCTGTCCACTTTCTCCATACCTATTCAACATTGTACTTGAAGTCCTAGCCAGAGCAATTCGACAAAAAAAAGGAGATCAAAGGGATACAAATTGGAAAAGATGAAGTCAAAATATCACTTTTTGCAGATGATATGATAGTATATATAAGTGACCCTAAAAATTCCACCAGAGAACTCCTAAGCCTGATAAACAGCTTCGGTGAAGTAGCTGGATATAAAATTAACTCAAACAAAT
This sequence comes from Mus caroli, assembly GCF_978045245.1. Classification (NCBI taxonomy): domain Eukaryota; kingdom Metazoa; phylum Chordata; class Mammalia; order Rodentia; family Muridae; genus Mus; species Mus caroli. The sequence goes on along the minus strand of NW_028227260.1, from coordinate 139,738,228 downwards.
CAATGGCCTTTCTCTACACAAAGAATAAACAGGCTGAGAAAGAAATTAGGGAAACAACACCCTTCTCAATAGTCACAAATAATATAAAATATCTTGGCGTGACTCTAACTAAGGAAGTGAAAGATCTGTATAATAAAGACTTCAAGTCTCTGAAGAAAGAAATTATAGAAGATCTCAGAAGATGGAAAGATCTCCCATGCTCATGGATTGGCAGGATCAACATTGTAAAAATGGCTAACTTGCCAAAAGCAATCTACAGATTCAATGCAATCCCCATCAAAATTCCAACTCAATTCTTCAACGAATTAGAAAGTGCAATCTGCAAATTCATCTGGAATAACAAAAAACCTAGGATAGCAAAAACTCTTCTCAAGGATAAAAGAACCTCTGGTGGAATCACCATGCCGGACCTAAAGCTTTACTACAGAGCAATTGTGTTAAAAACTGCATGGTACTGGTATAATGACAGACAAATAGACCAATGGAATAGAATTGAAGACCCAGAAATGAACCCACACACCTATGGTCACTTGATCTTCGACAAGGGAGCTAAAAACATCCAGTGGAAGAAAGACAGCATTTTCAACAAATGGTGCTGGCACAACTGGTTGTTAACATGTAGAAGAATGTGAATCGATCCTTTCCTATCTCCTTGTACTAAGGTCAAGTCTAAGTGGATCAAGGAACTACACATAAAACCAGAGACACTGAAACTTATAGAGGAGAAAGTGGGGAAAAGCCTTGAAGATATGGGCACAGGGGAAAAATTCCTGAATAGAACAGTAATGGCTTGTGCTGTAAGATCAAGAATTGACAAGTGGGACCTCATGAAACTGCAAAGCTTCTGCAAGGCTAAAGACACCATCAATAAGACAAAAAAACCACCAACAGATTGGGAAAGGATCTTCACCTATCCTAAATCAGATAAGGGACTAATATCCAATATATATAAAGAACTCAAGAAGGTGGACTCCAGAAAGTCAAATAACCCCATTAAAAAATGGGGCTCAGAACTGAACAAAGAATTCTCACCTGAGGAATACCGAATGGCAGAGAAACACCTGAAAAAATGTTCAACATCCTTAATCATTAGGGAAATGCAAATCAAAACAACCCTGAGATTCCACCTCACACCAGTCAGAATGGCTAAGATCAAAAATTCAGGTGACAGCAGATGCTGGCGAGGATGTGGAGAAAGAGGAACACTCCTTCATTGTTGGTGGGATTGCAAGCTTGTACAACCACTCTGGAAATCAGTCTGGCGGTTCCTCAGAAAATTGGACATAGTACTACCGGAGGATCCAGCAATACCTCTCCTGGGCATATATCCAGAAGATGTCCCAATCGGTAAAAAGGACTCATGCTCCTCTATGTTCATAGCAGCCCTATTTATAATAGCCAGAAGCTGGAGAGAACCCAGATGTCCCTCAACAGAGGAATGGATACAGAAATTATGGTACATTTACACAATGGAGTACTACTCAGCTATTAAAAAGAATGAATTTATGAAATTCCTAGCCAAATGGATGGACCTGGAGGGCATCATCTTGAGTGAAGTAACACAATCACAAAAGAACTCACACAATATGTATTCACTGATAAGTGGATATTAGCCCAAAACTTAGGATACCCAAGATATGAGATACAATTTGCTAAACGCATGAAACTCAAGAAGAATGAAGATCAAAGTGTAGACACTGTGCCCCTTCTTAGAATTGGGAACAAAACACCCAGGGAAGGAGTTACAGAGACAAAGTTCGTAGCTGTGATGAAAGGTTGGACCATTTAGAGACTGCCGTATCCAGGGATCCATCCCATAAGCAGCTTCTAAACGCTGACACCATTGCATACACTAGCAGATTTTGCTGAAAGGACCCAAATATAGCTGTCTCTTGTGAGACGATGCCGGGGCCTAGCAAACACAGGAGTGGATGTTCACAGTCAGCTATTGGATGTATCACAGGGTTCCCAATGGAGAAGCTAGAGAAAGTACCCAAGGAGCTAAAGGGATCTGCAACCCTATTGTTGGAACAACATGATGTACTAACCAGAACCCCGGAGCTCTTGTCTCTAGCTGCATATGTATTGAAAGATGGCCTAGTCGGCCATCAATGGAAAGAGAGGCCCATTGGACTTGCAAACTTTATATGCCCCAATATAGGGGAATGCCAGGGCCAAAAGAATGGGAATGGGTGGGTAGGGAAGTGGGGGGCGCTATGGGGGACTTTTGGGATAACATTGGAAATGTAATTGAGGAAAATATGTAATAAAAATATTAAAAATTAAAAAAAAAAGAAAGTGGTAAGTACCAATTGTACCATGATCATTACAGAACTTGAATTGCAGGGCATGTCATAATTTATTATATATGGATTAATGGATACTCTTATTATTATTTCCTATTATTTATAGTTAAAGTTAGTTTTAAGTCTCTCTCTCTCCCTCTCTTTCCCTCCCTCTCTCTCTCTCCCTCTCTCTCTCTCTCTCTCTCTCTCTCTCTGTGTGTGTGTGTGTGTGTGTGTGTGTGTGTGTGTGCATGTTTGTACATGCACAAGGAAGCCAGAGGTATCAGGTTATCTTGGAGCTGAGTTACAGGCAGTTGTGAACTGACTAACTTGAGTACTGAGGTCTGAACTCAGGGTCTCAAAAAGGGCAGCAACTGCTCTTAACCACTAAGCCATTTCTCACCCTTCTTCCTATCATTTTCGATATGGATAAGGAACGTTGGTGATGATGACTTTGTAATTTAATGTATAGATCATTAAACTACAGGGAGCCATATTTGGTATTTACAGGAGGGATTCCATAATGCTGGGAAAACTTGTACGTAAGTCATAAAACTGAGGAACTAAGTATTCTCTCTCTTTTGTAGGAGGCTGATAAGTTTAAACTTCTTATGTTTAACAGAATCAAGAGTTTGATAAATGAGTATGAGGTAGAATGGATATTGATTAGCTTGAGTAGTTGATTGCATTGGTCCTGCCTATTTAACATCAGATCCGTTTCATAACACTCTCCAGCTCTGCTCTGCATGTATCCTAAAGACTGACTCTATGGGTTATATTCCCTGGCCTCCCAAGTCATCGGGTCTGGAACTGGACTTGGAGTAGATTTGAGTGTTGGGAAAAGAAAGACTGTAGTGTATTTTCACATTTACTCTTTGATATGGGCAGGTTTTTCCAGCTGTGGCTACATCTGTGGCTTCCATTCTTGTTGGGCAAGTTAGTGTATTTCCAGCTTCCTTTGAGCAACCCTGGCTTAGTAAAATGGCTAGAGCTTTCTCAAGGGTAGCAGGAGCTGATCTTTTGCTGATCTCAGGAGACTTTCTCTATGCTGTTTAGCTCCCTGATCCTCTCCTTGTGAATTCAACTCTTCATTTAATCTCCCAATTTAATGGAATCAAATTCCTGTTCTTTAATCTGATCAGATGTGGTTCCTTCCTGATCATCTTCAGCTACCATTGTCTTGCAGATATTAATAGACCACCACTGTTAAAGTGGGCTACCCATCACACCTCTCCTCCTCCTCCTCCTCCTTAGACAACATTTACAGGCTCTGTTTCTTTAGAGTTCTTTAGAGTATCCTTTAAAAATGTAGGTTTACAAGTAATCTTGTCTTTAAAAAACAAAGTCACTTAACATTGCAACCTAGTAAACTGCCTTTTCTACTCAGCATCAGGGGTGTGTTTAGAATCTGAGAAGCCTGAGATTAGAGAGATGGCTCAAGGGGTAAAGCACTTGTCATGCAAATGTTAAAGCTGGGGTTCAATTCCTCAGCACCCATATAAATGCTGGGCCTATCTGTAGTCTCAGTGCTTGGGAGTCTCTGAGCAAACTAGTTAGGTTAATTGAATCAGCGAGCTCTGGGTTCAAGTGAGTGATCCATCCCAAATATGTCTGAGAGAGATTGAGGAAGATATTTGACATCGATCTCTGACCACCACATACAAACACACACCTGCACACCAACTGAGCAGCTGTAAAGGAAACCCTTGAAGTGACACTAGAATGCTACCACTTTGGCCATTTTCCTTATCTTTGCTGAAATGTAAACAATATTAACATTAGTTTTGTAGGGCCCTGAAAGGCAGCCTGGTTCTTGGTTGAGCTAAGGCTAGAAACTCTGGTAACCCTAAAGAGATGGAAGACTTTTCCACCCACTACTGGGGATCCAGGCTCCTGGCCAGAGGCTGCAGCCCTCCATAGATTTGTGGCCCTCAGTCACATAAGGGCAATGCCCCAAGCCCCTCCACATGTAAAAGATGTGACCTGTGGTCACATAGCCTCAAGACAGAGCTCCATTTTAATGAGGTACTTAAAGGCCTGGAGGACTTAGCCAATAAACTTTCCTTCTCAAGACACTACTCCCTGCAAAATGTATTTAACCTCAGGCCAGCCCTGAGAAGTGGAGTACAGTTTTACTTATCTACTTTCTGCCATGACAATAAATGCCATGGACTGCCTCTTTTCCTCAGGATCTGCTGTAGGGAGCAATGGAGAAGACTTTTTGCCTAAAGAGCCACTGTCTAACCTCCCGTAGAAGGCCTCTCTGAGCTCCCACCTCAGTCACCACCAAGACCAAGACTAAGCCAGCCTGCCAACAAGCCAAGTACTCTCTCCCCACAGGACCAGCCTGAGTGCTCCCCCTTTTCCCCTTGGCCCCAGACTAGATCTAGCCTGTGGGGGGGGCACACTACATTCTCAGATTTTCCGAGGCTCTCAGCATTGCCTGGGTGTCTGAGAGCCTGAGAACCAAATGGCCCTGGCCTCCTTGCAGGCCTAGAGACCCCTGAGCCGGATCCATACTGCGCCTCAGACTGTGCTCCCCCACCCCCAGAGCAGTGTTCCAAGGCTTCACCATACCCCTGAGAACATGGGGTAAGCACAGTCAAAACTGCAGCACCATCCTGCCTCCCCAAGCAGCCAAGCCCTGTGGTGGAGCAGACTCAGGACACTGCTAACACTACATAGTTTGCCTCCCTAACTTCAATCTTCTTTCTACGTCCACCAGAAACATCATGAAATCAATACATTGATCAAGTACTTATTTCTTCCGACAATGCATAATCAGGAGGTTAAAAAAATCAACAAAAACAAAAACCTTCGGAAGAAATAAGCAGCATCCATAATTCTATACCCTTCCATAATCAATGTTAGCAAGTCATTAGCTAAGCCTTTGGTGTTTTGTATTTGTTTTAAAAATAAACTTTGGATCAATATTAGTTTTAAATAGAATTTTTATTAAGATGCTTGTAGATTCATGTGCACATCTAAGGAAAAGGAATCGAAGAGAGCCTGTGTGCACTTACCTTGGATTTATCCAATGTGAATATTTTGTGAAACCATAATGATGATATTGATTTTGATAGAGTGTAATGGTCTCATTCAGATTCCAGGTTTTCCTACGGTTATTTCTGTACAAATGTGTGTCTGTGTATTACATGTTGTGTGATTATATAACTTCTGTGGTTTCATTTATCCATGACCATAGCCAATACTATAGGAATGTCTTATGCTGCCCTTTTATAACCATTCTTATGCTACCTCTCTCACTTAATGTCTCCAAACTCTGACAATGTCTTTTCTGCCTTTTGTTTCTAAACTGGTATCTCAACAAGTCATATGATAGAATCATATAGTATATAACTTTTTGGACTTGGCTTTTTTTTTTAACTCAGTATGATTCCTTGGACATTACTTAACAGTGTTTAATTATCAGTAGATTCTTTTGTTGGTTTTTTAAATGCTGAGTGTTGAGCAGCATAAATATTCTATAGTTCACTTAATTATTCACCTGACACAGAGGCATTCTATGATTTAGCTATTATTAATAAGGCTACTATGAACATTGGTGTACATGTTTATCTATGAATACAAGTTGCCATTTATCTTGTGTGAATTCCCACAAGTGAAGTTGCTAGGTAGTAGGGAAGCTGTGTATATATAGTTTTTCTTTTTCTTTCTTTCTTTCTTTCTTTCTTTCTTTCTTTCTTTCTTTCTTTCTTTCTTTCTTTCTTTCTTTCTTTAAATTAAGCACAGTAATTGTCAAACTGTTTTCAGAAGGGCCATACCATTTTACACCTCCACCAACAATATTAGTGATCCAGTTTTGCCATATGCAGGATTTTGTTGTCACTAGTGTGTGTGTATTATATTTTGCTCTATTAAAATGTGTGTAGGGTTACTTTATCATGATTTTTGTGGTATGTATATGTATGATGGCTTCAAATTAGGTAAATTGTTTTCTTCTGCTTTATTCTTCTTTTCTTAAATTGTTCCTGCCATTCCAGTTTCTATAAACTTGCATACATTTTATAATAACTCTATCCCTATGTAGAAAAACATCTTTTTTTTTTTTTTTTTTAAATTTTTTATTAGGTATTTTCCTCATTTACATTTCCAATGCTATCCCAAAAGTCCCCCATACCCTCCCCCCCAACTCCCCTACCTACCCACTCCCACGTTTTGGCCCTGGCGTTCCCCTGTACTGGGGCATATAAAGTTTGCATGTCCAATGGGCCTCTCTTTCCAGTGATGGCCGACTAGGCCATCTTTTGATACATATGCAGCTAGAGACACGAGCTCTGGGGTACTGGTTAGTTCATATTGTTGTTCCACCTATAGGGTTGCAGATACCTTTAGCTCCTGAAAGGCAAATTTGAATGGCCCAATAATCTCTGACCCTGGAACAGAACTGGATTATTGGCTGAAATGTTTTCTTTTTTTTTTTTTTTCCAATTTATTTTTTTTAATTAGGTATTTTCTTCATTTACATTTCAAATGCTATCCCCAAAGTCCCCCAGACCCCCCTCCCACTCCCCTACCCACCCACTCCCACTTCTTGGTCCTGGAATTCCCCTGGTTCTTTTTTTTTTTTTTTTAATATTTTTATTACATATTTTCCACAATTACGTTTCCAATGCTATCCCAAAAGTCCCCCATAGCGCCTCCCCACTTCCCTATCCACCCATTCCCATTCTTTTGGCCCTGGCATTCCCCTGTGTTCAGTCCAATGAATGGCTGTGAGCATCTACTTCTCTATTTGTCAGGCACTGGTGGAGCCTATCAGGAGACAGCTATATCAGGCTCCTATCAGCAAGCTCTTCTTGACATCCACAATAGTGTCTGGGTTTGGTGGTTGGTTGTGAGATGGATCCCTAGGTGGGACAGTCTCTGGATGGCCATCCCTTCAGTCTCTGTTCTGAATTTTGTCTCTGTAACTCCGTCCATGTGTATTTTGCTCCCCCTTCTAAGACGATTCGAACTTAGAAGTCTACAAGTTGGTCTTCCTTCTTCTTGAGTTTCATGTGTTCTGCAAACTGTATCTTGGGTACTCTGAGCTTCTGGGCTAATATCCACTTATCAGTGAATGCATATCATGTGTGTTCTTTGTGATGTAGTTAACTTGCTTAAGATGATATCCTCCTGATCCATCCATTTGCCTAAGAATTTCATAAATTCATTGTTTTTAATAGCTGAGTAATACTCCATTGTGTAAACGTACCACAATTTCTGGTTCCATTCCTCTGTTGAGGGACATCTGATTTCCTTCCAGCTTCTGGCTATTATAAATAAGGATGCTATGAACATAGTAGAGCATGTGTCCTAATTATAAGTTGGAGCATCTTCTGGGCATATGCCCAGGAGTGGTATTGCTGGATCTTCCAGTAGTACTGTGTCCAATTTTCTGAGGAATCTTCAAGCTGATTTCCAGAGTGGTTGTACCAGATTACAATCTCAACAGCAATGGAGTAGTGTTTCTCTTTCTAAAAGTCCTTGCCAGCATCGACTGCCACCTGAGTTTTTGATCATAGCCATTCTGACTGGTGTGAGGTGGAATCCCACGGTTGTTTTGATTTGCATTTTCCTGATGATTAAGGATGTTGAACATTTTTTTTTTTTTTAGGTGCTTCACAGCCATTCGGTATTTCTCAGTTGAGAATTCTTTGTTTAGCTCTATGCCCCATTATATAATAGAGTTATTTGGTTTTCTGGAGTCTAAATTCTTGATATCTTTATATATATATATGTTGCATATTAGCCCCTATTGGAAAAGATCTTTTCCCAATATGTTGGTTGCATTTTTGTCTTATTGACAGTGTCCTTTGCAATTTTATGAAGTCCCATTTTTCCATTTTCGATCTTACAGCACAAACCATTGGTGTTCTATTCAGGAAATTTTCCCCTGTGCCAATATCTTCGAGACTCTTCCCCACTTTCTCCTCTATAAGTTTCAGTGTCTCTGGTTTTATGTGGAGTTCCTTGATCCACTTAGACTTGATCTTAGTACAAGGAGATAATAATGGATCAATTTGCATTCTTCTACATGATAACTGCCAGTTAAACCAGCACCATTTGTTGAAAATGTTGTCCATTTTGCACTGGAAGGTTTTAGCTCCTTTGTCAAAGATCAAGTGACCATATGTGTGTGGGTACATTTCTGGGTCTTCAATTCTATTCCATTGATCTACCTGCCTTTCCCTGTACCAATGCTATGCAGTTTTTATCACAATTGCTCTGTAGTACAGCTTGAAGTCAGGGATAGAGATTCCACCAGAGGTTCTTTTATTGTTGAGAATAGTTTTTGCTATTCTAGGATTTTTTATGCCAGATGAGTTTTTAAAATTGCCCTTTCTAACTTGATGAAGAACTGAGTTGGAATTCTTATGGGAATTGCATTGAATCTGTAGATTGCTTTCGGTAAGATAGCCATTTTTATTATATTAATACTGCCAATCCATGATCATGAGAGATCTTTCCATCTTCTGAGATCTTCTTTGATTTCTTTCTTCAGAGACTAAAACTTCTTATCATACCGATCTTTCACTTAGTTATAGTCACACCAGGGTGTTTTATATTATTTGTGACTATTGTGAAAGGTGTTGTTTTCCTAATTTCTTTCTCAGCCTGATTATCCATTGTGTAGAGAAAGGCCACTGATTTGTTTGCATTAATTTTATATCCAGATACTTCACTAAAGTTGTTAATCAGGTTTAAGAGTTCTCTGGTGAAATTTATGGAGTTACTTATGTATACTATCATATCATCTACAAATAGTGATATTTTGACTACTTCCTTTTCAGTTTGTATCCTGTTGATCTCCTTTTGTTTTCTAATTGCTCTGGCTATGTGCCTTAGTCAGGGTTTCTATTCTTGCAGAAACATCATGACCAAGAAGCAAGTTGGGGAGGAAAGGGTTTATTCAGCTTACACTTCCATATTGCTGTCCATCACCAAGGAAGTCAGGACTGGAACTCAAGCAGGTCAGGAATCAGGAGCTGATGCAGACGCCATGGAGGGATGTTCTTTACTGGGCTTGCCTCCCCTGTCTTACTCAGCCTGCTCTCTTATAGAACCAAAGACTACCACCAGCCCAGAGATGGTCCCACCTACAAGGGGCCTTTCCCCCTTGATCACTAATTGAAAAAATGCCTTACAGCTGGATCTAATGAAGGTAGTTCCCCAACTGAAGCTTCTTTCTCTGTGATAACTCCAGCTGTGTCAAGTTGACACACAAAACCAGCCAGTACACTATGATTTCAAGTACTTTATTGAATAGGTAGGGAGAGAGTGGTCAGCCTTTTCTAGTCCCCGATTTTAGTGGGATTGCTTCAAGCTTCTGTCCAGTTAGTTTGATGTTGGCTACTGGTTTGGTTTATATTGCTTTTACTGTGTTTAGGTATGGGCCTTGGATTTCTGATCTTTCTAAGGCTTTTATCAATAACGGGTGTTGGATTTTGTCAAATGCTTTCTCAGTATCTAATGAGATGATAATGATTTTTTCATTGCGTTTGTTTATATAGTGGATGATGTTGATCGACTTCCATTTATTAAACCATCCCTGCATCCCAGGGATGAAGCCTTTGATGTGTTCTTTCTTTGTTGGGTCTTTGTGTGGTTTAGGTATCAGAGTAATTGTGGTTTCATAGAATGAATTGGGTAGAGTATCTTCTGTTTCTATTTTGTGGTAAAATTTGAGGAGCATTGGAATTATGTCTTCTTTGAAGGTCTGATAGAACTCGGCACTAAACCTATCTGGTCCTGGGCTTTTTTTTTTTGGTTGACATAGTTTTAATGACTTTCCATTTCTTTAGGGATTATGGGACTGTTTAGATGGTTAATCTGATCCTAATTTAACTTTGGTACCTGTTATCTGTCTAGAAAATTGTCCATTTCATCCAGATTTTCCAGTTTTGTTGAGTATAGGCTTTTGAAGTAGGATCTGATGATTTTTTGGATTTCCTTAGATTCTGCTGTTATTTCTCCCTTTTCATTTCTGATTTTGTTAAGTAGGATACTGGTGCTCTGCCCTCTAGTGAGTCTGGCTAAGGGTTTATATCCCTTGTTGATTTTCTCAAAGAACCAGCTCCTGGTTTGGTTGATTCTTTGTATAGTTCTTTTTCTTTCCACTTTGTTGATTTCAGCACTTAATTTGATTATTTCCTGCCATCTACTCCTCTGGGGGTGAATTTGTTCCCTTCTGTTCTAGAGATTTTAGGTGTGCTGTCAACCTGCTAGTGTATGCTCTCTCCAGGTTCTTTTTGGAGGTACTCAAAGCTATGAGTTTTCCTCTTATTACTGTTTCATTGTGTCACATGAGTTTGGGTAAGTTGTGGCTTTATTTTCATTAAACACTAAAACGTCTTTAATTTCTTTATTTCTTCCTTGACCAATTTATCATTGAGTAGAGTGTTGTTCAGCTTCCACATCTATATGGACTCTCTATTATTTATGTTGTTATTAAATATCAGCTTTAGTCCATGGTGATCTGATAGGATGCATGGGATTATTTCAATATTTTTGTATCTGTTGAGGCCTGTTTTGTGACTGATTATCAGGTCAATTTTGGAGAAGGTAACATGATGTGCTGAGAAGGTATATCCTTTTGTTTTAGGATAAAATGTTCTATAGACATCTGTTAAAACCATTTGTATCATAACTTCTCTTAGTTTCACTGTGTCTGTGTTTGGTGTCTGTTACCAGGATCTGGACAGATCCTGATGAGATTGATGAGAGTTGAGTGTTGAAGTTTCCCACTACTATTGTGTGTAGTTCAATGTGTGCTTTGAGCTTTACTAAAGTTTCTTTAATGAATGTGGTTGCCTTTGCATTTGGAGCATACATGTTCATAATTGAGAGTTCACCTGGGTTGATTTTACTTTTGATGGGTATGCAGTGTCCTTCCATGTCTCTTTTGATAACTTTAGGTTGAAAGTTGATTTTATTTGGTATTAGAATGGATATTCCAACTTCTTTCATGGGATCATTTGCCTGGAAAATTGTTTTTCAGCCTTTTACTCTGAGGTAGTGTCTGTCTTTGTCCCTGAGGTGGGTTTGCTGTATGCAGCAAAATGTTGTATCCTCTTTATGTAGCCACTCTGTCAGTCTATATCTTTTTATTGGGGAATTGAGTCCATTGATATTAAGAGATATTAAGGAAAAGTAATTGTTGCTTCCTGTTATTTTTCTTGTTAGATTTGGAATTCTGTTCATGTGGCTATCTTCTTTACTTTTATTGAAATATTACTTTCTTGCTTTTTCTAGGGCATAGTTTCCCTCCTTGTGTTGGTGTTTTCCCTTCATTATCCTTTAAAGGGCTGGATTCATTGAAAGATATTGTTTAAATTTGGTTTTGTCATGGAATACTTTGGTTTTTTCCATCTATGGTAATTGATAGTTTTGCTGGGTATAGTAGCCTGGGCTGGCATTTGTGTTCTCTTAGGGTCTGTATGACATCTGTCCAGGATCTTCTGGCTTTCATAATCTCTGGTGAGATGTCAGGTGTAATTCTAATAGCTCTCTCTGCCTTTATATGTTACTTTTCCCTTACTGCTTTTAATATTCTATCTTTATTTAGTGTGTTTGGTGTTTTTGTTTCGGGAGGAATTTCTTTCCTGGTCCAGTCTATTTGTAGTTCTGTAGGCTTCTTGTATGTTCATGGCCATTTCTTTCTTTAGTTTAGGGAAGTTTTCTTCTATAATTTTTTTTTCTGGCCCTTTAAGTTGAAAATCTTCATTCTCATCTATATCTATTATCTTTCAGTTTGGTCTTCTCATTGTGCCATGATTTTCCTGGATGTTTTGAGTTAGGATCTTTTGCATTTTGCATTTTCTTTGATTATTGTTTTCATGTTCTCTATGGAATCTTCTGCATTTGAGATTCTCTCTTCCATCTCTTATATTCTGTCAGTGATACTCGCATCTATGGTTCCTGATTTCTTTCCCAGAATTTCTATCTTCACAGTTGTCTCCCTTTTGGTTTTCTTTATTGTTTTTACTTCCAATTTTAGACCTTGGATTGTTTTGTTCAATTCTTTTACCCATTTGGTTGTGTTTTCCTGTAATTCTTTAAGGGATTTTTGTGCTTCCTCTTTAAGGACTTCTACCTCTTTAGCACTGTTCTCCTTTGATTCTTTAAGTGAGTTATTAATGCCTTTTTAAAAAACCTCTACCAGCATCATGAGATAAGATTTTAAATCCAAATCTTGCTTTTCTGGTGTGTTGTTGTGTCCAGGATTTGCTGTATTGGGAGTATTGGGTTCTGATGATTCCAAGTAGTCTTGGTTTCTCTTGCATGATTCTTGTATTTGCCTTTCACCATCTGGTAATATCTGGTGTTAGATATTTTTTGTCTCTGGCTGGATCTTGTTCCTCCTATGAGTCTGTTAGCCCATGTCAGCACTATTGGGAGATCAGCTCTCTCCTAGCAAGACCAGTGTACAGAGGGCTGCGGAACATCCCCACATCCTGACTGCAGATATAAGCCAGTAGGACCCTGCCCCAGCTGCTCTGCTGTTTCTGCAGCCTGTGTACTCCTGAGTGGACCCACCTTAGAGAGACACTGTCGAGAAAATGGTGATTTCCCCTGAGTCCCAGAGTCAGAGCACATTATGTATGGTGCCCATTATTGAATTTTTGTTTATGTAAACACATTTTACCAAGTCCAAGATCACCTTTATACCTTTTTCTGAAGATTTCTTTTCCATTTATTTAATGTGAGGGTTTTTTTTTTTTTCAAATTTTCTCTTCACATCAGTAAGTATGGTCATTGACCTTTTTTTCTTTACCTTGTTAGTGTGGTAAATTATAACACTACTTAGATATGTGAATGTATACATGGATTTGCATTTTTGAAATTAGCTAATCTTTGTATTTGTTTTTGTTTCTTTCAATTTTTTTTTAATTTAAACATTTTTATCAGATATTTTCTTCATTTACAATTCAAATGCTATCCGAAAGTCCCCTATAACCTCCTCCCACCATGCTCCCCAACCCACCCACTCCTGCTTTCTGGCCCTGGCATTCCCCTGTATTAGGGCATATAATCTTTGCAAGACCAAGAGCCTCTCTTCCCAATGATGGCCGATTAGGCCATCTTCTGCTACATATGCAGCTAGAGACATGAGCTCAGAAAGTACTGATTAGTTCATATTGCTGTTTCTCCTATAGGGTTACAGACCCCTTCATCTCCTTGGGTACTTTCTCTAGCTCCTCCATTGGGGGGCCCTGTGTTCCATCCAATAGATGACTGTGAGCATCCACTTCTGTATTTGCCAGGCACTGGCATAGCCTCACAAGAGACAGCTATATCTGGGTCATGTCAGCAAAATCTTGCTGGCATATGCAATAGTATCTACATTTGGTGGATGATTATGGGATGGATCCCTGGATGGGGTGGCCTCTGCATGGTCCTTCCTTCCATCTCAGCTCCAAACTTTGTCTCTGTAACTCCTTACATGGGTATTTTGTTCTCCATTCTAAGGAGGGACAAAGTATTCACATGTTGGTCCTCCTTCTTCTTGAGTTTCATGTATTTTGCTAATTGTATCTTGAGTGTTTTAAGTTTCTGGGCTAATATCCACTTATCAGTGAGTGCATGTCATGTGAGTTCTTTTGTGACTGGGTTACCTCACTCCGGATGATACCCTCCAGATCCATCCATTTGCCTAAGAATTTCAGAAATCCATTGTCTTTAATAGCTAAGTAGTACTCCATTGTGTAAATATACCACATTTTCTATATCCATTCCTCTTTTGAGGGACATCTGGGTTCTTTCCAACTTCTGGCTATTATAAATAAGGCTACTATGAACATAGTGGAGCACTTGTTCTTATTACCAGTTGTAACATCTTCTGGATATATACCCAGGAGTGGTATTGCTGGATCATCTGATAGTACTATGTCCAGTTTTCTGAGGAACCACGAGACTGATTTCCAGAGTGTTTGTACAAGCTTGCAATCCCACCAGCAATGGAGGAGTGTCCCTCTTTCTCCACATCCTTGCCAGCATCTGCTGTCACCTGAATTTTTGATCTTAGCCATTCTGACTGGTGTGAGGTAGAATCTCTGGGGGTTGTTTTGATTTGCATTTCCTTGATGATTGAGGATGTTGAACATTTTTTCAGGTGCTTCTCAGCCATTTGGTATTCATCAGTTAAGAATTCTTTGTTTAGTTCTGTGCCCCATTTTTTATTAAAGTTGTTTGATTTTCTGGAATCCAGCTTCTTTTGAGTTCTTTGTATATATTAGATATTAGTCCCCTATTAGATTTAGGATTGGTAAAAACCCTTCCCCAATCTGTTGGTGACCTTTTTTTCTTATTGACAATGTCTTTTGCCTTACAGAAGCTTTGCTTTTTTTTCTGAGGTCCCATTTGTCAATTCTTGACATTGGTGTTCTGTTCAGGAATTTTTCCCCTGTGCCCATATCTTCAAGGCTTTTCACCACTTTCTCCTCTATAAGTTTTATTGTCTCTGGTTTTATGTGGAGTTCTTTGATCCACTTAGACTTGAGCTTAGTACAAGGAGACAATAATGGACCAATTTGCATTCTTCTATATGATAACTTCCAGTTAAGCCAGCACCATTTGTAGAAAATGCTGTCTTTTTTCCACTGGATGGTTTTAGCTCCTTTGTCAAAGATCAAGTGACCATAGGTGTGTGGGTTCATTTCTGGGTCTTCAATTCTATCCCATTGATCTATCTGTCTGTCACTGTTCCAGTACCATGCAGTTTTTATCACAATTGCTCTGTAGTACAGCTTGAGATCAGGCATGGTGATTCCGCCAGAGTTTCTTTTATTCTTGAGAAGAGTTTTTGCTATCCTAGGTTTTTTGTTATTCCAGATGAATTTGCAAATTGCCCTTTTTAATTTGGTGAAGAATTGAGTTGGAATTTTGATGGGAATTGTATTGAATCTGTAGATTACTTTTGTCAAGATAGCCATTTTTACTCTATTAATCCTGCCAATCCATGAGCATGGGAGATCTTTCCATCTTCTAAGATCTTCTTTGATTTCTTTCTTCAGAGACTTGAAGTTCTTATCATAGAGACCTTTCACTTCCTTAGTTAGAGTCACACCAAGGTATTTTATATTATTTGTGACTATTGTGAAGGGTGTTTTTTCCCTAATTTCTTGAAATTAGCCACTTTTTTTTTTGTTCAGGAAATTGAAGCCAGTACTTTGCAAGTGCTTGGCCAGTACTCTTGTTACTGAGCTACAGCCTCACATCCAAACCCAAACATATTTGTGTCATATTATAATTCCTGTGTTAATATTATAATTATATATAATTATAATATATATAATTGAATTGTGTTTACTAAGATTATGTTGAGAAACCTGTGCCTATATTCATGTAGTTATTTCTCTATAGTTGCCTTTTATAGTCTTTTTGTAGTTTTGTTATTTTAGTATTACTTACTTTGTAAAATGAAGTTATTTCTCTTCTTGCATTTCTCATTTTTCCTAGAAAAGGTTCTACAGATATAAAATTAATTTTTATTTAAATGTTTGGTAGAATTCTCCAATAAAAAAGCTTCAGGCTCAGAGATCCCATTTTGAGAGTTTAAAATTACAGGTCTAGTTTTCTAAATAATTATAGGGATATTTGAATAATCTTTTTTATATTGAGTTAATTGCCATATTTTGTGTGTTGTGAAGAATTGAACTGCTCCATATAAGTTAAATTATTGAAGGCAATAAAGTCAGGAAATCAAGTAGGAACCTGAAGGAGAACAATGGTGGAACATTGCTTGTGTTTACTCATTGATTCCTACAGAAATAATGGAGGAATACTGTTATGCTCACTCAGTGCCTCATACTTATCTTTATTATACAGGTCAGTACTACCTGCCTAAGGATTGTACCATTCACAGAAGGCTGGGTCCTCATACATCAAATAATACTAATGATGATGATGATGATGACAATAATAATAATAATAATAATAATAATAATAAACCATCTCCTTAGATATTTGCACAAGCCAATCAGGCCTAGGCAATTTCTAAAATGAGGCTCCCCTATCTGATGACTGTAGACTGTGTCAAGCTGAAAATTATAGCTAAAGAAGATGTACAATCTCAGCTTTCTTGCATTAATTCCTTCATAGTTTGTCTTTTTATGACCTTTCACTTTCACCAATCTATGCAATGAATTTGAAATGAAGTTCATAAAGGAGAATATGACATCATAGCATTTCCTTTTAATCCCATCTTACCTTTGGCACATGTCTAGTCTATTTGTAATTTTATGTGTTAATGTTTATTTATCATTACCCTTTTATTATTTATTCTCCCTTTTTTCCAGTGGGTCACTCTTCATTTTATTTATTTGTGTATTTTTTGGAATTTTTTTTTTTTTTTTTTTTTTTAGAATCTCATCTTGATTTACTGTTGTGTGACACTTTTCTTGGGAGAGACAACACATACACCTACTCACCCCAAATGGGGAACTGACGACAGACTAAGGTTTGGATACCATCAGAGTCCAACTTGGTGAAGTAATAAGTTTTGTTGGGGCCCCTCATAGGAATGTAGGTAAGGGGTTACTCACTCAACCAAGAATGACTCAAAGAGAGCTGTATCACCAAAGCCCACCCAAGTATGGGTGATAGCACTCAAAAACTGAAAAACTAGAGCATACTTAATAACCTGCAGGTAACTTAATAAGTTGCAGACTGTCCTTTCCAAGTAGCTCAGATTATCTGAGCCTCATCCAGGCTTCTCAGATGGTATGGTCCTTTGAATAGGTTTATCCTTATTGACTCAAGTGTTTAAGTGCTTGGCCCATGGGTAGTGACACTATTAGGAGGAGTTAAAGTAAGTAATGTTCCTTTGGGAGGGAGCTTTGAGGTCTCCTAGTGCTCAAGCTGCATCGAGGATAGAATCAGATTCTCCTCCTGGCTGCCTTCAAATCAAGATGTAGAACTCTCAGCTCCTTCAGTGTAGAGGGTGGTTCTGATACTTTGATCAGGAATCAGTTTACTGAGGCTGAAGGTCCTTGCCCCCAATTGGATTTTGATCTATCAATAAAGATGCCAATAGTCAATGACTGAGCATGGGGTGGGACAGTGACCAGTCATGAGGCCACTTCCCTGACTGGGTCTGGGTTAGCAGGGGAAGATTTAGGAGTGTCCAGTCATTGAGTCAGCCAAGGCATTTCAAGATTACCTGGCCTGTGTGTGTTTTCTATTTGCAGATCCAAGATAGCATTTGGACAGGTGCATGTCTGCGACTTGCTGGTAACTCAAAGTGGTGTAGACAAAACTACATGCAACAAGTGGCATCCAAAGTTCAATCCTACAACCCTGAGATTAAGGGTCTCATGCTCTACCAACTGAGATAGTTGGAAAACTAAGCTAAGGGCAGATTTAGGGTGTTGAGCAAGGAGTGAAGGAAAAGTCATGCTAGCTGTGGGAGGATTAGAAGAACCCAGCTGCTGAGCCACAAGGCAGAGTAAAAATGAGCTGTGTGTGTGTGTGTGTGTGTGTTTCATCCATGGATCAAAGGGAACCAGGGCAGTGGCTGGTAGTGCGGTCTACCCAGAGCTTAAAGCAAAGTAATAGAAACTACACACTACACTTCACCAGCATCATGTGTGTCTGCAGGCTTCCATGCTTTCTGCCATGATGAAAATGGACTGAACCTCTGAAACTGTAAGTCAGACCCAATTAATTGTTTCATTTATAAGTGTTTCCTTGGTCATGGTGTCTCTTCACAGCAATAAAACATTAACTAAAACAGAAGTTGGTAACAGGGACTTAGATATTGTTGTGATGGGCCTGACTGTGTTTTTGTTTGGAGGACTGTGGATTGTGGGACTTTGGAAAGCAGTGCAATGTTTTAAGTGAGACTTAATTATGTATACTAGAAGAAGCTTGGAAGACAGTTGCAATGAGGGTTATTTGAACTGTGGGGGCCTGGGTCAAAGGTTTCAGAGGAGAAAAAAATTATAGAATGTGGCCTAGAGATTGTTGTTGTGCTGGTTTGGTGAAGAATGTGACTGCTTTTTCCCATGTCTGAATAATCTGCCTGAGACTAAAGTGAAGCAATTTAGAGTAATTGCATTGGCAAAGGAGCCTAGCATAGACTCTGTCCAGTGGTTCACTCTTATGAAGAGTGTTTTGATCAAGGATAGCAAGCTTAGAAATGAAAGATGCAAAATCTATGGTTCAAGGATCAAAGGGGCACCAGGGAGTGAACTGGAGATAAATGCTATGTTTAAGGATCTTAAATAGAATTAAGGGAGTGGTAACCTTGGGGCAAGATCCCACCCAGCCAAGCTTAATTTTTATAAGTTAGCAGTTGAAAGAGGGATAGTCATATTACCTTATATATTATTATGATCTGGTTATGGTTTTCATTTGTTAATAAAAAATATAGTTGTGTGTCAAATTGACAAAGGATGGATTGTCCAAACAATTCTCAGTTGTCAAGTTGAATATATCTTGAATGAATTGCAATCCAGAACTTAGAAAGTTATTGTGAAAAGGAATTAAAGAAAAATTTAAGTCCAAGCATGGTAGTGCACACTCTTAATTTCAGCACTCAGGACACAGAAGCATGCAGATCTCTGAGCTCAAGGTCAGTCTACAAAGCAAGTTATAGGACATCCAAGCTTAAGCAGTAAAGGAAACCATTGAAAGCAGAAAGCTGATACTGATATATTAGAATAAATGGGCCATGTTCCAGCCCTAGCAACCAGCAGAACTCAGCAGCTTTAGCCATGTGACACTGGCTTTGGAGTCATACATAGAAGGGGTTGGGACAATTGATGCTAGTTAGCTGGAGCTAAGAATGTAGCAGTGATTAAGAAGATATAAGCATCTGAGGTGAGATCATCTAGGAAGTGTTTTCTGAAAGCACAAAGAAGCTGTGTTCCAGAGATAGACCTCATGTTGGAAGCTAGTCTTGGTAATATGTAAGAATTTCCCAGGTGGTACTGATTTTGAAGATATGAAGGTCTGAAGGTGTGGGTCATGGAGAGCATCTGAGACTTGGCACTATAAGAGGCCAGGAAATGCTACTGGTGAAAGTGCAGCCTCAGTTGCACCCAGGATTGAGGGGTTCATGTGAAGGAGTTGAGGCTTGGTACCATGAAGAAAGCCTATGGGAGGTTATTGGTAAGGCCTTATTGTATCGAAAGACCCCAGAATATTGGAGATGCCAATACAATGGGATGACTACCGAGAGCAGCAGCATCAGTAGAGTGCAGTCAGTCAGAGCCTAGAGTGCTACAGAGGGCAGACCTGGAGAAGTTACCCAACCCCTTTGGAGGAGCCACAGGCCATACTTGGCCCCAGGCAACAACCTGGGCCCATATATTCCCATGGCCTCAGATGGCAGTGCAGGCTATTCAGATCAGCATGTTCCATCTCAGAAGCACAACTCTCATGTATCCACATGGTCTTTGGTAGGAGCCCAGACTATGGACATCAGCTTGGCCCCTGATGCAGAAGGACCATAGACACAGACATAGCTTTTGGTGGCAGCCGGGGCCAGGACCTTACCATGGCCTTCTCATATCTCACTGTTGTCTTGTCTCCAGATCTACCTTTCTTCACAGTGTAAGAACCGCTTGGCCTCTTCTATCTCTTTACTGCATACTCCATTTTTCCCATCTCTCCATCACATATTCATCAATCATAATGGTGCCCTCGTGTGTCTTCTTTCAGCCATCACAGGTTGGCCAGCCAGAGGGTAAGTGCTTGGGTGTCTTTCTTCTGGCTTCCCCAGGCCAAAGCAATGGGAGGTGTAGGGTGAGGTATTTTACTACTTTGAGTGAAGTGTAGAAAATTCACTTGAGGCCCTTTGAATCTTTGTGACTTTTAAATATCATTGCTTTTGAGCTTAACATAATGCTATAATTTTTATTTAGTCATCAACATATTCATACAACTATTTCAGTTGTTTTTATGTTCTCTTCATTCTTAAATGATTATTTTGGTAGATGTTAAGTTGACAGCTTCGTTTCACTTAAAGGTTATTTCTGATCTTTCTGGTTTTGAATGATAAATCCCTTATCATACAAGTTGATACTGTTGTAATGTGTCACATTTTTCTCACCTTGTCCTTAGTTTTTAGAAGTTTAACTGTAACTGTAATTATTGTATCTTATGGCATACATTTCTTTGCAATTGTCCTATTGCTGTCTCTCTTTTGTCAATTTAAAGAGATTTTAGGTGTAACTAAGAAAGCTTTGTATACTAATTGATCTATGAATTTCAGAATATACCATCAAGCTGAAATACACCTGGTACCTTTTATCTATTCACTGAATGAATATATGGATAAGTCTAGGAAGAGAGAAATGGATAAATAGTTCAATAGCTGAGATAGATGGTTAGCTATAAATTGGGGTTTCAGGAACTGACTTTCTTGTACTTGCCTTGGTATAGCTTTGAATTGTAAGTGAAATGCAACCTTTGTAGGAGATAATTACTGTTATCTTTGATTACTCACATTTTCCCATGCCTGAAGCATCTGATCTCATGCATTATTTGAAGAAAAGAGTGAAAGCAGTCAGGGAGGTCAGGAAAACTATTGAAACCCTGCAAATCAAGGGAGACTCTCAATTAGGATGGCCCAACATTCCTAGGAGACCAAAATTGCCAAGAACAAACTTGTCATTCATTTGTTCAGAAACTATCAGTGAATAAACATGGACGAATCCCTTGGCATATATCTGGATAGAAAATTCAGTATACTCTCAGATGCCCAGAAGGACAGCAGGCCTACCACTGCTGCCCAGCAGTTCTTCCTAGCTTTAGATCACAGGCAGGACTGGGAAGTCAAGTGTTGACTGCCCATTTCAGTTTAGGCTAGAAGCAGCACCACACTTGCATTTGATTTCCAAGCCAACAGGGAAACAATGTTTTGATTAATAGATTTTGCCTGAAGCAGAAGCAAGTTTACTATTGTAGTTTATTGGAAAAATCTCTGTGCAGAATGTATCACTTGGTTGTATATGTTTTATTTTCTTTTTCCTTTTCTTTTTTTCCCTCCTTTCTTTCCTCCCTACCTTCAGCTCCCTGTCAAATAAAAGTGACTTTAATACAGAGAATATATCCAAA
This sequence comes from Mus caroli, assembly GCF_978045245.1. Classification (NCBI taxonomy): domain Eukaryota; kingdom Metazoa; phylum Chordata; class Mammalia; order Rodentia; family Muridae; genus Mus; species Mus caroli. Next base: position 139,716,875 of record NW_028227260.1, on the reverse strand, counting down.
ATACTATGTTTGTTGAATTAGTATCAATTTAATTGTATATTTAATCAAAGTGAATTTAGACAAGACTTGTATAATCCCCAGTTAAATGAATTTGAATGTACTTAAACAAAGCAAAGCAAACAATAAGACATACATTTTGGTAAACACAATTTAATAAAAATTTCGACTGCAGCTAGATAGACTTATTATCCTAGCTGGTTTTTCAGACCCCAGCCAAAAAACTGTGGTCCTTTACCATTTATGACCGGTTAAACTCTCCTCATTCATGATTGTTTCTTCCAAATGACTTAGGGGAAATTTAACCAGTCCCCCTTCAGTAGTGTGAGGATTATGAGTCTCCTGGGAAGAAAGCAGATATTATTACCCACAGAGCAGCTTAAACCTAGCCCCAGGCCTACTGGGTTAAGGGATGTTCTGCATCTGCTCTGGGGCTGGGGCTGCTCCTGAGGCAGGACACAGGAAGTTTTGACTGCGCTTACCCCACGCCAGTGCCAGGCATCAGGCTATGGGAAACTGTGGAACTCTGATCCAGGAGTGGGTGAGCTCAGTCTGAGGTCCCTGGAACTGGCAGGTCAGGATTGGAGATCCCAGGTCTGCAGAGAGGCCAGGGCCACTTGGTTCTCAAGCTCTTGAGTACTCAGGCACTGCTGGATGCTGCGGAAGAGCTAAGACTGGTTTTGGGCCCATGGGCTGGACCTAGCCAGGATGTTGAGGGAAGACAGGAAGAGCTCCGGCTGGGTCCCACAGGGAGGAGAGTCCTTGGCTTGCACAGCAGGCAGTTTGGCAGGTGGAGGCCATGCCTGGGAACTCTGTAAAGTCTTCTACATGAGATAAGATGCTGCTCTTTAAGCGAAGGCCTGCTGCATTGCTCCCTGTGGCAGATCCTGATGAAAAGAGACAGTCCATGCTTTTAAGGCATTTATTGGCATGGCAGAGAGTGGTGATGAGTAAAACCATACTCCACTTTCTCAGGGAGGCCTTAGATTAAATACCTTTTGCAGGGAGGAGTGTCTGGGAAGGGGAGTTTATTGGCTAAGCCTCTAGACCTTTAGGTACCTCATTAAAATGGAGATCTGTCTTGAGGCTACGTGACCTGTGGTTATGCCTTCTACTTGTGGAGGGGTTTGGAGCATTTCTCTTACATGACTGATGGCTGCAAAAATTATGGAGGGCTTCGACCTCATGTCAGGAGCCTGGTGTCCAGGAGCGTCATAAAATTCCTACCATCCCTTGCAGGATTATCCCCTGCAGGGTCACGGGAGTTTCCAACTTAGGTCAACCAGAAACAAGGCTGCCTTTCTTGGTCCTACACAGGCCCACACAGGACAGTCTCACATTTCCAAGACAATGTGGAGTACAAAAATGTGGCTGAAAGCAGTGGAGTGAGAATGCATGATCATCATCAGGGTTTACCCTCAAGGATAAATTGCAGTGAACAATGTTAGTCAAGCTCTGAGACTGTCCAAAGGACTTTTTATGTTCACTGTAATTCTAGGTGAGAGACCCAAGATAAAGAAAAAACACAAGAAGATTGGGGTTATTTTGATTTGAAATATTTAATGTTTAGAGGTTATTTTGTGTCCCCATTAACTAGCCTTCAAAGTTGATTGTTTGGTTAATATAATTTTATATTTGGATGGAATTTTGGGTTTGTCTGTTGAATTTTTGATACACACACACACACACACACACATACACACACAAACATGTATATATCTATTACCTTCTAATATTGCCAGGAAGCTTTCTTTTGCTGCATCTAAATTTGCTTATCCATAGTGGAGTAGGATTGGGCAATGATTAACAAAGATAATTAAAACAATTAAAACATGGAATTGTTCTTTTTTACTTTTCTTTTGTTTGTTTCATTTTTCTTGCATTTGTATATATGTACATGTGTCCTCATGTTTGGAAGGATCCATGTGCTTGCATGTGCATATGGAAGACAAAGGACAACCTTTAATGACATTTTTCAGGCATTGTCAACTTTGTTTTTTGAGACAGGTCCTCTCGTTTCCCTATAAATATCTACAAAGGCTAGGCGGGCTGGTCAGTAATTCCAGGGATCAGCCTGTGTCCAGGCATTGGGATTATAAGCTCCTGTTACTGTAACTGACTTTTTCACATCAATACATTTAAATTGTTTCAGGTTCTTGTGAGGACTGATTTCACTCACTAAACTGTCTTTCCTGACCCTGCTTGTCTGTCTACCTATCTAATCTATCTAATCTGTCTGTCTGTCTGTCTGTCTGACTGTCTGCCTATCTGCTTGTTTGTTTCTCTTCAAGTACCTTATTCTCCTTTTCTTTTCTTTTTTTCTTTTTTTAAAATTTATTCACTTGACATCCTAATTGCAGCACCCCATACTGGTCATCCCATCCCACAGTCCCTTCGGCCTTCTCCTTCTCCTCTGAAAGGGTAGAGCTTCAAACCCCATATCCCCTCTACCCTAGCATATCAACTTTCTGCAGGGTTAAGTGCATCCTCTCCCACTAAGGCCGGACAAGGCAGCCCAGTTAGAAGAACATATCCCACAAACTGGCAACACCTTTCGCAATACCCCTGTTCCTGTTGCTCAGAAACCAAGTGAAGACTGAACTGCATATATGCTACCCATATCCAGGAGGCCTAGGATATTTTTTGGTTGTTGGTTAAGTCTCTGAGAGCTCCAAGGGTCCAGGTTACTTGAGTCTGTTGGTCTTTCTATAGAGGTCCTATCCCCTTTGATTGCCTCAATCCTTCCCCTCTACTCTGCCATTAGAGTCCCCAAGCTCCATCCATGTTTGGCTGTGGGTATCTGTACCTGACAGAGTCAGCTGCTGGGTGGATCCTCTCAGAGGACAGCCCTGATAGACTGATGTCTACAATTATAACAGATATGATTAATAGTGACAGGGATTGGTGCTTGCCCATGAGATGGTATTCTAGTTGGGCCAGTTATTGCTTGGCAATTCCCCCAGTCTCTGCTTCATTCCCCTTCCCAGCATCTCTTATACATAGGATAAATTTGAGGTCAAAACTTTTGTGTGTGGGTTGGTGATCCTATTGCTCCACTAGTGTTCTTGCCTGGATAGTCACTACCATTGATTCTTAGACACCTCCTTTATCCCAGGTCTCTAGCATCCCACATCTGGACCTCTGCCAGTTATAGATTTCTATTCATTTCATGGTCATCTGGCCATATTGCCTGTCCTTCTCCACACCTGATCCTAAATCAACTCCCATTCTCTGCTCCATCTCTTCTCACACCCAGTTCCATACCTCTATCTTCCTCTTATGACTATTTTATTCCCCATTCTAAATGAGATTCAAGCATCCTCTTTTGGGCCTTCCTTCCTGTTTACAACCTTTGAGTCTGTGGAGTATAGCATGTGTATCCTGTATTGTATGGCTAGTATCCACTTGTGAGTACATGTCATGCATGTTCTTTTGAGTCTGGGTTACCTCACTCAGGGTGATATTCTCAAGTTCAATCCATTTTCCTACAACATTCATGATGTCTCTGTTTTTCATTGTGTAGATGTAGCATATTTTCTTTATTCATTCTTCAGCTGAGGGACACCTAGGTTATTTCCAATTTCTAACTATTACAAATAAAGCTGCTATGAAAATAGTTGAGCAACTGGACCTTTGGTATAGTGGGGTATCTTTTGGGGTAGATGCCCAGAAGTGATATAGCTGGTTCATACGGTATAGTGATTCCCAGTTTTCTGAAAAACTTCCAAATTAATTTCCAAAATGGTTATATAATTTTGCGTTCCCATCAGCAGTAGAGGAGTGTTCCTCTTGTTCCGCATCCTCACTAGCATGCACTATAATTTGAGTTTTTGATCTTAGCCATTTTTAAAGTAAAAGATGGAATATCAGGGATATTTTTATTTGAATTTCCTTGATGACTAAGGATTTTGAATATTTCTTTAAGTGCTTCCTCAGTCATCCTCTGTTGAGAATTCTCTGTTTAGCTTTGTACTTCATTTTTTAAAATTTTGTTATTTGGGTTTTTGGTGTCTAACCTCCTGAGTGCTGTCTTACTTAGGGTTTTACTACTGTGAACAGACACCATGGCCAAGAAAACTCTTATAAAAACAACATTTAATTGGGGCTAGCCTACAGGTTCAGAGATTCAGTCCAGTATCATCAAGGCAGGAGCATGACAGCATCCAGGCAGGTATGGTTCAGGCTGAGCTTAAAGTTCTTCATCTTCATCTGAAGACTGCTAGCAGAATACTGGCTTGTAGGCAGCTAGGATGAGAGTCTTATAACCAACACCCACACTGACACACCTACTCCATCAAGGCTACACCTTCTAAAAGTGCCACTCCCTGAGTCAAGCATATAAAAACCATCATAAATGCTTTATATTAGATATTATCCCTCTGTCAGATGTAGAGTTGATGAAGATCATTTACCAATCTGTAGGCTGCTGTTCTGTTCTATTTACAGTGTCCTTTGCCTTATAGAAGTTTTTCAGTTTCACGAGGCACCATTTATTAATTGTTGATCTTAGTGCACTTGTGCACTTGGTATTCTGTTCAGAAGTTGTCTCCTGTTCCAATGTATTCAACGTCGTTCTCCACTTTCTCTCCTATTAGATTTAGTGTATCTGGTCTTACATTGAGGTTGTTGATCCACTTAGACTTGTGTTTTGGGTAGGTTAATAGAAATGGATCTATTTGCATTCATCTATATGCAGACATCTAGTTAGACAAGTACCACTTGTTGAAGATGTTTTCTTTTTTCCATTGTATGATTTTTGCCTTCTTTGCCAAAAATCAAGTATCCATAGTTGTATCTTTGATTCAATTTTATTGATCTACCTGCCTGTTTCTATACCAATACCATGCAATACCATGCACATTTTATTACTAGTGCTCTCTAGTACAACTTGAGGTCAGAAATGTTGATACTCAAAAGATGGCCTAGTCGGCCATCACTGCAAAGAGAGGCCCATTGGACTTGCAAACTTTATATGCCCCAGTACAGGGGAACCCCAGGGCCAAAAAGGGGGAATGGGTGGGTAGGGGGTTGTGGGGGTGGGTATGGGGGACTTTTAGGATAGCATTGAAAATGTAAACGAGGAAAATACCTAATTAAAAAAAAAAGATAAAAAAAAAAGAAATGTTGATACTTCCAGAAATTCTTTCATTTTTCAGGATTATTTATGCTATCATGTGTTTTTCTTTTTCAGTATAAAGGTAAGAATTGCTCTACCAAGGTCTACAAAAATTGTGTTGGGATTTTGATGGGAATTGAATTGAATCTGTAATTTTCTTTTTTGAAGATGGCCATATTTTACTATGCTGATTTTACCAATCCATGAATATGGGAAATCTTTCCATCTTCTGATATCTTCCTCAGTTTCTTTCTTCAGTGATTTGAAGTTCTTGTCATAAGGTCTTTCATTTGCTTGGTTAAAGTTACGATAGGATATTTTATATTACTCATTACTATTATAAAGGGTATTGTTGACCTAATTTCATTCTTAGCACATTTAACATCTGTATAAAAGAGGGCTACTGAATTTTTGAGTTAATTGTGTATCCAGCCAATTTGCTGAAGGTGTTTAACAGCTGGACAAATTCTCTGGTAGAATTTTTGGGGTCACTTATGTATACTATCATATCATCTGCACATTGGAATATTTTGACTTCTTCCTTTTCAATTTGTATCCCCTTGATCTCCTTCAATTGTCATGCTCTAGTTAGAAGTTCAAGTACTATATTGAATAGATAGGAAGAGAGTGGGAAGCCTTGTCTTGTCCCTGATTTTAGTGGAATTACTTTAAGTATCTCTCCATTTAATTTGATGTTGGCTATTGGCTTGATATATATTGTTTTGATTATGTTAGGTGTGTGCCTTGTATCCCTGATTTTTCCAAGACTTTTATCATGAAGGGGTGTTGGGTTTTGTCAAAGGCTTTCTCAGCATCTAATGAGATGACTATGTGATTTTTTTTTTTAATTTCAGTTTGTTTATATGGTGGATTACATTGAGGAAAGACATGGAGGGTTATCTAAGGGATAATGAGGCCACATTTGATTACAAATGCAAATAAATTTGGGACAGGACTCAAGGAGGATTGATGAGACCAAGCCATTTAGTGGGTCATCACCACACTCAACAGACTCAGGAACAGGCCCAAGACTTGGGACCTGGTGCCCGAGCTTTCACATGAAGTCCAAAGGTTTTCCAGAAAACAACAAAAAACTGAGCTCACAACTGACGTTTCACACACAGGAAAGGATGGAGGATGGAATTACACAGTATCATAAAAGCCATGAGAGCACAAAAGAAGCTGTGATTACAGGCAGCTTCAAGGCGGGAGGTGGAAAAGCTTATGGAACAGGAAAGGGTAGCAATAGGCCAGTATGACGCAAAGAAGCTGCAGGGTTACAGCTCTAAAGGTATGTATGCAGGATATGGTGTCTGTGAAGAGGGCCAGCCATAACCACAAAGACCATATCTGGAAGAACTCAACTTCCAAGAATATCAGTGGGGTCCCTGATGCTCAACTGCCACTTCCTCAGACTCAGGGAGATATTTACACTTCCTGATAGGTAAATTTACCAAATTACAGCTGGTGAATGGGATGCCACAAGATTGATAAACTGGAAGTTGAGTCCATTGCAGGTGTCTGATACCTGATGAGGGATAGGGTCTTGGTGTGGCTTAGACCCCAGGGGGAGAGCAGGTATCCCCTGGGCTGTCTGAGTAAAAAATCCAATCTAGCACAAGGGCATCTTGGCAATTTAGAGCCAAGAAATACCACAAAGTCACACTACCCAGCAAACCTTACAGAAAAGATTTATTGGGGAGAACAGAGTAGCAGCCGCCTCTGAATATGGAGAGACAGTAGAGGGCTGGGAGGAGGGAAATGAGTTTTATAGGGTTTTTGGACCATGCCCAGTAAGGTAGTGGAGCATGTGCAGTGAGCTAGTGGAAAAGAAACAGAGCAGCCATAAGTATTGTCCTGCCATAGTGTTGAACCATGGGAGCAGGGATTTCCAAGTCTTGGAGCTCCAAGTCAAGCCAAAGGGCAGGGTGTTTTTTCCTTGGCTCTGGTCTCAGTTTGACATCAAGTCAGGAGCAAGGTGTTTTTTCCTTGGCCCTGGTCCCTACAATGTGTGCTGGGAGGGCTGGAGCATCTGATAGTCACAGAGGAGAGAATGCATGGCAGGCAATTTGCTGTTCAAAGAGGATGTAGGCCTGAGCATACTTTTCCTTCCTGCCTGTTTCCATCTGTCTGAACACTGCTTAGACTAACCAGCTGTCATGTTAAGTACATCTTTATATTTACCCATGTCTTAACTTTAAAGACCTTGAAGCATTGTTTTGTAGTGTAAATCACTTTGTGAAGTGTCAATGCATAGCATTACTTGACCTCCAAAAAGAAGCATGAAGGGAATCTTAACTGGTAAGCAAGAAAAACAAATGAAATAATTACCATTTTTTTTAGTTCCTCCCTGAAAGTTACACTAAAATTCACATATTTTCTGCATATAAAATTTAAACATTTCAAACAAAGTGACATTTTAGAGTAAAGATGAGTTTTACATGTGTTCTTGGGCTGTCAGCTAGTTGAAGCTTTAGATAATTGCCCTAGCCCTCATGTCTTAAGAAAAAAGTAAGAATATTTTTTGTTCTTTATCTTTCTCCTGTTTCCTCTTCTCTTTACCATTTTCTCTTCTTCTTTCTCCCCATCTTCTTTCTCCTCTTCCTCTTCATCTTCCTCTTCCTCTTCCTCTTCTTTCTACTTCTGGAGACAGGATCTCTATTTAGCTGAGACAAGTATCAGTCTCATGATAGACCTGCCTCCATTTCCCTAATACAAGTACTTACAGCCATGACTTAACCTCTAAGTCATTCATCCATTTTTAAGCAAGCAGAGATGGATGTTTGATTTAATTTTCTTGTGTGTATACTGGTTGAGTCAATAGTACCAAGACATTCCTTTACTTCAAAATTTTATTTTATGGAAGTACAGCTTAGTGGCAGGTCACTTGTCTTATATGCATACAGATTCCATTCCAATAACACACACACACACACACACACAAAAATGACCTGATTCATAGCAATAGAATTGGTATACTGTGTTCTTCAGAAAAAGAGTAACATGATTAAAAGCCAAGCAAACTCAGAGAATCAGTTTTTTTTTTTAACGAGTGTTTCCAGTCTTTGATACTAAAAGGGAAAAAATGCCTTAAAGAATAGAGAGAAATATAATTAGGTCTGCAAAAGCCAGAATTTCAATACTTCTCTACAATGATTAAAACACAGTGTGAAAGTCTCAAAAGAAATATCAAAATTCTAAAGTAGTTTTGCATTATGGTGTTTTTGTTTCCATTTTCAAAATGTTTGTAAGAGGCTTATATTTTATACTGCAATCAATACATTTAAATGTTAAACTATGCAAAAATTTCATAGAATGGACTTCAAGAAGTGTGTCTCTCAGGCACTTAAGAAGATTCAGAAATCTGCCCTGAAGTAGGTGTGAACTATAGATGTGTGCTTTGATGTCCACCCATCTGGAAAAATAAGGAATTTCCTGTACATTGTCCATGGACAGTTTTCTAGAAAACATAATAAATACATATTTTGCTAAAGAAGCTCTACACTTTGCTTACCTATTTCTCTTTTGCCACTTTAAAACATCTATATAGTTCAAAGAGATGAAAACCATATACACACAAAGCAAAGGTGCCTGGTTCCACAACAGACCCTACCCACCCATCTACATTCATGTGGGAAGATAGCACTCTTCATTCAGAAGATTATGTATATAGGATTTATAGTCAGAAATGACAGGGATTTTGTTTGTTTTTGTTTTTTTGTTTTTGTTTTTTTTTTTGGTTTTTGGTTTTTTTTGTTTTTTTTTGTTTTGTTTTGTTTTGAGACAGGGTTTATCTGTATAGCTCTGGCTGTCCTGGAACTCACTCTGTAGACTAGGCTGGCCTCAAACTCAGAAATCCGCCTGCCTCTGCCTCCCAAGTGCTGGGATTAAAGATGTGCACCACCACCACCTGGCAGAAATGACAGTTTTAAGACAAGGCATGATGACTCATAGCTGTAATCCCAACAATGAGAATGAGGAGGCTGAGGCAAGAAGTAGCCTTTAAGACACAGTAAGACCTTGTCTTAAAAAATAAGAAAAAAGTAAAGGAGATGTTAGTTTTAGGAAAAGAACCTGGACAGTAGGGCAAACCAAACTGACTGTTTTTTTAATTTAATATATTATCACTGGGGGAACATGTGCCATCCTATTGACCCTAGATCTGACCTTCATAAAGACAACTATAATATTTACTGGAAACCTTACATGCCTATGATAGAAGTATAGAATTAACCTGTGAAAATATCAAAGATGACCATGTGTCTTAGTTTTGTAGTTTATAAAATAGGGATAATAAAACTACTCATATTGCAGACTCACACACAATTACAATGGAAAATTCTTAGGAGGGAGCCTGCCACACAGTAAGTCTGCTATTATCCTGCATTAATCTCAATGAAATTATGGTATTCACCTTGTAAGGGTAAGCCGCACAGTGTGGATACAAAAGAGTCACAGAGTAAAGGGGCACAGGGGAAAAATTCCTGAATAGAACAGCAATGGCTTGTGCTGTAAGATCGAGAATTGACAAATGGGACCTTATGAAACTGCAAAGCTTCTGCAAGGCAAAAGACACCGTCAATAAGACAAAAAGGCCACCAACAGATTGTGAAAGGATCTTTACCTATCCTAAATCAGATAGGGGACTAATATCCAATACATACAAAGAGCTAAAGAAGCTGGTCTCCAGAAATTCAAATAACCCCATTAAAAATTGGGGTATAGATCTAAACAAAGAATTCTCAACTGAAGAATACCAAAGGGCTGAGAAGCACCTGAAAAAATGTTCAACATCCTTAATCATCAGGGAAATGCAAATCAAAACAACCCTGAGATTCCACCTTACACCATTCAGAATGGCTAGGATCAAAAATTCAGGTGACAGCAGATGCTGGCAAGGATATAGGGAAAGAGGAACACTCCTTCATTGCTGGTGGGATTGCAAGCTTTTACAACCGCTCTGGAAATCAGTCTGGTGGTTCCTCAGAAAATTAGACATAGTACTACTGAAAGATCTAGCAATACCTTTCCTGGGCATATATCCAGAAAATGTTCCAACTTGTAATAAGGACACATGCTCCACTATGTTCATAGCAGCCTTATTTGTAATAGCCAGAAGCTGGAAATAATCCACATGTCCCACAATAGAGGAATGGATACAGAAAATGTGATACATTTTTACAATAGAGTACTACTCAATTATTAAAAACAATGAATTCATGAAATTCTTAGGCAAATGGATGGAACTGGAGGATACCATCCTGAGTGAGGTAACCCAATCACAAAAGAACTCACATAATATGTATTCACTGATAAGTGTATATTAGCCCAGAAACTTAGAATAACCAAGATACATTTTGTAAAACACAATGAAATCAAGAAAAAGGAAGACCAACATGTGGATACTTCAGTTCTCTTTAGAATAGGAGACAAAATACCCATGGAATAAGTTACAGGACAAATTTCAGAGCTGAGAGGAAAGGATGGAACACCCAGAGACTGCCCCATCCAGGGATCCATCCCACAGTCAGCCACCAAACAGAGACACTATTGCCTATGCCAGCAAGATTTTACTGAAAGGACCCTGATATAGCTGTCTCTTGTGAGGCTATGCTTATGCCTGCCAAATACAGAAGTGGATGCTCATAGTCATCTATTGTATGGAACACAGGGCCCATAATGGAGGAGCTAGAGAAAGTACCCAAGGAGCTAAAGGGGTCTGCAACCCTATAGGTGGAACAACGATATGAACTAACCAGTACCCCCAGAGTTCATGTCTCTAGTTGCATATGTAGCAGAGGATGGCCTAGTCAGCCATCAATGGAATAAGAGACCCTTGGTCTTGGGAAGATCATATGCCCCAGTACAGGGGAATGCCAGGGCCAGGAAGTGGGAGTGGTTGGGTTGGGGAGTAGGGCAGGGGGAGGGTATAGGGGACTTTCATGATAGCATTTGAAATGTAAATAAAGAAAATATCTAATAAAAAATATAATGTGAAAAAAAGGAAAAGAAAAGAAAGCGGGGAATCAAGTCGTGCCTCCTAGAGTCCTGGAAGGGTGTGAGGAAAGGAGAATGGACAGAGAATGTTTTCAGAGCACAGAGACAAATTTGGATAGGACGAATACTGTTTAATGTTCAGTAGAAAAGGAGGATAACTGCAGTTGGGAAATATCATTTTGAACATAAAAAAAAGCAGGGAGAATTTTGAATGCTCATATCACAGAGAAATATATATCAGATGTCCTGAACTTATCTCTACATATGTATAGTGAAATATATTAAAACGTCACAGTATACCCCATTGTTATATATAGTTATGTGTCAGTTTTTTAAAAATCTGGGCCGAGGAGATGTCCCAGTGGGTAAGAGGCTTACTCTGCAAGGAAGAGCACCTGGATTTGAGTGCCCAGAACCCATGCAAAGTCCAGGCCATCATGTATGCCTTTTACTCCAGTGCTGGGGAGAGACAGATGGAGTCCAGGGGCTTGCTACTCAGACAGTGGGCTGTTGAAATGGTGGGCTTCAGGGTAGACTGTGTCTCAAGAGAATACACCTGAGGTCCTTCTCTAGTCTCTGCTGGTACATATACCTATACAGACATGCACATATGGTATGTACAACACATCATATATAAAATAAAACAATCATTTAAAGTCCATATTTGGACTGTCCAGAGACTGCCCCACCTGGGGATCCATCCCATATACAGTCACCAAACCCAGACATTGTGGATGCCAACAAGATTTTGCTGCCAGGAGCCTGATATAGCTGTCTCCTGAGAGGTTCTGCCAGTGCCTGACAAATACAGAGGTGGATGCTCACAGCCATTGGACTGGGTACAGGGTCCCTAATGAAGGAAATAGAGAAAGGACCTAAGGAGCTGAAGTATTTCACAGCCCCATAGGAAGAACAACAATATGAACCAACCAGAACTCCCAGGGACTAAACCACCAACCAAAGAAAATACATAGTGGGACTCATTGTTCCAGCCACATATGTAGCAGAGGATGGTCTAGTTGGTCATCAATGGGAGGAGAGGACCTTGGTCCTGTGAAGGCTCTATGCCCTAGTATAGGGGAATGCCTAGGCCAGGAAGCAGGAGGGGGTGGGTTGGGGAGCAGGGGAGGGGAGGGGATAGGGGGTTTTCAAAGGGGAAACCAGGAAAGGGGATAACATTTGAAATGTAAATGAAGAAAATATCTAACAAAAATAATAACAACAAAAACAAAAGACAACTGGTGAGTAATAAAATAGTGCTTTTATTGAAATGTTCTATAAAACTAGAATCAAACATTTCTAGCTGCATATGTAGCAGAAGATGGTCTAATTAGCCATCATTGGAAGGAGAGGCCCTTGGTATTGGGAAAATCATATGCCCCAATACAGGGGAATGCCAGGGCCTGGAAGTGGGAGTGGGTGGGTTGGGGAGCAGGGTGGGGGAGGGTATAAGGGACATTCAGGATAGCATTTGAATTGTAAATGAAGAAAATATCTAATAAAAATGTTTAAATAAAAAATAGACCAACAGTTTAATAGATAAACCATACAAGTATGCTGTAGTTTTATTTTTTGAGGTTGTTTTGTTTTTTTGTTATTTTGAGACACGGATTCTCTGTGTAACTTTGGCTATCCTGGAACTTGCTCTGCAGACTAGTCTGGCCTCAAAATGAGAGATTCACCTGCTTCTTCCTCACAAGTGTTGGGATTAAAGTCATGCTCCACCATGTCCTGGCTAACATGTAGTGTGTGTGTGTGTGTGTGTGTGTGTGTGTGTTAATTTATAGGGTTGTTCTCTTCAATCAGTAGGGAAAGAGTGGAACATTAAAAATAATGCTTAGCTATTAAAACAGTAGTTTAATTATTTTTAGACCCCTGACTTCACAACATTAAAACAAATGCAAGTATGATTAAGAGGTTAAAATTTAAGCTACAGAAGATCCAGAATTGAACATAGATAGCTACAGTAGCACAGTAGTGGGGATTTTGTGGTGGAAACACTTGCTTGGCATGCACAGGACTGTGAAATAATCTGCCCCCCACAAGCACATACACATGCGTGAAAAATGACAGTGAAAAAGAAGATATTTCAATATTAAAAATGTACTATTTCTGAGCATCTAAGTGACACCAGACACAAAGCTAAACAAGACCATGACAGCAAAAACAAAAGAAAATATTTGTTCTCTGAAGTATATGGGTTAGGATAATATCCTTAGTACCAAATACTGACAAAACAAGAGAAGACAGCCATTCCCAGGAGTGAACTGGAACAGAGACTTGAATAGGTGAATCAAAGCAGAAAAGCTGCATATAGATAGCAAATTGAGAAGTGCACCATCTTCCTGGTCACAGAAAGAATGGAAACTAAAACAAAGTAACTTATTAGGTTAAACGTTAAATTAGAAACATTATTACTCTGTGTGTGTGTGTGATGTGTGAGAGTGAGCAGGTGCTCATACTGGCACATGGAGATCAGAGGACAAGTTGTGCCACTGCTTCTCTTCTTCCACTCTTCTGTGGGTGCTGAGGGCTCACAACCTGATTACCAGGCTTGCACAGGAAATGCTTTACCCACTCAGCAATCTTGCCAGCCCCCTGGTTATAGTTTTAAATGATACTTTTGCCTGTGAATCAGAAAACTCTACCCTAGTGTAATATTGAGTGGAAGTGAAAATTTGCAAATAATTGTCAAAATTGTCATTTTGACAAATGTAATGTGAAGTATGCATATGATAGAATATCATATGGCCATTTAAAATCACATTCTTAAGAAGAGCAATATGATTATGTCTGCTAAGGAAAAATAATGGACTGAGGATGTGGTCAGTGGGTAAGGTGCTTGACTAGCAGCATCTTATGAAACATAGTTTGATCCCCAGCACTGCATGCCTGTATCCTAGTGAGTGGGCACTGGAGACAGGAATACCAGGTTCAAGGTCACCTTAGGCTACATAACAAATTCAGTGCTATCTGGGGATGCATATGATTGATTCTCAAAACTATGTCCCATTTTGTTTTGGTAAGTAAACCTCTCTTCCTGTTCACAAATACTCTACCCCTCCAAACATCCTTCCTGTCCCTGGATCTTCTCTCATGCAAGGGCCACTGCTTCTACAACTATGGAACCTGTAAAAAATCCCATAGTTTTTTTATATATATATTTTTTTATTACATCTTTTTCTCAATTATATTTTCAATGCTATCCCAAAAGTAACCCATAACCTCCCCCCCCCTTCCCTACACACCCATTCCCATTTTTTTTGGCCCTGGCATTCCCCTGTACTGGGGCATATAAAGTTTGCATGTCCAATGGGCCTCTCTTTCCAGTGATGGCCGACCATGCCATCAATTGATACATATGCAGCTAGAGTCAAGAGCTCCGGGGTACTGGATACTTCATAATGTTGTTCCACCCATAGGGTTGCAGATCCCTTCAGCTCCTTGGGTACTTTCTCCAGCTCCTCCATTAGGGGCCCTGTGATCCATTCACTAGCTGACTGTGAGCATCCACTTCTGTGTTTGCTAGGCCCCAGCATAGTCTCACAAGAGAGAGCTATATCTGGGTCCTTTCAGCAAAATCTTGCTAGTGAATGCAATGGTGTCAGCGTTTGGATGCTGATCATGGGATGGATGTCTAATATGGCAGTCTCTAGATGGTCCATCCTTTCATCACAGCTCCAAACTTTGTCTCTGTAACTCCTTCCATGGCTGTTCTGTTCCCAATTCTATGGAGGGGCATAGTGTCCACATTTCAGTCTTCATTCTTCTTGAGTTTCATGTGTTTAGCAAACTGTATCTTATATCTTGGGTATCCTAAGTTTTGGGCTAATAACCACTTATCAGTGAGTACATATTGTGTGAGTTCCTTTGTGATTGTGTTACCTCACTCAAGATGATGCCCTCCAGGTCCATCCATTTGGCTATGAATTTCATAAATTCATTCTTTTTAATAGCTGAGTAGTACTCCATTGTGTAAATGTACCATATTTTCTGTATCCATTCCTCTGTTGAGGGGCATCTGGGTTCTTTCCAGCTTCTGGCTATTATAAATAAGGCTTCTATGAACATAGTGGAACATGTGCCTTCTTACCAGTTGGGACATCTTCTGGATATATGCCCAGGAGAGGTATTGCTGGATCCTCCGGTAGTACTATGTCCAATTTTCTAAGGAACCGCCAGACTGATTTCCAGAGTGGTTGTACAAGCTTGCAATCCCACCAACAATGGAGGAGTGTTCCTCTTTCTCTACATCCTCGCCAGCATCTGCTGTCACCTGAATTTTTGATCTTAGCCATTCTGACTGATGTGAGGTGGAATCTCAGGGTTGTTTTGATTTGCATTTCCCTGATGATTAAGGATGTTGAACATTTTTTCAGGTGCTTCTCTGCCATTCGGTATTCCTCAGGTGAGAATTCTTTGTTCAATTCTGAGACCCATTTTTTAATGGGATTATTTGATTTTCTGGAGTCCACCTTCTTGAGTTCTTTATATATATTGGATATTAGTGCCCTATCTGATTTAGGATAGGTAAAGATCCTTTCCCAATCTGTTGGTGGTCTTTTTGTCTTATTGAAGGTGGCTTTGGCCTTGCCGAAGCTTTGCAGTTTCATGAGGTCCCATTTGTCAATTTTCGATCTTACAGCACAAGCTATTCCTGTTCTATTCAGGAATCTTTCCCCTGTGCCCATATCTTCAAGGTTTTTCCCGACTTTCTCCTCTATAAGTTTCAGTGTCTCTGGTTTTATGTGAAGTTCCTTGATCCACTTAGATTTGACCTTAGTACAAGGAGATAGGAATGGATCGATTAGCATTCTTCTACATGATAACAACCAGTTGTGCCAGCACCATTTGTTGAAAATGCTGTCTTTCTTCCACTGGATGGTTTTAGCTCCCTTGTGGAAGATCAAGTGACCATAGGATAGGAGTGTGGGTTCATTTCTGGGTCTTCAAATCTATTCCATTGGTCTACTTGTCTGTCACTATACCAGTACCATGGAGTTTTTATCACAATTGCTCTGTAGTAAAGCTTTAGGTCAGGCATGGTGATTCCACCAGAGGTTCTTTTATCCTTGAGAAGAGTTTTTGCTATCCAAGAGTTTTATTATTCCAGATGAATTTGCAGATTGCTCTTTCTAATTCATTGAAGAATTGAGTTGGAATTTTGATGGGGATTGCATTGAATCTATAGATTGCTTTTGGCAAGATAGCCATTTTTACAATGTTGATCCTGCCAATCCATGAGCATGGGAGATCTTTCCATCTTCTGAGATATTCTTTAATTTCTTTCTTCAGAGACTTGAAGTTCTTATCATAGAGATCTTTCACTTAGTTAGTTAGAGTCACGCCAAGGTATTTTATATTATTTGTGACTATTGAGAAGGGTGTTGTTTCCCTAATTTCTTTCTAAGCCTCTTTATTCTTTGTGTAGAGAAAGGCCATTGACTTGAGTTAATTTTATTTATTTATTTTTTCGTGTAATTTTAATTTTTTTTATATTTTTTTTACATTTTTTTTATTACGTATTTTACTCAATTACATTTCCAATGCTATCCCAAAAGTCCCACATACGCCCACCCCCCACTTCCCTACTCACCCATTCCCATTCTTTTGGCCCTGGCATTCCCCTGTATTGAGGCATATAAAGTTTGCAAGTCCAATGGACCTCTCTTTCGAGTGATGTCCGACTAGGCCATCTTTAGATACATATGCAGCTAGAGACAAGAGCTCCGTGGTACTGGTTAGTTCATCATGTTGTTCCAACTATAGGGTTGCAGATCCCTTTAACTCCTTGGGTACTTTCTCTAGCTTCTCCATTGGGAGCCCTGTGATCCATCCAATAGCTGACGGTGGGCATCCACTTCTGTGTTTGCTAGGCCCCGGCATAGTCTCACAAGAGACAGCTATATCTGGGTCCTTTCAGCAAAATCTTGCTAGTGTATGCAATGGTGTCAGCGTTTGGACGCTGATTATGGGATGGATCCTTGGATATGGCAGTTTCTAGATGGTCCATCCTTTCATCACAGCTCCAAACTTTGTCTGTGTAACTCCTTCCATGGGTGTTTTGTTCCCAATTCTAAGAAGGGGCATAGTGTCCACACTTTGGTCTTCATTCTTCTTGAGTTTCATGAGTTTAGCAAATTGTATCTTATATCTTGGGTATCCTAAGTTTTGGGCTACTATACACTTATCAGTGAATATATATTGTGTGAGTTCATTTGTGATTGTGTTACCTCACTCAAGATGATGCCCTCCAGGTCCATCCATTTGGGTAGGAATTTCATAAATTCATTCTTTTTAATAGCTGAGTAGTACTCCATTGTGTAAATGTACCATATTTTCTGTATCTATTCCTCTGTTGAGGGGCATCTGGGTTCTTTCCAGCTTCTGGCTATTATAAATAAGGCTGCTATGAACATAGTGGAACGTGTGTCCTTCTTACCGGTTGGGACATCTTCTGGATATATGCCCAGGAGAGGTATTGCTGGATCCTCTGGTAGTACTATGTCCAATTTTCTGAGGAACCACCAGACTGATTTCCAGAGTGGTTGTACAAGCTTGCAATCCCACCAACAATGGAAGAGTGTTCCTCTTTCTCCACATCCTCGCCAGCATCTTCTGTTACCTCAATTTTTGATCTTAGCCATTCTGACTGGTGTGAGGTGGAATCTCAGGGTTGTTTTGATTTGCATTTCCCTGATGATTAAGGATGTTGAACATTTTTTCAGGTGCTTCTCTGCCATTCGGTATTCCTCAGGTGAAAAATCTTTGTTCAGTTCTGAGTCCCATTTTTTAATAGGGTTATTTGATTTTCTGGAGTCCACCTTCTTGAGTTCTATATATATATTGGATATTAGTCCCTTATCTGATTTAGGATAGGTAAAGATCCTTTCCCAATCTGTGGTGGTTTTTTTGTCTTATTGATGGTGTCTTTTGCCTTGTAGAAGCTTTGCAGTTTCATGAGGTCCAACTTGTCAATTCTTGATCTTACAGCACAAGCCATTGCTGTTCTATTCAAGAATTTTTCCCCTGTGCCCATATCTTCAAGGCTTTTCCTGACTTTCTCCTCTATAAGTTTCAATATCTCTGTTTTTATGTGAAGTTCCTTGATCCATTTAGATTTGACCTTAGTACAAGGAGATAGGAATGGATCGATTTGCACCAGTTGTGCCAGCACCATTTGTTGAAAATGCTGTCTTTCTTCCACTGAATGGTTTTAGCTCCCTTGTCGAAGATCAAGTGACCATAGGTGTGTGGGTTCATTTTTGGGTCTTCAATTCTATTCCATTTGTCTACTTGTCTGTCACTGTACCAGTACCACGCAGTTTTTATCACAATTGCTCTGTTGTAAAGCTTTAGGTCAGGCATGGTGATTCCACCAGAGGTTCTTTTATCCTTGAGAAGAGTTTTTGCTATCCTAGGTTTTTTGTTATTCCAGATGAATTTGCAGATTGCACTTTCTAATTTGTTGAAGAATTGAGTTGGAATTTTGATGGGGATTGCATTGAATCTGTAGATTGCTTTCTGCAAGATTGCCATTTTTACTATATTAATCCTGCCAATCCATGAGCATGGGAGATCTTTCCATCTTCTGAGATCTTCTATAATTTCTCTTCAGGGACTTGAAGTTTTTATTATACAGATCTTTCACTTCCTTAGTTAGAGTCACGCCAAGATATTTTATATTATTTGTGACTATTGAGAAGGGTGTTGTTTCCCTAATTTCTTTCTCAGCCTGTTTATTCTTTGTGTAGAGAAAGGCCATTGATTTCTTTGAGTTAATTTTATATCCAGCTACTTCACCGAAGCTGTTTATCAGGCTTAGGAGTTCTCTGGTGGAATTTTTAGGGTCACTTATATATACTATCATATCATCTACAAAAAGTGATATTTTGACTTCATCTTTTCCAATTTGTATCCCTTTGATCTCCTTTTGTTGTCGAATTGCTCTGGCTAGGACTTCAAGTACAATGTTGAATAGGTATGGAGAAAGTGGACAGCCTTGTCTAGTCCCTGATTTTAGAGAGATTGCTTCAAGCTTCTCACCATTTACTTTGATGTTGGCTACTGGTTTCCTGTAGATTGCTTTTATCATGTTTAGGTATGGGCCTTGAATTCCTGATCTTTCCAAGACTTTTATCATGAATGGGTGTTGGATCTTTTCGAACGCTTTTTCTGCATCTAAGGAGATGATCATGTGGTTTTTGTCTTTGAGTTTGTTTATATAATGGATTACATTGATGGATTTCTGTATATTAAACCATCCCTGCATCCCTGGAATAAAGCCTACTTGGTTAGGATGGATGATTGCTTTAATGTGTTCTTGAATTCGGTTAGTGAGAATTTTATTGAGTATTTTTGCATCAATATTCATAAGGGAAGTTGGTCTGAAGTTCTCTATCTTTGTTGGATCTTTCTGTGGTTTAGGTATCAGAGTAATTGTGGCTTCATAGAATGAGTAGGGTAGAGTTCCTTCTATTTCTATTTTGTGGAATAGTTTGTACAGAACTGGAATTAGATCTTCTTTGAAGGTCTGGTAGAACTCTGCACTAAACCCATCTGGTCCTGGGCTTTTTTTTTTTTTTGGCTGGGAGACTATTAATGACTGTTTCTATTTCTTTAGGGGATATGGGACTGTTTAGCTCGTTAACTTGATCCTGATTTAATTTTGGTACCTGGTATCTGTCCAGAAGTTTGTCCATTTCGTCCAGGTTTTCCAGTTTTGTTGAGTATAGCCTTTTGTAGAAGGATCTGATGGTGTTTGGATTTCTTCAGGATCTGTTGTTATGTCTCCCTTTTCATTTCTGATTTTGTTAATTAGGATGTTGTTCCTGTGCCCTCTAGTGAGTCTAGCTAAGGGTTTATTTATCTTATTGATTTTCTCAAAGAACCAACTCCTTGTTTGGTTAATTCTTTGAATAGTTCTTCTTGTTTCCACTTGGTTTTTTTCACCCCTGAGTTTGATTATTTCCTGCCGTCTACTCCTCTTGGGTGAATTTTCTTCCTTTTTTTCTAGAGCTTTTAGATGTGTTGTCAAGCTGCTAGTGTGTGCTCTCTCTAGTTTCTTTTTGGAAGCACTCAGAGTTATGAGTTTCCCTCTTAGAAATGCTTTCATTGCGTCCCATAAGTTTGGGTATGTTGTGGCTTCATTTTCATTAAACTGTAAAAAGTCTTTAATTTCTTTCTTTATTCCATCCTTGACCAAGGTATCATTGAGAAGAGTGTTATTCAGTATCCACGTGAATTTTGGCTTTCCATTATTTATGTTGTTATAGAAGATCACTCTTAGTCCATGGTGGTCTGATAGGATGCATGGGACAATTTCAATATTTTTGTATCTGTTGAGGCCTGTTTTGTGACCAATTATATGGTCAATTTTGGAGAAGGTCCTGTGAGGTGCTGAGAAGAAGGTATATCCTTTTGTTTTAGGATAAAATGTTCTGTAGATATCTGTTACGTCCCTTTGTTTCATAACTTCTGCTGGTTTCACTGTGTTCCTGTTTAGTTTCTGTTTCCATGATCTGTGCATTGATGAAAGTGGTGTGTTGAAGTCTCCCACTATTATTGTGTGAGGTGCAATGTGTGCTTTGAGCTTTACTAACGTGTCTTTAATGAATGTGGCTGCCCTTGCATTTGGGGCATAGATATTCAGAATTGAGAGTTCCTCTTGGAAGATTTTACCTTTGATGTGTATGAAGTGTCCCTCCTTGTCTTTTTTGATATCTTTAGGTTGGAAGTCGATTTTATTTGATATCAGAATGGCTTCTCCAGCTTGTTTCTTCAGTCCATTTGCTTGGAAAATTGTTTTCCAGCCTTTCACTCTGAGGTAGTGTCTGTCTTTTTCCCTGAGATGGGTTTCCTGTAAGCAGCAGAATGTTGGGTCCTGTTTGTGTAGCCATTCTGTTAGTCTATGTCTTTTTATTGGGGAATTGAGTCCATTGATATTAAGAGATATTAAGGAAAAGTAATTGTTGCTTCCTTTTATTTTTGTTGTTAGATTTGGCATTCTGTTCTTTTGGCAGTCTTCTTTTAGGTTCGTTGAGGGATTACTTTCTTGCTTTTTCTAGGGCGTGATTTCCATCCTTGCATTTTTTTTTTTTCTGTTATTATCGGTTGAAGGGCTGGATTCGTGGAAAGATAATGTATGAATTTGGTTTTGTCGTGGAATACTTTGGTTTCTCCATCTATGGTAATTGAGAGTTTGGCCAGATATATTAACCTGGGCTGGCATTTGTGTTCTCTTAGTGTCTGTATAACATCTGTCCAGGCTCTTCTGGCTTTCATAGTCTCTGGTGAAATGTCTGGTGTAATTCTTATAGACCTGCCTTTATATTTTACTTGACCTTTCTCCCTTACTGCTTTTAATATTCTATCTTTATTTAGTGCATCTGATTATTATGTGTCGGGAGGAATTTCTTTTCTGGTCCAATCTATTTGGAGTTCTGTAGGCTTCTTTTATGTTCATGGGCATCTCTTTCTTTAAGTTTGGGAAGTTTTCTTCTATTATTTTGTTGAAGATATTTGGTGGCCCTTTAAGTTGAAAATCTTCATTCTCATCTACTCCTATTATCTGTAGGTTTGGTCTTCTCATTGTGTACTGGATTTCCTGGAAGTTTTGAGTAAGGATGTTTTTGCATTTTGCATTTTCTTTGATTGTTGTGCCAATGTTCTTTATGGAATCTTCTGCACCTGAGATTCTCTCTTCCATCTCTTGTATTCTGTTGCTGATTCTTGTATCTATGGTTCTAGATTTCTTTCCTAGGGTTTCTATCTCTAGTGTTGCCTCATTTTGGATTTTCTTTATTTTATCTACTTTCCATTTTAGGTCTAGTATGGTTTTGTTCATTTCCATCACCTGTTTGGATGTGTTTTCCTGTTTTTCTTTAAGGACTTGTATCTCTTTAGCAGTGTTCTCCTGTGCTTCTTTAAGTGACTTATTAAAGTCCTTCTTGATGTCCTCTACCATCATCATGAGATATGCTTTTAAATCCGGGTCTAGGTTTTCAGGTTTGTTGGGGTGCATAGGACTGGGTGATGTGGGAATGCTGCGTCCAGATGACGGTGAGTGGTCTTGGCTTCTGTTAGTAAGATTCTTATGTTTGCCTCTTGCCATCTGGTAATCTCTGGAGTCAGTTGTTATAGTTGTCTCTGGTTAGAGCTTGTTCCTCTTGTGATTCTGTTAGTCTCTATCAGCAGACATGGGAGACTAGCCCTCTCCTGAGTTTCAGTGGTCTGAGCAATCTCTTCAGGCAATCTCTCCTCTTGCAGGGAACGTGCCCAGATATCTGGTGTTCGAACCTGCCTCCTGGCAGAAGTTGTGTTCCACTCACCAGAGGTCCTAACATCCCATGGAGAGTGCTCTGGGGACCTTGGGGGTGTCCGCTGACTCTGTGCCCAAAGTGACCCGGAGCTGGGACCAATGACAATTTTCTAGATGGACCCAGGGCATAGTATTTAAAAGAACACTTGTAAACTTCATCAAAGAACTCAGGGAGTTTAAAGAAGATAGAAAGGAATAGTTCAATATAATTAAGGAGAAATAGCTTAAGGAGAATAAATGAGTGTTACCTAAAAAACACAATCATAAGGCTGATGGAAATGACAAAGACAATATAGTACTTGAGAACATAATTCAATGAGGAGATGGAAGCATTGAAGAGGACTCAGCTGAAATGAAGATGGAATTAAAAACCCCAATGAATTCAACTAGGGAACTTGATGGAAAGCCTTACAAATAGGTTATAGTATCAGAAAATAAATAGAATATTAAGACCTGAAGATCAATAGACAGATCTAGAAAAATAAGCATGGAATTTGAACAATTTAAAACACTATAAGAAAGGAACACACATGAAATGTGAGATGCTATGAAAAATTCTTTAAATTATACACATAGATGAGGGAGAAGAATCTCAAGGTTAATAGGATTTGCCATCTTATCAATAAGGTCATAGAAAAAAGGAAAGGCAAACCTACATAGATATAAGACGCATATTGAACACCAAATAGACAAGACAAAAATATCTCCACATCCTCATAGTATATTATAGTTAAAATGCGAACTCTACATAACAGAAAATGTATTGAAAGCTGAAAGAGAAAAATAAGTATATGTCACATATAAAAGAAAACCCATCAGAATACAGCTGATTTCTCAATGGCAACTTTGAAAGCCAGAAAAGCCTGGAGCAATGCATTCTAGTCCTTAAAGACTCTGATGGGTGCCTAGATTAATATACTCAGTAAAACTAGCTTCCGATACTAATGGAGATAGAAAAACTTTCCAGAACATAAACATACCTTAAAAGTTTTTTTTTTTTTTCAGGAAACCAAACAAAATACACGAAGTATCTTTTTTTGACTGAAGAGAAATATGAGCAGATCAGAAAAATTGTGGGAAAAAACAATGAGCTATAAGCACTAAAACACAATATATCACTGAGAACACAGTGCCAAAAACCAATAACAGGATGAACATAATTAACACACACATTTCAATAATAACTTTAAATACCAATAGCCTCAATTTCCCAATCAAATGACACAGGCTGACTAATGAATCAAGAAATAAAATTCATCTCTATAAGAAACATAGCATTAAAGATAGACACTGCCTTAGAATAAAAGGATGGGCAAAAATCTTCCACTCCAATCAAATGGGGCCAGAAAGCAACCATGCATCAATATCCTACTCTGACAAAATAGACATCACACTAAAACTAATCTCAAGAGATAAAGAGGTATGCTTCATTCTAATCAAGTGAACAATTAACACAGAAGACATTACTATCCTAAACATCCACCAAAATCTGAAGTACTCAGTTTCATTAAAAATGTATTACTGGATTTAATGATAGAGACTAACAACAATCCATTAATAGTAGGTGATTTCAACACTCCACTTTTTCCAATAAATAGGTCATTTGGAAAAAAAAAACATCAAAATTAATTGACATTATACATCACATAGACTTAATAGGTATCCATAGGATATTCTACTCAAAAAGATATTAAACAACTCACTACTGAATGATGAATGGGCCAAAAAATAAATCAATAAAGAAATTTAAAAAGCTTCCTGTAACTAAATGAAAATGAAAACACAACACAAAAGAATCTCTTGGGACACAATGAAAGCAGTCCTATGAGGGAAATTTATAGTTCTAAGTTCCTACATTAAACAAACAAACAAAAACAGAAAGAGCACAAATACATACTTAGTGGTGCAACTGGAACTTTTAGAAGAACAAGAACAAATCCATACCCAGTTAATGGCAAAAGGTAGTGAAAATCAGAGTAGTTAGTGCAACAGAAACAGGGAAAACAATACCAAAAATATTAACAAATATAAAGGCTGCTTCTTTGAGACGATAAACTGCCAAGTCCTGCATGGCCATGTGGAAGGGACAGTGTGACATGGTTTCCTGCCTCTGTAGCAGAACCATCAGAGTGTGGGACTCCATGAGTGTTGACAGTTGCTAGGTGTAAGTTGTGTTTCTATATTTTACTTTATGTTCCTCCTTCATGGGAATGTCCTCTCTGAGGACATTCTGAAGGTTAATGATTCAATGATAATTAGAAACTGCATGAGTCTGGGAGACGAGAGTATGTCTATGTCCTTGCAAAAATGATAAATGCTGTGACTTTCAGGACAGCCCTTAAGGCTGTGGAAAAGGACTCTGAAAACATTAGTTCAAAAATATATAATTTCTCAACTATGTAAAATATAAGGATGCAATATATGATTTATATGAGGGGCTTCAGGGACCTAAAAGAACAGAGGCAGGTGCACTATGAGCCAGCTTGTCAGAAAGATATTAAGGAAGGAGATAAAGAGATTTGGGCAGTGGTGATGGCAGAGCAAGGTCTCACCCAGCTAAATTTATTGTTTGTGGTTACAAAGACACGCATATTCTTGAGTTTAAGGTCAGCCTGGGACATACTCAGTTTAGGTCCAAGCCCAGACATATTGGGGAAAAAATGTACTTACTTTTTCTAAGAATCAGGGGTCAAGGGTCAAGGGATGCTGATTCATGGAATAATCAAAAGAGAAACTGGAGTGGATAATTGAACTGATATGTAAATAAAAGACTGGGCTTTGGTCTTTGAGAGCTGAGCCATCTGGATAAGCTGTCTGGAGATCTCTAGGGAAAGTTGTCTCAACCAGAACACAGGCTGTCAGCCTGTACCCACCATTTGACTTCAAGTTGCCACTTTCAAACACCCCTCCCTCATAACCCCTCTACAAGCCAAGGCTGGTTCTTGGCAATAAAAAAGCTTCATAGACCCATATCCCAACTAGCCATAAGAAAAAGAGAGGATCCACATTAACAGAGTCAGAAATGAACAGGGAAACAACATATACTGAATAAATCACAGTATTATAAAGGAATACTTTTAAATAGACTACCTATATGCCATTAAAAGCTGGAAAACCTAAAGGAAATGTACAAATTTTTAGAGTCAACCAAACCACCAAAATTAAACCAAAAAGAACTCAGCAACATAAGCAGACCTATAACAAGTGAGGAGATTGAAATGGCAACAATAATGATAACAACAACAACCACTGCCACCTTCCAGGCTTAAAATAATTGTTCAGGGCAAGAAGAATTCACAGCAGACTCCTACCAGACTTTCAGAGAAGATCTATAGTCAATTCTTAAACTAAACAAAGGAGGAGGAGGAAGAGAAGAAAGAAAGGCAGGGGTGGGGGAAGATCTCAGACTCATACAGAGCCATCGTCATTAATACTAAAACCAGGTTAAACAGAAAACTACAGGCCAGTATCCCTGATGATCATTGACTCAAAATTACTCAGTAAAATACTTGCAAACAGAATATAGACATACATCAAAATATTATGTCCCATGACCTTTTGGCTTTGTCCTTGAAATACAGGTATAGTTCAGCATATACAGGTCAATATATGCAATAAACCACATAAATGAACTTAAAAGCAAAAATCACAGGATAATTTCAATAGATACAGATAAGGCTTTGACAAAATCCAACATTCCTTCATGATTCAAGTCTAAGAAAGTAGAGGGATAGATGGAGCATGCCTTAAGATAATAAAAGCTATATATGAGAAATCCACAGCCAATACCATACTAAATGGAGAAAAACTTGAAGCAATCCCAGTAGATTCATGAATGAGTCAAGGCTATACAATATCCATTCTTTTTCAATATTGTGCTGGAAGTACTAGCTGTAGCTGTAAGGCATGATTGGGAAATTAAATGGATACAAAAAAGGAAAGAAGTCCAAATACCCCTGTTTGCAACTGACACAATACTATAGAAATTCCAAGAATTCTACCAGAAAACTTCTGTAAATGATAAACAAATCCAGCAATCTGGCAGGATATAACATCACCTTGCACAAATCAATAGCTTTTTTGTATACCACTAATAAATACACAGAGAAGCAGATCATGGACATGTCTCCATTCATTATTAGTCTCAGAGAAAATAAATAAGATAAAATATCTCTGAGTAAACCTACCCAAGGAAGTGAAGGACTCTATGTGAAAACAACCATTTTACCAAAAACTAGAGATTCAATGCAATCTCAATCAAAATCCTTTTATCCAATTCTTCACAGAAATAGAAAAAAAATCCCCAAATATCTCGTCCCACGGGATTCAGTTATTCGTGGGTGCGAGGGGGACCGCAAACCTGGAAGGAGATGGAAGGAAAAGAAAGAGAAATAGGAGACCAGGAAGGGTACCTATCGAGGTCTCCTTTATTATGCGGAGGTGCCTTCTTTTTAAAGCATACATCTCGGGGAATATAGGAGGGGTTGAGGGAGAATTATACAAAGAACAAAGAAATGGGCAACTGCTGACATGGGGGCCGA
The DNA here is from genome assembly GCF_978045245.1 of Mus caroli. Taxonomy (NCBI): domain Eukaryota; kingdom Metazoa; phylum Chordata; class Mammalia; order Rodentia; family Muridae; genus Mus; species Mus caroli. The sequence goes on along the minus strand of NW_028227260.1, from coordinate 139,689,904 downwards.
AGTCAGGCTCCAAGCAGCAGGTACTTTGCATCTTATCTCCGGAACATTGATCCTCCATAACAGCCTTGGGAGTCAAGCTGGGCTCAGGCGGAACTCATGTCCTTGGATGTCATGGGAACTCAGGAAGAGATGGGAAGAGGGCACTGTTATTCAAATTTTACAGCCTTAGGTGTTAGGAAGGGAATAAGGAGGAAGGGGATGGCAACCAGCTTTTAGCACAAGGCCCTTTGGCTTGTTAGGGAGATTGTGAAGGGCTCACTTTCTCACCAGATGGTCTCTGACACCCAAATTCATATGAACCCACAAAAGCCTTGAGACATCCAACACATTCCTGAACAAAAAGATCAATTCCAGATTCCATGATAGATTACATATATGGCCATAGTAATAAAAACAATATAGTAATGGCATAAAACTGACATGTTGACCAACAGAACGGAATTGAAGACCCAAAGATGAGTATTCATAACTTCAGCCAGTTAGTGGTTTATAAAGATGCCAAAACATAAGGTGAAGAAAAGAAAACACTTTCAATAAATGGTGCTGGGAAAATTGGGTGACCACATACAAAAGACTGAAATTAGATACAATCTATTACTTTGCACAAAAACTAACTTCAAGTGGATCAAAGAGCTAAATACAAAACCTGACACACTGAAACCACTACAAGAAATTACAGGCAGTACCCTACATGATATAGGTGTATAGGTTCTTGATGATTTGTGTACAAGAATCAAGGTCAACAATCGATAAGCAGGACTTCATAAAACTAAAATACTCTGCACAACTGAAGAAATAATTAACCTGGTGAAGAGGAAGCTCAAAAAATGGGGTAGAATCTTTGCCTGCTACATATATGACAGGATTAATACACAGAATATATGAAAAACTAAGAGAGAGAGAGAGAGAGAGAGAGAGAGAGAGGAAAAAGAAAAAGAAAACCTGACCTAATAGAAATGAGTGTGGGATCTGAACATAGAGTTCTCAAAAGAAGAAAAGTAATGGCTAAGAATTATTTTTAAAAAATGTTCAATGCCCCTAGAAATTAGGATAATGCAAATCAAAGCAACATTGAGATTTCATCTCACTCAAGTCAGAATGAAATGACATACACACGCGCACATATACAAACCCACAACAACAAATGCTAGAGGGGGTTCAGGAAAAAAAAGGAACCCTCATTTACTGTTGGTGAGATTGCAAAGTGGTGCATCAATTATGGAAATTAGTATGGAGAATTCTTAAGCTAAAAATAAATCATCCACAGGACCCAGCTATATCACTCCTTGGCATATGCCTAAAAGACTTGGCATCCTGCACCACTGATACTTGCCCAGCCATGTTTCATTGCTGCCCTATTTACAATAGCTAAGAAATGGAAACAACCTAACTGCCTTTCAACTGATGACTGGACAATGAAAATGTGATACATATAAACTATGGGATACTATTCAGCTGTAAAGAAAAGTGAGATCAGGGACTTTACAGTAAACAAAGGAAGCTAGAAAAAGATCATATTGAGTGAAGTAATCCAGACTCAGAAAAGCAAATGTTGCATTCCCTTTTCCAAATCTTCAGACATGAGTACATAACCTGGATTAACTGTAGAAACCAGGAAAATAATTTAAATGAGATTGTCTCATCTTGGTTGAAAATGTTCCCTCCAAGAGCTAAAGACCACGTAATAAAATATTCCAACACCAGGCATGAGAAACCCTCTTTTGAGTGGTTGGTTAGGATTGTCTAAGAAACTTCTCAAACATACAACCTATTGCTATTGTTCTTGGTTGCCCCAAAGAAGTGGAAGATACATCCCTAGTGCTGAAGAGACTGTGCATTTCAGACACAGGGCTCAGGGATCCCTGAACTAGATCTGACCTGAATGCCTCCTCCCTGAGGACTAGCTCTCATGGTACCAGAAAGCACTATGCAAGCTTCCAAAGGAAGGAAGCAACCAATATACCTGCTTCATTAGCTGTGATGCCTATGAGCCACAACCAGCAAGGTCCAATAACCCTAGGTGTGCAAAAGTGGCATATATACTTTGCTGGTAATCAACAGCTCTCTAATTGGACTCAAGACCTAATCAACAAGAGTGATTCCATGCCTGGTTCTGAAAATCTAGCCAACAACTAAGAGCTGGTGAAGTCATGGATCTTGGAGGAGAACCTACAACCACCACTTTACTAAACAGCATAATCCCTAATTATACCCACAAATAAGTATAGTTCTCAGCCTTCATCAAGGAAACTTTGCAACAGAGACAATTCTAGAAGACCACAGCCAATCAAAATGCAGAGTTGCGGAACACAGTCTCAGTGGATATATCTACAAAATAATACTGTACTTAAGGTTCAAGGAACATTGCACCCGAGGAGGTGAAAAGATTTTAAGAGCCAGAGGATCAAGGGTTTGCTGTGAGATTCTGTCTCCTACGGATGCCAGATGCTACACCCATGAAGTCTCACTACCAAGACTGTCGAAACATGAGCTGAACAAGGACAACATACATGCCAAAGTCGATGGGGTAAGTTCCAGGAGGTCTCAACCCTACACAAAGAACTACAGAAAACCAAAGAATACTAAGAATGGTAGAAATAGTCTTCCTCAGGGAAGAACATGCTAATTGGTTATCCAATACAAAATGATCATCCCTAAAAACATACATTGGAGTAACACTATGCAGACTGAATAGGTTATATTTAACAATATATATGTATATCCATATCCATATATGGGTATAACAACTATTAATGAGGACATGGATTTGGAAGAGCACAGGGGTATTATGGGAGGGTACAGTGGGAGGAAAGAGAAGGGAGGAATTATATAATCTCAAAAATAAATGAAAAAGTGGTGAAAAAGAAGGTTTATTTATCTCTCATTTTTGGAGATCCAAAAGTATAGCAATGGCATCTGGTCAAGTCTATTAAGGGCCTTATTGGCCACATCACCTGGCAGGGCATGTGGATGAGATATAAATTACTTCTTGAGACAGGAAGTAAAAAAATGTTTCTCAGGACTCACACTCATGCTTTTACAATGTGCTCTCCTCAGAACTCACTCCAGGAGAAGAGTTTTTACTTTCTGTGGAGTGCTCCCAATATCTTAGGGACCAACCACTAGGACGACATACCACTGAAAGGTCCTACCATTTCTCAGCCCCATGTAAGCAAGTGTCCAACACATAAACCTTTCAGGGAAGGATAAACAACATCCACACCTTGACAGCCTCCAACAGGATAACAACTACAAGGTCTCAGATAGTAAGTGCCCAATAATATGAATAGGTCTTTGGTTGCTATTCCTCTAGACCATTATTCCATTATTGCAGAGAACAGCCCAGATTGCAGATGGAGCAGCCAACTCTAGAGAAGGCTTGGAAATAATCAGTAACATGTTTGAGGTTGCAGAGCACCTTTTGAGCCCAATTCTTTGGCGTCACAGTCCAGCTCTCTCTAGTAAAAACATTCATACTATCTTTACCCTCATGTGTCCAGACTAGGATGAAAAAGAGGGAATTGGAGCCAGGAAGTGGTGGCACACGCCTTTAATCCCAGTACTCAAAAGGCAGAGGCAGGTGAATTTCTGAGTTTGAGGCCAGCCTGGTCTACAGAGTGAGTTCCAGGATAGCCAGGGCTATACTGAGAAACCCTGTCTCAAAAAAAAAAAAAAAAAAACACAAAGAAAAGAATAAGGAAGAGGAGGAGGAGGAGGGGGAGGGGGAGAAGGAGGAGGAGGAAGAGGAGGAGGAGGGAATTGGGAACCATTGCAGTGAATCTAGTCAAAGATTTCTACAACTTTGATGTGAAAAATATCCCTATAATATTAGGTAACCATATTAATCTATACAAAAGCCACACATAGAACATACAGATATTTTGGTGGGCCTCGGAGTATAAATGGAAAGGTCTGTTTTGATGAAACAGTCATAATGAGATCTGGGACAATTTGTCCACATTAAGCTGTGGATTAAGACAAACCTCAAATTTCAGATGCATCTGACATGCCTGCTAGGTGTCACACCCAGAACATCTAGAGTCAGCATGTGTGATCTAGTACTTGAGAATTTACAATAAATAAATTATCCAGTAATCTTGATGATATCAGTTCACACTAAAAAGGACCATGACATTCACAAGTCTCATTGTTCTTTCTTTCCCATATTCCATGGAGATATGATAGTATACAAGAATATTATAAAAGTTGCCCCAATACAAACAGTCTAGTTATGGCATTAATAGCCTTTGTGTAGTCCTTTATCTCTAACATTTCAGACTATAACTAATTACAAATATGGGGTGTAAGATTGCTGCAGAGGCAGAGTCACTTTTGTTATTTGCCCCTTTTCTTATCCCAATATCAAGTAGGTAGTCAGCCTTGCTAAACCACATGGAATTTTTATAGTTTGTACTATGGCTGCTTTTCAAAATCATAAGCACCTTGGTAAGCTTATGTGTAGGAGAGAGTTGAGGATGTAGTTCCATTGGAACCTATGATGCACAAGGCTCTGGGTGACATTCCTTAGCTTTACATAACCCGGGACTGGTGAGCCATATATATAATCCCAATACTCAGGAGGTGGAGGCAAGAGGCTCTGAAGGATCATCAGTTAGCTAGTTAGCTATTTCAAGACCAGTATGGGTTACAAAGACAGCCTAATGGACAGACAGATGAGAGAAGAGAGAGGAGAGAGAGGGGAGAGAGAGAGCAAGAGAGAGAGAGAGAGAGGAGAGGAGAGAGGAGAGAGGAGAGAGAGAGAGAGAAAGAGAGAGAGAGAGGAGAGAGAGAGAGAGAGAGGAGAGAGAGAGAGAGAGGAGAGAGGAGAGAGAGAGAATGAGAAAATGAATGGTAGGAGAGAGAGAGAGAGAGAGGAAGGAGGAGATCAGAAAAATGGAAGAAAGGAAAGAAAGAAAAATTTTGTGTGGGAGTATGGGGACAAAGCCTTGCAGGGCAGAAAAGCAGAGAAATCACTTACAATATATTAGGAAACCATAATGTCTTAGTTAGGGTTTTATTGCTATGAACAGACACCATGACCAAGGAAACTCTTATAAGGACAACATTTAATTGGGGATGGCTTACAGGTTCAGAGGTTCAGTCCATTAACATCAAAGTGGGAGCATGGCAGCATCTAGGCAGGCATAGTGCAGATAAAGCTGAGGGTTCTACATCATCATCTGAAGGCTGCTAGGAGAATACCAGCTTCCAGGCAGTTAGGATGAGGGTGTTAGAACCAACACCAACAGTGACACACCTACTCCAACAGGCCACACCTTCTAATAGTGTCTCTCCCTGGGCCAAGCATATACAAACCATCACAGTTCATTCTCTGGCCCCAATATACTTGTCCAAACATATAAGTTTATGGGGGGGCACATACTTAAACATAGCATAGTAAAAATACATTTACTCCAACCTCTGAAGTCCCCATAGTCTATAGCAGTGTCAACAATGTTAAAAGTCCAAAGTATAAAGTCACTTCTGAGATTCATCCAATCACTTAACTGTAATTCCCAAAGAAAGGAAATCAGCTGGGCAAACTCAAAACTCTGCATCTCCTTGTTTGGTGTCAAAGTGGTCTTCAGATCTCCAACTCCTTTTTCATCTTTGTTGACTATAACAAATTTCTTTCTCTTTGTCTGCTTCCACTCCATATTAGCAGCCTTCCTCAGCAGATAGCTCATGGCTTTGTCATCTCAAACATCTTGGGGTCTTCAAGGAAACTTCAATATTACAGCCTCTTGTTTCAATGTTTAGGATCCACATATGATCTTCTGGGCTCCTCCAAAGGGCTGGCATCATTTCATCAGCTCTGCCCACTGTAGCACTCTCAGCTAAGGGTGATCCACTCCACTGCTGCTGTTCTTGGTACTGGCATCTCCAATATGCTGGGGTCTTCTCCTGCAACTAGGCTTCACCAATAACCTCTGATAGGCTCTCTTCATAAGGCCAAGCTTCCTCTGCATGACCACGTCAGTTCTTGGCTGTCAACTGCAACTGGGACTGTACCTTCACCAATGGCCTTCGATGGCCTCTCCCAGTACAATACCCCAGTCCCTAGTACCAACTTCTGTCTTACTTAAGGTATTACTGCTGAGAAGACAAGAGACACCATGACCAAGGCAATACTTTTTTAAAATTTATTTTATTAAATTAGGTATTCTCTTCATTTACATTTCAAATGCTATCTCAAAAGTCCCCCAGACCCTCCCCTCTACTCCCCTACCCACCCACTCCCAATTCTGGGCCCTGGCATTCCCTTGTACTGAAGCATATAAAGTTTGCAAGACCAATGGGCCTCTCTTTCCACTGATGGCCAGCTAGGCCATCTTCTGATACATATGCAGTTAGAGACACGAGCACTGGGGGTACTGGTTAGTTAATATTGTTGTGCCACCTATAGGATTGCAGACCCCTTTAGCTCCTTGGGTACTTTCTCTAGATCCTCCATTGGGGGCCCTGTGTTCTATCCAATAGCTGAATGTGAGCATCCACTTCTGTGTTTGCCAGGCCCCAGCGTAGCCTCACAAGAGACAGCTATACCAGGGTCCTTTCAGCAAAATCTTGCTGGTATATGCAATGGTATCAGCATTTGGAGGCTGACTATGGGATGGATCCCTGGGTATGGCAGTCTCTAAAGGGTCCATCCTTTCTTCTCAGCTCCAAACTTTGTCTCTGTAACTCATTCCATGGGTGTTTTGTTCCGAATTCTAAGAAAGGGCAAATTGTCCACACTTTGGTCTTTGTTCTTCTTGAGTTTCATATGTTTTGCAAATTGTATCTTGTATCTTGGGTATTCTAAGTTTCTGGGCTAATATCCACTTATCAGTGAGTACATAACATATGAGTTCTTTTGTGATTGGGTTACTTCACTCAGGATGATACCATCCAGGTCCAACCATTTGCCTAGGAATTTCATAAATTCATTCTTTTTAATAGCTGAGTAGTGCTTCCTTGTGTAAATGTACCATATTTTCTGTATCCATTCCTCTGTTGAGGGCCACCTGGATTCTTTCCAGCTTCTGGCTATTATAAATAAGGCTACTATGAACATACTGGAGCATGTGTCCTTCTTACCACTTGGAACATCTTCTAGATACATGCCCAGGAGAGGTATTGCAGGATCCTCCTGTAGTACTATGTCCAATTTTCTGAGGAACTGCCAGACTGATTTCCAGAGTGGTTGTACAAGCTTGCAACCCCACCAACAATGGAGGAGTGTCCCTCTTTCTCCACATCCTCGCCAGCATCTGCTGTCACCTGAATTGTTGATCTTAGCCATTCTGACTGGTGTGAGATGGAATCTCAGGATTGTTTTGATTTGCATTTCCCTGATGATTAAGGATGCTGAACATTTTTTCAGGTGTTTTTCAGCCATTCTGTATTCCTCAGGTTAGAATTCTTTGTTTAGCTCTGAGCCCAATTTTTAATGGGGTTATTTGATTTTCTGAAGTCCACCTTCTTGAGTTCTTTATATATATTGGATATTAGTCCCCTATCTGGTTTAGGATTGGTAAAGATCCTTTCCCAATCTGTTGGTAGCCTTTTTGTCTTATTGACGGTGTCTTTTGCCTCACAGAACCTTTGTAATTTTATGAGGTCCCATTTGTAGATTCTCAATCTTACAGCACAAGCCATTGCTATTCTATTCAGGAATTTTTCCCCTGTGCCTATATCTTTGAGGCTTTTCTCCACTTTCTCTTCTATAAGTTTCACTGTCTCTGGTTTTATGTGGAGTTCCTTGATCCACTTAGATTTGACCTTAATACAAGGAGATAGTAATTGATCAATTCGCATTCTTCTACATGATAACTGGACCAAGGCAATTCTTATAAAGACAACATTTAATTGGGGCTGGCTTACAGGTTCAGAGGTTCAGCCCATTATCATCAAGGTGGCAGCATAGCATCTAGGCAGGCCTGGTGCAGGAGGAGCTGAGAGTTCTACATTTTCTTCTGAAGGCTGCTAGTGGAAGACTGACTTTCAGGCAGCCAGGATGAAGGTCTTATAGCCCACACTCACAGTAACACACCTACTCCAAGAGGACCACACCTTCTAATCATGCCACCCCCTAGGCTGAGCATATGCAAATCATCACACATAGAGAACCTCAGGAAAATGACTTCCTGTCCTACAAAAGGTTCTTAGACCACCAGATATCAGGGAAGAAATACTTGACTTACTCTCCTAGCTCAAGGACAGATATGCCCACTTTCAAGGACACATGCAGTACAAATAGTGAGGATCACTGGGAAAACAATGGATTGAAGGCCCCACACAGGTGCCTCCAATCCTTGGTAATCATCAAAAGAGCATCATTCCAATAGGAAATGAGACTGAACTTTACCTAGTTGGGATGTCAAGGGCAGTGAGGATTGAAGCTGCCACCTCTAAACAAATATCTGAAATAAAATCTACCCAGAGCACATACCAGGCAAGTGTGCACTCTATTACTAATGAAAAGAAGAATGCTGACAAAAGTGGCTCCTGGGTATCTGGGCAGGATTCTTCCAGGAACTCATAAACACTTGTGGTTCAAACTGAAGTTGGATTTAACCTCTCAGGCTCAGCTCCACCCTGGCTCCTCCATGCCTTGCAGCCCCTGACTCAGGGGAGCAGAAAGCCTGCAAACCCCACACATACTGGAAGAGGAGTCCACAAGCCTGCTCCCCACACATCAGTTCTTTTTAAAACGTAATTAACCCCCACAAGGAGGCACATTCCATGTGGAGGGCTGTGGTGACCCCAATGTTCTTCATCCATTTCTGACAGGACAGGGGCTTGGGATGGGGGCAGTTCAGGGTTGTGAAGAGCCATCACTCCTCTAAATACTTCCTTCAAGAAAACCCAGCGATTTTCTCTGCTAGGCTGGTGGGAAGAAACACCTATGACCTTCAAGACAGGAAATGATTGGAGGATCAGAAAAGCCCTACCTGCATTTTCACGAGTCCACCTTTCTGGTCTTGTCACTGCTCATATCTGTCTAATTAGCGACTAAGATGACAAACAGTTTGATCACTCAAATTGGTCCATGAAGATCTCTTTCATGCTGCCCCCAATACAGATTACAAAAATAGATCCAGATATTCTTTCTAATGGTTTACTCAGGACCACACTCTATGCAAGGCAGAGAAAGCACTTCTGATTTAATTTGTATTCCAAATTATACTAATTCTTGTCATCTAGTGATCTAACCAAGAAGGATTACAATATATATGAGTTAATGAGCATATAGTTCCAATACCTAGCAAACTCAAAGCAATCAACTTATCAAATTTTCAGTTATCAAGTTAATCCTTTAAAAAAGGGAGACATGAAATTTTATCAAGACTATTTTGTTCTTTAGTGTTCCCCATATAAAATTCTCTTAATGCTGCCATCCCAAATTACAGAAATGTATCTTGATTTCTTTTTTTCAATTGAGTTTGTCCAAAGGTTGCATTTCATGCAGGACAAAGGACACTATGAGCCATGCTATGTCTGAAATTATGTTCCCTATTATTATTAGCCAACCTTACCCGAAAGGGATTATAGTGTGCATACTGGATAGCATAGTTGTAGTTTCTACTGTATGTCAATTTATCAGTAACCATTCAGTGGACTCATGAATGCAATTCAATGAACTTGTGATGTTCTCTAAAACTTTACATTGGCTTGTGAATCCCTTTGAACTCTGCAATGTCAATGGATTAAGTTATAACAAAATCTGTGTGCTTTCTCCCCTAAAATATATATGCAGGCATCTCCCCAATTCCTTCACTTTTTTTATTTTATTTTATTTAGTTTTTTTTTTTTTTCATAGCAGCACCTAGCTGAGATTTTACTGAGGCAGAGATTGGTTTTGTAAGTCATTTCACGAAGATTCACACACTGGAAGCTGGGAAATCTTCATCCCCACACAAAGTATCTAGAACTTAGAGACACAAAGAACAGCACTGGTGAATGTTATAAAAACAAATTAAAGAATTACTACAGTAAAGCAATAGCATTCTCAAAAAAAAAAAAAAAAAGCAATGTATCCAGAACGCACTGCATCTTACATTTTAAAAGCATAGCTATGCCTTGCACAAGATCTGGGGTTATGCAAGAAGAAAGTTAAGGAGAGTACAGAAAAATGAGAGAGAATGTTCCATAACATCAGCTTCTTTTGTGTTTTAACTAAATGCACAGCAGTCAACTACTGACCAGTTGTAAATGTACCTGCAACTGGAAATGTTTTCCTTGTAAATTGACATATCAGTAGAAATTCATCCTTCTCAAAACCAATGGAAATTATATACACATACACACATATATAATTGAATCTGTAGAAAGATATCTATATGTGCAATTAGATTTACTGTATTAATTGCAGATTAAGGCTATAGCTCGGTGGTGATGTACCGTCCTAGCATTCTTGAGGCCTTGGGTTAGATCTCTTAGCTCAGCAAAGAAGCCCAGAGATTATTGCTTGGTAGTAGAATAGTGAAAAGCTTTTACTTGAGTTTTCAAATATTCTATGATGTAAATAAAAGAAAAACACTAACAAGGGGCCCCAAGAAATGATTTTATCCCTCCCTAAATTCAGTGAGAAGCCTGAGCTCCTCACAGAAGCAGGGAAAGTGGGGTTGGGGATGGGAGTTTCAGAGGGGGCGGGAAAAGGAGATAACATTTGAAATGTAAATAAAGAAAATATTCAATAAAAAAGGAAAGAAAAAAGAAAAAAAGAAGCTTCCGAGTACCCCTGGTTATATCTAGATTTGTTTTTGTCCATGAATTTGGTTCCTCATGTCTGGACACAGAGATCCTGCAGCAGCAAGCGAGCTAGTGGATAGATAGCCTCCTTGCCCTTTTGCGAGTACTCTGGATGGGGGAGGGGATGCCATTAGGAAGGTCATAGAGAACACTGATAGACAGGGCTGTGGGGCTTCGACTCAAGGACTAGGCGATCTTGGCATACCTGTTAGGGATGCCATCTGGTCTTTCTTCGGGCACACTGCACACTTCCCATTCTGCAAGTCTGTGTCCAGAGCCTCTTTATTTTCTTTGGCAACTAGAGGCCTTGGTGGAGTGCCTGGATAATCAGCATCTGGTGACTGGGCAAGGAGTTTCTGTGACAGCTCGAACTCAATGATCTTCCTTTGCAACATATCTCGCTCAAACTTCACTTGCTTCAGGTGCTCTTTGGCATTATGAAGCTCAGAGACCACTTCATCACGTTCCTCACGCAGCCGTTGCAGGTCTGTGGCCAAAGTCCAGGTGGCTGCCTCATGCACTTCTACCTGGTCATGCAGCTGCTGAACACGTTGTAACTGTTTTTCTCTCTGTCTCATAGCAACCCTGACTCCTAGAGCCAGAGCACTCCAGGCACAGGCCCTCTTAATGGAACGTGGTACTTGGGTATCAACCACTACAGACTTCAGGCCATCTTCTATATCTTTCCAGGGCCGTGAATGGAAGGTCAGGTAGAAGCCAGGGCCACCACCATTCTGTGTCACCTCTTCATTGATGAACAGAACCACTTCGCAGTGGCGGAAACCACTCTTGGGGTCATCAATGTCCAAGGCCATGGTCAAACCTGCTCTAAATAGTGGACTGCAATGGGCTCACCCATCAACTCAGTGTCTTGTCCAGTCCTGGGTCCTAGCGCCTCCCTCCTTCCTCCCCTGCCTCCTTACACTGAAGCCCTGAAGTCACTGGGCCACTCACACCAACTCCTCCCACGCAAGAGATTAACATGCCACATCATAAACATGGTCTATGAGGCCTGCCGCATGGCCTGCTTGGACCAAAATGCAGTGGAAGAGATATTTCCTGCTTGTCTGGCAAGTTGGGTGTCTGCTCTTTAAAGTACGCCATGGTAGTACAACTGTTCTGGAACAGCAGTGAATCCATAGTTTCCCGAGAGTTTCTGAATGGTAGCACCCTATCTGCACCCTATCTGGCATGGATATTTTTCTCTTTCTCCCTTTCTCCCTCCTCCTCTTCCTCTTTCTTCTTCCTTTCCTCCTTCTTCCTTCTCTCCTTCCTTCCTTCCTCCCTCCTTCCCTCCCTCCCTTCTTTCTTTCTTTCTTTCTTTCTTTCTTTCTTTCTTTCTTTCTTTCTTTCTTTCTTTCTTTCTTTCCTTCCTTCCTTCCTTCCTTCCTTCCTTCCTTCCTTCCTTCCTTCCTTCCTTCCTTCCTTCCTTCCTTCCTCCCCCTTCTCTTCTTCTTTCTTTCCATCTTCCATTTCTTTTGAAAGGCCACATCACCCTGTAGAGCCCATATCAGCACTGAACTTTCAATTCATCTGCTACCATCTCCTGAGTGCTGAGATACACAGCATCAGAGATGCCGCACAGCTAGGATTTGACAAGAAATTCCAACCTGGAATTGGAGAAAGTGGATGTTTGGGGGAATACTTTATGACTCAGCTTCCTGTCCCGTAACGCTTTTTCTGTATTGAAGTTTTTATGCAGTACTAAATCAGTTCCCAAATCACACATGAGTGGCAGAACTCCCTCAGTTTTCCTTTTAAACACCCATCTTGTTCTAGATGCCAGGACTTTCTTTTTTATTTTCTCGGGGTTTTTATGTTTGTTTGTCTGTTCTATTTGTCAAGGCAGGTTTTTGCTACATAGCTCAGACTCACTACTGATCCTCCTCTGAGCCAGGAGTATTGGTCTGCACCCCTGATGACTTTCCTAGAGGATTTTAGGGTATTTCATTACCCATTTCCCCTGCATAACACCCCTCTCTTGTGCTACTGGATAACTTATTCAATTCAGTAAAACTGGTCAAGTTCCTTCTTCCATGCTTAAGCATATTTTTTGTCCCATTTCTTGCATTTGTCAACACCACCCTATTGTTCCATTACAAGTCAATGATACACTTTGGTTTTCACTCCAAAACTTGAGTGAAAATTCCAAAGGTAGGCAGCAGTTTCTACCTTACATTGAAAGCTGTGTTTGGCAGGTGGTTCTTCTGTGATGTTTCAGAACAGTATGGTTCTGTTGTCCATGCATTCTTTCAGATTCCATATTGGCTTAGGTTTTCTTTTGACCTTTACAAAAAAGGTTCATATTTGTTTTATAATTACATATGTTAGATATAGCTAGAGAGATGACTCAGCAGTTAAGAGTACTGGCTGCTCTTCCAGAGTACCTGGGTTTGGTTCCCAGAATCCACATGGTGGGCAGATCTCAGTGAGTTTAAGGCCAGCTTGGTCTTCATTGTGATGTCCAGGATAGCTAGGGCTATTTAGTAAGACCCTGTCAGTAAAACAAACAACAACAAACCAAATTAATAAGGAGAGGCATGGAGTATAAGGAGGTAGAGGCAGTATGATTATAAAAGGACAACATTTAAGGAATCTTTGTGGTGCTAAACATTCTGTATCCCAAATATGATGGTCATGGATTCACAAGCCTACACATAATAAAATTACATAGAATTAAACTCATACACATATATGAGTATACCTATAACTAGGAAAAAAACAGGAATCCGATTAATCTATTATATTAATGTCCATTTTCTGCTTGTGATATATTTTTTTTATCTTGTTTTGTTTTTCAAGACAGGATTTCTCTGTATGTATCCATGGCTGTCCTGAAACTCCCTCTGTAGACCAGGCTGGCCTTGAACTCAGAGAGATCTATCTGCCTCTGTCTCCCAAGTGCTAAGATTAAAAGCATGTGCCATCCCCACCTCAGTTGAAATTAATGGATTTTATTGTGACATTTTAATATATGATATATGAGTTTTGGTTATAGTCACTTCTCTAGCACACAGACACTACCTCCTTGTCTCCTTCTTCCTCTTCCCAAATAGTCACTGTGGTTTGTTCTGATGCATCCTCCTTCCCAACTGCTTCCCCTTGCTTCCTCCTTCTCTCTGGCCACTTTCTCTCCCCTTTCAAATGGTTCACACTTCTGCTTTCATGTCACATGTATTCAATTACTCTCTCCCTGACTTAAGATAACCTGTAGTCTCCTACACACACTTATCTACACTTGGATATTACTTTAAATCTAAGTTCTACATATGAGAGGAGACCTATGATATTTGTCTTTCTGACTCGCATAATTTATGTTAATGGTTTCCAAGTGAATCCATTTTCTAGCAAAAGCCATAATTTCACTTTTCATTCTGGCTAAATAAAATTCCTATGTGTATATGCCCCATATTTTATCTATTTACTTATTTTCATTTGTATTTATTTTGTCTGTTGATGGAAATTTAGATTGGTTGCATTTCTTAGCTGCTATGAATACAACACCAAGCATCTTTATGGTATATACTGACTTAGAGTCCTTCAGGCATATTCCCAAGAGTGATCTAGCTGGGTCATGTGGTAGTTCTAGTTTTAGTGTTTTTGAAGAACTTGCACACTGATTTCCATATTAGCTTCACAAGTTTACATCCCCACCAACCATGTATAAGAATTCCTCTTATCCCACATCCTTGCCAGCATTTCTCATTAGTTTTCTTGATGACAGCCTTTCTGACTGGGGTAAGAAGGAATCTCAAAGTAGTTTTAAATTGCACTTTCATGATGACTAATGAGGATGATTTTTTTTTCAAGTATTTATTGGCCATTTGCATTTTTCTTTTGAGAGCTCTCTATTCAGTTCATCAGTGTTTATAATGATTGGATGATTTCTTTTTGCTACTTAATACAGTGGCTCTCTCTATTCTAGATATTCATCATCATTTGGGCTCTTTCTTTTCCACATTGTGGAGATCAGAGGACAGGCTGTGTTTAGCTTTTACCAGGTTCCAGGGATCCTAATTCAGGTTGCTAGTCTTGCACTTTAAGTACTTTTACCCACAGATACATCTCCCTCTGTGATACAATTTGAGATCAGGTATGATGGTACCTTCAGCATCACTCATTGTACTTAGGATTGCACAGGTTCTTTCTTTGCTCCCATATGAATTGTTTTCATTCATTCCTTAAAGTGACATTTCACTAATATTTTGATAGAGATTACAATGAACTTGTATGACATTTTAAGTAATATAGCCATTTTTACAACATAAATTCTATCAGTCCATGAGTTTGAAAGGTCTTATAGTGTCTTCTTAAATTTATCTTTTAATTATGTTAATGTTTTCACTGAAGAGGTTTTTTTACCTCTTCAGCTAAGTTTATTACTAGGTGCTTATTTTTATGTATGTTTGTATGTACGTACGTGCGTATGTATGTATGTATGTATGTATGTATGCATATATTGTTTTTTCAAGAAAAGGTTTCACTATGTACTACTGGCTGTCCTGGAACTTTCTGTGAAGATCAGGCTGGCCTCAAACTCAGAGATCCACCTGCTTCTACCTCACAAGTGCTGGGATTAAAGGCTTGTGCCACCACCACCTAGCAAATATTTATTTTTAAATTATTGTGAAGGACGTTACCCCATTATTTTTTTCTTGCCAAATTTATTTTTGTATATTTCAGGTTGATTTGTATCCTATTAGTTTGACAAAAATGTTTATCAGTTCTGGAAATAAGAGAATTTCATAGTGAAAAAAAGTAAAGAACTCTCAAATAAATATCCTATTGATACACCCCAAGGACTTAGAAAATGAGTATAATACAAACAAAAAATGAATATAACAATGATCACAGTCTTGTTGCCATTTAGTATAATGTTAGCTGCAGGTTGATCACATACCTTTGCCTTCATTATTTTGAGGTACATTCCCTCCATACTTAGGTTATTTTTAGGGCTTTTATCATGAAGAAAGGGATGTTAAATTTTCTTGAAGATCTTTGTCACATTAGATGAGATTATCACATAGTTCCTACCATTGATTCTCCAGATACATACATTTGCCCAAGAATTTCATACATTCATTGTTTTTAATAGCTGAGTAGTATTCCATTGTATAAATGTACCACATTTTCTGTATCCATTCCTCTGTTGAGGGACATATGGGTTCTTTCCAGCTTCTGGCTATTATAAATAGGGCTGCTATGAACATAGTGGAGCATGTGTCCTTATTACCAGTTGGAACTTCTTCTGGGTATATGCCCAAAAGAGGTATTGCTGGATCTACCAGTAGTACTATGTCCAGTTTTCTGAGGAACCATCAGACTGATTTCCAGAGTGGTTGTACCAGCTTGTAATCCCACCAGCAATGGAGGAGTGTTCCTCTTTCTCCACATTCTCGCCAGCATCTGCTGTCATCTGAATTTTTTATTTTAGCCATTCTGACTGGTGTGAGGTAGAATCTCAGGGTAAGAACAAGTGTTTTTGACCACTGACCCCCCTCCAGCCCCAGAATAATAATGTTGTTGTTGTTGTTCGTGTACTATATTACACTTCTTCTTTGCTTATATTAAATCAAACTTAGATTCCTGGACTGAAAGCAT
This sequence comes from Mus caroli, assembly GCF_978045245.1. NCBI lineage: Eukaryota > Metazoa > Chordata > Mammalia > Rodentia > Muridae > Mus > Mus caroli. Next base: position 139,673,566 of record NW_028227260.1, on the reverse strand, counting down.
TCATCTATGGTGTATGGTCTTCTTAATATATCCTGGAATACAGATTATGAAAGATGTATTAAGAATCTTTGCATCTATATTCATCAGGAAAATCAGCCTATACTTTTCTTTTTGTTTTGTGTGTCTCTATTCAGTGTGGTTTTGCTGAATGAGTTACATAGTATTCATTGAGTTTGTATTTTATGGAACAGTTTGAGAAACATTGGTTTTGGCTTTTTAATGGTTTGAAAGGGTCTTGCAGTGAATTTGTCTATTAAATCTTTACTTTGTTTAGAGAACTTTTATAGGTACTTTAACCCTGGTTTTATTTTAAGCATGTTTAAATTGTTTAAATCACTTAGTTTTGGTATGTCATAGGTGTTTAGGAGTTTGTCCATTTCATCTAGTCTAGATTTTAGGAATAGAAACTTTCCAAGTATTTTCCAGTGAATCTCTAGATTTCATTGGAGTCTGCTATAACAACACCTATTTCTTCTATAATTTTATTAATTCAGGTCTTTTGGGGTGACTTAATTTGGCTAGGGGTTTCCCAATCTTTTTTCTCTTAAGAGCCCGTTTTTTGTTGTTGTTGTTGTTTAATTGAGCCTATGTATTATTATTAGTCTCTATTTTATTCATTTCTATGTTAATCTTTATTTTTTGTTTTGGTGTCTACTTCTTTGGGGTTTGTATTATACTCATTTTCTAAGAACTTGGAGTATATCAATAGGATATTGATTTGAGAGTTTTTTTACTTTTTTTCACTCTGAAGTAATTTTATTTCCAGAGCTCACAGAAAAAGAAAATAGTCTGTGGAAACATATGTGACCACTTGTCTTAGGGTTTTCACTGCTGTGAACAGACACTATGACAGTTTGGGCCAGATAGGCATGACCTGGCATCAGCACTGACTTGGCAGTGTTCTGAATTGCAGTGAGTCTCAGAAGAAAAAAAATGGCCCAGGAATCTCAATTCTAAGCATTGGAAAGAATAGGTTGGTGTTCTTGAGGAACTCCTAACAGTGTGAGTGTGAGTGTCTCTGACTCTTTTGTCTGCTCTTGGGACCATTTTTCTCCTAGAGGTTGCCTCATCCAGTCTTGATATGAATATTTATGCCTTTTCATATTGCATCTTTTTTTCAATTTTTATTAGTTATTTCCTTCATTTACATTTCAAATGCTATCACAAAGGTCCCCTATACGCCCCCTGCTCCCCTAACCACCCACTCCCACTTCTTGGCCCTGGTGTTTCCCTTGTACTGGGGCATATAAAGTTTGCAAGAGCAAGGGGCCTCTCTTCCCAATGATGGCCAACTAGGCCATCTTCTGCTACATATGAAGCTAGAGACATGAACTCTGGGGGCACTGGTTAGTTTATATTGTTGTTCTACCTATATGGTTGCAGACCCCTTCAGCTCCTTGGATACATTCTCTAGCTCCTCCACTGGGGGCCCTGTGTTCCATCCAATAGCTGAGTGTGAGCATCCACTTCTGTGCTTGTCAGGCACTGGCATAGCCTCACAAGAGACAGCTATATCAGGGTCCTTAAAGCAAAATCTTGTTGGCATATACAATAGTGTCTGTGTTTGATGGCTGATTATGGGATGGACCCCCAAGTAGGGCAGTCTCTGGATGGTCCATCCTTTCGTCTCAGTTCCAAACTTTATTCTGTAACTCCTTCCATGGGTGTTTTGTTCCCAATTCTAAGAAGGGGCAAAGTGTCCACACATTGGTCTTCATTCTTCTTGAGTTTCATGTGTTTTGTAAATTGTATCTTGTATCTTGGGTATTCTAAGTTTCTGGGCTAATATCTACTTATCAGTGAGCATATATCATGTGAGTTCTTTTGTGATTGGGTTACCTCACTCAGGATGATGCCCTCTAGGTCCATCCATTTGCCTAGGAATTTCATAAATTCATTGTTTTTAATAGCTGAGTAGTGCTCCTTTGTGTAAATGTACCACATTTTCTGTATCCATTCCTCTCTTGAGGGACATCTGGGTTCTTTTGAACTTCTGGCTATTATATAAAGGCTGCTATGAACATAGTGGAGCATGTGTTCTTATTACCAGTTGTAAAATCTTCTGGATATATGCCCAGGAGAGGTATTGCTGGATCATCCTGTAGTACTATGTCCAATTTTCGGAGAAACTGCCAGACTGATTTCCAGAGTGGTTGTACAAGCTTGCAATCCCACCAACAATGGAGGAATATTCCTCTTTCTACATATCCTCGCCAGCATCTGCTGTCACATGAAATTTTGATCTTAGCCATTCTGACTGATATGAGATGGAATCTCAGGGTTGTTTTGAGTTGCATATCCCTGATGATTAAGGATGTTGAATATTTTTTCAGGTGCTTCTCAGCTATTAGATATTCCTCAGGTGAGAATTCTTTTTTTTAGTTCTGTGTCCCATTTTTCAATGGGGTTATTTGGTTTTCTGGAGTCCATCTTCTTGAGTTTTTTATATATATTGGATATTAGTCCCCTATCTGATTTAGGATTGGTAAAGATTCTTTCCCAATCTGTTGGTGGCTATTTTGTCTTATTGACAGTGTCTTTTGCCTTACAAAAGCTTTGCAGTTTTATGAGGTCCCATTTGTCAATTCTTGATCTTACAGCACAAGTAATGGCTGTGATGTTTAGGAATTTTTCCCCTGTGCCCATATCTTCAAGGCTTTTCCCCACTTTCTTCTCTATAAGTTTCAGTGTCTCTGGTTTTCTGTGGAGTTCCTTGATCCACTTAGACTTGACCTTAGAACAAGGAGATAAAATGGATCAATTCGCATTCTTCTACATGATAACCGCCAGTTGTGCCAGCACCATATGTTCAAAATGCTGTCTTTTTTTCCCACTGGATGGTTTTAGCTCCCTTGTCAAAGATCACGTGATCATAGGTGTATGGGTTCATTTCTGCGTCTTCAATTATATTCCATTGGTCTACATGTCTGTTGCTATAACAGTACCATGCAGTTTTTTGTTTTGTTTTGTTTTGTTTTTTATCACAATTGCTCTGTAGTACAGCTTGAGGTCAGACATGGTGATTCCACCAGAGATTCTTTTATCATTGAGAAGAGGTTTTGCTATCCTAGGTTTTTTTGTTGTTCCAGATGAATTTGCAAATTGCCCTTTCTCACTCTGTGAAGAATTGAGTTGGAATTTTGATGGGGATTGCATTCAATTCGACAAGAGAGGCATTTTTATTTATATTGATCCTGTCAATCCAGGAGCATGGGAGATCTGTCCATCTTTTGAGATCTTTGATTTCTTTCTTGAGATACTTGAAGTTCTTATCATACAGATCTTTCACTTCCTAAGTTAGAGTCACACCAAGGTATTTTATATTATTTGTGACTATTGTGAATGGTGTTGTTTCCCTATTTCTTTCTCAGCCTGTTGATCCTTTGTATATAGAAAGGCCATTTTTTTTTAGTTAATTTTATATCCAGCTACAGTACTGAAGCTGTTTATCAGGTTTATGATTTATCTCATGGAATTTTTAGGATCACTTATATATACTATCCTATCATATGCAAATAGTGATATTTTGACTTCTTCATTTCCAATTTTTATCCCCTTGACCTCATAGCTCTGGCTAGGACTTCAAGTACTATATTGAATAGGTAGGGAAAAAGTGGACAGCCTTGTCTAGTCCCTGATTTTAGTGGGATGCTTCCAGCTTCTCTCCATTTATTTTTATGTTGGCTACTTGTTTGCTGTATATTGCTTTTATTATGTTTAGGCATAGGCCTTGAATTTCTGATGTTTTGAATACTATTATCATGAATGGGTGTTGGATTTTGTCAAATGCTTTCTCAGCATTTAACGAGATGATCATGTGGTTTTTGCCTTTGAGTTTGTTTATATAGTGGATTGCATTGATGGATTTCCATATATTAAACCATCCCTGCATTCCTTGGATGAAGCCTACTTGGTCATGAGGGAAGATCATTTGATGTGTTCTTGGATTCGGGTTTGTGAGGATTTAACTGAGTATTTTTGAATCGATATTCATAAGGAGAATTGGTCTGAAGTCCCCTTTCTTTGTTGGGTCTTTATGTGGTTTAGGTATCTGAGTAATTGTGGCTTTGTAGACTGAATTGGGTAGAGTACCTTCTGTTTCTATTTTGTGGAATAGTTTGAGAAGAACTGGAATTAGTTCTTCTTTGAAGGTCTGATAGAACTCTGTACTAAACCCATCTAGTCCTGTGCTTTTTTTGGTTGGGAGACTATCATTGACTGCTTCTATTTCTTTAGGGGATATAGGACTGTTTAGGTCATTAATTTGATCCTGATTTAAGTTTGGTACCTGGTATCTGTCTAGAAATTTGTCCATTTCATCCAGGTTTTTCAGTTTTGTTGAGTATAGCCTTTTGTAGAAGGTTCTGTTTTGAAGGAGGTGTTTTGGATTTCCTCAGGATCTGTTGTTATGTCTCCCTTTTCATTTCTGATTTTGTTAATTAGGATGCTCTCCCTGTGCCCTCTAGTGAGTCTGGCTAAGGGTTAATCTATCTTGTTGATTTCTCAAAGAACCAGCTCCTGGTTTGGTTGATTCTTTGAATAGTTCTTTTTGTTTCTGCTTGGTTGATTTCACCCCTGTCTTCTTTTTTATTATTTTTTTTATTTCTGAATAAATGTTTATTAAAATACTCCTTATTCCATGTGGAGGCCTCAAAGAACAGTTCTACATGAAGAATATCTATACATGGGAATGTCGGTAATCAGGTCACTGCCCTTATTTTCTAAGCACAGCAAAAGTCTAAGGGTATATCATAAACCCCTGCTGAATAGTCACAAATCATAAATGGGAAGCTTTAATAAATTGAAAATTCTTTTCAGCACATGTTTATAACTTTTCAATATTTAAACGACAAAATTTATATGAGCAAGATGCAAATACACTACAATTATTCCAATCCCCAGAGTATGTAATTACAACCATGTCCCAGTACCAGGGTGACAGGCTCTGGACTCTATAGCTACCCTGGAGTTCAGATATATCTAGCTGACACAGTGGTCCCCAGGTTCTAAAACACAGAGCGAGGAATGACAGTGCACTGGCATGCTCAGGGCTCCCTGCAGCATTGCTCTTATGGGGGGAGGGGGGATCATGGAAATGTGAGTGAAATGTTGGGAGCCCCAAGGAAGCATTGACAAGGAGACAGTTCACAGCCATCCAGAGTTAGGCACACAGCACTGTGAGCCACAGGCCTAAACCATAGCAAGTCTCAGGTAAGCCATCAAATTTCTTTGCACTTTTCTTTGTTTAATAATCCCAAGGGGGATGGGAATTTGACACCTCACTGTGTAGACCTATCAAAAGGCTTCTCATTACATGCTTCTTACATTTATACTGGAAGTTTAGATGACATTTTAAATGTTTTAATTATTGACTTAAAGTCAGGAAAAGGTCTGCAGAGCTTCCCCAACTCCTCTAAGTCATTTGAGGAAAATGCACAAACTCTTGGGTGCCGGGCAGGGACAAGAGCAAAGCAGCTGTAGAATTCCTAATATGTGGCCCACTGGTTAGCGTCACACTGGGCATAACTCAGGGAGGCAGAGCTCTGAGTACTAGCTGTCCTAAGGATGTCACACTGTTGTAGGGTTTCGCACTACTTGTTGCCCTTGAGGTCACCACATTCCTCATAGTCTATGAGTTGCATGGAAACTCCAAGGGTGCCTCCAGCCCCTCACTGGGCAGTGTCCTTAGCACATACATTATTAGTGACTTATCTTTGCCAAGCACTGCTCCTGGAGTGAGTTAATGATTCATCCACCCCCTCAGAAAGAACTTAGAGATGTAGATTGTTAACAATGACCAACACCCCCAAGAAAGAATTTGGAGGTGTAGATGGTTAGTAAAGTCAGGTTAAGATGGGTTTTGCTAATGGCTTTGCTGTAGAAAATCTTAGGGAGCAAACTTAAGAGTTCAGAAAGGCACTCGTTTGATTACTGAGCAAGAGATTTAGTGAGGTCCTGGGACAAGAACAAGCCGCCCAGGCAGCACTAGCTGATGTGCCTTCGTGCTAAAGCTGAGTGGTGAGCAGGGTGATGTTTGATTTCTTGTGCCCATTCTTGCCCTCAGCTTCCTGATGTGATTTAATAAAACCTGGTAATGAGCTGGTGTGCACCTTGAGGATTTAAGAAGAAATGACTGACTGTTTTTATATAAAACCTTAGATCTGTGACTCTTTTAACATTTTATAAGGTTAATTTTAAGATAAATAATAAAATAATGAGCTTCTCTTATGTAACCACAAATTGCCACCTGCAAGTGAAAGAATCAGGCTGAGAAAACTCCCGTGCTTGCTTACACTTTGTTAATCTCTAACAAGTTGCTTAGTTACAAATGTAGTGTTAGAAATAATTTCTTTTTTTTTTAACCTGTACTATATAAAATGCTTATTCAGGTTAGGATATTGGGAAACATGTTTTTCTACATATGCTCGTTGTACTCGATCACTTAATAAAAAATAGAATGTAACCACATTATGATTTTTGTACTGCTTGAAGGACTTTGCTGGGATCTATAATCTATAGAAGGAAAAATAAAGTTGGTTGAAGTTTAAAAAAACTTGCTTAATCCACCAAATGTATGAGTCTTTGCTCCATCCACCCAGAGTGTGAATGTGTATGTATGTATGTATGTATGTATGTATGTATATATGTATGTATGTATATATGTATATGTGTGGAGTTATTGGAGCTTGCTCATTAGAACCTTGCTTCATCCACTAGGTTTTTCTGCATGTGTGTATGATTCTTCCATCCCTTCTTACTGGCCATAGAAAGCTTATCACTGTCCCCCCTCCCTTAGGAGAATTTCACAAGCCCCAGTGTATCAACTTTCGTGCCTTCAGAGAAAAGTCTGCTGGCTGATTGATTGCTGGCAATCAACTGCCAACTCTAAACCCTGCCTCAGTTTACTCTGGATGTCAAAGCTGGTCTCCAATAACAAACTATGGCCACCTTCAGCACTTACTCTATACCAGGTAAATAAGCAAGCCAGGTATTTATCTCAACACTCATCTCGGCATTAAAAACTGTTTTTTTTTTAATTTTTTAAATTAGATATTTTCCTCATTTATATTTCCAATGCTATCCCAAAAGTCCCCCATACCCTCCCCCACTCCCCTACCCACCCACTCCCACTTCTTGGCCCTGGCATTTCTTTGTACCGAAGCATCTAAAGTTTGCAAGACCAATGGGCCTCTCTTTCCACTGATGGCCGACTAGGCCAGCTTCTGATACATATGCAGTTAGAGACACCAGCTCTGGGGGGGGGGGGTACTGGTTAGTTTATATTGTTGTTCCACCTATAGGGTTGCAGACCCCTTTAGCTCCTTGGGTACTTTCTCTAGCTCCACCATTGGGGGACCTGTGATCCATCCAATAGCTGACTGTGAGCATCCACTTCTGTGTTTGCCAGGCCCCGGCATAGCCTCACAAGAGACAGCTATTTCAGGGTCCTTTCAGCAAAATCTTGCTAATGTATGCAATGGTGTCAGCGTTTGGAGACTGATTATGGGATGCATCCCAGGGTTTGGCAGTCTCTAGATGGTCCATACTTTTGTCTCAGCTCCAAACTTTGTCTCTGTAACTCCTTCCATGGGTGTTTTGTTCCCAATTCTAAGAAGGGACAGAGTGTCCACACTTTGGTCTTCGTTCTTCTTGAGTTTCATGTGTTTTGCAAATTGTATCTTGTATCTTGGGTATTCTAAGTTTCTGGGCTAATATCCACTTATCGGTGAGTACATATCATGTGAGTTCTTTTGTGATTGGGTTACCTCACTCAGGATGATGCCCTCCAGGTCCATCCATTTGCCTAGGAATTTCATAAATTCATTCTTTTAAATAGCTGAGTAGTACTCCATTGTGTAAATGTACCACATTTTCTGTATCCTTTTCTCTCTTGAGGGCCACCTGGATTCTTTCCAGCTTCTGGCTATCATAAGTAAGGCTGCTATGAACATAGAGGAGCATGTGTCTTTCTTACCAGTTGGAACATCTTCTCAATATATGCCCAGGAGGGGTATTGCAGGATTCTCTGCTTGTACCATGTCCAATTTTCTGAGGAACTGCCAGACTGATTTCCAGAGTGGTTGTACAAGCTTGCAATCCTACCAACAATGGAGGAGTGTTCCTCTTTCTCCACATCCTCACCAGCATCTGCTGTCACCTGAATTTTTGAATTTCAGGTGTGGCTGTCTTCTTTTACGTTTGTTGAAGGATTACTTTCTTGCTTTGTCCAGAGCATAGTTTCTATCCTTGTGTTGATGTTTTCCCTTTTTTATCCTTTGAAGGGCTGGATTCATGGAAAGATATTGTGTGCATTTGGTTTTGTCATGGAATACTTTGGTTTCTCCATGTATGGTAATTGAGGGTTTTGCTGGGTATAGTAGCCTGGGCTGGCATTTGTGTTTCTTAGTGTCTGTATAACATCTGTCCAGGATCTTCTGGCTTTCATAGTCTCTGGTGAGAAGTCTGGAGTAATTGTAATAGGCCTGCCTCAATATGTTACTTGATCTTCTTCCCTTACTGCTTTTAATATTCTGTCGTTATTTAGTACATTTGTTGTTCTGATTATTATGTGTCGGGAGGAATTTCTTTTCTGGTCCAGCCTATTTGCAGTTCTGTAGGCTTCTTGTATGTTCATGGGCATCTCTTTCTTTAGTTTTGGGAAGTTTTCTTCTATAATTTTGTTGAAGATATTTGCTGGCCTTTTAAGTTGAAAATCTTCATTCTCATATACTCCTGTTATGCTTAGGTTTGGTCTTCCTATTGTTTCCTGGATTTCCTGGAAGTTTTGAGTTAGGATCTTTTTGTATTCTGCATTTTCTTTAATTGTTGTGTCCATGTTCCCTGTAGAATCTTCTGCACCTGAGAATCTCTCTCCAATCTCTTGTATTCTGTTGCTGATGCTCACATCTATGGTTCTTGATTTCTTTCCTAGGTTTTCTATCTCTAGAGTTTTCTCCCTTTGGGTTTTCTTTATTGTTTCTACATCCATTTTTACATCATGGATATTTTTGTTCAATTCCATCACCTGTTTGGTAGTGTTTTCCTGTAACTCTCTAAGGGATTTTTGTGTTCCTCTTTAACGGCTTCTAGCAGTTTACCTGTGTTTTCCTGTATGTCCTTATTAAAGTCCTCCATCATCATCATCAGAAGTGACTTTAGATCCATGTCTTGCTTTTCTGGTGTGATGGTGTATCCAGGACTTGCTATGGTAGGAGAGTTTGGTTCTGATGCTGCCAAGTAACCTTGGTTACTGTTGCCTCTGTTCTTATGCTTGCCTCTTGCCATCTGATTATCTCAAGTGCTTGCTGCCCTCAATATATCTGATTGGACCCTGTCCTTCCTATAATCCCAGTTGATTCAGAACTCCTCAGAGTCCAGATTTCTCTGTGATCCTTTGATTGTAGGCTCCTGTGAACCTGAGATTCTGGATGTGTCAGAGTTTTTGGCAGTCAAGCTTCCTCTGAGACCCAGAAATACTGGTGTGACCTAGCTCCTGTTATCCTGGAATCCTGTTGTCTGAAGTCCCTGGGCATGTTACAGTGCCTGGAAGTGGTGTCTCCTTTGAGGACCATGGAGCTGTCTGGTCTGTTCGAAACCAAGGCAAACCAGAATTGATCAAAAGGATCCTGAGCCTCTGGTTAGGAAGGGCTCTGGTGTCCTTGTTCCTGTTATCACAGTCCCTTCGCAATTGGATTGGAACAGATGCTGTTTTTCACTCACCAGTGATCCTAAGATCATGTGGAGAGTCCTCTGGGGACTGTGGGAGTGTCCGCTGATTCCGTGCCCATGGTGACCTGGTGCTGGTACCAACTGGAAGGGACCTCTGCTTCCCTTCTGCTGTCTCAAGTCCCACGTGATTGGATTGGAACAGATGTTGTGTTCCACTCACCAGTGATCCTAAGATCGAGTGGAGAGTCCTCTAGGGACCCTGGGGTGTCTGCTGACTCCATGCCCTAGGTGGCCGGTGCTGGCGCCGACCGGAAGGGCGTCTTATTGCATCTTTTTATGCTGTGTCTGGTTGATATCTCTGAGAAGACTGCTCTTTTCTGAAGAGACACTGAGGAGAGGATCTGGGGGAGGAGAAGAGGTAGAGGGGAGCCTGAATCAGTGGAGGGAGGGGAAACTGTGGTCAGGATGGATTGTATGAGAGAAGATTAGATACAAAGAAAAAGAAAAAGAACCTATTGAGTCCAATTAGTGTTGCCACAATTACATGAGTATAGAAGGTGTGCCTATGGTATTATGGACAAGCTACCAGGGGCTCCATCCCTGAAGAAAACTGACCTTTCTCTCCTCTGAGAGTCATGGACTTCTTAAAACTTCTCAACTAGGAGTGAGACCTTGTAACTCCTCTCTTCATAATGCTGAAATGTTGACTAGATTGTTCTTGTGAACTTCTTGTGTACACAACTATAGCTATTTAGGAGTGCAACTGACTGTCATGTTCACATCACTGTCCACAAACTCTGGACCTTATAATCTTTCTAACCTCTCTTCTGTGAAGTTCCCTGAACTTTATGGGAACGAGCTCTGATATGGATGCCCCATTTGGGGATAAGTAGCCCAGAGTCTCTTATTCTGTGAACTTTGATAATTTGGGTTCTCCATATTAATTTCCCTCATTGCCAATCCAACCCAACCCAACCCCAAACAATAGAATTGATCTGGGCTAATGTATGTGTATGAGGATAAGTATTTAGAAGGCAGGGAGATACTATGCCAATTAAGCAGAATATTAGATTCCCCCCTAGGCTCTATCACCTTTCTAGTCAAGGATTTTTTTTATGACAGATCTATCCTACTAAGCATGATTTCTTCTGTTGAGCAGGGCCTCAAATCCAGACAGTCAACTGTTGGCTACCCCTGTTTAAGATACTCATGTTACCATTATTATACCAAGGGATCTATCTATCTATCTATCTATGTATCTAACTATCTATCTTTCCAGGTGAGTTGTTACTGTAGTTGACAGGGTTCACTGCTGAGCAAGACTTGGTGACTTTTCGTTCCTAGATGCCTGCCTAGCAGCTTATAGCACTATGAAAGCTAGCCAGCAGGAAAGAAGCCTCCAGTTATTTATCAGCTTGATTTCTCCATGTCCTATGTCCAAATTGGGTTATGTCTTCACCAGTAGTGTCTTACCATCAAGTTCCAGTGGGTAGCCAAACAATAGTTTGTATTAGGAGGCAGACTCTCTTTCTCTCTTTTTTTCCCCAATATCGGGTTTCACTGTGTAGCCCTGGCTATCCTGGAACTCACTCTGTAGATCAAGTTGGCTGCCTCTGTCTCTGCCTCTTGAGTTCTGGGATTAGAGGTGCATGCCTCCATAGCCTGGATCTCTCTGATTTGCTCATATATGCATTCATAGTTATGAAACTTTCTTCTTTGAGTTGCTATAGCTGTGTACCTAAGGTTTTGGTAAATTGTATTTTATTTTCTTCTGTTTTTTTTTTTAAGTTAGAAAATATTTGAATAGCATTACTTAAGTTTGAGTTGTGTGTTGGTGCACATATGTGTATGTGTGTGGAAAAGTTACAGGAGCTGACCATTTTGTTTACCACGTGGGCTATGGGGATCATACTCAGGTTGGTAGGCTCAAAAGCAAATACCTTTACTTTGAGCCTTTTCAGTGCCTTAATTTTTTTAAGAAAGAGAGAGAGAGAGAGAGAGAGAGAGAGAGAGAGAGAGAGAGAGAGAGAGAGAGAGAGAGAGAAGTACACATACATGTACATACAAATACAACACACAAGTGTTGATATCAGAGGAAAATTTATGGAAGTTCTTCTTCTACCATGTGAGTTCCAGGAATTGAACTCAGATTGTCAGGTTTGACATGAAATGCTTTTACCTGCTGAGTCATCTTGCTGGCCCCTTTATAACCTGTGATGTCTAATTTTGGTTGTCAACTTGGCTGCATCTGTAATCAATTAAAACCCAAGCATCTAGCCATGTCTGTAGGGAATTATCTTGATTGGATCATTTTAAGTTAGGAGACGTACCCTAGATCTAGATATTTTGAGGTGAGAAAACCCACCTGATTCTGGGCCACACCTTCTGGTGGTATCCCACATAAAAGGATATGGAAAAATGAAGCTTTTGCGTTTTGCCTGCTTGCTCTAGCCTTGCTAGCATATACATTACTTCACTGGCATTGTAGCCTACTTTTTTTTTCAATTTTTTATTAGGTATTTTCTTCATTTACATTTCAAATGCTATCCTGAAAGTCCCCTATACCCTCCCCCCACCCTGCTCCCCTACCCACCCACTCCCACTTTGAGCCTACTTTTATACTGAAGATAGCCCAGCTTTATGGACTCAACAACTACTGAATTCCTGGACTTTGTATTCATATCCAGCCATTGTTGGATTACCCTGATACACACACACACACACACACATACACACACACACACACACACACACACACACACACACACACATATATATATATATATATATATATATATATATATATATATATATAGAGAGAGAGAGAGAGAGAGAGAGAATGGTCATGACATTCATCAGAGCAACAGAAGTGAACTAAGGGAAATCTATCCCAATAAATTCCTCATATTTTTCTTCCTGTATCCAGATTGCTCTTTCATTCATTTAATTTATTATTTTTGACAACTTAATGTAAGTTTGACAATTCCATACTTAAACACAGCTTACCCAAGATATCACTGCACAGATATAGTCAAGAGACAGTTACTGGCCCTTCTGAACAATTATGATGCATACTGGTATCCTCCATGGAACAAAATGTCAAAGTCCCACACTCTTTTTCTTTTTGTGAGTATTAAACTACTAGCAGAAGCTGTTAACAGTGAATATTTTTACATGCCATTGAGCTGTCGATTGCAAAGGCCTCTGAATCCCTACTGTTCTCCCACATTTACCTCCTTTGAGCACATCTAAGAGCTCCAACTATCTAATGTGCTCTGGATTCCTTTCACTTCCTAATAAGTGAATATTAATACTAATAATACTAATGATAATTAATACTAATAATAATTAATAATTAATACTAATAATAATTAGTAGTAGTGCTAGAAAAATAAATCTGCATAAATTCCTAATCCAGAGCTAAATACTTCTAAGATGCTTATCTTTATAGCAATTAGTACCTCCTTAAGGTGAGGAAGTCATATTCTGGTTCATGTTTGTTTCCCTTTTTCCTTTTCTCCTTTCTTTCCTTTCCAAGAAATAACTGCTGTGACAATAGATAGAATTATCTTCTTATATAAAAACAATAAAATTATTATTTTAGAATACTTTTGTATTTACAGATTCGTTGCATAAATAGTACAAAAAGTCTCCTAACCACCTACACCCAGTTTCCCCTAGCAATATTGTTCAGTTGTATTGTGTGTTTATCATCAGTAATGAACTAATACTGATATCTATATATATATATATATAGATATATATATATATATATGACAGAATTAATTCAGATTTCTTTTAGCTTTTCCCCACTTCCCTTTTCCTGTTCCAGTATTCATCCATGACACTTAAACAGTCCTTAGGTCTCTTTAGACTGTGATTGGCAGGGCAGTTCCTCAGATTTGTTTGGTTTTTGATGACTTTGATATTCATGAAGAATCCTTCTCATGTTTTATAGAATATTCAGCAATTGAACTCTAGCCACTGTTGCTTTCATGACTACATAGTAGTTATAGAATTTAGGGGAATAAAGTACACTGTGGTATGATTGAACATTGTTGGTATTAATATTTTCAGGTTGTAATAGTATTTGTTACCTTTCTCAGTGTTTATCTTCCTTCTCTGAGTGGTGCACCTTGGAAGCAATTTGGTAGCTTCAAGTCATACTGAAGGAATAAATAGTCAAACTCCACCACTGTGGGGAATGTCTACATAAACTATTTGGATTTCTTCAGTCCAGGAATTTGTTTATCTGTTCTCATTTATTTATTCAATCATTTATGTTGATGTTGATTTACAAATGTTTATCTTGGACTTTCACTTATAATTTAATACTGCTTCGTTCATTTCCTTGGTCAGTTGTTCTAGGCTTGGCCATTAATAGCTTTCAGTCAGATACTGCTTATATTTTTTAGGCACTTTTATATTACTGTGTCTAATTATGTGGCATAAACAACTTCAAGGAAAAAAGATTAATTTGATTTTCAAAGGCTTTCAAAGTCAATCAACACAGGAAAGGCATGGTGAAGCAACTCACATAGTAGAGATCAAGAATAAAAGATTAAGAATGGCTACGTTAAAGAGTGCATTCATTTTTCCTTTTATCCCATCAAACTCCCCAACCTTTCTCCCCTGGTTCAGAGTTCTGTATGAAAGTACCCTCACAAATTGACTCAGAATGCTTTACTCATTCCTAGGACTTTATTAAAATGAACTGACAGCCAGGGCTCATTATCATGGTTGATTGGTTTGTTAGCCCTCATTTACGTTTCCAGAGCCACAAGATCTTCTGGACTCATTTCTGCTCCAGTCCCCAAATCAAACATTTCTTCAAGCTCCTAGTTCCTTTTATTAGAGAACCATATTAGAAATAAAAGAATGACAGCTAGATATAGTCATTGTTACTATAATGCCATTGCTTTCCTCTCCCTTCTAATTTGACAGAACAGGAAGACACACACACACACACACACACACACACACACACACACACACACTGATGTTCATACATATATGTGATAGCTATTCTTGGTTGGTAACATTACTACATTTGGAACTAAAACATATTTTTGATGATGTTTTATCTTGGTGTGGTGCTTGGTTTGAAGTGAATGGATCCACTTCTAGTCTGGATCTTTAAAGTACTTCAGATTCACATTTAATCTGGGCCACACTTTCTGCTGTAATTTTATATAAGGATATGGAAGAAGGAAGCTTTTTCTCTTTGCCTGATTGTCCTACTCTTGCTAACAAGGAATTATAGCCTATCTATTTGGGATTCTGGTGTATAATAAAGACTAGTTCAGACACCCAGCTTTATGAACTCAACAACTACTGGAACCTTAGACTTTGTGCTCACAGCTAAACATTGTTAGATTACTTGGACTGCAGCCTGTAAATCATTCTAATAAATCACTCTTTTAAAAAATGTATTTATTTTTATTTTAGGCACATTGGTGTTTTGCCTCCATGTATGTCTCTATGAAGATATTGGATCCCCTGCATCTGGAGTTACAGACAGTTGTGGATTGCCATGTGGGTACTGAGAATTGAACTTATTCATTCTATAAGTTCTGTTACTCAAGAAAACCCTGGGTATAAGCATAGTATATTCAACTCTTCACAGCTGTATTAAGTTATATGTGCTCATCTCCTATCCATCACCACATGGATCATTCTATTCCACTTTCCTTGCTTATTTATAATCCCCTTTTCCAACAGTGAGAAACTAAGCTCTGACTATACTCCATTTACATAATTGTTTAATTTCATATGCATATATAGTTACATAATTGTTTAATTTCATATGCATATATAGTGATCTCAGAATTTTCATGCTGTTCTTCCTGGGGTAGAGGGAACCAATGAATAAGAGAATAGTTCCTCTGCTTTTAGACAGAGAATTCTCTCATTTTCAGAATTACATAGATCAGTACCTAGCTCCTCTCCTCCATTCAATGAAGTTACTTTATTCATATGTAATAAATTGCTTTTATGGTGTTCTTTATTCCACCATAAAATTTCATATATTCCTTATTTTTTTCAATTTATATGCATTAACTTTCATTCTTTATTGACTATAATGGTGTAACAAATGCTTATTGTCTTGCATTTATCATTGTGGTCACACACAATAATTTTACTAACACAAGCAATCTCTATGTACTTTGTCTATATAATCCCCGTTGGAACCTCAAAATATCTAACAACTACTGTTTACTCTTTTTACATATATTTCCTTATTCCAACATGTCATATAATTATAACCACATTTCAGAATGGTTTCTTTCACTTAACAATTTTCATTTAAGTATCACCTCTATGATGGTGCAAACTATGGGGGTTTTATGGGTTAATTAAATACCAATTAATTTTTAATTAAGCAATTAAAATATTAATTTTACTACATAAAATATAGCATACCTTGCTTTTTAATTCATCCAGTGAAAGGCATCTTGTTTCTATTTGTTTTTTAAATTTGCGTATTTGTTTTCTTTTTTTTTCTACTTTTTATTAGGTATTTAGCTCATTTACATTTCCAATGCTATACCAAAAGTCCCCCATACCAACCCACCCCCACTCCCCTACCCACCCACTCCCCCTTTTTGGCCCTGGCATTCCCCTGTACTGGGGCATATAAAGATTGCAAGTCCAATGGGCCTCTCTTTCAAGTGATGGCCTATTAGGCCATCTTTTGATACATATGCAGCTAGAGACAAGAGCTCCGGGGTACTGGTTAGTTCATATTGTTGCAGTTACCTTAAGTTCCTTGGGTGCTTTCTCTAGCTCCTCCATTGGGGGCCCTGTGATCCATTCAATAGCTGAGTGTGAGCATCCACTTCTGTGTTTGCTAGGCCCTGGCATAGTCTCACAAGAGACAGCTATATCTGGGTCCTTTAAGTAAAATCTTGCTAGTATATGCAAAGGTGTCAGTGTTTGGAAGCTGATCATGGGATGGATCTCTGGATATGGCAATCACTATATGGTCCATCCTTTCGTCACAGCTCCAAATTTTGTCTCTGTAACTCCTTCCATGGGTGTTTTGTTCCCAATTCTAAGAAGGGGCACAGTGTCCACACTTTGGTCTTCGTTCTCTTGAGTTTAATGCGTTTAGCAAATTGTATCTTATATCTTGGGTATCCTAAGTTTCTGGGCTAATATCCACTTATCAATGAGTACATATTGTGAGAGTTCCTTTGTGATTGGGTTACCTCACTCAGGATGATGCCCTCCAGGTCCATTCATTTGCCTAGGAATTTCATAAATTCATTCTTTTTAATAGCTGAGTAGTACTCCATTGTGTAAATGTACCACATTTTCTGTATCCATTCCTCTGTTGAGGGGCATCTGGGTTCTTTCCAGCTTCTGGCTATTATAAATAAGGCTGCTATGAACATAGTGGAGCATATGTCCTTCTTACCAGTTGGGACATCTTCTGGATATATGCCCAGGAGAGGTATTGCTGGATCCTCCGGTAGTACTATGTCCAATTTTCTGAGGAACCGCCAGACTGATTTCCAGAGTGGTTGTACAAGCTTGCAATCCCACCAACAATGGCGGAGCTTGTTTCTATTTTTGATGTCATTTTTGTTGACCTAATCATGTAGTTTTTAGATATTTGGCTCCCATTTGTGGGAGAAATTTGGAAGAATTTGAGATTTAGGCTAGAAACACTCTAGAATGATCAAACCTCAGTTTAATGAGTGGTTCTAATAAGAACCCAGAAGACCAGAATGTAGATAGGGATGTGAACAGTAATGACTTGACTTGTTAGGTTTCAAATAGGAATAAATACTTCTATGGGAATTGGAACAAAAACTATTTATGCCATTCTGGCAAACAAATTTCCTATATTTTGTTGTTCTCTGAGACAGTTGTTGTCTAAATTCAACGGTCATAGACTTATCAGTCTGTCTGATGACATTTTGAAGCAGTCAAGTATTTAGGGTGGCTTAAGCTCTTAGAAGCTGTGATGAGTATTACTGACTACTCTCAGCCAAGTTTACAGTGAGAGCTGGCATCAGAAATCATGGCAGAAAGACTCGTAGAACCCACACCTTGTCTGAGAAAATCAAAAGCAGTAGGAAGTTTGGGATAAGGTATTCATAGTATCTGAAGAAATTAGCACCAGTAAGTGAACTAAGTACTTTGTATAGGGACAGTAGAAAAATGTCTTTGGGGCATCCTAGACATTCATCAGATACTCACAGCTCACCACTGTCTATCTGAGTTAAAGTTTCTATTGCTGTGACCAAATACCATCATCATAAGTGACTTGGGGATCAAAGGGGTTATTTTACCTTACACTTCCATCACTGAGGGAAGTCAAGAGAGAAACTCAAGTAGGGCAGGGACCTGGAGGCAAGAATTGATGAGTGCAGGGCAGGAAGCTGAAGGGCAGGTACCTAGAGGTCACCGAAGAGTGCTGCCTACTGTCTACTCCTCATGGCTTGCTCAGCTTGCTTTCTTATGACACCCAGGGCCAGCATGTCAAAGGTGTCACTCAGGTAGTGATCTGAGCCCTCCAACATTAAGCAACAATCAAGGAAATATACCACAATTTTCCCCATAGGTTAATTTAGTGAAGGCAGTTTCTCAACTTTTCTAAAAGAACTCTAGTTTGTACTTAAGTTGATATTAAACTATCCAGCACAAGTGACTCCTTGTCAACTTGATAGATCACTATTCACCTGCAACATTTCCTCACTTATTTGTCCCCAAGGTGGCATGTTAATATTAATATCATAATATAAGATATTTCAACTTTAAGTCCTATAGTCTTCAAAAGTTTAAACACTTTAAAAGTTCAGTCTCTTTAGAACATCCAAAGTCATTCAAAAACTATTCCAGTCTCTTTGAAGTATCTAAAACCTCACTGAAATTTTAATGTCATAATTGTAGACTCCTGTAAAATAAAATATAAGTTACATATTTTCTTACTCCTAGAGAGGAAAATTATGGCACAATCACAAATCAAATCAAACTCAAAATTCATCAGTGTAAAAAGCTCAATGTCAGACATTTGG
Organism: Mus caroli; assembly: GCF_978045245.1. Classification (NCBI taxonomy): domain Eukaryota; kingdom Metazoa; phylum Chordata; class Mammalia; order Rodentia; family Muridae; genus Mus; species Mus caroli. The sequence goes on along the minus strand of NW_028227260.1, from coordinate 139,654,871 downwards.
AATTCTCTCACAATCTGCTGGACTCCAAAGGGCTTAGGTTTTTTTTTTATTAGATTATTAAAGATTTCTGCATAGTTGTTGTCTCATTTTAACCCACTTACCTGAAATATTATTCTTTAAACTGATGTTAATAATATATTTTGACCATATCTATCACTATTATTTCCCTACAATTCTTCCCAGTGCCCCCCATCTCCCTCCTAACTTCATGTCCTTTTTCATTGTTACTAATAAACATCTGAATCCAATTAGTGCTGTCTATATCTTCATGGATATGTGGCCATCCACTGGGGCATGAGTAACCTAATAATGGCAATGTCTCTGACAGAGTGACTCTCCAGCCCTTGATAGCCATCAATTGGCATCAGCTCTTCTGATATGAATGAGGCCTTAGGGATCATGCCTGCATTCATGCATGCTGGAATTTTGACTACTTGGTCTTATGCATTCTAGCTGCTGTGAGTTCTTATTTGCAAGTCTGGTATGCCATATTGAGAAGTCAGCCCTTTGTAGCTGTGTTCCCTATCCACTGGCTTTTACATACTTCCTGGTCCCATTACTCAAACTTCCCTGACCTTTTGAATAGTGAGATATACATATAGATGCTCCACAACTCAGCACTCCATATTATTTATATTATGCACATTGACCATTTATTAGCCTCAGCATTAACCATGACTGACAGCAAAAAGAAACTTATCTGGCCAAAACTGACAGCAGCACAAATATATGCTATAAACACAAACATGTAGAATGCAGTTTCGCAGCATTTGGTAATATTTTTATATTTTAAATTTTATTTGTTCATTGTTGTTTTATAGTAGAGCAAATGACTTAGATATGATCAAAACACATTTATAAAATTGTCAAAGCTCTTTTTAAAATCAAATTGTGGAGTAGAGATGAGGCTCGATGCTAGTATTTGCTAACATGCTCAAGACCCTGGATCAAAATTCCTAGTACTTAAAGAAACGGGAAAAGTCTTTAGTTTATTGCAGCCTTGCTATCCTCACTAATTACAAGAGATGTAGGGCTTGGGAATTTCCTATGTCAACAGTGCTATCTGTATGTACAGGGTTTTCTTTCTCTCCTGTCTGAATAGTTGGTTTATTTCTTATTATCTTATTGTATTGATTAGAATTCTGCTTAATAGTAGCAGTAAGAGAGGATATACTTGCGTTATTTACCATGATAGGAATAAAATTTCCCATTTCTCCCCATTAAGTATGCTACTCTATAACATTTGTAGATAATCCTTGAAGTAAGGAGGGTTTCCTGTATGTTTAGTTTACTGAGATTATTTGATGACATAAATGCACTTGGGTTTGCTATTACATTGTATCAAACTCTTGGTCCATCCATTGATCACAATCATAAGATTTTTTTCAGAATGTTGATATTTAATAGGTAATACATATTGTACTCAATGATTAAACTAATAAAAGGAATACACAGTTGGGTGAACAGAAAAGGGGGCGATTGAACTGGCAGGAGTTTGTGGAAAAGGTGGGTATAATTGAAACACATGGTGTGAAACTCTCAAAGATCTAGTTTTAAAAATAGAATGCTCTTAATTTTCCAACTTTTTTTACTTGTATCAATAAGCTATTTGTGATCTTTCTAATTATTTTAAATATAGGAATCTAAAGATATAAATTTCCCTCATAGGTCTGCTTCTAGTGTGTCCCTGAGGTTTTGCTATGTTGTGTTTATATTCTCATTTAATTTCATAAAATCCTTTTTATTTCTTCCTTGATTTCTTCTTTATCATTTATCAATTTATCATTCAGAAAAGAGTTGTTTAATATAGAAGACTTTCATTATTTACGAAAGGTTTGTATTTACCAATTTTTTTCAATTTTAAGTTTTATTGCATTATGTTCATATAGGATACAAAGAGTGACCGTATAATCTTTTTAAATATGTAAGATTTATTTTGGGTCTCAGAATGTGGTCTATTTTAGAATAGCTTCCATGTGCTGCTGGCTGAAAAGAGTGTGTTCTCTTTGGTGTTTGGATAGAATATTCTGTAGATATCTTTAAGTTCATTTGATGTATGATGTCAATTAATTCTGATAGTTCTCCTTTTTTTGTCCAGATGACCAATCTAGTGGAGAAATTGAAATCACCCACTATTAATTATGTTCATCTGTGTCTTTAAGTCCAGTTGTAGGGTTTTGTTTTGTTTTTAATGAAATTGGGCTTCCCAGAGTTTGGTGAATATATGTTAATTGCAGTAATGTCTTCTCAGTTAACTTATTCCTTGATTAAAATAAGATGACCCTTCATCTCATATGATTATGTTTAGTTTGAAGTCTATTTTTGTCAGATAAAAGGATAGTGCCTTGTGGGCCATTGGGCTATGCACAGACAGGCTGGTCTCCAGTTGAGCTGAGGTCTGAACCCCAGAAGGGTGATAATTCATCTACATGACACAGTAGGTATCCCCTCATGCTCCTAGAACTCTGGCTCCTGCCTAAGTTACCACCCCCACAGTCCCCACAAGAGAAGCATGGCTAAAAGTCATGTAGGCAATGTACCAAACTTCTGATCTTCAGGCTAAACTCTTCCCCAGTTACCTAGCAACAGTAAAGACCATAAAAGGGGCTGTTAGGCCCCTCCTCACCTCTCTCTTACTTCTCACTCTCACCCTCTCACTCCTCTCTCCTCTCTCTTTGTCCTCTCTCCTCTCTTCTCTTCTCTTCTCTTCTCTTCTCTTCTCTTCTCTTCTCTTCTCTTCTCTTCTCTTCTCTTCTCTTCTCCTCTCCTCTCCTCTCCTCTCCTCTCCTCTCCTCTCCTCTCCTCTCCTCTCCTCTCCTCTCCTCTTCTCTTCTCTTTTCTTCTTCTTCCTCTCTCTCTCTCTCTCTCTCTCTCTCTCTCTCTCTCTCTCTCTCTCTCTCTCTCTCTCTCTTTCTTTCTCTCCTTCTCTTTTTCTCCCTGCCTTTCTACAATAAAGCCCTAAAACCATAGAATGTCTCTGCTCATCAAGACTCACTGCACTTGGAGGATGGGATAGGCTTTCTCCTAATGAGCTATTTCTAATCTCCAGATGGAAGGCCTTCCTGTGCTCCAGTCAAGATCCGCTGTGCTCACTCTCACCAGTGTGGGGACCTCTCTTCCCTCTTCCCTCTCTCCTATAACCTTGGCGCTTTAAGAAAGTAGTCACAGGGCTCCCAGGTTGGGCTGCCACTTGTCCACCCCTCGTAGAGTGGGTCGGAGGCTTGGATGCCCACCCGGGGCTGAGTGGAAAGAGTCTGGCAGCTCTCCCACCGTCTGCTTGACCAAAACATAGATAGAACTCTGGGGGGCTTGGGTCTATCCTCCCTCTCTTTCCGAGGGCCCCCTTTTTACTTCCCACAGTGCCTTATAGGGTTTCCATTGTTGTGAAGAGACACCATGACCAATGCAACTCTTATAAAAAAAAACATTTAATTGGATCTGGTTTACACTTTCAGATGTTCAGTCCATTATCATCATGTTGGGAAACAGCAATGTGTAGCCAGACATGGTGCTGGTGGAGATGAGAGTTCTTTATCTTGGTCTAAAGGCAGCAGAAGTGAACTACATTTTGAAGGCAGTCAGTAGACTAGATCACACTTGCCAGACTTGAGCATACATATGAGTTCTTAGTGCCCACCCCCACAGGGATACACTTTCTGTAGAAAGCCCACACTGATTCAAAGCCACATCTCTTAATAGTGCCACTCACTATTCAAGCATTCAAACACAGGAGTCTATGGGAGCCATACCTGTGCAAACTATTGCAGATAGTGCTTGCTTCCTGGTCCTGTTTGATTGGATTACTTTTGTCCATAATTTTACTCTAAGATGGTACCTATCTTTAAAACTCAGAACTGTTACTTGTAGGCAGCAGATAGATAAATTTTATTTCTCCATCCATTCAGTCAGTCTGTGGTTTTTTGTTGGTTAATTGCGGTAACTGATCTTTAAAGTTATTATTGAGATGTGTATGGTAATTCTGATCGTTTCAATGGATATATCTACAAAACACTTTCTCGCCTCAGATTTAGGGAACAAGGCAGAGAAGGGAGCAGAAAGATTGTAAGAGCCAGAGGATCAGGGATTTTGCTTTGTAGTTGTGACTACCAGTATCAAAGCTACACCTATAAAGTCTCACCAACATGACTACCCAAATGTAAGATGAACAGAAATCACAGCAATGGACATGCCAAATTGGAAGATGAAATGCTCACAAAGCCTCAGCTCTACATAAAGAACTATAGGAAAAAAAACAACCAAAATCAAACAAAAAGAAAACCCCCCAAAATAAACAAAACAAAACCAAAAAACCTAATCAGGACAGATTCACATCAAGTTCAAAGACTGCCTGGGTTATGTGAAATACTGTCTCAAAAACTAACTAACTAAATCTGATATTCCATCATTGGTATCTTGAGAAAGTGCAAAGTATATATAACTAAAATTCAACAGTAATTATAGCTGGTTCCAACCTAGTCTACCCAAAATGAAAGCCATTAGTTTCATGTGGGTGCTGAATTCAAATTGAGATCCACAATAAATATAAACCACACACCACGTTTTAGAAACAATATAAGAAAAATATTGTTTTTGTTTGTCTTCGAAACAGGGTCTCACTGTGTAGCTCTGGCTGTATTGGAGCTCACTATGTAGACTAGACTGGCCAAGAACTCAAAGAGATGTCTCTGAAACTTTCTCATGAGTTCTGGGATTAAAAGCAGGCACCACCACAACCAGCTGAGAAAAATATTTTATTAGTGCCTTAATAATGCAGGAATGCATAAGAGACAGTTAAGTACCATGGACCCCCATCTATTTTGGAGCTATGTACATATACACCCACAGTAATGCACTTGACAGTATAGTTCCTTCAACTACAATTAAATGCACACAAAATCCTCTTCAAACAATACATCTAGCAACCCTCAAACTCTTTCAACTCCCCACATGCATTGGGTTACATGTACTCCCATATCTGAAAAAAATTATATATATGTATATATATATATATGTGTGTGTATATATATATTTCCTTGCTTCTGTTAACAACCAAAATTAGACAGTTTATATTCATCATTTCAACATACTGTGTTCTTTTGTAACCTTTTAGGAAGAATATCTTACTAACCTTTTTATACCTATGTGTAATTGGGCCTGTATATTACTAAATTCTGGTGCATTATGAGAAGAAATAAGCAGAGCAGAGAAATGATTATATAAACTAATCAATAAATCAAAATAGAAAACCATCTAAACTATGTTACTTAGTAACTAGCTCCCCTTGTCTTGAACTCCATAAAAACAAAACAAAACAAAACAAAACAAAACAAAACAAAAACAAAATAAAACCCTGAAACTTAATTTGGCCCTCAATAATCATTACTCATGTGACCTGCTGTCAAAATTGACAGTGGATTCCCCTATAATCTGCATTATGACTTTGCTTCAGTAAATTTAGCTTGCTTCTTTTGCAAAATCTGTGAGCCTTTATTTTTAATTCTTAGGATAGGCAGCCAAGAACCTAGAAGTGCAACCCTGTGCAAACCCTGACAACCATAACAATCATATCATCTAACATTTAAATTACAGTAATTGGGATACAATATATGAAGTTATAATTTCTTTTTTCTTGCTTTGATTAGAAATGGGAAGGTGGGGGATAGAGAAAAGACAGACACAGGGAAAGAAAGATGGGGTTGGGTGGAGTGCGTTCGTGCATCAGAAGCCACACCTTTCTGAAAGCTCGTCATGTTTATTATATAGATTGAACAGAGAGTTGCATAATGCTGAACAAAGAGACAGGTTGTTATATACTGCTGAACAAGGAGCCAGCTTAAGCTAATATAAGTGGAAGCAGACATTGTAGTGGAGCATGCTAAAGGCTCTTAACATTCAGGTGAAGAAAACCTTGTGAACATTTACTGCACACACTGCCAAGATTTACCAAGAGAATCTCAAAGAAGATTTTGGCATTGTCCTCTGAGCTTCACCCCATGGTAAGGGAAATATATCATTCTACCATGGGTCTTAGGCTCTGGAGTCCTTGACATGGTGTTTCCAATGTCAATACTACATATTTACTCAGGACTTCACTCACACAGGGGCTTCTCTGCTCCCCACAGAGCTATATCTTCAGGACCAAGATTATTATTTTTTAAGGAAAATATTCTAATATTTTCTCTTAATGGAAATGTGTGCTTTGAGCTTTACTAAAGTTTCTTTAATGAATATGGCTGCCCTTGCATTTGGAGCATAGATATTCAGAATTGAAAGTTCCTCTTGGAGGATTTTACGTTTGATGAGTATGAAGTGTCCCTCCTTGTCTTTTTTGATAACTTTGGCTGGAAGTCGTTTTTATTCGATATTAGAATGGCTACTCCAGCTTGTTTCTTCAGACCATTTGCTTGCAAAAATTTTTTCCACCCTTTCACTCTGAGGTAGTGTCTGTCTTTTTCCCTGAGATGGGTTTCCTGTAAGCAGCAAAATGTTGGGTCCTGTTTGTGTAGCCAGTCTGTTAGTCTATGTCTTTTTATTGGGGAATTGATTCCATTGATATTAAGACATATTAAGGAAAAGTAATTGTTGCTTCCTATCATTTTTGTTGTTAGAGTTGGCATTCTGTTCTTGTTGCTGTCTTCTTTTTGGTTTGTTGAAGGAATACTTTCTTGATTTTTCTGGGTGTGATTTCTGTCCCTGTATTGGTTCTTTTCTGTAATTATCCTTTGAAGGGTGGGATTCATGGAAAGATAATGTGTAAATTTGGTTTTGTTGTGGAATACTTTGGTTTCTCCATCTATGGTAATTGAGAGTTTAGCTGGGTATAGTAGCCTAGGCTGGCATTTGTGTTCTCTTAGTGTCTGTGTAATATCTGTCCAGGATCTTCTGGCTTCCATAGTCTCTGGTGGGAAAAGTCTGGTGTAATTCTGATAGGCCTGCCTTTATATGTTACTTGTCCTTTTTCCCTTAGTGCTTTTAATATTTTATCTTTATTTAGTGCAATTGTTGTTGTGATTATTATGTGTTTGGAGGAATTTCTTTTCTGGTCCAGTCTATTTGGAGTTCTGTAGGCTTCTTGTATGTTCATGGGCATCCCTTTCTTTAAGTTTGGGAAGTTTTCTTCTATTATTTTGTTTAAGATATTTGCTGGCCCTTTCAGTTATAAATCTTCTTTCTCATCTAATCCTATTATCTGTAGGTTTGGTCTTCTCATTGTGTCCTGGATTTCCTGGATGTTTTGAGTTAGGATCTTTTTGCATTTTTCATTTTCTTTGATTGTTGTGCCAATGTTCTCTATGGAATCTTTTGCACCTGAGATTCTCTCTTCCATCTCTTGTATTCTGTTGCTGAGGCTTGAAACTATCGTTCCAGATTTTTTTCCTAAGGTTTCTATCTCTAGTGTTGCTTCATTTTGGGTTTTCTTTATTGTGTCTACTTGACTTTTTAGGTCTAGTATGGTTTTGTTCATTTCCATCACCTGTTTGGATGTGCTTTCCTCTTTTTCTTTAAGGAAGTCTACCTGTTTGGTTGTGTTTTCCTGTTTTACTTTAAGGACTTGTAACTCTTTAGCAGTGTTCTCCTGTATTTCTTTAAGTGAGTTATTAAAGTCCTTCTTGGTGTCCTCTACCATCATCAAGAGATATGCTTTTAAATCTGGGTCTAGCTTTTCGGGTGTTTTGGGGTGCCCAGGACTGGGTGAGGTGGGAGTGCTGTTTTCTGATGATGGTGAGTGGTCTTGGTTTATGTTAGTAAAATCCTTACGTTTGCCTTTCGCCATCTGGTAATCTCTGGAGTTAGTTGTTATAGTTGTCTCTTGTTAGAGCTTGTTCCTCTTGTGATTCTGTTAGTCTCTATCAGCAGACCTGGGAGACTAGCTCTCTCCTGAGTTTCAGTGGTCAGAACAGTCTCTGAAAGCAAGCTCTCCTCTTACATGGAAGGTGCCCAGATATCTGGCTTTGGAACCTGCCTCCTTGCAGAAGTTGTGTTCCACTCACGAGAGGTCCTAAGATCTTGTGGAGAGTGCTTTGGGGACCTTGGGGCTGTCTGCCGACTCTGTGCCCAAGGTGACCAGGTGCTGGGGCTGACGGGGGTGTCTGCCGACTCCGCACCCAAGGTGACCTGGTTTTAACAGCTTTTTTGAGCTAAAATCAACAAACACCTGCAAATATTAATGGGTGCCATTTGAGAGTTTGGACATACATAAATATTATTACTATAATCAACATGATAAACACAGATAACCTTTCCCAAAATTTGCTTATGTTTCTTTGGGATTTTGTTTGAATGGCTGTGGGTTACATAGGTTTTCTGGTGGAAGGATAGTTAACCTGAAATCTATTAACATAATCAACTTGAAATATACAATGTTGTTAATTAGAACCCATGTTGTACAGAAGCTCTCTAGCACTTACCATGCATAAGGGGGAATATTCATTTTCCTCCAGTCCCTGGCTCCTGGGAAATATCCTTGTACTATTGTACTATTGCTTCTGTAAATTCAACTTTAAAAAAAAAATTCTATTTCTCTCTGTCTCTGTCTCTGTCTCTCTTTCTTTGTGTGTTTGTGTGGTGTTTCGTATCTGTCTGTGAATGTTTGTGAGTGCATGAATGCCATAGTAAATCATAGAAGTTGGGCAATAACTTTGGGTGTCAACTCTCACCTTCCTCCTTGTTTTGAGGCAGGGTCTCATGTTTATCACTGTTGGAGACCAACACTGAGCCATAAGCCATAGTTCCCGTCCCTTCTTGAGAAATGTCTGACCTTTTGAAAGGACAGCTGACAGAACATCAAGATCAGATAATAGTATCTGCAAACTTCCTGTGAAAAACCACAGAATGTCCCCTGAGCTAAGAGTAGATAATAGCTTCCAGGGCAGTCATGCAGAACCACCCCCGCCCCCGGGCTGAGGCATGGGCAAGTTTCTCCCTCTTTACTTCCTCCTTCTTACCACTAGTATTCTGTAACCTTGCTCACAATAAACAGATCTTGACAATCATTGCTTGGTCTCACTCCTTCTTTCCTGCCCGTTTTTTTTTTTTTTTCAGGCATGGTCCCCCTTGGACCCCCCGAATAACTGTGTCCTGAGGGTCGGGACACATCACTATGTAAACCAGGCTAGTTACCCTCAAGCTTCTGGGGATTATGCTGTCTCTGCCTCCAATTTTGCCATAGGCACACTGGAATTACAGATGCACTATACCACATCTAGCTTAATGTGGATTCTAGGGAATTGAACTTAGTTAGGTCTTTGTGCTTATGAGCAAATGCTTTATCTATTAATTCATCTCACCACCAGCAAGTTTAGCTCTTATTGATAGAACTAGAATCATTCATTACTTATCTTCCCATGACTGCATTTCACTTAGCATAAGTTCATCTAAGTTCATTCATGCTGTTTGACATGACCAGATTTCTTTGTTTGTGTGTGTGCACATATTTGAATTTTCCAGCATGAGTATGCATTTGGAAGCCAGAGGGCAACCCTGAGTATCATTCTGTAGGTGCCAAATTTCATTTTTTTGACATAGGCTAGGCTCAGCTGACCAGCAAATCCCCAGAATACTGTCTCTGTCTCATCCAGCTTTGGGATTGCAAGCATATACCACATCATGGCTTATTTTTGACATATGCACTAGGGATCTATTTAATTTCCCACTTTACCAATTGGTTTATCTATTTCTTTGTCTTTTTAAAGTTGAATACTATTCATCTTCATCTCTGTTGATTTTTTATCTATATTCAGTTGAATTTTTGAGGTAGGGTCTTGCTGTATAATAGCCTTGAACTTGCTATCTTTCTGCCTCAGCTCTTGTGTGCTGTGATTACAGGTACTACCATGTCTAGCTCAGTTGCTAGTTTTTAAATAGATACATGAAATAAGGCACAATACCTATTATGTAACAAATACTTAATAAATATATGTCAATTGATTATCTTGCTTATATATAAAACTAATAATACTGAAATAATAGTAATATTAAGCTGAGAAATGTGTATCACTATTTTTCTATGTTATTTCATGTAAATCTCACAGTAACAATGTCATCCTTTTAAGGGTGAAGGGACCAAGGTGCAAAATTTCTAAGTATCTCACCTCCAGCTATTGTTAAATAGTAGAGTTGACACTATAGTATATTTTTTCTCATTTCAAAGCATTTGCCTTTTCAACAATACAATTCTTCTAGTGTCACCACTATATAAGCAGTGGAACCTTGGACAATGGAGCAAATAAATGAGGCAGACTGAAGTCTCATGGAATAGCTAACTATATTTAGAACATCAGAAAATTTATACTCTGAGGATGAAGATAGATCACATGAATGAGTTCAAGCTATATATAATCACAAGGACAAGCCACAAATGGCAAAACATATTTTTCATAAAGGCATATATAAGATTATCTAAACATTTAGTTGCATAAGCACAGCATTCTAAAACCAATTCTGTATTTTGAAGAAACTGAGGTCACAAGACTATTGTCTTAGTTGTTTGTTTGTTTGTTGTGGTTGTTGTTGGAGTTTTCTCATAAGCACTCAGAACTCTCCTCTCAGGACTCCATTCCTGGACCATGTTCCAACATTCTACCACCAAAACGTCTATGGCTTTAAACTTCTGTTTGATTTAAAAAAAAAAATAGTAATTATAACAATCCATCAGCAATACACAGTCACTGTAAATTCTAATCATGAATTGTGAAATGACTGCACTGGGTCTAACTAAGAACAGACTCAATAACAGCCAGATAAGGATGAAGGAGAGACTCAAGAGGCCCTTATCTTCTACTAAACTATTCTCATGAACAGATTTAGGGAAAGAGGGCATCATTACCTTCAGTTATATACCCACTAGTGATTCAACCAGGCTTCAATGGATAGTCTCAATCTAATAAGTAGTGGAGAGTGAGTAACCAGAATGCATTGTATACATATATATAGTTGTCCAAAGAACTAATATAGCAGGATTCAATGGAACATGCTTTTAATCATAGCATTGGGGAGACTGATTCATGTGGATCTATATGAGTTACAAGCCAACCTATTCTACATAATGCATTCTAGGCCAGCTTGAGCTACACAGTTAGACCTTGTCTCAACAAACAAAACAAAGGCCAAACTTAATAATAAATATAAATACATAAATAATTCCAGAATATCTACCAAAGCCTATCTGGCCATGTCTTTGTAAAGAGTGTTATGAAGGTACAGTGTGAGTAAAGACATGGTCCTTAGCTTCCTATATACTGACAACAGGAAATGATCATTTTATTTGGGACAGTTTTCCTTGGCTCCACTTTTAATCTGATCCTAGAACCAAATAGTCATTTTTCTGATTCTTTCATCTTTATAAGCTGTTTGTTTAGAAATTCCAATAGAACTGTATTTTCAAATTTAATGATACTAACAAATGCTGATTATCTCATCATAGTATATTGTCAGCATCTAAGATTAGGCTTTTTAATTAATTTGAAATTATTATTTATAAGTGGTATTTTGTGTTACATAATAATAATTTTAAAAACATTTACTGACAACAAAACAAATAAATAAATCAATAAAAATTGAACTCACAAAATATCCATAAAAGTTAATATTTTCTTAAAGGACATATTAAAACTTGCAGGCATCTTTGTGCAGATGGGAGAAATGTCTGTTCTGTGGAATGCCTGCTGTGAAGCATGGTGTTTGATTGATATATCAGCTACCATACACTATAAGCTCACTTTGTTTCAAATTCTGAATCTCAGACATAACACTCAGTGGCTTGTGGTATAGGAGAAAACAGTCTGAGAAACTGAGTTAATAAATCCAGTGCTGTTTTTGTGGAACAAAAAATTTAACGAATAAATTTTTTATACTGCCGTAAATGTATAATAGTGCTTTCCTTGGAACAGCTAATTGAAGAGGGAACAGCATGATAGAAATAAGAAATTTCTACTAAATTTCATTTTTTATATTCCTGGTTCTCATTGTTTTAGGAATCAGAAAAAGGAGAGATTTAGTTACATCATCTTTGATTAAACAGAAAAGAGGAATATATACCCAATAGGCTTTTATGTAGAAATTGAACCTCTCTCATTCTGTACCCAGAGGAGTTCCAAATTGATTTTAAGTTATGGAAGAATCTTGCTACGAAAAATAAAAATAAAAATAAATGCCTTTCCAACGCAGAGTTGTTCAGAAAGCAGACCTTTCTAGGATTGCCAGGGCATCTGTTCATCATCACTAATCATCCCCCCTCTATCAGTCTACTTACCTGTTGCTTATGCTATTTTGAGCAGGTCATTCTACTTAACAGAAGAGCACTAAATTATGAGACAAGTTTGGATATGGATGACTAAATGTATAGGTTATGAATAAAATGGTTCTCAAATAATAATTGAGAGATAATAAACTACCTTTACTAATTAACAAGGACTTACAACCATGATTAGATGAAGACTCATTGTCATAAGCCTCTTTGTCTTCAAAGTAATATCTAATGGATTCTAGTGACTTACAGATCACAGACCCTCTTGCCCATGCAGGCGCTTCCTACTTCTTTTTTTTCTCTCTCTCTCTTCCTATTTCTTGTATTGTACAACATTTTAAATCCACACCTAAGCAAATTCTATGTCAGTTGGGTACATGATCCTATGTAACAGAAAAAATGACAAAAGATCTAAAATATTTGAGGGTGATCAGGCTGGGTCAGAGGGAATAAAATGCAGTAAAAATAAATATAAGTTTCTTGGTGTTTGGTTACATGGCTTAATGGTGGACAAGCCCTGGCTGTGCAGGAATGTCTAGTCAGTCTGGTTGATACATACCAAAGGCTGTGGTTTCTTTCCTCCTTCCTTCTTTTCTTTTTCTTTTCTTTTCTTTTCTTTTCTTTTCTTTTCTTTTCTTTTCTTTTCTTTTCTTTCCTTTCCTTTCCTTTCCTTTCCTTTCCTTTCCTTTCCTTTCCTTTCCTATCCTTTTCTCTTTTCTTTTCTTTTCTTTTCTATCTTTCTTTCATTTTCTTTTCTCTGTAGGGAATTTTGATCAAAAATAGAAAAAAACAAACAAACAAGAAGTGAATTTTATCAGAGAAGTGAAGAGGAAGCAGAGAAAGAACAGGAGAAATTAAACACTGAAGAGAAGCACCGTAGTAGATTTCAAAGGGAAGCTCAGAATGTCAGTCACCAAATTGAATACTGTGAGCTCCTGTGTCAGACTCTGGAAGGATGCTAAGTTCCATTTAGATATCCTAAATTAAAAGCCAGTAGAGAAGAAAAGCAAGCAAAGAACTAATATTTTGTGGCTTAGTTGGTATAGCATTTGCAAAGCATTCATAATGCCTGGATTTGATCTACTACACTATATAGAACAGGTGTAGTGGCAAAAGCCAGAAAGACCAGCACTAAGGAGAAAGAGACAAGACAATCCCAACTTCTGGGTCATCCTCAGCTACATAGATTATGGCCAGTCAGGGCTACACAAGAACCTTTTACAACAAAAAAATAGATAAATATTGACTTACCCAAAATATCAGGTACAGTTTGCTAAACACATGAAACTCAAGAAGAATGAAGACTGAAGTGTGGACACTATGCCCCTCCTTAGAATTGGGAACAGAACACCCATGGAAGGAGTTAAAGAGACAAAGTTTGGAGCTGTGACGAAAGGATGGACCATCTAGAGACTGCCATATCCAGGGATCCAACCCATAATCAGCTTCCAAACGCTGACACCATTGCATACACTAGCAAGATTTTGCTGAAAGGACCCAGATATAGCTGTCTCTTGTAAGACTATGCCGGGGCCTGGCAAACACAGAAGTGGATGCTCACAGTCAGCTAGTGGATGGATCACAGGGCCCCCAATGGAGGAGCTGGAGAAAGTACCCAAGGAGCTGAAGGGATCCGCAACCCTATGGGTGGAACAACATTATGAACTAACCAGTACCCCGGAGCTCTTGACTCTAGCTGCATATGTATCAAAAGATGGCCTAGTCGGCCATCACTGGAAAGAGAGGCCCATTGGACATGCAAACTTTATATGCCCCAGTACAGGGGAATGCCAGGGCCAAAAAACTGGGAATGGGTGGGTAGGGAAGTGGGGGGGAGGGTATGGGGACTTTTGGGATAGCATTGGAAATGTAATTGAGTAAAAGATGTAATAAAAATATTAAAAAATAGATAAATATCCTTGGTTGAAAGAGGGCAATTTTTAGTAATGCTTAGAGTCTCTTGTAACACTTTTTTTTTCTTAAAAACAAAACCATAAGGGGAAATTTTCTCATTTTCCTAGAGTAGCTACATTCAGAGCTTTAATAATCTGCCTTTGTTTCATGTATCTCCAATCAAAAGCACTGATGGTAGGCAAAATAACCTCAGTCTAGGCCAGCAACCCATATCTGTGTTTTAACTTTATGTGCCCATGATAAAAATGTCAAAATATATGTTAGTATACTGAACTCTACTCTCTTCTTCTTAAACTGTAAGTTTTAAACTGTCACTAACACACTTATCTGTACTGAAATCACATTGGGATTAAATTTATATTTCAATACTATTGTTCCATTTTTGAATCATTAAGCCTTTAAAAAGGAACACTAAGAGTGAGTGCTAACAGTAACTCTTTGGAGAGGTCTCACATTTAGCTTGTATTGTTAGCATTTAGAAACTATTTACTCTCTCTGCTAATTGATCTTTTAAAAATTCAAGGTGTCCAGGTATGGTAGTGTATATCTATAATATGAGCATTTACGACACTGAGGCAAGAGATTCACAAATTGGACTTCAGCATAGGTAATATAGTGATACACTATCGCCAAAAATAAAAATAGAAAAAGAAAGAAGAAAAAAGAGAAAAAGGAAAAAGAAAGGAAATCTAGTAAGTTTAGAGAAAAATCAGACATTGACAAGGATGGAAAAATCCTCACTACTAAAAAGGCAAGTACTTTATATTTTTCTTCTTTGCTGTTGGCCAACCTAGAGCCCAAATTCTAATGACTATCACACTGTATTTCTTTTTCAATTTGTAAAAGTTAAAAAAAAATGCTTCTGTGTGTGGTACACATATGCATAAATGTTTGTATATGTGTGCATGCATATGTATATGGTACCAGTGCACATGAATGTAGATCTGGTTGATTCAGTCTAGTCTATCTATCCAGATTACTCCTAGGAATATCATGGCTCTACCTATAATACTGAAATTATAGTTAGGCTTCCACGTCTACCTGTGTATTTGTGCTAGGCATCTGAACTCTATTTTTCACAATTGCACAACAAGCACTTGATCCAGGGAACCATCTTGCCAGATCCTATACGGTACTTCTTTTATCTTTCTTTCTTTCTTTCTTTTTTTTTCTTTTTTCTTTTTTCTTTTTTTTGACTTTATTGGATTTCTTTAATTATATTTCAAATATTATCTCCTTTCCTGGTTCCCCTCTAAAAACCCCCTACACCTACCACCTACCCCCCATCCCTCTAAAGGGTATTTCTTAAAATATGGTGAACAGAGTGTCATCATTTAAGATATTTTACATGAAAGGGGTTGGTGGTTGAAGAAATCCACCACTAGAGATTCCCAATGAACATGATTTTATTTTATTATAGAGTCTCAGAGGTCCTATCTTTAAAAGGTGCATTTAAATTTCTCATTTGAAACACACGTGAAAAACTGCTAGATTTATGCTGCTTTGTACAATGATCTGGATCTGAATTCCATATCTTCCTTCCAGAGTAGTATCAAGATCAGGTCAAACAGGTTGAATAACAAAGAATTTACTCTAATATGGACATTGAAAATGTATGCCTAATGAAGCATCCTCTCTTCTCCTCTCCCCCTCCTCCTCTCTCTCTCTCTCTCTCTCTCTCTATATATATATATATATATATATATATATATATATTAATGTATATATATATATACATGTATATATATATTACATATATATATATATGTATATATATGTATATATATATATGTATATATATATTACATATATATATATATATACAATTTAAATTAGTTGGTTCAAAGCGTTCATGTCAAATGCTGAGACTATTTATTAGCACATTTAATATGCAGATTGGCATCAGGTTAACAACAGAATAGTATTTCTGTATCTTCAAAGGGCTTGGTTGGATAGTTGTAGAGGCTTCAGAGTTGATACTTCCATGGATAATGTTGAAATGAAATAATTGGAATCCTTATGAAAAAGCAATGCCTTCTTCATAGGGCAAGTTTAGTGCTTTTGAAATCTAGCCATGTCTTCTTAGTCTTGTGTTTTGTTTCATATTTTATTTTCCATAAATATATTGCTGGATATAAGAAATAAGATTTCCATGTTTACTTATGTGTATGATACACATCAAGAGGACTTTAAAAGAGCAGGACTGTTATTTGTTATTTTGTGAATGGCACCAGAACTCTCAGGAAGTTATCTTTACTTAATAAAATCATTCCAAAGCCTTGTATTTCAAACTACTTTTCTATAAAAGTAAAATAATCTTCTACCTGGGGGAAGGCACTAAAACATTTCATCATCTTGTTGATCAGACAGTAGCTTTTATATCTAAAGAGTAATGAATTGCTTGTTGCTTTCAGTCCTTCTACAAGAGGTGGTAGATATCCAGCTTAAGTTAAAAGTGTGAAACTTATTGAACTCAATTAGAATCCTAATTTCCTGTCAAGAGTTCTCTGACATCGCAGAGAGTTCTCTACTTTCCGAAAATGTAGGTCACCATCTCCTACCCTATCTAGGAACAGTGGACATTATTAGAAAAGGAAAATACATTATCAGCCTATTGTGCTTCTGTTTCTATAGATAACACAAGTGTCTGCTCCCCCTGAGAGTCAGCAAGATCTTTTCTTACTCACTCTAAATGACCCAGTCTGTGCAATGTGGGGAAGTTACCTCTATTTGAAAACTCTCAGGCTTTAATTTGTCTCTTTTATTTTTTCTCCACAATACAGAAATATTTCCAGAACCTTGAAGTGGTTCTGATTAGAGGTGAAGTCAAGAATCCTTTGGCTCCAATTAAAATGGGCTATAAGTGATTTTGCATGGTAATGGCTGCATTATAAAAACAAGTTAAATTTCCCTTTATTTTTGATCACAGGTTTGGCTCTTGAATTATTCTATTCACCAGAAAATGTTGGCCCAGCTTTCTGGACTGACCTTGGAGGAGATGTTCACAGGCTTCCCAATTAACACCCTGTCAAGCTGCACACCTGTGGTCCTCAGATCATGATGACAAAGCTTTGAATTCCTTCACATCTATCTTACTGTCTGGAAAGTCAAATTTCAAATGCTATGAAATGATTCTTAGTGTTATTAGAATGGCAACTACTTTCTTTGTCATGCTTTTGGAACAGTTGGGGATGTAGGTGTTGTTTCACTGCTGTTAGTATATTTCCTAAGATGTGCAACCACCATCATGATTCAATTTTAAGATATTTCCATCATTCTTATAAGAAACCATTTCTCATTAGCCATTTCTTCTTATCAAGTCCTAGGCAAAAAGTCTACTTCCTGTTTTACAGATTTATCCATTCTGAACATTTTGTATAAATGGAATTAGGCAATATGTGCTCTTATGTGTGCTTCGAGGATCCTTTCACATCAGCACACTGTTCCTTTCTGTTGCTGAAGAGTATATCACTGTACAAATGAATCCTATTTTCTTCAACTATTTATCAACTCACAGACATTAGCGCGGTTTCTACATTTTGATTATTATCAATAATTCTGGAATGAACATTTACATATATGACTCCATATAAATGCAATTATTTCTATTTAACATGTAAAAAGCAGGTTTAAACTCAGCTTAAACCCTCCTCATGAAGCTGAGGGGCCAGAATATTTTCAGAGCAAATGGCAATAATATAAAAGAATCAATAATTAAAGCACTAACAAAAAATTTCATATAAATTCTTAAAGCATTTATGAAAAGTTTGGGGTTTTTTCTTACTTTCTTTTTTTTTTAACTACTGAGAACTGAATCCAAAAACCTCATTTATCCTAGGCAAACAACCCAACACTAAAGTTGTCCCTCACTCACCAAATTTGGATTTTATTAGAAGTTCTAGATCATACCTTTTCCTTGTCCACAGGTAGTAAGCTGAATTTTTTTCCAATGGCTGTAAACATTGTCAGAGGTTAGAAGGATCTGTGCCTGCTTGAGTTTAGATGATTGAGTGGTATTCAAGTTCTGCCTCTTGTATATCTAGCTCTGCCACACTGGGAAACTTATAATGATATGTCAGAGCTTTTTTTTTTTTCTTGAAATTTTCATATTAGTTATTTTATTTATTTACATTTCAAATGCTATCCCCCTTTGCAGTTTCCCCTACACGAACCCCCTATCCCATACCTCCTCTCCCCTGCTTCTATGCAAATGATCCCCCACTCACCCACCTACCCATGTATTCCTGACTCACCACCCTCACATTCCCCTATTCTGGGGCATCTATCTTCCACAGGACCAAGGGTCTCCCTTCCAGTTAATGCTAGATAAGGCAATCATCTGTACACATGCTGCTGGAGCCATGGGTATCTCCATGTGTACACTTTGGTTGCTTGTTTAGCCCCTGGAAGCTTGGGGGGAGGGAGGTTCCATGGGTTCCATCTGGTTGGTTGATATTGTTGTTCTTCCCATGGAGTTGCAAACCCCTTCAGCTCCTGAAGTAGCTGAAGTCCTTCCTCTAACTTCTCCATTGGGGTTTGTGTGCTCAGTCCAATGGTTGTCTGTGAACACCTGAATCTGTATTGTTCAGGATCTGGAAGAGCCTCTCAAGGGACAATTATAACAGGCTCCTGTCTGCAAGAGTTTCTTGGCATCACCAATACTGTCTAGGTCTGGTGTCTGCACATGGGATGGATCCCTAGGTGGGACAGTCTCTGAATGGCCTTTCCTTCAGCCTCTGCTCCACAATTTGTCTCAACATTTCCTTTAGACAGGAGCAATTCTGGGTTAAAATTTTTGAGATGGGTGTGTGGCTCCATCCCTTAACTGGGGAGCTGTGTCTAACCATCGAGTATGACCTCTACAGGTTCTATCTCCCCTTTGTTATGTATTTAAGCTAATACCATCCCTGTTGAGTCCTGGGATCCTCTTGCTTCCATGGCAACTGGGACTTTCTAGTGGCTACCCCCATTTCCCCATCCCTCATTGCACACATCCTTTCAATTTCCTGTCCCACTTTATTTCTCCCCCACCTTAAGTCTCCTTCCACACCTAATCTTGCCCACTTTTCCCTCCCCCTCCTCTCTCCCTCCCAGGTCCCTCCCTCCCTCTACCTCCTATGATTATTTTATTTCCCTTTCTAAGTAGGACTGAAGTATCCACACTTTGGTCTTCCTTCTTCTTGAGTTTTTTATGTTATGCAAATTGTATCTTGGGTATTTCAAACTTAATATCCACTTATCAGTGAGTACATACCATGTATGTTCTCTTGTGACTGTGTTCTCTCAATCAGGATGATATTTTCTAGTTCCATCCATTTGTCTGAATTTCATACAGCCGTTGTTTTTAATAGCTGAATAGTACTCCGTTGTGTAAATGTACCACATTTTCTGTATCCATTCCTCTGTTGAGGGATATCTGAGTTCTTTCAAGTCCTGGCTACTATATATAAGGCTATGAACATAGTAGACCATGTGTCCTTGTTATATGTTGGAACATCTTTTGGGTATATGACCAGGAATGGTATAGCTGGGTCCTCAGGTAGAACTATTTCTAATTTTCAGAGGAACCACCAGACTGATTTCCAGAGTGGCTATTCCAGCTTGCAATCCCACCAGCAATGGAAGAGTTTTCCTGTTTCTCCACATATTCACCAGAATCTGCTGTCACCTGAGTTTTTGATCTTAGCTACTTTGACTAGTGCTGAGGTGGAATCTCAGGGTTTTTTCGACTTGAATTTCCCTGATGAGTAAGGATGTTGAACATTTCTTTAGGTGCTTCTCTGCCATTAGAGATTCCTGAGTTGAAAATTTATTGTTGGATCCGGGACTCCGCCGAAAGTAGTCTGCACAGGTGAGAGTGTGGACTACAGAAGCTAAGAGCTTCTGTGACAGGCCGAAGCAACACAGGTCCTGGGACAGGTCCAGTTTTGGGCCTTCATCTTTGGCCAGGAGGAAGGTCCAAATGCCAGATTTCTGTGCACCTTCCCTGTAAGAGGAGAGCTTGCCTGCAGAGAGTGCTCTGACCACTGAAACTCAGAGGTGAGAGCTAGTCTCCCAGGCTTGCTAATAGAGGCTAACAGAATCACCTGAGGAACAAGATCTAACCAACGACAACTATAATAACTAATTCCAGAGATTAACAGATGGCAAAAGGTAAGAATCTTACTAACAGAAACCAAGACCACTCACCATCATCAGAACCCAGCACTCCCACGTCAACCAGTCCAGGGCACCCCAACATACCTGAAAAGCTAGAACCGGATTTAAAAGCATAACTCATGATGATGGTAGAGGACATCAAGAAGGACTTTAATAACTCACTTAAAGAAATACAGGAGAACATTGCTAAAGAGGTAGAAGACCTTAAAGAAGAAGAACAAAATCCCTTAAAGAATTGCAGGAAAACATAACCAAACAGGTGATGCAATTTAATAAAACCATCCAAGACCTAAAAAGGGAAGGAGACACAATTAAAAAAAACCAAAATGAGGCGACACTGGAAATAGAAAACCTAGGAAAGAAATCTGGAACTATACATGTGAGCATGGGAAACAGAATACAAGAGATGGAAGACAGAATCTCAGGCGCAGAAGATTCCATAGAGAACATTGGCACAACAATCAAAGAAAATGCAAAATGCAAAAAGATCCTAACTCAAAACATGCAGGAAATCCAGGACACAATGAGAAGACCAAACCTACGAATAATAGGAGTAGATGATAATGAAGATTTTCAACTCAAAGGACCAGCAAATATCTGCAACAAAATTGTAGAAGAAAACTTCCCAAACATAAAGAAAGAGATGCCCATGAACATAAAAGAAGCCTACAGAACTCCAAATAGACTGGACCAGAAAAGAAATTCCTCCTGACACATAATAATCAGAACAACAAATGCACCAAAAAAGATAGAATATTAAAAGCAGTAAGGGAAAAATGTCAAGTAACATATAAAGGCAAGCCTAACAGAATTACACAGGATTTTTCACCAGAGACTATGAAAGCCAGAAGAGCCTGGACAGATGTTATACAGACACTAAGAGAACACAAATGCCAGCCCAGGCTACTATACCCAGCCAAACTTTCAATTACCATAGATGGAGAAACGAAACTATTCCACGACAGAACAAAGATCACAAATTATCTTTCCAAGAATCCCGCCCTTCAAAGGATAATAACAGAAAAAAAAAAACAATACAAGGAACAAAACCACGTCCTAGAAAAAGCAAGAAGGTAATCCCACAACAAACCTAAAAGAATGCAGCCACAAGAACAGAATGGCAACTTTAACAACAAGAATAATAGGAAGCAACAATTACTTTTTCTTAATATCTCTTAATATCAATGGACTCAACTCCCCAATGAAAAGACATAGACTAACAGACTGGCTACACAAACAGGACCCAACATTTTGCTGCTTAGAGGAAACTCATGTCAGGGAAAAAGATTGACATTTCTTCAGAATGAAAGGCTGGAAAACAGTTTTCCAAGCAAATGGTCTGAAGAAACAAGCTGGAGTAGCCAATCTAATATCGAATAAAATCGAATTCCAACCCAAAGTCATCAAAAAAGACAAGGAGGGGCACGTCATACTCATCAAAGGTAAAATCTTCCAAGAGGAACTCTCAATTCTGAATATCCATGCTCTAAATACAAGGGCAGCCACATTCATTAAAGACACTTTAGTAAAGCTCAAAGCACACATTGCACCTTACACAATAATAGTGGGTGATTTCAACACACCACTTTCACCAATGGACAGATCGTGGAAACAGAAACTAAACAGGGACACAGTGAAACTAACAGAAGTTATGAAACAAATGGATCTAACAGATATCTACAGAACATTTTATCCTAAAACAAAAGGATATACTTTCTCCTCAGCACCTCATAATACGTTCTCCAAAATTGATCACAAAAAAAGCCTCAACATATACAAAAATATTGAAATTGCCCCATGCATCCTAACAGATCACCACGGACTAAGACTGATCTTCAATAACAAAATAAATAATAAAAAACCAATGTTCACGTGGAAACTGAAGAACACTATTCTCACTGATACCTTGGTCAAGAAAGGAATAAAGAAAGAAATTAAGGACTTTTTGTAGTTTAATGAAAATGAAGCCACAACATACCCAAACTAATGGAACACAATGAAAGCATTTCAAAGAAGAAAACTCATAGCTGTGAGTGCCTCCAAAAAGAAACTAGAGAGAGCACACTTTAGCAGCTTGACAACACACCTAAAAGCTCTAGAACAAAAGGAAGCAAATTCACCCAAGAGGAGTAGACTGCAGGAAATTATCAAACTCAGGGGCAAAATCAACCAAGTGGAAACAAGAAGAACTATTCAAGGAATCAACCAATTGAGAAGCTTGTTCTTTGAGAAAATCAACAAGATAGATAAACCCTTAGCCAGACTCACTAGAGGGCATAGGGAAAGTACTCTAATTAACAAAATCAGAAATGAAAAGGGAGACATAACAACAGACCCTGAAGAAATCCAAAACACCATCAGATCATTCTACAAAAGGCTATACTCAACAAAACTGGAGAACCTGGATGAAATGGACAAGTTTCTAGACAAATACCAGGTACCAAAGTTAAATCAAGATCAGGTTAATGATCTAAACAGTCCCATATCCCCTAAAGAAATAGAAGCAGTCATTAATAGGATGTATCAACAGGATACATAAACCCTTAGCAAGACTCACTAGAGGACACAGGGAAAGCATCATAATTAACAAAATCAGAAGTAAAAAGGGAGACAAAACAACAGATCCTAAACAAATCCAAAACAGCAATCTATAGCAAACCAGTAGCCAACATCAAAGTAAATGGTGAGAAGCTGGAAGCAATCACACTAAAATCAGGGACTAGTCAAGGCTGCCCACTCTCTCCCTACCTATTTAACATTGTACTTGAAGTCCTAGCCAGAGCAATTCGACAACAAAAGAAGATCAAACGGCTATACTCAAGAAAACTCGAGAACGTGGATGAAATGGACAAGTTTCTAGACAGATACCAGGTACCAAAGTTAAATCTAGATCAGGTTAATTATCTAAACAGTCCTATATCCCCTAAAGAAATAGAAGCAGTCATTAATAGTCTCCCAAAGGAAAAAAAAAAAAAAAGCCCAGGACCAGATGGGTTTAGTGAAGAGTTCTATCAGACCTTCAAAGATCTAATCCCAGTTCTTCACAAACTATTCCACAAAATAGAAACAGAAGGTACTCTACCCAAATCATTCTATGAAGCCACAATTACTCTGATACATAAATCATAAAAAGACCCAACAAAGATAGCAAACTTCAGACCAACTTCCCTTATGAATATCAATGCAAAAATCCTCAACAAAGTTCTCGCTAATCTAATCCAAGAACACGTTAAAACAATCATCCATCCTGACCAAGTAGGTTTTATTCCTCGGATGCAGGGATGGATTAATATACAGAAATCCATCAACGTAATCCATTGTATAAACAAACTCAAAACAAAAACCACATGATCATCTCATTAGACCCAGAGAAATCATTTGACAAAATCCAACACCCATTCATGATAAAAGTCTTGGAAAGATCAGGAATTCAAGGCCCCTACCTAACCCTGATAAAAGCAATCTACAGCAAACCAGTAGCCAACATCAAAGTAAATGGTGAGAAGCTGGAAGCAATCACACTAACATCAGGGACTAGTCAAGGGTGCCCACTCTCTCCCTACCTATTCAACATTGTACTTGAAGTCCTAGCCAGAGCAATTGGACAAAAAAGAAGATCAAAGGAACACAAATTGGAAAGGAGGAAGTCAAAATATCACTTTTTGCACATGATATTATACTAAATATAAGTGACCCTAAAAATTCCACCAGAGAACTCATGAGCCTGATAAACAGCTTCAATGAACTAACTGAGTATAAAATTAACTCAAACAAGTCAATGGACTTTCTGTACACAAAGGATAAACAGGATGAGAAAGAAATTAGGGAAACAACACCCTTCTCAATAGTCACAAAAAATATAAAATACCTTGGCTTGACTCTAAGTAAGGAAGTGAAAGATCTCTATTATAAGAACTTCAAGTCTCTTAAGAAAGAAATTAAAGAAGATCTCAGAAGATGGGAAGATCTGCCATGCTCATGGATTGGCAGGATCATATAGTAAAAATGGCTATCGTACCAAAAGCAATCTACAGATTCAATGAAATCCCCATCAAAAATTCCAACTCTGCTCTTCAACGAATTAGAAAGAGCAATATGCAGATTCATCTGGAATAACAAAAAACCTAGGATACCACAAATTCTTCTCAAGGATAAAAGAACCTCTGGTGGAATCACCATGCCTGACCGAAAGCTGTACTACAGATCAATTGTGATAAACCTGCATGGTACTGGTATAGTGACAGGCAAGTAGACCAATGGAATAGAATTGAAGACCCAGAGATGAACCCACACACCTATGGTCACTTGACCTTTGACAAGAGAGCTAAAACCATCCAGTGGAAAAAAAGACAGCATTTTCAACAAATGGTGCTGGCACAACTGGCAGTTATCATGTAGAAGAATGCGAAATGATCCATTCCTATCTCCTTGTACTAAGGTCAAATCTAAGTGGATTAAGGAACTCCACGTAAAACCAGAGACACTGAAACTTATAGAGGAGAAAGTAGGGAAAAGCCTAGAAGATATGGGTACAGGGGGAAAATTCCTGAATGGAACAGCAATGGCTTGTACTGAAGATTAAGAATTGACAAATGGGACCTCATAAAATTGCAAAGATTCTGCAAGGCAAAAGACACCATCAGTAAGAGAAAAAGACCACCAACATATTGGGAAATGATCTTTACCTATCCTAAATCAGATAGGGGACTAATATCCAATATATATAAAGAACTCAAGAAGGTGGACTTCAGAAAATTAAATAACCCCATTAAAAATGGGGCTCAGAGCTGAACAAAGAATTTTCACCTGAGAAATACTGAATGGCTGAGAAGCACCTACAAAATGTTCAGCATCCTTAATCATCAGGGAAATGCAAATCAAAACAACCCTGAGATTCCACCTCACACCAGTCAGAATGGCTAAAATAAAAAATTCAGATAACAGCAAATGCTGGTGAGGATGTGGAGAAAGAGGAACACTCCTCCATTGTTGGTAGGATTGCAAGCTTGTACAACCACTCTGGAAATCAGTCTGGCGGTTCCTCAGAAAATTGGACATATAACCACTGTCGGATCCCGCAATACCTCTCCTGGGCATATATCCAGAAGTTGTTCCAACTGGTAAGAAGGACACATGCTCTACTATGTTCATAGCAGCCTTATTTATAATAGCCAGAAGCTGGAAAGAACCCAGATGTTCCTCAACAGAGGAATGGATACAGAAAATGTGGTACATTTACACAATGGAGTACTTCTCAACTATTAAAAAGAATGAATTTATGAAATTCCTAGGCAAATGGATGGACCTGGAGGGCATCATCCTGAGTGAGGTAACCCAATCACAAAGGAACTCACACAATATAAGTGGATATTAGCCCAGAAACTTAGGATACCCAAGATATAAGATAGAATTTGCTAAACGCATGAAACTCAAGAAGAATGAAGACCAAAGTGTGGACACTTTGCCCCTTCTTAGAATTGTGAACAAAACACCCATGGAAGGGATTACACAGACAAAGTTTGGAGCTGAGACGAAAGGATGGACCATCTAGACACTGCCATATCTGGTGATACATCCCATAATCAGCTACCAAATGCTGGCACCATTGCATACACTACCAACATTTTACTGAAAGGACCCAGATAGAGCTGTCTCTTGTGAGACTATGCTGGGGCCTAGCAAACACACAAGTGGATGCTCACAGTCAGCTATTGGATGGATCACAGGGCCCCCAATGGAGGAGCTAGACAAAGGACCCAAGGAGCTAAAGGGATCTACAATCCTATAGGTGGAACAACAATATGAACTAACCAGTACCCCCCCCCCCCCCCCCCCCCCGCCGCAGAGCTTGTATAGCTAGCTGCATATGAATCAGAAGATGGCCTAGTCGGCCATCAGTGGAAAGTAAGGCCCATTGGTCGTGCAAACTTTATATGCCTCAGTACAGGGGAATGACAGGGTCAAGGAGTGGGAGTAGGTAGGTGGGGCACTGGGTTGGGGAGCATGTGGAGAACTTTTGGGATAGCATTGGAAATATAAATGAAATAAATACCCAATAAAAAACATAAAAAAGAAAATTCTTTGTTTAGCTTTGCACCCCATTTTTAATAGGGTTATTTAGTTCTCTGGAGTCTAACTCTTGAGTTCTTTGTATATATTGGATATTGTTAGCTCTCTATCAGAAGTATGTTTGTTAAAGATCTTTTCCCAATCTGTATGTTGCTATTTTGTGCAGTTGACAGTGTCCTTTGCCTTACAGATGCTTTTCCGGTTTATGAGATCCCAATTTTTAAAATTATCTTTCTACGTTCGCGCGCGCACACACACACACACACACACACACACACACACAAATAGCTTCAGGTTTTGTGTTCTTATGAGATTTTAGAATATGCAAAGAAGTGGGTCTCTATGTATATATCTGTTTCTGGTGATTTTGGGGGTGAGGGATCTGTTTTTCTGGTTTTTTTGTCATATTATTATGTTTATTTTTCATTACTATCCCTTAGAAGACTGCTTTCTAATGATAGACCAAAAGGAAGTGAATCTGGAGGATGGTAGTTGATGTGGGGAGAATGAGAGGAGGAAAAACCATAATCAGGATATATTATATGAAAGACATCTGTTTTCAATAAAAGAAAATTTACGAAGTAGGTAGTTATAAAGAGAGTTATACAATCTAGTACATTTGGGGAAAGTAGCAAGGCTTACTTGTTGAGATTCTTTTTTGTATCACTGTTCCCTCAGAGATGAAAATATTTCTTCTTTCAGTTATAGTAAAATGTGATGGCTCATTTTACATATCAAATTAAGTGGTTAAGAGACACTCAGCCAAGAAAACATTATTTCTTGGTATATCTCTTTGAGAGTTTCTGAGGAAGTTTAGAATTTAAATCAATAAAGAAGATCTACTTTCATCATTGTGGGTGGCCATCATCTACATTGGCAGACTAGATAGGAAAAAAAAAAAACACTAAGGAAGGTACAAATAAATTCTTTTAAACCCAGACTTTAGGACTCAACGTTTCTATGGTCTTGAATTTGGGATCTTATACCAGCAGCTCCTCAGTTTGTCAGGTCTGCATTCTGTACAGATAGTTATAACATTAGATTCCCTGATTCTCAGACTAAATTACACCACTGGCTTCCTTGCTATCTAGATGACAGGGTAGATAACACAAGCCAATTGCTATGAGAGTTGTCTTCTTGGTTTTGCCTATTCCTTTACTGTGAAGGTGCTGCATTTTGGACTACCCTGTTCTCACCCACACAAGGTGCTTCATTGGTGTGAGAAGCATGGGGAAGCAGGAGGAACATTAGTGCTCACAATAAGTAAATAAGCAATGTTATGACACTAAAAAAAATTACAGTAACTGGGGGAAAGTACTAAATGCTCAAACAAGTGAACATGAAGGAGAATTACCCTGTGATATTTTGAAAATAAATTAAAAAGCCAAAGAAAATATACTCAACTTAAAAAGTCACATGTGCAAAAATTTTATTGAAATTTTTTTCTGGAAAAATAAAATACCACCATCTTAGGTGTACATCAGAATAGTCAGACCTCTGATAACTAATTTGCCTGGGAAAGTCTGCTTATTTTTGTTTAATTCATTAGTCTAAAGCTTTATTTTATTATAGAAACTTTTTTACATAACATATATTAATATCCCGTTCTTTCAGAATGCACTTGGGAAATATTGGTCTAGGATGACATCTAGGGATTTCTAGCTCATTTAATAAAGGATGAGTCCTTTAATTGAATTAAGAAGTATATGAATAAGAGCAGATTTGTGGGACAATCTAAGCTTAACTTACATATATCAAAGGTCAAAAAGACATCTCAAATAAGCAATTGAATACATAGCCCCAGAGGTCAATGATCAGATATCAAGGGTATAAAAATATATTTGAGAATCATCAGAGTTTAATTCAAAGGAAAGCACATAAGCACATTTATAGCTGGGGATTTACTGACCAGCAAATTTGGACCTCAATAAATCATTCATATAAGTAAAAGATGATAGCCAGGAAAATGGCATTGACAACACTATTCACTGATTTACTTTTTAGGAATTTTGCATTTTATATACATATATGTGCACTGAGCCATCCATTTGGTTTGTCTATTTCTCTACCAGTGTTAGTCTACATTAAAGTAATTATCTCTCCTTCCTTCCCTTCCTTCTTTCCTTTCTCCCCCTTTCTCTTTAAGATAAGTCCTGTTGTATAGCTCAAGATGATCTTCAATTTACCTATATATTTAACCTTTAGCCTCCCAAGTTCTAGGATTATAGATATGAGCCACCATATGTAACCAATAATTAGCTTTATATGATAAGTTAGTATCTGAACCATATGTGGTGGTACATGCTTTTAATTTGAGCAAAAGCAGGCAGTTCTCTGTGAATTCAGGGATAGCCTAGTCTACACAGCAAATTCCAAGACTGTCAGGGAAAGTAAAGTAAGATCCTAACTCAAAAAACAAAACAAAACAAAACAACAACAACAACAACAACAAAAACAAAAAGAAAAAAAAACACATTATCTGGTAAACAAAATTTATTCATGTTGTTCTTCAAAAAATATTGGCTATTTTTGAGCCATCTGATCTTCCAGATAATCATATCAAGTTCTATAACTTGATATCTTCATTAAAAATATTTGTTTACTTGTTTACCCTCAAATGTTACAAGATGAAGACAAGTTGGAAAGTCAGAAGATAGTATTGTGTAACACATTCATCGAGACAGAAATAATCCATTTCAAAAGGAAACTATTTAAGGTCTTTAATACAGTCCTCAAAATATCTAATAAAACTGTAACATTCTGTATATCTAATTCAAATGAGCCAATTCAGAAAAAATTATACTTAACAGTGTATCTGGCAAACTGAGCCACCCAGACAGCATATTCTTTATCCAATAAATATGCTTACAGATGTGAAAAAATATTTGTTTTGAAAACTGATATTTTTAGTATAAAGAGTAACCGTGATTTTAATGAGAGTGGTCCCGATTAAGCTCATTGTCTTAGGATTTCTATTGCTGTAAAAAGGTACATTGATCATAGCAACTCTTATAAAAGAAAACATTTAATGAGGGCTGGCTTACAGTTTCAGAGGTTTATTATGCTATTATTATGGTAGGAAACATAGCAGCATGCAGGCGGACATGGTACTAGAAAAGGAATTCACAAGTCTACATCTTGATCCACAAGCAGCAGAAGACTGTCACACTGAGCATGACTTAAACATAGGAGACCTCAAAGCCCATGCACATGGTGACATACTTTCTTTAACAAGGCCACACCTACTCCAACAAGGCCACACTTCCTAATAGTGTCATTCTCTATAGGTCAAACATTCACATATATGAGTCTATGGAGCCATTCCTATTCAAACCAACATACTCATATATTTGATTACTTGGTTCCCAGTTGTTATAACTTTGCAATGGATTACAAGGTTTGGCTCTCTTGAAGGAGATATATTATTAAGGGTGGGCTTTAAAATTTCAAAAGCCCACACCATTCCCTGTTAGCTCTCTCTTCCTCATGTGGATCAGTTGTGAGCTCTTAGATACTGCTCCAATATCATGTCTGCCTGCTGGCTACCATACTTCCCACCATGATGGTCATGGACTCTAACTCTCTGAAACTATAAGTTCCTAGTAGACTATTTCTTCTATAAGTTGCCTTGCTCATGGTGTCTTATTGCTGCAATGGAAAGGTAATTAAGATAGAAATCTTCTAATCCATGAACAATAGTACAAACTACATATTTATTTCTTCATTATTAACCTTCAAAATCTTGCATTGATTTTGCAAGGAGTCATACTAAGTACTTAGTGGATTTCTTGCTATTTTTTTTCAATATAATCTTCCCAGTCTCTTTTTCTATTATATAATTGTTACTTATGTGCTACACACCGGGCCTAGTCGACCCCCCTCTGGAATCAGAGGTTCCAGCAGATGGACATAGAGTCAGCAGGAATTGACAGACAGACACAGACATGAGAGTGTGCTGGATCTGAATGTAATGTATTAAATCGAGCATCAAACTTTTTATACAGAAGAAAATAGGGAAGTTAGGTGACACACTGGCAAGGTACAATGAGGTTACCAGATTCTTACATAAAACAGAGAAATGCAAACACGGAAAGACTGGTAGGAATCAGCTGGGATAAAATTCAATGTTAACAACTGGGAATCAAAAACAGCTCCACCTAAGGTCCAGTTAATCTTAAAAGTCAGGGGCAAGGGCTTCGTGCACACGCGCGCGCATGCACACACACACACACACACACACACACACACACACAAACACACACTTTAAATTAATACAAATAAATCTTTAATAATTTTCAAACACGTACCTCTAAAGCCAGAACTTGAGAAATGAAGGCAAAAGAACCAGGATCAAGTCCGGTCTCTGTTATATAGGAAGTTTGAGATACATAAAACTGAACAAAACAAAATTGTTTTGGATTGAGTATGTAGCTTAATTAACATAGTCAGTGCCTGTCTAGCATACACTGAGCCCTGCACTGGATCATGAGAACCTCATAAAACTGAATACAGTAAAAACAAGGCATGGTGGTGCATACCTATAGTTCTAGTACTGGAGAAGTGGAAGTGGGAGAATCACAAGTTTAAGATAATCCTCATACATAGAAAAATTGAGGCCATCCTGAGCTACATAAGACCCTGTCTCAAAAACACTTTTTTTTCCCCAGATACTACAGGCTATGTTGACATTATCAAGAGTTTTAAATATCCCTGTTTAATGTGTTAAGGTTAATAACTGATAAAACAGGAAACATGTGAGACCAGTGGCAATGCAGCAAGATGCAAATTCTAATAGAGTGTCTAACCCAAATGTGACACATCAAAACCACTAAGAGAATGAATAATGTCTTCAGTGGGCTCATTTATAGACTGGGCACAGCTGAGAAAGATTCTCTGGGTTTGAGGATATTTCAATAGATGTCTTTAAAACCTAAAGCAGAGAAAAAATGGATAAAAAATAAAAAGCAGAGCCAAATATCCAAAAGCCCTGGAACAACTGCAGAAGATGGGAGTTTTAGAAGCAAAACCAAAATCAGAGTAAATATTTGGAACAACAATGAAATATCTCCAAAATAATTTTCCATACTACAACCTAGAAAGTTCTAACAGACAAGCAATGTCAAGATAAATGCAAAAACACAGAAGCCTGAAAATGTAATCAAGAGCCAAATATAGTGGTATTCTACGGTTGAAGAGAATGGCTTGTGATCTCAAGGACAGTCAAAGCTAAATAATGAGGTCCAGCCCACCCTGAGTGACCTACTGAGACCTCATCTTTCAAACAGTGTAAGGAATACCACATTACATTCAAACTATAGGAAAACGAAACTGAAGAAAACAATCATGAAATGAACCAAAGGCCAAGACCAACTTCCAAAAGAGGAGGAAGGAAAGGAGCTAAGTCTGCTGTCTCAGAACCCATCCAACTAGGACAAGAATAGAATACAAAAAAAAAAAAAAATCTGAAGTATTAATAGGAAGAACTCTTTCCATCAGCTTAGTGTTCTGTACCCAAAAAATTACCATCCAAAAGTGAAAGAGAAATATTTTCCAAGACAAACCAGCAATGAAGGAAGTTGCTACCAGTAGACCTGTCTTGCAAGAAAGGCTGAGAAAGAAAATGAGACAGGTCAAAAACTCAGGTTTACAACAGATCTACATAAATAAAAGTACATTGAAGAAATGATAGGTATACTGGCTAGTTTTGTGTCAACTTGACACAAGCTGGAGTTATCACAGAGAAAGGAGCTTCAGTTGAGGAAATGCCTCCATGAGATCCAGCTTTAAGGCAGTTTCTCAATTAGTGATCAAGGGGGAAGGGCCTCTTGTAGGTGGGACCATCCCTGGGCTGGTAGTCTTGGGTTCTATAAGAAAGCAAGCTGAGCAAGTCAGGGGAATCAAGCCAGCAAGGAACATCCCTCCATGGCCTCTGCATCAGCTCCTGCTTCCTGACCTGCTTGAGTTCCAGTCCTGACTTCCCTTTATGATGAACAGCAGTATGGAAGTATAAGCTGAATAAACCCTTTCCTCCCCAACTTGCTTCTTGGCCATGATGTTTTGTCCAGGAATAAAAACCGTGACTAATACAATAGGTTAAAGAAAAAAATGTTTTACTTAACCAATATCAATTGAAACAAACAATATCACTTCAAAAATAATAATGCCACCTTCTGCCTGGTCCTTGCTACTGAGGAAGACTCCTAGTTGGCCTAATCCCCTGAAGACTCCATACCCCTATACATCTTAGAGGACACACTGCACTCAGACCAGTTGGCAAGAACCACCACTCCCCCTACCCCAATTCCCTGAGCTGCTGCTAGGAGCCTAGTAGACTCGGGACCCATCATGCACCAAAACCCCACCCTCCTGAATACCACTTCCCTGCCTTCCATATATCCCACCACCCCTTCTGCCTAGACCTTGCTGATGGAGCAGACTCCTAGTCGGTCTGCTCCTATGAAGACTCCATATTCCTATATATCCTAGAGTGCTACATCCATTCCAGTAGTGACCCGAGTAACAGGCCAAAAGCCTGGATGCAGTCCCAAGGCAAAAAGTTTATGGAAACTTAGTCTCCTGGAATGGAGGCATCCAGTATAATGAATGTTCTAAACTTGTTCTTGCGAATAGTTCTGTGTGCTATCTTTCAGTATTGTTTTATTATAGGTGCCTCCAAGCAATGACTTGCCAAATACCTAAGCTAAGCAAAATTGAACTTTGCTTCATCAATGCCCTAGGTAATCCTTGAGCAGACCATGGGCTTTGAATTCAGAATGTTACCTATTCAGTGACATTAAGAATTGTCTCCGGTTAAACTTAGGATACCCAAGATATAAGATACAGTTTGCTAAACACATGAAACTCAAGAAGAATGAAGACTGAAGTGTGGACACTATGCCCCTCCTTAGAATTGGGAACAGAACACCCATGGAAGGAGTTACAGAGACAAAGTTTGGAGCTGTGATGAAAGGATGGACCATCTAGAGACTGCCATATCCAGAGATCTATCCCATGATCAGCATCCAAATGCTGACACCATTGCATTCACTAGCAAGATTTTGCTGAAAGGACCCAGATATAGCTGTCTCTTGTGAGACTATGCCGGGGCCTGGCAAACACAGAAGTGGATGCTCACAGTCAGCTAGTGGATGGATCACAGGGCTCCCAATGGAGGAGTTGGAGAAAGTACCTAAGGAGCTGAAGGGATCCGCAACCCTATGGGTGGAACAACATTATGAACTAACCAGTACCCCAGAGCTCTTGACTCTAGCTGCATATGTATCAAAAGATGGCCTAGTCCGCCATCACTGGAAAGAGAGGCCCATTGGACATGCAAACTTTATATGCCCCAGTACAGGGGAATGCCAGGGCCAAAAAAATGGGAATGAGTGGGTAGGGAAGTGGGGGGGAGGGTATGGGGGACTTTTGGGATAGCATTGGAAATGTAATTGAGGAAAAGATGTATTAAATATATAAAATATATATATAAAAGAATTGCCTCTAGTATTGTAAGAGAGAGAATGAAAGAAATCAGGCATTACTATCTACTACATAGAGTTAGACATCTCAGGGCAAACTTAGCAAAGCAAGTTTAGAATTCTTATTATAGTTATGTATGGCAGATTACATTACTTATTAGAATAAATGCCAAGTCGCTCCCATATACAGGAATTTACAATGGTTTAGGAAGTAGATCAGGCTGTGATTTTAAAGTATTGCATTATTCACGAGAAGGTTAGCTAGAGGGAAACTCCCTAATTAGAACCATGACTTGGGCGTGAAAGCCCTTGCCCTGAGAGTGTAAAGACCTTACACCTGGCTTCTAAGAATATAGCTGACCTTAGATAGAGCTGACTTTGTCTCAGTTTTTTTATTACCCAGTTTCTGCCAGTCTTTCTGTTTGCATTCCTCTGGTTTGTGTAAGAGTCCTTAAGCACCTTAGCTGATGTGTCACCTAACTTCCCTATTTTCTTCTGTATAAAAAAGTTTGATGCTCAATTTGACAAATTACATTAAGATACAGCACACTCTCTTGTGTCCCGTATTTGTCATTTCTCGCCGACTTTTTGCCCACCTGTCTGGAACCCTGACTTCTCCCGCTGATTGAGTGGGGGTAACTGAGCCTAGTCTGTGGCAATAGAAGACCCGCTGTACTCAGAGTAGTTGGATACACTGCACTCAGAGCAGTTGAGAAGTTGAGGACCCTCTGCACTCAGAACAGTTGAGGATCCACTGCTCTCAGAGCAGTTGAGGATCAGCTGCACTCAGTGCAGTTGGAGAACAGCTTGATTGCTCCGCTGAAGACACAACAGTCTGAAGGCCTCCCAGAAGATATACTGCAGTCACGGCAACAGGTCAGCAGCTTCTCTGCCCTGTGAAGAGCCCACAATTGGAAGGCCTCACAGGTGGTATGATACAGGAAGGGCCACAAGCCTACCAGGAAACCTGAAGAAGCCCAGGGACAAATGAGGCTGACTCCATACAGTCAAGCAGGTCAACAAACATCAGGGAAATCCAGATGGTGAAAGGCAGGCACAAGACCATAAGCAACAGAAGCCAAAACACGTGGGCATCACCAGAACTCAGTTCTCCCACCACACCAACCCCTGAATGCACCAACACACCTGAAATCAGGACTCTGTCCTAAAGTCCTATCTCATGAAGATAATAGAGTCCTTTAAGGAGGATATAAATAACTCATTGAAAGAAACACAGGAAAACAGGTGAGGGAACTAAATAAAGTGACCTAAGACCTAAAAGACAAAGTAGAAACAATAAAAACAACACAAATGGAAGCAAACCTGGAAATGGAAAACCTAGGAAAGAGGTCAGGAATTATAGATCTAAGTATTACCAGCAGAATACAAGAAATAGAAGAGAGAATCTCAGATATAGAAGATACAGTAGAAGACATTGGCACAACTGTCAAAGAAAAATCAATTCATACAAAACTCCTAACCCAAAGCATCCAGAAAATTCAGGACACAACGAAAAGACCAAATCTAAGAATAATTGGAGTAGAGGAAAACAAAGATTCCCAGCCCAAAGGACCTGAAAATGTCTTCAAAAAAAACCATAAAAGAAAACTTCCCAAACCTAAAGAATGTGATGGACATAAAGGTACAAGAAGCCTATAGAACATCAAATAAATGGGACTAGAAAAGAAAAATTTCTCATCACAAAATTATCAAAATGCTAAATGCACAGGGTAAAGAAAGAATATTAAACGCTGCAAAGGAAAAAGGCCAAGTAACATACAAAGGTAGATGTATCAGAATTACACCAGACTTTTCAACAGAGAATATGAAAGCCAGAAGAGCATGGTCAGAGATCATGCAGACACTAAGAGAACACAAATGCCAGCCCAGGCTACTATACCCAGCAAAACTCACAGTCAGCATAGATGGAGAAAATAAAATGTTCAAAGGCAAAACCAAATTCAAACAGTATCTATCTACCAACCCAGCATTACAGAGGATCCTGGAAGGAAAACTCCAACACAAGAAAGATAACCTGGACCAAAGGAAGAACAAGATATTAACCATCTCACAGCAAAGACAAAACTGGAGAGCCACGAACACATAAAACCACCTACAAAAAAACAAACATGTCAGGAACCAACAGTCATCTCTCTTTAATATCTCTCAATATTAATGGACTCAACTCACCTATAAAAAGACATAGCCTAAAAGACTGGATATACAAACAAGATCCAGCATTTTGCTGCATACAAGAAACATACCTCAACAACAAAGACAGGCACTATCTCAGAGTAAAAGGATGGAAAAAGTTCTTCCAAGCAAATGGTCCAAGGAAACAAGCAGGAGTTGACATCCTAATATCAAATGAAATAGACTTTCAACCAAAAGTTAACAATCCTTGTGATAGAGAAAGACACTTCATATTCATCAAGGGAAAATCCACCAAGAGAAAGTCCTAATTCTGGAAATCTATGCCCCAAATGCAACAGCCCCCAAATTTATAAAAGAACCTTTACTAAAACTCAAAACTCACGTTGAACACCACACAATAATAGTGAGAAATTTCAACATGCCCACTCTCACCAATGGACAGGTCATTGAAACAGAAACTAAATAGACACACAGTGAAACTAAGAGAGATTATGAACCAAATGTATTTAACAAATATCTACAGAACATTTCACCCTAAAACAAAAGAATACACCTTCTTCTCAGCACCTCATAGTACCGTCTCCAAAATTGATCATATAATTGGTCACAAAACAACCCTCAACAGATACAAGAGGATTGAAATAATACCATGCATCATATTAGACCACCATGGCCTAAGGCTGGTCTTCAATAACAGTAAAAATTACACAAAGCCCACATACACATGGAAACTGAACAACTCTTTACTCAGTGATAACTTTGTCAGGGAAGAAATAAAGAAAGAAATGAAAAACTTCCTGAAATTTAAAGAAAATGTTGACACGTCATACCCAAAGCTATGGGACACAATGACTGCAGTGCTAAGAGCTTTCATAGCAATAAGAGCCCTGGTAAAGGAACTGGAGAGATCTTACACTAATAACTTAACAGCACATCTGAGAGTCCTAGAACAAAAGGAAGCTAACTCACCCAAGAGGAGTAGAAGGCTGGAAATAGTCAAACTCAGGGCTGAAATCAACCAAATAGAAACAAAGAAATCAATACAAAGAATCAGCAAAACCAAAAGCTGGTTCTTTTAAAGAATCAACATGATATATAAACACCCAGCCAAACTAACTAAAGGGCCAATTGGCAGTATCCAAATTAATAAAATCTGAAATGAAAAGGGAGACATAATAACAGAAACCCAGAAAATCCAAAAGATTATCAGATTCTACCATAAAAGCCTATACTCAACCAAACTGGAAAATCTAGATGAAATAGATGGTTTTCTAGACAGATGTCACATACCAAAGTTAAATCAAGAGAAGGTAAACTATCTAAACAGGCCCAAATCACACAAGGGAATAGAAGAAGTCATTTTAAAAAATCCCAACCAAAAAAAAAAAAAAAAAAAAAGTCCAGAGCCAGATGGGTTTAGTGCAGAATTCTACCAGACCTTCAAAGAAGACCTGATACCAATTTCCCTCAAACTATTCCATAAAATAGAAACAGAAGGAATACAGTCTAACTCCTGTATGAAACCACAACTACTCTGATATATAAACCACACAAGGACCAAACCAAAAAAGAGAATTTCAGACCAATCTCATTTATGAATATTGATGCAAAAGTACTCAATAAAATTTTTGTAGAACCAAATCCAAGAACACATCAAAAACATCATCCACCCCAATCAAGTAGGATTCATCCCAGGAATGCAAGGTTGGTTTAATATATGAAAATCAATTAATGTAATCCACTATATAAACAAACTCAAAACACATGATCATCTCCTTCAATGCCGAACAAGCATTTGATAAAATACAACACCCCTTCATGTTAAAAGTATTGGAGAGATCAGGAATTCAAGGCCTGTACCTAAACATAATAAAAACAATTTACTGCAAACCATCAGCCAATATCAAATTAAATGGAGACATACTTGACGCAATCCCAGTGAAATTGGAAACAAGACAAGGATATCCACTCTCCCCATATCTATTCAATATAGTACTCGATGTGTTAGCTGGAACAATAAGACAACAAAAAGTTATCAAGGGGATACAAATTTGTAAAGAAGAAATAAAGGCATTACTATTTAGAGATGATATGATACATAGTGATCCCAAAAATTCTACTAGAGAACTTCTCCAGCTGATAAACCACTTCAGCAAAGTGGGGGTTGTAAAATTAACTCAAATAAATTAGTAGCCTTCCTTTATACAAAGGATAAAATGGCTGAGAAATATATTAGGGAAACAATTCCCTTCACA
The DNA here is from genome assembly GCF_978045245.1 of Mus caroli. Classification (NCBI taxonomy): domain Eukaryota; kingdom Metazoa; phylum Chordata; class Mammalia; order Rodentia; family Muridae; genus Mus; species Mus caroli. Next base: position 139,616,598 of record NW_028227260.1, on the reverse strand, counting down.
ATAGCCACAAATAGTAAAAAATATATTGGGGTAACTCTAACCAAACAAGTGAAAGACCTGTATGACAATAACTTCAAGTCTCTCAAAAAAGAAATTGAAGAAGATCTCAGACAATGGAGAGATCTTCCATGCTCATGGACTGGCAGAATTAACATAGTAAAAATGGGATCCTACCAAAGGCAATATATAGATTCAATGCAGTCCCCATCAAAATCCCAACACCTTCAAACACATGGAAAGAGCAATCCTCAATTTCATCTGGAAAGGCAAAAAACCCAGAATAGTGAAAACAGTTCTTAACAATAAAAGAACAACTGGGGGAAATATCATCCCTGACCTCAAGCTTTACTACAGAGCAATAGTGATAAAAACTGCATGGTATTGGTACAGAAACAGATATGTGGATCAATGGAATAGAATTGAAGATCCAGAAATAAAACTACACACTTACAGTCACTTGATCTTTGACAAAGATGCCAAAAATATACAATGGAAAAAAGAAAGCATCTTCAATAATTGGTGCTGGTCTAACTGGCTGTGTGTATGTGGAAGAATGAAAATATACCCATATTTTTCACCTTGCACAAAATTCAATCCAAGTAGACCAAGGGCCTCAACATCAAACCAGATAAACTGAATATAATGGAAGAGAAAATGGGAAAGAGCCTTGAATTCATTGGCACAGGGGGAAATTTCCTAAACAGAACCCCAAAGGCTCATGCTCTAGGATCAAGAATTGAAAAATGGGACCTCATGAAACTAGAAAGCTTCTGTAAGCCAAAAGACATAGTCGATAAGACAAATTGGCAACCTTCAGATTGGAAAAAAAATCTTCACTAACCCCACATCTGATATAGAGGGCTAATATCCAAAATATATAAAGAACTCAAGAAGTTAATCACCAAAATCCATACAACCAATAAAAAATGGTGTATAGAACTAAACCAAGAATTCACAACTGTGGAATCTCAAATGGCTGAGAAATACCTAAAGAAATGTTGAAAATCCTTAGAGAAATGCAAAACAAAATGATCATGAGATGCCACCTTATACCAGGCAGAATGGCTAAGATAAAATGCTCAGGTGACAATACACATTGGAGAGTATGTGGAAAAAGAGGAACACTGTTCTATTGCTGGTGGGATTTGCAAACTGGTACAACCACTCTGGATATCAATCTGGAGGTTCCTCAGAAAATTGGAAATAGATCTACCTGAAGACCCAGCTATACCACTCTTGGGAATATACCCAAAAGGTGTCCCACCATGCCACAGGGGCTTGTGTTTCACTATGTTCATAGTGGCCTTATTTGTAATAGCCAGAACCTGAAAACAACCTAGATGTCCCACAACAGAAGAATGGATACAAAAAATTGTGGTTCGTTTACACAATGGAATACTACTCAGCTATTAAGAACAGGGACATCCGGAATTTTGTAGATAAATGGATGGAACTAGAATATATCATCCTGAGTGAGGTAACTCAGACACAAAAGGACGTGCATGGTATGCCCTCACTAATAAGTGGATATTAGCCAAAACCAAACCAACCAAACAAAAATAAACAAAAAAAAAAAAAACCAACAACAACACCAAACACATAGAGAGTACACAAGATACAGTCTACAGAATTCAAAAGGCTCAACAAGCTGAAGTGCCCAAGTGAGGATGCCTCGGCCCCACTTGAGAGAGAGAAGAAAGTGGGGAGGGAGAGAGAAACATGGGAGGGAAAGTGGACAGGTTTGGGGGTACTGGTGGGTAGAGGGGAAGCTGATCTTTTATTGGGTGAAGGAAAAGGACTGAAGCCCTGAGGGCCAGCAGAAAGAATGTAAACAGGCAACCTCTGGAAATAGGAGGTTGGGGGGAACCCCCCAGAATGCACCAGAGACCTGGAAGGTGAGATACTCCCAGGACTCATAGGGAGGGACCTTTGAAGAAATGTCTGACAGTAGGGAGAGGGAACTTATTGAGACCATCTCCAGCAGGAAGTGACATCAGTGAGAGATGGGTTTACCCTCCCACAGTCACACCTCTGACCCATAATTGTTTCTGTCTGAAAGAATTAAAAGGATGGGAATAGAGAGGAGTCTGAGGAAAAGAAGGTCCAGTAAAAGTCCCAAAGTGGGATCCAGCTCAAGGGGAGGTCCCAAGGCCTGACACTATTAATGAGTCTATGGAATGCTCACAAAAAAGGAGCTATCATGACTGCCCTCTGAAAGACCCAACAACCAGCTGAAAGAGTCATATGCAGTTATTTGTACTCAACCAATGGACAGAAGCTGCTGGCCCCTGTGGTTGAATTATAGAAGGGTGAAAGAAGCTGAGGAGAAGTGATTCTGTAGGAGGACCAGCAGTCTTAATTAATCTGGACCCCCTAAGATCTTTCAAACACTGAACCACCAAACAGACAGCATACACCAGCTGACATGAGGCCCCCAACACACATACAGTAGAGGGCTTCCAGGTCTGTGTTCATTCAGAGATGATACACCTAACCCTCAAGAGTTTGGTGGCCCCAGGGAGTTGAGAGGTCAGGTAGGGTGGGGGGTGGAGGCATCCACATGGAGATGGGGTGGGGTTGGGAGGAGGTGTGGGATGTGGAGCAGTTGGAGGGTGGATGGAGAGGGGCGAGGAATGGAATATGGAATGTAAAAAATGAATTACAAATTAAATTTAATAATAATAATAATAGCAACCGTTTGCTTTATATATACTATATATGTATACATGTGTGTGTGTGTGTGTGTGTGTGTGTATAATTTAAAACTTATTTAAGTTTGTGTTTATTTTTTGTAAAAGGTTATATAGTACCTTACCTTATCTGTAGGGGATTCATTCTATGATTCTAGTAATTCCTGCAGTTACTAATAGTTCTGAACCCTACACATATACTTATGGTAAAGGTTAATTTATAATTGCTTTCAACAAAAATTTAACAATGATAAATAACAATAAGTCAAACTATTTAAAACAATATATTATAATAAAGTTTGCCAACATTAGTACTTTTATGTTTTACTGGACAGAGGGGAGAGAGAAGTCACTTCTGAGTTTTTTCTTTTCTTTTTTCTCAATCATTCCATTTGTTTAAATCTCAAAAGATATTCCCCTTCCTGGTTACCCTTCCCACATCTGCCCTCAAACCCCCTCCCCTTTGACTCTAGGAGGTTGCTTCCCCACCCACCCACCCACTCTTGCCCCATCACTCCATCATCCCTGTAAGCTGAGACATTAAACCTCCACAGGACCAAGGGTTTCCCCTCCTATTGATGTCACACAAGGCCATCCTCTACTACTTATGTATTTTGAGCTATGGATCCTTCCCTATATATACTCCTTGGTTAATTAATGGTCTAGTCCCTAGGAGCACTGGGTGGTCCAGCCAGTCAACATTGTTCTTTCTATGGGGTTGAAATCCCTCTCCACTCCAAGGCTTTCTTACAGCTGATGAACTCAACATTTAACCTCTATTCTATTTTTCTTTCTGTCGTTTTGATGGACAACATGACCAAAAGTAAGTTGGGAATGAAATAGTTTATTTCAGCTTCAGGTCACATCCCTCTCTTTTTTTTTTTTTTTTTTTTTGGTTTTTCGAGACAGGGTTTCTCTGTGTAGCCCTGGCTGTCCTGGAACTCACTTTGTAGACCAGGCTGGCCTCGAACTCAGAAATCCGCCTGCCTCTGCCTCCCGAGTGCTGGGATTAAAGGCATGCGCCACCACGCCCGGCCACATCCCTCTCTGAAGGAAGTCAGGACAGTTACCAACAAAGGAAACTGGAGGCAGGAACACTGTACTAAACTTGCTAAAACTTGCATCATGTCTCAGCCTTTTAATGTTGGGATTGCAGGTAAAATCCACTATTTGGGGGTGTTCCTTGTTTTTTCCAGTGAATAAGTCTCACTCTGAAGCTTTCTGGAAGCTACCAGTTACTAGTACTCTTAGCATCCAAAATCACTCTCATCATTAGAGATAGCAATGGTCTTAGGAGTTGTATATTAGAGTCATCTCATTAGACAATCTGCTGTCATCAGTACATAGAACTTACACACTGAAAAAAATCCACAGATATTTCAGTTATTGATTCTGCCTTATGTAAGTCAACTTTTATTTATATTTTCTTTCCCTTATGTCAAAAGTCCTATTGAGACTAACAAATTACTCCTTTGTTTTATCCAATAACAAACATGCAGCAATTTCAGAATAATGACATCAGTGCTATAACACTGATATAATTTATAAAGCACATAATTCATAAGTTGGAAATCAATTTTTATAGTTTGAGATTTATTTTTGCAGGTATTGTTGTTTTGTTTGTGGTTCTTTGTTTGTTTTGTTTGTTAGTTTACTTGCTTGTCCTCAGGTTTTGTTTACACTGAGGATGTATGTGGGACCATGAAATGTAGCCTGGTTCCTGGTTGAACTATAGCTAGAAACCCTAGAGACCCTGAAGGGATGGTAGGAGCTTCATCCACCCCAAACACTAGGCCCTTGTCACTAGCTACAGCCCCCCACAGATTTGTCCCCATCAATCACATAAGTGCAATGCACCAAGTCTCTCCACAAGTAGATGAGGAAAAGAACATGACCTGTTGTCACATAGGCTCAAGATAGAGATCACCATTTTAATAAGGTACATAGAGGCCTGGGAGCTTAGCCAATAAGTTTTCCTTCCCAGACATTTCAACTTACAAAAGGTATTTAATCTCAGGCCCACCCTGAGAAGTGGGGTATGATTTTACACATCCACTTTCAACCATGACAATAAATGCCTTAAAATCATGAACTATTGCTTTTCATCGGAATCTGCCATGGGGAGCCGTGGAAAATGCCTTCGCCTATAGAGCCACCATCTAGTCTCCTATAGAAGGCCTCTTTGTTCTTCCAGATATGACCACCACCAAGTCCAAGCCAAGGTCTGCCACTGCCCATTAAGCCAAGGACATTATCATGGGACCACCTGGAGCCCCCCTCCTTTCTTGGGCTCCTGGCCAGATCCAGCCTGCAGCGCCAGATTCCAGATTCCATTCTCAGCTCTTCCACAACTTCCAGTGGAGCCTGGGTATCCAAAAGCCTTAGAACCCCATGGTCCCATCCTCTTCACAAGCCCTGTGTAGCCCTGGCTGTCCTGGAACTCACTTTGTAGACCAGGCTGACCCCTGAACCAGCTTCAGCTGTTCTGCACCTCATACTATGCTTCCCTATCCTGTGTGGTGCCTCTGTGCTCCCATATGGCTCAGCACCCACCCAGTGACAGTGTGGGGTAAGCACATGCAAACTCCCCACATCCTACCTCACCAAATGGCTGTGCTCTGTGATGGAGCAGACAGGGACCCACAACCCTACAGATGTACGATCATATTTCCCCTTCCCAGATAGGAAACAGTAATCTGACTGTTTTCTCCTTGTTTGTTTTTCCTTTGTTCTGTGACCCCCACCTTTCAGTACTACAATTAATACACTCAGTTCTTTGTTAATAAACTTTTGGAGTTTTTGTCTGCTTTTCCTGTCATTGTATGTATGTATGTATGTATGTATGTATGTATGTATGTATGTATATACACACATGTATACACACACACACACACACACATCTTAGTGAATCACCTTGTATATATATCTTTTTCCACTTGGACATATGTATTTTACACCTAGAAATAAAATTGCTAAGTCACAGCATAATACATATGTGATTTTGCTAGTTGTCCTTAGTGAAGGTGGAGATTTTTTGATTTCCATTCCCATCAGCCATGTTACCTCAGACAATTTGCTAAGTATGAAATGATCTTTCTTCAGTTTTTTTTTCTTTCATCATAGGGTTCAGGTCCACTAGTATTTTTCTGAACTATGTGCTCATATCTCTATTTTAGCTTTCTCTAGGATGGAGGAACTTTTTCTTTTATATTTTCAGAAGGTCTATATTTTCCAACTTTATGATTCTCTTTCTACTTATTAAACAAGTCAGTCATTTTCCTTATTAATTCTGTAATTAAAACATTACTGGGAATTTTTCCCAACTCCTAGGTCATAGAAGAATTCACAGATGTTTTCCTTTGACCCTTTTTTAAATTAATTGTTTTTTGTCTCTTTAAAACTTACCTAATATATGCTGTGAGTAATCACACAGTTTTTGATAAGGTTTTCTGTTTACCCTACTGCAACTAAACAGAAGTCAATGTTTTCTTCTGTGACTTGAGATTGTTACTCTATATTCATGTTTTATACATAATGATATCTATTTCTTTGTCTTTTAGGTCTTTCCCGTTGTTCCATTGATATGTCTATGTATTAATAACAGAGTGATGTAATTTTTAATGGTATGTAACTTTTGATTGTTGTATTACTAGGTCCTTCACAGCTGTTTCCTTCTTTTAGGTTTTTATACCTGGTCTTACTTGGCATTCTATGAGAACATCATCTAAAATAAAACTAATAAGTTCGCACAATCACAAATAAGTTTAGGCTAACTAGAAAAGCAGAGTCTTGCATACTCCAGATTGACCTTAAAGTCAATAGGTAGTAGAGGATGACTTTGAACTTCTGATCCTCCTTTCTCTATATGCCCAATCTTGGGATTACAGGTAAGTGTTGTCATACCCTGCCTCATGTGGTATAAGAAATGGAATCCAGGGCTTTATGCACACAAAAATCACTTCTCCAACTGAAATTCCTCAGTGAATTTGGTAATTAACTTGTGAAACTTAAGAAAAATACCTCTGAATATGTTTTCATCCCAATTAAGTCTGTGTTAAATTTACAAATGAACATGATGACATCTAATTCCTGATGTTTTGATTTTTAACACAATATTATCTATGTATTTCTGTTTATTTTGGCCTATTTTTAGTCTTAAGACTGTTATTGAGTTTTGTTTGAATACAGCAGTTAAGGATAGTGTTCCTGAAAATGCTTGGGAACAGAAGTGTTTGGGATTTGTATGCAGATTTTAGAATATTTGTATAGACATAATATCTTGGCGATACTGAATTTGGTCAAAACATGAAATCAATTTATGTTTCAAATATACCTTTTCCACAGAGCCTGAAATTAGTGTCATACAAATATTTTAGTGCACATGTAGTTATGATATGGGATTTTCTGCTTGTGGCATCATACTGGCAATTGGAAACATTTGAATTGTAGAGCTTTTGAATTTTGTATTTCAGACATTCGACCTATATATTTGAATTATTTTATTTTATTTTTTTTTTATATTTTTATTACATATTTTCCTCAATTACATTTCCAATACTATCCCAAAAGTCCCCCATAGCGCCCCCCACTTCCCTACCCACCCATTCCCATTCTTTTGGCCCTGGCATTCCCCTATATTGGGGCATATAAAGTTTGCAAGTCCAATGGGCCTCTCTTTCCATTGATGGCTGACTAGGCCATCTTTCGATACATATGCAGCTAGAGACAAGAGCTCCGGGGTTCTAGTTTGTACATCATGTTGTTCCAACAATAGGGTTGCAGATCCCTTTAGCTCCTTGGGTACTTACTCTAGCTTCTCCATTGGGAGCCCTGTGATACATCCTGACTGTGAACATCCACTCCTGTGTTTGTTAGGCCCCAGCATCGTCTCACAAGAGACAGCTATATTTGGGTCCTTTCAGCAAAATTTGCTAGTGTATGCAATGGTGTCAGCATTTAGAAGTTGATTATGGGATGGATCCCTGGATACGGCAGTCTCTAAATGGTCCATCCTTTCATCACCGCTACGAACTTTGTCTCTGTAACTCCTTCCCTGGGTGTTTTGTTCCCAATTCTGAGAAGGTGCACAGTGTCCACACTTTGGTCTTCATTCTTCTTGAGTTTCATGCGTTTAGCAAATTGTATCTTAAATCTTGGGTATCCTAAGTTTTGGGCTAATATCCACTTATCAGTGAATACATATTGTGTGAGTTCTTTTGTGATTGTGTTACTTCACTCAAGATGATGCCCTCCAGGTCCATCCATTTGGCTAGGAATTTCATAAATTCATTCTTTTTAATAGCTGAGTAGTACTCCATTGTGTAAATGTACCATAATTTCTGTATCCATTCCTCTGTTGAGGGACATCTGGGTTCTTTCCAGCTTCTGGCTATTATAAATAGGGCTGCTATGAACATAGTGGAACATGTGTCCTTTTTACCGGTTGGGACATCTTCTGGATATATGCCCAGGAGAGGTATTGCTGGATCCTCCGGTAGTACTATGTCCAATTTTCTGAGGAACCGCCAGACTGATTTCCAGAGTGGTTGTACAAGCTTGCAATCCCACCAACAATGGAGGAGTGTTCCTCTTTCTCCACATCCTCGCCAGCAACTGCTGTCACCTGAATTTTTGATCTTAGCCATTCTGACTGGTGTGAGGTGGAATCTCAGGGTTGTTTTGATTTGCATTTCCCTGATGATTAAGGATGTTGAACATTTTTTCAGGTGTTTCTCTGCCATTCGGTATTCCTCAGGCGAGAATTCTTTGTTCAGTTCTGAGCCCCATTTTTTAATGGGGTTATTTGACTTTCTGGAGTCCACCTTCTTGAGTTCTTTATATATATTGGATATTAGTCCCTTATCTGATTTAGGATAGGTGAAGATCCTTTCCCAATCTGTTGGTGGTTTTTTTGTCTTATTGATGGTGTCTTTAGCCTTGCAGAAGCTTTGTAGTTTCATGAGGTCCCACTTGTCAATTCTCGATCTTACAGCACAAGCCATTACTGTTCGATTCAGGAATTTTTCCCCTGTGCCCATATCTTCAAGGCTTTTCCCCACTTTCTCCTCTATAAGTTTCAGTGTCTCTGGTTTTATGTGAAGTTCCTTGATCCACTTAGACTTGACCTTAGTACAAGGAGATAGGAATGGATCGATTCCAATTCTTCTACATGTTAACAACCAGTTGTGCCAGCACCATTTGTTGAAAATGCTGTCTTTCTTCCACTGGATGTTTTTAGCTCCCTTGTTGAAGATCAAGTGACCGTAGGTGTGTGGGTTCATTTCTGGGATTTCAATTCTATTCCATTGGTCTATTTGTCTGTCACTATACCAGTACCATGCAGTTTTTATCACAATTGCTCTGTAGTAGAGCTTTAGGTCCGGCATGGTGATTCCACCAGAGGTTCTTTTATCCTTGAGAAGAGTTTTTGCTATCCTAGGTTTTTTGTTATTCCAGATGAATTTGCAGATTGCACTTTCTAATTCGTTGAAGAATTCATTTGGAATTTTGATGGGGATTGCATTGAATCTGTAGATTGCTTTTGGCAAGATAGCCATTTTTACAATGTTCATCCTGCCAATCCATGAGCATGGGAGATCTTTCCATCTTCTGAGATCTTCTATAATTTCTTTCTTCAGAGACTTGAAGTTTTTATTATACAGATCTTTCACTTCCTTAGTTAGAGTCACGCCAAGATATTTTATATTATTTGTGACTATTGAGAAGGGTGTTGTTTCCCTAATTTCTTTCTCAGCCTGTTTATTCTTTGTGTAGAGAAAGGCCATTGATTTGTTTGAGTTAATTTTATATCCAGCTACTTCACCGAAGCTGTTTATCAGGCTTAGGAGTTCTCTGGTGGAATTTTTAGGGTCACTTCTATATACTATCATATCATCTGCAAAAAGTGATATTTTGACTTCATCTTTTCCAATTTGTATCCCTTTGATCTCCTTTTTTTGTCGAATTGCTCTGGCTAGGACTTCAAGTACAATGTTGAATAGGTATGGAGAAAGTGGACAGCCTTGTCTAGTCCCTGATTTTAGAGGGATTGCTTCAAGCTTCTGACCATTTACTATGATGTTGGCTACTGGTTTGCTGTAGATTGCTTTTATCATGTTTAGGTATGGGCCTTGAATTCCTGATCTTTCCAAGACTTTTATCATGAATGGGTGTTGGATCTTGTCAAATGCTTTTTCCGCATCTAACGAGATGACCATGTGGTTTTTGTCTTTGAGTTTGTTTATATACTGGATTACGTTGATGGATTTCCGTATATTGAACCATCCCTGCATCCCTGGGATGAAACCTACTTGGTCAGGATGGATGATTGTTTTGATGTGTTCTTGGATTCGGTTAGCAAGAATTTTATTGAGGATTTTTGCATCAATATTCATAAGGGATATTGGTCTGAAGTTTTCTATCTTTGTTGGGTCTTTTTGTGGTTTAGGTATCAGAGTAATTGTGGCTTCATAGAATGAGTTGGGTAGAGTACCTTCTGTTTCTATTTTGTGGAATAGTTTGTGAAGAACTGGGATTAGATCTTCTTTGAAGGTCTGATAGAACTCTGCACTAAACCCATCTGGTCCTGGGCTTTTTTTGGTTGGGAGACTATTAACGACTGCTTCTATTTCTTTGGGGGATATAGGGCTGTTTAGATCATTAACCTGATCTTGATTCAACTTTGGTACCTGGTATCTGTCTAGGAACTTCTCCATTTCATCCAGGTTCTCCAGTTTTGTTGAGTATAGCCTTTGGTAGAAGGATCTGATGGTGTTTTGGATGTCTTCAGGATCTGTTGTTATGTCTCCTTTTTCATTTCTGATTTTGTTAATTAGGATGCTTTCCCTGTGCCCTCTAGTGAGTCTGGCTAAGGGTTTATTTATCTTGTTGATTTTCTCAAAGAACCAGCTCCTTGATTGGTTGATTCTTTGAATAGTTTTTCTTGTTTCCACTTGGTTGATTTCACCCCTGAGTTTGATTATTTCCTGCCGTCTACTCCTCTTGGGTGAATTTGCTTCCTTTTGTTCTAGTGCTTTTAGGTGTGTTGTCAAGCTGCTAATGTGTGCTCTTTCTAGTTTCCTTTTGGAGGCACTCAGTGCTATGAGTTTTCCTCTTAGAAATGCTTTCATTGCGTCCCATAAGTTTGGGTATGTTGTGGCTTCATTTTCATTGAACTCTAAAAAGTCCTTAATTTCTTTCTTTATTCCTTCCTTGACCAAGGTATCATTGAGAAGAGTGTTGTTCAGTTTCCACGTGAAGGTTGGCTTTCTATTATTTATTTTGTTATTGAAGATCAGCCTTAGTCCATGGTGATCTGATAGGATGCATGGGACAATTTCAATGTTTTTGTATCTGTTGAGTCCTGTTTTGTGCCCAATTACGTGGTCAATTTTGGAGAAGGTACCATGAGGTGCTGAGAAGAAGGTGTATCCTTTTGTTTTATGGTAAAATGTTCTGTAGATATCTGCCAGATCCATTTGATCCATAACTTCTGTTAGTTTCACTGTGTCCCTGTTTAGTTTCTGTTTCCATGATCTGTCCATTGGTGAAAGTGGTGTGTTGAAGTCTCCCACTATTATTGTATGAGGTGCAATGTGTGCTTTGAGATTTACTAAAGTTTCTTTAATGAATGAGGCTGCCTTTGTATTTGGAGCATAGATATTCAGGATTGATAGTTCCTCTTGGAGGATTTTACCTTTGATGAGTATGAAGTGCCCCTCCCTGTCTTTTTTGATGACTTTGGGTTGGAAGTCAATCTTATCTGATATTAGAATGGCTACTCCAGCTTGTTTCTTCAGACCATTTGCTTGGAAAATTGTTTTCCAGCCTTTCATTCTGAGGTAGTGTCTATCTTTTTCTCTGAGATGAGTTTCTTGTAAGCAGCAAAATGTTGGGTCTTGTTTGTGTAGCCAGTTTGTTAGTCTATGTCTTTTTATCGGGGAGTTGAGTCCATTGATATTAAGAGATATTAAGGAAAAGTAATTGTTGTTTCCTGTTATTTTTGTTGTTAAAGTTGGCATTCTGTTCTTGTGGCTGTCTTCTTTTAGGTTTGTTGAGGGATTACCTTCTTGTTGTTTCTAGGGCGTGGTTCCTGTCCTTGTATTGGTTTTTTTCTGTTATTATCCTTTGAAGGGCTGGATTCGTGGAGAGATAATGTGTGAATTTGGCTTTGTCGTGGAATACTTTGGTTTCTCCATCTATGTTAATTGAGAGTTTGGCTGGGTATAGTAGCTTGGGCTGGAATTTGTGTTCTTTTAGTGTCTGTATAACATCTGTCCAGGATCTTCTAGCTTTCATAGTCTCTGGTGAAAAATCTGGTGTAATTCTGATAGGCTTTCCTTTATATGTTACTTGGCCTTTTTCTCTTACTGCTTTTAGTATTCTATCTTTATTTAGTGCATTTGTTGTTCTGATTATTATGTGTCGGGAGGTATTTCTTTTCTGGTCCAGCCTATTTGGAGTTCTGTAGGCTTCTTGTATGTTCATGGGCATCTCTTTCTTTAGATTTGGGAAGTTTTCTTCTATAATTTTGTTGAAGATGTTTGCTGGTCCTTTGAGTTGAAAATCTTCATTCTCATCCACTCCTATTATCCGTAGGTTTGGTCTTCTCATTGTGTCCTGTATTTCCTGGATGTTTTGAGTTAGGATCTTTTTGCATTTTCCATTTTCCTTGATTGTTGTGCCCATGTTCTCTATGGAATCTTCTGCACCTGAGATTCTCTCTTCCATCTCTTGTATTCTGTTGCTGATGCTTGCATCTATGGTTCCAGATTTCTTTCCTAGGGTTTCTATCTCCAGTGTTGCCTCATTTTGGGTTTTCTTTATTGTGTCTACTTCCCTTTTTAGGTCTAGTATGGTTTTGTTCATTTCCATCATCTGATTGGATGTGTTTTCCTGTTTCTCTTTAAGGACTTCTACCAGTTTGGTTGTGTTTTCCTGTTTTTCTTTAAGGACTTGTAACTCTTTAGCCATGTTCTCCTGTAGTTCTTTAAAGTCCTTCTTGATGTCCTCTACCATCATCATGAGATATGCTTTTAAATCCAGGTCTAGTTTTTCAGGTGTGTTGGGGTGCCCTGGACTGGGCGAAGTGGGAGTGCTGGGTCCTGATGATGGTGAGTGGTCTTGGTTTCTGTTAGTAAGATTCTTACCTTTACCTCTCGCCATCTGGTAATCTCTGGAGTTGTTATAGTTGTCTCTGTTCAGAGGTTGTTCTTCTGGGGATTCTGAGTATCCTCTGTCAGCAGACCTGTACAGACTAAGTTCGGCGGAGTCCCGGAGCCAAGATGGCGCTCCCTGCAGGGCAGGTCACTGTTCTCCGGCTGGGAGGGTGTTGGATGTCTGCGGCCCCAAAAGGGTGCTGCCTCAGCGGTTCTGCGGCTCCCGCCTGTCCCAGAAGCTGTCTGCCTCTGTGGTCCTCACTCTGACCTGTACAGACTAAGTTCGGCGGAGTCCCGGAGCCAAGATGGCGCTCCCTGCAGGGCAGGTCACTGTCCTCCGACTGGGAGGGTGCCGGATGTCTGCGGCCCCTAAAGGGTGCTGCCTCAGCAGCTCTGTGGCTCCCGCCTGTCCCAGAAGCCGTCTGCCCCCGTGGTCCCCACTCTGACCTGTAGAGACTAAGCTCGGCGGAGTCCCGGAGCCAAGATGGCGTTCCCTGCAGGGCAGGTCACTGTCCTCCGACTGGGAGGGTGCCGGATGTCTGCAGCCCCAAAAGGGTGCTGCCTCAGCGGCTCTGTGGCTCCTGCCTGTCCCAGAAGCCGTCTGCCCCCGTGGTCCCCACTCTGACCTGTAGAGACTAAGCTCGGCGGAGTCCCGGAGCCAAGATGGCGTTCCCTGCAGGGCAGGTCACTGTCCTCCGACTGGGAGGGTGCCGGATGTCTGCGGCCCCAAAAGGGTGCTGCCTCAGCGGCTCTGTGGCTCCCGCCTGTCCCAGAAGCTGTCTGCCTCTGTGGTCCTCACTCTAACCTGTAGACCTATTTGAATTATTTTAAATTTCATACTGAACACCTAGATTTTAGGTTTTATAAAACTCTTAGCTCCCACTAAATCTTTTTTCTACCTAATGCATATATGAAGTTAATCTTAGTCTTTTTACAACTGAGATTTCTTCATTCCTTTTCTTGACCTTAAATTAAAAATGTACAAGGGGGAATTGATAAAATGAAAAATATTTTATTTCCTCTTCAAGTGTGTGACTCCTTATCCAACCCTAACCCTCAACTAAGTTGTTATAAAAATATATAATCTGTCATGGTAATGTAAATAAGAATGACCCTCCCCCCCCCCCCAGCCACAGGCTCATATACTTAAATGTTTAGTTACCAGAGAGTGGAACTATTTGAAAGAATTAGAGGGATTAAGCAGTATGGCCCTGTTGGAGGAAGTGAGTTATTAAGTGTGGGCTTTGAGGTTTCAAAAGCCTATGACAAGCCCAATATCTATCTATCTATCTACCTATCTATCTGTGTATCTATCTATCTATCTATCTATCTATCTATCTATCTATCTATCTATCTACCTATCTCTGCTTGCAGATCAGGATGTAACTCTGCCTTCCAGTACCATGCTTGCCACCATTCTACCTGCCATGATGGCACTGAAGTGACACTCTGAAACTGGAAGCCAGCCTCAATTACATTATTTCCTGTATAAGAGTTACCCTGGTCATGGTGCCTCTGCACAGTAGTAGAAGAGTTACTAAGACATCTTTTTGTAATTTTACCACAAAGTTGTCATCTTTGAAGTTCAGTGGGAGACCCTGTCTAGAGACAATAAGACAAAGAATTATAGGGTTTCCACATGTGTTTCCACAAGCACACACACATGGGCATGCACACACAAACAAATGTGATTCTCATTCATTTGATCGTCAAATTAATTTTCTACTCCCTCCATTTCCATTCTGAAATTTCTGTTATACAAATATGAAACCATTTAATATGTCATATATGTATTTTATTTTCTGTCACATTCATCTCTTTGTTTTAGACTCCATTTTTATGACTAATTCATATCTCTATAACTTCTTCTTTTAGTCCAGTCTTTACTATATTATACTAAATATTTATGATCAGACACTGAATTTCCAAGATCTTTATCATCATGTTTTAAATATTTTTCTGCTTTGTTTCTTTCTTCCATTCCTACTTTCTTTGAGGCAGCATATTGTTAAATATCCCAGGAATGGCATGAATTTGCAATCCTATTACTTCTGCCTCTAACAAGCTAGGATTATGGACATACATGGTGCATACCTGAATCTGAATTGTTTTAATAAAAGCTATTCTTTCATTTTTGTTTTTGAACATTTTATGTATGTCATTGTAAAACCTTCATTAGACTATTATATGAAAGTAATTTGCTATGGAATGAATTTGTCAGCAACTCATTGGCTGAATCTCTTTTTACAGTATTAGATCTCTCCTTGCACAGACAAATTTTGATTTGTAGCTTCACTATTTTTTTCCTCTCTCTCTTACTTGCCTTTGCATTCTCCCTTCTATTCTGACAGTTTTATAGTCTGAAATTAAGTCTGATAAATATACTTCAGAATTCTTCTCTCACATTGATCTAACAAATACAAAGACAGCAGCTATGTTCCTTCAACTCCAGGTTTCAAGGCAGTGTTTGTTCCTTTTATTCTCCAAAACCTGATTAATGTTGGGGACAATTTCTTTAAGAGCTTAAAGAATTTGACTCTGAGAAGGGTGGGTATAGCCTCTGGCTGTACCCACCTTTTGTATGCTTGTATCACACACTTGGTTTGTGTTTCTGTGCCTTTAATTGGCCTTGTAGACATTAGACTTCAGGCTACTACTGCATGTTCTCAGGCCCTGAGCTCCACAGGCTTGTAGACTCCATCTCTGGCTCCATCTCTGTGGCACAGATAAACATTTCTTGTACTTGACTTTCACTACATCTTTTAAAAGACTTTTTCTATCTTCTGCCTCATGCTAAGAGTTTAATTCGTGGACATTTTTAGAGGAAGAATTCACTAAGGAATAGACAATTAGAAATGCAATTGATTCTGATTCTTTCCCTCACTCACTATGAATGGAACATCAGTTGTGACTACATAAGACTGTCACATGCTTCTATCAAAACCTTAAGGCTACCCAAAAGGTACTGGACATTTTCAGCTCCTGTAGGAAGAGAGCTCTGCCTCCCCTCCCACAAAAACTCATGGCTTTGTGAATTCTCAAAGTTGGAAAGAAAAATCAGATTTAGGGCTTCCAAGTATAGCACATACTGCAGAAATATCTGAATCTGTGAAGATATATTCTCTGTATGACCTTTGCATTCATTCTTTCCTTTCTATACCAAGGAAACACTCAAAACAGTAACACGTTAATATTTTATGCTCAGGTCATGGGAGTAGTAGGCCCTACAGATCAGTATGAACACATAAAGCAGAGGGGTTTCATTTATTGTTGAAACTCACAATGGCCTGATTTTATACTTTGTAATAGCTTTAAATTTGCATTGCTTGGAACTCTAAAGGCCCATCTGTTCCAACAGAAGACTTTGTCAACTTTATATTTTTATGATATTACTGAAATTGCAGGGTTTGGAGATATTTGTAGAGTTTGAGCTTAAAATCATGAGAAAAATAATCTATAAAAAGGGTTGGGATGGCATCAAGATTTTAACAGCTACCATGCGATCACAGATGCCAGAGACATTTAACAATTTAATTATATTGAACTTGGAGTTCTTCTAGTTTTAAAACTTGCAGACTTTTTGCAATTTAGAAATGGGGAGAAGAGAAAAAATAGAACTTCAAGACTCTCTTTTCTCATAGATTTCCTTTGTTTTGTACCCAGTGGAAAAGATCGCCACTCCCTTGGCTCCTATGTGAATCTCTCTTTGAACACATTTAAAATGAACATGATGGGTCCCAGGACCTTTGTCTTACAATTTGGACTTTGTCTTTCTTCAAGTGCCAAATTGAATAGGCTTTTTCTTTGCTAAGGCCTTTCCCCACTGTCAGCTGTGATAAAATATTTTGGATTATCATTTGGATTCCAGTATGTTATTTGATTTGCTTCATCTAGTGTGATTCTAAATAATTAAGGAAAACAAAAAACAACATTTGACTCCAGTGTGACCATAACATTTGACTCCAGTGTGACCATTCTAATGTATTCCATCTTCAAAACTGACTTGCCTTGTCTTTAACTTTCCTGTAGTGTGCCTCATTGCTTCCTTGATCTGTTCTTGACTCACAATCCAGGGAAGCCTCAGGGTATGCCTTGGGTCCTCAAATAATAACAGCTTTAATTGACTGACAGGAATTTTGTGACAATCAATCACTTTTTCTCTGTGAATATTTACCTCTATTGCTTATCAGCTGATACCTCGACTTAAATGCATGTATATCAACCACTTCAAGTATGATACTGTTTCAGACTGTTTTCTCTCTGTGTACATGACCAGTACCACTTTTATTGGAAGAGGTAAAATGAGAGTGAAGAGTAGTAACTAGGCCTGGGAGCCACACATGAAAAGGAAGTAAAAAGAAAATGCATGTTTCACTCAGGAAGAGCAGTTAAGCATGCACTCAGTCAGGAGTTATTTCTCCTCAAAGAACGGGTGCTACTTTGCTTTATAGGCTTTGCCATGGTACTTACTGTGCTATAAATGTTTGTTTAGGAAAGCCACAACTTTGTTTGCCTTACAACTCAGAAGTTTTAAAAGATTTATTTTAGTTTATTTCATGTGTCAGCATAAACACCTGCACATATGTGTGTCTGTTCATGGAGGCCTGAAGAGGGCACTGAAACAAGTGTCCTCTGTAAGAGGATGTGCTCTTAACACCTGAGCCATCTTCCTACCCTTGTTGCCTATAATTTTTTAAGATTTAATTAAATCACAAGATATATATCAAAACCCAATACATCTATATTAGAGTATTTGCCATAATTAATCAAATGATTCTAAAATGTAAATAGTTGGAGGAAAATATCCCCCAGATTTATTTAAGATAGGACAAAACAGGAATACTTCAGAAATTTTCCGAAGTGAAATTTTAATTGGTTTATTTACTGAAGCTTCCATGTTGCTGTGAATATATTATGAACTATAAGGAGAATTGTTTATTTGAGGGGGCATGCTTTGGTACCTAGCATCAATAAAATCTAAAGGATCATTATCCCACTAGAATCTTATCCCTTGGTTTCTATCCTGTGAAGCCATGATAACTGACATATCCAAGCAAATGATCTGAACACTTCATTTGTCATTTTACCCAACATTTTCACAAACAATTAAGCTATTTTTTCCTTAGGAGTAAAGGAATTGGTTTCCCATCATGAGATTAACACCCTTTCTGTGAGGTCTATGTCACATTGAAGTAGAAAACAAATATCAAAAGCAAATGAATAGACTATATCTTTGATTAAAAAATGGATTATATAATTATACTGGCAATGGTGGCCTGGCAAAGACAAAATTTCAACACAGCGTAGAACAAAAACACCACATGTTGGATCAATTTTGGTGGTTCACACCTTTAACCCCAGCACTCAGGGGGCAGCGGCAGTCAGGTCTCTGAGATGGAGGAAAGCTTAATCTACAAAGTAAGTTGCAGGATAGCCAGGTCTATAGAGAGAATCCCTGTCTCAAAACAAAACAAACCCACACACATCCCTCCCCAAAACAAAACAAAAACAATACATCATGTGTGCATATCATACTGATATTAATGCCAGGGGGGAATTTGGGATAGAGTGAACCCTTTCCCTCAATCAAAGGAGAGGTTGAGGTGGGGTGGAAACCAGGTCTACACCAGGCTGAGCTAATTCTTTCTCCTTCAGGAACAGGTAGGAGAGTTGGGGGTGATGGCTAGTGAGGAGGAATGGAGTTAGAAATACGATATTACAATTTGACAACTGCCACTACAATCTTATGTTTATACTTCCTCTTCCCAACCATATCTGCATCTCCAAGTTTTGATAACAACTGGTACATCTCTATTTACAGAATAGTCTCTATTTTATAATGGTGTATAAATCAAATCATATTATGTAGTCTTTCGGACTACCTTATTTGAATGTCTAGTTCTTTTACAATTCATTCAATTTATTGCATGCACCAATAATTTGTTCCTTTCTTTTGTTTAAAAATTTATCATTATTATGGTGATTGTGGTTGCAGTGTGCGTGTTTGTGTGTGTGTGTGTGTGTGGGTGTGGGTGTGTGTGAATGTGTGTGTGTGCACGCACATCTGTGTACGCACACGCTCAGGGTTGTGCGCATGTGCACAAGCATGTGCGCGGATGTGTGAATGAATGAGTTAAAGCACAAGTATGTCATGAGGCTCCCGTGGACTACAGAGGACGACTTTTAGGAAACAAACCTTTGCTTTCACTGCAGATTCTGTAAATTAAATAAACTGAGGTCATCAGACTTAAACAATATGTACTTTTATACAATGGGTCATCTCCCAAGCATTAATTTGTTCCTTTCTGTTGATATATAATATTCCACATTGTATGAGGCTCTATACTAATCATGAAGCATATCCAGATTGCTTATAGTGTTTATCTAATACAAATAAAATTTCAGTTACTGCATAGGCTTTGAGGCAAGCATGTTTTTATTCTTTTTATGATAAATAACCAAGAGTACAATTATTTGGTTGTATGATGATGAAATGTTTCGTTTTATGAGAAATGATCAGAGTGGCTATACCGCTTTATATTGCCAATAACAAAGTATGAACCATCCAGGTGCCCACATCTTCACCAGCATTTGGTTTTAATAATATTTTATTTTACCTATTCTAACAGACATATAATTGTATCTTATTGTGATTTTAATCATTCAAATACTGTTTGTATATAAATTCATATAAATTCATAAAATTATGTGACTTCCTCTCATGCTTTGCTAATACAGTAGCTAACTAACACTTATCGATTTGGAAAGGAAGGAAATTTTGTTGTAAAAGAACTATTTTTAAGCAGCTTTGCATTAATAGCAAAACTATTCAGAAATTGCAGAGGAGCTATATTTTCTTCTCTGCCACCACTTGTACACAGTTTTTCTCCCTAGGAGCATCTCCAGCAGAATTATAAACAGTCAGTTTTATTGGCATATCATTATCACCATATAAGTCTGCAATTCATATTAGGGTCCATGCTAGATGAGGAATATTCTGTGGATATTAGCAGATCTATCTTGACATATGCATAATAGTGTAATATCATACAGAGTAACCTCATTGTATAACTTAGCCCCTGTGTTCTGCTCATTCTTTTCTCCTTCATCTCAACTCCTGGTAACTACTGATCTTTACACCATTTCAGTTATTTTGCATGCCTCTAAATGTCACGTGTCTGGAATCATAAATAGGTAAAGAGTACCTCATAAAAATATACACACTAGCAAATCCAATATGAAAGGATGCTCAACATTACATGCCAGTAGGTAACTGCAAATTAAACTATGCTACTATGCACCTACTACAATTGGAAAATCCAAAACTTTGGTGACACTAATGAGTGTCAGGGTCAGTGAGGTAAAGGAAAGTGCCAATTATCCTGAGTTCAGTTTTTAAGACCCACATGCATATTAGGAGAGAACTGACTCCCACAGGTTGCCCTCTGATATTGGCATGAGAGTGTGCATGCATGTGTATATAATAAATAAATTCATGTAATAAAAATTTAAAGTATGTGGAATATCAAGAACTCATTGTTATTAGGAATGCATAGCACTGGAGCCACACTGGAACACAGTTTGGTAGCTTCTTGCATGACTGAACATAACATCCAACCCACCAGCAATGCTCATAAGTATTTACCCAAGTTTAAAATGCACATAAACATCTGTGTATAGGTGCTTCTCCAGAATAATTCATATTGCCAAACTTTGGAACTAGCCAGCATGCCTTTCAGCAAATAAGTGGATAAACTGGAATATAATAAAATCTTATTCAGCAATAAAAAGGAATGACCCATCAAATTATAAAAGATATGAAGGGACTTTCAGCACAGATTACTAACTGAACAATGCTAATGTAACATAAAACTATAAACATGTAACATTCTCATAGTGACAACTAGAGATAGTGGTTCCAAATTTGTGATGGGGAAATAAGGAGGAATACATGTATGGAGCACAAAAGATGCTTAGATATTATGAATGCAAAATCATACATAGGCACTTAGAAATAGTCTGGAGGCTTCTGATGAAGCTATGTACAATATTATAGCATAATCCTACATTTAAACTGCTAGTTAGTCACCCAAATGGATTGAAAATTGAGCCTATGCAAAAAAACTGGCACAAAAATGGTTATAATACTTTAAATATAGTAACCAAGATTGAAAGTACCCAAGATGTTCATTCAATAGGTTAATGCAGAAACAAGCTGTAGTACACTTATACAGTTGAATATTATTCAAAAATAAAAATAGATGACGTATTGAGTCACTAAACATATGATGACACATCACATCCATATTGCTAAGTGAAAAAGCCAGTCTAGAATGATGAAATATCATATCATTCCAACTTTATGGTAATATGGGAAATACAAAACCACAGAGACAGTAAACTATATCTGTAGTTGCCAAGGACCCAGGTTGAGGGGAAGATAAAAAGCTCAAGCATAAAGATATCATAGTTGCAGTTTTGTGGTATCATGCATTCACCAAAAGCTGTAGAAGCTCTTTGGGAACAGTAATGCACATCTATAATTCCAGAGGTTGAGGGAAAAAAAAACAGCTAGTTTGAGGTACACCCTGGGATATGTAACAAGACTTGATCTTAAAAATAAAAGCAAACATCAAAACAAAACAAAAATTCCTCCCACAGACGAAAACCCATCATAAAACTATCCACCATAAAGAATGAATGAACCTTACTGTAAACTGAAATTTCATTAATAATATTTAACATTGGTTCTCCATTTCTAATAACACATGTACCACCACATGTGGCAACAAAATTAGAGGATGGTCTGGGAATAAAATTCCATTAGCTGAGCAAAGTATGCATGAATCCTTGGGTTCAAGCCTCAGCACATCATAAAATGGATATGGTGTTATATGCCAGTTTTCCTGGCATTGGGGAGGTAGAGGTGGGAGGATCAGGAGTTCAAAGTCATGCTTGGCATAGAGAGTTTGAGGCTAGACTGGGCCAAACTGTGTCAAAAACCAAAAACCAAAAAACAAAAAAAAACCAAAAAACAAAAAACAAAAACAGACAACCAAAAAGACCCAAAATGTCCACTGTACTCTCTAGTCAGTGTTTACATAAACTTAAAATATTACAAGAAACAATAGATACCCTTTAAAAAATATTTACTACATATATTCTAGTAATCACATTTATAAGAATGTAAGGAAATAAAATTTTATAATCCCACAAAAATCTGTACCTTGATATTTACAGTATTCACTTTCCCATAACCTTGAACTAGTAGCAAACTTTCAAAAGCATGGCCCACTATGACACTCTTTTCACTCCCTTTTGCTTCCCGGTCATACTCCATCACATGGAGACCTACCTTACCACTTGCAAATCTGTGAACCAAAAGAAACCCTCTCACTTTATAAACTTATAACTTCTAGGTTAACTATAGTGTTTTTTTATGGCAAAAGAACACTTAACAGGTGACATACCTCTAATTAGATAGACTTATATTTTTGAATGAGTAGACTGCTTTGTCCACTGAATTGTGACTCTGAATTGTGATGGTAGATACACAATCCTAAACCTAAGCCTTTGTTGAAACTCACATGTATTAGAAGAAGAAACTATACTATATAGAAATAACTTCTGTGCAATATATATATATATATATATGTATATATATGTATACATATGTACATATGTATACATATATGTGTGTATATATATGTATATATGTATATACACACATATATGTATGTGTGTGTATATATGTATATATATATAGTCGGCCATCAATGGGAGGAGAGGCCCTTGGTCTTGCATAGATTATATGCCTCAGTACAGAGGTACACCAGGGCCAGGAAGTGGGAGTGGGTGGGTAGGGGAGCAGGGTGGGGGGAGGGTATAGGGGACTTTCGAGATAGCATTTGAAATGTAAATGAAGAAAATATCTAATAAAAAACAATGTACGTATATATTTAATATACATGTAAATACATGTAAAACAAATAAAAACTATATATAAATGGAAAAACAAAGACTAACGTATTCCTCTTGTTAATGTATCATATGCTACACAAATAAGATTTAATGTTTTTAGAAACACAGTGACCTTGGAAACTTACAACTTTACTTTGGGGGGAAAAGTCATTCCAAATTGCTACATTCTTTTTTTAAGAGTTAAAATATGTTCAGAAACAAATTATGTTCAAAACATCTTCTCAAGGACTACTAAGAGAAGAATTATAATGTGAATCATATTTGCCAGGGGAAATCCAGTAGCTTCATCTAAAGTAGCCTATATTTTGTCAGAAAAATACATAGGCTTTTAGAGCTACATTATTTGAAGTTAAAGGCTTAGATAGGCCTCTGCATCATGTTTTGTAAACAAAGGGGACATTTAGAGACTATGCTATGGCTAATACTAATAGACATGTAGCTAAAAATTACATTTTGAATTTGTCCAATTTAAAATAATCCACTGTAAAAACCACAAAGAATTAAAATCCCCTCATACTTAAACAGTAATGTGCATATATGTTTAAAGAAAAATAACAGTGGATGACATGGATATGATCAAATCAGAGCACTTACATATTTTTGGTTGGATGTAAAAATGGAGGAAAACAGTCTGACAATTCCTCATTAAGTTAAATATAGAGTTACCATATGGTTCAGCATTTGTACTCTTAGATACATACCCAAGTGAATTGAAAACAGGTTTTCAAACAAGAACTTAAACATAAGTGTTCATATCATCACTATTCACAATATCCAAATAGTAGAAACAACTCCAGAGACTAACATTTAGTGAATGGATAAACAGAAAGTGATAAGCTGGTTCAATAATATATAATATAGTATAATATAATAAAATATAATATATATCCACATATAAAAGGAGTGAGATTTACCACAATAAAAACAAGAAAGAATGTATAGATGGATGAACCTAGAAAATACCATCTTAAAGGAAATACACTAGAGACAAAAGCTACAAAATTAAAGAGGCACAAAGCATACTTGTGGATTTTTAAAAGATAGAGAGAATGGGTTGTGACTGCTTAAAAGGCTCAGCATTTCGTTTTCGCTATAATTTAAAACAGTTGATATTTAGATAGCAATGGTGTACAACATTGTAAATCAGTCCACCGATTTGTACACATTCAAGTTGTTAAGATGATGAATTTTACCTCAATGAAAAGAAAACTAGAATGCTTTCCCTGTGCCCTCAAAATTCAGGTGACAGCAGATGCTGGCAAGGATGTGGAGAAAGAGGAACACTCCTCCAATGTTGGTGGGATTGCAAGCTTGTACAACCACTCTGGAAATCAGTCTGGCGGTTCCTCAGAATATTGGACAGAGTACTACCGGAGGATCCAGCAATACCTCTCCTGGGCATATATCCAGAAGATGTCCCAACCGGTAAGAAGGACACATGCTCCACTATGTTCATAGCAGCCTTATTTATAATAGCCAGAAACTGGAAAGAACCCAGATGCCCCTCAACAGAGGAATGGATACAGAAATTATGGTACATTTATAGAATGGAGTACTACTCAGCTATTAAAAAGAATGAATTTATGAAATTCCTAGCCAAATGGATGGACCTGGAGGGCCATCTTGAGTGAGGTAACACAATCACAAAGGAACTCACACAATATGTATTCACTGATAAGTGGATATTAGCCCAAAACTTAGGATACCCAAGATATAAGATACAATTTGCTAGACGCATGAAACTCAAGAAGAATGAAGACCAAAGTGTGGACACTTTGCCCCTTCTTAGAATTGGGAACAAAACACCCATGGAAGGAGTTACAGAGACAAAGTTTGGAGCTGTGATGAAAGGATGGACCATCTAGAGACTGCCATATCCAGGGATCCATCCCATAATCAGCTTCCAAACGCTAACACCATTGCATACACTAGCAAGATTTTGCTGAAAGGACCCAAATATAGCTGTGTCTTGTGAGACTATGCCGGGGCCTAGCAAACACAGAAGTGGATGCTCACAGTCAGCTATTGGGTATATCACAGGGCTCCCAATGGAGAAGCTAGAGAAAGTACCCAAGGAGCTAAAGGGATCTGCAACCCTATAGTTGGAACAACATGATGAACTAACCAGTACCCCGGAGCTCTTGTCTCTAGCTGCATATGTATCGAAAGATGGCCTAGCCGGCCATCACTGGAAAGAGAGGCCCATTGGACTTGCAAACTTTATATGCCCCGATATAGGGGAATGCCAGGGCCAAAAGAATGGGAATGGGTGGGTAGGGAAGTTGGGGGGGGGGTATGGGGGACTTTTGGGATAGCATTGGAAATGTAATTGAGGAAAATATGTAATAAAAAATATTAAAAATTTTAAAAAAAGAAAATGAAAAAAAAAAAGAAAAGAAAACTAAAAACAGATCTACCATAAAAACCTTTCCAGCTAAAAATAGTCCAAATATGGAAGTATTCACTTCAGAATTTTTTATTATTTTTTATTATTAAGTATTTATTTCATTTACATTTACAATGCTATCCCAAAAGTCCCCACACCCTCCCACACCCACTCCCCCACCCACCCACTCCCAACTCTTGGCCCTGGTGTTCCCCTGTACTGAGGCATATAAGGTCTGCATGACCAATGGGCCTCTTTTTCCACTGATGGCCAACCAGGCCATCTTCTGGTACATATGCAGCTGGAGACATGAGCTCTTGGAGGGTACTAGTTAGTTCATAGTGTTGTTCCACCTATAGGGCTGCAGATCCGTCCCCCCAGCTCCCTGGGTACTTCATCCAGCTCCTCCATTGGGGGCCCTGTGATCCATCCAATAACAGACTGTGAGCATCCATTTCTGTGTTTGCTAGGCCCGGGCATATTCTCACAAGACACAACTATATCAGGGTCCTTTCAGCAACTCTTGCTAGTGTATGCAATGGTGTCAGTGTTAGGAGGCTGATTATGGGATGGATCCCTGGGTATGGCAGTCTCTAGATGGTTCATCCTTTCATGTCACATCCAAACTCTGTCTCTGTAGCTCCTTCCATGGGTGCCTTGCTCCCAATTCCAAGAAGGGGCAAAGTATCCACACCTTGGTCTTCGTTGTTCCTGAGCTTCATGTGTTTCACAAATTGTATCTTATATCTTGGGTATTTTAAGTTTCTGGTCTAATATCCACTTAGTGAGTACATATCATGTGAGTTCTTTTGTGATTGGGTTACCTCACTCAGGATGATGCCCTCCAGGTCCATCCATTTGACTAGGAATTTCATAAATTCATTCTTTTTAAAAGCTGAGAAGTACTCTATTGTGTAAATGTACCACATTTTCTGTATCCATTCCTCTGTTTAGGGGCATCTGGGTTCTTTCCAGCTTCTGGCTATTATAAATAAGGCTGCTATGAACATAGTGGAGCATGTGTCTTTCTTACCAGTTGGAACATCTTCTGGATATATGCCCAGGAGAGGTATTGCGGGATCCTCCGGCAGTACTATGTACAATTTTTTGAGGAACCGCCGGACAGATTTCCAGAGTGTTTGTACAAGCTTGCAATCCCACCAACAATGGAGGAGTGTTCCTCTTTCTCCACATCCTCGCCAGCATCTGCTGTCACCTGAATTTTTCATCTTAGCCATTCTGACTGGTGTGAGATGGAATCTCATGGTTGTTTTGATTTGCATTTCCCTGATGATTAAGGATGCTGAACATTTTTTCAGGTGCTTCTCTGCCATTCGGTATTCCTCAGGTGAGAATTCTTTGTTCAGTTCTGAGCCCCATTTTTTAATGGGATTATTTGATTTTCTGGAGTACACCTTCTTGAGTTCTTTATATATATTGGATATTAGTCCCCTATCTGATTTAGGATAGGCAAAGATCCTTTCCCAATCTGTTGGTGGCCTTTTTGTCTTATTGATGGTGTCTTTTGCCTTACAGAAGCTTTTCAATTCTATGAGGTCCTTTGCGTGACTCTAAGGAAGTGAAAGATCTGTATGATAAGAACTTCAAGTCTCTGAAAAAAGAAATTAAAGAAGATCTCAGAAGATGGAAAGATCTCCCATGCTCATGGATTGGCAGGATCAATATAGTAAAAATGGCTATCTTGCCAAAAGCAATCTACAGATTCAATGCAATCCCCATCAAAATTCCAAATCAATTCTTCAACGAACTAGAAAGTGCAATCTGCAAATTCATCTGGAATAACAAAAAACCTAGGATAGCAAAAACTCTTCTCAAGGATAAAAGAACCTCTGGTGGAATCACCATGCCTGACCTAAAGTTGTACTACAGAGGAATTGTGATAAAAACTGCATGGTAATGGTATAGCAACTGACAAGTAGACCAATGGAATAGAATTGAAGACCCATAAATGAACCCACACACCTAGGGTCACTTGATCTTTGACAAGGGAGCTAAAACCATCCAGTGGAAGAAAGACAGCATTTTCAACAAATGGTGCTGGCACAACTGGCGGTTATCGAATGCAGAAGAATGAGAATTGATCTATTCCTATCTCCTTGTACTAAAGTAAAATCTAATTGGTTTAAGGAACTCCACATAAAACCAGAGACAGTGAAACTTAAAGAGGAGAAAGTGGGGGAAAGCCTTGAAGATATGGGCACAGGGGAAGAATTCCTGAATAGAACAGCAATGGCTTGTGCTGTAAGATGGAGAATCACTTCAGAATTTTATCACACTTTAAAAAGAAGAGTTGAAACCAATAATTCTCAAATTTTTAGTTTATTTTTTAAAGAATGGAAACAGAATGAACACTTTCAAGAAAAATTCTCCTACAAAGCCAGCATTACCAAGTCAGGTAAAGACACAACAAAAAAAGAGAACTATAAGCCATTATCCCCAATGGAAATAGATACAAAAATTCTCAACAAAATACTTACAAACCTAATGCAGGCATATATCAAAAGGATTATTCAGTATAATAAAGTTGGCTTTATTCTCGAGATTCAGAGATATTTCAATGTACGTAAATCAATACATGCACTTAAAGACAAAATAACACATAAAAATAACAGATATTTTTCAAGATATTCAGAAATATGTGTTGACAAAATTCAGCAGGCTTTCATGATAAAAGTCTGAGAGAGAACAGGATTAGAAAAAGCATACCTTATCATAATAAAGGCTACATATGAGAAAGAAACCCACAACCAGCATCATCATAAATGGAGAAAAACTTGAAGCAATCCCACTAAAGTTGGGAACAGACAAAAATGTCACTGCCCCACTCCTTCTCAATGGAGTGCTTGAAGCACTGGCTAAAGCAGTAAAATGAGAGAAGCAAAATAAAGGAATGCAAATAGGAAAAGACGGCCAACTGTCACTATTTACCAGTTGATGCAATATTATTTTAAGAGATCCCCAAAATTGTACCAGAAAACTTCTAGAAACTATTAACAAATAAGCAGAGTGGCAGTATACAAAATCAACTTACAAACAATCAGTGACTTTTCTATACACCAGTAACAAACATGCTGAGAAAGAGATCGTGGAAATACTTCCATTCATGAGATCCTCAAGAAAAAAAATCTAGGAATAAATCTAATCAAGGAAGTAAGAAACCTTTACACTGAAACCATTAACTCTCTGGTTGAGGAAGAATCAAGAAGATGGACACATCTCCCATGCTCATAGATCAATAAATATTGTGAAAATGAGCATTCTTCCAAAAGCATGTTTTCACATTCAGTAGAATCTCAATCAAATTCCCCATGACAATATTCCTAGAAAAAAAATCCTAAAGTTTATGTGGAAACATCCATATGACTTGTAACTCAGTGTCAGGGTGTCTGATACACTTTTCACTCTGTCAACTCCTGTATGCAGGTGATATACATTCATACAGGCAGGTACACAGGTGATATACATTCATACAGGCAGGTACACAGGTGATATACATTCATACAGGCAGGTACACAGAAACAAAACACACACACACACACACACACACACACACACACACACACACCATATTTAAACTACACAAATCTGATTTTTTTAATTTCTTCCACCTCTGTAAATGTTGGTATGCTGTTACTATTTGTTTAGTCTTTTAAAGGAACTAATTCTGCAGTCTGTTCATCTGACAGGATGATAAGATATAGCTGAAGATGTTCTTTTCTGGTAAATTTTGTTGGTTTGCTTTCAATGTTTCAGCAGATTTGCATAGTTTAGTGGTCATCTAATAATTGTTCAGAGGATGTGCTTAAGAATTCTAACTGTGTATTGATGTGGATCATGTGATGTTTAGGGAAAGGACTCCATATTCAGAAGTTTCCAGGCATGCTACAGTTTCATCTATCTTATAATTGCAAAATATCATACTCACCCAGGGAAAAGAAGCTCACCAAGTCTATCGGTCTCTTTAAAGTACAAAACCAGTGCTGCATGCACACAATAATCCACATCCTGTGGACTCTGATTGCTTACCAAGACCCACTGTAGCTCCCATGTTTGCTGTTTCTCACCATTCAATTTTTTGTTGCTGTGTTCTATTGCTTGTCTTAACTAGTATAATTACCTAAGACTAATTGTAATTGTACTCTTCCCTGGTTATTTGTACTAGAAACGGCTATTGCTTTTCAAACTGCTCTGCAGCATGAATTTTTCTGTGTTCTGATGCAAATCAAGCATAACTACCTTCTGGTACTGAGAAGATCATTCCACATGTAGACTCACAATCTTCTTACCAGAGTCCAGTAACCTTTCCTCCCTCAAACAAATATTTCTCAATTTATTGATTGACTTCAGTCAGTTTTCATAGAGTCCAGGAATGCTATTTCATCCAATTTTATTTTTGTGATTTTTTTTCTTTCTTTCCTTTTCTTTTTAGAGACAGAACTTTACTATGTCGCCCAGACCGCTTTTGAATGTGAGATACTGGTGCCTCCCAGCGAGCTGATATTACAGGTTTATACCATTATTAGCTTATCATTGCTTCTGGGGGAGAGGATTCACTGAGTTCTCCACTCTACCATTCAGGGATTCAGGCATCCTGCTCTGTGCAGTATTGTTTCTAATTGGGAAATTAGTATGTTGAACATCCACTGCAGCATGAGCTTACAAGCTTCCAACTCCCTCATTTTTTCTTTCATATCTGGCAATTCTGAGTGTTCTCTATCAGAAACATAACAAAACACATCTGTGTCTTTTACAATGTCATAATTTATTGAATAATAATAAAGTCACAAACTACAGTTATTATAATCTCAATTAGTAACATTAACTCTCTGTTCATACACTACACATTACACAGTAATTATGTATATTTATATGGATGTGTGTGTTTGATTTGGTGCCTCTCGCACAGACTAGGCTACACACTGCTCTGTAGTCTACAACCTCTCCTCCACCAGGGATTCTTAGAGATGGCTGACAGGTAGGCACTGTTCTCACTAAGAAGCCAAGTCCCTTCCCTCTCCTTGATTCTGTGAGCAGAGAGGAAGAAAGAAGCTACCTTAATGCTCAGGCTTTAAGATAATTTGACCATCATTATACATTGATCAGTACAACTTCACTATCCAATGTCTCTCTGACTCCTCTTACATAGTCTAAGTCACAGGTTTCCTGTATCTTAGGTCCACCTCATGCATATATATATATATATATATATATATATATATATATATATATATATATATATTTCTTCCCAAATCATTCAAGATCCTCTTCCCCTCCTTACCCTTCAAACTCTAAGTTCATTCTCAAAAAAAGAAATAAACAAAACCCAATACAACAAAACCCTCAAAATCAATAATGCCCCTCAAAAAACACCAACCAGTAACCAAATCAAGGTACACACACACACACACAACACACCACCACCACCACCAACAACAACGACAATAACAACAACAACAGCAACAACAACTGTGGAACCCATTATATGTTGGTCAACTGGTCCTGGACATGAGGCCTATCCTGGAGTTAATACAGTGTATCGAGATATACCCAGAAAACTGATTTTTTTCCCTCTTCCAGACTTCTAAATGACAGTTTAGTTGTTACTTACTTAGCTTTACTCTAGTGGCTAGGATTTTCTTCCTTCCTTCCTTCCTTCCTTTTTTCTTTTTCTTTCTTTCATTCATTCATTCTTTTGAAAACAGCAAAATAAAATAAAATAAAATAAAATAAACCTGTCCCTTCAGAGTTAGACAAGACAAACTAACAGAATGAAAAGTGCCCAGGAGAAAGCACAAAAATCAGAATAAACCATTTTACTCATTCAGAAATCTTATTAAAATGCTAAACTGAAGAAGCCATGATATATACAAAGAGGACCTAGAACAGACCCATGCTGGTCCTTTGCATACAGCTTCAATCTCTATGAGTTCATATTAGCTTTCTTGTTTTCTTGGTGTCCTTCATTCTTTCTGCTTCTTACACTCTTTCCACATGGTCTTCTCCAGGTTTCCTTGAGCTCTGAGGGGAGAGATTTAATAGACATCCCATTTAGAGCTGAGTGTTCTCAAGGTTTCTCTCTGTATAATGTTGGCTGTGGGTCTGTAACTGGTCTTTTGCTACTTTGTGGGTTCTTCTTTCTTCACCATTCTTTACTCCCTTCCACTCTTTTAACCCCCTAACCTAATCTCCTAATCCTCTAATAGTTGAGAATAAAAGGATAGAGGGGAAAGAGGGCAAGTTATGATTAGACTACTTTCTGCTGATTAGGAGATTCAAGCTCCTTGGGGCGAGTTTGATCTTCACTGTCAAAAGATCTAATTTCTTCTTTTACTATTTCTTATTTGCACATTACAATTTAAGGACCCAACAACAAACAACCAGCCCCACCTCTCAGGCCCCTTGCATTTACATATTCTCTGAAGAGCTCCCAGAATTTCAAATGTTGCACACTTGTAGAAACTATCTGCAGCTGGCAAAATCTGCTAGAACAGGAAGCAAATCATACTCCACTGCTGTGGACAGCAGCCTATATCCCACTCCTGGGATTAAAATGTAAACATATTCTTATAAAAATTCCTGTAAGTTTTAAAGAAACCAAACTCCAAAACTGTCACTACACTGGGTCTTTGTATTTGTTTCCATCTGCTACAGGAAGAAGCATCTCTGATAGTGGTTGAGTAAGGCTCTGATCTATGAGTACAGTAGAATAGCATTGGGAATCATTTTATAGTTACTTTTGTCAGACCAGTATTGTTTGCTATAATCCAAGGACCTTTCTTGTAGGTCCTTAAATCATCTACTCTGGTTCTTGGTCATCCAAGCAGTGTTGGATATGAATTCAAACTTGTAGAGTGGGCCTTAAGTCAAATCTGTTAGAAGTTGGTTACTCCCTCCCACTAGATTTGTGCTACCATTACCCTACTAAGCCTACCTCCCTTGGCATACTGGTGCCCTCTTTCCTTGGAAATACTTGAGAGTAGAGGTCCCCTTTGTCGATCAGGCTTGAGCTTTTACCTCTGCCCCCTCTTTTGTGTGTGCCTGATATTAAACATCTTTTATCTAAAAAATGAAGATCTATTTTTATGTATGTCTTAAACCTCTCATTCTCCCTTCAGGTTTTAAATCTAATAAATTGAGGCTGAAAAGGTTCTTGGGAGATAAGTTCAGACAAATATCCTTTTAGATATTTTCATTGCCATGGACTTTCTACTTTCAGTACTCCAACCCTATGTCTTTCATTACAAGGATCCTGTGATCTTCATCTTTAAGATCTGTGTTCTTTATTATGAGGATCCTATGTCCTTTAGCATTAGGACCTATGTCATCTATCCTTAAGACCTTGTGTCTTTAATTAATGAGACTCTGTTTCTTCCATTACCAGGACTTTTTTGTTTTTCATTATTAGATATTTGTTCTCTGGTACCAACCTCTACAGCAAATCTTGCAGGACATAAACAAACAAACAAACAAAAAACCTGCAGTATCATGTCAAGGACTCCTGCCATGTTCTTTTCCCAGACCTGGTTATTCCTTTGGATGCTGGGACTTCAGCTTAGATCACATTTCCAGAGCAGAAAGTTATGTCAATAAAGATGTTCAACTCTTTTCTTTTTTTCCCAGGAAAAAAGACTCACCAAACAACTCTAACATACATGACTTGACTCCATCCAGATAAATATACCCCCAAAGGTTGCTTTATTTATAACTTTAAAAACTCCTTATCTCAGAGTTGATATCAAAGGTAAAAAAAAAAAGTCTTTCATAAAGACATTTGGCTACAACATAAATTAGATAACAACAGGCAAAAGACCTGACAGTACCTTTGATTTTAAAGTTCTTAGGGACTTGGAAAACTTCATACAATACAATGGCAAGTGGTCCAAATTCCTTACGTATGGACTTTCTGTTTTCATAAGTATCTCATCTGCTATCAATCTTAAATTATATTTCAAAATCTATGACTCCATGAAAAAAACATGCTCCATACAGAGGCTAAAACCCTCAAGGCAGAGAAGCAGACCTTAAATTTAAAAAGAAAAGAACAATTAAAAAACTTTCCTTTAGGAGACTTTTACAGACTTTGACTCTGTGGACTATTCCCTCCCTTTCTACATCACCCCACTATTGACTCAAATTTCACCCAAATTGGTTCCAATTTTCTCTGAACCAGCTCTTTTCCCCAAATCCCTTAGAAGTGCATCTTTTTCCAAGTTCTATAGGTACACCCCATGACTTCAGGTTCCAATATTCTCACATTTTCAATAAAGAACAGCTAATGCATAAGGTCCCTCAGTTGTCTTTCTCTTCATACAGTGGCTGTGGTTGCCAACTTCTTCACCTCATCCTGCTTCCAACAGTCAGTTTCCTCACTTTTCCCTGGATCTAACCTTCTTCCCTCCAGTTGCATACTCAAGAACCCAATGTTCTCAGATTCACATGGAAACATGGCTTCCTAGCTACACCTTTGCCAAGTCGCTGTCAACAAAGGTATTCTCCGTATATACTTACCGTCTTCCTGTTTGATTTTTCTTAAATTGAAAAAATCTGACATTCTTCTCTAAAGATTCCACTCAATGTACTGAAAATTTTCAATGTATTTTAATGTATGGACTTTACTTTCTAGGACATCTATGGCATTATCTCCTCTTCTACCAAGACTGAAAGGAAAAACAAAAACATCCGTGGGCTTCAAGTGAGAATTTTGCAGAATTTCTTTATATGCAACATCTAAATCAACACAGAAGTTCCTTCATTCAACCTCAATGGTATTATCAACCCAGCTTCCCTCATATACCTCATTTTTTAACCTGGTCAATCAAAGGAATTAATAAGATTTCCCTTACGGCAGTAAAGTATGATAAAATAGAGAAAATCACCCCAAAAGTTTGATGAATACTCTACAGCCTTTGAAAATCACCTCACAGAGGTGCTTCCTAAATATACTAACCTAGATCATAATTCTGAGTTGAGATTATACTTACATACTATAGTGATTTGAACAAGAATGTTCCCATTTACTTAAATACTTGGTCCCTCATTCATGGAACTCTTCAGGAAGGGTTAGGAGTTGTGGTTTTTGAGGACATCAAAAGTCTGTGATATTCACAGTTCTCCCTCTCTCTCTCCCTCCTTTCCTCCCTTCCTCCTGCTTGTAGGTCAGATGCTGGCCAGATAGTGCTCTAGCCATTCCTGATTGCCTGATTGCCTGTTTGCTTGCTGCCATGCTCCCTGTCATGATGGTCATGGGCTCCAAGCATCTGGAACTGTGAGCTCCCATCATGTCTTTTCATAGAAATTAGAAAGGCATATACCCACTTTAACCCCTAATCCTCCTCAGATACTAAAAAAGAGCTCCTCAAGATTCCTTAGTGTATGAGTGAGTAGATCTCTGATCCTCATCCCTTCTCTTGGGCTCTTTCCCTTCTGTTTGTTTGTCCTATATATATTTAATGTGATAGCTTTTGTTTTATTGTGGTCCCAGCTAATGTTAGAAACATTCCCTACTCTCCTCTCCAAGATCAAACTTATTTCTTCCCTAACTTTCCCTAACTTTTGGAATTTCCAGCTTCAGTCTTCTTATGAAGTTATTATACCAACTGGCTTCAGGGTATCCTGATGAGCCTTTCTATCTGCATAGCTTGTATTAGAGGACAGTGTGTCTCTCTTTAAACAAGCTCTAACAGTCACCCTTGCCCTACCTTTGCAGAGTCCTCTAAACAACTGGTTCTCAACCTACTACTGTGACTCTTTAATACAGTTCCTCATGTTGTGGTGACCCCCATCCATAAAACTATTTCATTGCTACTTCATAATTTTCATTTTGCTACTGTTATGAATTAGAATGTAATATCTGATACGCAGAATGTCTGATATACACCCTTCATAGATTTTACCAAATTGGTGTCTACAAGTACAATCAAACAAGATTAATCTTGTCCCCACTGTACTCAGAGAATCCACCCACTTACCTTTATACTCAAGTCCTTCAGAATTGATGTATGGAAGGCTCCTTGTGATAGTTAACTTTTCCTTACTCTCAACAGTCTTTGGTGATTATACCCTGGATCTCTTCCACATCTTGTATTTCATAAGACATTCTACTGATAAACTTGTACCAAAAACTTCTCCCAATTCATGAATACTCCTGACCCACCTGGGAGATGCCTAAATCACTCCAATCTACAGGGTCTAGAATCTACTTGGTCTCCATCATCTGTACTGCCACTAAGGTATCAGATCTCTCTTCTTGAATTCATTTTTCAGATAAAAGCTGACTCATGGATTGCAAAGAAAGCACAGTTTACTTCTCCATCCTATTCCAGAATAACAACTGTCAGAAGTCACTCTCAGCTAGTTCTACATACTCCTGTGACCTCTTTGGGGACTTCAGGATTCTCATGAAAGAAGCAATTCAGTGAAACTTTTCCTATTGGTACCCCTTCTCCCACTTCTAATGTCTCTGTATCATGAGGCATGGAAGTTCCTTCATGTAATTTTCTCTGACTTTCCTGTTTTGCAACAAATCTTAGATAATGAAATTTCTGAACTACTAGACTCCATAATTAAATGCTCTCCAGTGGATCTCATGGATTTCACACCATCTCAAGTTGAGTTCTTTCCTTTTGCTCTTTTAATGACAGTCTACTCTGACTGATCATACTTTTCTTTCTCTGTTCTGTTCCTTTTTCTATTCACTTTAAACAGGTTCCTTTATCTAGCCATTTTAACCTTGCCCATTACTTGCTTAACAATAACAACAACACTCTGGCCAAAGAACATTGTTTATTTCTCCCACTCTTCATCTACATATACTGATGTGTTCATTCCTTTGCTGGCTTGGGTCAACTCAAAGGCTGACCAAACTCACTGCACCAAAAACCTAAGGATCAAACAATACTATCCCATCAGATAGGGTACCCAAATTCTATAACACATACATCCAGATATATCTAAATATTATACAATTATTACCTACAGGGTCCCCATCATTAGACTTCTCACCAAATATACCTCCTCAGGAACCCAAGTGCCCCACTGTTTTATAAGACAGCCTTTCAGTGGGAGTATCCTAGTAGGACTACTAAAACCCTCACTGTGCAATCTCACTATCACTATCAAACCTGCATCTGATCATCTCTTCTTTTGCATCAATTCCTTAATCTTTGTGTGTGTTTGTGTGTATGTCATTTCTTTTTTTTTAATTAGCTATTTTCCTCACTTACATTTCCAATGCTATCCCAAAAGTCCCGCATACCCTCCCCCCCACTCCCCTGCCTACCAACTCCGATTTTTTTGGCCCAGGCTGGGGCATATAAAGTTTGCATGTCCAATGGGCCTCTCTTTCCAGTGACGGCCGACTAGGCCATCTTTTGATACATATGCAGCTAGAGTCAAGAGCTCCGGGGTACTGGTTAGTTCATAATGTTAGTTCCCTATAGGAATGCAGTTCCCTTTAGCTCCTTGGATACTTTCTCTAGCTCCTCCATTGGGAGCCCTGTGATCCATCCAATAGCTGACTGTGAGCATCCACTTCTGTGTTTGCTAGGCCCTGGCATAGTCTCACAAGAGACAGCTATATCTGGGTCCTTTCAGCAAAACCTTGTTAGTGTATGCAATGGTGTCAGCGTTTGGATGCTGATTATGGGATGGATCCCTGGATATGGCAGTCTCTAGATGGTCCATCCTTTCGTCACAGCTACAAACTTTGTCTCTGTAACTCCTTCCATGGGTGTTTTGTTCCCAATTCTAAGAAGGAGCACAGTGTCCACACTTTGGTCTTAATTCTTCTTGAGTTTCATGCGTTTAGCAAATTGTATCTTGTATCTTGGGTATCCTAAGTTTTGGGCTAATATCCACTTATCAGTGAGTACATATTGTGTGAGTTCCTTTGTGATTGGCTTACTTCACTCAGGATGATGCCCTCCAGGTCCATCCATTTGCCAGGAATTTAATAAATTCATTCTTTTTAATAGCTGAGTAGTACTCCATTGTGTAAATGTACCACATTTTCTATATTGATTCCTGTGTTTGAGGGGCATCTGGGTCTTTTCCAGCTTCTGGCTATTATAAATAAGGCTTCTATGAACATAGTGGAGCATGTTTCTTTCTTACTAGTTGGAACATCTTCTGGATATATGCCCAGGAGAGGTATTGCTGGATCCTCCAGCAGTACCATGTCCAATTTTCTGAGAAACCGCCAGACTGATTTCCAGAGTGGTTGTACAAGCTTGCAATCCTACCAACAGTGGAGGAGTGTTCCTCTTTTTCCATATCCTCGCCAGCATCTGCTGTCACCTGAATTTTTTAACTTAGCCATTCTGACTGGTGTGAGATGGAATCTCAGGGTTGTTTTGATTTGCATTTCCCTGATGATTAAGAATGCTGAACATTTTTTCAGGTGTTTCTCAGCCATTCTCTATTCCTCAGGTAAGAATTCTTTGTTTAGCTCTGAGCCCCATTTTTAATGGGGTTATTTGATTTTCTGGAGTCCACCTTTTTGAGTTCATTATATATATTGGATATTAGTCCTCTATCTGATTTAGGATAGGTAAAGATACTTTCCCAATCTGTTGGTGGCCTTTTTGTCTTATTGATGGTGTCTTTTGCCTTACAGAAGCTTTGCAGTTTCATGAGGTCCCACTTGTCAATTTTCTAATATGACAGTAGAAGCCATTGCTGTTCTATTCAGGGATTTTTCCCCTGTGCCAATATCTTTGAGGCTTTTCCCCACTTTCTCCTCTATAATTTTCAGTGTCTCTGGTTTTATGTGGAGCTCCTTGATCCACTTAGATTTGACCTTAGTACAAGGAGATAGGAATGCATCAATTTGCATTCTTCTACATGATAACCACCAGTTGTGCCAGCACCATTTGTTGAAAATGCTGTCTTTTTTCCACTGGATGGTTTTAGCTCCCTTCTCGAAGATCAAGTGACCATAGGTGCGTGGGTTCATTTCTGCGTCTACAATTTTATTCCATTGGTCTACTTTTGTGTTGATATACCAGTACCATGCCGTTTTTATCACAATTGCTCTGTAGTAGAGCTTTAGGTCAGGCATAGTGATTCCACCAGAGGTTCTTTTTTCCTTGAGAAGAGTTTTTGCTATCCTAGGTTTTTTGTTATTCCAATAAATTTGCAGATTGCTCTTTCTAATTCGTTGAAAAATTGAGTTGGAATTTTGATGGGGATTGCATTGAATCTGTAGATTGCTTTAGGCAAGATAGCCATTTTTACAATGTTCATCCTGCCAATCCATGAACATGGCAGATCTTTCCATCTTCTGAGATCTTCTTTAATTTCTGTCTTCAGACTTGAAGTTCTTATCATACAGACTGTTTAATTCCTTAGTTAGAGTCACACCAAGGTATTTTATATTATTTGTGACTATTGAGAAGGGTGTTGTTTCCTTAATTTCTTTCTCAGCCTGTTTGTTCTTTGTGTAGAGAAAGGTCATTGACTTGTTTGAGTTAAATTTATATCCAGCTACTTCACCGAAGCTGTTTATCAGGTTTAGGAGTTCTCTGGTGGAATTTTTAGGGTCACTTATATATACGATCATATCATCTGCAAAAAGTGATATTTTGACTTCTTCTTTTCCAATTTGTATCCCTGTGATCTCCTTTTGTTGTCTAATTGCTCTGGCTAGGACTTCAAGTACAATGTTGAATAGGTAGGGAGAAAGTGGACAGCCTTGTCTAGTCCCTGATTTTAATGGGATTGCTTCCAGCTTCTCAATATTTACTTTGATGTTGGTTACTGGTTTGCTGTAGATTGCTTTTATCATGTTTAGGTATGGGCCTTGAATTCCTGATCTTTCCAAGACTTTTATCATGAATGGGTGTTGGATTTTGTCAAATACTTTCTCTGCATCTAACAAGATGATCATGGGGTTTTTGTCTTTGTGTTTCTTTATATAATGGATTACATTGATGGATTTCCTTATATTAAACCATCCCTGCATCCTGGAATAAAACCTACTTGGTCAGGATGGATGATTGTTTTAATGTGTCCTTAGATTCAGTTAGCGAGAATTTTATTGAGTATTTTTGCATTGATATTCATAAGGGAAATTGGTCTGAAGTTCTCTATCTTTGTTGGATCTTTATTTGGTTTAGGTATCAGAGTAATTGTGGCTTCATAGAATGAGTTGGGTACAGTACCTTCTACTTCTATTTTGTGGAATAGTTTGTGCAGAACTGGAATTAGATCTTCTTTGAAGGTTTGATAGAACTCTGCACTAAACCCGTCTGTCCTTGGGCTTTTTTTTGATTGGGAGACCATTAATGACTGTTTCTATTTCTTTAGGGGATATGGGAGTGTTTAGATCATTAATTTGATCCTGGTTTAACTTTGGTACCTGGTATCTGTCTAGAAATTTGGCCATTTCATCCAGGTTTTCCAGTTTTATTGAGTATAGCCTTTTGTAGAAGGATCTGATGGTGTTTTGGATTTCTTCAGGGTTTGTTGTTATGTCTCCCTTTTCATTTCTAATTTTGTTAACTAGGATGCTGTCCCTGTGCCCTCTAGTGAGTCTGGCTAATGGTTTATCTATCTTGTTGATTTTCTCAAAGAACCAGCTCCTTGTTTGGTTGATTCTTTGAATAGTTCTTGTTTCCACTTGGTTGATTTCGCTCCTGAGTTTGATTATCTCCTGCAGTCTACTCCTCTTGTGTGAATTTACTTCCTTTTGTTATAGAGCTTTTAGGTGTGTTTTAAAGCTGCTAGTGTGTGCTCTCTCTAGTTTCTTTTTGGAGGCACTCAGAGCTATGAGTTTCCCTCTTAGAAATGCTTTCATAGTGTCCCATAAGTTTGGGTATGTTGTGGCTTAATTTTCATTAAACTCTAAAAAGTCTTTAATTTCTTTCTTTATTCCTTCCTTGACCAAGGTATCATTGAGAAGAGTGTTGTTCAGTTTCCACGTGGATGTTGGTTTTCCATTATTTATGTTGTTATTGAAGATCAGCCTTAGTCCATGGTTGTCTGATAGGATGCATGGGACAATTTCAATATTTTTGTATCTATTGAGGCCTGTTTTTTGACCAATTATATGGTCAGTTTTGGAGAAGGTACCATGAGGTGCTGAGAAGAAGGTATATCCTTTTGTTTTAGGATAAAATGTTCTGTAGATATCTGTTAAGTCCACGTGTTTCATAACTTCTGTTAGTTTCACTATGTCCCTGTTTAGTTTCTCTTTCCAAGATCTGTCTATTGATGAAAGTGGAATGTTGAAGTCTCCCACTATTATTGTGTGAGGTGCAATGTGTGCTTTGAGCTTTACTAAAGTGTCTTTAATTAATGTGGCTGCCCTTGCACTTGGAGCATAGATATTCAGAATTGAGTGTTCCTCTTGGAGGATTTTACCTTAGATGAGCATGAAGTGTCCTTCCTTGTCCTTTTGATAATTTTGTGTTGCAAGTCGATTTTATTAAATATGAGAATGGTTACTCCAGCTTGTTTCTTCAGACAATTTGCTTGGAAAATTTTTTCCACCCTTTCACTCTGAGGTTGTGTCTGTGTTTTTCCCTGAGATGGGTTTCCTGTAAGCAGCAAAATGTTGGGTCCTGTTTGTGTAGCCAGTCTGTTAGTCTATGTCTTTTTATTGGGGAATTGAGTCCATTGATATTAAGAGATATAATTGTTGCTTCCTATTATTTTTTGTTGTTAGAGTTGGCATTCTCTTCTTGTGGTTGTCTTCTTTTTGGTTTGTTGAAGGATTACTTTCTTGCTTTTTCTAGGGCGTGGTTTCCGTACTTGTATTATTTTTTTTTCTTTCTGTTATTATCCTAGGAAGGGCTGGATTTAAGGAAAGATAATGTGTGAACTTGGTTTTGTTGTGGAATACTTTGGTTTCTCCATCTATGGTAATTAAGAGTATGGCTGGGTATAGTAGCCTGGGCTGGCATTTGTGTTCTCTTAGTGTCTGTGTAACATCTGTCCAGGGTCTTCTGGCTTTCATAGTCTCTGGTGAGAAGTCTGGTGTAAACACTCAAAACACTAATTGTACAAAAAAAAGGAAGAATATTAAAAGCTGCAAGGAAAAACTACTATCTAACATATAAAGGTAGACCTATTAGAATTATATTTGCCTTCTTAATGGAGACTCTAGACTGTAAGC
This sequence comes from Mus caroli, assembly GCF_978045245.1. Lineage (NCBI taxonomy): Eukaryota > Metazoa > Chordata > Mammalia > Rodentia > Muridae > Mus > Mus caroli. Next base: position 139,575,249 of record NW_028227260.1, on the reverse strand, counting down.
GACCACATATGTGACCCCAGATTACTGCATTCAGCAAATTTTCAATTACCATATTTGGAGAAAATAAAATACTCTATAATAAAACCAAATTTAAATAATATTTATCTATAATTCTAGCTCTACAGAGGGTGCTAGATTACAGTTGTTCTCAATTTGTGAGTTGAAACCCATTTGGGGGTTAAACATGCTTTCACAAGGACCACCAAAAGTCATCATAAAACATAGATGATTATATTACAATTCATAACAGTATCAAATTTTCAGCTATAAAGTAGAAACAAAAATAATTTTATAGTTAAGGATCACCCCAACATGAGGAAATATATTAAGGAGTTGCAGCATTAGGAACAATGAGAATAAGTGTAGAATGAAATTTCCCATCCAAAGTGTTTAACAATATCCATTAAAATAGAGGAAATACATAATTTCACACCAGCAAAATGAAAAGAAGGGAAACACACACACCCCCAGCCCCAGCAAACCACTGCCACCACTACCAACAACAAAACACTAATTAACGATTATTGACCATTCATACCTCTTACTATCAATAGACTCAATTCGCCAAAAAATAAAATAAAATAAAATGACACTGGCTGACAGAATAGATATGAACACATGATCCATCCTCCTAGTTCAGGGGAAAAAAATCCCACCTCAACATTACAGATAGGCATTACCTCAGAGTCAAGGATTAAAAAACAATTTCTAAGCAATTGGACCTAAGAAGCAAAATGGTATAGCCATTTTAATACCTAACAAAATATACTTCAAATGAAAAGTAATTTTAAAAGAGAGGGAATTACTCTTCATATTCATCAAAGAAAAAATTCAAAAATCTACCAAGATGATGTTTCAATTCTTAACATTTTGCTCCAAATTCAAGGTCTCCAATATTTGTAAAAGAAACATCACTAAAGTTTAAATTACACATTGATGCTCACACATTGACAGTGGGAGACTTGAATACCCAATTCTCACCAACAGCCAGCTCATTGAGACAAAAACTAAACAGAAAAATACTAACAGACAAAAGTGCATACATTAAAAATTGGTGAAACCCACAATAGTTAAAAATATCCTGTACAATAAAAGGAGGTATAACCATCCCTGATTTGAAGCTGTACTACAAAGCAATAGTTAAAAAAAAAAACACATAGTATTGGTACAGAAACAATCACATTGATCAATGGAATAGAATTGAAGACCCAGAACGAAACCTGCACATAAAATGGAACAAAGAAAGCATCTTCAATGAATGGTGCTGGTCTAAATGGATGTCTGCATGTAGAAGAATGCAAATGGATGTATATTTATCACCCTTCTCAAACTCAAGTCCAAGTGAATCAAAGACCTCAACATTAAACTGAATACACTAAATCTAATAGAAGAGAACGTGGAGAATAGCTTTAAACACAGTGGCCTAGGGGAAATTTTTCTGAACATAACACCAATAGCTCAGGCACTAAAATCAAAAATTGATAAATGGGACCTTATAAAACTGAAAAGCTTTCATAAGGCAAAGGGCACTGTCAATAGGACAAAATGACAGCCTATAGATTAGGAAAAGATCTTCATCAACTTTACATCAGACAGAGAGCTAATATCCAAAATATATAGAGAATGCAAGCATTTAGACACTGATAAACCAAGTATACTGGCTAATTTTGTGTCAACTTGATATAAGCTGGAGTTATCACAGAGAAAGCAGCTTCAGTTGGGAAAATGCTTCCACAAGATCCAGCTGTAAGGCATTTTCTCAATTAGTGATCAAGAGGGGAGGTCCCCATGTGGGTGGTGCCATCTCTGGGCTGGTAGATGTGGTTCTATAAGAGAGCAGGCTGAGCAAGCCAAGGGAAGCAAGCCAGTATAGAACATCCCTCCATGGCCTCTGCATCAGCTCCTACTTCCTGACCTGCTTGAGTTCTAGTGCTGGCATCCTTTGATGATTAAGAGCAATGTGGTAAATGTAAGCTGAGTAAACCCTTTCCTCCCCAACTGCTTCTTGGTCATGATGTTTTGTCCAGGAATAGAAACCCTGACATCACATGTTGGTGAGAATATGGGCAAGAGGACCACTCTTACATTGCTGGTGGGAGTACACACTTGTATAACCACTTTGGAGTCCATCTGGTGGTTTCTCAGAAAATTGGGAATAGTTTTACCTCAAGATGCAGCTGCACCACTCCTATGCATATACCCAATAGGTGCTCCACCACACCACAAGGATAATTGCTCAACTTCGTTCATAACAGTTTTATCCAAAATAGCCAGAAACTGGAAACAACCTAGATGTCCCTCAACTAAAGAATGTATAAAGAAACTGTGGTACATTTGCACACTGGAATACTATTGTACTGGCTGGTTTTGTGTGTCAACTTGACACAACTGAAGTTATTACAGAGAGCCTCAGTTGAGGAAATGCCTCCATAAGACCCAACTGTAAGGCATTTTCTCAATTAGTGATCAAGGGGGAAAGGCCCCTTGTGGGTGGGACCATATCTGGGCTGGTAGTCTTGGTTATATAAGAGAGCAGACTGAGTAAGCCAGGGAAAAGCAAGCCAGTAAAGAAAATCCCTCCATGGCCTCTGCATCAGCTCCTGCTTTCTGACCTGCTTGAGTTCCAGTCCTGACTTCCTTGGTGATGAACATCAGTATGGAAGTGTAAGCCCAATAAACCCTTTCCTCCCCAACTTGCTTCTTGGTCATGATGTTTGTGCAGGAATAGAAACCCTGACTAAGACAGGCCTCCTCCTCATGTCTTTCAGGAATTCTGAGAAAAATGCCACACATATGAATATGCTTATCCCATGGGAAACGGCACTATTAGAAGATGTGGCCTTATTGGAGGAGATGTAGCCTTGTTAGAGGAAGTGTGTCATTGTGGGAGTGGGCTTTGAGGCTCCTATGCTTAGGATCTGCCCAGTGGGAAATGAGAGACTACTGTCTGTTTTGAATCAAGATTTAGAATTCTTGGCTCTTCCATCACCATGTCTGCCTACAAGCTTCCAAGTTTCCCATCATAATAATAATGGACTGAACACCTGAAACTGTAAGCCAGCCCCAATTAAATATTTTACTTCATAAGAGTTGCTGATCTTGGGTGCGATCACTGCAGTTGGTCCCAGGGTCCCCAGAGGACACTCCACACTGCAGGCACCCTAACACACCCAGAATCTTGGGATCACAGGTGAGCAGAATGCAACATCTGTTGCAAAAAAACCAAGAGGGTGTTGTGCTAGCAGCAACAGGGACAAAAGACACCTGCCTGACCAGTGCCTGGGGTTTGTTCTAGTTGTCACCACCCACGTGCCATCTTGGGGATGATCTTGGCAGAAGGTCCCTAGGTGCCCAGAGGACTCTCCACATTGCAGGCACCCTAGTACACCCATGATCTTGAGATCACTGGAAAGTGGAATGCAACATCTGTTCTAAAAAACCCAGAGGGTCTTATGCTTAGCAGCAACAGGGTCAAAGGACAAAGGCAGGCCCTAGCACACCCAGAATCTTGGGATCGCTGAGACCAGTCTACACAGGAGAGCATGTGGGCAGCAGAAGCAACAGAGCTTCTTGGGCAAGATTCCTTCAGGCCTACATCCTCAGCAAGGAAACAGAGATGAAACCAAGACCCCTAGGCACCTTCCCTGTCAGAGGAGATTCGACCTCCAGGAAGGGCTCTGACCCCAAGAATCAGGAGGTGGATCTGAGCTCCAGACTTCTGTGCATCTTCCCTGTAAGAGGAGAGATTGCCTCCAGAGAGTGTTTTGACCACTGAGAATCAGGAGAGTTGATCTCCCAGGAGTGCTGACAGAGGGTAAAGAATCACTAGAGGAACAAGCTCCAGACAGAGACAGCTAGAACATCTAACACCAGAGATTACCAGATGGAAAAAGGCAAATGAAAGAATCTTACTAACAGAAACCAAGACCACTAGGCATCATCAGAACCCAGTATGCCAACCACAGAGAGTCCTGGATACCCCAACACACCTGAATAGAAAGATTTGGATTTAAAATCATATCTCGTGGCCACATGAACCTGAAAGGTAGGCTGGGGCTGAAAGAGAATAGATGGTGAGAAAAGATGAGGCCAAGACAAAATTCTGATCAAAGCCCCAAAGTTTACTAACAATCTGTGCTTATATAAGCAGAGAGCCCATCTCCCATAGATCCATTCTTGATGCCTATCTGTACGAGATCTATCTGAAAGAATTGGTTTGGCAAGTAGGTGTAAATTACTGGATTGCTTGCTGTCTCCAGAATATCTCAAGGGCCTCTCACAAGTAGCAGTGTCTCAGAGAAAAAAAAAAATGCCAGTGACAGAACAATAGAATCATGTAGGTGAGAAGGCTCCACCTCAGTTGGGCTCATTCTCAGTGACAGCTAGGTCTGAGACAGCCTACTCAAGACTGGGGGAGGCTACACTGGTAGAGCATTTTTTAAAAGGGCATTAATAAATCACTTAAAGATATACAGGAGAACAGTGCAAAGCAGGTAGAAGCCCTTAAAGAGGAAACACAAAAATCCCTCAAGGAATTAGAGGAAAACACTGCTAAACAGGGAGAAGACCTGAAAGAGGAAACACAAAAATCCCTTAAGAATTACAGGAAAACACAACAAAATAGGCAATGGAATTGAACAAAATCATCTGAGATCTAGAAAATGGATGTAGAAACAATGAAGAAAACCTAAAGGGAGACAACTCTGGAGATTGAAATCCTAGGAAAGAAATTAGGAACCATAGATGAGAGCATCAGCAACAGAAGACAAGAGATGGAAGAGAGAATCTCAGGTGCAGAAGATTCCATAGGGAACATGGACACAACAATCAAGGAAAATGCAAAATGCAAAAAGATCCTAACTCAAAACATCCCGGAAATTCAGGACACAATGAGAAGACCAAACCTAAGGATAATAGGTATAGATGAGAAAGATTTTCAAATTAAAGGGCCAGCAAATATCTTGAACAAAATTATAGAAGAAAACTTCCCTAACTGTGAGAGACCAAACTGTGGGAAACTAGGTCCCGCAGTTACTCTCACCCTAAAAATCCGGCTGACCCTTTGAAGGGAATTATGTCACCCCCTCCTTCATTGCCTCCACCTGGCGCCTGAGACTGCCAGCTTCACTGTCTCCTTCACTTGGCACCTAGAACTGCTTAGATTAAGGCAGCTTCACCTCCTCCTACATGTCTCAGTTTGGTGCCCGGAACTGTTTCAGGATGAACATTCCAAGATAAGCTATGAGAAGCCTGTAATCAGCATTCGCCCAAGATGTCCATCCCTTTCTCTGTATTTTATTATGCCCCCTCCACCCCTCCCCATTTTCTCTCACTGTGTGCTTATAATCAAGCTCCTAGCCTTCATTAAACAGACCTTGACAAATCTTTGCTTTCTCAGCTCATTTCTGTTTCAGGCCCAGGTCCTCCTCCACCCACGGACTAAGTCCTGCTGGGCGGGACACCTAACCTAAAGAAAGAGATGCCCATAAACATACAAGAAGCCTAAAGAATTACAAATAGACTAGGCCAGAAAAGAAGTTCCTCCCGACACATAATAATCAGAACAACAAAAGCACTAAATAAAGATAGAATATTAAAAGCAGTAAGGGAAAAAGGTCAAGTAACACATAAAGGCAGACCTATTAGAATTATACCAGACTTCTCTCTAGAGACTATGAAAGCCAGAATATCCTGGACAGATGTTATACAGACCCAAAGAGAACACAAATGCCAGCCCAGGAAAAACTCTCAATTACCATACCCAGCAAAACTCTCAAATACCATAGATGGAGAAACCAAAGTATTCCATAACAACAACAATAAAAAAAATGTACACAGTATCTTTCTAGGAATCCAACCCTTCAAAGGATAATTAAGGGAAAACACCAAAAAAAGGACAGAAATTATGCCCTAGAAAAAGCAAGAAAGTAGTCTTTCACCAAGCTAAAACAAGACAGCCACAAGAACAGAATCCCAACTCTAACAACAAAAATAACAGGAAGCCACGATTACTTACAAGCAATGGCTTGTGCTGTAGATCAAGAATTGACAAATGGGACCTCATAAAATTAGGAAATTTCTATAAGGCAAAAGTCACTATCAGTAAGACAAAAAGCCCACCAACAGATTGGGAAAGGAACTTTACCAATCCTAAATTTGATAGGGGACTAATGTCCAATATATATGAAGATCTCAAGAAGATGGATTCCAGAAAATCACATAACCCTATTAAAAAATGGGGCAGAGAGCTAAACAAAGAATTCTCAAATGAAGAATACCAAGTGGCTGAGAAGCACCTGAAAAATGTTCAACATCCTTAATCATCAGGGAAATGCAAATCAAAACAACCCTGAGATTCTACTTCACACCAATCAGAATGGCTAAGGCCAAAAATTCAGGTGACAGCAGATGCTGGCAAGGATGTGGAGAAAGAGGAACACTCCTCCATTGTTTGTGGGATTGCAAGCTGGTACAACCACTCTGGAAATCAGTCTGGCAGTTCCTCAGAAAATTGGACATAGCACTACTGGAGGATCCAGCAATACTTCTCCTGGACATATACCCAGAAGATGCTCCAACTTGAAATAAGGACACATGCTCTACTATCTTCATAGCAGCCTCATTTATAATTGCCAGAAGCTGGAAAAAATAAAACCCAGATGTACCTCAACAGAGGAATGGATACAGAAAATGTGGTACATTTACACAATCGGGTACTACTTGGCTATTAAAAACAATGAATTCATGAAATTCTTTTGCAAATGGATGCACCTGGAGGATATCTTCCTGAGGTAACATAATCCCAAAGAAAGCACATGATATGCACTCACTGATAAGTGGATATTACCCTGAAACTTAGAATATTCAAGATACCATTTGCAAAACACATGAAACTCTAGAAGAAGGAAGACCAAAGTGTGAATACTTTGGTCCTTCTTAGAATGGGGAACAAAATACCCATGGAATGAGTTACAGAGCCAAAGTTCGGTGGTGAGTTGGAAGGAAAGACCATCCAGAGTCTGCCTCACTTGCAGATCCATGCCATATACAACCACCAAAACCAGACACTATTGCATATGCCAGCAAGATTTTGGTGACAGGACCCTGATATAGCTCTCTCTCTTGTGAGGCTCTGCCAGTGCCTGGAAAATACAAAAGTGGATGCTCACAGTCATCTATTGGATGGAACACAGTTCCCCTTATGAAGGAGCTGGAGAAAGTACCCAAGAAGCTAAAGGGCTCTGTAACCCGATAGGAGGAACAATATAAACTAATCATTGCTCCCCAGAGCTGTGTCTCTAATTGCATATGTAGCAGAGGATGGCCTAGTCGGCCATCAATGGGAGTAGAGGCCCTTGGTATTGTGAAGATCATATGCCCCAGTGCAAGTGAATGCCAGGGCTAGGAAGAAGGAGTGGGTGGGTTGGGGAGCAGGGCAGGAGGAGTGTATAGGGGACTTTGGGAATAGCATTTGAAATGTAAATGAAGAAAATATCTAATAAAAATGCCTTTAAAAAAGAGTTGCCATAGTCATGGTGTCTCTTCACAACAATGAATCCCTAAGTCAGTGAGGTAACCCAAACCCAGAAAAACAGGTATAGTATGCATTCACCTATAAGTATATATTAGCCATAAATTATAGAATAACCTTGACACATTCCATGGACCCAAAGAAGCTAAGTAACAAGAAAAGTCAATGGTGGATACTTAAATGTCTCTTAAAGAATAAATAAATAAATATCAAAGGTGGATGGAGAAAGGGAACTGTGTGGGAGAGTGAGTAGGGAGGGGAATAGGATGGAGAACAGTTGTGGGGCAAGCAATGTAGTGGAACAACAGAGGACTAGCAGAGAGAAGGAAATTTAGAAAGGGGGCAACTTGGGACCTAGGACAGGGGAGGTTCCCAAGAGTCTAATAGGGATGACCCTAGCTGAGACTTTTAGCACCTGGGGATATGTAGACTGGAGTGGCCAAACCCTGTAGCCAGGTTGGACTTCCACTAGAGGGAGACAAGTTTGTCCACTCTCTCTTAATACCTATTCAATATAGTAGTTGATATATATATATATATTTTTTTTTAACCTAGAGCAATAAAACAACTAAAGGAGCTCAAGGGGATACAAATTGGAAAGGGAAAAGTCAAAGTATCATTATTTGCAGATGATATGGTATACATATCTAGTCCCCAAAATTCCAACAAGAATCTTCTACAGCTACTATACACTTTTAGAAAATACCTGGATATACAAAATATCCCTCATTTATACAAATGACAAATGGATTGAGGTCTCCATCCAATCTCCTCCCCTACTTCCCAAGCTCAGGGAATCCCATGGAAAAAGAGGCATCAAGACTGGGCGTCAGAGAGAATGGAGGATACCAGGAAAACAAGACCCTCTGAATGAACTAAGCAAAGCACATATAAACAGACTGAAGCAGCAAGCACAGGGCACATAGGTGTGCACTAGGTCCTTTGCATATATATTCTAACTAGTATCTTAGTATTTTTGTGGGACAATGAGAACAAATGCCTCTCTAATTCTTTTTCCTGCTGTTGGGATTCTTCTTTCTGTTGGATTGCCTTGTTCAACTTTGAGTTTTTCTTCATCTTATTACGCTTTATTTTTTCATGTTTATTTGTTATCTCATAGAAGCCTATACTCTTCTAACAAGAAACAGAAAAGGAATAGATCCAGAGGGGAGGGGAGTTAGGGAGGAACATGTAGGAGTAGAGGGAGGGGAAACTATAATCAAGATATATTGTATGAGAAAAGAATTTATTTTCAATAAAAGGGGAAAAAACAAGTAAGATTGACCTGGAACATGTAAAGGCTGATGACCCAGTGCATATGAAAGTCACTATATTATTATCATTTTTATTGCTTGCTTGTTTCTGTGTTATTTTTCTCCATAGAAAGTTTAATCAAAAAGTCTCTGAAAATATAGCTTATGTTTCATCCTGACAGTAATAACACTATAGAGATTGAATAAGAGATATATATGTAACAATATAAATTAAAGAAAAAGAAGTCATAATTTCCATGATTTCCAAAGGGAGGATGGAGGACTGAGTAAATGGGAGGGATTGTAGAGAAGTAAGGGAAAGGGAAGAGGTGATATAATTACATTTTAATTTTAAAAATAATAAAAGTATTAAACCATTCAAAAAATTTTCAAAAAGCCTTATATTGATCCAGAATCAAGTAGATGCTTTGGCACAGTAACACTGAAAAATATAAGAGAGACCTAGATCTGACAGCAGAAAAAATATGATTTTTCCTAGTTTTGGAGAAAGAATGTTGTTTTATGTAAATAGGTCACAGACACAGCAAAAACATCTGAGTGTGCTTCAGAAACTAGATATCAGGCATCAGGATGATGGAACAAATGATTTCAGAAGTCATCTTGGATCTCCTGACTCATACTTATCATCACACCTTTAAAACCCATTTGATTCTCATATCCACAGGCCCTTCTTTCTTCTCTTATCCTGATTTATTCAGACCACCATTCAACATGCTATATGGATTCAATATCCTCCTGAAGTGCAAATATAATTATCAACCCACAATCAAACAATCACCAATGTATCAACTAGTATTAGACAGTTGGGATAGGGGAGTAGCAACTAACAATGCTTGAATTCAGCAGGAAGAAGCCAGGTCAAGGTCAACATCCTTCAACTCCATGCCACCTTTTCTGCTACTCCATTTTCTATAAAGTCATACCTCTGTTTTCTATATTCAAAGGCAGAGAATGTTAGATCTGGTATCTGTCTCATAGTTTAGGCCACACACTTTCTGCAGTTTTTCTCTTTCTCTCAGGTGTTATTGCAGACAGCAAAAAGGTCCCATAAAAAGGAGAAGTCGTTTTTCTTCCCCTGCCCCTGAGAATGAGGGTGTGTGGGAGTAGGGGGATGCAGAGAAAGTGAAACCCAGATCCTTGCTTCCCAGAGTCTGAGACAACTTGTCTGTAATTTTACATTGATCAGCTCTCCTTCTCTATTCAATATACATGACTCCTGTCTGATACCCTGAGTCACAGATGCCTCACAGCAGAGGTCTTTTATTAAGTAAGCCTACTTTCCTGTGTTGCATGTTCCCCCTTTCCATGGAAATATTTAAGGGTATAGATCTTTCTTGTCTAGCAATTCTGAGACTGTACCTCTGACATTCATTGTGTATGTGTGTCGCATCTGCTCTCGACCAGCAAGAACGACACGACCACCAGTCCTTCTAACAGCAGTTTGTTCAGTCTTCATCTTTCTTCTTGTTTATATCTCCCCCAAACCTTGGGCCTCTCACTCTTATATACTCTCAGTTCCCATCCACTCACAGCAGGCCACGCCCCCTCACCAGGCACACAGCTTCAGCTAATCAGGGCAGCAGGGGCATATCTCCATCAAAATGGATTCACCAGTATCCTGGTACACCTGCACAGCTGTCATGATGTTTGTGGCTTATATTCAGATGTATGAGGAAGTCAGGTGCAAGTCATAAGACTTAGCTGCAGTCCCTGGCGCCTTTGGGACTGCCGCCACACCCGCTCCTCACATATGTGGACTCAGTATCTCTTTTATTAAGTATCTTCTACCTGAAAAAGGATGATCTATTCTCATGTCTCTCTGGAATCTCTCCTCCCTCTCTGATTTAAAATCAAAAGGGTTAAAGAAGCCATGTTCAGAGACTCTCAGAGGCCCAACAGAGAGACAGAAATTGTGGGGAAGGAGGGCTGACAAGGATACAAAAGTCTGTGGGAATAAGGTAAAGAACCATGTTGGAGTTTACTGGAGATGACTGCTGTGAGGCCAAACCATAGCATCACAGGTCTTAGCTAAGCTTCAGAGACAAATCAAAATGAAGATGTAAGGTGCAATACTATAGAAGTCATAGAGATGAAGAAAGATGGATAAGTAGGCAGACAAATGGATGCTAAGTTCATAGGATGAATGGTAAACAGGTAACAATTTGACTAGGCTGCATCACTGGTGGAGACAAGAAAAATAGGAATCCCCTGGAGTTCTCTGCCTCTTCTCTTGATGAACATAACTGTGGTAAGATAGCACATGCCACCACTGTTGTAGTTAGTGTTACCAAAGTTGTTTGGATCAGAGCCTGAGCCCTGAAATCCCTAATACACTAAGATCAGTCACCCATCCTCAATACACCAGATTATAGAGGATAATCAACAAGTAATTAATTGTTCAGTGTGGTAAAACTGGCAGAAATACAGAGGCCCACTGATCACTCTCTAACAAGTCCATCTGCTAGGTTTAAGCTCAACTAAGCAGAACTAGTGGAAGGACCACACTCTCTCCCATCATCACTGTCCCAGTCTCTCCTACAATTGGTCTGTCAACTTGTCAAAACTTTATGAAATCTCATTTGAAGAGGCACATAATGCCTGTGGCTAGCACTGGGGTCCCTGCAGTTTCCTTCTCTCACTACGGGAGATTTGTGGAAATTATAATTCCTTGGGGATCGTCATTTGAATAGTCTGATAGCCAAAGAGAGGGACATAAATGTCTTCTTACATCTTTTCCATTCCTGTCTGGAAAACATTAGATGTCTTCCTCTCTGCAGAGTCATGGCAAGGATACTATACACTTTCTGGTATGTCTGGTGAGTTCTCAGGCCTAGTTTTCCAGGTATAATTTTAATATCCCTATGTGTTCATATGGTCCCAATTTACTTTGATATTTACAGAAAGATAACCTTTTTACTTTTAGAAATAAATTGTTATTCTGTGCCTTGTGGGTGACACCAGACAGCTGGTACTGCTTATGCGTCCGCCAAGATGTTGAGTCATCCTGTGTTTTAGATAACACTCTCATGGACTCCAACAGAATCTCCCAAGGCAAGGCAGAGCCTCATAAAACTCTTTTTTAGCTCTGTGCCCAATTTTAATAGCGTTATTTGGTTTCCTAAAGTCCAACTTCTTGAGTTTTCTCTATATATTGGATATTAGTCCCATATAAGATTTAAGATTGGTAAAGATCTTTTCCTAATCTGTTGGTTGCCATTTTGACTTATTAACAGTGTCCTTTGATTTACAGAAGCTTTGCAATTTTATGAGGTCCCATTTGTAGATACTTGATCTTACAGCACAAGGCATTGGTATTCTGTTCAGGATTTTTTCCCCTGTGCCCGTATCTTCGAGGATCATCTCCACTTTCTCCTCTATAAGTTGTAGTGTCTCTGGTTTTATGTGGAGGACCTTGATCCACTTAAAATTGATCTTTGTGCAAAAAGATAAAAATGGATCAATTCCCATTATTCTACATGCTAACTGCCAGTTGAGCCAGCACCATTTCTTAAAAATGCTGTCCTTTTTCCACTGGATGGTTTTAATTCCCTTGTCAAAGATCAAGTGACAGTAGGTGTGTGAGTTCATTTCTATGTCTTCAATTCTATTCCATTGATCTACCTGTCTGTTGCTGTACCAGTACCATGCAGTTTTTAATCACAATTTCTCTGTAGTACAGCTTAAGGTCAGGCATGGTGATTCCACCAGAGGTTCTTTTATCCTTGAGAAGAGTTTTTGCTATTCCAGATGAATTTGAAAATGACCCTTAGTAACTATGTGAAGAATTGAGTTGGAATTTTGATGCAGATTGCATTGAATCTGTAGATTGCTTTGGCAAGATAGCCATTTTTACAATATTGACCCTGCCAATCCATGAGAATGGGCGATCTTTCCATCTTCTGAGATCTTTGATTTCTTTCTTCAGAGACTTGAAGTTCTTATACAGATCTTTCAACTCCTTGTTTAGAGTCACACCAAGGTATTTTTTTAAATTATTTTTGACTATTGAGAAGGGTATTGTTTCCCTAATTTCTTTCTCAGCCTGTTTATCCTTTGTGTACAGAAAGGCCATTGACTTGTTTGAGTTAATTTTATATCCAGCTACTTCACTGAATCTGTTTATCAGGTTTAGTTCTCTGGAGGAATTTTTAGGGGCACTTATATATACTCTCATATCATCTGTAAATAGTGATATTTTGACTTCTTCCTTTCGAATTTGGATCCCTTTACCTCCTTTTGCTGCCGAATTGCTCTGGCAAGGACTTCAAGTACTATACTGAGTAGGTAGGGAGATCTAGTCCCTGATTTTAGTAGGGTTGCTTCCAGCTTCTCACCTATTACTTTGATATTGGCTACTGGTTTGCTGTAGATTGCTTTTATTATGTTTAGGTATGGGCCTTAAATTCCTGATCTTTCCAAGACTTTTATCATGAATGGGTGTTGTATTTTGTCAAATGCTTTCTCAGCATCTAACGAGATTATCATGTTTTTTTTTTTTTTGTAATTGAGTTTATATAGTGGATTACGTTGATGGATTTCTGTATATTAAACCATCCCTGCATCCCTGGTATGAAGCCTACTTGGTCAGGATGGATGATTGTTTTGATGTGTTCTTGGATTAGATTAGCAAGAATTTTATTGAGGATTTTTGCATCAATATTCACAAGGGAAATTGGTCTAAACTTCTCTATCTTTGTTGGGTCTTCATGTGGTTTAGGTATCAGAGTAATTGTGGCTTCATAGAATGACTTGGGTGGAGTACCTTCTGTTTCTATTTTGTGGAATAGTTTGAGAAGAACTGGAATTAGATCTTCTTTGAAGGTCTGATAGAACTTTGCACTGAACCCATCTGGTCCTGGGCTTTTTTGTTTGTTTGTTTGTTTGGGAGACTATTAATGACAGCTTCTATTTCTTTAGGGGAAAAGGGACTGTTTAGGTCATTAATCTGATCCTGATTTAACTTTGGTACCTGTTACTGTCTAGGAAGTTGTCCATTTCATCCAGGTTTTCTAGTTTTGTTGAGTATAGCCTTTTGTAGTAGGATCTGATGATGTTTTGGATTTCTTCAGTTTCTCTTGCTATGTCTCCTTTTTCATTTCTGATTTTGTTAATTAGGATACTGTCCCTGTGTCCTCTAGTGAGTCTGATTAAGGGTTTATCTATCATGTTGATTTTCTCAAAGAACCAGCTCCTGATTTGGTTGATTCTTTGAATAGTTCTTTTGGTTTCCACTTTTTTATTTCAGCCTTGAGTTTGATTATTTCCTGCCATATACTCTTCTTGGGTGAATTTGCTTGCTTTAGTTCTAGAGCTGCAAGGTGTTCTGTCAAGCTGCTAGTGTGTTCTCTCTCTAGTTTCTCTGTGAAGGCACTCAGGACTATGAGTTTTCCTCTTATGACTGCCTTCATGTGTCCCATAAGTTTGGTTATGTTGTGGCTTCATTTTCATTAAACACTAAAATGTCTTTAATTTCTATCTTTATTTCTTTCTTGTCCAAGGTATCATTGAGTAGAGTGTTTTTCAGTTTCAATTTGAATGTTGGCTTTTTATTATTTATGCTGTTATCGAAGATCAGCCTTAGTCCATGGTGATCAGATAGGTTGCATGGGATAATTTCAGTATTTTTTTTTTATCTGTTGAGGCCTATTTTGTGACCAATTATATGGTCAGTTTTGGAGGAGGTACCATGTGGTGCTGAGAGGAAGGTACATCCCTTTTTTTTAGGATAAAATTTTGTGTAAATATCTATTAAATCCGTTTCTTTCATAACTTCTGTGAGTATCCATGTGTCCCTGTTTAGTTTCTGTTTCCAGGATCTGCCCATTGGTGAGAGTGGGGTGTTGAATTCTCCCACTATTATTGTGTGAGGTTCAATGAGTGCTTTGAGCTTTACTAAAGTTTCTTTAATGAATGTGGCTGCCCCTTGCATTTGGAGCATAGATATTCAGAATTGAGAGTTCCTCTTGGAGGATTTTACCTTTGATGAGTATGAAGTGCCCCTCCTTGTCTTTTTGATAACTTTGATTTGGAAGACAATTTTATTCGATTTTAGAATGGCTACCCCAGCTTGTTTCTTGGGACCATTTGTTTGGAAAATTGTTTTCCAGCTTTTCACTTTGAGGTAGTATCTGTCTTTTTCCCTGAGGTGGGTTGCCTATAAGCAGCAAATTTTGGGGTCCTGTTTGTGTAGCCAGTCTATTGGTCTATGTCTTTTTATTTGGGAATTGAGTCCATTGATGTTAAGAGAAATTAAAGAAAACTGACTATTGCTTCCTGTTATTTTTGTAGCTAAAGTTGGGATTCTCTTCTTGCGGCTGTCTTCTTTTAAGTTTGTTGAAGGATTACTTTCTTGCTTGTTCTAGGGTGTAGTTTCTGTCCTTGTGTTTGTGTTTTCCCTTTACTATCCTTTGAAGGGCTGGATTTGTGGGAAGATGTTGTGTGAATTTGGTTTTCTCATCGAATACTTTGGTTTCTCCATCTATGGTAATTGAGAGTATGGCTGGGTATAGTAGCCTGGGCTGGCATTTGTGTTCTCTTAGGATCTGCATAACACCTGTTCAGGATCTTCTGGCTTTCATAGTCTCTGGTGAGAAGTCGGGTGTAATTCTGATAGGCCTGCCTTTATATGTTACTTGACCTTTTTCCCTTACTGCTTTTAATATTCT
Source organism: Mus caroli (assembly GCF_978045245.1). NCBI lineage: Eukaryota > Metazoa > Chordata > Mammalia > Rodentia > Muridae > Mus > Mus caroli. The sequence goes on along the minus strand of NW_028227260.1, from coordinate 139,559,779 downwards.
CTATTTAGTGCATTTGTTGTTCTGATTATTATGTGTCAGGAGGAATTTCTTTTCTGGTCCTGTCTATTTGGAGTTCTGTAGGCTTCCTGTATGTTCATGGGCATCTCTTTCTTTAGGTTTGGGAAGTTTTCTTCTATAATTTTTTGAAGATATTTACTGACCATTTCAGTTGAAAATCTTCATTCTCATCTACTCCTATTATCCATAGGTTTGGTCTTCTCATTGTGTCCTGGATTTCCTGGATGTTTTGAGTTAGAATCTTTTTTCATTTCTTGGATTGTTATGTCCATGTTCTATGGAATCTTCTGCACCTGAGATTCTCTCTTCCATCTCTTGTATTCTGTTGCTGATGCTCACATCTATGGTTCCAGATTTCTTTCCTAGGTTTTCTATCTCCAGTCTTTCCTCACTTTGGGTTTTCTTTATTGTTTCCACTTCCCTTTTTAGGTCTTAGATTTTTTTTTCAATTCCATCACCTGTTTGTTTGTGTTTTCCTGTAATTCTTTAAGTACTTCTACCTGTTAATGTGTAAGAGTTACCCAGGTGGTACTGGTTTTGAAGGCATGAAAGGGTCATGCAGAGCAGCTGAGAGTCAGCACTGTGAGAGTCCATGGAAGGCCATTGGTGAAGGTGCAGCCTCAGTAGCAATTGATGGCCCAGGACTGAAAGGGTTATGCAGTGTTTTGGAGATGCCAGGACCATGAATACCCACCAAGAACAGCAGCAGCAGTGAAGTACAGGCATCTGGAGCCTAGAGGAAATGCTGTGTGCTACAATGGACAGGGCTGGAGAAGTGACCCAAACACTTAGAGGAGCCCAGAAGATCATGAGTTGGATCCCAGACTTTGGACAGTTGGAGTTTAATTTTTGCTTTTGTTTGTGACTGTGCCCTGATATTTTTCCCTCTTGAAGGAAGAAAGTTTTTTAGAGAAGCCCACAGTTAAGAGAATTTTAATTGTAAAGATTTTGTATTTTAAGAAAGATTGAAATTTTAAGAATTTGTAAAGACTGTGGGACTTTTAAAGTTATTTAGATCTTGGGGATGAATAAGAAAGTAAGGGTTGAGGCTTACTAGTGATGTGTTTGTGTGTCAAGTCGACAAGGGGTCAATTGTACTGGCTAGTTTTGTGTCAACTTGACACAGCTGGAGTTATCACAGAAAAAGGAGCTTCAGTTGAGGAAATGCCTCCATGAGAGCCAACTGTAAGGCATTTTGTCAATTAGTGATCAAGGGGGAAAGGCCCCTTGTGGGTGGGACCATCTCTGGGCTCGTAGTCTTGGGGTCTATAAGAGAGCAGACTGAGCAAGCCAGGGGAAGCAAGCCAGTAAAGAACATCCCTCCATGGCCTCTGCATCAGCTCCTGCTTCTTGACCTGCTTGAGTTCCAGTCCTGACTTCCTTGGTGATGAACAACAGTATGGAAGTGTAAGCTGAATAAACCCTTTCCTCCCCCCTCCCCCCAAAAAAGTACTTCTATCTGTTTAGCAGTGTTCTACTGTATTTCTTTAAGTGAGTTATTAAAGTCCTTCTTGATGTCCTCTACCATCATCATGAGATATGCTTTTAAATCTGAGTCTTTCTTTTCAGGTGTGTTGGCGTATCCAGGACTATCTGAGGTGGGAGTGCTGGGTTCTGATGATGGTGAGTGGTCTTGGTTTCTGTTAGTAAGATTCTTACATTTGCCTTTCGTATCTGGTAATCTCTAGAGTTAGTTGTTATAGTTGTCTTTGTTTGGAGCTTGATCCTCCTGTGATTCTCTTAGTTTCTGACAGCAGTCCTAGGAGTCAAGCTCTCTCCTGAGTCTCAGTGGTCAGAACACTCTCTGCAGCCTTGCTCTCCTCTTACAGGTAAGGTGCAAAGAGGTCTGGAGTTCAGACCTGCCTCCTGGATGAAGATGAATGCCTGAAACAGGGCCTGTCCCAGAAGATGTGTTGCCTCTGCAGTCTGCGAGCTGACCTGTGCAGACTGGTCTCCAAGGGACCTAGGACACAAGATGGCTCCCTCACTTGCTCTGGCAGTCAGAGCCCTACCAGGATGATACCCCTCCTATGGCAGGGAAGGTTTCCAGATGTCTGGAGCCCCAAATGGGGTCTGTCCCAGATCTGTGTTGCTTCTGCCTGTCCCAGAATCTTTGTTGCTTCTGCAGTCCACACTCTCACTTGCACAGACTGGTTTCTGAGGGACCCTGGGCACAAGATGAATCCCTCACCTGCTCTAGCAGTCAGAGCCCTCCCCCAGCAGAGACCTCTTAAACTTGATAAACAACTTCAGTGAAGTAGTTGAATGTAAAATTAACTCAAACAAGTCTGTGGCCTTTCTCTATACAAAGGATAAACAAGTTGAGAAGGAAATTAGGGAAACAACACCCTTCAAAATAATCACAAATATTATAAAATACCTTTGTGTCACTCTAACTAAGAAAGTGGGATTGCTAGCTTGTATAAGCACTCTGGAAACCAGTCAGGCAGTTCCTCAGAAAACTTTACATAGTACTATTGGGAGATCCTACAATACCTCTCCTGGGCATATACCCAGAAGATGTTCCAACAGGTAATAATGACACATGCTCCACTATTTTCATAGCAGCCTTATTTATAATAGCCAGAAGCTGGAAAGAACCCAGATGTCCCTCAATAGAGGAATGGATACAGAAAATGTGGTACATTTACACAATGGAGTACTACTCAGCTATTAAAAAGAATGAAATTCCTAAGCAAATGGATGGTTCTGGAGAGTATCATCCTGAGTGATGTAACCAAATCACAAAAGAACTCACATGATATGTACTCATTGATAAGTGGATATTAGCCCAAAAACTTAAATACCCAAGATCCAATTTGCAAAACACATGAAACTCAAGAAGAACGAAGAGCAAAGTGTGGACACTTTGCCCCTTCTTAGAATTGGGAACAAAACTCCCTTGGAAGGAGTTACAGAGAGAAAGTTTGGAGTTGAGATGAAAGGATGCACCATCTAAAGACTGCTGCACCCGGGAATCCATCCCATAATCAGCCTCCAAACGCAGTCACCATGGCAAGATTTTGCTGAAAGTACCCTGATATAGCTGTCTCTTGTGAGGCTATGCAGGTGCCTGGCAAACATAGAAGTGGATGCTCACAGTCAGCTATTGGATGGAACACAGGGCCCCCAATGGAGGAGCTAGAGAAAGTACCCAAGGAGCTAAAGGGGTATGCAACCCTATAGGTGGAACAACAATATGAACTAACCAGTACCGCCAGAGCTCATGTCTCCAGCTGCATATGTATCAGAAGATGGCCTAGTCGGCCATCATTGGGAAGAGAGTCCCCTTGGTCTTGCAAACTCTATATGCCCTAGTACAGGGGAACACCAGGGCCAAGAAGCGGGAGTAGGTGGGTAGGAGAACAGAGCGGAGGAGGGTATAGGGAATTTTTGGTATAGCATTTGAAATCTATATAAAGAAAATAATAAATAAACAAAATTTAAAAAGGGGGGGGACTAATTACTTTCCAGGTGCAGCAGGATCTGTCCTTGGGAAAAAGGTTAAAGAAAACATCCTTGAGAATATAATCAAGGATCACAGGTGGGAATGACTGGCCTTAAAACACACTAATTCCTGGTAACACCATAAAGTTACTCCCTTAGGTCAGGTGAAGCTCCCCCCATCCCAGTCCAGCAATTCTGCCCTGCTACTTGAACAAACAATATCATATTTGAAAAAATAGTTGCTTTATCACTCCACATCACCCTAAAATCCATAGAATTTCAAAGTATGCTGTATATAAGTGCCAAGACCTTTAGGTTCATGGTCGCATGCCTGTCCTGCATTTGTGATCTGAGGATGACTCCTTATAAAAGACTCTTATGCATGATTGCATTAGACCCTGCAGTACTTGAGCTCTTCTGGGGCTCTCACGGAATTGGGTCATAACAGTCTGATGTATAGCGTTAGTTGGGATGGGATCTATAATTTTGTTGTGATAAATGATCACTACACACACAATCAATGTCTTAAAAGAGTAAAAGTAATTTGTATTCATATGACACACTACCTGTTCAACATGAGCTGACTTCATTAAGGTTTTACCTCAATATGCTACCTGCTTCTATGATCACCAAAGCAATGAGAGAAGAAAATGGTGACCTGCACAATGATCCTTTAAATTTCCTTTCTTCAAAATAACATCTACACAGACAGCAGGTATGCTTTTGCCACAGTCCATGTCCATGGTGCTATATACCAAGAGGGAGGACTGCTCACATGAGAGGGAAAAGAAATAAAAAACAAGCAGGAAATCTTGGATGCCCTGATGAAGCTGGCAACTGTGAATATTATTCATTGCCCAGGACATTAGAAGGGAAGAGACTCAATGACCTGGGGCGATAACCAGGCAGATCAAGTGGCTCGAAAAGTGGCTATGCAGGAGCCTATCCTGGTTATGGGCCTGCAAGAGACACCCGTTGGGAACTGGACTAAGGGATGGCCCCACTTAAAATATATGGAGGATAAAAGGACTCAGATTCCTAACCACCCTACCAACTATTACCTAGAGAAGGAAGGACAATGGCACACACAAGAAGGGAGAACTATAATCCCCATACTCCCCGGAAAGCAAGCAAAATACTTAATAGGCCAAATGCACAGATGGACTCATTTAGGGGATACAAATGGACCTAAAGTATACATAATGGACCCCAGGTTTGGGGCCAGAGAGATAGTAGTAGAATGGTGTAAGGTAAGCGAATGCCTATAAAGTCAAGAGCAAACAGGGCAAAATACCTAGGGGAGAACGGCCTGGAATATACTGGGAGGTCGATTTTACCAAAGTTAAGCCAGGAAAATATGGTTAAAAATACCTTCTAGTATATGTGGATACTTTCTCTGAATGGGTTGAGGCTTTCCCCACCAAGCAGGAAACAGCTACTGTGGTAGCCAAGATATTAGAGAAAAATTTCCTGGGATTCAGAGTGCCCAAGGTAATTGGATCAGACAACAGTCCTGCTTTTGTCTCTAAGGTAAATCAGGGATTTACAGAGATATTGGGGACTCATTGGAAGCTCCATTGTGTGTACTACCCCCAGAGATCAGGGCAGGTAAAGAGAATGAACAGAACCCTAAAAGAGATCTTAACTAAATTATCCTTGGAGACTAGTGCTGACTGGGTGGTGTTCCTGCCCCTGGCTCTGTTCCAAGGCCAGAACAGCCCCTACCATTTTAACCTGACCTCTTTTGAGATCCTATTTTGTATTTTAACTCCCTTGGTGTCCACTGGGCCCTCCCTGAAGATATCCCAAATCACTGATAGAAACCTCTTCTTGAGACTTCAAGCCCTTCAGTCAATACAACATGAGATTTAGCCCAAACTGTCTACCTTAAATGCTCCAGGGATGCCAGAGAACCCTCACAACTTCTAGACTGGTGACTTGGTCTATGTAAGGAGGCATCTGGCAAGTCACTGGAACCCTAGTGGAAGGGACCCTTCCTGGTACTGCTAACCACTCCCACAGCCCTTAAGGTGAATAGTATTGCAGCCTGGGTGCACACTTCCCATATAAAATCTACAGATGCTCTGATTCCCGGGGACCCCTGCTGGACGGTACAGAAGATGGAAAATCTGCTCCAGCTCAAAAATCACTCAACCTTGATCATGACTGCCTGGTGGTACCTTTGGATTCTGGTTCCTTCCCCAATCCTATGTGCCCATCCACCAAAATGATACAGCACTCATTGTCTCCCTTCTGTTGGGGTTGGGGGTAGCCAAGGCAGCCACCAGGACCTCTGCTTTGATTTTACAAGGGAATAATTATTACAGTCTGAGGGCAGCCATTGACTTAGATATAGAGAGAATAAAAACTTCCATCAGTCATCTTCAGGAATCATTGACTTCATTATCAGAAGTAGTACTACTGAATAGGAGGGAGTTAGACTTAACTTTTCCTTCAGCAAGGAGGTTTATGTGCTGCCTTAGCTGAGGAGTGTTGCTTTTATATATACCATTCTGGGGTTAAAGATTCAATGGCCAAGGTGAGAGATGGGCTAGTCAAGAGGAAGAGAGAAACAGAACAGAGTCAGGGCTGGTTAGAGTCTTGATTTAACTCCTCCTCTTGGTTAACCACCCTCGTATCCACCTTATTAGGACCCCTAATTGTTCTCCTGCTATTGTTGACCTTTGGACACTGACTATTAAACAAATTTATAGCTTTTATAAAAGAAAGAATAGGAACAGAACAGCTGATGGTTCTGTGCCAACAATCTGAGACCCTAAGGATAGGACCTGAAGAATATGAGTTAGTTATCCAAGACCCCTGAGCATAGCTCCAAGATTGGAGCTTATACGAGAAAAGGCAAGGAATGAGGGACCCTACATGATTTTCCAGTCCCACATCCTTCTTACAGCTTCCCCCTCCCACCTGGGGACAAAGCTAGGCCAAGTTCCATTCTCCACCCACAAGAATATTTTTGAGTAAAAATATTCTCAGAATGTACTGACTGATAGTTGTGAGTTCAAATGTGTGTCATGCTTGCTAGCCAATAGATTTAAAGGTCAATATGCTTAGCCAATAAGTTTGACCTGTAACCTTGCTGATGTAACCTGTGACCCTAAAAAGTATAAAGAGTGCTTGTAATAGCCATATGGGGTCACATTCTTAGTAACTTGCCTTGAGGGACTAACTGAAGGTCCACCCCAATCAGCTGGAAAATAAACCTCTTGCTTTTGCATAAAAAAAAAACAAAACAAAACTATTTCTTCTCATATCAACTGGCATATGATGCCTTGTTGGTGATCCAGTGTCTGAGAAATCTTGGGGGTAGGGTGGGGGAGGTGTCCAGGTCAATTGAGATTGCTGGTCTTCGTATTGGGCCAACCTCCTCCTCGGGTTCTTCCAGCTTTTCCCCAATTCAACCACAGGGGGTCTCCAGCTTCTGTCCATTGGTTGGATGCTAGTATCTTCATCTGACTCTTACAGCTGCTTGTTGGGCCTCTCAGAGGGCAGCCATGCTAGGCTCCTGTCTGCAAGCACACCATATTGTCAGTAACATTGTCAGGGCCCCGGGCCTCCCCTTGAGCTGGATCCCAATTTGGGCTGGTTGATGGGCCGTCTTTTCCTCAGACTCTTCTCCATTTTTGTCCCTGCAGTTCCTTCAGACAGAAACAATTCTGGGTCAGAGGTATTGACTATGGGACAGCAACCCCATCCCTCCACTTGATGCCCTGTCTTTCTACTGGAGACAAGTTCCCTCTTCCCATTGTTAGGCATTTCATCTAAGGTCCCTCCCTTGAGTCCTGAGAGTCTCTTACCTCCCAGGTCTCCAGTACATTCTAGAGGGCTCCCACTTCCTACCACCTAAGGTTGCCTGTTTCCATTCTTTCTGCTGGCCCTTGGGGCTTCAGTCCTGTTCTGTCCCCCAATAGCTGATCATGTTCCCCTCTTCCCCTCCCTGTCCTCTCTACCACCCAAGTCCCTCCATTCCCCTCCCCTTCATAACTGCTTTCTTCTCCATCCCAAGTGCAATTGAGGCATCCTCACTTGGGTCCTTCGGCTTGTTAATCTTCTTGAGTCCTGTGGATTGTATCCTAGGTATTCTGTACCTTTTTTGGCTAATATTCACTTATTAGTGAGTACATATCATGTATGTTCTTGAAGTCTAGACTGTAAAAAAGGGGTTAAATAATAAAAATAAATTAATTAATCTTTTCCTTCTCGTGTGTTATTTGTCAAAAATTTTTACATACTCACACATTGAGGGCACAAGGAAATACGATTTTTTTTTTTCATGTACCTGAAAGGACAAAGAAGCAGTAGTACTGGTGAACACTACCAGTAATTACAATACCCAACCCACATGGTTTCTAGAAAAAACAAATATAGTAGCTGATGAATAGTAGGAGATGAAGAAAATGAAAACAAATTGCTTAACCTGATGTCTTCTTTATCATAAACAATTGAGGTTAAGATGCTCTAATATGTGTGACTGGGAATGTGCCTTTAATCGATTACAGAGAGAAGTTTTGGCGGATGGTGACTTCTGTGGGTGGTGAGGAGCAGAGGAAGCCCTGACTGAATGACATCTTGTTGACATGGGCACCACAGTGTTGCGTAAATGAACATATCCTAAGATCCATAGGAAAACAACAAAGCCTACCCTGGGCTAGGAGCAGAGAAATGGCAAGCCTTCCCTCCTAGTCCCAGGGTGAATGTTGATAGCCTTTGTGAAAAATGTCCACAGCAGCTTCTTCACTCCCATATATTTAAAGCCTAAAATTTTCACTGCTACATAGCTTGCTCCTCCTAAGATTAACTAAGTCCATCTCCTAGATCTATCTGTAATCCCTGCCTTCTTGTGCTTCTGTATGTAATAACCCACTTCCCTGTTCAACTCTATATAATATACATGCTGAACTTCTAGGTTGCTGAGGCTTCTCCATGGGAGCCCAGTCTACCTGACCCAAGCTTTTCTGTATGTCTGTGTGCTTATCTTTTCTTCACTCCCTTGTCACTCTAGTCAGGTCAAGTTTCTGAGATGATATCAGGAATTCAGAGGTGTGCGGTGTGCGCACTGTGCACCAGTGTCTGATGGAGAAAGAACCCAGGGTCTTGAGTATACTAAACATACACCATACCACTGAATTACAGCCCCAGCACATTTTATAATCCCTGAAAGTATGGTCTTCACAATGTCATAAATTTATTGAAAAAATTCTTATGTCTTCTAAAATGTTACATTGTTAAGAGAGAATAAAGGATGCAAAAGAAGTTTGCTTGCTATTACCATGCCCAATTAAATATTCTGCACATACATTTATTTTTATTGTTGCTTGGGTTTTTGAGACACAGTCTTTTATTATATAAGACTGACTGAACTGGAAGTTACTAAACAGCCCAGGATTGCCTCAAATCTGCCATCCTCCTGTCTTACCCTTCAAGGGATTGGATTACAGGTATGAAACACCATATGGGTATGTACATTTCTTACCATGCACTTCACTAATAAAGAATGAAGTTTTTCATTATTTCTGTTATCCCTCAGCCTAGAATTTAAGGACTGCTCGTTGACCAGCATCCTAATATAGAATCCCAGCTGTCTGTTAAAATGTAAATAGACAAACAAAAATTTATAAATCTAACAGAAAACAGTTTCATTTGTTTCACTATTCATTCTTTTTAAATTTGTTGAATACTTTTTTCCTTGGCCTTGAATAAAATGCTAGATTTGTCTTTAGTTTTTTTAAGTAGTAGTTTTTAATAACAACCCTTCTTGTCACATTCAGTTAGAAGAATACATTCATTTTAGTACTTCAAAACATCTAATCACATGTCTAGTCCATTCATTCCAGCTGCAAAAAAACCTTCACACAATAAACACAATTCATTAAAAAAAAAAAGAGGAAGAAGTAAAATTTTAAAACCGGATAAAGTCATGTAGTCAAGAGTGGCCCATAGTCAAAAATCAAGTACACTGTATCTTACTGCATGACTTCTGAACTAAAGGTTCAAGAATTTTTGAGATAGTTGAACAAAATCACAAGAATATTTCATGAGAATAAAATTATGTATAACTCAAATTTTTAACCATTGCTTGTGAGTGGTCTTGCTGTACAGAGACAGGTCCAAAACATTTATTTTTGGTTACCATTTTGTGGATTGATATATTCATCATAGTGTTCAAGAGTTTTTAGGAAAACAATGAAAATCTGCTTTGCCTACTCATGTTTTAGACTGAAATGTTCCTAGTGATCAACATCTCCCCTGCTCAGTTGTCCTCAACCAATGAATTAGAATTAGAGACATTGCAATTTTATTGACCATTGCACAGATAATTCTGAGGGAGGTATGCATGTGCTTATGCATGTGTGTGTGTACATCTCAAAGTATAGCCTGGGCTGACCTCAAATCACAATCCACACCTCTTAGCTTCCTAGTGTTGGAATTACAAGTGGGTGCCACCAAGTCCAGTTTGAGGTACTCATGATTTTTATATTAACATTAATTTATCAAACTTTTTTTTAAGTCCCAGTTACCCATTATAACAACTAGCTTAATAATTGACTTTTGACAGGTTTCTCCCACCCTGTTCCAGTATTATTTGTCTAGTTCCCTGTCAGCATCATCTGCATTCCCATCTGTCCCTAATTCTGAAATCCTTGTGTCAGGATATGATTTGAGTATCCAATTTATTTTTAAAAATTAGATATTCTCTTTATTTATTTCAAAAGTTATACCCATTCCTGGTTTCCCCACCAAAAACCCTCTATCACCTCCCCAGTGCCCCTGCTCACCAACCGACCCACTCCTGCTTCCTGGCCCTGGCATTCCCTTACACTGGCGCATAGGCATAGAGCCTTCACAGGACCAAGGTCCTCTCCTCTCATTGATGACCAACTAGGCCATCATCTGCTGTATATGCAGCTGGAGCTATGAGTCCCACAATAAGTATTCTTTGGTTGGTGTAAATTAAGTCCCAGGGAGCTCTGGGGGTACTGGTTAGTTCATATTGTTCTTCCTCCTATGGGGCTGCAAACCCCTTCAGCTCCTTGGGGAGTTTCTCTCGCTCCTCCATTGGGGAACCTGTGCTCATTCCAATGGATGATTGTGAGCATCCACTTCTGTATTTGCTAGGCACTAGTAGAGCCTCTCAGGAGACAACTATATCAGGCTCCTGTCAGCAAGCCCTTGTTGGCATCCACAATAGTGTCTGGGTTTGGTAGTTGTATATGGGATGGAACCCAAAGGTGGAGCAGTATCGTGATGGTCAATGCTTCAGTCTCTGCTTCACACTTTGTCGCTGTAACACCTTCCATGGGTGTTTTGTTCCAACTTCTAAGAAGGATTAAAGTATCCAAATTTTGGTCTTCCTTCTTCTTGAATTTCATGTGGCTTGTGAATTATATCTTGGTTATTGTGAGTTTTGGGCTAATACCCACTTATCAGTGAGTGCATACCATGGGTGTTCTTTCGTGACTGGGTTACCTCACTCAGGATGATATCCTCCAGGTCCATCCATTTGCCTAAGAATTTTATAAATTCATTGATTTGAATAGATGCATAGTACTCCATTATGCAACTTTACCACAATTTCTGTATCCATTTCTCTGTTGAGAGACATCTGGGTTCTTTTCAGCTTCTGCCTATTATAAATAAGGCTGCTATGAACATAGTGGAGCATGTGTCTTTATTACATGTTGGAGCATCTTCTGGGTATATACCCGAGTGATATTGCTGGATCTTCTGGTAGTACTATGTCCAATTTTCTGAGGAACTGCCAAACTGATTTCCAGAGTGGTTGTATCAACTTGCAATCCCACCAGAAATGGAGGGATTCCTCTTTCTCCACATCCTTGCCAGCATCTGCTGTCACCTGAGTTTCTGATCTTAGCCATTCTGACTGGTGTAAGATGGAATCTCAGGGATTTTTGATTTGCATTTGCCTGATGACTATGGATGTTGAACTTTTTTTTTAGGTGCTTCTCAGCAATTCAATATTCCTCAATTGAGAATTCTCAGTTTAGCTCTTTACCCCATTTTTAATAGGGTTATTTGGTTTTCTGGAGATCCAACTTCTTGAGTTCTTCCTATATGTTGGATATTAGCCCTCTATCAGATTTAGCATTGGTAAAGATCTTTTCCCAATCTGTTGATTCCCTTTTTGTCTTACTGACAATGTCTTTTGCCTTACAGAAGCTTTGCAGTTTTATGAGGTCCCATTTGCCAATTCTTGATCTTCCAGTATAAGCCATTGGTGTTCTGTTCAGGAATTTTTCCTCTGTGGCCATACGTTCAAGGCTCTTCCCTACATTCCCCTTAATAAGTTTCATTGCCTTTGGTTTTATGTGGAGGTTCTTGATACGCGTGGACTTGAGCTATGTACAAGGAGATAAAAATGGATCAATTTGCCTTCTTCTACATTCTAACAGCCAGTTGAGCCAGCCCCATTTGTTGAAAATGCTGTCTTTTGTTTTCCACTTGATGGTTTTAGCTCATTTGTCAAAGATCAAGTGACCATAGGTGTGTGGGTTAATTTCTGGGTCTTCAATTCCATTCCATGGATCCTGCCTGTCTCTGTACCAATACCATTCAGTTTTTATCACAATTGCATGAGGTCAGGGATGGTGATATCTTAAGAAGTTCTTTTATTATTTAGAACAGTTTTCCCTATCCTAGGTTTTTTGTTATTATAGATGAATTTGCAAATTACCTTTCTAACTCTGTGAAAAATTGAGTTGGAATTTTGAGGGGGATTGGACTGAATCTATAGATTGCTTTTGGCAAGATAGCCATTTTGACTATATCAATCCTGCCAATCTATGAGCATGGGAGATCTTTCCGTCTTCTGAGATCTTCTTTAATTTCTTTCTAAAGAGACCTGAAGTTCTTATCATACAGATCTTTCACTTCCTTAGTTAGAGTGACACCAAGGTATTTTATATTATTTGTGACTATTTTGAAGGGTGTTGTTTTACTTATTTCTTTCTCTGCCTGTTTATCCTTTGTGTAGAGAGAGGCAACTAATTTGATTGAGTTAATTTTATATCTGCTACTTCACTGAAGCTGTTTATCAGGTTTAGAAGTTCTCTGGTGAAATTTTTAGGGTCACTTATATAAACTATAATACCATCTGCAAAGAGTGATATTTTGACTTCTTCCTTTCCAATTTGTATCCCCTTGATCTCCTTTTGTTGTCTAATTGCTTTGGCTAAGTCTTCAAGTACTATATTGAATAGGTAGGGAGAGATTGGGCAGCCTTGTCAAGTCCCTGACTTTAATGGGATTGCTTCCAGCTTCTCTCCATTTAGTTTGATGATGGCTACTGGTTTGCTGTATATTGCTTTTATTATGTTTAGGTATGGACCTTGAATTCCTGATCTTTCCAAGACTTTTATCATGAAGGGGTGTTGGATTTTGTCAAATGCTTCCTCAGCATCTAACGAGATGATCATGTGGTCTTTGTCTTTGAGTTTGTTTATATAGTGGATTACATTGATGGTTTTCTGTATATTGAACCATCCCACTATCCCTGGGATAATCATGATGGATGATTATTTTGATGTGATCTTGGATTCAGTTTGCTAGAATTTTATTGAGTATTTTTCTTCAATATTCAAAAGGAAAATTGGTCTGAAGTTCTCTTTCTTTGTTGGGTCTTTGTGTGGTTTAGTTATCAGAGTAATTGTGGCTTCATAAAATGACTTGGATAGAGTACCTTCTGTTTCTATTTTGTGGAATTGTTTGAGGAGTATTGGTATTAGATCTTCTTGGAAAGTCTGTTAGAATTCTGAAATAAACCCATCTTTTCCAGGGATTTTTATGGCTGGGAGACAATTAATGACTTTTTCTATTACTTGAGGAGATATGCTACTATTTAGATGGTTAAACTGATCCTCATTTAACTTTGATACCTTGTATCTGTCTAGAAAATTGTTCATTTTATACAGCTTTTCAAATTTTGTTGAGTATATAGTTTTGTAGTAGGATCTAATGATTTTTTTGGATTTCCTTAGAATCTGTTGTTATGTCTCCCTTTTCATTACTGATTTTATTAATTAAGATACCGTCTCTGTTCCCTCTAGTTAGTCTGGCTAAGGATTTATCTATTTCGTTGATTTTCTCAAAGAACCAGCTCCTGGTTTGGTTGATTCTTTGTATAGTTCTTTTTGTTTCCACTGGGTTGATTTCATTTCTAAGTTTGATTATTTCCTGCCATCTACTCCTCTTGGGTGAATTTGCTTCTTTTTGTTCCAGAGCGTTCAGGCTTGCTGTCAAGCTGCCGGTGTATGCTGTCTCCCGTTTCTATTTGTAGGCACTCAGAGCTATGAGTTTTTCTCTTAGGACTGCTTTCATTGTGTCCCATAAATTTGGGTATGTTGTGGCTTCATTTTCATTAAACTCTTAAAAAGTCTTAATTTTCTTTCTTTATTTCTTCCTTGACTAAGTTATCTTTGATTAGAGTGTTGTTCAGCTTCCACTTTTATGTGGGTTTTCTATTATTTATGTTGTTATTGAAGATTAGCCTGAGTCCATAGTGATCTGAGTGGATGCACTGGAATATTTCAATCTTCTTGTATCTGTTGAGGCCTGTTTTGTGAGCAATTATATGGTCAGTATCGGAGAAGGTGTCATGAGGTGCTGAGAAGAAGGTATATCCTTTTGTTCCACGATAAAATGTTCTATAGACATCTGTCAAATCCATTTCTTTCATAACTTCTCTTAGTTTGATTGTGTCTCTGTTTAGATCTGTTTCCATGATATGCCCATTGATGAGAGTGGAGAGTTGAAGTCTCCCACTATTATTGTGCACGGTGCAACTTGTTGTTTAAGTTTTATTAAAGTTTCTTTAATGAATGTGGATGACCTTGCATTTGGAGCATAGATGCGCAGAATTGAGAGTTCATCTTCGTAAATTTTACATTTGATGAGGATTAAGTGTCCCTCCTTGTCTTTTTTGATAAATTTAGGTTGAAAGTCAATTTTAATCAATATTAGAACGGCTACTCCAGCTTGTTTCTTGGAACCATTTGCTTTGAAAATTATTTTCCAGCCTTTTACTCTGAGGTAGTGTCTGTCTTTTTCCCTGAGGTGGGTTTCCTGTACAAAGCAAAAAGTTGGGTCCTGTTTATGTAACCAGCCTATTAGTCTATGTCTTTTTTTTTTTTTAATTTATTTTATTTTTTATTTTTTTTTTATATTTTTATTACATATTTTCCTCATTTACGTTTCCAATGCTATCCCAAAAGTCCCCCATAGCGCCCCCCCACTTCCCTATCCACCCATTCCCATTCTTTTGGCCCTGGCATTCCCCTATATTGGGGCATATAAAGTTTGCAAGTCCAATGGGCCTCTCTTTCCATTGATGGCTGACTAGGCCATCTTTCTATACATATGCAGCTAGAGACAAGAGCTCCGGGGTTCTAGTTAGTACATCATGTTGTTCCAACAATAGGGTTGCAGATCCCTTTAGCTCCTTGGGTACTTACTCTAGCTTCTCCATTGGGAGCCCTGTGATACATCCAATAGCTGACTGTGAACATCCACTCCTGTGTTTGCTAGGCCCCAGCATCGTCTCACAAGAGACAGCTATATTTGGGTCCTTTCAGCAAAATCTTGCTAGTGTATGCAATGGTGTCAGCGTTTAGAAGTTGATTATGGGATGGATCCCTGGATACGGCAGTCTCTAAATGGTCCATCCTTTCATCACCACTACGAACTTTGTCTCTGTAACTCCTTCCCTGGGTGTTTTGTTCCCAATTCTGAGAAGGTGCACAGTGTCCACACTTTGGTCTTCATTCTTCTTGAGTTTCATGCGTTTAGCAAATTGTATTTTAAATCTTGGGTATCCTAAGTTTTGGGCTAATATCCACTTATCAGTGAATACATATTGTGTGAGTTCTTTTGTGATTGTGTTACTTCACTCAAGATGATGCCCTCCAGGTCCATCCATTTGGCTAGGAATTTCATAAATTCATTCTTTTTAATAGCTGAGTAGTACTCCATTGTGTAAATGTACCATAATTTCTGTATCCATTCCTCTGTTGAGGGACATCTGGGTTATTTCCAGCTTCTGGCTATTATAAATAGGGCTGCTATGAACATAGTGGAACATGTGTCCTTTTTACCGGTTGGGACATCTTCTGGATATATGCCCAGGAGAGGTATTGCTGGATCCTCCGGTAGTACTATGTCCAATTTTCTGAGGAACCGCCAGACTGATTTCCAGAGTGGTTGTACAAGCTTGCAATCCCACCAACAATGGAGGAGTGTTCCTCTTTCTCCACATCCTCGCCAGCAACTGCTGTCACCTGAATTTTTGATCTTAGCCATTCTGACTGGTGTGAGGTGGAATCTCAGGGTTGTTTTGATTTGCATTTCCCTGATGATTAAGGATGTTGAACATTTTTTCAGGTGTTTCTCTGCCATTCGGTATTCCTCAGGTGAGAATTCTTTGTTCAGTTCTGAGCCCCATTTTTTAATGGGGTTATTTGACTTTCTGGAGTCCACCTTCTTGAGTTCTTTATATATATTGGATATTAGTCCCTTATCTGATTTAGGATAGGTGAAGATCCTTTCCCAATCTGTAGGTGGTTTCTTTGTCTTATTGATGGTGTCTTTAGCCTTGCAGAAGCTTTGTAGTTTCATGAGGTCCCACTTGTCAATTCTCGATCTTACAGCACAAGCCATTACTGTTCTATTCAGGAATTTTTCCCCTGTGCCCATATCTTCAAGGCTTTTCCCCACTTTCTCCTCTATAAGTTTCAGTGTCTCTGGTTTTATGTGAAGTTCCTTGATCCACTTAGACTTGACCTTAGTACAAGGAGATAGGAATGGATCGATTCGCATTCTTCTACATGTTAACAACCAGTTGTGCCAGCACCATTTGTTGAAAATGCTGTCTTTCTTCCACTGGATGTTTTTAGCTCCCTTGTCGAAGATCAAGTGACCGTAGGTGTGTGGGTTCATTTCTGGGTCTTCAATTCTATTCCATTGGTCTATTTGTCTGTCACTATACCAGTACCATGCAGTTTTTATCACAATTGCTCTGTAGTAGAGCTTTAGGTCCGGCATGGTGATTCCACCAGAGGTTCTTTTATCCTTGAGAAGAGTTTTTGCTATCCTAGGTTTTTTGTTATTCCAGATGAATTTGCAGATTGCACTTTCTAATTCGTTGAAGAATTCATTTGGAATTTTGATGGGGATTGCATTGAATCTGTAGATTGCTTTTGGCAAGATAGCCATTTTTACAATGTTGATCCTGCCAATCCATGAGCATGGGAGATCTTTCCATCTTCTGAGATCTTCTATAATTTCTTTCTTCAGAGACTTGAAGTTTTTATTATACAGATCTTTCACTTCCTTAGTTAGAGTCACGCCAAGATATTTTATATTATTTGTGACTATTGAGAAGGGTGTTGTTTCCCTAATTTCTTTCTCAGCCTGTTTATTCTTTGTGTAGAGAAAGGCCATTGATTTGTTTGAGTTAATTTTATATCCAGCTACTTCACCGAAGCTGTTTATCAGGCTTAGGAGTTCTCTGGTGGAATTTTTAGGGTCACTTATATATACTATCATATCATCTGCAAAAAGTGATATTTTGACTTCATCTTTTCCAATTTGTATCCCTTTGATCTCCTTTTGTTGTCGAATTGCTCTGGCTAGGACTTCAAGTACAATGTTGAATAGGTATGGAGAAAGTGGACAGCCTTGTCTAGTCCCTGATTTTAGAGGGATTGCTTCAAGCTTCTCACCATTTACTTTGATGTTGGCTACTGGTTTGCTGTAGATTGCTTTTATCATGTTTAGGTATGGGCCTTGAATTCCTGATCTTTCCAAGACTTTTATCATGAATGGGTGTTGGATCTTGTCAAATGCTTTTTCCGCATCTAACGAGATGACCATGTGGTTTTTGTCTTTGAGTTTGTTTATATACTGGATTACGTTGATGGATTTCCGTATATTGAACCATCCCTGCATCCCTGGGATGAAACCTACTTGGTCAGGATGGATGATTGTTTTGATGTGTTCTTGGATTCGGTTAGCAAGAATTTTATTGAGGATTTTTGCATCAATATTCATAAGGGATATTGGTCTGAAGTTTTCTATCTTTGTTGGGTCTTTTTGTGGTTTAGGTATCAGAGTAATTGTGGCTTCATAGAATGAGTTGGGTAGAGTACCTTCTGTTTCTATTTTGTGGAATAGTTTGTGAAGAACTGGGATTAGATCTTCTTTGAAGGTCTGATAGAACTCTGCACTAAACCCATCTGGTCCTGGGCTTTTTTTGGTTGGGAGACTATTAATGACTGCTTCTATTTCTTTGGGGGATATAGGGCTGTTTAGATCATTAACCTGATCTTGATTCAACTTTGGTACCTGGTATCTGTCTAGGAACTTCTCCATTTCATCCAGGTTCTCCAGTTTTGTTGAGTATAGCCTTTGGTAGAAGGATCTGATGGTGTTTTGGATGTCTTCAGGATCTGTTGTTATGTCTGCTTTTACATTTCTGATTTTGTTAATTAGGATGCTTTCCCTGTGCCCTCTAGTGAGTCTGGCTAAGGGTTTATCTATCTTGTTGATTTTCTCAAAGAACCAGCTCCTTGATTGGTTGATTCTTTGAATAGTTTTTCTTGTTTCCACTTGGTTGATTTCACCCCTGAGTTTGATTATTTCCTGCCGTCTACTCCTCTTGGGTGAATTTGCTTCCTTTTGTTCTAGTGCTTTTAGGTGTGTTGTCAAGCTGCTAATGTGTGCTCTTTCTAGTTTCCTTTTGGAGGCACTCAGAGCTATGAGTTTTCCTCTTAGAAATGCTTTCATTGCGTCCCATAAGTTTGGGTATGTTGTGGCTTCATTTTCATTGAACTCTAAAAAGTCCTTAATTTCTTTCTTTATTCCTTCCTTGACCAAGGTATCATTGAGAAGAGTGTTGTTCAGTTTCCACGTGAAGGTTGGCTTTCTATTATTTATTTTGTTATTGAAGATCAGCCTTAGTCCATGGTGATCTGATAGGATGCATGGGACAATTTCAGTGTTTTTGTATCTGTTGAGTCCTGTTTTGTGCCCAATTACGTGGTCAATTTTGGAGAAGGTACCATGAGGTGCTGAGAAGAAGGTGTATCCTTTTGTTTTAGGGTAAAATGTTCTGTAGATATCTGCCAGATCCATTTGATCCATAACTTCTGTTAGTTTCACTGTGTCCCTGTTTAGTTTCTGTTTCCATGATCTGTCCATTGGTGAAAGTGGTGTGTTGAAGTCTCCCACTATTATTGTATGAGGTGCAATGTGTGCTTTGAGATTTACTAAAGTTTCTTTAATGAATGAGGCTGCCTTTGTATTTGGAGCATAGATATTCAGGATTGATAGATCCTCTTGGAGGATTTTACCTTTGATGAGTATGAAGTGCCCCTCCCTGTCTTTTTTGATGACTTTGGGTTGGAAGTCAATCTTATCTGATATTAGAATGGCTACTCCAGCTTGTTTCTTCAGACCATTTGCTTGGAAAATTGTTTTCCAGCCTTTCATTCTGAGGTAGTGTCTATCTTTTTCTCTGAGATGAGTTTCTTGTAAGCAGCAAAATGTTGGGTCTTGTTTGTGTAGCCAGTTTGTTAGTCTATGTCTTTTTATCGGGGAGTTGAGTCCATTGATATTAAGAGATATTAAGGAAAAGTAATTGTTGTTTCCTGTTATTTTTGTTGTTAAAGTTGGCATTCTGTTCTTGTGGCTGTCTTCTTTTAGGTTTGTTGAGGGATTACCTTCTTGTTGTTTCTAGGGCGTGGTTCCTGTCCTTGTATTGGTTTTTTTCTGTTATTATCCTTTGAAGGGCTGGATTCGTGGAGAGATAATGTGTGAATTTGGCTTTGTCGTGGAATACTTTGGTTTCTCCATCTATGTTAATTGAGAGTTTGGCTGGGTATAGTAGCTTGGGCTGGAATTTGTGTTCTTTTAGTGTCTGTATAACATCTGTCCAGGATCTTCTAGCTTTCATAGTCTCTGGTGAAAAATCTGGTGTAATTCTGATAGGCTTGCCTTTATATGTTACTTGGCCTTTTTCTCTTACTGCTTTTAGTATTCTATCTTTATTTAGTGCATTTGTTGTTCTGATTATTATGTGTCGGGAGGTATTTCTTTTCTGGTCCAGCCTATTTGGAGTTCTGTAGGCTTCTTGTATGTTCATGGGAATCTCTTTCTTTAGATTTGGGAAGTTTTCTTCTATAATTTTGTTGAAGATGTTTGCTGGTCCTTTGAGTTGAAAATCTTCATTCTCATCCACTCTTATTATCCGTAGGTTTGGTCTTCTCATTGTGTCCTGTATTTCCTGGATGTTTTGAGTTAGGATCTTTTTGCATTTTCCATTTTCCTTGATTGTTGTGCCCATGTTCTCTATGGAATCTTCTGCACCTGAGATTCTCTCTTCCATCTCTTGTATTCTGTTGCTGATGCTTGCATCTATGGTTCCAGATTTCTTTCCTAGGGTTTCTATCTCCAGTGTTGCCTCATTTTGGGTTTTCTTTATTGTGTCTACTTCCCTTTTTAGGTCTAGTATGGTTTTGTTCATTTCCATCATCTGATTGGATGTGTTTTCCTGTTTCTCTTTAAGGACTTCTACCAGTTTGGTTGTGTTTTCCTGTTTTTCTTTAAGGACTTGTAACTCTTTAGCCATGTTCTCCTGTAGTTCTTTAAAGTCCTTCTTGATGTCCTCTACCATCATCATGAGATATGCTTTTAAATCCAGGTCTAGTTTTTCAGGTGTGTTGGGGTGCCCTGGACTGGGCGAAGTGGGAGTGCTGGGTCCTGATGATGGTGAGTGGTCTTGGTTTCTGTTAGTAAGATTCTTACCTTTACCTCTCGCCATCTGGTAATCTCTGGAGTTGTTATAGTTGTCTCTGTTCAGAGGTTGTTCTTCTGGGGATTCTGAGTATCCTCTGTCAGCAGACCTGTACAGACTAAGTTAGGCGGAGTCCCGGAGCCAAGATGGCGCTCCCTGCAGGGCAGGTCACTGTTCTCCGGCTGGGAGGGTGCCGGATGTCTGCGGCCCCAAAAGGGTGCTGCCTCAGCGGCTCTGTGGCTCCTGCCTGTCCCAGAAGCCGTCTGCCCCCGTGGTCCCCACTCTGACCTGTAGAGACTAAGCTCGGCGGAGTCCCGGAGCCAAGATGGCGCTCCCTGCAGGGCAGGTCACTGTCCTCCGACTGGGAGGGTGCCGGATGTCTGCGGCCCCAAAAGGGTGCTGCCTCAGCGGCTCTGTGGCTCCCGCCTGTCCCAGAAGCTGTCTGCCTCTGTGGTCCTCACTCTAACCTGTAGACTAAGTTCGGCGGAGTCCCGGAGCCAAGATGGCACTCTCTGCAGGGCAGGTCTCTGTCCTCCGGCTGGGAGGGTGCCGGAAGTCTGCGGCCCCAAAAGGGTGCTGCCTCAGCGGCTCTGTGGCTCCTGCCTGTCCCAGAAGCCGTCTGCCCCCGTGGTCCCCACTCTGACCTGTAGAGACTAAGCTCGGCGGAGTCCCGGAGCCAAGATGGCGCTCCCTGCAGGGCAGGTCACTGTCCTCCGACTGGGAGGGTGCCGGATGTCTGCGGCCCCAAAAGGGTGCTGCCTCAGCGGCTCTGTGGCTCCCGCCTGTCCCAGAAGCTGTCTGCCTCTGTGGTCCTCACTCTAACCTGTAGACTACGTTCGGCGGAGTCCCGGAGCCAAGATGGAGCTCTCTGCAGGGCAGGTCTCTGTCCTCCGGCTGGGAGGGTGCCGGAAGTCTGCGGCCCCAAAAGGGTGCTGCCTCAGCGGCTCTGTGGCTCCTGCCTGTCCCAGAAGCCGTCTAGTCTATGTCTTTTTATTGGGGAATTGATTCCATGGATATTAAGACATATTAAGGAAAATTATTTGTTTCTTCCTGTTATTTTTGTTATTAGAGTTGGGATTCTGTTTATGTGGCTATCTTCTTTTTAGTTTCTTGAAACATTATATTCTTGGTTTTTTTAGGGTATAGTTTCCCTCCTTGCTTTGGAGAATTTCACTTTATTATCCTTTGTAGGGCTGGATTCATGGAAAGATATTGTGTAAATTTGGTTTTGTCATGGAATATTTTGGTTTCTTCATCTTTGGTAATTGAGAGTTTTGTTGGGTATAGTAGCCTGGGCTGGCCTTTGTGTTCTCTTAGGGTTGGTATAACATCTGTCCAGGATCTTCTGGATTTCATAGTCTCTGATGAGATTTCTGGTGTAATTCTGAGAGATCTGCCTTTTTATATGTTTATATTATTTCTTTGTTTTGTGCATTTGGTGTTTTGAGTTTTATGTGATGAGAGGGATTTCTTTTCTGGTCCAAACTATTTGCAGTTCTGTAGGCTTCTTATATGTTCATGGGCATCTCTTTCTTTACGTTAGGGAAGTTTTCTACAATTTTGTTGAAGATATATACTGGTCCTTTAAGTTTAAAATCTTCATTCTCATCTATACCTATAATCCTTAGGTTTGGTCTTCTCATTGTTTCCTGGATTTCCTGAATGTTTGGGGTTAGGATCTTTTTTACATTTTGCATTTTCTTTGATAGTTATGTTCATGTTTTCTATGGAATCTTCTGTACCTGAGTTTCTTTCTTGCATCTCTTGTATTCTGTCCCTGATGCTTGCATCTATGGCTCCTGATTGCTTTCCTAGGTTTTCTATCCCCAGAGTTGTTTCCCTTTGTGATTTCTTTGTTGTTTGTGCTTTAATTTTAGATCCTGGATGGTTTTGTTCAATTCCTTCACCTTTTTCATTGTGTTTTCCTGTAATTCTTTAAGAGATTTTAGTGTTTCTTCTTTAAGGGCACCTACCTGTTTACCTGTATTCTCCTGTAATTCTTTAAGGAATTTTTTTTATATTAGGTATTTTCTTCATTTACATCTCCAATGCTATCCCAA
Organism: Mus caroli; assembly: GCF_978045245.1. Lineage (NCBI taxonomy): Eukaryota > Metazoa > Chordata > Mammalia > Rodentia > Muridae > Mus > Mus caroli. The sequence continues at coordinate 139,537,432 of NW_028227260.1, read as the reverse complement.
AAGTTTCCCGTACCCTCCCCCCCCCACTCGCCTACCCACCCACTCACACTTCTTGGCCGTGGCATTCCCCTGTACTGAGGCATATAAAGTTTGCAAGACCAATGGGCCTCTCTTTCCAATGATGGCCGACTAGGCCATCTTCTAATACAAATGCAACTAGAGGCAAGTGCTCTTGGGGGGGGGGTAATGATTAGCTCATATTGTTGTTCTACTTATAGGGATACAGACTCCTTTAGCTCCTTGGGTACTTTCTCTAGCTCCTCCCTTGGGGGCCCTGTGGTCCATCCAATAGCTGACTGTGAGCATCCACTTCTGTGTTTGCTAGGCCCCAGCATAGCCTCACAAGAGACAGCTATATCAGGGTCCTTTCAGCAAAATCTTGCTGGTGTATGCAATGGTGTCAGCATTTGGAGGCTGATTATAGGATGGATCCCAGGGTATGGCAGACTCTAGATGGTCCATCCTTTTGTCTCAGCTCTAACATGCTCCACTATGTTCATAGCAGCCTTATTTAGAATAGCCAGAAGCTGAAAATAACCCAGATGTCCCTCAACAGAGGAATGGATACAGAAAATGTGGTACATACACACAATGGAGTACTACTCAGCTATTAAAAAGAATGAATTTATGAAATTCCTAGGCAAATGGATGGACCTGAAGGGCATCATCCTGAGTGAGGTAACCCAATCACAAAAGAACTCACATGATATGTACTCACTGATAAGTGGATATTAGCCCAGAAACTTAGAATACCCAAGAACAAGATACAATTTGCAAATCACATGAAACTCAAGAATGAAGACACAAAGTGTGGACACTTTGCCCCTTCTTAGAATTGGGAACAAAACACCATGGAAGGAGTTACAGGAATTTTTGCATTTCCTCTTTAAGGGCTTTTACCTGTTTAGCTGTGTTCTCCTGTATTTCTTTAAGGGCGTTATTTATGTCCTTCTTAAAATCCTCTACTAGCATCATGAGATATGATTTTAAATCTGAATGTTGTTTCTCCAGTGTGTTGGGTATCCAGGACTTGCTGTGTTGGGAGTACTGGATTCTGATGATGCCAATCAGTCTTGGTTACTGTTGGTCTCAATCTTGCATTTGCCTTTTGCCATCTGGTTATCTCTGGTGTTAGATGTTCTTGCTGTTTCTTGCTGGTGCTTGTTCTTCTTCTGAGTCTGTAAGCCTGTGTCAGCACTCCTGGGAGACCATCTCTCTCCTGGCATGAGCAGTGCACTGAGGGCTGTAGTACAGCCCCACCTCCTAGGTGCAGATGTAAGCCTGTATAACCCTGTCCCAGCTGCTCTGCTGCTTCTGCAGCCTTTGCACTCCTGACTGGATCTGCCTTTGAGAGTCACAGGAGAGAAAATTGCAATCTTTCCTGAGTTCCATCGCCTGAGCACTCAGGAAAATCCAACTTCTATCTAAAACTGGCTACTGAGTCTCCTAACATTCTCATTCTCAGCTAGCTAGCACCTTGATTTCAGCATCAGTGTTGAAACACTGAACTGTCATCACCATTTCACAGTGGAGATTCAAGGATGTGAAGAACAAAGATCATCAAAATTATAAGGACTAATTCTAATAGTAGCTTTCATATACTTTGCTTTTTAACCAGATGTCACAAACTTTCCTAAATTCATCAAAGTTTTCCAGTATGTTTCTCTCATATTCCCTTTCCCACCTTTTTTTTTACAGTACTAGTCTTTAAGGATATTAACCTAAAATATTTCACATATGAGCAAGTGTTGTACCACTGAGCTGCTTCTTCAGCTCTCTTTTTGTATTTTACTTTGAGACAGTTTCTCAGGACAGCATTAACTTTACTCTAGCATAGGCATTCCTTGATTTTGCTATGCCTCTGGAGGAGCTAGGATAGCAGGGTGATAACACAAGGCCCAAACCAGTCACCTGTTTATTGAAATTCACTGATTGACTTTTGAAATTTAGACTTTCACAGTTTCATAGATATGTATTGTTCTATGTTCATATCCCCATTTATTATACTCTCTTGAACCTGACCTACCCACCATATTCCTTGTTCCCAGTTACCCTTCCTATTTTTCATGTTTTGTCCTTATTGTTTTTGTTTGTTTTTTAATTAGGTATTTTCCTCAATTACATTTCCAATGCTATCCAAAAAGTCCCCAATACACTCCCCCCCCAGTCCCCCACCACCCCCCACCCCCACCCCTTGGCCCTGGCATTCCCCTGTACTGGGGCATATAAGGTTGGCAAGTCCAATGGGCCTCTCTTTCCAGTGATGGCCGACTAGGCCATCTTTTGATATAAATGCAGCTAGAGTCAAGAGCTCTGGGGTACTGGTTAGTTCATAATAATGTTCCACCTATGGGGTTGCAGTTCCCTTTAGATCCTTGGGTACTTTCTCTAGCTCCTCCATTGGGGGCCCTGTGATCCATCCAATAGCTGACTGTGAGCATCCACTTCTGTGTTGGCTAGGCCCCGGCATTGTCTCACAAGAGACAGCTATATCTGGGTCCTTTCTGCAAAATCTTGCTAGTGTATGCAATGGTGTCAGCGTTTGGAAGCTGATTATGGGATGGATCCCTGGATATGGCCGTCTTTAGATGGTCCATCCTTTCTTTACAGCTCCAAATTTTATCTCTGTAACTCTTTCCATGGGTGTTTTGTTCCCAATTCCAAGAAGGGGCACAGTGTCCAAACTTTGGTCGTCGTTCTTCTTGAGTTTCATGCGTTTAACAAATTGTATCTTATATCTTGAGTATCCTAAGTTTTTGGGCTAATATCCACTTATCAGTGAGTACATATTGTGTGAGTTCCTTTGCGAATATGTTACCTCACTCAGGATGATGCCCTCCAGATCCATCCATTTGCCTAGGAATTTCATAAATTCATTCCTTTTAATAGCTGAGTAGTACTCCATTGTGTAAATATATCACATTTTCTGTATCCATTCCTCTGTTGAGGGGCATCTGGGTTCTTTCCAGCTTCTGGCTATTATAAATAAGGCTGCTATGAACATAGTGGAGCATGTGTCCTTCTTACTGGTTGGAACATCTTCTGGATATATGCCCAGGCTTTTTTTGGTTGGGAGACTATTAATGACTGCTTCTATTTCTTTAGGGGATATGGGACTGTTTAGATCATTAACCTGATCTTGATTTAACTTTGGTACCTTGTATCTGTCTAGAAACTTGTCCATTTCATCCAGGTTCTCCAGTTTTGTTGAGAATGAGCCTTTTGTAGAATGATCTGATGGTGTTTTGGATTTCTTCAGGGTCTGTTGTTATGTCTTCCTTTTCATTTCTGATTTTGTTAATTAGAATACAATCCCTATGCCCTCTAGTGAGTCTGGCTAAGGGTTTATCTATCTTGTTGATTTTCTCAAAGAACCAGCTCCTCGATTGGTTGATTCCTTGAATTGTTCTTCTTGTTTCTACTTGGTTGATTTCACCCCTGAGTTTGATTATTTCTTGCCGTCTACTCCTCTTGGGTGAATTTGCTTCCTTTCGTTCTAGAGCTTTTAGGGGTGTTGTCGAGCTGCTAATGTGTGCTCTCTCTAGTTTCTTTTTGGAGGCACTCAGAGCTATGAGTTTTCCTCTTAGAAATGCTTTCAATGTGTCCCATAAGTTTGGGTATGTTGTGGCTTCATTTTCATTAAACTCCAGAAAGTCCTTAATTTCTTTCTTTATTCCTTCCTTGACCAAGGTATCATTGAGAAGAGTGTTGTTTAGTTTCCACGTGTGTGTTGGCTTTCTATTATTTATTTTGTTATTGAAGATCAGTCTTAGTCCATGGTGATCTGATAGGATGCATGGGACAATTTCAATATTTTTGTATATGTTGAGGCTTGTTTTGTGACCAATTATGTGGTCAATTTTGGAGAAGGTACCATGAGGTGCTGAGAAGAAGGTATATCCTTTTGTTTTAGGATAAAATGTTCTGTAGATATCTGTCAGATCCATTTGTTTCATAACCTCTGTTAGTTTCACTGTGTCCCTGTTTAGTTTCTGCTTCCATGATCTGTCCATTGGTGAAAGTGGTGTGTTGAAGTCTCTCACTATTATTGTGTGAGGTGCAATGTGTGCTTTGAGCTTTACTAAAGTATCTTTAATGAATGTGGCTGCCCTTGTATTTGGAGCATAGATATTCAGAATTGATAGTTCCTCTTGGAGGATTTTACCTTTGATGAGAATGAAGTGCCCTTCCTTGTCTTTTTTGATGACTTTGGGTTGGAAGTCAATCTTATCAGATATTATAATGGCTACTCCAGCTTGTTTCTTCCTATCATTTGCTTGGAAAATTGTTTTCCAGCCTTTCATTCTGAGGTAATGTCTATCTTTTTCTCTGAGATGAGTTTCCTGTAAGCAGCAAAATGTTGGGTCCTGTTTCTGTAGCCAGTCTGTTAGTCTATGTCTTTTTATTGGGGAGTTGAGTCCATTGATATTAAGAGATATTAGGGAGAAGTAATTGTTGCTAAATTTTATTTTTGTTGTTAGAGTTGGTGTTCTGTTCTCGTGGCTGTCTTCTTTTAGGTTTGTTGAGGGATTACCTTCTTGTTGTTTCTAGGGCGTGGTTCCTGTCCTTGTATTGGTTTTTTTCTCTTATTATCCTTTAAATGGTGGATTCGTGGAAAGATAATGTGTGAATTTGGTTTTGTCGTGGAATACTTTGGTTTCTCCATCTATGGTAATTGAGAGTTTGGCTGGGTATAGTAGCCTGGGCTAGAAATTGTGTTCTCTTAGTTTCTGTATAACATCTGTCCAGGCCCTTCTGGCTTTCATAGTCTCTGGTGAAAAATCCGGTGTAATTCTGATAGGCTTGCCTTTATATGTTACTTGACCTTTTTCCCTTACTGCTTTTAGTATTCTATCTTTATTTAGTGCATTTGTTGTTCTGATTATTATGTGTCGGGAGGTATTTCTTTTCTGGCCCAGTCTATTTGGAGTTCTGTAAGCTCCTTGTATGTTCATGGGCATCTCTTTCTTTAGGTTTGGGAAGTTTTCTTCTATAATTTTGTTGAAGATATTTGCTGGTCCTTTGAGTTGAAAATCTTCATTCTCATCTACTCCTATTATCCATAGATTTGGTCTTCTCATTTTGTCCTGGATTTCCTGGATGTTTTGAGTTAGGATCTTTTTGGATTTTGGATTTTCTTTGATTGTCATGCCGATGTTCTCTATGGAGTCTTCTGCACCTGAGATTCTCTCTTCCATCTCTTGTATTCTGTTGCTGATGTTAGCATCTATGGTTCCAGATTTCTTTCCTAGGGTTTCTATCTCCAGTGTTGCCTCAATTTGGGTTTTCTTCATTGTCTCCACTTCCCTTTTTAGGTCTTGGATGGTTTTATTCAATTCCATCACCTGTTTGGTCTGGTTTTCCTGCAATTCTTTAAGGGATTTTTGTGCTTCCTCTTTAATGTCTTCTACCTGTTTAGCAGTGTTCTCCTTCAATTCTTTAAGGGATTTTTGTACTTCCTCTTTAATGTCTTCTACCTGTTTAGCAGTGTTCTCCTGCAATTCTTTAAGGGATTTTTGTGCTTCCTCTTTAATGTATTCTACCTGTTTAGCAGTGTTCTCCTGTATTTCTTTAAGTGTGTTATTAAAGTCCTTCTTGATGTCCTCTACCATCATCATGAGATATGCTTTTAGATCCGGGTCTAGCTTTTCCGGTGTGTTGGAGTGCCCTGGACTGGGCGAAGTGGGAGTGCTGGGTTCTAATGATGGTGAGTGGTCTTGGTTTCTGTTAGTAAGATTATTATGTTTACCTTTCGCCATCTGGTAATCTCTGGGGTTAGTTGTTATAGTTGTCACTGTTTAAAGATTGGAGCAGACGCTGTGTTCCACTCACCAGAAGTCTTAAGATCCTGTAGCGGGTGTCGTGGGTAGCTGGTGGGTGTCAGCTGACCCTGCGCCCTAGCTACCCTGGTGCTGGTCAGACCGGAAGAGACTTGTGGCCCTACTCAGGCCGGTTTTCTGCTTCCCTAACTAATGCAGTCTCAGGTCCCACGTGCAATTGGATTGGAGCAGAAGCTGTGTTCCACTCACCAGAAGTCTCAAGATCCTGTGGCGGGTGTCGTGGGTAGCTGGCAGGTGTCAGCCAACCCCGCGCCCCAACCACCCGGTGCTGGTCAGACAGAAGAGAGCTGTCCTTATTGTTTTATATTTATTTAATTTATTTTATGCATATGAATGGTTTGCCTCCATACATGTGTGCATAATTCGTGTTTGCTTGGTGCCTGCAGAGATTGGAAGATCACATAGAATTCCTTGAAACTGGAGTTATGAATAGTTGTAAGCCAACATTTGAGTATAAATCTGTGTCCTTCACAAGAGCAGCAAGTTCTCTTTTTTAGTAATCTTTCTAGTCCTCATGTCTTTATGTGTGTATAGGGGATTATTCCATTGCATTTAATTAAGAGTTTCCTTCATGTCTATGTGTAGGAAGGGTATTTACTTGAACAGAACAATGCATCAGTGACTACATCATTTTATAATATAACTCATCTTTCCCAATTTTTAACTTCCAAAAGCTTCTCTAGGAGAGATAGATGCCCCATGACCCCCTATCCACAATGGAGTGTTACTGAAATTTATTTTTATTACATATATAAAACATAAAATTGTACATATTAATATTATGCCACATTTTTCTGAAATGTAATTCTTTCACATGTTTAAAATATTTTAATATGTATGTAAAACATAAAATTATATTATGTAGTACCATATTCAATACATGTATGTGGTTTCCAATATTTATGTCAAAGTAAATATATCTCCTCAATTATCTACCAGGTTTCTAATATACTTCAGTGCCTCTATTAGGATATTCACCTTAGGATATTGACATTAGAGACAGCTAAAGCAAATTACAGGGACACTATGTACTTTCAGAACTGATAGATCAAAGGGAAAGGATAAAGTAAAATAGGGTTTTGAACTTCCAGAAAATGGAATAATTTGGGGAAATTAGCCCATGTGTTACAGAGGTTCAGATTCTATAGCTCATTACTTACATGCTGTATGCTATTGGGAAAGCTCCCTTTACAGGTCTAACATTTTTACTGAAATAGATTAATTTCTCATATAATATATCCTGATTATAGTTTCCTCTCCTTCCATTCCACCGAGTTCCTTCCCATCATCTCCTCTCCTCCCCAGATCTACTCCCTCTCTGTCTCTCAGAAAAGAATAGATTTTTGTTTTTGTTTTTTAAGACAGGGTTTCTCTGTGTAGCCTTGGCTGTCCTGGAACTCACTTTGTAGACCAGGCTGGCCTCAAACTTAGAAATCTGCCTGCCTCTGCCTCCCAAGTGCTGGAATTAAAGGCGTGTACCACCATGCCTGGCTAAGAATAAATTTCTAAGAGATAACAACCAAACACAAAATATAATAAAGTGAACCAATATTTTATAAAATACAATAAAATGATGCAAAAATTTTTGTATCAAAGTTGGGCACAACAACCCAATAGAGTCTAAGGGACTACTACTTTATTAATCTGTGAAGTAGTGATTTACTTCATGGCTAATAAATCCTAAATGAATAATGTGTGCTCAATAGATACTAGCTTCTGTGATTCTTACTTTCCTGGGAGTTAATTTTTAAATAAGATATAGTGTTGGATAAAAATTCTGACACTTTCTATAGTTAACCCTATGTCATAAAGATCAGGGATTGGCCTTCTAGTAGCACAAACAATGACTCCTAGGAAAAAGTTAAATATCTTTGTCCTGTCCCAGAGCTTAAAGATCAACACTTAGATAAGAAAATGACGCAATTTTGTCATTTCTTAGAGGAAACCTAAACTATCTGATAATTTTCTTTGTAAATACAGCAAAATTTAATAACAGCCTGGGAAGAAACTGATTCATCTACTCTTGGAATAGGCAAATCTTTCTCTTCCCTCATTAGAATTAGTGTTCCTTTCTGACTAGAATATGCATGTTCTCTTTTTCCTTCTTTTGTATTCACTTATTGAGATACTTCTAACTATAGATGCTTTGAATTTATAGTTTCTATTTCATTTATTTTTGGTTGGACAATTTCACACATGTGTACTCTATTTATATCACCCCTTTTCCCCCAAACCCCTTCCATGGCATTTACTGTTTACTCTTCTAAACCTGGTGGAACCTAGGAGAATGGAGCTTAAAATGAGATGTACTATTCTCATGCAATAGCCAACTATAGTCAGAACAGCAGACAATTTATACCCTGAGGGTTAAGAAAGGTCACACGAGTAAAGTTCTTATGAGTTCAAGCTGTATAGAATCACAAGGACAAGCCATATGTGGCAAACATGTTTTTCCATAGAGGCATATAAACAAATAAGAATATCCAGTTGTAATGAATAATATAAAGCAAACTCACTCCTTCCCATTACACCTGGGAGGGGAACAAAAGCACATTCCAAGAACAAATCTGTGTTTCTGAAGAAAGAGCGGTCACAAGACTCTAGTCTTATTTTCTTGGTTAAACAAACCCTTGGAATTCCCTTTGTGGCTCTACTCTTGAATTGTGTTCTGACAGCACCCACTCTCTCAGATTCATGAATTTTTTTTCCTCTAGTTATTATTCACAGAGAGAGGGGGTGCTCATTTTTTGCTCTTATTTTGGGAGCCATGCTGTTGAAATTTCTTGGGTGCAGATATAGCCAATCATATAGTAAATTAAGGCCAGTAAGGCTATAGCAAGGAAGAAGGGGAAATGTTAGATGGAATGATTAAAGAAAATGTCTTTGAAAAGACCTGAACTGAAGCAAAGGAATACATCATTATATTATATGGAAGAAGAATGTCCACAGACAGGACAGCTGGAGAGGCCTTAAAGCTAGATGAGGCTTAAAATATTGAAGGAACCACAGAATCTAGTGTGGGTAAACGGCCATAGGAAACAGGAGTATTCAGAGGTGAGCTAATTAGAGATAAGTAAACAAACAGCCAAGATCATATAAGGTGTTGTAAGCCACTGAAAAGAAGCTGATAATTTACAAAAAAAAAGAGATACCCACTTTTGTGAGCATTCTCGCTGCTCTGAGGGCATGGTCTCTAGGTAGCAATGAGCTCAGATCCACACCTGAGAAGCACCTCAAGAAAAAGCAGAGCAGTGGGGAAGAGACTTAATTGGAACATATCTTGATTTTTATAATTTGGAGCCATTCTGTTGAGTTGAGTACAGCTATATTCATAACCACAAGGCTAGTCATGTTGTTTCTCTGCTTAAAATCTCTCAAAACAAGATAGTTATGTAAACAATTGGAGTCACCTTCATCATTGTGCACCAAGCCTTCTGTGCCAACAGTCTGCCTTATTCATAAGAATCTATTCGTTCTCTACTCAACTCCATAGAGTCTAGTGATACTGACCTGTCTGAAATTTCATTAGCCACACTGTTCCATATGAGACATGGTGCACTCAAGATTCATCCCAGGTTGTATGTCCTTCAGAAAACAACCACTTGGAGCTCCAGTTGGACTGAAGCCCTCATCATAGCACTTTGTATCAGGTTGAAAAATACATGTGACTCCAGACTATTAGGACCCTCCATTAAAATGTAGTGGAAGGTTAAATGATTGTAAATTGAGAAAAAAATACTCACTGAAAATCTCACAGGCAAGCAAAAATTACATATTAATAGAATTCACAGAAGGGGCAAAGAGAAAGCAGCAGGTATCTCATACTAAATTGTTTATGTAGTCACTACATGTCAACCACCCACGTCCCTGACACACCAGGAATAGAAGATAAACTATATCAACTCCCTTTCACATGGAGTTCATATTTTGAGAAAAACATATTTAGAGATCAGTAAACACATACCACTTCCTGTGAATAAATTGAGTAATACAACCATAGTAACGTGAAGCTTTAATAGTCATAGCCTTATTAACTATATTTATGAATATTCTAGGTGTTGGGGGCTCACTGAATTTTCCCATTGAACTGGTTCAGTAAATTAAAATGTCTAAAAGGTGGTAGGTGGTGACAAGGTGCATATTGGATTTGTGCTCCCAAGAGTCATTCTCAGGCACAGAACTACAAATTTAATATTGTCAGTTGTTTAAAAATTTATACTCATAATGGTCCCCTTGATCCTCAAACTTTAAGTAAACTTAAACATGTGTGTGTGTGTGTGTGTGTGTGTGTGTGTGTGTGTATTGTGCATGGATGCTAGAAGTCAACCTCTATTGTTAGTCTTCAGGAGATGTCTTGTCTTTTGAGATAGGCTTTCTTACTGGCTTGGAACACAACAAATAGAATAGACTGGACACTCTGACCAATCTATTACTGGGTTAGAACACAACAAATAGAATAGACTGGACACTCTGACCTGGGAACTTCCTGTCTCTACTTCCTCAGCACTGGAATTATAGACAGACATCTAAGATCATGAAGGCTTTACTCCAAATCATATAAGTTATTTATGATAAAATCAGGACAAGAAACTGGATTTTCTTTTCTCTTTTCTATTTTTTTTTTTAAATTTTGATTTTGTTTATGAGACGGTGTTTCTCTGTGTGACCCTGGCTCTCCCAAATTTGCTTTGTAGACCAAGCTGACCTCCAACTCAGAGATCTACTTGCCGCTGCCTGTGAGTACTGCGGTTAAAGGTGTGTACCACCACTGCCTGGCTAGAAAGAAACTGCCTTTTCTATCTGAAACCCATAGTTCATTTTAATATCTAAGAATTCAGTAACATTCTCTGTACCTGCCTCCATGTCCTTGTCACTGACACAAAGGAGATCCTCAGGAGCATTTCCCTGACCACTTGATCTCTTCTTTCACTTATCTCTCCATTTGTTATTTTCTCCATCACCTCCATTCTCAGGACAATAGAAAAGCCTGTACCCTACTCTCAGGCATGTGACCTATTATTGGGAGAAAAGAAACAACCTCCTGTCAAGATACCTGAGTATAACCTGAGAAAGACTGTCCCTCTATGGCCCAGGAAAGAAATCACACCTGTTGTCATGGCTCCTTCAGCTTCCCAGACTTAATGATGCTGGTCTATACTCAGAGCACTTAAAACAGATTGATTTCCCAGGAAGATAAGGAGTTTATTTTCCAGGAGTTTATTGATAGATTACAATGCAGTCTTTGTTTTTACTTTCTTCCTTCTCTTCCTGTTTTTCCATGAATACTTATTTTCAGAATTCATTCAGGCAAACTTGGCAGAAACACAGGAAACAGGAATGATGAAGGAAGAATAAATGAATGAGGATGGAGAGCTACAAAGGCAGTACTAAATTTAAAAGCCAGAATGCCCTACACATTTTCTAGACTAATGTGGTATGGGTATTTCAGCTAGACTTAAAATGATGGCAATCTCTGTCCCATAATGGTTGATGTCATGCTAAAAATATGACACCATATAGGGGGACCCTATGCAATTACACTTGACTCTAAGCTTCTTAATAGTCAAAACAAAGGGGAAAACAAGGACAGAATAATATACCATATCCACAATATCATGACATATAAGTTTCTTAGATTTATATCTTTTCCTCTTCATTGTCTTCCTTTTCCTTTTCTACTCTTCTGCCACCCCAACCAATTCTTCTGCCACACCAATAATAATAATAATAATTATTATTATTATTTTTAAGGGAAACTCGTTTCATAGGCTATTGAAAGAAGACATTGTACTCTCTGTTACCCCAGACCCACTCCCTCAGTCTCATATAGCACTGCAAGAGATAACCAGATGTAGCCATTCATTCCCCCTACCCACAACTCCTGTGTATCCCATAGACCATCCCCTTCTTTTTTTTTTTCTTTTTTCTTTTTTTTATTAGGTATTTTCCTCATTTACATTTCCAATGCTATCCAAAAAGTCCCCAATACACTCCCACCCCACTCCCCTACCCACCCTCTCCCACTTTTTGGCCCTGGCATTCCCCTGTACTGGGGCATATAAAGTTCGCAAGTCCAATGGGCCTCTCTTTCCAGTGATGGCCGACTAGGCCATCTTTTGATACATATGCAACTAGAGTCAAGAGCTCTGGGGTACTGGTTAGTTCATAATGTTGTTCCACCTATAGGGTTGCAGATCCCTTTAGCTCCTTGGGTACTTTATCTAGCTCCTCCATTGGGGGCCCTATGATCCATCCAATAGCTGACTGTGACCATCCCTTTCTAACCTCCCTTCTCACTTTGCATCCCAGGTTCAAACACCATTAGCCATTCCCTGTGAGCATACCAGATGAGCAAGTCAGTATAAAAGGCAGAACACAATCATCAAACTTACTAAAAATCTAGAAATGAAACAGAAACTAATGAACAAAGCACTTACACAAAAAAAAAAAAAAAAAAAAAAACACTAACCCAGATAACAGCACCTAGAATTGCAATCATCCCAAACCAAGATGGTTAAATTCCAGCTTAAGACCACAATTAAGGCTCTGACTCCTGGAACTCAGGTGAGATCACCATATTCTATCCTGTGTCTCTCTGAGGTGGGTCCATGCAAGAGAGCATGGGCCACAGAAGCAACAGAGCTTCTTGGACATGGTCCCTATGGGCCTTCATCCTCAGCCAGGAGGTGGAGCTGATCCTCAGTCCTCTATATACCTTCCCTGCCAGGGGAGATCTTGCCTCCAGGGAGTGCTTTGACCCAGGGACTCAGGTCAAATGGCCATTTTTTCTCTGGTGTCTCTCTAAAGTGGGTCTGCCAGGAGAGCATAGGCAACAGAGCTTCTAGAAAAGGGTCCTACAGGCCTACATCTGCAGCCAAGAGATGAGGCTATTCAGCAGCCCTCAGTGAACTGGTCTTGCCAAGAGAGAGCTGATCTCACAGGAGCGATAAAGACTAAAACTCTGTCTTAGTCAGGGTTTCTATTCCTGCACAAACATTATGACCAAGAAGCAAGTTATGGAGGAAAGGGTTTATTCGGCTTACACTTCCATACTGCTGCTCATCACCAAAGGAAGTCAGGACTGGAACTCAAGCAGGTCAGAAAGCAGGAGCTGATGCAGAGGCCATGGAGGGATGTTCTTTACTGGTTTGCTTCCCCTGGCTTGCTCAGCCTGCTCTCTTATAGAACCAACATTACCAGCCCAGAGATGGTCCCACCCACAAGGGGTCTTTCCCCCTTGATCACTAATTGAGAAAATGCCTTACAGTTGGATCTCATGGAGGCATTTCCTCAACTGAAGCTCCTTTTTCTGTGATAACTCCAGCTGTGTCAAGTTGACACACAAAACCAGCCAATACAGACTCACAGGAAGAACAAGCTCCAGCCAGAGACAGCTAGAACATCTAACACCAGAGATTACCAAATGGCGAAAGGCAAACATAAGAAACCAAGACCACTTGGCACATTCAGAACCCAGTACTCCCACAACAACAAGTCCTAAATATGTCAACACGCTGGAAAATCAAGATAAGAATTAAAATCATATCTCATGATGCTGGTAGAGGATTTTAAGGATATTAATAACTACCTTAACTTTATATGCCTAAGTACAGGGCAACACCAGGGCCAAGAAGTGGAAGTGAGTGGGTAGGGGAGTAGGGGGGCTATGGGGGACTTTTGGGATAGAATTTGAAATGTAAAATAAGAAAATACCTAATTAAAAAAAAAAAGAAATACAGGAGAACACAGGTAGAAGTCCTTAAACAGGAAACAGAAATATCCCTTAAAGAATTACAGGAAAACACAACAGAACCAGTAAAGGAATTGAACAAAACCATCCAAGATCTAAAAATGCAAGTAGAAACAATAAAGAAAACACAAAGGGAGACAACTCTGGAGATAGAAATTTTAGGAAAGAAACCAGGAGCCATAGATGCAAGCATCACCTACAGAATACATGAGATGGAAGAGACAATCTCAGGTGCAGAAGATTCCATAGAAAACATGAACACAACCATAAAAGAAAATGCAAAATGCAAAAAGATAATAACTCAAAATATCCAGGAAATCCAGGACACAATGAGCAGACCAAACCTAAGGTATAGGTAATATGAGAAAGAAGATTTTCAACTAAAAGAGCCAGTAAATATCTTCAATAAAATTATAGAAGAAAGCTTCCCTAACCTAAAGAAAGAGATGCTCATGAACATAAAAGAAGCCTACAGAACTCCAAATAGTTTCAACCAGAAAAGAAATTCTTCCTGATAAAAAAACAATCAAAAGACCAAATGAACTAAATAAAGATAGAATATTAAAAGCAGTAAGGGGAAAAGGTCAAGTAACATATAAAGGAAGACCTACCATAATTACACCTGACCTCTCCCCAGAGACTATGAAAGCCAGAAGATCCTGGACAGATGTTATACAGACCCTAAGAGAACACAAATGCCACTTCAGGCTACTATACTCAGCAAAACTCTCAATTATCATAGATGGAGAAACCAAAGTATTGCTTCACAAAACCAAATTTATACAATATCTTTCCACGAATCCAGTCCAAAAAAGGATAGTCTTCCAATCAAAAAAAGCCTAAGACCAGAGGGGTTTATTGCAGAATTCTATAGACATTCAGAGAGGACCTAATTCCAATACTCATCACACTATTCCACAAAATAGAAAGAGAACATACCCTACCAATTCTTTCTATGACTCCACAATTACTCTTATACCTAAACCACACAAAGATAGAACAAAGAAAGAGAACTTCAGAGTAATTTTCCTTATGAATATTGATGCAAAAATATTCAATGAAAGGTATCTCAAATCAAATCCAAAAACATATCAATATGATCAACCATCACAAACAAGTAGGCTTCATCCCAGGGATGCAGGGATGGTTCAATATATGGAAATCCATCAAAGAAAACCACTATGTAAACAAACTCAAAAGACAAAAACCACATGATCATCTGATTAGATGCTGAGAAAGCATTTGACAAAATACAACACCTCTTCTTGATAAAAGTCTTGGAAAACTCAGGAATTCAAGGCCCATACCTAAACATAATAAAAGCAATACAGAGCAAACCAGTAGCCAACATCAAACTAAATGGTGAGAAATTACAAGCAATCCCACTAAAGGGACGAAAAAACTCTGCCCAATCTCTCCCTACCTATTCAATATAGTACTTGAAATCCTAGCCAGAAAAAATAGACAACAAAAGAAGATCAAAGGGATACAAATTGGAAAGAAAGAAGTCAAAATATCACTATTTGCAAATGATATGATTGTATACATAAGTGATCCCCAAAATCCCACCAGAGAACCCCTAAACCTGACAAACAATTGCAGTGAAGTAGCTGAACATAAAATTAACTCAAACAAATGAGTGTCCTTTCTCTACACAAAGGATAAACATGATAAGTAAGAAATTAGGGAAAGTACACCTTTAAAAATAGTCACAAATATTATAAAATACCTTGGTGTGACTCTAACTAAGGAAGTAAAAGACCTGTATGATAAGAACTTCAAGTATCTGAAGAAAGAAATCAAAGAAGATCTCAGAAGATGGAATGATCTGCCATGCTCAAGGATTGACAGGATTAATGTAGTAAAAATAGCTATCTTTCCGAAGCAATCTACAGATTCAATGCAATACCCATAAAAATTCTAACTCAATTCTTCACAGAGTTAGAAAGCACAACTGGCAAATTCATCTGGAATAACAAAATACCTAGGTTAGCAAAAACTGTTCTCACCTACAAAAGAACCTCTGGTGAAATCACCATGCCTGACATTAAGCTGTACTACAGAGCAATGGTGATGAAAAGAAAAGAAAAGAAAAGAAAAGAAAAGAAAAGAAAAGAAAAGAAAAGAAAAGAAAAGAAAAGAAGAAAAGAAAAGAAAAGCATGGTACTGGCACAGCAACAGATAGGTACAACATTGGAATAGAATTGAAGAACCAGAAATGAACCCACACACATATGGTCACTTGATCTTTGACAAAGGAGCTAAAACCATGCAGTGGAAAATAGACAGCACTTTCAACAAATGTTGCTGGCTCAACTGGCAGTTAGCATGTACAAGAATGAGAATGGATCCATTCTTATCTCCTTGTACAAAGCTCAAGTCTAAGTGGATCCAGGAACTTCACATAAAACCTGAGACACTAAAACATATAGAGGAAAAAGTGGGGAAGATCCTCGAAGAAATGGGCACAGGGGAAAAATTCATGAACAGAACACCAATGGATGTGCTGTAAGATCAAGGATCATCAAAAGGGACCTCATAAAATTGCAAAGCTTCTGTAAGGCAAAAGACACTGTCAACAACACAAAAAGGCCACCAACATACTCTTTACCAATCCTAAATCAGATAGGGCCTAATATCCAATATATAAAAAGAACTCAAGAAGCTTGACTCCAGAAAATCAAATAACTATTTAAAAATGGAGTACAGACAGAAACAAAGAATTCTCAATTGAGGAATACTGAATGGCTGAGAAGCACCTGAAAAAATGTTGAACATTCTTAATCATCAGGGAAATGCAAATCAAAACAACCCTGAGATTCCACCTCACACCAGTCAGAATGGCTAAAATTCAGATGACATCAGATGCTGGCAAGGATGTAGAGAAAGAGGAACACTCATCCATTGCTGGTGGGATTGCAAGCTGGTACAACCACTCTTGAAATCAGTTTGGCCTTTCCTCAGAAAATTGGACATGGTACTACCAGAAGACCAAGCAATATCACTTCTGGGCATATACCCAGAAGACGTTCCAACTTGTAATAAGGACACATGCTCCACTATGTTCATAGCAGCCTTATTAATGATAGACAGAAGCTGGAAAAAACCCAGATGTCCCTCAACAGAGGAATGGATACAGAAAATGTGGTACATTTACACAATGGAGTACTACTCAGCTATTAAAAGCAATGAATTTGGAGTTCTTTTTTTTTTTTTTTTAAAGATTTATTTATTATATGTAAGTACACTGTAGCTGTCTTCAGACACTCCAGAAGAGGGCGCCAGATCTCGTTACGGATGGTTGTGAGCCACCATGTGGTTGCTGGGATTTGAACTCTGGACCTTCGGAAGAGCAGTCGGGTGCTCTTACCCACTGAGCCATCTCACCAGCCCGAATTTGGAGTTCTTGATCCACTTAGACTTGAGCTTTGTACAAGGAGATAAAAATGGATCAATTCCCATTCTTCTACATGATAAGTGCCAGTTTTGCCATCACCATTTGTTGAAAATTTGTCTTTTCTCAACTGGATTGTTTTAGCTCCCTTGTCAAAGATCAAGTGACCATAGGTGTGTGGGTTCATTTATGGGTCTTCAATTCTATTCCATTGGTCTACCTGTCTGTCTCTGTACTAGTACCATGCAGTTTTTATCACAATTGCTCTGTAGTACAGCTTGATGTCAGGCATGGTGATTCCACTAGAGGTTCTTTTATCATTGAGAAGTTTTTGCTATCCTAGGTTTTCCTTTATTCCAGATGAATTTACAAATTGCCCTTTCTAACTCAGTGAAGAATTGAGTTGGAATTTTTATGGGTATTGCATAGAATCTGTAGATTGCTTTTGGCAAGATAGACAATTTTTACTGTAAGTGGGGAAAAGCCTTGAAGATATGAACACGGGAAAAATTCTTGAACAGAATAGCAATGGCTTGTGCTGTAAGATCGAGAATCAACAAATGGGACCTCATGAAATTACAAAGCTTCTGTAAGGTAAAAGACACTGTCAATAACACAAAAGGCCACCAACAGATTGGGGAAGGATCTTTAACAATCCTAAATCAGATAGGGGACTAATATCCAATATATAAAAAGAACTCAAGAAGCTGGACTCAAGAAGCTGGACTCCAAAAATTCAAGTAAACCTATTAAAAGATGGAATACAGAGCTTTAAAAAAAAAAAGGATTCTCAATTGAGAAATAACGAAGAGCTGAGAAGCACCTGAAAAAAAATATTCAACTTCCTTAATCATCAGGGAAATGCAAATCAAAACATACCTGAGATTCAACCTCAAACCAGCCAGAATGGCTAAGATCAAAAATTCAGGTGACAGCAGATGCTGGTGAGGATTTGGAGAAAGAGGAACACTCATCCATTGCTGGTGGGATTGCAAACTGGTACAACCACGCTTGACATCAGTTTGGCCTTTCCTCAGAAAATTAGACATAGTACTGCAGGAAGATCCAGCAATACCTCTCCTGGGCATATACCCAGAAGATGTTCCAACTTGTAATAAGGACACATGCCCCACTATGTTCATAGAAGCCTTATTTATAGTAGCCAGAAGCTGGAAAAAACCCAGATGTCCCTCAAAAGAGGAATGGATACAGAAAATGTGGTATATTTACACAATAGAGTACTACTCAGCAATTGAAACAATGAATTCATGAAATTCTCAGGGAAATGGATGGATCTGGAAGATATTATCCTGAGTGAGGTAATCCATTCACAAAAGAACTCACATGATATGTACTCACTGATAAGCAGATATTGGCACAGAAACTTAGAATATCCAAGATACCATTTGCAAAACACATACAACTCAAGAAGAAGGAAGACCAAAGTGTGGATACTTCATTCCTTCTTAGAATGGGGAACAAAATACCCATGGAAGGAGTTATAGAGACAAAGTTCAAAGCTGAGACTGAAGGAAGGACCATCCAGAGACTGCCCCTTCCATGGATTCATCCCATATACAACCACCAAACCCAAACACTATTGTATATGCCACAAAGATTTTGCTGACAGGACCCTGATATAATGGAACACAGAGCCCCTAATGAAGGAGCTAGAGAAAGTATCCAAGGAGCTGAAGGGGTCTGCAACTCTATAGGATGAACAACAATATAAACTAACCAGTACCCCCCAGATCTGTGTCTCTCGCTGCATATATAATAGAGGATTGCCTTGTTGGCTATCAATAGGAGGATAGGCCCTTAGTCTTGTGAAAATCATATGCCCTAGTACAGGGGAATGCCAGGGTCAGGAAGTAGAAGTGGGTGGGTTGGGGGGCAGGGCGGGGAAGAGAGTATAGGAGGCTTTGGGGATAGCGTTTCATAAGTACATGAAGAAATTATCTAATAAAAAACAATGAATTTATGAAATTCTTAGACAAATGGATCTGCAGGATATCATCCGGAGTGAGGTAAACCAAACACAAAATAACTCACATGATATTCACTCACTGATAAGTGGATATTAGCCCAGAAACTTAGACTACATAAGATACAAATTGCAAAACACATGAAACTCAAGAAGAGAGATTACCATAGTGCGGATACTTTGTTCCTTCTTAGAAGGGGTGCATTAGTCAGGATTCTCTAGAGTCATAGAACTTATGTGTAGTCTCTATATAGTAAAGGAATTTATTGACGACTTACAGTCTGCAATACAAGTTCCAACAATTGTCAGTAGCTGCTGTGAATGAAAGTCCAAGGATCTAGCAGTTGCTCAGTTCCACATGGCAAGCAGGCATAGGAGAGAGAGAGGGGGCCTTCCTTCTTCCAATGTCCTTATATGGTCTCCAGTAGAAGGTGTAGCCCAGATTAAATGTGTGGTGCCACCCTGAACTTGAACTCAGAGATCTCCCTGTCTTAATCTTCTGGAATCCATATCCACTAGGCCTCAAGATCTCCATACCAAGATCTAGGTCAGAAACTTTTATCTCCCAGCCTCCAGATTAGGGTCACTGGTGAGCCTTCCAATTCTGAACTGTAGTTCATTGTAGATATAGTCAAGTTGACAACCAGGAATAGCCACTACAAGGGGGAACAAAATACCCATGGAAGGAGTTACAGTGACAAAGTTCAGAGCTAAGACTTAAGGGACTGGGTGAGTTGGGGAGCAGGGGGTAGAGGGAGTGTATAGGGGATTTTCAGAGAGGAAACTAAGAAAGGGCATAGCATTTGAAATGTAAATGAAGAAAATATCTAATAAATAGAAAAAGAAATCTACAGAGAACTGCTCATCTGGATGAAAGGATGGGCTGTATATCTATCAGAAGCATACACACAAACACACACTAATCTAGAGCATGCATTTATCCGGAGCTTACCATAAAGACATGTAATCAGGCTTCAGGGAGAAGCATTTGCTTGTTTGTGAAGAAATACAACAAAATAGCAAAGTTTGTCCCATTTTCTGTGGTCATGAGACTATAAGGGTTGAAGTCTAGACATTAATTGAAATGGGTAGGCATGTCATTCTAAGCTCTGTGAAGTCTTATCCCAGAGGAGGCCATAGGCTGTTTAGCCCAAGAAATAGCTGAGACCAAACCAACTGATCCAAGCAAATTCTGTATTCTTAAAACAGTATTACATAGCTGTGATTAGCTTTTTCCTTGATTGTCAGGCCTTGTCTTAAGGGGTTTTACTTGTAACAAAAATTACACTCAAACATTTCCATAGTAGCTTGGTGGTCCATCTTTGGCTTCAAAATTCTAAACCACCACCAAATTTAATCAAGTCTCTTACTATAGATCTTAAGATAAGAAATAGCTCAAAAGAGAATGATGATTCTGTATAAAGTTTTGTGACATTAGCCTTAGCAAAATGACTCAACACTACTACATTGGTAATAATCACGGCATTGCCTTCAATAATTAAAAAAAAAAGTTTCTGTGTTTCTATTTGTCAATGAAGTATTATTATCTGAATGAGATTTTTATTTTTAATATTTATTTGTTTAGAGATAGAGTCTCTCTGTAGTTTTGGCTGACCTGTAACTCTCAATGTCCCTCAAACTCTCAGAGATCCATAGGTCTTTGCCTTCTGACATCGCTGATTAAAGACCTGCACCACCACACCACACCCTACCTGAATGGGATTTTGTTACTGTTGGCGATAAACCAGCCTGCCTCCATCTTAGTCTTCAAAGCCTTCTTATAGTAAAGATAAATTAGGTTAATTCCTGTTCGTGATTAAATTGACATTTCTCAAGGATTGGGCTATGCCTCACCTATAACTTCAATTACAAATGGTTCTATACTGACTGTTCCAGGAAACAACAACCATGTTTCAGGAGACTGTTATGACCATTTATTATGACCTCCTTGAAACTATGTCTTTGTTTTAGGAGCTATAAAAATCTTTATCTTACCCATGTCCAGTGCTGATTTCTTGAACCCCACTTTTAGTGAGAGACACTCTGAATACACAGACAGAAAAGTTTGCTTTAATTAATTGCTTGTTTTAATTTGCCATGATTTAGGTTAGTAGCCTTTCTCCGCACATCTGTGAGATAAACAGTGGTTGAGGTCTAGATCAGTTGTGTTATTTGCCTCTTATTCAGAAAATTGAAAATAAGGGCCCTTCCTATTTGTTGCATGTTCCATCATGCAGCTATAGACCATTTTGTGATTGATTCACCATTTGAAAGGCATTTGAATTGTTTCCATATTCTGGCTATTATAACCAAGCTGCTATAAAGATTACACACAGGTTTCTGTGAGAACATACCTTGCCATTTATGGGGGGGGGGGGGGAATCCTAAAAGTATAATTGCTAGGATATGTTTATTGCAGGTTGGCATTTGAATAAACATCACCTATTTCCCATAATAACTATACCATTTTCTGTCTCTACCAGCAAAGTATGAATGATCCACTTTCTCTACCTCCTTGCCACTATTTGATGTAGCTAGAACTTTTAACGATTCTACTAGGTGTGGACTGATCTCTCATTATGGTTTAATTTTCTATTTTTCTAATGAAACATTGGATGTTATTATGTGCTTATTATTGCCATCTTTGTCATTAGAATCATCTTCATTTTTAGCTGACATTCTAATTGGATATTTTGCATTTTCGGTTTGATTTTTCATACATTCGTCCAAGAAACTAATCCTTGCTTCCCTCCCCCACCATTATTTATAATTTCAAATTTAATTTTAAGTGTGATATCCTCTGTGAGTTATTTTTTCATAAGTTTGAGCTTCTTAAAAATTTTCCACTCCTGAACCCTTTTGTTCCTGAGAAATTTTTACAATATTGTGGTCTATCAGTATATAAGACAAGTATACAAGTCAAACATTTACTGGCAACAAACTACTTCAAAATTTATTTTAAAATAATATATATATATATATATATA
Organism: Mus caroli; assembly: GCF_978045245.1. Lineage (NCBI taxonomy): Eukaryota > Metazoa > Chordata > Mammalia > Rodentia > Muridae > Mus > Mus caroli. The sequence continues at coordinate 139,515,477 of NW_028227260.1, read as the reverse complement.
TATATATATATATATATATATATATAACCATTTACTAAAGATGAATGAAATTTTGCATGCTGTGGAGATAGATGTGCTTATTTATTTTTACATAAAGGATTAAGTCTCAGCTAAATATTTGATAGTATATGACATGCAACATTTCCAATGCTTTAACAGAGGTGATCAATATTTTGTTTCATAATCATCATTATTTAGAGCACTGCTTTTCATAAATATTTAATACAACAAATATGCAGGGCATATTTAGGGATATTTAAGATATTATTGGGAAGTCTGTTCTAATCACAATTTAAAATAGCAATTTTGATCTTCATGTTTATATTCATGTGTATGTGTGCACATGTATGTGTTAGCTTGTATATATGTATATGCACATATGCACATGAATGTAGAGGTCAGAGATAAACCTCAGCTATCATCCTGAAGAACATCATCCACTTCCTTTGACACAGGGTCTCTCATTGTTCCTGAAATCACCAATTAGGCTAGACTGGCTGGCGAGCAAAGCTCAGGGATCCTCCTATGTTTACCCCCTGGCACTGGATTAACATGCACCAGCATATATGGCATTTTGTGTGGGTTACAAGGATTGAAGTCAAATCTTCATGCTTGCAAGCAAAACACTTTACCAACTCAGTTCTCAAACAGTAATTTTAAAAATTAAACATTCTAACAACACAATCCTAAGAAATATTAGTTTAAAACACACATGATGATGAATGGTAAGAAAACATTAAAGGTTTTGTTTTTCACAATTTAGCCCTTATGTTTCTGTAAGAGCAGAAAAGTTTGTCTGTACAGTGAAAACACTGCAATCCATGACATACCACAGTCCTGGCTCTGAGCTGAAACATTTGCACTCTTGTAATGCAAGGCACATTGCAACTAGGAGAGCACTGCTTTAAAAAAAAAAAAAAAACAATTCATTGTGCATCTGATGTTGAATTGAGTTTTGATCATTATTATTTAAGAAACCTTTGCTGTTGCCCTATATTTCACAGCCCCCACATTGAGATAGTGACCACATATGGGTCATGATCCACAGATTAAGAAGCTGTAATGTAACACATAAGATAAATTGACAGTATCTTTGACCTACAAATGTCCAGTTTCTCCAGAACTATTTGCTGAGTTGCTTTTGCATAATCAACAAAACTCAGCTTTGCAAATTGGTAAGAGCCTGTTCTATGGTTCTGTGTCCTTCATTGAGCATTGTATCTGTGACATCAACATCACTACACTGCCTGGATTATCATAACTATATAGTAGATCTTAGTACTGGGTATATAACCCCACCACACACAGAGAGACACACACTTTATTTTTGGATTTTTTTATTAGTTTATCTTTGCTGACACCCATACCTTTCCACTGACATTTTAGAGTCATCTTGTCCATGTCTACAAACTTTGTGCCAGAATTTTGATGGCAATTACATTAAACTTAGAGTCAATTTAGAGAAAACTGACCCTTCAATATGTATGGGTTTTTTTTTTTTTTTTTTACATTCATGAACAGTATATCTCTTCACTTATTTATTTCTTTTTTTAAATTTAATCTTTTGTTTGTTTGGTTGGTTGGTTTTCTACACTCCAGATTTTATTTTCCTCCCAGTCCACCCTCTGACTGTTCCACATCCTATATCTCCTTCCTGCCCCCATCTCCACGAGGAAGTCCCCCACCATCCCACCCACCACCCCACACCGCTAAACTCCCTTGGGCCTCCAGTCTCTTGAGGGTTAGATGCATCTTTTCTGCTTGAACCAAGACCCAGCAGTCCTCTGCAGTGTATGTGCTTAGGGCCTCATATCAGCTGCTGTATGCTGCCTGGCTGGTGGTACAGTATCTGACAGATCTCGGGGATCCAGGTTAAATGAGACTGATGGTCATCCTATCAAATTGACCTCTAATTAGGGAAAAGTTGGGAGAAGCCGAATTAAGAGGTCAGAAGCTTCAGTCCATTGGTTGAGTGCAAATCTCTGCATCTGACTCTTTCAGCTGCTTGTTGAGTCTTTCAGAGGGCAGTCATGATAGGTCCCTTTTTGTGAGGGCTCCATAGCCTCAGTAATAGTGTCAGGTCTTGGGACCTCCCCTTGAGCTGGATCCCATTTTGGGCTTGTCACTGGGCCTTCTTTTCCTCAGGCTCCTCTCCATTTCCATCCCTGCAGTTCTTTCAGACAGGAACAATTATGGGTCAGATTTTTGACATTTTGATGGCAACCCTCTCCCTCACTTGATGCCCTGTCTTTCTTCTTGAAGTGGGCTCTGTAATTTCCCTCTCCCTACTTTTGGGTATTTCATCTGAGGTCCCTCCCTTTGAGTCCTGAGAGTCTTTCACCTCCCAGGTGCATTTTGGAGGGTCCCTCCAACATCCTACCTCCAGAGGTTGCCTGTTTCCATTCTTTCTGCTGGCCCTCAGGGCTTCAGTCCTTTTCCCTCACCTAATACCAGATCAGGTTCTCTTCTCCCCTCCCCTCCCCTCCCCTTCCCTTCCCTCCCCTTCACTCCCCCTCACTCCCCCTACCCTGTCAACTTTCCCTCCCAGGTCCCTCCCTTCCCCTTCCCTTGTGATTGCTTTCTTCTCCCTCTTAAGTGGGACTGAGGCATCCTCACTTGGTCACTTCAGTTTATTGAACTTTTTGAGTCCTGTGGACTGTATCTTGGGTGTTCTGTACTTTGTTTTGGCTAATATCCACTTATTAGTGAATATATACCATGCCTATCCTTTTGAGTCTGAGTTACCTCACCCAGGATGATATTTTCTAGTTCCATCCATTTGCCTGCAAAACTCTGAATGTACTTGTTCTTAATATCTGAGTAGTATTCCATTGCGTAAATGAACCACATTTTTTCTGTACCCATTCTTCTGTTGTGGGACATCTGGGTTGTTTCCAGCTTCTGGCTATCATAAATAAGGCCGATAGAAACATAGTGGAACATGGCATAGTGGGGCATCCTTTGGGTGTATTCCACTCCCAAGAGTGGTATTTCTGGGTCCTCAAATAGTACTATGTCCAATTTTCCCAGGAGCCTCCAGACTCATTTCCAGAGTGATGGTACCAGCTTGCAATCCCACCAGGAATGGAGGAGTGTTTCTCTTTTCTACATCCTCACCAACATGTGTTGCCACCTGAAATTTTGTTCTTAGCCATTCTGATTGTTGTAAGGTTGAATCTCAGGGTCGTTTTGATTTGCATTTCTCTGATCACTAAACACTTTGAACATCTCTTTAGGTACTTCTCGGACATTCTAGATTCCTCTGTTGTGATTTCTCAGTTTAGTTCTCTACCCCTCTTTTTGTTTGTGTTTTTGGTGGTTAGCATCTTGAGTTCTTTACATATTTTGGATATTAGCCCTCTGTCAGATGTGGGATTAGTGAATTTTTTTTCCCATTCTGTAGTTTGCAGATTTGTCTGGCTGGCCAGGGGCAATCATGGGAGCTTACCAGTTCTACATGCATTTTCTTTAATTTCCCACAATATGTGGCGAACCAATGTGTTGGGCAAGAATCCACTAGAAATTTAATATTATTAGCCTGAGAGTTAGAGCTTTATATTATTTCTTTTCTTTTTTTAAGTGAGTAGCTGGGTAGTGCTGAGACGAGTCACATGAACTCAAGGACAGAAACTGAAAAATAGAAAGCAGGCTCTGAGGTCCCCTGTTGTGGGGAATGCATGCTGCTCTGAATCAGAGAGCTGTAAAAAGGAAGTTGCCTACTTCTTGGGGCAGAGATTGATTGAAATGTGAATTTATAAAATTGGGATTATTTGATTTTAGAATAGATTTATATACAGATTTTGTCCTAATCACATGGAGAATTTCGCATGCAGTTTGGAATTAGGATAAGGAAAATTAGACACTGATTTCAAGTAGAGAAGGCAATGAATAGGTATTAATAAAATAAATGTCTGTGGCTCCAGGCAGAGAGCTGAACAGACAGATGGTATAACAAGTTGGTTGCACTGGGCAGAAAGTCAAACCATAAAAAGGTATAAAATTGCTTTACTTGCCTCACATGATATTCTCTCTAACATGTGCTCCACTGGAGTACTGGGTTTTATATCCTCTTTGCAACATAGGAAAGGCCTAAATATAGACACATAGAGTATTTTAGTTTACTTCATTTGTTTTGAATTGTTTTAATTTGAACTAGGATAGGGAATATTAGTCACTGACTCCAGAGTAGAGAGTGCAATGATAATTATTGCCTGCTTTGAACAGGTATTAATTATCTATGTCTGTGGCTCCCAGTAGAGTGTTCAATAAACAGATATTATACAGGTATTAATAAAATATATCTGTGGCTCTGGCTAGAGAGCCAAACAAAAATATGGTATAGATTGTTAAACCAGCCACAGGAAGCTCATATTCTGCTAAGGTGGGCTCCATGGGAATCTTGAGTGTCTTTTCCTGCTTGGCAAGATAGGAAAGGCCTACTATAGATACATACGGTATCTTAGTTTACTTCATTTGTTTTAGATTGTTTTGATTTTCAAAATGGGTGTGATTTTGAGTTGTGTGATTATATTATTCCTCTGGGAGAGAGGTCTAAATAAAGAGTTTTCTGATTACTGGCTCAAGGGTATGCTGATTTGGAAAAGGGATTTCTCTTTCTGTTTTTGGAAAAGATGATTAAGGTATTTATACCTTCCAGAGTTATATGGATCAGATTTGATAGAGGGAGACCCCCTGAAGAACTAGATTCCAGAGAATTAGAAAAAAAAAAGGTTATCTTGATGAAACTAAAAATTGTTTTGAGACTTGTATATTACACAATATACAGCCTTGATGAGTCTCCACTTGAACTTCAGATGTCTCGGGCTTTCAGCCAGATCCAGTCAAGACACAGACATCAGAGACTAATACAATCTACAATCTTTAGTGTGACCTTCTTAAGGTCAACCACCTTCCCCATTTCCCCTACCCTACCCCCTTCCCTTAAAACATATAACAATGCCCATATTCAGCTTGAAGAAGTTATGAAGAGTCATCATTCCAGTTCCCTTGGCTTTGGGGATGGAAGTGGTTATTATAGGTTGTCTTTGTAGGGAATGTATAAGTGGTCATTATTGGAAGAGGGAGGAATAGCTAGAACTGATTGTGTAACCATAATCTCATTTTGTAGAAATCTTTTTAATTGGTACTAAATTGAAGCCATAGTTTCTTATTTTAGTACAGAATTTATTTCAATGCAAAATCTAGGTTTTCATTAGTATAAATTTCTTCTATTGATGCAAAAATTTTACAATTACATAAGTAATGGCTTAGACCCATTCCTTCTGTAATTGTTATTGTAAACTGATCTGAGATGATTAACCCTGTGAGTTAAGGTCCAAATAGCAAATTCATGGCTCTGGGTTTATTGTTAGGGTGTTTTCAGAGATTTTAATTTAGAAATAGCTGAGAGTAGTCAGCAGAGAACAGTTTAGATTACTTTATATAGATAGATGGTTATTTTAAATGTCAGAAACCTACAGAATGTGACATTTAATGTTATTTATTCAGTTGTTGAGATTAGTCTGCTCCTAACAGCTTTCCCTGTCTTGGATTCAAAGAGGAAATTGAGCATCTATGAGTTATTCCAGTTGTGGCGAGACAGCCACTAGGCAAGAATTGCCTCTTTTCATCTACAGACATAACACTGTCCAAAGAAAGGACATAATTACAGGTTTAGGACAGCTTGATTCTGCCAAGACAGAACAGGCTCGTCCTTAATATTACTGTATCTCTAAGGTCTGTCAGATGATCCTGGGCCAGAAGGCTGAAGACATGCTCCATCTTCCTGACTTACTGGGGCTATATAGGTAGGCAGCTGTCTCTACAATTTGTCTCAGTTCTGGAACCTGTGTTAGGCTTCCTATATATTTTCAGTTAATGTTGGCCATTTTTGGATTTCTGACAAGGTTGAAAAACTACTTATAGTCTCATAGACAATACAGGCTATTTACTTTGAGAGAATAGATTTGAGAGGATAGTTTTCAGATGGCATACAATCTAAAGCCAGAACATGAGTCAGGTGTAGAATGATAAGTCTTTTAATTTAGGACAGATGATAATGTTCTATCATAATGACAAAGTTAATGGACTGGGTATTAGGTCCATCTTATAACTTATAAATTAAAAAATGGTAAAAGTTGTGCTCTATATTAAAAGGTTTTGTTTTTATTAGGACAGAAAGGGGGAAATGTTATGGATGGATCTGTGCTGCTTGCTCGCCTGAGAGAGACTGTCTGGAATGAGGAATGAGTCATAGACTCAGTTGGCTTCTTGTGAACCAATCCCCTAATGAATCAAGGAACAAATCACTGGTCAAGTAGGCGGGATTTATGGGTTGGACAGTGGAAGAGAGGAAGCAGGAGAGAGTGCCCCTTTCAGAATGGGACAGCAGAGGGGTAAGATGTAGCTGTTAGAGTTTCCTGGTATCATGGCAGATCCACAAAGATTCATCCCCAAAGGAATCAGATTTAAGTAGGCATAAAAGATTAGGTTTTGTTGTTCCCAAATATTGAGTTACTATTGTTTCTGTACTAAGTTTGTGTCGAGTTTTCCTGCACCCAGTGGCTCATCTGGTTTCGAGAGAAAGGTAAAATGGCAAAGCTTGGGTTCCTGAGTTCTCTAGAGAGTCTGCCACCATCTTTCCGACAACTTGGAGTCTTCCCATACTCACTATTTTTTTCTGTTAAGTCCAATCTTTTGTTTTTCTTTTAGGTCTACTTTGATTGCCTGTATACTTGGAATTTTTTTAAATTGCTTCTTTTAAAAAAAAATTGATGGATCTAGAAAATATCATCCTGAGTGAGGTAACCCAATCACAAAATAACACACATGGCATGCACTTACTGATAAGTGGATATTAGCCCAAATGCTCGAAATACCCAATATTCACAAACCACATGAAATTCAAGAAGGAAGACCAAATTGTGGATATGTTGATTCTTCTTAGAAGGGGGGATCAAAATACCCATCAAAGGAGTTACAGAGACAAAGTGTGGAGCAGAGAATGAAGGAAAGGTCATCCACAGACTGCCCCACCTGAGGATCCATCCCATATACAATCACCAAACCCAGACACTATTGTGGATGCCAATAAGTGCTTGCTGACAGGATTCTGATATAGCTGTCTCCTAAGAGGCTTTGCCAATGCCTGACAAACACAGAAATGCTTTCTCACAGCCATCCAATGGACTGAACACAGGGTCCCCATTGGAGGAGTTAGAGAAAGTACCCAAGGAGCTGAGGGGGTTTGTATCCCCTAGAAGGAAGAGCAATATGTACTAACCAGTAACCCAAGAGCTCTCAGGGACTAAACCACCAACCAAAGAGTACACATGGTGGGACTCATGACTCTAGCTGCATATGTAGCAGAGGATGTCCTAGTTGGTCATCAATGAGAGGAGAGGCCCTTGGTCCTGTGAAGGCTCTATGCTCCAGTGTAGGGGAAGTCCAGGGCCAGAGTGGGTGGGTTGGTGAGCATGGGGAGGGAGGAGGGAATAGGCAGTTTTCGGGGGAGAAACCAGGAAAAGTGATAACATTTAAAATGTAAATAAATAAAATACCTAATAAAAAAAGGAAAAATTCTTTTGAACTGACACTCATACAAGCAAAATTATGCAAATCAGTGTGGTATCATGTAATGTTTTGATATGTGTGAATGCTACATACTGTTTAGCTCAGATTTAGCACATTTATCTTCTGAAATGCTTATTGGTTTTCTTTCTGTTTGTTTCTTTGTTTCTTTGTTTGATTGTTTGTTTTTCTGAGACAGGGACTCACCAGGAACTGGTCTGAAACTTGCATGTAGTAAAGGGGTAACCTCTGACTTCCACTTGTCCTGCCTCAGCCTCTTGAGTGCTGCTAGGGTTGCCAATGTGTCTCACCACATAAGCCTTACAGTTTCTTTATTATGAACTTTCGAAATCCTTTCTCAAATTTTTTATTAGATATTTTCTTCATTTACATTTCAAATGCTATCCCGAAAGTCCCCTATACCCCGCCACCCTGCTCCCCAACCCACGCACTCCTGTTTCCTGGCCCTGGCATTCCCCTGTACAGGCGCATATAATCTTTGCTAGACCAAGGGCCTCTCCTCCCAAAGATGGATGACTGGACCATTTTCTGCTACATATGCACCTAGAGACACAAGCTCTGGGGGTACTGGTTAGTTCATAATATTATTCCTCCTGTAGGGTTGCAGACCCCTTCAGCTCCTTGGGTACTTTTTTTAAGCAGCTTCACTGGGGGCCCTGTGTTCCATTCAATAGATGACTGTGAGCATCCACTTCTGTATTTTCCAGGCAATGGCATAGCCTCACGAGAGAGAGTTATATCAAGGTCCTGTCAGCAAAAGCTTTCTAGCATATATTATACTGTCTGGGTTTGGTGGCTGTTTGTGGGATGGATCCCCAGGTGGGGCAGTCTCTGGATGATCCTTCCTTCCATCTCAGATCCATTCTTTGTCTCTGTAACTCTCTCCATGGGTATTTTGTTCCCCATTCTAAGGAGGAATGAAGTATCCACACTTCCTTCTTCCTTCTTCTTGAGTTTCATGTGTTTTGTAAATTGTATCTTGGTATTCTAATTTTCTGAGCTAATATCCACTTACCAGTGAGTGCATATCATGTGAGTTCTTTTGCAATTCGGTTACCTCACTCAGGATGATATCCTCCAGATGCATCCATTTGCCTAAGAATTTCATAAAGTCATTGTTTTTTTAATTTATTTTTTATTAGGTATTTTCCTCTTTTACATTTTCAATGCTATCCCAAAAGTCCTCCATACCCACCCCCCCCAAACACCTACCCACCCACTCCCCCTTTTTGGCCCTGGGGTTCCCCTGTACTGGGGCATATAAAGTTTGCAAGTCCAATGGGCCTCTCTTTGCAGTGATGGCCAACTAGGCCATCTTTTGATACATATGCAGCTAGAGACAAGAGCTCCGGGGTACTGGTTAGTTCATATTGTTGTTCCACCTATAGGGTTGCAGTTCCCTTTAGCTCCTTGGGTACTTTCTCTAGCTCCTCCATTGGGAGCCCTGTGATCCATCCAATACCTGACTGTGAGCATCCACTTCTGTGTTTGTTAGGCCCCAGAATAGTCTCACAAGAGACAGCTCTATCTGGGTCCTTTCAGTAAAATCTTGCTAGTGTATGCAATGGTGTCAGCATTTGGAAGCTGATTATGGGATGGATCCCTGGATATGTCAGTCTCTAGATGGTCCATCCTTTCGTCACAGCTCCAAACTTTGTCTCTGTAACTCCTTCCATGGGTGTTTTGTTCCCATTTCTAAGAAGGGGCAAAGTGTCCACACTTTGGTCTTCGTTCTTCTTGAATTTCATGCGTTTAGCAAATTGTATCTTATATCTTGGGTATCCTAAGTTTCTGGGCTAATATCCACTTATCAGCGAGTACATATTGTGTGAGTTCCTTTGTGATTGGGTTACCTCACTCAGGATGATGCCCTCCAGGTCCATCCATTTGCCTAGGAATTTCATAAATTCATTTTTTTAATAGCTGAGTAGTACTCCATTGTGTAAATGTAGCACATTTTCTGTATCCATTCCTCTGTTGAGGGGCATCTGGGTTCTTTCCAGCTTCTGGCTATTATAAATAAGGCTGCTATGAACATAAAGTCATTGTTTTTAATAGCTGAGTAGTACTCCATTCTGTAAACGTACCACATTTTCTGTATCCTCTGTTCAGGGACATCTGGGTTCTTTCCAGCTTCTGACTATTATAAATAATGCTGCTTAGGATTGGTAAAGATCCTTTCCCAATCTGTTGGTGACCTTTTTGTCTTACTGATGGTGTCTTTTGCCTTACAGAAGCTTTGCAATTTTATGAGGTCCCATTTGTCAATTCTCTTTCTTACAGAACAAATAGAAATTGCTGTTATATTCAGGAATCTTTCCCCTGTGCCCATATCTTCGAGGCTTTTCCCCTCTTCCTCCTCTATAAGTTTCACTGTCTCTGGTTTTATGTGGAGTTCTTGATCCACTTAGATTTAAACTACTGTAAAAGGATTACTCTTCTGGTTTATACTTTGGCATTTAAATAGTGCTACCTTTTGTATATTTAACTTGTATCTTGAAATTTTGATGAATTAATCATTATTTTGAATTTTTGTGATGTTTTGGGAGTTATCCATACATAAAATCAAGTCATCTGAAAAATAATATGTGATTGTTCTCCATAGAATTCCATAAAAATGGTAAAAATGCTAAATAAAAAGTGCCCATCATTGTCCTATTCCTGAGTTTAGAAAGAATATACATTTTTAAAAAAATTATTATTCTCTCATATAATACATCCTGACCACAGTCTCTCCTCCCTCCTCTCCTCAGAACTCCCATCTACCTCCTCTTTCCTCCAAATAATTTTAACACAAATGTTTCTTAATAACATGCTGACTGATATGGCCTGAAAAAATGTGTTAATAAGTTGCTCCAATCTTCCTTTTTTTCTATTCTAAAAATTTTATTCAAACATTAAAATGGTTATTGAGTACTTTGGATTAAAAGTATATCTATGCACATATGTTATGTATTATGTATATACATATATATATGTATGTATGTATATGTATGTATATACATATACATATATACATATTGATGCACATGTTATATATTATAAATATATATGTACACATATATACTCATATCAATGAACATGTATGTATATAATACTGAGAACATGTATACTTTCTTTTTTAAAATTTTTTATTAGATATACCTTCTTCTCAGCACCTCCTGGCACCTTCTCAAAAATTAACTATATAATTGGTCACAAAACAGGCCTCAACAGATACAAAAATATTGAAATTATCCCATGCATCCTATCAGATCACCACATACTAAGGCTGATCTTCAGCATAAATAATAGAAAGCCAACATTCATGTGGAAGCTAAACAACACTCTACTCAATGATACCTTGGTCAAGGAAGAAATAAAGAAAGAAATTAAAGACTTTTTAGAGTTTAATGAAAATGAAGCCACAACATACCCAAACTTATGGGACACAATGAAAGCAGTCTTGAGAGGAAAACTCATAACTCTGTGTGCCTCAAAAAAAAAAAAAGAAAAAAAAAAGCTAGATAGAGCATACATTAGCAGCTTGACAGCACGCCTCAATCTTCTTTACTTGGTAAAATTTTTCAGGTGTATTCACCAACAAAATGCTTTAAATATTTTTAATTAAGATTATATACATCCCTACAACTCTGTCAATTATAAGTATACAGATCAGTGCATTTCCACCGATGGAACACATTCATATAATTAGAATCCTGATCAAAAAGCAGAATGTGAGAACAAGTCCAAAGACCCCTATTCACATCTGCTTTGAAGTAATAATCCTTCTTACTGGTTACTATGGTGTTGATCAATATTCCCTAGAAAACAAAGGCAATAAAATCTGTCTGTCTGTCTGTCTGTCTGTCTGTCTGTCTGTCTGTCTCTCTCTCTCTCTCTCTCTCTCTCACACACACACACACACACACACACACACACACAAAACACAAGAAGTTTATTATAAGAAACTGGTGCATGCAATTACGGAGGCTGCTAAGTCCCAACATTTGCAGAGTGAGTCACCAAGTCAAAAGCCTGGGGAAGCCAATGATATAGTTGCAGTCCAAAGGATGTTCTAGTATAAAAACCATTCCTGCAGGGAAAAAAACAAAACAAAACAAAACATGTTTTTCTTCTAGTCAGGAACTGGTTAGATAAGACCTATCTACACTGGAGAGGATAATATATATTACTCTATCTACTAATTTAATGTTAAGCTCATCCAAAACTTTACCATCACAATGTATGGAGTGGAGGAAGCCCTGAACGAATGAAGTACTGAGTGAATGTGTGCTCTTAACACGGGCACACCCATATCAAGGACCATAGGAGAATGGCAAAGCCTTTCTCCAAGATTGAAACTCAGAGGGCTGGCAAATCTTTTCCCTGTTCCATGTGCAGATAGGATTGTGTGTGCAGAAAATGTCCACCATAGGTTTCTCCCCCTGAATACTTCCCTTCTGAAGACTTTTCCCTTATTGAGACTGTTCCTACTGAGATTAGCTAAACATGTCTCCTTGATTCAGTTGTGTACCCTAAGCTCTGCCTCCTTTTTTATTTGTATGTAACAACCTGCCAACATGTTCAACTGTATGCAATAACCCAGCCTCTCTGAACTTTGCATAATAAACATGCTAAGCTTCCAGGGTACTGAGGTTCTTAATCTAAAATGCCCAGGCCACTAGATTCCAGCCCTTCCCCACCTCTCTCTCTCCCTCTCTCTCTCTCTCTCTCTCTCTCTCTCTCTCTCTCTCTCTCTCTCTCTCTCTCTCTCTCTGTAATTTCTTCATTCCCTCACTGCCTGAATCAGGTCAATTCCCTGAATCTGTTGCAATAAGAAGGTACTCACAAAACTTCTAGATTAGCATTTTACTAAATATATGGGCACCCAGTAGCTCAGAGAAGTTGATATAAAAGAAATCATTAGTTATTTTGTACTTAGGGCTCTAATGAGTAGACTGTTATGAACATTCTTGACTAGGTGGTTGAGTCTGCATTCTTGTTGAGCATATATTTAGGAGTGAAAGCACTCTGCTTTTGTATAGGCATGTATTTGATATTTGTAGGATTAGCTAAAAAATTTTCCAAATATGGAAAGTTTATGCTCCATATGCTATGTATGAAACTTGTACTTACTCCACATTCTTATAATGCCACAATAATGAACTTTTTGCATGCCTGTTTTTGGACATAGGAACTTTCTGTGTAGATCAAGATAACCTTAAACTGATTATCCTCCTTCTTCAAGCCTCCAAAGGATTGAGATTACAGCCAGGTACTGCCACCATTCCTATGCAATAATGGATATTTGGGGTTTTAATTTTAGACATTCCAATTAGTGTATACAAACATTGCATAATAATATTGGGCTATATTTCTCGCATGACTAAAGAAGTTAGGTAATCGTTTTTTGAAGTCCATCTTACCTTTGGTTATCTTCTTTTGTAAAATGTTCATCTTTTGTTATATTTTAATTTTGGGTCAATTATCGTTTTCTTTAAAACAAATAGAAAATACAAATACAACCTAACTATGATTCTTTTGTTGAATACATGTATTCTAAATATTATCCCCCAGAGTAAGCTGTGGCTTACTTTGCCACTGTCTCTGTTCATATGCATCCATGTATTTGTGCATAAAGTTAGAGGCCAGTCAACATTAAGTATCTCATTCAATCACTCTCTATTTTGTTTGTGTGTTTGTCTGTTTGTCTGTTTGTTTGTTTGTTTGTTTGTTTGTTTTGAGTCAGGGTTTCTCACAGATCCTGGAACTCACTGGTTTGGCTAAACTGGCTGTTCAACAAACCTCAGGGAATCTCTGTCTCCACTTCTCCAGCTGGATAACAGCCACCATCTTTTCAGTCTCATAATGGTGGTTTTTAAAAAAAGATCTTACTTTTTATTATTCTCTCTCTCCCTCTCTTCTCTCTTTCTCTCTCCTCTGTGTGTGTATGTGTGTGTATATGTATGTGTATATGTGTGTGTGTATATATGTATGTGTGTATGTGTGTCTATTTGTGTGTGTGTGTGTAGTGGGGTACACAATGTGCTCAGAGGGTTGCACATGAAACAGTGCACATGTGAAGTTCAAAGGATATCTTTGTGAAACAGTTTCTCTCCTTCTACCTTTATGTAGATTCCAGTGTTTGCACTCAGATTTCTAGGCTTGTGCTAAAAGTGCTTTTATCTGCTTAGCCACCATCTGGCCCTTAATGGTGACTTCAGATGTAATAGTCTCTCTCTCTCTCTCTCTCTCTCTCTCTCTCTCTCTCTCTGTGTGTGTGTGTGTGTGTGTGTGTGTGTGTGTGTGTGTATGTGTGTGTGTGTGTTGGGTGCCCTGCTTAAGAAACATTAATATTTTTCATCTATTTCCTAGAACAACAATTGCTCAAAAAGGTGGTGAGAGAGGAAGAGGTGGGGGGATGGATCAATGGATCAAGTGTCATCCAGCTTAGCCTTGCATCATTACTGGAGCCACAGTGATCTGCAGCACTCAGAGTAATATTGATCAGGGTTGTCCCGGTGATGGTAATTGTCTTCTACTACCAGGGCACATGTTTCTCATGAGTCCTGTGGACCTCAACCACTCCCATCTCATCAGATATATCTAAACCACATTTTTTCTCAAAGTTCTAGGTTCTTTCACATAGCTCCAGATATATGAGCCAATCATGAAGTGGCACATATTAAGTGCTCTGTGCCATGCTCTTGAGATTAGGAAAATTTGATCTGTTCCAGGTCATCGAAGGATTAATGTGAACTACCTAATTGTGTGAGCAATTTAAATTGCAGCTCCAAACCAACCCAGACCACAATACAAATACTGTGATTTTTCTTTTTCTTTTTTTATGTTTATTTTTTTATTACGTATTTTCCTCAATTACATTTCCAATGATATACAAAAAGTCCCCCATACCCTCCCCCCCACACACTTCCCTACCCACCCATTCCCATTTTTTTGGCCCTGGCGTTCCCCTGTACTGGGACATATACCGTTTGCATGTCCAATGGGCCTCTCTTTCCAGTGATGGCCAACTACGCCATCTTTTGATACATATGCAGCTAGAGACAAGAGCTCCGGGGTACTGGTTAGTTCATATTATTGTTCCACCAATAGGGTTGCAGTTCCCTTTAGCTCCTTGGGTACTTTCTCTAGCTCCTCCATTGAGGGCCCTGTGATCCATCCAATAGCTGACTGTGAGCATCCACTTCTGTGTTTGCTAGGCCCCGGCATAGTCTCACAAGAGACAGCTGTATCTGGGTCCTTTCAGCAAAATCTTGCTAGTGTATGCAATGGTATCAGCATTTGGAGCTGATTATGGGATGGATCCCTGGATATGGCAATCACTAGATGGTCCATCCTTTCGTCACAGCTCCAAATTTTGTCTCTGTAACTCCTTCCATGGGTGTTTTATCCCCGTTCTAAGAAGGGGCAAAGTATCCACACTTTGGTCTTCGTTCTTCCTGAGTTTCATGCGTTTAGCAAATTGTATCTTATATCCTGGGTATCCTAAGTATCCGGACTAATATTCACTTATCAGTGAGTACATATCATTTGAGTTCTTTTGTGGTTGTGTTACGTCACTCAGGATGATGCCCTCCAGGTCCAACCATTTGCCTAGGAATTTGATATATTCTTTTTTTTTTTTTTTTTTTTCGTTTTTCGAGACAAGGTATCTCTGTATAACCCTGGCTGTCCTGAAACTCACTCTGTAGACCCGGCTGGCCGTGAACTCAGAAATCTGCCTGCCTCTGCCTCCCGAGTGCTGGGATTAAAGGCGTGTGCCACAATGCCGGGCTAAATTCATTCTTTTTAATAGCTGAGTACTACTCCATTGTGTAAATATACCACATTTTTTTGTATCCATTCCTCTGTTGAGGGGCATCTGGGATCTTTCCAGCTTCTGGCTATTATAAATAAGGCTGCTATGAACATAGTGGAGCATGTGTCCTTTTTACCGGTTGGGACATCTTCTGGATATATGCCCAGGAGACGTATTGCAGGATCCTCCAGTAGTACTATGTTCACTTTTCTGAGGAACCACCAAACTGTTTCCAGAGTGGTTGTACAAGCTTGCAATCCCACCAAAAATGGAGGAGTATTCCTCTTTCTCCACATCCACGCCAGCATCTGCTGTCACCTGAATTTTTGATCTTAGCCATTCTGACTGGTGTGAGATGGAATCTCAGGGTTGTTTTGATATGCATTTCTCTGATTATTAAGGATGTTGAACATTTTTTCAGGAGCTTCTCTGCCATTCGGTGTTCCTCAGGAGAGAATGTTTGTTTAGCTCTGAGCCCCATTTTTTATTGGGGTTACTCGATTTTCTGGAGTCCACCCTCTTCAGTTCTTTATATATATTGGATATTAGTCCGCTATCTGGGGATTGTCTTGAATCTGTAGATTGCTATTGGCAAGATAGCCATTTTTACAATGTTGATCCTGCCAATCCATGAGCATGGGAGATCTTTCTATCATCTGAGATCTTCTTTAATTTCTTTCTTCAGGGACTTGAAGTTTTTATCATACAGATCTTTCACTTCCTTAGTTAGAAACACGCCAAGATATTTTATATTATTTGTGACTATTGAGAAGGGTGTTGTTTCCCTAATTTCTTTCTCAGCCTGTTGATTCTTTGTGTAGAGAAAGGCCATTGACTTGTTTGAGTTAATTTTATATCCATCTACTTCACCGAAGCTGTTTATCAGGTTTAGGAGTTCTCTGGTGGAATTTTTAGGGTCACTTATATATACTATCATATCATCTACAAAAAGTGATATTTTGACTTCATCTTTTCCAATTTGTATCCCCTTGATCTCTTTTTGTTGTCGAATTGCTCTGGCTAGGACTTAAGGTACTATGTTGAATAGGTAGGGAGAAAGTGGGCAGCCTTGTCTAGTCCCTGATTTTAGTGGGATTACTTCAAGCTTCTCACCATTTACTTTGATGTTGGCTACTGGTTTGCTGGAGATTGCTTTTATCATATTTAGGTATGGGCCTTGAATTCCTGATCTTTCCGAGACTTTTATCATGAATGGGTGTTGGATCTTGTGGAATGCTTTTTCTGTATCGAACAAGATGATAATTTGCTTTTTGTCTTTGAGTTTGTTTATATCATGGATTACGTTGTTGGATTTCGTATGTTAAACCATCCCTGCATCCCTGGAATAAAACCTATTTGGTCATGATGGATGATTGCTTTAATGTGTTCTTGGATTGGGTTAGCAAGAATTTTATTGAGGATTTTTGCATCTATATTCATGAGGGAAATTGGTCTGAAGTTCTCTATCTTTGTTGGATCTTTCTGTGGTTTAGGTATCAGAGTAATTCTGGCTTCATAGAATGAATTGGGTAGAGTTCCTTCTACTTCTATTTTGTGGAATAGTTTGTGCAGAACTGGAATTAGATCTTCTTTGAAAGTCTGGTAGAACTCTGCACTAAACCCATCTGGTCCTGGGCTTTTTTTGGCTGGGAGACTATTAATGCCTGCTTCTATTTCTTTAGGGGATATGGAACTGTTTAGATTGTTAACTTGATCCTGATTTAACTTTGGTCCCTGGTATCTGTCTAGAAATTTGTCCATTTCGTCCAGGTTTTCCAGTTTTGTTGAGTATAGCCTTTTGTAGAAGGATCTGATGGTGTTTTGGATTTTTTCAGGATCTGTTGTTATGTCTCCCTTTTCGTTTCTAATTTTGTTAATTAGGATGTTGTCCCTGTGTCCTCTAGTGAGTCTAGCTAAGAGTTTATCTATCTTGTTGATTTTCTCAAAGATCCAACTCAGCGTTTCGTTAATTCTTTGAATAGTACTTCTTGTTTCCACTTGGTTGGTTTCACCCCTGAGTTTGATTATTTCCTGCCATTTACTCCTCTTGGGTGAATTTTCTTCCTTTTTTTCTAGAGCTTTTAGATGTGTTGTCAAGCTCCTAGTGTGTGCTCTCTCCAGTTTCTTTTTGGAGGCACTCAGAGCTATGAGTTTCCCTCTTAGAAATGCTTTCATTGTGTCCCATACGTTTGGATATGTTGTGGCTTCATTTTCATTAAACTCTAAAAAGTCTTTGATTTCTTTCTTTATTCCTTCCTTGACCAAGGTATCATTGAGAAGAGTGTTGTTCAGTTTCCACGTGAATGTTGGCTTTCCATTATTTATGTTGTTATTGAAGATCAGCCTTAGTCCATGGTGGTCTGATAGGATGCATGGGACAATTTCAATATTTTTGTACCTGTTGAGGCCTCTTTTGTGACCAATTATATGGTCAATTTTGGAGAAGGTCCCATGAGGTGCTGAGAAGAAGGTATATCCTTTTGTTTTAGGATAAAATGTTCTGTAGATATCTGACAGACTCATTTGTTTCATAACTTTGTTAGTTTCACTGTGTCCCTCTTTAGTTTCTGTTTCCACGATCTGTCCATTGATGAAAGTGGTGTGTTGAAGTCTCCCACTATTATTGTGTGAGGTGCAATGTGTGCTTTGAGCTTTACTAAATTGTCTTTAATGAATGTGGCTGCCCTTGCATTTGGAGCATAGATATTCAGAATTGAGAGTTCCTCTTGGAGGATTTTACTTTGATAAGTATGAAGTGTCCCTCCTTGTCTTTTTTGATAACTTTGGGTTGAAAATTGACTTTATTTGATATTAGAATTGCTACTCCAGCTTGTATCTTCCGGCCATTTGCTTGGAAAATTGTTTTCCAGCCTTTCACTATGAGGTAGTATCTGTCTTTTTCCCTGAGATGGGTTTCCTGTAAGCAGCAGAATGTTGGGTGCTGTAAGCTAATCTGTTAGTCTATGTCTTTTTATTGGGGAATTGAGTCCATTGATATTAAGAGATATTAAGGAAAAGTAATTGTTGATTCCTTTTATTTTTGTTGTTAGAGTTGGCATTCTGTTCTTGTGGCTGTCTTCTTTTTGGTTTGTTGAGGGATTACTTTCTTGCTTTTTCTAGGGCGTGATTTCTGTCCTTGTATTGTTTTTTTTCTGTTATTATCCTTTGAAGGGCTGGATTCGTGGAAAGATAATGTGTGAATTTGGTTTTGTCGTGGAATATTTTGGTTTCTCCATCTATGGTAATTGAGAATTTGGCCGGGAATAGTAGCGTGGGCTGGCATTTGTGTTCTCTTAGTGTCTGTATAACATCTCTCCAGGCTCTTCTGGCTTTCATAGTCTCTGGTGAAAAGTCTGTTGTAATTCTGATAGGCCTGCCTTTATATGTTACTTGACCTTTCTCCCTTACTGCTTTTAATATTCTATCTTTATTTGGTGCATTTGTTGTTCTGATTATTATGTGTCGGGAGGAATTTCTTTTCTGGTCCAGTCTATTTGGAGTTCTGTAGGCTTCTTGTATGATCATGGTCATGTCTTTCTTTATGTTTGGGATGTGTTCTTCTATAATTTTGTTGAAGATATTTGCTGGCCCTTTCAGTTGAAAATCTTCATTCTTATCAACACCTATTATCCGTAGGTTTGGTCTTCTCATTGTGTCCTGTATTTCCTGGATGTTTTGAGTTAGGATCCTTTTGCGTTTTGTATTTTCTTTGATTGTTGTGCAGATGTTCTCTATGGAATCTTCTGCACCTGAGATTCTCTCTTCCATCTCTTGTATTCTGTTGCTGATGCTCAAATCTATGGTTCCAGATTTCTTTCCTAAGCTTTCTATCTCCAGCGTTGCCTCACTTTAGGTTTTCTTTATTGTGTCTACTTCCCTTTTTATGTCTTGGATGGTTGTATTCAATTCCATCACCTGTTTGGTTGTGTTTTCCTGTTTTTCTTTAAGGACTTGTAACTCTTTAGCAGTGTTCTCCCGTATTTATTTATGTGATTTTTAATGTTCTTCTTGATGTCCTCTACCATCATCATGAGATATGCTTTTAAATCTGGGTCTAGCTTTTCGGGTGTGTTGGGGTGCCCAGGACTAGGTGGGGTGGGAGTGCTGCATTCTGATGATGGTGAGTGGTCTTGATTTCTGTTAGTAGGATTTTTACGTTTGCCTTTCGCCATCTGGTAATCTCTGGAGCTAGTTGTTATAGTTGTCTCTGGTTAGAGCTTGTTCCTCAGGTGATTATGTTAGCCTCTATCAGCAGACCTGGGAGACTAGCTCTCTCCTTAGTTTCAGTGGTAAGAGTACTCTCTGAAGGCAAGCTCTCCTCTTGCAGGGAAGGTGCCCAGATATCTGGTGTTCGAACCTGCCTCCTGGCAGAAGTTGTGTTCCACTCACCAGAGGTCTTAAGATCCATAGAGGGTCCTATGAGGACCTTGGGGGTGTCCAGAAACTCCGCGCACAAGGAACCCCGGTGCCGGAGTAGACCAGAAGGGCCTTGTGTCCCTGATCAGGCCGGGTTATCTGCTTCCCTAGTTAATGCAGTTTCAGGTCCCGCGAGATTGGTTTGGAGCAGACGCTTAGTTCTACTCACCAGAGGTCTTAGGATCCCATGGGGAGTCCTGTGTGGGTCCTTCCGGGTGTCCGGAGACTCCCTAGGCCAGGAACTCAGGTGCTGCAGTCGACCGGAAGGGACTTGTGCTCCTGATCAGGCCGGGTTACTGTGATTTTTCTTAGATTGCATTTTTATTATTTCAGTAACTATTGTAAGCTGAGGTTATAGATCTGGAGGTTCTAAAATGTCACTTTATTTTTAATCTGGTTAGAGAACTAGGGCCAGAAACCAGTTTGTTCTTAATTTTTCAATTATTGTTAAGTATTAGAAATTCACAGTTAACACTGATCTTTAATGAAGTCCTGTATGCTTGATGCAAGGGAAGATTTTAAGAAGAAAATCATATAAAAGGTAAGAGGATGGGTATTAGTTCCCTAGGAATAGTTAATTCAGTTTTATTTCAAAGAGATATTTTCAAATCTACACATTTAGAAATTAGAGTATAATTTCCCCTGGAAGAAGAAGGTGTTCTTCAAACAGTGACATGACTATGGTGACACAAAAATCTACCTAACACATACTGTAGCACCAACTGTGCCATGCTATGCCCTTTGTTCTATGTTCTTCAAAGGTGTCTATATCCCAGTTCTTGAGCCTAACCTCCCCTGAAATCAGCAACAAAGCTTGATAATCCCAGGGACCTGAGCCTATTGAGTGGGGAACCTTGGCAATCAGAAGGTGCAAGATGTGGTACTTTGTGGAAAGAGGAGCTAAAAAGATCCCTACTGTTGTGAGATGGGAAGTAAAGTTACTAAGATATGCTATTACTAGGAGAAGGAGGTGTCATGGGTTGCTCAGCAATATGAGCAGAATCTTACAGACACTGTAATATATCTAATTAATAAGTTCTATCATAATTTCTTTTTTAATTAGTTAATTTTATGTTATTCTTTTAAAATTTTTATATATAATACATAATATTATATATATATATATGAAATGTGATCATATTCATTGGCCATTTTTTCTCCTTCAACTCCCTCTGGGCTACCACATCACATCCTTCACACAACTTTGTCTTCCTTAAAGACTAATCTACTATGTCTAATTAGTATTTCCCATATGTGCATGAGCATGGGATTATCTTATAGCATATAAGAATCTACTCATGGCCACACATCCCCAAAAAGTGATTTTCTTAGGGCTGGAAATATGGGTCAACAGTTAAGATAACTTCTTGATTTATCAGAGAATGCAGAATCAATTACCAGCAGCCATGAGGAGCTGGAGAGATGACTCCATAGGTAAGAGCACTACCAGAGGACTCAGGTTCAATTCCAAGCACTCACATGGCAGCTCACACCTGTCTGTAACTCCAGTTCCCAGGGATCCAACACCTTGTCACAAAAACACATGCAGGCAAAACACCAATATACATAAAATAAAAATAAATAAATTAAACAAAAAATTACCAGCACCCATATGTTAGTTTACAACTGTCTGTAACTTCAGGTTCAGAGGATCTGACACCCTCTTCTAACCTCCACTGGCACCAGGCATGTACTTGGTGTACATGTATACATGCAGTCATTTACAAATATTTTTTAAATTAAAAAAGATTTCCTCTTACCCAGAACTATCAACTGCCAATGAATCCTCACTTAGGAGTGGGGCTTTGTGAACTCCTCTCTCAATCATGCTGGAGTTTGACTGACTTCATCTTGAGTAGGTCTTGTGCAGTTCACCACAAATACTGTGAGTTCATAAGTGCAATAGCCATGCCATGTTCAGAAAATAGCATTTCACAATACTTTCCATACTGATTTTTACATTCTTTCTCTCTACCTTTTTTGTGATATTCCCTGAGCTTTGGTGTGTGTCTGTGTGTGTGTGTGTGTGTGTCTGTGTATGTGTGTGTGTGTCTGTGTGTCTGTGTATGTGTGTGTGTGTGTGTGTGTGTGTGTGTAATAAATGTGTCACATCTCAGCAGTTTAACCAGTTGTATCTCCACATTGGATTCTGCCCACTTTTAAAAAAAAAATCTCCGACGGAAGTTGAAAACACATCAGGTCTATGTATGAAAATATAAATATTTAAGAGATTGTTTATCAGCATGACTATTTGTAACAATAGTGGCTTCTCCCTAGGACCTATGACTTTCCAGGCCATGGGCTTTTGGTTTACAGTATCAGGCCTGATTTACCTCTTGTGAAGAAGGACTCAAATCCAGCCAGAAAGTAGTTGGTGACCCAGTAATAGCCATACTTCATTTGCACAGTGGGAACACCTTGCCTGGTTGATCTTTATTGCAGCACATACCACTGGGTAAGACCACTGATGTTTTTCTCCCAAAACAACCTGCATAGGGCCTTCTAGCATGACATAAATGACCAATCTTGGAGAGTCTCTTGGTTAATTCAAAGTGTATTTCTCGTAGACCTGTATCCATAAAGAGTGGTGCCTTCAGCAATAGGATCTTAACATATAGTTATGGTGAGCAACCAAGAACAATTACAATATCTTATGTTGTTCTGGAGACTTCTGAGGCCTCCCTAACTAACTCATAGTAAGGTACCCTTCTTTTTATTTAATAATCTATGCCTTTTAGGAGCATCACTGTCCACCCATCTACAGTACCTTCAAACTTCTAAGTGATTTTAAACAAATTAACCAAATGTCTTAATTACATTCTTAAAATTCTAAAAATACAATGTAAAATTTCAGTTTTGGCAAAAACACGTTAGCCTCTTCCACCAATGGATTGTCCAAGCAGTCAATGGGAAAAATGTGGGTGCAGACCCTTCTGGATATGCAGATACCAATTGTTTAAAGGTCTCAACAATTGTTTTCTATGTTAAATAAATTAAATTCATTCATTGTGTTCAAGTTTTAAAAGTTAACAGCGTATTCTTGCTCTCAAAGTTTCTTACCAACAAAAATATAGTACACTCCATTTTGTGTTATACATAATTAGGAAGCACATAATTAGGAAAATACATTTTAAAGTCATACTTGGAATTGAGAAAACGAAATTGGCAAATAATAAAAGTCTTTAATAAAAGTGAAGTTAATCTCAGTCTCCAGTACAGAATAAGGTTGAAATAGAGTTGTTTGCCATATAGTTAATTCAAGCACATAGATGCAAAAGAATTACATATAATACATACTATTATAATAAGTTGCAGCACTGATTTTAAACAGCACATCTATAGAGGATAAAAGAGAAGATGATTCATGAAAGTACATGCCATTCACCCTAAGAGCAATACAACAATGTTGTAGCTAATATTTTTTTAAAATATAGTGGTGCATTTTGAACATAGCTTCCCTGTGGCCCTGCTGCATCATGAACTCAGAGACAGAAGACATCAGTGTATAGGGAGGCGTCTCTTCATCATGTGGTCCAGAAGTTGTTGGCATGTGATAAAAATGTAAGTTCAGCTTCACAATTAAAAGAAAAAACTGCCTAGTTTTCTTTTATCTTCTGAATGATATTTTGAAAATTATAAAATCTATTAATAATACAAAGCAATGATTCTTGCATTAATTTAACTATTTACATAAAGTAGGTTCTTTTGCATAATGCCTGGACACATCTAGACAATCTTTTCACTCATGTATTAAATCTGATGGTGCTGTAAGTGAACTCAAATCTGAAAAAAAAAAAAAAAACACACGCACTTCATATAAAGCTTATGCATGCATGATAGCATTTGTAAATTAAAACGTATCTGGAAAGATAAAATAGTATCTGTAATTATTATATTTAGCTTATTTTTATAAGATATCAATTAGGAATAAATTAGGTAATTATCATAATCATCAACTGAAGCAAGTATATTAATCATACACAATTCTTTAAACCACAAAGAAAGGGATGGCCTGTTATATAATTAATGTCAATCTCTCCATAGTGATGTTAATTATTAGAGTGAATTATTGATATTTAAGTTCATCAGAAAATGAAATTTCAAAAAGAAAACCAAAATCTTTTTAGTATAGTTACTCTGTGGCATGTATTTGTGTATATGCCTCTATCTATTTGTCTCTCATTTTCTCCTGATCACATACAGAGTCATAATTACAGGTGTTCTACAGTTGCAACATTAATTTTCTGACAATAATCATTCTAATCCAACAGTTTGTAAAAGCAATATAATAAGTATATATGAAGAGCAACATAAATAAGTACATTGCCAATACAGAAGATGTTTACTCTAATGTACACAATAGGACTGGTACTTAAAATTTGCTATGATTAATCCAGGTCTCTGTTAAATTAAGATGTACAACTTCTTGAATGATGAGGTGCTTTCAGTACATTTATGCTTTCCTCTGTTAGTACATTTGAAAGAGTATAAAGTCAAATTCTTGTTGGAAGCAATGTGTTTTCAAGAATAAAAATTAGTCAGAATATCAATATATGGAATTAATAATATGAGAAATGTAATTACACTGTGTTAGGTATTATTGAAAATTAGTTGGCCAGCCCCACACCATCTTGGGTGTGAACTCAGTGGGCCCTAGCACACCCAGGACCCTGGGATCTCTGGTGAGTGGAACACAACATCTGTTCCAAAAAATCCTGGAGGGTCTTGTGCCAGCAGGAACAGAGATGAAGGAAACCTGCCCAACCAGTGGCTGGGATTCTTTCTGGTCAGCAACTCCCCCACGCCATCTTGGGCACTAACTCCACAGAGGGTACCAATGTCCCCAGAGGACTCACCATGCTGCAGGCACCCTAGCACACTCAAGATCTTGAGATCACTGGTGAGTGGAATGTAAAATCTGTTCCAAAAAACCCAGAGGGTCTTGTGCCAGCAGGAACAAGGACAAAAGAAACCCACCGACCAGCAGCTGGGGTTTCTTACGGTTAAGACCAGCCCCATGCCATCTTAAGTGAGAACTCATTGGGCCCTAGCACACCTATGATCTTGGGATCACTGCAGAAACAGGGACAAAGGAAACCTGCGAACCAGCAGAGGATTCATTCTTGTGATACCAGGTCCACACCATCTTGGGTGCGAACTATGCAGGCCCTAGCACACCCAGGATCTTAGGATCACTGAGACCAGTCTACACAGGAGAGCATGTGGGTGGCAGAAGCAACAGAGCTTCTTGAACAGGGTCCCTTCAGGCCTTCATCCTCAGCAAGGAGGTAGAGCTGAGAGTCAGAAAACTGGGCATATTCCCCACCAGAGAAGAGTCGGCCTCCAGGGAGGGCTCTGATCCTGGGACTCAAGAGGTGGATTGGAGCTCCAGAATTCTGTGTACCTTCCCTACGAGAGGAGAGCTTGCCTGAAGAGAGTGCTCTGACCACTGGGACTCAGGAGAGACTTGGATGAACAGGAGTGCTGACAGAGGCTAACAGAATCACAAAAGGTACAAGGCCAGCCAGAGACAGCTAAAACATCTAACACCAGAGATTAGAAGATGGCAAAGGATCTTAAGAACTAACAGAAAACAAGACCACTGGGCATCATGCGAACCAAGTACACCCACCACAGCAATTCCTGGATACCCCAACACACCTGAAAAGCATGATTCAGATCTACAATCATATCTCATGATGCTGGTAGATGATTTTAAGAGGGGCATTAATAAGTCACTTAAAGAAATACAGGGGAACACTGCTAAACAGGTAGAAGACCTTAAAGAGGAAGCACAAAAATGCCTCAATGAATTACAGGGAAACACTGCTAAACAGGTGATGGAATAGAACAAAACCATCCAAGATCTAAAAAGGGAAGTAGAAACAATAGAGAAAACCCAAGGTGAGACAACTCTGGAGATAGAAATCCTAGGAAAGAATTCAAGAACCATAGATGCAACAGCAACAGACTACAAGAGATGGAAGAGAGAATCTCAGGTGCAGAAGATTCCATAGAGAACATGGACACAACAATCAAGGAAAATGCACAATGCAAAAAGATCATAACTCAAAACATCCAGGTCATCCAGGACACAATGGGAAAACCAAACCTAAGGATTATAGGTATATATGAGAATGAAGATTTTCAACTTAAAGGGCCAGTAAATATCTTCAACGAGGGTATAGAAGAACACATCCCTAATCTAAAGAAAGAGATGCCCATGAACATACAAGAAGCCTACAGAACTCCAAATAGACTGGACCAGAAAAGAAATTGCTTCCAACACATAATAATCAGAACAACAAGTACAGTAAATAAAGATAGAACATTAAAGGCAGTAAGGCAAAATGGTCAAGTAACATATAAAGGCAGACCAATTAGAATTACACCAGATTTCTCACCAGAGACTATGAAAGCCAGAAGATGCTGGACAGATGTTATACAGACACTAAGAGAACACAAATGCCAGCCCAGCCTACTATACCCAGAAAAACTCTCAATTACCATAGATGAAGGAATCAAAGTATTCCATCACAAATCCAAATTCACAAAATATCTTTCCATGGATTCAGCCCTTCAAAGGATAATAAAAGGAAAACGCCAATAAAAGGACAGAATTACACCCTAGAAAAAGCAAGAAAGTAATCTTTCAACAAACCTAAAGGAAGATAGCCACATAAAAATATTCCAACTCTTAAAAAAATAAATAACAGGAAGCAAAACAACTTTTCCTTAATATCTCTTAATATCAATGGACTCAATTCACAAAGAAAAAGACACACACTGGTTACATAAACAGGAGCCAACTTTTTGCTGCTTACAGGAAACCCAAGTCGGGGAAAAAGACAGACACTACCACAGAATAAAAGGCTGGAAAACAATTTTCCAAGCAAACACTCCAAAGAAATAAGCTGGAGTAGCCACTCTAATATCAAATAAAATTGGCTTCCAAACCCAAAGTTGTCAAAAATGACAAGAAGGGGCACTTCATACTCATCAAAGGTAAAATATTCCAAGATGAACTCTCAAGTCTGAGTATCTATCCTCCAAATGCAAGGGCATGCACATTCATTAAAGAAAATATAGAAAATCTCAAAGTACACATTGAATCTCATACAATAATAGTGGGAGACTTCAACACCCCACTCTCATCAATGGACAGATCCTGGAAACAGAACAGAGACACATTGAAACTGACAGAAGATATGAAGCAAATGGACTTAACAGATATCTACAGAACATTTTCTCGTAAAACAAAAGGATATACCTTCTTTTCAGCATCTCATGGCACCTTCTCCAAAAATGACCATATAATCGGTCAGAAAACAGGCCTCAACCAATAAAATAATATTGAAATAACCCCATGCATCCTATAAGATCATGACAGACTAAGGATGATCTTCAATAGCAATATAAATAATAGAAAGCCAACATTCACATGGAAGGTGAATAACACTCTACACAATGATAACTTGGTCAAGGAAGATATAAAGAGATTAAAGACTTTTTAGAGGGTAATGAAAATGAAGCCATAACAAAACCAAAAATATGAGACACAATGAAAGCAGTCCTAAACTCAAAGCTCTGAGGGCCTCTAAAAGAAACTGAAAAGAGAATACACTAACAGCTTGAGTGCACACCTAAAATCTCTAGAACAAAAGGAAGCAAATTCACCCAAGAGAAGTAGACAGCAGGAAATAACCAAAATCAGGGCTGAAATCAACCAAGTGGAAACAAAAAGAACTATTTAAAGAATCAACCAAACCATTAGCTGGTTCTTTGAGAACCAGATAAATAAGCCTTTACACAGATTGACTAGAGGGCACAGGGACAGTATCCTAATTGACACAATCAGAAATGAAAGGGGAGACATAACAACAGAACCTGAGAAAATCCAAAACATCATCAGATCCTACTACAAAAGGCTATATGCAACAAAACTGAAAAACCTGGTTGAAATGGACAAATTTCTAGACAGAAACCAGGTACCAAAGTTAAATCAGGATCAGATTGATGATCAAACAGTCCCACATCCCCTAAAAAAACAAGAGAAGCAGTCATTAATAGTCTCCCAACCAAAAAAAGCCAGGACCAGATGGGTTTAGTGCAGAGTTCTTTCAGACCTTCAAAGAACACCTAATTCCAATTCTTCTTAAACTATTTCACAAAATAGAAAAAGAAGATACTCGATCCAATTCATTCTATGAAACCATACTTACTCTGACACATAAACCATATAAAGACCCAAAAAGGAAAGAGAACTGCAGTCCAATTTCCCTTAGGAATATCAATGTAAAACTACTCCATAAATTCTCACAAACCAAATCCAAGAACATATCAAAATGATCATCCATCATGATCAAGTAGGCTTCATTCCAGGGATACAGGGATGGTTTAATATATGGAAATCTATCAACATAATCCACTATGTAAACAAACTCAAATACAAAAATCCCATTATCATCTCCTTAGATGCTGAGGAAGCATTTGACAAAATCCAACACCAATTCATGATAAAAGTCTTGGAAAGATCAAGAATTCAAGGCCCATACCTAAACATAATAAAAGCAATATACAGCAAGCCAGTAGCCAACATCAAACTAAATGGACAGAAGCAGGAAGCAATCACACTAAAATGAGAGACTAGACAAGGCTTCCCACTTTCTCCCTACCTATTCAATATTGAACACATACTAACCAGAGTAATTAGGCAACAAAAGGAGGTCCAGGGGTTACAAATTGAAAAGGAAGAAGTCAAAATATCACTCTTTTCAGATGATATAATAGTATATATAAGTGATCCTAAATATTCCACCAGAGAACTCCTAAATCTATTAAAGAGCTTGAGTGAAGTAGCTGGATATAAAATTAACTCAAACAAATCAGTGGTCTTTCTCTACACAAAGGATCAACAGACTGAGAAAGAAATTAGGGAAACAACACCCTTCACAATAGTCACAAATAATATAAAATACCTTGTAGTGACTCTAATAAGAAAGTAAAAGCTCTATATAATAAGAACTTTAAGTCTCTGAGGAAAGAAGTAGAAGAAGTTCTCAGAAGATGGACAGATCTCCCATGCTCATGGATTGACAGTATTAATATAGTCAAAATGGCTATCTTGCCTAAAGCTATCTACAGATTCATTGCAATCCCCATCAAAATTCCCATTCAATTCTTCATGGAGTTAGAAAGGGCAATTTGCAAATTCATTTGGAATAACAAAAGACCTAGGATAGCAAAAACTCTTCTCAACAATAAAAGAACCTCTGGTGAAATCACCATGCCTGACCTCAAGCTGTAGTACAGAGCAATTGTGATTAAAAACTGCATGGTATTGGTACAGTGACAGTCAGATCAATGGAATAGAATTGAAGACCCAGAAATGAAACCACATACCTATTATCACATGATCTTTGATAAAGGAGCTAAAACCATCCAGTGTAAAAAAGACAGCCTTTTCAACAAATGGTGCTGGCACAACTGTTGGTTATCATGTAGAAGAATGCAAATTGATCCATTCTTATCTCCTTGTAGTAAGGTCAGCTCTAAGTGGAGCAAGGAACTCCACATAAAACCTGAGACACTAAAACTTATAAATCATAAAGTGGGGAAAAACCTTGAAGATATGGGCACAGGGGATAAATTCCTGAACAGAACAGCAATGGCTTGCGCTGTAAGATCGAAAATCGTCAAACAGCACCTCATAAAATTGCAAAGCTTCTGTAAGGCAAAAGACACTGTCAATAAGATAAAAGGTCACAAACAGATTGCGAAAATATTTTTACCAAGCCGAAATCTGATAGGGGACTAATATCCATATATATATATATATATATATATATATATATATATATATATATATAGAGAGAGAGAGAGAGAGAGAGAGAAGCTCGACTCGAGAAAATCAAATAACCCCATGAAAAATGGGGTACAGAGTTAAACAAAGAATTCTCAACTGAGGAATACTGAATGGCTGAGAAGCACCTGAAAAAATGTTCAACATCTGTGATGGTTTGTATATTCTCAGACCAGGGAGTGGCACCATCTGGAGGTGTGGCCTGGTTGGAATAGGTGTGTCTTTGTGGGTGTGGGCTTAAGACTCTCGTCCTAGTTGCCTGGAAGTCAGTCTTCCACTAGCAACCTTTGGATGAAGACAGAACTCTCAGCTCTGCCTGTGCCATGCCTGGATACTGCCACGCTCCCACCTTGATGATAATGGACTGAACCTCTGAACCTGTAAACCAGCCCCAATTAAATGTTGTTTTTTATAAGACTTGCCTTGGTCATGGTGTCTGTTCACAGCAGTAAAACCCTAAGACACAAGTTGGTCCCAGGAGTGGGGTATTTCTGTGATAGGCCTGACCATGCTTTTATTTGAAAGAATGTAAATTTTGGGAGTTTGGATTTGGAAAGCAGTAGAATGCTTTAAATGGGACTTAATGGGTCATCCTAGTAGGAATATGGAAGACTTCGCTGCTGGGAGTAATTTGAACTGTGTTGACCTGGCCCAAGAGATTTCAAAGGAGAAGAATTTCAGAATGTGGCATAAAGACTGTTTTTGTGATATTTTGGTGAAGAATGTGGCTACTTTTTGCCCTTGTCTGAAAAGTCTGCCTAAGGCTAAAGTGAAGAGACTCAGATTAATTTCATTGACAAAGGAAGTTTCAAAAATTCCCAGCAGAGACTTTGTTCTCTGGTTAAGCCTTATGAAGAGATGTTTGAATAAGCATAGCAAGCTTAGAAAGGAAAAATATAAAATATATGGTTGGAGTATTAAAGGGGTACCAGGAAGTGAAATGGAGCAAAATCCTGATAACAGATAACAAATTAAGGAAGTGGGACCTTGGGGTAAGTTCCTACCCTGCTAAATTTAGATCCAGGCATGGTTTACACACCTTTAATCCCAGGAGACAGGCATGCTGATCTCTGTGTTCAAGGCCAATCTACACAGCAAGACCCAGGATAGCCAAGCTTAGGTAGTGAAGGATTTGGAAAACAGAAATCCAGTGACAATGTAATAGTACAAGTGGGTCATGTTCTAATTCCTGTAAGCAGCAGAACTCGGCAGCTTCTGCATGTGGCTCTGGCTGTAGAGTTAAGAGTGGAAGGAACTACTGGGACAATTGATGCTGGTTACCTGGAGCTAAGAAATTAGCAGTGATTGTGAAAAGATCAGCATCACTTGAGGTGAAATCTTCTGGGAAGTGTTTTCTGTGAGCACAAAGAAGCTGTGTTCCAGAGATAGCCAAGGTTGTATCTCATGCTGCAGCTGGACTTGGTAATGTGTAAGAATCACCCAGGTGGTACTGGTTTTGAAGGCATGAAGGTGTCATGAAAAACAGCTGAGGCTTGGCACTGTGAGAGTTCATGGAAGGCCATTGGAGAGGATATAGCCTCAGCTGTAGTTGATGGCCCAGGACTGAAGGGGTCAGGCAAAAGATTTGAGGCTTGGCACCATGAAGAGAGCCTATGAGAGACTATTGGTGAAGCCTAGTTGGAGTGGAACACCACAGTGTATTGGAGATGTCAGTACCATGGGATGATCACCGAGAACAGCAGCCTTAGTGGAGTAGATGAACCTGAGCTTAGAGTGCTACAGAGGGCAGAGCTGGAGAAGTGATGCCAGCCCTTAGGAGGAGCCCAAAAGATCAAGTGGAATCCCAGACACTGAAACAAGAAGCTGTAACATTGAAATTGCCTTGGAGACTCAAAGATGTTAAAGATGCCAGAGCCATGGGATACATGTTGAGGAAAACTGCTAACATGGAGTGGAACCAGCCCAGGAAAAAGCAGTTTGTTGCAATCAACAAAGATGAAAAAGGAGTGGAGATTGGAATACTGCTTTGACATTATCCATGGAGATGCAGAGTTTGGAGTTTGCCCAGCTGGTTTCCTGCCTTACTTTGGGGATTACGGTTAATTAGTTGGATGAATATCAGAAAAGACCTTGAACTTTGGACTTTTAACATTGCTGAGACTGCTATAAACTATGAGGACTTTGAAAATTGGACTAAATACATTTTGCATTGTGCTATGTTTAAGTATGGACCCCATAGACTCATGTTTTTGAACAAATCTATGAGGGCCAGTGAGTGGAATGTGATGGTTTGTATATTCGCAGACCATGGAGTGGCACCATCTGGAGGTGTGGCCTGATTGGAATAGGTGTGTCACTGTGGATGTGGGCTTAAGACTCTCATCCTAGTTGCCTGGAAGTCAGTCTTCCACTAGCAGCCTTTGGATGAAGACATAGAACTCTCAGCTCTGCCTGTGCCATGCCTGCCTGGATACTGCCAAGCTCCCACCTTGATGACAATGGACTGAACCTCTGAACCCGTAAGCCAGCCCCAATTAAATGTTATTTTTTATAAGACTTGCCTTGGTCATGGTGTCTGTTCACAGCAGTAAAACCCTAACTAAGAAAACATCCTTAATCATTAGGAAAATGCAAATCAAAACAACCCTGAAATTCTACCTCACACCAGTCAGAATAGCTAAGATCAAAAATTCAGGTGACAGCAGATGCTGGTGAGGATGTGGAGAAAGACGGACACTCCTCCATTGTTGGTGGGATTGCAACCTTGTACAACCACTCTGGAAATCAGTCTGGTGGTTCCACAGAAAATTGGACATTGTACTACCAAAAGATCCAGCAATACCTCTCCTGTACAAATACCTAGATGTTTCAACAACTGGTAATAAGGACACATGCTCCACCAGGTTCATAGCAGCCAGAAGCTGGAAAGAACCCAGATTCCCTCAACAGAGGAATGGATACAGAAAATTTGGTACATTTACACAATGGAGTAGTTCTCAGCTATTTAAAATGATGAATTTATGAAATTGTTAGGCAAATGGTTGTATCTGGAGGATATCATCCTGAGAGCGGTAACCCAATCACCAAAGAACTCACATGATATGCACTCACTGATAAGTGGATATTAGCCCAGAAACTTAGAATACCCAAGATACAATTTGCAAAATACATGAAACTCAAGAAGAAGGAAGAAAAAAGTGTGATTACTTCGTTCCTCCTTAGAATGGGGAACAAAATACCCCTGGAAGGAGTTACAGAGACGAAGTTTGGAGCTGAGAAGGAAGGAAGGACCATCCAGAGACTGCTCCACCCGGTGATCCATCCCATAAACAACCACCAAACCCACACACTATTGCATATGCCAGCAAGATTTTGTTGCTAGGACCCTGATATAGCTGTCTCTTTTGAGGCCTGTAATTGCTAGTGCCTGGCAAATACAGAAGTGGATGCTCACAGTCATCTATTGGATGGAACACAGGGCCCCCAATGGAGGAGCTAGAGAAAGTATCCAAGGTGCTAAAGGAGTCTGCAATCCTATAGGAGGAACAACAATATGAACTAACTAGTACCCCTCTAGAACTCTGTCTCTAGCTAGCTTCATATGTAGCAGAAGATGGCCTAGTTTCCGTCATTTGGGAGGAGAAGATTATATGTCCCAATACAGGGGAATGCCAGGGCCAGGAAGTGATAGAAGGTGGTTTGGAGAGCATTGCAGGGGTCGGGGGAGTGTATAGGGGACTTTCAGGAAAGTATTTGAAATGTAAATGAAGAAAATATCTAATTAAAAAATGTTTTTAAAAAAAAAGCAAAGAAAAGGAGTTAATGTTGCTTTTCATTATCCTAAGGGAACTTTAAATATTAAGATGTAACAGATTTTTGTATTAAGTAGAAGATTAGAAAAACATCAGAAATTAGAAGAATAACATTTTTAAATGCCATTAGGTCCATTAGTGGCATCCATTACCTATCAATTTTATAACTCTAACATTATTAAAATGAGAACATGGTGCATCTTGACAGCTTATTAGATTAATTTAGAATCTAAAGATTCTGATTTTCATGTTTGGCATGGAAAGTAGAAGTCTGGTTTAATGAATATTTATTGTGATCCTACAGAGCTCAAAAAAAATGCCTGTTTGTTTTCTTTAAAAGTCTTATAATTTAGCTTGGAAAATTCCCAGTGAGGAAAGAATAGGTGCATTGAAATAATAATTTAGAATAGTAAAAGTGAAAGTAGAAGTGATTATTAGGGACTAAGAAAATTGCCAAAGGAGTGTGGAAAAGGGGGAGGAAAGGTGATGGGCATGATCAGTGAAAGGAATGTGGGAAGGGGATAGGAGAGGGGCATGGGCACCAGTGAATGCTCTGTGCATGTATGGAGATAGCACTACAAATCTCACTAATATATAATATATTTATAATTAATCTGTCTTCATCAAAGCATTTAAACAGCCAATAAATTTCTCTGTACAAATTAGGAAAAAATAGGCTAAAGGAACTGAAAATTACTTCTCTTTGAGAACTTTCCATGTCTAGTGAAAAGTTTCCAAGGTAAACTCTTCTGCAGCTGTTCTCACACTGGTTATAAGACCAGTGTTTATAGTTTCAGGAATTTTGTGAGATGACTGAGAAATAAGGATATCAAAAGTTACATTATGTAAACCTATAATTAAGCAGCTTTTATTAAAGAACAGAAGTAGGGAATGGTCAATATTCATCATCTCATATACATCATTCAATTTCCCACATGACTGTCTTTCAGCATTGACATCTGCTGTGTTTGTGTGATGGAAACCTTGTAATGATGAGCTACTTTTTCCAATTCCATGTTCAGAGACACTACATCCTTAGCTTGAAATCTGCTATGGCAGGGGCAT
Source organism: Mus caroli (assembly GCF_978045245.1). Classification (NCBI taxonomy): domain Eukaryota; kingdom Metazoa; phylum Chordata; class Mammalia; order Rodentia; family Muridae; genus Mus; species Mus caroli. Next base: position 139,480,967 of record NW_028227260.1, on the reverse strand, counting down.
TTACCCAGTGGGAATTGGCAAATGCTATGGACTACAGATTTATATTCAAAGAAATGGTTGTAAGTCTTAATTAGTACAACATTCAGTGATCCTCCAATATGCCAGGATCGAACTCTCTTATGTAGAAGGCTTGAAAATCAATATAAAACCTTCAATCAAGCAGGTCTTTAGCATGTCTTTGCAAGAAAAAAAATGGGGAAGGCTTCCATATAAGTTAGAGTTTGTGAACACTTACTGATTCATCAGGCAATCTACATCCACCAAAGCAATACAGACTTTTACATCTATCTATCTATCTATCTATCTATCTATCTATCTATCTATCTATCTATCTATCTATTTATCTATCTATCTATCTGAGTGTGTGTGCATGAGCATGCACAGGCACATGCACACTCATACACACAGGCATATACATGTATCTGTTCTGCACAAATTGCAGGAGGTGGTTCTTTCCTTTCACCATGTGGAATCCAGACAGTAAATTCAGGCCACCAGGCTTTGTGACAATCACTATAGCCACTTACTTTCCCATAAGTCAAGAATTTTGGCACGCACGTTTGTGTGTGTGTGTGTGTGTGTGTATGCATGCATGCATGTGCACTAGAGATAAAACCAGTCTCATGCATGCTAAGGATGAGTTCTACCACTGAGGCAAGCTCCTAGCCTCAGAAATCATATATATGACATGTCTTCTCCCCCTTCCCCAAAAGAACCTCCAGAAGTCTGTATTATATTTTTTCACTGTTCATATTTCTAAGACCACATAGTATTCATATGACATAAATACCACAGTTACTGGGACTGCTGCAGTGCCCCATTGATCCAGCATACATTAGTGTCATCTAATCTAGGAGCCACAGTGCTATTCCAATATGTGAATATAATTCTGGAGGCCTCCAGAAGCAAAAGAGAATAGCAAAATGATGGCTATTTTGTGGTAAGAGTGGTAAGATGCAGAAAATATTTTCTTTATTATTTTCTCCAGACTGAACACTGAAGTCTATATTTTTAGTGATTTTGTGTGTAGGAACTAAAGGGAGGCAGGGGAAGAAGGGAGAGAAAGGATAGCCCACATCCAGCCAGAGTTCCTCCTATGCTCTGGGCAGGCGGATGTGAGAGGGCTGCCAGACACTTTCCACTTGGCCCTGAGTGGGCATCTAAGCCACTGACCCCATTCGACAAGGGGTGGACAAGGGGCAGCCCCCGAAACCAGGGGGCCACGGGGTGACACCCTGTAACCCCGGAGTTATGGGAGAGAGGGCTTAGGGGGAGAGGTTCCCACACAGGCGAGGGTCTGTGCAGCGGGCCTTGAGTCCAGGAGATAGTCTATGGTTTTAGAGCTTTATTTTAGGAGGGCAGGGGGGAAGAGAGAACGTGGAAAGAGAGAGAGAGACACCGGCCATGGCCAAGAGGAGAGAAAGGGGGAAAGGAGAGAGAAGAAAGGCTAGAGAATAAGAGGGAGAGAGAGAGGAAGAGAGAGGAGAGGAGAAGACAAAGAGAGCGAGAGAGCAAGGTGGGGCCAAGTAGCTTCTCTTATGGTATGTTATATCTTTATTGTTGTTAGGTAACTGGGAAGGAGTTTAGCCTGAAGGTCAGAAGCCTGAGACATTGACAACATGACTACTAACCATGCTTCTCTTGTGGGGGCTGAAGGGGTGGTAACTTTGACAGGAGCCAGGGTCCAGGAGACATGAGAGAATTCCTTCCATCCCATGTAGGTGAATTATCACCACCGGGTCCCGGAGTTCACCTCAGCTCGATTGGAGACCAGACTGTCTTTGAATAGCCCAATGCCCCACATTTGTGTCAGTCCCTTGACTTGAAAAGTTGTTGTAGAACTGACTAGATGACAGCACACTATTTTTTTTTAAAGAACATTCACAGGGACTCAGGAGTACTTGTCTAGCTTGAGTTCCATCCCAGCCATAAAATAAAATCCAGTGTTACACAGAAATTCAACAGACTTTAAATGTGGCTTACTTTTCTGCTATGTGTATGTTGGCACAAGCCCTAACATTTTCTCCATGGGGTCCCTTCATGTCCAAAGGAGAATGAGAGTGCTAATATGAGCTAACACCTTTCAAATGACAGACTTCAAAAAGTTCTACATATTTTTTCTGATAAAATACAGGGTACAGTAAAGGAATCTATTAAAAGCCCCTTGTTAATTGACTTGTTCCTTAATGCTTATAATAGGACAACCTGAGGCAAATGCTTCTGAAATATATTCATTTCCTTCTCGTTCAAATTAACCTTGGTACTCAACATTGCTAATCTTTACTTCTGGAGTCATAAGATATTTACAGTTACCCTTTCTTTATTTTATACAGTGATATACTCTTTTAGGCACACATAGTATGAATTTTAATAAATGCATTGTATTGTATTGCTGGCACCACAGTCACAATGACCTTTTGCAGTCAAACATTCTTCTTTCTCTAATCTTTGTTAGTTAGTTGCTTTCCAAACCTATAGGTTTCTCTCTTCCAGAATGTCATAGAAAGGAGATTGCACCATGTGAAAACTTTGAATCTGGCTTCCTTCACATAGATAAATTTGATATTCACTTGTTCTTACAAGTATCTTTGTCTGTCTCTGTCTCTGCCTCTCTGCTCTCTCCCTCTCCCTCTCTGCTCTCCCCCCTCCCTCTCCGGTCCCTCTCCCTTTCCCCCTCCCTCTCCCTCTCCTCCTCCCTCTTCCTCCCCCTCCCTCTCCCTCTCCCCGTCCCCTTCTCGTCCCTTCTCGTCCCTTCCCTTCTCTTCCCTTCTCGTCCCTTCCCTTCTCGTCCCTTCCCTTCCCTTCTCTTCCCTTCCCTTCCCTTCCCTTCCCTTCCCTTCCCTTCCCTTCCCTTCCCTTCCCTTCCCTTCCCTTCCCTTCCCTTCCCTTCCCTTCCCTTCCCTTCCCTTCCCTTCCCTTCCCTTCCCTTCCCTTCCCTTCCCTTCCCTTCCCTTCCCTTCCCTTCCCTTCCCTTCCCTTCCCTTCCCTTCCCTCTCTCTCTCTCTCTCTCTCTCTCTCTCTCTCTCTCTCTCTCTCTCTCTCTCTCTCTCTCTCTCTCTCTGTTATTTGAAACAGGGTTTCTCTGTGTAACAGCTCTGGCTGTCCTGGAACTTGCTTTGTAGACTAGGCTGGCCTTGAATTCACAGAATCTGCTTGCCACTGCTGGGATTAAAGTCAGGGTGTACCACATACCCAGCTTACATGTATCCCTTAACACATTTTAATTCCTGAGTAGCATTTCAATTTATAGACATATGATAGTCATTCTGTTTACTTAGTAGTGGGTGAATGGACTGCTTCTAGTTCAGTGCTATGTGAAAAGATTTTTCTAATCATTAATATACACACTTTGAATGGGAACATAAGTTTTTGTTTAATTGTAGTAAGAGTGTTTTGAGGATCTTGGCCAAAATATTTGCATGTTCTGATGCATTGAAACATTTTCTGTGTTTTCTTCTAGTTGTTTTATATCTTACATTTAAACTCTCACTCCATGTTTAGTTTATTATTATAAAGGAGACAGATACAAGTCTGTTTGCTTTTTTCTGAGTGTAGATTAATACTTTCCTAAGCACTGTTAACTGAAAATATTTTTTTTTTCCTGTAAGCGTTTTGTCAGTATCTTAGTTGAAGATCAGTTTACTGTAGATTTGTTTCTGGATTTGTACTTTTGTTCCACTGGTCTCTGTGTCTTCTTTTGTGTCAATACTCATCTGCTTTGATTACTACATATTTGCAATACATTTAAAAGTGAGATAATGTAAATGACTCCTGCTTTTTCTTCCTCAAGATACCTTTGGCTTTTCTGGTCATTTTGCTTTGTTTTGATTTGATTTGTTTTGCTTTGTGGTTCCATACAAAATTGTTTGAGGTTTTTTGTTTGTTTTCTTTGAAGCAGTATGAAGAATGCTACTGGTATTTCATAAGGGTTGCACTGAATCTGCAGTGTGAACAGATTATAAAGATTGCAAACTTCACTTTGGATCTGTAGTGTTTGTATAATATGGACGTTTTGGGAATACGGATTCTTCCCTTCTACGTGTGCATCCTCTTCAGTTGATTTCATCAGTGCTTTACGCATTCCATGTAAGGGACCTAGATTTTTCCTCTTCTTTGGTTAAATTTATTCCAAAGTTATTTATTTATTTATTTATTTATTTATTTATTTATTCTTAGGCATTTTATTACTGGTTGTAATTCTTGTCTATAGAATTGCTTTCTTGATTTTGTTTTCAGATAATTCTCTGCTAGCCTATAGAGTGCTCTTGATTTTTACATGTTGATTTTATTTTTTTTTGATTTTTAATATTTTTATTGCATATTTTCCTCAATTACATTTCCAATGCTATCCCTAAAGTCCCCCATAGCGCCCCCCACTTCCCTACCCACCCATTCCCATTCTTTTGGCCCTGGCATTCCCCTATATTGGGGCATATAAAGTTTGCAAGTCCAATGGGCCTCTCTTTCCATTGATGGCCGACTAGGCCATCTTTCGATACATATGCAGCTAGAGACAAGAGCTCCGGGGTTCTGGTTAGTACATCATGTTGTTCCAACAATAGGGTTGCAGATCCCTTTAGCTCCTTGGGTACTTTCTCTAGCTTCTCCATTGGGAGCCCTGTGATACATCCAATAGCTGACTGTGAACATCCACTCCTGTGTTTGCTAGGCCCCGGCATCTTCTCACAAGAGACAGCTATATTTGGGTCCTTTCAGCAAAATCTTGCTAGTGTATGCAATGGTGTCAGCGTTTAGAAGCTGATTATGGGACGGATCCCTGGATACAGCAGTCTCTAAATGGTCCATCCTTTCATCACAGCTACGAACTTTGTCTCTGTAACTCCTTCCCTGGGTGTTTTGTTCCCAATTCTAAGAAGGTGCACAGTGTCCACACTTTGGTCTTCATTCTTCTTGAGTTTCATGCGTTTATCAAATTGTATCTTATATCTTGGGTATCCTAAGTTTTGGGCTAATATCCACTTATCAATGAATACATATTGTATGAGTTCTTTTGTGATTGTGTTACTTCACTCAAGATGATGCCCTCCAGGTCCATCCATTTGGCTAGGAATTTCATAAATTCATTGTTTTTAATAGCTGAGTAGTACTCCATTGTGTAAATGTACCATAATTTCTGTATCCATTCCTCTGTTGAGGGACATCTGGGTTCTTTCCAGCTTCTGGCTATTATAAATAAGGCTGCTATGAACATAGTGGAGCATGTGTCCTTTTTACCGGTTGGGACATCTTCTGGATATATGCCCAGGAGAGGTATTGCTGGATCCTCCGGTAGTACTATGTCCAATTTTCTGAGGAACCGCCAGACTGATTTCCAGAGTGGTTGTACAAGCTTGCAATCCCACCAACAATGGAGGAGTGTTCCTCTTTCTCCACATCCTCGCCAGCATCTGCTGTCACCTGAATTTTTGATCTTAGCCATTCTGACTGGTGTGAGGTGGAATCTCAGGGTTGTTTTGATTTGCATTTCCCTGATGATTAAGGATGTTGAACATTTTTTCAGGTGTTTCTCTGCCATTCGGTATTCCTCAGGTGAGAATTCTTTGTTCAGTTCTGAGCCCCATTTTTAATGGGGTTATTTGACTTTCTGGAGTCCACCTTCTTGAGTTCTTTATATATATTGGATATTAGTCCCTTATCTGATTTAGGATAGGTGAAGATCCTTTCCCAATCTGTTGGTGTTTTTTTTGTCTTATTGATGGTGTCTTTAGCCTTGCAGAAGCTTTGTAGTTTCATGAGGTCCCACTTGTCAATTCTCGATCTTACAGCACAAGCCATTACTGTTCTATTCAGGAATTTTTCCCCTGTGCCCATATCTTCAAGGCTTTTCCCCACTTTCTCCTCTATAAGTTTCAGTGTCTCTGGTTTTATGTGAAGTTCCTTGATCCACTTAGACTTGACCTTAGTACAAGGAGATAGGAATGGATCGATTCGCATTCTTCTACATGTTAACAACCAGTTGTGCCAGCACCATTTGTTGAAAATGCTGTCTTTCTTCCACTGGATGTTTTTAGCTCCCTTGTCGAAGATCAAGTAACCATAGGTGTGTGGGTTCATTTCTGGGTCTTCAATTCTATTCCATTGGTCTATTTGTCTGTCACTATACCAGTACCATGCAGTTTTTATCACAATTGCTCTGTAGTAGAGCTTTAGGTCCGGCATGGTGATTCCACCAGAGGTTCTTTTATCCTTGAGAAGAGTTTTTGCTATCCTAGGTTTTTTGTTATTCCAGATAAATTTGCAGATTGCACTTTCTAATTCGTTGAAGAATTGATTTGGAATTTTGATGGGGATTGCATTGAATCTGTAGATTGCTTTTGGCAAGATAGCCATTTTTACAATGTTGATCCTGCCAATCCATGAGCATGGGAGATCTTTCCATCTTCTGAGATCTTCTATAATTTCTTTCTTCAGGGACTTGAAGTTTTTATTATACAGATCTTTCACTTCCTTAGTTAGAGTCACGCCAAGATATTTTATATTATTTGTGACTATTGAGAAGGGTGTTGTTTCCCTAATTTCTTTCTCAGCCTGTTTATTCTTTGTGTAGAGAAAGGACATTGATTTGTTTGAGTTAATTTTATATCCAGCTACTTCACCGAAGCTGTTTATCAGGCTTAGGAGTTCTCTGGTGGAATTTTTAGGGTCACTTATATATACTAATATCATCTGCAAAAAGTGATATTTTGACTTCATCTTTTCCAATTTGTATCCCTTTGATCTCCTTTTGTTGTCGAATTGCTCTGGCTAGGACTTCAAGTACAATGGTGAATAGGTATAGAGAAAGTGGACAGCCTTGTCTAGTCCCTGATTTTAGAGGGATTGCTTCAAGCTTCTGACCATTTACTTTGATGTTGATACTGGTTTGCTGTAGATTGCTTTTATCATGTTTAGGTATGGGCCTTGAATTCCTGATCTTTCCAAGACTTTTATCATGAATGGGTGTTGGATCTTGTCAAATGCTTTTTCCGCATCTAACGAGATGACCATGTGGTTTTTGTCTTTGAGTTTGTTTATATACTGGATTACGTTGATGGATTTCCGTATATTGAACCATCCCTGCATCCCTGGGATGAAACCTACTTGGTCAGGATGGATGATTGTTTTGATGTGTTCTTGGATTCGGTTAGCAAGAACTTTATTGAGGATTTTTGCATCAATATTCATAAGGGATATTGGTCTGAAGTTTTCTATCTTTGTTGGTTCTTTTTGTGGTTTAGGTATCAGAGTAATTGTGGCTTCATAGAATGAGTTGGGTAGAGTACCTTCTGTTTCTATTTTGTGGAATAGTTTGTGAAGAACTGGGATTAGATCTTCTTTGAAGGTCTGATAGAACTCTGCACTAAACCCATCTGGTCCTGGGCTTTTTTTAGTTGGGAGACTATTAATGACTGCTTCTATTTCTTTGGGGGATATAGGGCTGTTTAGATCATTAACCTGATCTTGGTTCAACTTTGGTACCTGGTATCTGTCTAGGATCTTCTCCATTTCATCCAGGTTCTCCAGTTTTGTTGAGTATAGCCTTTGGTAGAAGGATCTGATGGTGTTTTGGATGTCTTCAGGATCTGTTGTTATGCCTCCTTTTTCATTTCTGATTTTGTTAATTAGGATGCTTTCCCTGTGCCCTCTAGTGAGTCTGGCTAAGGGTTTATCTATCTTGTTGATTTTCTCAAAGAACCAGCTCCTTGATTGGTTGATTCTTTGAATTGTTTTTTTTGTTTCCACTTGGTTGATTTCGCCCCTGAGTTTGATTATTTCCTGCCGTCTACTCCTCTTGGGTGAATTTGCTTCCTTTTGTTCTAGTGCTTTTAGGTGTGTTGTCAAGCTGCTAATGTGTGCTCTCTCTAGTTTCCTTTTGGAGGCACTCAGAGCTATGAGGTTTCCTCTTAGAAATGCTTTCATTGCGTCCCATAAGTTTGGGTATGTTGTGGCTTCATTTTCATTGAACTCTAAAAAGTCCTTAATTTCTTTCTTTATTCCTTCCTTGACCAAGGTATCATTGAGAAGAGTGTTGTTCAGTTTCCACGTGAAGGTTGGCTTTCTATTATTTATTTTGTTATTGAAGATCAGCCTTAGTCCATGGTGATCTGATAGGATGCATGGGACAATTTCAATATTTTTATATCTGTTGAGGCCAGCTTTGTGACCAATTATGTGGTCAATTTTGGAGAAGGTACCATGAGGTGCTGAGAAGAAGGTATATCCTTTTGTTTTAGGATAGAATGTTCTGTAGATATCTGCCAGATCCATTTGATTCATAATTTCTCTTAGTTTCACTGTGTCCCTGTTTAGTTTCTGTTTCCATGATCTGTCCATTGGTGAAAGTGGTGTGTTGAAGTCTCCCACTATTATTGTATGAGGTGCAATGTGTGCTTTGAGATTTACTAAAATTTCTTTAATGAATGTGGCTGCCTTTGTATTTGGAGCATAGATATTCAGGATTAATAGTTCCTCTTGGAGGATTTTACCTTTGATGAGTATGAAGTGTCCCTCCCTGTCTTTTTTAAAGACTTTGGGTTGGAAGTCAATCTTATCAGATATTAGAATGGCGACTCCAGCTTGTTTCTTCATGCCATTTGCTTGGAAAATTGTTTTCCAGCCTTTCATTCTGAGATAGTGTCTATCCTTTTCTCTGAGATGAGTTTCCTGTAAGCAGCAAAATGTTGGGTCTTGTTTGTGTAGCCAGTTTGTAAGTCTATGTCTTTTTATCGGGGAGTTGAGTCCATTGATATTAAGAGATATTAAGGAAAAGTAATTGTTGTTTCCTGTTATTTTTGTTGTTAAAGTTGGCATTTTGTTCTGGTGGCTGTCTTCTTTTAGGTTTGTTGAGGGATTACCTTCTTGTTGTTTCTAGGGCGTTGTTCCTGTCCTTGTATTGGTTTTTTTCTGTTATTATCCTTTAAATGGTGGATTCGTGGAGAGATAATGTGTGAATTTGGTTTTGTCGTGGAATACTTTGGTTTCTCCATCTATGTTAATTGAGAGTTTGGCTGGGTATAGTAGCCTGGGCTGGAATTTGTGTTCTTTTAGTGTCTGTATAACATCCGTCCAGGATCTTCTGGCTTTCATAGTCTCTGGTGAAAAATCTGGTGTAATTCTGATAGGCTTGCCTTTATATGTTACTTGGCCTTTTTCTCTTACTGCTTTTAGTATTCTATCTTTATTTAGAGCATTTGTTGTTCTGATTATAATGTGTCGGGAGGTATTTCTTTTCTGGTCCAGTCTATTTGGAGTTCTGTAGGCTTCTTGTATGTTCATGGGCATCTCTTTCTTTAGATTTGGGGAGTTTTCTTCTATAATTTTGTTGAAGATGTTTGCTGGTCCTTTGAGTTGAAAATCTTCATTCTCATCCACTCCTATTATCCGTAGGTTTGGTCTTCTCATTGTGTCCTGTATTTCTTGGATGTTTTGAGTTAGGATCTTTTTGCATTTTACATTTTCCTTGATTGTTGTGCCGATGTTCTCTATGGAATCTTCTGCACCTGAGATTCTCTCTTCCATCTCTTGTATTCTGTTGCTGATGCTCATATCTATGGTTCCAGATTTCTTTCCTAGGGTTTCTATCTCCAGTGTTGCCTCATTTTGGGTTTTCTTTATTGTGTCTACTTCCCTTTTTAGGTCTAGTATGGTTTTGTTCATTTCCATCATCTGTTTGGATGTGTTTTCCTGTTTTTCTGTAAAGACTTCTACCTGTTTGATTATGTTATCCTGTTTTTCTTTAAGGATTTGTAACTCTTTAGCATTGTTCTCCTGCCATTCTTTAAGGGATTTTTGTGCTTCCTCTTTATTGTCTTCTGCCTGTTTAGCAGTGTTCTCCTGTATTTCTTTAAGTGTGTTATTAAAGTCCTTCTTGAAGTCCTCTATCATCATCAGGAGATATGCTTTTAAATCCGTGTCTAGCTTTTCCGGTGTGTTGGGGTGCCCTGGACTGGGCGAAGTGGGGGTGCTGGGTTCTGATGATGGTGAGTGGTCTTGGTTTCTGTTAGTAAGATTATTACGTTTACCTTTCGCCATCTGGTAATCTCTGGGGTTAGTTGTTATCGTTGTCACTGTTTAAAGATTGGAGCAGAAGCTGTGTTCCACTCACCAGCAGTCTCTAAATCCTGCGGCGGGGGTCGTGGGTAGCTGATGGTACCCCGGTGCTGGTCCAGCTGGAAGAGGCCTGTGGTCCTACTCAGGCCGGTTTTCTGCTTCCCTAACTAATGCAGTCTCTGGTCCCGCGTGTAATTGGATTGGAGCAGAAGCTGTGTTCCACTCTCCAGAAGTCTTAAGATCCTGTGGCGGGTGTTGTGGGTAGCTGGTGAGTGTCAGTGGACCCTGCGCCCGGTGCTTTTCTGACCGGAAGAGGGTTGTGGCCCTATGTAGGCTGGATTTCTCTCTCCCCAACCAGAGCAGTCTCAGGTCCCGCGTGATTGGACTGGAGCAGAAGCTGTGTTCCACTCACCAGCAGTCCCAAAATCCTGCGGCGGGGGTCGTGGGTAGCTGGCGGGTGTCAGGCAACCCTGGGCTCCCGCTACCCCTGCGCTGATCCGGCTGGATGAGGCCTGTGGCCCTACTCAGGCCGGTTTCTGCTTCCCTAACTAATGCAGTCTCAGGTCCCGCGCAATTGAATTGGAGCAGAAGCTGTGTTCCACTCACCAGCAGTCCCAAAATCCTGCGGCGGGGGTCGTGGGTAGCTGGCGGGTGTCAGGCAACCCTGCGCTCCCGCTACCCTGGCGCTGATCCGGCCTGATGAGGCCTGTGGTCCTACTCAGGCTGGTTTCTCACATGTTGATTTTAACATCCAAGAACTCTGTTGATTTCACAGCTCAGTCCTAATAGTTTTGCACACAGCCACTTTATTTAAGATGAAAAAATGAAATATTCAGTTGGAGCCTTTGCCTTTTGTCCTCAACAATGGGCAGATATTTTCCCTCATCTGTTGGTAAGGGGAAGGTCATTTTATAAATTCCTTTATGTTGCAATTTTTGTTAGCAATAATTACATTGTTATTACTTCGTTCATTCAACTTATAATTTTCTTCTATATTCCTCTTATTTATGTAGGGAGTGTCAATATTTTCTGGTATTTATTTATTTATCTAGAAGGGTGGATGAGTGAGGGTCAACTTTATCTTTACATTTTTATTTATGTGCCTCTGTGTGGGTATATGCATGTGAAGGCAGTATCCATAATTGGCAGGAAAGAGTATCATATTCCTTGGAGCTAGAGTTACAGTTGGTTGTGGGTTGTGTGGCTGTGGGTGCTGTAAATTGAACTTGGGTACACTAAAAGAGCTGGAAGTGATCTGAATCACTGAGCTAGCTCCCCAGCCCAACTTTATCTATTTTATTATCTTGTTTGAAATTTCCTGCCATCTTATTTATCTTTAAATTTTCACTGACTTTTTCTGAGCAATTTAGGAAGTGTTGATGGAGAAATTTCTCTATTTTATAGTGATGAGATGTATTGAAAACCATCTTAGTAAATGAATAAGAGAGGATTATAAGAAGTTTAAAAGAATCTATAAGTCATACTTTTTATAATAACTGGATCATCTCATCTATAAATAAATTCAACTTCAAGCAATAACTTGTTGCTGTCTCATTATCATCAATGTTTCAAGTGTTTCTAGTCTTGTCATGCATAAGTCACCACTATTGAAAAGGGCATCTCATAGGAATATTGTGAAGAAGGGAGCTCTTCCCACTCATATACTCATGAGGGGAGCCAAGAGTTGCGCTTAAAAAGACAAAATAAAAGATAAGTAACACATGTATAAAAACTTGTAAAATTCATAAAAGAGGCCAATGGAAAAACAAAGATTTTGAGCAAAAATATAGAGATACATATAATTATTTTTACTTAATAAAAAACATAGAGACCATTACCAATTGAGCATGTCTAGAAATGATATAGATCCTCTAGTTTTCCAGGTGGGATTGTCTTCTTTTCTGACAGAGCTCTAAGTAACCATTTTCATAATGTCTTTCATCACAGAGGTGCTATGAAAACTGGTAACTGGTAGTGTCAGGAGAAAAAAAGAACAATAATTCCCTTATCAGCACATAATGGCAAAGGCTTAGCAGGTTTCTTTCTTTCTTTCTTTCTTCTTCTTCTTCTTCTTCTTCTTCTTCTTCTTCTTCTTCTTCTTCTTCTTCTTCTTCTTCTTCTTCTTCTTCTTCTTCTTCTTTCTTCTTCCTCTTCTTCTTCTTCTTCTTCTTCTTCTTCTTCTTCTTCTTCTTCCTTCTTCTTCTTCTTCCTTCTTCTTCTTCTTCTTCATCTTCATCTTCATCTTCATCTTCTTCCCCTTCCTCCTCCTCTTCCTCTTTCTCTTCCTCCTCCTCTCTCTCTCTCTCTCTCTCTCTCTCTCTCTCTCTCTCTCTCTCTCTCTCTCTCCCTCTCTCTCTCTCTCTCTCTCTCTGTATGTGTGTGTGTGCATGTGTCATTAAATCCCTAAAAATCTTTGTCACATCTCCTGATACTGAGTGCAATTTACTTCCTATCTTTAGCAAACCAAAATAATGAAAAGGTAAGTAACTTGTTCCAGGCATTTACAAATAGTTGAACTAGTATTTGAATGTAGAAGCTCTTGATTTGTGCTCTTGATAGTTTGTCTTCTTTCATGTAAGAAGAATATTATATATCTGGTGTTCTCACCAACTTTCAAGCAAGAGCATGTCTTTTAAGAAAATATGCTTAAGGCTGCAATGGAGCACTTGCTTAACATACACAAGGATCTGGACTTCATCCCTAACACTGAAAAGAACAAAAATTGAAGTGGGGACTGGAGACTCATAATAAATATCCCTTCTGATAGACTGAATTTTACAAATGTGTATGAGTGTTTATTCTGTATGTGCACTGTGGTTAATTAGCTTAGGACACAGGTACAATGTAGGAGAGCTTAACCTTCCACATTTTGCCCATGAGGAATGAGAAAAATGTCCGTGGCATTCACTAAGTATACCAATGTGCATGGCTTCTATCATCAGAAGGGAGCAGAGTCCAGTTTCACCCACAGCATCTTCCTCCTGCTAATTCATCTTGTATTCATTTCCTCCACAGGCTTTCCTGATTCCAATCCAAGTTTCTGTTTTCAAAGTGATTATCAAGAAAAGAACTTGCTGGTAGAATTTTTATGTGGTTCATGTTGGACATAATTTTCACAAAGAATTTCACAGGTACTACATTTCATTCCTTTTAAATGATACACTGTAAACATCTCCAGAAATGTTCCAAATTGTTCTAGTCGTGAGCATACTAGGATTCATTAGGGCATAATCTCTATGTATTCTAGTTAAAAACGATTTGTGCCTTCTCAGTTCTGATGTCTGAGTACACAGGAAAATGATACTCTTTCAAAGTCCTCAATAGTTCACATTTAAGTATACTGGAAAGCAAAAATTAAAGCAGCTTTCTTCAGTTAACTATAGTTCTTTATCTGTGAAATTTTAGTGACATGGAGAACATGATACAAATTATCTAGAGAATAATTTTAATGTACTGTGCAACAGGATCTGCTTTAAGAATTGGAGAAACAAACATAAAAGGCTGGACAAAGTAATGCATAATTATAATCCCAGAACTTGGAAAGTAGAAGCAGGATGATCTGGAATTCAAGTCCATTGTTAGGATAGATAGTATGTTTGAGACCAACATGAACTATTGTAAAACTCCATTAAGGAAACAAAAAGAATCTGTGTTGCAATACCAAGTAAACTATCTGCTTTTGTGGTGTTTGCATTCCTGTTATAGGTCTCAGATGACCTCACACTTGCAATCTTCCTGCCTCAGCCTTCTGTGTGCTCCCACCATGTTCACCACCCTTCTCCTTTCCAGGTTATCTAAGATTCTAGATATGGAAAGATGACTGAGACAATGTGAAGATAAGATAATGAAGATGTAGGAAGGATGCTACTGTGTATCTGTAGACTAAGGGATTGTAATTTAAATCAATGCTAAATACTGCAAAGCTGTAGTTTTTTAAAAGCTTAATCTTTAAGTGGCCTGTGAATTCTGCATATCACTGTCATAGTTACCCAGCATCTGTGTTATCCACCCTGCTCTTTATAGGAAACTAATTTGCAGCACGGCATGGTTGTATGATATGTGTACACACAAACCATGGCTATTACTAGGTGATTTTTAATTTTCTCATGGATTGATTTTTATTCACTTCTCAATAGTTTCAAATTAACCTTTTATAAAAATAAATTCAACTCGATTTAAAAGAATTGAATCGAAGTTCACCCTAAGAGGAAAAAGACAACCCAAGATTCCTACTTCAGCCAACAAAATTCCAAGGAATAAAGGTTGGTGGGGATGTAGCTCATTTGTACAACCCAACAATACAAGATGTGAGGCGAGAGGGAGCCAACAGGGGGACATAGTACTGAGCTAGTGTCTAACTGAAGCTGGATGTCTTTACTGCTTATCTCAGCATAGAACCCTCCAAGTTAAAAAACTATCATATCTCAAAAAAAGAAACAATTGTCACAGCAGTCAACAGGTCCAGAGGCCAGAAGGTACAAAGAGTAGCCGATGTTTGAGACTATCAAAATACAGCTTGATCCTCTTACTTTTGGCTCAATATTATTCTATGGTGTCTATTGTATCTAGTAAAAAATCTGAACTTTTTCATAACTTATAAAGTCCTGTACAATCTGGCCTCTAGTGTGTCCATGGTTTTAGCTTTTTCATTATCCTTCTTGCCTACTAGGACTTTTCTGTCTATGAATGTTTGTCTCCTCTTTCACTTGATGCCTATTGTGTTTTACTAAAGCAGTCTCTGAGGTAAAGTTTAGATGCAGGGTATTTGTTAAGAGATCAGCACTTGTTGATGGTGGGTATGAGATAAGGGGCTCAAACAGAAGTAGGTGAAGCCTAAGCTGAACAAAGGCCACTGGAAACTTTGGGACACTATCAAGATCAAATGGCCCTTCAGAAATTTTCTGAATTGAAACAAGGAGCCCAGATTTTTATACCTTCTCTGTCAGTCCTTGGAGTGGGTCCCATCCTGGGCAAGGATATGGCCATTCTCAAGGTGTTTACTGCATATAGTGTAAGACCCTGTCTCAAAAAAAAAAAAATAGAACAATTGAAAGATAAATTCTCAGTCTTAAGTATTATATTACACTAATAGAAATGGACTAAAACAATGGGAGAGTAAATACAGTCTTTGTCAGGGTATCTTGCCCAGAAATGAAGGAGGTCTTCTTCCTTCCTTCCTTCCTTCCTTCCTTCCTTCCTTCCTTCCTTCCTTCCTTCCTTCCTTCCTTCCCTCCTTCCTTCCTTCCTCCCTCCCTCCCTCCCTCCCTTCCTTCCTCCCTTCCTTCCTCCCTTCCTTCCTCCCTTCCTTCCTCCCTTCCTTCCTTCCTTCCTTCCTTTCATTCTTCCTTCCTTTCCATCCCTCCCTCCCTTTCTCTCTCCTTACCTTCCCTCCTCTCTCCCTTCAAAGGTAATTTTCTTACCACATTCCTAAAGTGCCTGATACTCAACAATATGAACCTGCTATCCAACATTATAAAGAAAAATAAGCCATATTTATTAATCTCTGACATTAGGATAGCCAGCCATTTGAATATGCATCTGTCAAAGAGAAAATTGAGAGCCAGGAGGATTTCAAAACTCACATCTCCAGATCAACAAGCAGCAGAGCTCTAGTCAGTGTCCATGGCCTTTGACTTTCCAGCATCAGCAAAAACCCGCCACACTATTCAGAATACACAAGTCTCTATTTCTGCCCATGTTCTCTGGTAGTTTAAGGTGCTCCTGACATTCAGGATGCCCTGAGATTTTGATTTCGTTTTTTTTTTTTTTTTAATTAACTCCCTTCCATGTGAAGATACAGCTCTCTGTGGCCTGTGTAGTTGTAGCTGCCAGAAATTGAATATTTTTATTGTTTCATGCTCTCCCTTACATCTGGCTCCCTAGCACTGCTTGACATCATTCCTTTATGTGTCCTCATTTTCAAATTTCTCTGCTCATTCCCAGTCCCTGACCTTGCTACACTAGGACAGGCACTGTTCTATCTTAACTTTTCAAGAATTCTTCTTTTAGGTGTGACTCCTTGTCCAGTTAGACAAATCAGACCATTAGCTGACTCTCGGACATTTAATCATGATAAACATGATAAAACATCCTTATGCACATAAATATTCAACAATCATTCATTACTTTATTTCTTCTCAATGTTACGAAATGTTTCTTACACATAGTCACTAGAGACAGAATAAGCCACTAACTAACAGGTGAATTTTCCAGCACTAGGAACACAAAGTTCTGATTTCAGGTAGACACAGAGGCAATCCCAGAGGGACCTAAGAGGCAGGAAAGTGGAGTAAGTGGTTCAACATAAAACATGCAATCCTTTGCTTCCACAGATATGATACTCTTCACTGCAATGTATGGGCCAATGTTCTTTATCTATCTTCTATAGAGTTGAAGTGACAAATTACCACAAACCAGGTGGCTCAGGATGACAATGTATTGTCTCACTTCAGGTTAGAAGCCCAAAGTCAACATATCAAATACGTTGGTTGATTTTGAGGGCTGTGATGGGAAGCATCTGGTCCATGCGTCTCTCCACTTTTGAATAGGTTGCCAGACATCTTTGGTACTCCCTGGCTTGTGATCTATCTTCACATATTGTTTTTCACCCCTTTTGTCATATCATTTTTCACCTTTGCATGTATGTACATCTCTACATGTTCCCTTTTTATATGTAGACAATACATATTGGGTTATAATCTACCTGGATGATCTCCTTTGAACTTGATTGTCTCTGTAAAGTCCTTATTCCAAATAAAATTATATTTGGATGCACTGAAGAACAGAATTTCAGTACACATATTTTGGTGCTCACAATTAATGCTATACATATCCATCAAGAATTGTCGTTTTGCTCCTGATCTTGGGGAGTACTACATAGAAATGGCTGCCAGCATTTCTAGTGATTGTCACTGTACAGCCCAGATCAGTCTTGCACCTGCTACCTTCCCATTTCTGCCTCCTGAGAACTGGGATTAAAGGCATGTATCATAATGTTCAGCTCATGCTTGAGTAATTTTTAAAAACAAATTTAGTTTTCATAGTTCCTAAGACTGGGGAGTCCAAGAGTATTGTGCCATCATCTGACAAGGCCCTTATGCTGTGTCATAGCGGGGCCAAAGGGCATGAAAAGTATGGGAGAGATGGAGCAAGTTAATCTGAAAGAGGTGGGAGAAGGTAACGAATGGAGGAGGAGGATTGGTAAAAACAAATTCACAGAAAACAAAGAATAGTTGTTCTTATCAAATAAAATAGAAACTTTCACATGGTATGGCAAGGTTAAATGATAGTCATCCAACATCATCCATGCCTGTGGAAATGCTGTGTCCCTTTGCAGACGTGTTTACATTAAGAATCTTGAGAGGGAAACGTTTATCCCGAATTATCTAAGTGGTTCCGGGGTAATCACAGGAGTCCTTATGCAATGGGGGCAGGAGGTGACTGTTAGAAAAAGAGATGTGACACAGAAGTAGAGGACAGTGAGGAGAACCCTGTTCACATTGACTTGAGCACAGTCGGACTGACGTTGGACATCTGGCTTCTAGAATGGAAAGGTGTTTCCATTCACTGTGTTGTTTAAAGCCACTAACTTTGAGGAAACTTTGTGTAGCTACCACAAGAAGAGGTAATTCAAACTGCACATATAAAAGCATTATTTATAGGCAGTAATCCAGCACAAACAACTCTAAGAGATTTTCAAAATCATAAATAGTGCTAAGTGAACTTGGGCAAGGTTATATAAGAGAGACAAATCTTTTAAAAATTCAGATATCTGGGTACAGTGAAATGGCTCAGTGGGTAAAAGAGCTTTCGTCCAAGCTTGATGATCTTAGTTGCATCCCTGGAATACACCACATGTTTACCATGACATACATTTTGAAATTAAAAAAACCTGTAATTATGTGCCTATACTCTAATAAAAATTAATGAAAACTGAAACTACTCTAGGACTTACTGAATACTATAAAGAAGAAACATTTTAGGAGAAAATAAAGAAGACCTGCGTAAACAGAGATATTCTGTATTCTAACGTTGAATCTACACAATGGAAGAACAAAACTGGAGTGGGGGGATTAAAAGTTTGCACAGATTATTCCTTATTTACAATAATTGGATGGTGAAGCACATAGAAAGAAGCTCAGCATCACCAGGCATTGCAGGAATGCAAGTTGAAACTATACTAGTATGACACTCTATACCTGTTACATGAGTAAAATTGAAAAAGGTCTATTCTATCAAATGCTAACAAGAATGTAGGCCTTCAGGATCTTCTATATTGCTGATACTGATGTCAAATCTTATATCATTTTAGGAAAGATTTTAAGATGCTCTTCAAACATTAACTGTGTATTTTCCAGGTGTTCTACTCCAATTTTTTTTATTTTTTATTTATATTTTAAAGATGTTCCTTTATTATTATTAGATATTTTCTTCATTTACAATTCAAATGCTATCCAGAAAGTCCCCTATACCTTCCTCTCACCCTACTCCCCAAACCACCCAACCCCTCTTCCTGGCCCTGGCATTCCCCTGTACTGGGGCATATAATCTTCGCAAGACCAAGGGTCTCTCCTCCCAGTGATGGCTAACTAGGCCATCCTCTGCTACATATGCAACTAGAGAGTGAGTGCATATCAAGTGACTTCATTTGTGATTGGGTTACCTCACTCAGAATGATATCCTCCAGATACATACATTTGCCCAAGAATTCCATAAATTCATCGTTTTTAATAGCCGAGTAGTACTCCATTGTGTAAATGTACCACATTTTCTGTATCCATTCCTCTGTTTAGGGACATCTGGGTTCTTTACAGCTTCTGGCTATTATAAATAAAGCTACTATGAACACAGTGGAGCATGTGTCCTTATTACCAGTTGGAATATCTTCTGGGTATATGCACAGGAGAGGTATTTCTGGATAATCCAGTAGTACTATGTCCAATTTTTGAGGAACCACCGCACTGATTTCCAGAGTTGCAATCCCACCAGCAGTGGAGGAATGTTCCTCTTTCTCCACATCCTCGCCAGCATCTTCTGTCACCTGAATTTTTAATCTTAGCCATTCTGACTGGTGTGAAGTAGAATCTCAGGGTTGTTGTGATTTGCATTTCCCTGATGATTAAGGATGTTGAACATTTTTTCAGGTGCTTCTTAGATACTCAGTATTCCTCAGTTAAGAATTCTTTGTTTAGCTCTGTACCCCATTTTTAATGGGGTTATTTGATTTTTGAGAGTTCAGCTTCTTGAGTTCGTTATATATAAATTGGATATTAGTCCCTGTAGTGGCTATTCCTGGTTGTCAACAGCATGGAAGGCTGGGGCAGAGTTCTTCAGAAGGCAGTATATGCTTTGAATCAGCGTTTGATATATGATATAGTTTTCCCCATAACCAGGATCCATGGGTCCAAGAATCAAGGGGTGGAAAAGGAAATAGTTCCACTAACTATCACTCCTAGTGACCCTCTAGGAAAATTTTTGCTTCCTGTCCCCATAACTCTAGGTTCTGCTGGCCTAGAAGTTTTGGCTCCAGAGAGAGGGGTGCTCCTACCAGGAGCTACAAAAACCATTCCATTGAACTGGAAGCTCAGACTTCCCCCAGGTCATTTTGGGCTTCTAATGCCCTTAAACCAACAGGCTAAAAAAGGAATAACAGTTTTAGGAGGGGTGATAGATCCAGATTACCATGGGGAAATTGAATTACCTCTTCACAATGGAGGTAAGCAAGATTATTTCTGGAATGTAGGAGATCCCTTAGGGCATCTCTTACTACTACCATGTCCTGTGATTAAAGTCAATGGGAAACTACAACAGCCTAATCCAAGCAGGGTGACAAAGGACACAGACCCATCAGGAATGAAGGTATGGGTCAATCCTCCAGGAAAAGAGCCAAAACCTGCTGAGGTGCTTGCCGAAGGTGAAGGGAATACAGAATGAGTATTAGAGGAAGGTAGTTATAAATACCAATTAAGGCCACATAATCAGTTGCAGAAACATGGATTATAAAGTACTATGGATGCTCCTGTCTTATTTTGTTAACGAACACATTTGTCTTTCTTCCAATTTCTTTAACATCAATTTGCATTTAAGTTGAGACACTAAAAGGATGTTCCCAAGGGACATTGCCCCATTGTAAATTTACAAATGTGTTTGCGATTGTACAAGGGTTATATCATGTTAGGCGTATTCACAACCTTGTTATTGCTTCATGTGAACATGAGATATTATTTGTGTCAAGTTGACAAGGGGTGGATTGTAGTGGCTATTCCTGGTTGTCAACTTGACTATATTTGGAATGAACTACAATCCAGAATTGGAAGGCTCACCAGTGACCCTAATCTGGAGGCTGGGAGATAGAAGTTTCTGATCTGGATCTTGGTATGGAGATCTTGAGGCATAGTGGCTATGGATTACAAAATATTAAGACAGGGAGATCTCTGAGTTCAAGGTCATCTGGGATTAAAGGTGTGGTTGGACACACCTTTAATCTGGGCTACACCTTCTGCTGGAGACCATGTAAGGACATTGGAAGAAGAGAGTCTCTCTCTCTCTCCTTCACCTGCTTGCCATGTGGGACTGAGCAAGCCAGTGGAAGCAAGCCAGTAAAGAACATCCCTCCATGGCTTCTGCATCAGCTCCTGCTTCCTGACCTGCTTGAGTTCCAATCCAGACATACTTTGGTTATCAACAGCAGTATGTAAAGTGTAAACTGAATAAACCCTTTCCTCCCCAACTGCTTCTTGGTTATGATGTTTGTGCAGGAATAGAAACCCTAAGACACTCATTTGCACTTAAATTACATCATTAGAAAAAATAACGTGGAGATGCAATTTCATACCTATCAGACTCACAAGACTTCAAAAGCATGGCAGTGCACTCCATTTCCCACAGGATTGCATAGGAATGCAGGTACTGTTATGTATGCCTGGAGTGATTGCAAAATAGTATAATCTTTCTGGAGAGTTTTACATTACCCAGCTACTTATATAATTACTGTTTCATACACTTAGTTTAGTGCCTGGAATATACTTTGAAGTTATACCTCCCACAATAAAAATATATACACACTGGAGGTTTTGATGCAGTAATGTTTATGATGGAATGCTGGAAACAATCCAAAGTATATACAAAGGAGAGGATTTGCATAAGCTCTTATGTATCTACAAAATGGAGTGCTATTTAAAATGAAGCATAAGAACTGATATCTCCATGAACCAATTTACAACAAAAAAAAAATCAAAGTGCAAAAGAATGTCCATAATACACCATACTTCTTGCAAGAAGAAGAAAAATACAATAAAATGCACATATATCTGCTTGTTCATGCTAAATATGTAGGAAACAGATAAGCTAGAAACTGAAGGCTTTATCTTCTACAAAGAATGGTTAACAAAAGGAGAGTTCAGGAGGAGGCTCCATGAAGAGAAACCTATGCTTCTACAACCTTTTTAGCCTGACTTTACCTCTTAAAAACATTCTGCATGGGAAATTTTCCATGGGTCCCACCCCTAGACAAAGAACTACAGGCAATCAATGATTTCTGGAAGAAGGAGAATTAACCTTTTCAGGGTTGAACACTCTTATTTCTTGTCCAATGAAGAATGGTCAGTCTTTTACCATATACACGCCAACATCAAAAACAGAGTCAGAAGATTGTATTTATATATAATGACATACAATTTTGTGTGTCTATGTGTGTACACACATATATGTAAGAGTAGTAAAGAAAAAGAAGTTAGCAGTTTGAGAGTGGAGGACATAGGAAGTGTTCATGGGAGGGTAGCTAGAAGGGTGTGGAGGGAGAAAACAGAAGGGAAAAGTGATATAATTCTATTTTAATCTTTAAAGAAAAAAGAAACATGCGTCACATATACTCCTCCAATAAACAAATGCATAAATACAGAAACCTGGGTGAAGCACAAACCAAAATGGAATATGATCATAAATACCAAACTGTATTGCAAATGAATATTATAACCATACTGAATAATACAGGGAAGAAAAGTCTAAATCTAAGTGTTTTTGGAAGCATATGTTTTGTCTAGATATCATAAAAACTAAAGACATAAAATACTACACAAATGTCACTTTACTTTGTCAATCTCATACTTATAGGCATATGAATTGGTAATTCTGAAATTATTTTGTGTGAAAGGTAGAATTGCATAAACCCAGGAACAATATTTTTTTAAGGTCTTAATGTTTTGTTTTGCTTTGCTTTGCATTGCATTGCATTGTATTGCATTGCATTGATTTCATTTGATTTGACTTGCTTGCATAGAGCCTAATATGGCCTTTTTTCATTCTGTCTTGAAATAGCCATTGAAGATCACATAGTCCAACTTAATGAAGCCTATGTCCTTCATATACTATCTGACACACTGACTGCACCTATTCAGCCCATATTGCTGGATTAGTCAGAACAGAAAGAGTATGAACCCTGACAGAACTTCTATAGATGACTCTAGTAGAGGTTCTGGTGACCCCATCTCACCTTCAGACAGCCAACAAGGGAAACAGAGAACAATATACTTCATATGGTTAGAGCCATGTTTGTCAGGCTCAGAGTTCAAATAAGAGAAACATTGAAATAAACCTTGTGGTGTTGGGTTGGAATTAGAGGTGTCAGAAGTAAGTTACAGATTTTGACATATACATCCAGCTAAAATATAGATGCAGAACCAGGTAGCTCATGCTTTTAATCCTAAAACTTGGGAGGCAGAAGCTGACAGATATCTTAGTTCAAGGCCAGGCTGGTCTACTTTGTGAGTTCCAGTCCAACCAAGGCCACATAAAGAGACCTTAAAGGAGAAGGAAGAAGAGGAGGAGGGACAGAAGGAAGGGGAGAGAGAGAAGAAATGAAGGAAGGAGGAAAGAGATAGATGGATAGATAGACAGACAGACAGACAGACAGGTGTGTGTGTGTGTGTGTGTGTGTGTGTGTGTGTGTGTGTGTGTGTGTGTGCACTTATCTGGGTTAGTAGACACATGCATTATCTAGCTATATCTACTGACAGTAGATACAATTAGCAAACAATTAGCAGAATTATTCTCCGGTCCTTGATTTCTAAAATACAATTATCCTTTGAAAAAGAGTGGAGCTCCTTGGAGAAGTAGTTGATTCCAGAGCATGCATAAACAAACAAACAGATAAATTATATATCTAGACATTTTTAAGGATATGTCAAAAAGACACTGGAACCAATCAGAATCTCCCAGGATTACAATGTGAACAGTTTGAAGAATAACAATTATGGATAGTACCCTATGGGATAAAATAAATCTCCATGAATCTATTTTAATAAATAACTACACATGTAAGTAAGCAAGGCTTATAGCTCTCATTTTGCTGCAGAGGTATTCCAAATTTAAATACTCACTCAGCTTTAATTAGAGAAGACACTCTTTGCAGCAAACAGTGGCAGTGACTGAAGACACTCATGGCTTCCCAGGACCCTCATCATAAGTGCCATATGAGTACTCAGCCTTAAAACATGACATTTATACTGTGCCCTCTAATCCTTAGGGAACATTGTGAAGAAAAGAGTGGACAACATGTAAGAGCCAAAAGATAGGAAGAATGGATGTGAAATGTCATGTCCTTGGCAAGACACAGCCATTGTAACCACAAAGACATAGCAACTGCAAGTGTCTTCAGTGTACAAGAATGGGCCCACCAGCAGGCAAAGAATACTGTAAAAGCTCATGGGCCCTAGTCCTCACTGCTGTACTATTTGCTACTGAGATATTTCTTTTTTTTAATTTTTAATATTTTTATTACATATTTTCCTCAATTACATTTCCAATGCTATCCCAAAAGTCCCCCATAGCGCCCCCCACTTCCCTACCCACCCATTCCCATTCTTTTGGCCCTGGCATTCCCCTATATTGGGGCATATGAAGTTTGCAAGTCCAATGGGCCTCTCTTTCCAGTGATGGCCGACTAGGCCATCTTTAGATACATATGCAGCTAGAGACAAGAGCTCCAGGGTACTGCTTAGTACATCATGTTGTTCCAACAATAGGGTTGCAGATCCCTTTAGCTCCTTGGGTACTTTCTCTAGCTTCTCCATTGGGAGCCCTGTGATACATCCAATAGCTGACTGTGAGCATCCATTCCTGTGTTTGCTAGGCCCCAGAATCGTCTCACAAGAGACAGCTATATTTGGGTCCTTTCAGCAAAACCTTGCTAGTGTATGCAATGGTGTCAGCGTTTAAAAGCTGATTATGGGATGGATCCCTGGATACGGCAGTCTCTAAATGGTCCATCCTTTCATCACAGCTACGAATTTGTCTCTGTAACTCCTTCCCTAGGTGTTTTGTTCCCAATTCTAAGAAGGGGCACAGTGTCCACACTTTGGTCTTCATTCTTCTTGAGTTTCATGCGTTTATCAAATTGTATCTTATATCTTGGGTATCCTAAGTTTTGGGCTAATATCCACTTATCAGTGAATACATATTGTGTGAGTTCTTTTGTGATTGTGTTACTTCACTCAAGATGATGCCCTCCAGGTCCATCCATTTGGCTAGGAATTTCATAAATTCATTCTTTTTAATAGCTGAGTAGTACTACATTGTGTAAATGTACCATAATTTCTGTATCCATTCCTCTGTTGAGGGACATCTGGGTTCTTTCCAGCTTCTGGCTATTATAAATAGGGCTGCTATGAACATAGTGGAGCATGTGTCCTTTTTACCAGTTGGGACATCTTCTGGATATATGCACAGGAGAGGTATTGCTGGATCCTCCGGTAGTACAATGTCCAATTTTCTGAGGAACCGCCAGACTGATTTCCAGAGTGGTTGTACAAGCTTGCAATCCCACCAACAATGGAGGAGTGTTCCTCTTTCTCCACATCCTCGCCAGCATCTGCAGTCACCTGAATTTTTGATCTTAGCCATTCTGACTGGTGTGAGGTGGAATCTCAGGGTTGTTTTGATTTGCATTTCCCTGATGATTAAGGATGTTGAACATTTTTTCAGGTGCTTCTCTGCCATTCAGTATTCCTCGGGTGAGAATTCTTTGTTCAGTTCTGAGCCCCATTTTTAATGGGGTTATTTGACTTTCTGGAGTCCACCTTCTTGAGTTCTTTATATATATTGGATATTAGTCCCTTATCTGATTTAGGATAGGTGAAGATCCTTTCCCAATCTGTTGGTGGTTTTTTTGTCTTATTGATGGTGTCTTTTACCTTGCAGAAGCTTTGCAGTTTCATGAGGTCCCACTTGTCAATTCTCGATCTTACAGCACAAGTCATAGCTGTTCTATTCAAGAATTTTTCCCCTGTGCCCATATCTTCAAGGCTTTTCCCCACTTTCTCCTCTATAAGTTTCAGTGTCTCTGGTTTTATGTGAAGTTCCTTGATCCACTTAGACTTGACCTTAGTACAAGGAGATAAGAATGGATGGATTCGCATTCTTCTACATGTTAAAAACCAGTTGTGCCAGCACCATTTGTTGAAAATGCTGTCTTTCTTCCACTGGATGTTTTTAGCTCCCTTGTTGAAGATCAAGTGACCGTAGGTGTGTGCATTCATTTCTGGGTCTTCAATTCTATTCCATTGGTCTATTTGTCTGTCACTATACCAGTACCATGCAGTTTTTATCACAATTGCTCTGTAGTAAAGCTTTAGGTCCGGCATGGTGATTCCACCAGAGGTTCTTTTATTCTTGAGAAGAGATTTTGCTATCCTAGGTTTTTTGTTATTCCAGATGAATTTGCAGATTGCCCTTTCTAATTCGTTGAAGAATTGATTTGGAATTTTGATGGGGATTGCATTGAATCTGTAGATTGCTTTTGGCAAGATAGCCATTTTTACAATGTTCATCCTGCCAATCCATGAGCATGGGAGATCTTTCCATCTTCTGAGATCTTCTATAATTTCTTTCTTCAGAGACTTGAAGTTTTTATTATACAGATCTTTCACTTCCTTAGTTAGAGTCACGCCAAGATATTTGATATTATTTGTGACTATTGAGAAGGGTGTTGTTTCCCTAATTTCTTTCTCAGCCTGTTTATTCTTTGTGTAGAGAAAGGCCATTGATTTGTTTGAGTTAATTTTATATCCAGCTACTTCACCGAAGCTGTTTATCAGGTTTAGGAGTTCTCTGGCGGAATTTTTAGGGTCACTTATATATACTATCATATTATCTGCAAAAAGTGATATTTTGACTTCATCTTTTCCAATTTGTATCCCTTTGATCTCCTTTTGTTGTCGAATTGTTCTGGCTAGGACTTCAAGTACAATGTTGAATAGGTATGGAGAAAGTGGACAGCCTTGTCTAGTCCCTGATTTTAGAGGGATTGCTTCAAGCTTCTCACAATTTACTTTGATGTTGGCTACTGGTTTGCTGTAGATTGCTTTTATCATGTTTAGGTATGGGCCTTGAATTCCTGATCTTTCCAAGACTTTTATCATGAATGGGTGTTGGATCTTGTCAAATGCTTTTTCCGCATCTAACGAGATGACCATGTGGTTTTTGTCTTTGAGTTTGTTTATATACTGGATTACATTGATGGATTTCCGTATATTGAACCATCCCTGCATTCCTGGGATGAAACCTACTTGGTCAAGTGGATGATTGTTTTGATGTGTTCTTGGATTCGGTTAGCAAGAACTTTATTGAGGATTTTTGCATCAATATTCATAAGGGATATTGGTCTGAAGTTTTCTATCTTTGTTGGGTCTTTTTGTGGTTTAGGTATCAGAGTAATTGTGGCTTCATAGAATGAGTTGGGTAGAGTACCTTCTGTTTCTATTTTGTGGAATAGTTTGTGAAGAACTGGGATTAGATCTTCTTTGACGGTCTGATAGAACTCTGCACTAAACCCATCTGGTCCTGGGCTTTTTTTAGTTGGGAGACTATTAATGACTGCTTCTATTTCTTTGGGGGATATAGGGCTGTTTAGATCATTAACCTGATCTTGATTCAACTTTGGTACCTTGTATCTGTCTAGGAACTTCTCCATTTCATCCAGGTTCTCCAGTTTTGTTGAGTATAGCCTTTGGTAGAAGGATCTGATGGTATTTTGGATGTCTTCAGGATCTGTTGTTATGTCCCCTTTTTCATTTCTGATTTTGTTAATTAGAATGCTTTCCCTGTGCCCTCTAGTGAGTCTGGCTAAGGGTTTATCTATCTTGTTGATTTTCTCAAAGAACCAGCTCCTTGATTGGTTGATTCTTTGAATAGTTCTTCTTGTTTCCACTTGGTTGATTTCGCCCGAGTTTGATTATTTCCTGCCGCCTACTCCTCTTGGGTGAATTTGCTTCCTTCTGTTCTAGTGCTTTTAGGTATGTTGTCAAGCTGCTAATGTGTGCTCTCTCTTGTTTCCTTTTGGAGGCACTCAGTGCTATGAGTTTTCCTCTTAGAAATGTTTTCATTGCGTCCCATAAGTTTGGGTATGTTGTGGCTTCATTTTCATTGAACTCTAAAAAGTCCTTAATTTCTTTCTTTATTCCTTCCTTGACCAAGGTATCATTGAGAAGCGTGTTGTTCAGTTTCCACGTGAAGGTTGGCTTTCTATTATTTATTTTGGTATTGAAGATCAGCCTTAGTCCATGGTGATCTGATAGGATGCATGGGACAATTTCAATATATTTGTATCTGTTGAGGCCTGTTTTGTGACCAATTATGTGGTCAATTTTGGAGGAGGTACCATGAGGTGCTGAGAAGAAGGTATATCCTTTTGTTTTAGGATAGAATGTTTTGTAGATATCTGCCAGTTCCATTTGATTCATAACTTCTGATAGTTTTACTGTGTCCCTTTTTAGTTTCTGTTTCCATGATCTGTCCATTGGTGAAAGTGGTGTGTTGAAGTCTCCCACTATTATTGTATGAGGTGCAATGTGTGCTTTGAGATTTACTAAAGTTTCTTTAATGAATGTGGCTGCCTTTGTATTTGGAGCATAGATATTCAGAATTGATAGTTCCTCTTGGAGGACTTTACCTTTGATGAGTATGAAGTGCCCCTCCCTATCTTTTTTGATGACTTTGGGTTGGAAGTCAATCTTATCAGATATTAGAATGGCTACTCCAGCTTGTTTCTTCATACCATTTGCTTGGAAAATTGTTTTCCAGCCTTTCATTCTGAGGTAGTGTCTATCTTTTTCTCTGAGATGAGTTTCCTGTAAGCAGCAAACTGTTGGGTCTTGTTTGTGTAGCCAGTTTGTTAGTCTATGCCTTTTTATTGGGGAGTTGAGTCCATTGATATTAAGAGATATTAAGGAAAAGTAATTGTTGCGTCCTGTTATTTTTGTTGTTAAAGTTGGCATTCTGTTCTTGTGGCTGTCTTCTTTTAAGTTTGTTGAGGGATTACCTTCTTGTTTTTTCTAGGGCTTGGTTCCTGTCCTTGTATTGGTTTTTTTCTGTTATTATCCGTTGAAGGGCTGGATTCATGGAGAGATAATGTGTGAATTTGGTTTTGTTGTGGAATACTTTGGTTTCTCCATCTATGTTAATTGAGAGTTTGGCTGGGTATAGTAGCCTGGGCTGGAATCTGTGTTCTTTTAGTGTCTGTATAACATCCCTCCAGGATCTTCTGGCTTTCATAGTCTCTGGTGAAAAATCTGGTGTAATTCTGATAGGCTTGCCTTTATATGTTACTTGGCCTTTTTCTCTTACTGCTTTTAGTATTCTATCTTTATTTAGAGCATTTGTTGTTCTGATTATTATGTGTCGGGAGGTATTTCTTTTCTTGTCCAGTCTATTTGGAGTTCTGTAGGCTTCTTGTATGTTCATGGGCATCTCTTTCTTTAGATTTGGGAAGTTTTCTTCTATAATTTTGTTGAAGATGTTTGCTGGTCCTTTGAGTTGAAAATCTTCATTCTCATCCACTCCTATTATCCGTAGGTTTGGTCTTCTCATTGTGTCCTGTATTTCTTGGATGTTTTGAGTTAGGATCTTTTTGCGTTTTACATTTTCCTTGATTGTTGTGCCGATGTTCTCTATGGAATCTTCTGCACCTGTGATTCTCTCTTCCATCTCTTGTATTCTGTTGCTGATGCTCGTATCTATAGTTCCAGATTTCTTTCCTAGGGTTTCTATCTCCAGTGTTGCCTCATTTTGGGTTTTCTTTATTGTGTCTACTTCCCTTTTTAGGTCTAGTATGTTTTTGTTCATTTCCATCATCTGTTTGGATGTGTTTTCCTGTTTTTCTTTAAGGACTTCTACCGGTTTGATTATGTTATCCTGTTTTTCTTTAAGGATTTGTAACTCTTTAGCAGTGTTCTCCTGCAATTCTTTAAGGGATTTTTGTGCTTCCTCTTTACTGTCTTCTACCTGTTTTCCAGTGTTCCTTTGTATTTCTTTAAGTGTGTTATTTAAGTCCTTCTTGAAGTCCTCTACCATCATCATGAGATATGCTTTTAGATCCGTGTCTAGCTTTTCCGGTGTGTTGGGGTGCCCTGGACTGGGCGAAGTAGGAGTGCTGGGTTCTGATGATGGTGAGTGGTCTTGGTTTCTGTTAGTAAGATTATTACGTTTACCTTTCGCCATCTGGTAATCTCTGGGGTTTAGTTGTTGTCGTTGTCACTGTTTAAAGATTGGAGCAGAAGCTGTGTTCCACTCACCAGCAGTCTCAAAATCCTGTGGCGGGGGTCGTGGGTAGCTGGCGGGTTTCAGCCGACCCTGTGCTCTAGCTACCCTGGTGCTGGTCCGGCCGGAAGAGGCCTGTGGCCCTACTCAGGCTGGTTTTCTGCTTCCCTAACTAATGCAGTCTCAGGTCCCGCGCGCAATTGGATTGGAGCAGAAGCTGTGTTCCACTCACCAGAAGTCTTAAGATCCTGTGGCGGGTGTTGTGGGTAGCTGGCGAGTGTCAGCTGACCCTGCGCCCTATCTACCCCGGTGCTGTTCTGACCGGAAGAGGCTTGTCTATTGAGATATTTCTTGATGATACCACTAGGTTCCAATGGATAGGTCCAATCCAGTGGTCACAGAGATGGTTCAGGTTAAACTAGATGGGTCACAGAATAAAACCAAAAGTCATGAATATAAGATACTGGTAGCTATGGCTGGAATGAGAGGAAGATAAAGGAGGGTATGGGGAAGAGAATATATGTATGTATTTAATCAGAATATATATATATATATATATATACACACATATATATATATTGTGTGTACATATATATGGATGTGGGTGTATCTTATATATATTTTTTTATATATTTATATATATGAAATTATATATAAAAAGATAAATAAATTAGCAAAAGTAATTCATAAAAATGGATAGACTTAGAGAAATGAAAAATTACATCAGGGCAAATGCCACAATAATAATTGTTATAGGCAAGACTTACCTGTGATAAAATCAGTACTGAAATTTTGAGAAAATTCTGAGGAAATATGGGGATTTAGCATAGTTACAAAATATTTCTTTTCAGTTTTTATCATTGTCAAAGGGAAAGGTTTTACCTGCAGGAGAGAAACTTGGCAACCACTACCTAAACCGAATAATGGAGCAGTCTGTGCCCCTGTGGTAATTTGCTAGTAAAGGCACAGCAAATGTCTATATTATGTTGGCAAAACCTATACAACTTCACACTAAGTGTTGGGAAAAAAGTCACTCCAAATTAAAAGTACTGCTACAGAGTTATAGAACCTCTCATTAAAAGTTTTACAGGTTACTGCTGAATTTGTTGTAGTATGCCTTTAATCTCAGTACAGAAAGGCAGAGCCAAGACAATTCTGTGAGTTCATGGCCAGCCTGTCTATATAGTGAGTTCCAAGACAGCCAGAGTAAGACCCTATTGAAAGAAAGACAGAAAGAGAGAAAGAAAGAAAGAAAGAAAGAAAGAAAGAAAGAAAGAAAGAAAGAAAGAAAGAAAGAAAGAAAGAAAGGAAAAGAGGAAGGCAGGAAGGCAGGCAGGCAGGCAGGCAGGCAGGCAGGCAGGCAGGCAGGCAGGAAGGAAGGAAGGAAGGAAGGAAGGAAGGAAGGAAGGAAGGAAGGAAGGAAGGAAGGAAGTTAGTTTAGAAAGTTCACAGTCACAAAAGGAAAAGGCAAAACTAAAGAACTGACACAGATTAGAGAGAAAAAGAAGAAAAGATATAAGTATATGTGTCAAGGGTCAAATGTGACAGAGTAGGAAAGGGCACTTATGGGATTCTGGAGTAGAAAAAGCCATTTGCCTAGAAGAAATAGTTTTCATTCTTCATGTAATAGCAATGTTCCTGGTTTGAATAACTGAATTTGCTGACACATGATAGCAACATGAGAACACAGTGAAGTAAACACCTACTGAAATAATCTGTACTACTTTTGTACCTTTCATGTAAATCTAAAATTATTTCAAAATTTGAAAAAAAATGCTTGTTGAGGAGGAGGGTGTGTGTGTGTGGGGGGGGTTTGATTGTGCAGACAGAGAGACGAGAAAAATGTCACATAGCAGAGTTGTGACTAAATATACATATAAGTACCAGCCAACATTCACAATAGTGAAGGTACCATGGACTAGAAACACAAAACCAGGGTGTGGTAGTTTAAATAAGAATGGACCTCAGAGGCTTAAAGATTTGAATGCTTGGTTACCAGGGAATAGCACTATTTGGAAGGATTCAGAGATGTGGTCTTGTTGGAAGAAGTAAGTCACCGGAGGTGAGCCTGTGTCAAGTCTCTTGGCCAGTGGAACAGAATGCAGCTCTCAACTACTTCTCCAACACCATTTCTGCCTGTGTACTACCTAGCATTCCTACCATGATGATAATGGACTAAACCTCTGAAACTGTAAGCAAGCCCCCTCTTAAATGTTTTTCTTCAGAAGCGTTGCAATGGTCATGGTGTCTCTTCACAAATATAGAACAGTGACTAAGACACAGGGACATTCTGCTTCCTTAAGTTACAAAAGCACCCCTGGCTTTCCACAATCTAATCAACTGAAAGATTTGTCCAGTCAACTCCAACAGGCCTGCTTCAGCCCAATGAAAGAAGAGCTAGGCAAAACCCTGACAAGACAAAAACCTGGTGACAGCAAAACCACTAGTGAAATTGTACATTTACTGGGAAGGAAATTTTCATTCTCTGAGAGGCAAAAGGGCTTTAGAATTTCTGAAAGTCTTATCTCTGGCATAAGTGGTTTGCCACTCATGTTAGGAAGCACTCACTGATCAGCAACCAAGATTCCAGTGCCTAGTACCTGAAGTCTGTGCTTCTGTCCACTTGCTGTATTGCCTAAAATCTTAGCAAGTAATTTTGGATATCTGAGTAATGCTTTCATACTTAAAAGCCACTTCAAGAAGTGGGTTATTTGTATATTTGTGCCTTCCTTTATTTTTTTTCTTATCATCTTTTTGCTACTCTAGCTAGTCCAGATGAAAAAGCCTATACCCAGGCCCCAATATTATTGGGACCTGCAATTATTTTTAGCCCTTGAACCCTTTTTATCATGAGCAGTCATTTTTAATAGTGGAGTTTGATCAAACCATTTTGCTGCCAAATTACTCCATGTTAGATGAATACACATTAGTGATTCAACTAGGCAAAGTAACAAGACAAAAAGTCATCTCAGACTATTAGAGAAATGAGAACTATTTTCACTTCAGATAAGACAGAACAAATTATAATAACGGTATTTAAGAGTGGGTACAATTTTCTGGATTAAAAGAAGTGGCTCTGTGAATATGGTGAAGAAAGTAGAGAGGGCAAAGAAGATTAATTTATGGTGGAACAGACTTAATGCAGAATGATCATGCTTTTATTACAAGGCAGTTGATATCCTATGTGCTAAGACACATCCTATTTTGATGTTTTATCCTAGATTGTAAAGGAAGGGCTCATCTTGGGAAGCAATTAAGAAAGGAAAGCCTAGTAAAAGAGATAGGGTGTGAGGAGGCAAGGCACAAAGGGAGTACCTTCAGTGAAGGAGAATATACAGGCAGGCTGAGCAAATGCTTATGGGAAAGTGTGCATAGGGAAAAAGAGTAAACAGATTAGAAGAGGTAAATGCAGGTGATAGGGCATGTAGGTGGGAGGGCTTATGCAGGTGGGAAGATAGGTGGAGGGCTTATGCAAAAGAAGAGGAAAAGGCCAGTAGAAGGGCTTATATGCAGATGGGAAAGAAGGCAGAGGCAGGAGGAGGGCTTATGCAAATGAAAGACAGCCGCAAGTAGGAGGGTTTGTGTAGGTGGGAGGGCTTTTGTACCTAGGAAGGCATAAGCAAGTGGGAGGACCTATGTAGGTAAGGAGGCATATACAGGTGGTAGGGCATATAAAGCCCTTGCAGGTAATATTACTGAACTGGCTATAGCTTCTGAACAACATCCAGCTAGTTCACAGTGACACAACCCCGAGAGACTTATCCATCCTCTCTTATTCATCAAAGTCATCCCCACAGAACAACATCCAGCTGGTTCACAGTGACACAACCCCAAGAAACTCATCCATCCTCTCTTATTCATCAAAGTCATCCCCACAGAACTTTCTTTTCTACCGCACTTAAGTGGAGCTGCTGGGGAAGCTGGGACCTCTATTGGTCTACCAGGTCCTAGCTGGGTATTAGAGCCCAGCATAAACATCATACTTAAAGTTGCCTGTAGCCTGGCCCCTCACCCAAAACAATCAGTAATATTAGATGAGGCATGGATGCTGGTGCTCTCAGGAAGCAGAAACAATGATGTAAGCAACAGAGTGATATAAGCAGCCAAGTCATTTGAGAGGTATTGTGCTTGTTTCCTGGGATACAGACTCTAAGATAAAGGTCAGCATGCCCCAGCAAACCAAATAACTGTTAGGGAAGTATGGGAGAGTACAAAGATTCAGGATTGTAAAGAGCTAAGGGGATTGATTTTAAGAAACCTTGAAATCAATCTAATTTATATATCCTTCTGTTTTCAGAATTTTCCACATGCAAAGTGTGCTTCACCCATCAGTGATCAAAGGAATTCACAAAGGCAGAAGTCAACAATGTAGGAGTTATTTGGAAAAACTAGAAGACAGCTACACTGTCCATGTTCCTTGTTGACTATCACCTTACTATTTCTTGCACTGGCACAAGATGAAAATATCAAGGTAATGTTTCACCACTGGAAAACACACTGTTGTTTCACACCTGTGTTTCAAAGTCCATGCAGCTAATGTTTATGACTCTCCCAGCTAGCTTCTTCAAACAGGAGAAGAAAGGTGTTGTGAATTATCCTTTTAGTGTACAACAGCTCTGATAACCTTCCTTCTGCTGTATTATTTAATATGCTATGTAAAAGAGGGAGAAAGTGTGGAAGAAAAAGAGAGGGAGTGAAAGAAGTTTCAATTGTAGACATACTCTGTATTAAAAGTTCTCACATTCTCATTCTTAGAAGAAAGTTTTGACTTAGGAAGAAACTGAATCAAAGCCAATGCCCATGGGTATGAGGAATAACACCAGTGTGGGCAACAGGATTGTTTCTTATGGTGCAGGAAAGTAGCATGAAGGAATGGTGGAAAGACAGAGAATGAGACAGAAGGCAAAGGAACTTGTAGCCCTTATGAATATTATATATACAAATCCTACCAGCGTTTCCAACAGCAGAGTTCTAAAAATGTTTGCATCAATGACAATAACTTGGTAATAAATGCTAATTTGGTCTTTCAAGATAATTATCTTGCAGCATAATATTCTTGTGGATAATCACATTCTATCAAGTGTTTGCAAGGTCATCATATAATCAGCCTGAGTACTTAAGGTGAAATTGTACTATTCATAATTATGTTGGAACAATGGCATAAATCAGTACTCTCCTAAGAAAATTGAAACACATGGCATCTTATATATATGTCAAGAAAAGTCTTTCCCACTAGGCATCCTTTAAGACAATCATCAGAAATAGCCTCTCAGATAACTTCCATTGTGAAGCTCTATAGAAAGATAAATGTCTATTGAACATTCTTTTTTTAATCAGAATTGTTTATTAAATTTTAAAGTTCCTATTTCTATTTTTTATTGAAAATAGATTTCTTCATGCAATACATTTTGATTATTGATTTCCCTTGGCCAACACTTCAAAATCTTTCTTTTAATTGGATATTTTCTTTATTTACATTTCAAATGTTTTCCCTTTCCAGGTCTCCCCTTTGGAAACCTCCTATCCCATCCCACCTTCCCCTGCCTCTATGAGGATGCTCACCCACCCAACCACCCATTGTCTTCTCGCCCTGGCATTCTCCTACACTGGGGCATCGAACACCCTCAGGCCCAAGGCCCTCTCCAACCACTAATGTCCAACAAGGCCATCCACTGCCACATATACGGCCAGAGCCGTGGGTATTCTTTGGTTGGTGGTCCAGTCCCCGGAAGGTCCTGGGGGTGGTCTGGCCTGTTGACACTTGCTCCCTTCCGTGGGGCAGCTCCTTCGGTCCCTTCTCCAATTTTACCGTTGGGGATCCTCGCGCTCAGTCGAATGGTTGGTTGCAAGTATTTGCCTCTGTCTTTGTCAAGCTCTTGGCAGAGCCTCTCAGGAGTCAGCCATATCAGGCTTCCATCAGCAAGTACTTCCTGGCATCCACAATAGAGTCCGGGTTTGGTGGCTGTATATGGGATGCATCCCCAGGTGAACATTCTTAACTAACATGGTGTCCTATTTAGAGAGTAGGGAGGAGCTACATTTCTTTGCTACCAACTGTGTAGGGAACAAAACTTCAAGAAGAAATGCGAGAAAAGGAAACTGCTTTCAAGTGACTACAATTTACCGCTAGATGTTCTAATGGTGCCATTCCAAATGGTTAGTGAGGATGGCATTCCTTTTCCCCCTGGCCTGAGGTAATTCCCATAGCAACCTCTGCATTACCTGGCTGTAAATGTGGACACTATGAAGAAGGATCTTAGGCATAAGATCCTTCTTCAGAACAGAAGAACTCATTCCCTAAGCTATTGAGAATGTCAAATCATATAGCTCTCTATTAGACATTTTAAATGATTGCCTTGGGTGAAAAAATAAATTCCCTCATGCAAGACCTAACCAGGGCAGCCATAGCATCTAAAATCTGAACAATTCAAGTACAAAGGCTTGGCTCTTTGTCAAACCAACACCAGATTACCCCTATAGATAAATAAAGGACTCTGTTGAAAGCAGAAGTTTAAGATTTCCCTCTTCAGGTGTTGCTGCCCCTTCCTTCCCATGGGTATTCATCCTAAAACAAATTCCAATAAACAAGACAGAAGATTACTGAGGGCTTCCTTCTTGTCTCTTCTAAGACAAACACTGTCCTATTCCATACAGGTACCTGGTGGCCTGCAAAAAGCCATGAACAGAAGAGGTGTATAGTATATGCTTGGTGTTCTAGGATAGAAAGATGGGATCATTTACACAATAGCCCAGGGAAGTACTTCAGCTTTCTAGAACTACAAATGACCAACTCAAGGGGAAGAAACTGCAGGAATAAGAAAGGTCATGGAGGAGCTAGAGAGATGGATCAGTGGTTAAGTGCATCAACTGCTCTACCAGAGGTCTTGATTTAAATTCCCAATAACTACATGGTGGCTCTGAAGATAGATAGATAGACAGATAGATAGATAGATAGATAGATAGATAGATAGATAGATAGATAGATAGATAGATAGATCATGTAAATGACAGAGATACAGAAGGTTCATAAAGAGGCAATTAAAGACAAAAAAATCAGGACAATTCCCTAAGACTCCTTTCTCTTCTCTGGCCTTAATGATATTGCTCTTCTCTGGCATCAGTAACTTTTCACAGCTCTCACCTCTGTCCAAAATATAGGCCATGTTACTACCTGTATGTTTTTGGACAGCAAACTTTTTCTATAGCAGTTGGGATTGACATTGGTAACACACCAGCACTGAGTACTAATAGCAGCCTTATTAGATAATATTCTCATCTTACATTTCCAGAGACAAAGGCATTGTCAGCCACCTGATGGCTTCACAGTGTATTTGCCCTGAAGCCAGTACTAACAATACTAGGCTGAAAACCTGCTCAAAATCTATCACAGGGAAACTAAAAGAACCCTCAGATACTGCCAGACACTTTTTCCCAGAAAACTATGACTTAGTAAAAGGACTTTTGAAAGTGATTGAAGAATCAACTAACAAAATATTTTAAATGATAACATAAATGGGTGGTACTTTTTAACAATAAAATCAACTCCTTTTTGAAGAAAAAAAAGATATTTAGAAGAAAAGCCTTTAGGTTATATCTAAATCCCAAGTGTCTTATTGGTCTTTTAAATAACAATGACCTATAGGAGAAAGGCTCTCCCTCACTATACCTTACTCATCTTTGTTAATTATTACACAGGCTGAACAAACTCAAATACTCAATATACTCAACAGTATTATTAGTAGAGGGAACCCTTATTTTAAAAGCTCTGACTTTTCTCTCAAGTATGCCTGACTGCAAGAGGGAGAAAGCATTCTTCAATGTGTGCCTTATAAAATCCACAATAAATGTTAATTACATTTCATCCCACTCATGTAGGTATGAAAAATATATTTATAAAGTATAAGGCTGGAATCAAATAATAGGTGTGCACTTTCTTTTAAATTTTATTTATTTACTTATCTTTTATATGTATGAATGTATTACCTGTATGCATTTTATGTATGCCACATATGTACCCATTGCCTATAGAGGCCAGAAGAAGGTTATCTGATTCACCAGAACTAGAGTAACAGGAAGTTACTGTTACTACCTGATGAGGGTGCTGGGACCTAAGCCAGGTCATCTACAAGAGCAGTAAGTGTCCTGAACCATCTCTCCAGCCCCAGGTAGGTACTTACTTACTGACAACATTCAGCAATGATATGTGAGCTCACTGCAGTTTGGCTTCCAGTAAAACTATTTAGGATTGAGTATTATGAAGTTAGTCAAAGAACATAAAAATAGCAACCATCACCAAATTTTTATGGATGCCTTAATTATTCAGGATTAACACTGTTTATTTCTAAAAGTACAGGTGTGTTTCAGAAGTGGAATTGAAGGACTATCCAGAGACTTCCCCACCCCAGGATCCATCCCATAAACAACCACCAAACCCAGACACTATTGCATATGCCAGCAAGATTTTGCTGAAAGGACCCTGATATAGCTGTCACTTCTGAGGCTATGGCAGTATCTGGCAAATACAGAAGTGGATGCTCACAGTTATCTATTGGATGGAACACAGGACTCAAGTGAAGGAGCTAGAGAAAGTACCCAAGGAGCTAAAGGGGTCTGCAACCCTATAGGAGGAACAACAATATGAACTAACCAGTACCCCCCAGAGCTTGTGTCTCTAGTTGCATATGTAGCAGAGGATGGCCTAGTAGGCCATCAATGGGAGGAGAAGCCCTTGGTCTTGCAAAGATCATATGCCCCAGTACAGGGGAATGCCAGGGCCAGAAAGAGGGAGTGGGTGGGTTGGGGAGCAGGGAGAGGGGAGGGTATAGGGGACTTTTGGGATAGCATTTGGAATGTAAATGAAGAAAATATCTAATAATTTTTTTAAAAAAATTACCATCTTTAAAAGAAAACTGTTGGCCAGGGACAGGTTCATGGTTCAAATTTAATAAGCCACGATTTAAGCTCTAATATTCACAGTTACTCCTAGAATAGTTGTTTCAACAGTATTCTAAGTTCATCCTATGCATTCCTACTGGGTGATGGGAAGAGATCATGTAAAATGTCAATAATAAAAGAGATAAAGTGCACTTTCAGAAACTGTTTCCCCATTCTTTATCTTGTACTCAGAAATGGAAAGGAGCTGAGCATGGTGGGGCATGCCTTTAATCCCAGCACTTGGGAGGCAGAGGTAGGCGGATTTCTGAGTTCAAGGCTAGCCTGGTCTACAGAGTGAGTTCCAGGACAGCCAGGACTACACACAGAAACTCTGTCTCGAACGAACGAATGAACGAAGGAAAGAAAAGAAAGAAAGAAAGAAAGAAAGAAAGAAAGAAAGAAAGAAAGAAAGAAAGAAAGAAAGAAAGAAAGAAAGAAAGAATTGAAAAAGAAGAAAGAAAGAAATGAAGAGGAAGAAAGAAAGAAATGAAAAGGAAGAAAGACTAGGTATATGTCAAAGTAAACTATACAAGTTTATCCACCAGAAGGCACAAGTTTTATATAGAGCATGGAACCAATTTTAGTTTATGCCCAAAATAAGAGTACACAAATTGAAGCATTGTGCAGGGTGAAATTATCAAAGTTAATACTTATCTGCAACCTGGGCTGAGGATAAATGAAATAAAGGGATAAGCTTCAGGTATACGGGTCACAGTATAGATCTACCCGTTGGGTCTGTTCACCCCTTAGTAGTCACTTATACTCTGCATTTTGGCCAGTTGTAGATTTTTGTAATAGTCTCCATCTGCTGCACAAAGAAGCTTCTTTATTGAGGGGAGGGGTGAGAACTATACTTATCTGTGGGTATAAAAATAAGTATTTAGACATACCTGTACCATGCAGTTTTTATCACAATTGCTCTGTAGTAAACCTTTAGGTCAGGCATGGTGATTCCACCAGAGGTTCTTTTATCCTTGAGAAGAGTTTTTGCTATCCTAGGTTTTTTGTTATTCCAGATGAATTTGCAGATTGCTCTTTCTAATTCGTTGAAGAATTGAGTTGGAATTTTGATGGGGATTGCATTGAATCTGTAGATTGCTTTTGGAAAGATAGCCATTTTTACAAAGTTGATCCTGCCAATCCATGAGCATGGGAGATCTTTCCATCTTCTGAGATCTTCTTTAATTTCTTTCTTTAATTTCTTGAAGTTTTTATCATACAGATCTTTCACTTCCTTAGTTAGAGTTATGCCAAGATATTTTATATTATTTGTGACTATTGAGAAGGGTGTAATTTCCCTAATTTCTTTCTCAGCCTGTTTATACTTTGTGTAGAGAAAGGCCATTGACTTGTGTCTTAGGTAGGGTTTTACTGCTGTGAACAGACACCAGGACCAAGGCAAGTCTTATAAAAAGCAACATTTAATTGGGGCTAGCTTACAGGTTCAGAGGTTCAGTCTATTATCATCAAGGTGGGAGCATGGCAGTATCCAGGCAGGCATGGTGCAGGAGGAGCTGAGAGTTCTATGTCTTCATCCAAAAGCTGTTAGTGGAAGACTGACTTCCAGGCAACTAGGGTGAGGATTTTATATCCACACCCACAGTGACACACCCATTCCAACCAGGCCACACCTATTCCAACAAGGCCACACCTTCAGATGGTACCACTCCCTGGTCCAGTGATATACAAACCATCACAACTTGTTTGAGTTAATTTTATATCCAGCTACTTCACCGAAGCTGTTTATCAGGTTTAGGAGTTCTCTGGTGGAATTTTTAGGGTCACTTATATATACTAACATATCATCTGCAAAAAGTGATATTTTGACTTCATCTTTTCCAATTTGTATCCTGTTGATCTCCTTTTGTTGTCTAATTGCTCTGGCTAGGACTTCAAGTACAATGTTGAATAGGTAGGGAGAGAGTGGACAGCCTTGTCTAGTCCCTGATTTTAGTGGGATTGCTTCAAGCTTCTCACAATTTACTTTGATGTTGGCTACTGGTTTGCTGTATATTGCTTTTATCAG
Source organism: Mus caroli (assembly GCF_978045245.1). Lineage (NCBI taxonomy): Eukaryota > Metazoa > Chordata > Mammalia > Rodentia > Muridae > Mus > Mus caroli. Next base: position 139,440,427 of record NW_028227260.1, on the reverse strand, counting down.
GGTTAGTTATGGGCCTTGAATTCCTGATCTTTCCATGACTTTTATCATGAATGGATGTTGGATCTTGTGGAATGCTTTTTCCGCTTCTAACGAGATGATCATGTGGTTTTTGTCTTTGAGTTTTTTTATATATGGGTTACGTTGATGGATTTCCCTATAGTAAACCATCCCTGCATCCCTGGAATAAAACCTACTGGTCAGGATGGATGATTGCTTTAATGTGTTCTTGGATTCGGTTAGCGAGAATTTTATTGAGGATTTTTACATCTATATTCACAAGGGAAATTGGTCTGAAGTTCTCTATCTTTGTTGGATCTTTCTGTGGTTTAGGTATCAGAGTAATTGTGGCTTCATAAAATGAGTTGGGTGGAGTTCCTTCTACTTCTATTTTGTGGAATAGTTTGTGCAGAACTGGAATTAGATCTTCTTTGAAGGTCTGGTAGAACTCTGCACTAAACCCATCTTGTCCTGGGCTTTTTTTTTTTGGCTGGGAGACTATTAATGACTGCTTCTATTTCTTTAGGGGATATAGGACTGTTTAGATCTTTAACTTGATCTGATTTAACTTTGGTACCCGGTATCTGTCTAGAAATTTGTGCATTTTGCCCACGTTTTCCAGTTTTGTTTAGTATATTGTTATGTCTCCCTTTTCTTTTCTGATTTTGTTAATTAGGATGTTGTCCCTGTGCCCTCTAGTGAGTCTAGCTAAGGGTTTGTCTATCTTGTTGATTTTCTCAAAGAACCAACTCCGCATTTTGTTAATTCTTTGAATAGTTCTTGTTTCCACTTGGTTGATTTCGCCCCTGAGTTTGATTATTTCCTGCCGTCTACTCCTCTTGGGTGAATTTTCTTCCTTTTTTTCTAGAGCTTTTAGATGTGTTGTCAAGCTGCTAGTGTGTGCTTTCTCCAGTTTCTTTTTGGAGGAACTCAGAGCTATGAGTTTCCCTCTTAGGAATGCTTTCATTGTGTCCCATAGGTTTGGCTATGTTGTGGCTTCATTTTCATTAAACTCTAAAAAGTCTTTAATTTCTTTCTTTATTCCTTCCTTGACCAAGGTATCATTGAGAAGAGTGTTATTCAGTTTCCACGTGAATGTTGGCTTTCCATTATTTATGTTGTTTTGAAGATCAGTCTTAGTCCATGGTGGTCTGATAGGATGCATGGGACAATTTCAATATTTTTGTATCTGTTGAGGCCTGTTTTGTGAACAAGTATATGGTCATTTTTGGAGAAGGTCCCGTGAGGTACTGAGAAGAAGGTATATCCTTTTGTTTTAGGATAAAATGTTCTGTAGATATATGTTAAGTCCATTTGTTTCATAACTTCTGTTAGTTTCACTGTGTCCCTGTTTAGTTTCTGTTTCCATGATCCGTCCATTGATGAAAGTGGTGTGAAATCTCCCACTATTATTGTGTGAGGTGCAATGTGTGCTTTGAGCTTTATTAAAGGCTCCTTAATAAATGTGGCTGCACTTGCATTTGGAGCATAGATATTCAGAATTGAGAGTTCCTCTTGGAGGATTTTACCGTTGATGAGTATGAAGTGTGCCTCCTTGTCTTTTTTGATAACTTTGGGTTGGAAGTCTATTTTATTCGATATTAGAATGGCTACTCCAGCTTTTTTCTTCAGACCATTTGCTTGCAAAATTGTTTTCCAGCCTTTCACTCTGAGGTACTGTCTGTCTTTTTCCCTGAGATGGATTTCCTGTAAGCAGCAAAATGTTGGGTCCTGTTTGTGTAGCCAGTCTGTTAGTCTATGTCTTTTTATTGGGGAATTTAGTCCATTGATATTAAGAGATATTAAGTAAAAGTAATTGTTGCTTCCTTTTATTTTTCTTGTTAGAGTTGGCATTCTGTTCTTGTGGCAGTCTTCTTTTTGGTTTGTTGAAGGATTACTTTCTTGCTTTTTCTAGGGTGTAATTTCCGTCCTTGTATTTGTTTTTTTCTGTTATTATCCTTTGAATGGCTGGATTCATGGAAAGATAATGTGTGAATTTGGTTTTGTCTTGGAATACTTTGGTTTCTCCATCTATGGTAATTGAGAGTTTGGCCGGGTATAGTAGCCTGGGCTGGCATTTGTGTTCTCTTAGTGTCTGTATAACATCTGTCCAGGCCCTTCTGGCTTTCATAGTCTCTGGTGAAAAATCTGGTGTAATTCTGATAGGCCTGCCTTCATATGTTACTTGACCTTTCTCCCTTACTGCTTTTAATATTCTTTCTTTATTTAATGCATTTGTTGTTCTGATTATTATGTGTCAGGAGGAATTTCTTTTCTAGTCCAGTCTATTTGGAGTTCTGTAGGCTTCTTGTATGTTCATGGGCATCTCTTTCTTTAGGTTTGGGAAGTTTTCTTCTATAATTTTGTTGAAGATATTTGCTGGCCCTTTCAGTTGAAAATCTTCATTCTCATCCACTCCTATTATCTGTAGGTTTGGTCTTCTCATTGTGTCCTGTATTTCCTGGATGTTTTGAGTTAGGATCCTTTTGTGTTTTGTATTTTCTTTGATTGTCGTGCTGATGTTCTCTATGGAATCTTCTGTACCTGAGATTCTCTCTTCCATCTCTTGTATTCTGTTGCTGATGCTCGCATCTATGGTGCCAGATTTCTTTCCTAGGGTTTCTATCTCCAGCGTTGCCTCACTTTGGGTTTTCTTTATTGTGTCTACTTCCCTTTTTAGGTCTAGTATGGTTTTGTTCATTTCCATCATCTGTTTGGATGTATTTTCCTGTCTTTCTTTAAGGACTTCTACCTGTTTGGTTGTTTTCCTGTTTTTCTTTAAGGATTTGTAACTCTTTAGCAGTGTTCTCCTTTATTTCTTTAAGTGAGTTATTAAATTCCTTCTTGATGTCCTCTGCCATCATCATGAGATATGCTTTTAAATCCCGGTCTAGCTTTTTGGTTGTGTTGCGGTGCCCAGGACTAGGTGGGTTGGGAGTGCTGCATTCTGATGATGGTGAGTGGTCTTGATTTCTGTTAGTAGGATTCTTACTTTTGCCTTTCACCACCTGGTAATCTCTGGAGCTGTGCAGAATACACTCGGTGGGGTCCTGGAACCAAGATGTCTGCTGCCGATGCTCAGGCAAAGTGTTCACGGGCTGGGCGCACCCCTTTCCTCTGGCCGGGAAAGTGGCCAGCTGTCTGGGGCCCGAAAAGGGGGCTGCCTTAGAAGCTCTGTCCCAGAAGCTTTTAGCTTCTGTATTCCATACTCTCACCTGTGCAGAATACTCTCGGCTGGGTACTGGAACCAAGATGTCTGCTGCCGATGCTCAGGCAAAGTGCTCACGGGCCAGGCTCTATACCCCATTTTTAATAGGGTTATTTGATTTTCTGGAGACTAACTTCTTGAGTTCTTTTTATATATTGGATATTAGCCTTCTATTGGATATACAATTGGTAAAGATCTTTTCACAATCTGTTGGTTGCCATATTGCTATTTACAGTGACCCTTGCCTTACAGTAGCTTTGCAATTTTATAAGGTACAATTTGTCTATTGTTAATCTTAGAGCATAAGCTATTAGAAAAAAATATCCATAGAAGGAGTTACAAAGACAAAGTTCGGTGCTGAGAAGGAAGAAAGGACCATCCAGAGACTGCCCCAACCAGGTATCCATCCCATAAACAACCACCAAACCTAGACACTATTGCATATGCCAGCAATATTTTGCTGACAGGACCCTGATATAGGTATTTCTTGTGAGGCTATGCCAATGCCTGGCAAATAGAGAAGTGGATGCTCACAGTCATCTATTGGATGGAACACAGGGCCTCTAAAGAAGGATCTAGAGAAAATACCCAAGGAGCTAAAGAGGTTGGCAACCCTATAGGAAGATCAACAATATGAACTAACTAGTACCCCCCCTAGAACTGTGTGTGTCTAGTTGCATATGTAGCAGAGGATGGCCTAGGCAGTCATCAATGGGAGGAGAGGCCCTTGGTCTTGCAAAGATTATATGCCCCAGTACAAGGGAATGCCAGGGCCAGAAAGTTGGAGTGGGTGGGTTGAGGAGCATGGCAGGAGGAGGGTATAGGGGACTTTCAGGATAGCATTTGAAATGTAAATGAAGAAAATATCTAATAAAAAAGAATGGTTTAATTTTCATTCTTCTACTCCTACGACCTCCACTTAAGCTAACACCATTTGTTGAAAATACTGTTTCCCCCACCACCACCACCACCACCACCACCACCACTGGATGGTTTTTGCTCCTTTGTCAAAGATAAAGTGACCATAGGTGTGTGGGTTCATTTCTTGGTCTTCAATTCTATTTCATTAATCCTGCCTGTCTCTGTACCAATACCATACAATTTTTATCACTAATGATCTGTAATACAACTTGAGGTCAGGGGTGGTGATTTCCCCATAAGTTCGTTTACTGTTGACCATAAGTGGTGTTTGCTATCCTGGGTTTTTTGTTATTTCAGAAGAATTTGAAAATTGCTCTTTATATCTCTGTGAAGAATTAAGTTGCACATAAACATAATAGAAACCTACAGAACCCCAAACACATTAGACATAAAAGGAATCCTTCCTGTTCCATAATAATCAAATCATCAAATGCATAAAACAGAGAAAGAATATTAAAAACAGTAAGAGAACAAGTTCAAGTAACATATAAATGCAGATTTACACAAGACTTCTCAACAGAGACTATAAAGCCTGGGCAGAGGTCAAATCTCTCAATTACCATACATGGAGAAATCAAGATATTCCATGTCAAAACAAAATTTACATAGTATCTGTCCACAAATCCAGCCCTATAAAGAATAATAGAAGGAAAACACAAGGAAGGAAACTGCACCTAAGAAAAAGCAAGAGATTAATCTTCTTACAACAAACCCAAAAGAAGAGAACCACACAAATGTAATTCCACCTCTAACAACAAGATAAGGAAGCAACGATCATAGGTCCTTAATATCTCTCAACATCTATGGACTCAAGTATCCAATAAAATGACATAGACTAACATAGACTAACAGAATGGATCTATAAACTGGACCCAGCATTTTGTTACATACAGGAAACACACCTCAGTGACAAAGACAGACACTACCTCAAAGTAAAAGACTGGAATTTTTTTTTCCAAGCAAATGGTCCCAAGAAACAAGCTGGAGTGGCAATCCTAGTATGCAATAAAATAGAAGATGCACAGGGACCTCACATTTGTCCTTGATGTTCAGAGAGGAGCTCTGGAGGACATCTGGAGACCAACAAAGTTTCTAAAAGTGGTTCTCAGTATAATATACTGACAATGAGTGGGTTTTTTCTAGTTGTTGGACTATAATTCCTATCTAGGGTCTTGGATGTGCCAGCAGCCCTGGCTAGGGCTGGCTAATCTGCCTCTCTCTGGCTGGCTCCCACTGTGCTGCCTCTAGCTTGCCACTTCCTCCTGCTCCTCTTCTCCCTGCTCACAGGATGGCAAGATGGCTTCACCGGACATGCCAAGCTTCCTCCTCACCTTAGAATTCAATAAGACCATCATGGACAAGAACAGAGACAATTCGATCCTGTGTGTTGCACCAGGCCAGCAACTGCCCGAGAGCCTACATACCACTTATCACAAGGGCTACTACAATGAGTACATGCAACAAGTCCTCAAGTTCCTGGGTGAGCAGGGTGTAGGACTCAGGGACCTGCGTGCTATCTACAGACCATCCCCCGTTCTCCAGCCCTGGGCCATTTGCTAAAGTTCATAACCAAACAGGACTTCTGCTTTGAGGTTATTCTCATTTCAGATGCCAACATCTGTGTGGAGAGTGGCCTGAGTGGAGCAGGCCAACATACTTTATTCCATCTAACTCTATGAAGAATTGATTTGGAATTTTGATGAGGATTGCAATGAATCTGCAGATTGCTTTCAACAAGCTGGCCATTTTTACTATATTGATTCTGCCAGTCCATGAGCATGGGAGATCTTTCCAACTTCTGAGATCCTCTTTGATTTCTTTCTTCAGAAACTTGAAGTTCTCATCATACAGATCTTTCACTTCCTTAGTTAGAGTCACACCAAGGTACTTTATATAGTATATGACTATTCTGAAGGTTGTCTTTTCCCTAATTACTTTATAAGCCTATTTATCCTTTGAGTAGAGGAAGGCTACTGATTTGTTTGAGTTAATTTAGTATCCAGCCACTTTCCTGAAGTTGATTGTGAAGTTTAGGAGTTCTCTGGTGGAATTTTTGGGGTCACTTAAGTTTACTATCATATCATCTGCAAATAGTGATATTTTTACTTCTCCCTTTCCAAATTATGTCCCATTGACCTCCTTTTGTTGTCTGATTGCTTTGGCTAGGAATACAAGTACTATATTGAATAAGAAGGGAGAGACTGGGCAGCCTTGTCTAGTACCTGATTTCAGTGGGATTGCTTCAAGTTTCTCTCCATTTAGTTTGATGTTGGCTACTGGTTTATTGTATATTTCTTTTTACTATGTTTAGGTATGGTCCTTAAATTCCTGATATTTCCAAGACTTTTACCATGAAGGGGTGTTGAATTTTGTCAAATGATTTCTCAGCATTTAATGAGATCATCCTGTGTTTTTTTTTCTCTTAGAGTTTGTTTACATAGTGAATTACTTAGATGGATTTCCATATATTGAACCATTCTTGCATCCCTGGGATGAAGCCAACTTGATCATGATGGATGAATATTTTGATATATTCTTTGATTCAGTTTGCGAGAATTTAAAAAAAAATTTATTAGGTATTTTCCTCATTTACATTTCCAATGTTATCCCAAAAGACCCCCCATACCGTCCACCACTCCCCTAACCACACACTCCCACTTCTTGGCCCTGGCATTCCCCTGTTCTTAGGCATATGAAGTTTGCACAACCAATGGGCCTCTCTTTCCACTTATGGCCAACTAGGCCATCTTCTGATCCATATGCAGCTAGAGACATGAGCTCCGGGGGTATTGGTTAGTTCATATTGTTGTTCCATCTATAGGGTTGCAGATCCCTTTAGCTCCTTGGGTACTTTCTCTAGCTCCTACATTGGGGGCCCAGTGATCCATCCAATAGCTGACTGTGAACATGCACTTCTGTGTTTGCCAGGCCCCAGCATAGTCTCACAAGAGACAGCTATATCAGGGACCTTTTAGCAAAATCTTGCTTGCGATTGCAATGGTGTCAGCATTTGGAGGCTGATTATGGGATGGATTCCTAGATGTGGCAGTCTCTAGATGGTCCATCCTTTTGTCTCAGCTCCAAACTTTGTCTATGTAATTCCTTCCATGGGTGTTTTGTTCCCAATTCTAAGAAGGGGCAAAGTATCCACGCTTTGGTCTTCGTTATTATTTAAATTTTATGCGTTTCGCAAACTATATCTTATATCTTGGGTATTCTAAGTATCTGGGCTAATATCCACTTATCAGTGAGTATATATCATGTGAGTTCTTTTGTGATTGGATTACCTCACTCAGGATGATATCCTCCAGTTACATCCATTTGCCTAGAAATTTCACAAATTCATTATTTTTAATAGCTGAGTAGTACTCCATTGTGTAAATGTATCACATTTTCTGTATCCATTCCACTGTTTAGGGGCATCTTGGTTCTTTCCAGCTTCTGGCTATTATAAATAAGGCTGCTATGAACATAGTGGAGCATGTGCCTTTCTTACCAGTTGGAACATCTTCTGGATATATGCCCAGAAGAGGTATTACAGGATCCTCCGGTAGTACTATGTCCAATTTTCTGAGGAACTGCCAGAAAAATTTCCAGAGAGATTGTAAAAGCTTGCAATCCCACCAACAATGGAGAAGTGTTCCTCTTTCTCTACATCCTCACCAGCATCTGCTGTCACCTGAATTTTTAATCTTAGCCATTCTGATTGGTATGAGATGGAAACTCAGGGTTGTTTTGATTTGCATTTCCCATATGATTAAGGATGCTGGACATTTTTTCAGGTGCTTCTCAGCCATTCAGTATTTCTCAGGTGAGAATTCTTTGTTTAGATCTGAGCCCCATTTTTTAATGAGGTTATTTGATTTTCTGGAGTCAACATTCTTGAGTTCTTTAAATATAGTGGATAATAGTCCCATATCTGATTTACATAGGTAAAGATCCTTTCCCAATCTGTTGGTAGCCTTTTTGTCTTATTGACAGTGTCTTTTGCCTTACAGAAGTTTTGCAATTTTATGAGGTCCCATTTGACAATTCTCGATTTTACAGCACAAGCCATTGCTGTTTTATAGAGGAATTTATTCCCTCTGCCCATCTCTTCGAGGCTTTTCGCCACTTTCCCCTCTATAAGTTTCAGTGTCTCTGGTTTTTTTGTTTTTGTTTTTCTTTTTGTTTTTGTTTTAGTGTCTCTGGTTTTATGTGGAGTTCCTTGATCCACTTAGACTTGAAGTCAGTACAAGGAGATAGGAATGGATAAATTCGCATTTTTCTACATGATAACAACCAGTTGTGCCAGCACCATTTGTTAAAAATGCTGTCTTTTTTCGACTGGATGGTTTTAGCTCCCTTATCAAAGATCAAGTGACCATAGGTGTGTGGGTTTATTTCTGGGTCTTCAATTCTATTCCATTGGCATACTTGTCTGTCGCTATACCAGTACCATGCAGATTTTGTCACAATTGCTCTGTAGTAAAGCTTTAGGTCAGGCATAGTGATTCCACCAGAGGTTCTTTTATTCTTGAGAAGACTTTTTGCTATCCTAGGATTTTTGTTATTCCAGATGAATTTGCAGATTTCTCTTTCTAATTCGTTGAAGAATTGAGTTGGAATTTTGATGGGGATTGCATTGAATCTGTAGATTATTTTTGGCAAGATAGCCCTTTTTATTATATTAATCCTGCCAATGCATGAGCATGGTGATCTTTCCATCTTCTGAGATCTTCTTTAATTTCTTTCTTTAATTTCTTGAAGATTTTATCATACAGATCTTTCACTTCCCTAGTTAGAGTTATGCCAAGATATTTTATATTATTTGTGACTATTGAGAAGGGTGTTGTTTCCCTAATTTCTTTCTCAGCCTGTTTATCCTTTGTGTACAGAAAGGCCATTGACTTGTTTGAGTTAATTATATATCCAGCTACTTCATTGAAGCTGTTTATCAGGCTTAAAAGTTCTCTGGTGGTATTTTTAGGGTCATTTATATATACTATAATATCATCTGCAAAAAGTGATATTTTGACTTCTTCCTTTCCAAATTGTATCCCCTTGATCCCCTTTTGTTGTGTATTTGCTCTGGCTAGGACTTCAAGTACAATGTTGAATAGGTAGGGAGAGATTGGACAGCCTTGTCTAGTCCCTGATTTTAGTGGGATGTCTTCCAGCTTCTCACCATTTACTTTGATGTTGGCTACTGGTTTGCTGTAGATTGCCTTTATCATTTTTAGGTATGGGTCTTGAATTCCTGATCTTTCCAAGACTTTTATCATGAATGGGCGTTGGATTTTGTCAAATGCTTTCTCTGCATCTAACAAGATGATCATGTGGTTTTTGTCTTTGAGTTTGTTTATATAAGGGATTAAATTGATGGATTTCCATATATTAAACCTTCCCTGCATCCCTGGAATAAAACCTACTTGGTCAGGTTGGATGATTGTTTTAATGTGTTCTTGGATTCTGATAGAGAGAATTTTATTGAGTATTTTTGCATTGATATTCATAAGGGAAATTGTTCTGAAGTTCTCTATCTTTGTTGGATCTTTCTGTGGTTTAGGTATCAGAGTAATTGTGGCTTCATAGAATGAATTGGGTAGAGTGCCTTCTGCTTATATTTTGTGGAATAGTTTGTGCAGAACTGGAATTAGATCTTTTTTGAAGGTCTGATAGAACTCTGCACTAAACCTGTCTGGTCCTGGGCTTTTGTTGGTTGGGAGACTATTAATGACTGCTTCTATTTCTTTAGGGGATATGGGACTGTTTAGATCATTAACTTGATCTTTATTTAACTTTGGAACCTGGTATCTGTCTTAAAATTTGTCCATTTCATCCAGGTTTTCCATATTTATTGACTATAGCCTTTTAAAGAAGGATCTGATGATCTTTTGGATTTCTTCAGGATCTGTTGTTATGTCTCCATTTACATTTCTGATTTTGTTAATTAGGATGCTTTCCCTGTGCCCTCTAGTGAGTCTGGCTAAGGGTTTATCTATCTTTTTGATTTTCTCAAAGAACCAGCTCTTCATTTGGTTGATTCTTTGAATACTTCTTGTTTCCACTTGTTTGATTTGGCCCCTTAGTTTGATTATTAACTCACATCTACTCCTCTTGGGTGAATTTGCTTCCTTTTGTTCTAGAGCTTTTAGGTATGTTGTCAAGCTGCTAGCTTGTGCTCTCTCTAGTTTCTTTTTGAGGCACTTAGAGCTATGAGTTTCTCTATTAGAAATGCTTTCATTGTGTCCCATAACATTGGGTATATTGTGGCTTCATTTTCATTAAACTCTAAAATGTCTTTAATTTCTTTCTTTATTCCTGCCTTGACCAAGGTATCATTGAGAAGAGTCTTGTTCATTTTCCACGTGAATGTTGGCTTTCTATTTTTTATGTTGTTATTGAAGATCAGCCTTAGTCCATGGTGATCTGATAGGATGCATGGGACAATTCCAATATTTTTGTATCTGTTGAGGCCTGTTTTGTGACCAATTATATGATCAATTTTGGAGAATGTACCATGTGGTGCTGAAAAGAAGGTATATCATTTTGTTTAAGGATGAAATGTTCTGTAGATATTTGTTAAATCCATTTGGTCCATAACTTCTGTTACTTTCACTGTGTCCCTGTTTAGTTTGTCTTTCCACAATCTGTCCAGTGACGAAAGTGGTATGTTGAAGTCTTCCACTATTATTGTGTGAGGTGCAATGTATTCTTTGAAATTTCCTAAGGTTTCTTTAATGAATGTCGCTGTTCTTGCATTTTGGAGCATAGATATTCAGAATTGAGAGTTCCTCTTGGAGGATTTTAATTTTGATGAGTATGAAGTGTCCCTCCTTGTCTTTTTTGATGACTTTGGGTTGGAAGTTGATTTTATTCGATATTAGAATGGCGACTCCAGCTTGTTTCTTCTGACCATTTGCTTGGAAAATTGTTTTACATTCTCTCACTCTGAGGTAGTGTCTGTCTTTTTCCCTGAGATGGATTTCCTGTAAGCAGCAAAATGTTGGGTCCTGTTTGTGTAGCCAGTCTGTTAGTCTATGTCTTTTTATTGAGGAATTGAGTCCATTGATATTAAGAGATATTAAGGAAAAGTAATTGTTGCTTCCTATTATTTTTGTTGTTAGAGTTGGCATTCTGTTCTTGGGGCTGTCTTCTTTTTGGTTTGTTGAAGGATTACTTTCTTGCTTTTTCTAGGGCATGGTTTCTGTCCTTCTATTGGTTTTTTTCTGTCATTATCCTTTGAAGGGCTGGATTCATGGAAAGATAATCTGTGAATTTGGCTTTGTCGTGGAATACTTCTGTTTCTCCATCTATGGTAATAGAGAGTTTGGCTGGGTATAGTAGCCTGGGCTGGCATTTGTGTTCTCTTAGTGTCTGTATAACATCTGTCCAGGTTCTTTTGGCTTTCATAGTCTCTGGTGAAAAGCCTGGTGTAATTCTGATAGGTCTGCCTTTATATGTTACTTGACTTTTATTCCTTGCTGCTTTTAATATTCTATCTTTATTTGGTGCATTTGTTTTTCTGATTATTTTGTGTTGGTAGGAATTTCTTTTCTAGTTCGGTCAATTTGGAGTGCTGTAGGCTTCTTGTATGTTTATAGGCATCTCTTTCTTTACGTTTGGGAAATTTTCTTCTATAATTTTGTTGAAGATGTTTGCTGGTCCTTTGAGTTGAAAATCTTCAATCTCATCTATTCCTATTATCAGTAGGATTGGTCTTCTCATTGTGTCCTGGATTTCCTGGATGTTTTGAATTAGGATCTTTTTGCATTTTGCATTTTCTTCAATTGTTGTGCTGATGTTCTCTGTGGAATTTTCTGCACCTGAGATTCTCTCTTCTATCTCTTGTATTCTGTTGCTGATGCTCAAATCTATGGTTCCAGATTTCTTTCCTAGGGTTTCTATCTCCAGCATTAAATCACTTTGGGTTTTTGTTATTGTGTCTACTTCCCTTTTTAAGTCTAGTATGGTTTTGTTCATTTCCATCACCTTTTTGGATATGTTTAGCTGTTTTTCTTTAAGGACTTCTAACTGTTTGGTTGTGTTTTCATATTTTACTTTAAGGACTTGTAACTCTTTAGCAGCATTCTCCTGTACTTCTTTAAGTGAGTTATTAAAGTCCTTCTTGATCTCCTTTACCATCATCATTAGATATGTTTTTAAATCCGGGTCTAGCTTTTTGGGTATCTTGGGGTGCCCAGAACTGGGTCAGGTGGGAGTGCTGCGTTCTGATGATGCTGAGTGGTCTTGGTTTCTGTTAGTACGATTCTTACATTTGCCTTTTACCATCTTGTAATCTCTGGAGTTTGATTTGTTTGTTTGTTTGTTTGTTTGTTTGTTTTGTTTTGTTTTGTTTTTTCCCCAAGGCGACAACACTATTTTTTTTAATATTTTTTATTAGGTATTTTCCTCATTTACATTTCCAATGCTATGCCAAAAGTTCCCCATACCCTCCCCCCCATCCCCCTGCCCACCCACTCCCACTTTTTGGCCTTGGTGTTCCCCTGTACTGGGGCATATAAAGTTTGCAGGTCCAATGGCCCTCTCTTTCCAGTGATGGCCGACTAGGCCATCTTTATATAATATGCAGCTAGTGTCCAGAGCTCCCGGACACTGGTTAGTTCATAATGTTGTTCCATCTATAGGGTTTCAGATCCCTTTAGGTCCTTGGGTACTTTCTCTAGCTCCTCCATTGGGGGCCCTGTAATCCATCCAATAGCTGACTGTGAGCATCCACTTCTGTGTTTGCCATGCCCTGGCCTAGTCTCACAAGAGACAGCTATATCTGAGTCCTTTCAGCAAAATCTTGCTAGTGTATGCAATGGTGTCAGTGTTTGGAAGTTGATTATGGGATGGATCCCTGGATATGGCAGTCTCTAGTTGGTCCATCCTTTCGTCACAGCTCCAAACTTTGTTTCTGTAACTCCTTCCATGGGTGTTTTGTTCCCAATTCTAAGAAGGGGAAAAGTGTCCACACTTTGGTCTTTCTTCTTCTTAATTTTCATGCGTTTAGCAAATTGTATCTTATATCTTGGGTATCCTAAGTTTCTGGGCTAATATGGAGTTTATTCTTATAGTTGTCTCTGGTTAGAGCTTTTTCCTCTGGTGATTATGTTAGAGTCTATCAGCAGACCTGGGAGATTAGCTCTCTTCTGAGTTTCAGTGGTCAGAGCACTCTCTGGAGGCAAGCTCTCCTCTTGCAGGAAGGTGCCCAGATATCTGGCATTTGAACCTGCCTCCTGGCAGAACTTTTGTTTCACTCACCAGATGTCCTAAGTTTGCTTGGAGACTCCTCTAGGGAATTTGGGTGTGTCCGATGACTCCTGAGTCCAAGGTGACCCGTTACTGGCACCAACCGGAAGGGACTTGTGACCCTCGTCAGGCCGGGTTTTTTGCTTCCCTGATTAATGCTGTCTCAGGTCCCGCGAGATTGGATTGGAACAGAAGTTGTATTCCACTCACCAGAGGTCGTAACATCCATTGGAGAGTCCTCTAGGGACCTTGGGGGTGTCTGCCATCTCTGGGCCCAAGATGATCCGGTGCTGGCGCCGACCAGAAGGGACTTGTCTTCAGTTTGTGAGAATTTTATTGAGAATTTTTGCAACAATTGTCATAAGGGAAGTTGGTTGAAGTTCCCTTTCTTTGTTGGATCTTTGTGTGGTTTAGGTATTAGAGTAATTGTGGCTTCATAGAACAAATTGAGTAGTGTTCTTTTGTTTCTATTTTGTGTAATAGTTGGAAGAGTATTAGTATTAGGTCTTCTTTTAAGGTGTGATAGAATTCTGCCCAAAAACATCTGGTCCCTGCTACACCCACTCCAGTAGTGACTCACGTGACAGGACTAGAAACCTGGATGCAGTCCAGAGGTGAAAAGTTCACAGAAACTTAGTATACTGGAAAGATGGCATCCCACATAACAAATGTTCCAATCTTGTCCTTGTGAATGGATCTGTGTGCTTTCTTTCAGTATTGTTTTATTATAGGTGTGTCTCCAAGCAATGACTTGCCAAATACCTAAGCAAAATTGAACTTTGATTCCTGGCCTTCACCAATGCCCTAGGTAGTCCTTGAGCTGACCCTGGGCTTGGAATTCAGTAAGAATGTTGCCATTCAGAATTAGAATTCAGTGACATTCAGAATTGCCTCTAGTACTGTAAGAGAGATAGTGAAAAAAATCATGGCTCCCAATGGAGAAGCTAGAGAAATTACCCAAGGAGCTAAAGGGAACTGCAACCCTATAGGTGGAACAACAATATGAACTAACCAGTACCCCGGAGCTCTTGTCTCTAGCATATGTATCAAAAGATGGCCTAGTCGGCCATCACTGCAAAGAGAGGCCCATTGGACTTGCAAACTTTATATGCCCCAGTACAGGGGAACCCCAGGGCCAAAAAGGGGGAGTGGGTGGGTAGGGGATTGGGGGGGTGGGTATGGGGGACTTTTGGGATAGCATTGAAAATGTAAACGAGGAAAATACCTAATAAAAAAATAAATTAAAAAAAAAAGAAATCAGGCAATAGTATCTACTACATAGAGTTAGAAATCTCAGGGCAAACTTAGCAAATTAAGTTTAGAATTCTCATTATAGTTATGTATAGCAGACTACATTACTTATTAGTCGAAAGTCCCTCCCCACAATCACAATAAAAGCCAAGTCACTCCCATATACAGGAATGTACGATGGTTTAAGAAGTAAATTGGGCTGTGGTTTGAGGAGGAGCTAGAATATTGCATTATTCATGAGAAGGTTAGCTAGAGTGGGATTCCCTAATTAGAACTATGGCTTGGGTGTGAAAGCCCTTGCCCCAGGAGTGTAAAGACCTCACACCTGGCTTCTAAGAATATAGCTAACCTTAGATAGAGCTGACTTTGTATCAGTTGCTTTATTGCCAAGTTCCTGCCAGTCTTTATGTTTGCATGCCTCTGTTTTGTGTAAGAGTCATTAAGCATCCGTTAACCTCATTATAGCTTGGCTGATGTGTCACCTAACTTCCATATTTTCTTCTGTATTAAAAGTTTGATGATCGATTTGACAAATTATATTCAGATACACACTCTCTTTATGTCCATGTCTGTTTTCACCTGTGCCAACTCCTTGCTCCCTGTAACCGGAACCCCTGATTTCTTCCGCAGATTGAGGGAGACGGACTGAGACCAGTCCATGGCAGGTCCTGGGCATTTTTTGGTTGGGTGACTTTTAATAGGCGCTACCATTTATTCAGACATTATAGGACTGTTTAGATGTTTTATCTGATACTGATTTAACTTTGGCACTTGGTATCTGTCTAGAAAATTGTCCATTTCATCCAGATTTTCCAATATTGATGAGTATAGGCTTTTGTAGTAAAAAATCTGATGATTTTTTTTTTATTTCCTTGGTTTCCAGTGTTATGTCTCCCTTATCATTTCTGATTTTATTAATTTGGATACTGTCTCTGTGCACTCTGGTTAGTCTGCCTACGGGTTTTATTTGTCTTGGTTTTCTCAAGGAACCAGCTCCTGGTTTTGTTGATTCTTTTTATAATTCTTTTTGTTTCTACTTGGTTGATTTCAACCCTGTTTGATTATTTTCTGCCATATACTCCTTTTGGGTGTATTTGCTTTGTTTTGTTCTAGAGCTTTCAGGTATGCTGTCAAGCTGCTAATGTATGCTCTCTCCAGTTCCTTTTTGGGGGCACTTAGAGCTATGAGATTTTCTCTTAGCACTGCTTTCATTATGTTACATAAGTTTGGTATGATGTGCCTTTATTTTCATTAAATTCTAAAAAGTCTTTAATTTATTTCTTTATTTCTTCCTTGACCTATTATCATTGAGTAGAGCATTGTTCAGCTTGCATGTGTATGTGGACTTTCCATTGTTTTTGTTGCCATTGAAGATGAGACTTAATCCATAGTGATCTGATAGGCTGCATGGGATTATTTCAGTCTTCTTATATCTGTTGAAACCTGTTTTGTGACCAATTATATGATCAATTTTGGAAAAGAAGGTATATTATTTTGTTCTAGAATGAAATGTTTTATAGATATCTGTTAAATCCATTTTGTTCATAACTTCTGTTTCCATGATCTGTCCAACGCTGAGAGTGGGGAGTTTTAAGTTGTGTGATGTACAATGTGTGCTTTGAGCTTTAGTAAAGTTTCTTTTATGAAAGTGAGTGCCCTTACATTTGGAGCATAGATGTTCATAACTGAGAGTTCAACTTGGTAGATTTTTCCTTTGATGAGTATGAAGTGTCCTTCCTTAACTTTTTTGACAACTTCTGGTTGAAAGACGATTTTCTTCAATATTAGAATGGCTACTCCAGCTTGTTTCTTGGGACCATTTGCTTGGAAAATCGTTTTCCAGACTTTTCCTCTGAGGTAGTGCCTATCTTTGTCACTGAGGTGTGTTTCCTATATACAAAAAAATGCTGGATCCCGTTTATGTATCTATTCTGTGATTCTATGTCTTTTTATGGGAGAATTTAGTTCACTAATGTTAAGAGATATTGAGGAAAAGTGATTGTTGCTTCCTGTTATTTTTGTTGTTAGTGGTAGAAGTATGTTTATGTAGCTATCTTCTTTTGGATTTGTTGAAAGAAGATCACTTTCTTGTTTTTTTCTAGGGTGTAGTTTCCCTCCTTGTGTTGGAGTTTTCCTTCTATTATCCTTTATAGGGCTGGATTTGTGAAAAGATATTGTGTAAAATGCATTTTATTATGGAATATTTTGGTTTCTCCATCTATGTTAATTGAGGGTTTGCTGGGTATAGTAGCCTGGGCTGGCATCTGTGTTCTCTTGTGATCTGAATGACACATTTCCAAGATTTTCTTGCTTTTATAGTCTCTGGTGAGAAGTCTGGTTTAGTTCTGATACATCTGCCTTTATATGTTACTTGACCTTTTTCCCTTACTGCTTGTAATAGTCTTGATCTGTTTTGTGCATTTGTTGTTTTAGATTATTATGTCAGTGGAAGAATTTCTTTTATTGTCCAGTTTATTTGGAGTTCTGTAGGCTTCTTATATGTTCATGGGCATCTCTTTCTTTATGTTAGGGAAATTTCCTTCTATAATGTTGTTAAAGATATTTACTTGTCCTTTAAGTTGGGAATCTTCACTCTCTTCTATACCTATTATCCTTACGTTTGGTCTTCTCATTGTGTCCTGGATTTCCTGGATGTAAGTTAGGACCTTTTTGCATTTTCTTTGACTGTTGTGTACATGTTTTTTATGGTGGATTCTCTTGTCTATTTCTTGTATTCTCTTGGTGATGCTTGCATCTGTGACTCCTGATCTCTCTCCTAGGATTGTTGTCTCCAGGGTTGTTTCCCTTTTATGATCTGTTTATTGAATCTATTTCCATTTTTGAATCCTGGATGATTTTGTTCAATTCCTTCCCCTCTTTGTTTGTGTTTTTCTATAATTCTTTAAGGGAATTTTGTGTTTCTTCTTTAAGGGCTTCCTCCTGTTTACCTGTGTTCTCCTGTATTTCTTTAAGAGAGTTATTTATGTCCTTCTTAAAATCTTCTATTATCATCATGAGAAATGATTTTAAATCTGAATCTTGCTCTTCCATTGTGTGTATCCAGTACTTGCTATGGTGAAAGAACTGGGTTCTGTTGATGCCAAGTAACCTTGGTTTCTGTTGCTTATGTTCTTACACTTGCCTCTTGCCATCTGGTTATCTCTATTGCCACCTGCCCTTGCTGTCTTTGACTGGAGCTTGTTCCTCCTATGATCCTGGTTGTGACAAACTCCTCAGTGTCCAATTGGACTCTGTGACCCCATGTTTCTCAGACCCTGGGTTGGTCAGAGCCCCTGGGAGTCAAGCTGCCTCTGGGACCCTGAAGTCCTGGTATGATCAAGCTCCGAGATGCTATGATCCTGAACATGTTAGTGCACCTATGATTCTGGGCATATTGGGGCAGGTGTTGTGGCCTCCTCACCTATGATCCTGGGCCCCTTAGAGCCCCGAAGAGTCAAGCTTCTTCTGGGTGTTGTGGGGCTAGGTGTGGAGATAGCACCCAAGGTTTCATTTTTCTATTCCTCTGTGTGTGTGTGTGTGTGTGTGTGTGTGTGTGTGTGTGTGTGTGAGAGAGAGAGAGAGAGAGAGAGAGAGAGAGAGAGAGAGAGAGAGAGAGTGTGTGTGTGCTTCTGAGGTGATAAATAATTTTTTAAGGATTTTTGCATTTATATTTTAAAGATATAAAATTTAGATCTAACAATTGGAATGGTTTTCTTTCCTTGTAATGAATTGTCTGATTTTGCTGTTAAGGTGTATTAGTTTCTTCCTCATTAATATGACCAAACACCTGATACGAAGCAGCTTGAAGAAGGAAGACTTTATTGTGGTTCATGGTTTGAGGATTGATACAGAAGGCATTGCAGTGAGAGTACAATGTGATGGTATCTGCCATCAAAAAACAGAGAAGGCCAGTGTGGTGGCTCAGTGGACAAAGGTACTTGCCTCAAAAGCCATTGGCCTGAATTTGATCCTTGGAACCCACATGGTGAAAAGAGAGACCCCAATGCCACAGTTGTCATCATGCACATGTGCATACACACACTCACACACATGCTTGCACACTCACACACTAACTGTACAAATTTTAAAAAGAATCAGAGAAAGATGCATAGTGATACTCATCTTGTTTCTTTTTATGCCCCTTTTTATTTAGTCTGGAACCCAAAATCATAGGGTAATACCAACCCCCATTTAGGGTAAATTTCCATTCTTCATTCATACTGCTTTGGAAACATCCTCAGAGACACACCATAAACGCTTCCAATGTACATTTCTTCTTTTTTTGTTTTTGTTTTGTTTTGTTTTATTCTTTGTTTTATTTATTTTGTTTTGTTTTTCCCTGAGACAGGGTTTCTCTGTGTAGTCCTGGCTGTCCAGGAACTCACTCTGTAGACCAGGCTGGCCTCGAACTCAGAAATCCACCTGCCTCTGCCTCCCAAGTGCTGGGATTAAAGGTGTGTGCCACCACTGCCTTGCTCAGTGTTTGTTTCTTAACCCAGCCAAACAGACACTATTTAACCATCATACACAGTAATACTGGCCCTATTGCTAATCCTTAACTATTATATAGGCTACTACTGTTCCTATTAAAGGATTTAATAATGTTTCTTGTTCTTGTATTTTATGGAAAAGCTCTGAAGATCTAATATTATTTTTTCTTTAAGTACTTATTAGAATTTCTTAGTGAAGTCATCCAGGCTTTGCTTTGTTTTGTTCGAAGTTTCTCATTTACCAATCTGAGTCTAGTTCTGGTTCTTAACATATTTCTGTCTCTTCTTCAATGTCTTGAAAATTTATGTCCCTCTAGGAGTGTGTCCATTCCATCAAAACTGTCTATTTCTTAGCATAAGTTTTCTCATGGATTTGGTGTATAATTCATTTAATTCTGTAGTTTGGTAGTGGTGCCTCTTCTTTCATTCTTGAGTTTGGTATTGTGTCAACTTTTTTGATGTTTTCAAAGAACCAACTTTTGGTTCCAGTAGTTTTCTCCAAATTTATCCGGTTTATGTTCTTTTGATTTCTACCCTATTATTTATTATTTTATTTTTCTGCTTCATTTTGTTTACTTTGCTTTTCTATTTTAATTGCTTTCCTTCACCCTACCATCTGCTGTGTGTGTGTGTGTGTGTGTGTGTGTGTGTGTGTGTGTGTGTGTGTATGAGCTTCAGAGCTTTAGGTATGCTAGGAAAAAGCTGTACCACTGAGCTATATATAGCTCCAGGCCGGTTTGTCTATGTCTGTAAAGTGGAGGCTAGTTTATATATCCACAGTTTTTATTCTGTTATAGTATATGTGTGTCCACCTTTAAGTCTTTCTCTCAGTGGTGTGATATCATATACATTTTAAGGTTCTATTCTGATAAAAAGTAGTTTACCATCTCTGAAAGGATTTCTTCCTTGAAGAGACTGGACAGGTTTGTGTAGGTATCAGAATAATTATGGACTTTTCAAATTGTTCTTTCTCATTGTTTTAAAATGTGATTCATTTTAACTGCAGCTCTACATATGTTTCTAGATGGATGTTATTCTGCTGATTTTCCCAACCAGTACTGGGACCTCAGGCTAGCTATGATGTTCTTTTTTGATTGTTTGCCTCTGAAGCTGGTATTGTCTTTGGTAATTATCCAGGCATGAAATTTTCTGAGTTCTGCCCCATGTAAAGTCATTACTTTCTAGCAGGGCTCCAAGCATCTATTTCTCATGGCACACCAGAGGAGGATTATTAAGCCAAGGTGAAGGAATTGGAATAATCCTAGAAAGCCTGACCATATTTCCATGAATGAACACCTGAATTTGTTGTATGTCATTAGTCAATTTTTAGAGGTTTTAATAATTTGATGACTTTGTCCTGTGTTATCATTACCTTTTAGAAAGAGAATTTGGCAAGCTCCTTAGCCCTGCTAGAAATCTTGCCAAATTTAAATTTTGGTTTCGAACAGATATCTCCATGGTCCTCAAAGGAGACACCACTTCCAGGCACTGTAACAGGCCAAGGATCTTAGGATAACAGGATCCCAGGATAACAGGAGTTGGGCCACACCAGTGTTTCAGGGTCTCAGAGGAACTTGACTGACAAGAACTCTGACACACCTAGAATCTCAGGTTCACAGGAAACCACAATCAAAGGATCACAGTGAAAGCTGGACTCTGAGGAGTCCTGAATCAACTGGGATTATAGGAAGGAGAGGCTCCAATGAGATATATTGAGGGCAGCAAGCATTTGAGATAATCAGATGGCAGGAGGCAAGCATAAGAACAGAAGCAACAGAAACCAAGGTTACTTGGCATTATCAGAAACAAACTCTCCCACCATAGCAAGTCCTGGATACATCATCACACTAGAGAAGCAAGATATGGATCTAAAGTCACTTCTCATGATGATGATGGAGGATTTTAAGAAGGAAAAATACAGAAAAACACAGGTAAACAGCTAGAAGCTCTTAAAGAAGAAACACAAAAATCCCTTAGAGAGTTACAGGAAAACACTACCAAACAGGTGATGGAATTGACAAAACCAACCAGGATCTAAAAATGGAAGTAGAGACAATTAAGAAATCACAAAGGGAGACAACTCTGGAGATAGAAATACTAGGAAAGAAATCAGGAAATAGACGTGAGCATCAGCAACAGAATACAAGAGATGGTAGAGAGAATCTCAGGTGCAGGAGATTCCATAGAAAACATGGACACAACAATCAAAGAAAATGAAAAATGAAAAAAGATCCTAACTCAAAACATTCAGAAAATCCAGGACATAATGAGAAGACCAAATCTAAGATTAATAGGTATAAATGAGAATGAAGATTTTCAACTTAAAGGGCCAGCAAATATCTTCAACAAAATTATAGAAGAAAACTTCCCAAACCTAAAGGAAGTGATGCCCATGAACATACAAGAAGCCTACAGAACTCCAAATAGACTGGACCAGAAAAGAAATTCCTCCCATCACATAATAAGCAAAACACCAAATGCACAAAACAAAGAAAAAATATTAAAAGCAGTACAGGAAAAAGGTTTTCTTTGTCAAGATTAAGTAAAAGGTCCTATGTCTTTCTTGTATACTGCAACAAGAAAACATAGACAAACCATAGAAAATAACAGGCCATTGTATATTAGAATATAAAGAGATATGCCCTTCAATTTCTCCCAGCTTTCTACCATGGAGGCTACAGATGCAAAGGCCCCTAGTAGTTTCTCGAACTTAAGAGACAAGTCCCAGAACCTGCACCTAGGAAGAACATGGTAGCTGGAGTTGACATGACAGAGTTCCAGAGAATAGAGAACTATTAACAGATAGGACACAACATGTAGAGGGATGCTTGGAAGTAATAACAGGTAATGACGGGGTCAGTAAGGACCTTTGAAAACTACTTTTGAGGACATGGTCACATACTGACACCCCTCATTAGTTGAGTACCTTCCTGTCTCTGAATTCTGGTCAGCCTACATGGACTCTTCCCTTTAATGGTTCTTGCTATGTGCATTACACACCACTCAGGCTGTTATGTGCCTGCTGCACCCATCAACCTAACTTCTCTTCCATTAACAGATCTTCTAGAAAGTGGCTATCTCAGTACAAATAAAGTAGATGCCAGCCAAACAAGAGTCATGGGGCAATGGAAAATTCTATGCTCATCTCCCTTGAAATGCTGTTAGGGAAGATCTGAAATTTATAGACTTTCCTCCAAATATAGACTCTAGAATCAAATGAGAGAGAAACAGAACCTGTACTGAGGCCAAGTGGTATTTATTTCAGGATTATTAATATCCACAGTTTGAAAATGAGGCTACTGAGGGACTGGAGTAGCCACTTTCCCTGGCCCACCTCCAGCAACCAAATTCAACAAATTTCTGAGATAGACAGCTATGTTAGAAAGGGAAGGATATGCATGCAAACAGAAAATGGATACATGATCATTGAGGCTCTGCCCTGTTGTGCCCTTTACCTATGGTATTGCATCAAATCATCACAAAAATTGAGATGAGCATGTGTCCTTATAACATGTTGGAGTGAGCATCTTCTGGGTATATTCCCAGGAATGGTATAGCTGGGTCCTCTGGTAGCACTATGTCCAATTTTCTGAGGAACCGCCAAACTGATTTCATAGCAGCATTATTTATAATAGCCAGAAGCTGGGAAGAACCCAGATGTCCATCAACAGAGGAATGGACACAGAAAATGTGGGACAGTTACACAATGTAATACTACTCAGCTATTAAAAAAAACAGTGACTTCACAAAATTCTTAGGCAAATGGATGGAGCTTGAAAATATCATCCTGAGTGAGGTACCCCAAAAGAGCACACATGGTATACACTCACTGATAAGTGAATATTAGCTCAGAAGCTCAGAATACCCAAGATATAATTCACAGACCAAATAAAGCTCAAGAAGAAGGAAGACCATAGTGTGGATACTTCAGCCTTTCTTATAACAGGGAATAAAATACCCATGGTAGGAGATACAGAGACAAAGTGTGGATCAGAGACTGAAGGAAAGGCCATCCAGAGACTGCCCTACCTGGGGATCCATCCCATATAGAGTCACCAAATCCAGACACTATTGTAGTTGCCAACAAGAGCTTGCTGACAGGAGCCTGATATAGCTGTCTCCAGAGAGGCTCTGCCAGTGCCTGACAGATACATAAGTGGATGCTTATAGCCATCCATTGAATAGAGCACAGGGTCTCCAAGGAAGGAGCTAGAGAAAGTACCCAAGGAGCTGAAGGGGTTTGCAGCCCCATAGGAGGAACAACAATATGAACTAACCAGTACCCCCAGAGGTCCCTAGGACTAAATCACAAACCAAAGAGTACACATGGTGGCATTCATGGCTCTAGCTACATATGTAGCAGAGGATGGCCTAATTGGCCATCAATGAGAGGAGAGGCCCTTGGCCCTGTGAAGGTTCTATGCCCCAGTATAGGGAAATTCCAGGGTTAGGAAGCAAGAGTGGGTGAGTTGGTAGGCAGGGAAAGAGGGGAGGGGATAGGGGATTTTCAGAGGGGAAACCAGGAAAAGGAATAACATTTGAAATGAAAATAAAGAAAATATCTAATTTAAAAAAAAAACTGAGAGGAGTTTCATCACACCTGATTTGTGTACAGGAAGCACAAACAGAAACTGGACATGGCTAGTGAGTCACTAAGGATCTAGGGGTGGATTTCAAAGATGATGACACCATAAACAAGCCCAGACAGCCATAAACTTCAGAAGCAGAAGAGATGAGATGCAGAGAGATGATAAAAGAGCATGGCCCACATCCTGAATCCCTGACACAATTTGCCCCTCCCCACAAATGCTTATTTTTTGATAACTCTTGTTCCTATCCCAGACCCCTAAATTTACTCCCTGTTGTTATTGTTTTTTAACCTGTGCTTACGTTCAAGGGATTGTGAAGGACATACTCTACTGATTTGTTCTGTAGCTATTTTTCTCTATTTCTTGAGAATAGTTGTATTTTTCTAGCAATGTTCTAATTGCTTTATGAAGGTCAGGCAGTGATTGACTATGCTTTATTTCTTCCTCTTGCTCCTTTGCCACAAAACTATATTTTGTACAAAACATAGGTACTTCCAGTTAGTATTGGCACTATCTATGTTATACCAGGAAAAGTCATTTAGATACAGGAATTCCATTATCTTGTTTTTACTTAATCTTTGTTCATAAGAAGAAATATAAATTCCTTGAACAGAAAATTACAAAAGTGTCTCATTGTTTCTTTGATTGAAAAATTAAAACATTTTTTTCAAAACTTGAAGTCTCTGATTAGCAGAATTTGTAACATTCATAAATTCTACATTTATAGAGTTCTCTTTATCTGACAAGTATATTGAGGCAAATAGAGTAAATTTCTTGGGTCCAGTTTGTTGCTCATTATAAACAACACAGGCAGATCTTGTTGGTATATGGTTGTATGTTCAGAAGGCTGAAGCAGGATAGTGATGGTGGGGTAAAAACCAGCCTGAGCTACACAGCCAGATCCTACTGAGGGGAGTGGGGAAGACTGAGCATGATAAATTTCTACCGTCTAAACATGCAAACAATGACAATATTTTTCTGAATTTACTAATTATTAAAAAAAAAATGGTTTATCAGAGCCATGCTCCTGATTTAGATTTCAGGCAGTATTTGATAATGTATCTGTCCTGAGCTCCTGGAACCATCATGATTAGATCACAGAGCCCCAAAATACACAAATTCGGTGAGCTATGACACCAGGTGCTCTTTTCAGGGTTATTGGCGCCATTTAACTCTCTTCAATCCCACAATATGTTTCATTGCATCCATTTGGAAGATGAATCCAGGAAGATGTCTCTATAGGTAAAAGCACTTGCACTAACTTGAATGACCCATCCCTAAAACTCATGGTGAAGGTGATGAGACTACTCCTGCAATCTGTTCTGTGACTTCCATTGGCTTACAGGAGTAGTTGAGTGCCTGCAGGTTAAATAATTTCCCAGAATTGCATGTGATATTAAGTGCTTTCCATTTGCCTCTACAGATGAGCTGTCACCTTTTGTCTGTATTACTTAACCACATCATTGATCCACTTGCCAATTTGGGTTCAGAGTATCTGAACAGGTAGATAGAAAATGATGTTGAATCTTTATTCCTTGTCTTCCTCCTTGAAGCATTCTTTCAGAGTGCATGCATTACACAGTAGATGATTCTGGTATCTATCACATGTATCTCTCTGCTTATTTTTTTCTATTTATGTATTTATGTATTTATGTATTTATTTATTTATTTATTTATTTATTTATTTATTTATTTCTGAGACAGTGAATCACTATGCAGCTCAGGTTGTCCTTGAACTCAACATTCTCCTGCTTCAGCCTTCCAAGAGTTAGAATTAGATGCATGAAATCTCTGGGTTCTTTAAACCAGTCCCCCTCTCATCTTAACCAACAACTGCACCATTAATTTTTTTCCATGAGACCCTCCCCACACATTTGTAAATTATTCATTTAGGAACCCTTCCTGGAAGTATAGTAAGTGGAGTGTGCTATCTGTTTTTCCTTCTGGGGTTCTAACTGAAACCAGCTATTAAGTGATGGAGGTGGGACTGGAACCCAGAACAAAACTGACTCTCAATACTTTTCTTACCATATTCATAAACACTTGAATTCCTAACTGAGCAGATCCAAAGAAAACATCGTACCTGAAGACTAAGAAGAAAGAGAACAAAGTCCAAATGTGCTACACTTAACCCTCCTGAAATGGAATGGGTGAAGCCTGCAATTATGTAAAGAATGTCTTAAGACTATCAGTAGAGCTGATTTCCAGTGATTGGAATAAGACTCACAATGTGTTTAAATGCTTAATAACTTCCAAAGCAGCTTTTTAATGAATTACAACGAATGCAAATTGATCAGGAACATATGGATTTAATATATTCTCAAGGACATGTTTTTAAACAGTAAGGATAAAATATGCCTTTTGAAATGTATTCTGGAGTGGTTTGGGTTCCTTCTGTTCCTTCCAGCATCAGGCCACCTTGGTCAATGAACTCAGCAGATGGTCCCAGGGTACCCAGAGGACTCTCCACCCTCCAGGAACCCTAGCACCCCCAGAAACTTAGGATCACTGGTAAGAAGAACACAAAATTTGTTCCAACACAACCGGGAGTGCCAGGGGCCAGGAGGAGAAGGGAAGCAGGAACCTAGCCTGACCAGTGGCTCCAGTTCCTTACAGTCAGCACTGGTATACCCTTGGTTTCAAACTCAGCTGACATCCCCACAGTCCCCAGAGGAAATACCACTTCCAGGCAGTGCTCAAACACTGAGGATCTTAGGACCCCAGGATGCCAGGAGCTAGGTCACACCCGGATCTCAGTGTCTCAGGGGAAGCTTGAGTGACAAGAACTCTGACACACCCAGAATCTCAGCATCACAAGATTCCAGAATCACAGGATCACAGAGAAAGATGGAATCAGAGAAATTCTGACTCAACAGGGATTACAGGAAGGACAGGCTCCAGTCAGATATAGTGAGGGCAGGGAGGACTTGAGATAATCAGATGGCGAGAGGCAAGCATAAGAACAGAAGCAATAGAAACCAAGGTTACTTGGCAACATCAGAACCCAACTCTCCCATCATAGCAAGTCCTGGATACACCAACACACCATAAAGCAAGACATGGATCTACAGTCACTTCTCATGATGATGATGGAGGACTATAAGTAGGACATACATAACTCCCTTAAAGAAAACCTACAGGAAAACACACCCAAACAGGGGAAAGAATTGAACAAAACCATCCAGGATCTAGAAATGGTAATAGAAACAATAAAGAAATAGAAAGGAAGAAAACTCTGGAAATAGAAAACCTAGGAAAGAAGACAGGGATCATAGAGGCAAGAATCACCAACAGAATACAAGAAATAGAAGAGAGAATCTCAGGTGCAGAAGATATAATAGGAAACAATGACACAACAAAAAGAAAATGCAAAATGTAAAATAATCCTAAACCAGAAACATCCAGGAAATCCAGGATACAATGAGAAGACCAAACATAAGGATAATAGGTATAAAGTGGAATGATGATTTCCAAATTAAAGGGCCAGTAAATATCTTCAACAAAATTATAGAAGAAAATTTCCTTAACCTAAAGAAAGACATGACCATGAACATACAAGAAGCCTATAGAACTCCAAATAATTTGAACCAGAAAAGAAATTCCTGCCATCAACTAATAATCAAAACACCAAATGCACAAAACAAAGATATAATATTAAAAGCAGTAAGGGGGGAAAGGTCAAGTAACATATAAAGGCAAACCTGGGAGAATTACACCTGACTTTTCCCCAGAGACTGTGAAAGCCAAAATATCCTGGGCAGATATCATACAGACCCTAAGAAAACACAAATGTCAGCACAGGGTACTATACTCAGCAAAACTCTCAATTACCATAGATGGAGAAACCAAGGTATTCCATGACAAATACAAATTTACAGAATATCTTTCCACAAATCCAGCCCTTCAAAGGATAATAAAGAGAAAACTTCTACACAAAGAGGGAAACTAAACCCTAGAAAAAGCAAGAAAGTAATCTTTCAACAAACAAAAGAAAAGATAACCACATCAACAGAATTCAAACACTAACAACAAAAATAACAGGAAGCAACAACTTTTCCTCAATATACCTTAACATCAATGGACTCAATTCCCAAAGAAAAAGACATAGACTAACAGACTGGTTATATAAACAGGACCCAACATTTTCTGCATACAGGAAACCAACTTCAGTGACAAAGACAGACACTACCTCAGAGTAAAAGGCTGGAAAACAATTTTCC
Source organism: Mus caroli (assembly GCF_978045245.1). Taxonomy (NCBI): domain Eukaryota; kingdom Metazoa; phylum Chordata; class Mammalia; order Rodentia; family Muridae; genus Mus; species Mus caroli. Next base: position 139,412,514 of record NW_028227260.1, on the reverse strand, counting down.
AAGCAAATACTCCCAAGAAACAAGCTGGAATAGCCATTCTAATATTGAATAAAATCGACTTTCAAACTAAAGTTATCAAAAAACGATAAGGAGGGACAGTTCATACTCATCAAAGGTAAAATTTACCAATATGAACTCTCAATTCTAAGCATCTATGCTATAAATGCAATGGCATCCACATTCATTAAAGAAACTTTAGTAACGCTCAAAGCACACAGTACATCACACACAATAATAGTGGGAGACTTCAATAACCACTCTCATCAATGGACAGATCCTAGAAACAGAAACTAAACAGAGACACAGTGAAACTAACAGTAGTTATGAAAGAAATGGACTTAACAGATATCTATAGAACATTTTATCATGAAACAAAAGGATATCCATTTTATCAGCATTTCATAGTACCTTCTCCAAAACTGACCATATAGTCGGTCACAAAACAGGCCTCAAAAGATACAAAAATATGCATCCTATCAGATCACCACGAACTAAGGCTGATCTTCAATAAAAATAATAGAAAGACCATATACACATGGAAGCTGAACAACACTCTACTCATTGATACCTTGGTCAAGGAAGAAGTAAAAAATGAAATTAAAGACTTTTTTAGAATGTAATGAAAATGAAGTCACAACACACCCACAAATTATGGGACACAATGAAAGCATTCCTAAGAGAAAAACACATAGCTCTGATTGCCTCCAAAAAGAAACTAGAGAGATCATATACTAGCAGCTTAACAGCACACGTAAAAGCTCTAGAAAAAAAAAAAAAAGAAGGAAATTCACCCAAGAGTAGTAGATGGCAGGGAATAATCAAACTCAGGGCTGAAATCAACCAGGTGGAAACAAAAAGAACTGTACAAAGAATCAACCAAACCAGGAGCTGGTTCTTTGAGAAAAACAACAAGGTAGACAAACCATTAACCAGACTAACTAGAGGGCACAGGGATAGTATGCTAATTAAAAATTCAGAAATGAGAAGGGAAACAACAACAGAACCTGAGGAAATCAAAAAAAAAAAAAATCATCAGATCCTACTACAAAAGTCTATACTCAACAAAACTGGAAAACCTGGATGAAATGGAAAAATTGCTAGACACATACCTGGTACCAAAGTTAAATCCAGATCAGATTAAAGATCTAAACAGTCCCATATCCCCTAAAGAAATAGAAAAAGTCATTAATAGTCTCCCAACCAAAAAAAAAAAAGCCCAGGACCAGATGGGTTTAGTGCATAATTCTATTAGACATTCAGAAAGGATCTAATTCCAATATTCTTCACACTATTACCCAAAATAGAAAAAGAAGGCACTTTACCCAATTCGTTCTATGAAGCAACAATTACTCTGATACCTAAACCACACAAACATCCAACAAAGAAAGAGAACTTCAGACCTATTTCCCTTATGAATATCAATGCAAAAATACTCAATAAAATTCTTGCAAACTGAATCCAAGAACACATCAAAATTTCATCCATCATGATCAAGGAGGCTTCATCCCAGGGATGCAAGGATGGTTCAATATATGGAAATCCATCAATGTACTCCACTATATAAACAAACTCAAAGATTAAAAACCACATGATCATCTAATTGAATGCTGAGAAAGCATTTGGCAAAATCCAACACCCCTTCATGATAAAAGTCTTGGAAAGATCAGGAATCCAAGGCCCAAACCAAACATAATAAAAGCAATATCCAGGAAACCAGTAGCCAACATCAAACTAAATGGAAAAAACTCGAAGCAATCCCACTAAAAATCAGGGACTAAACAACTCTCTCTACCTACCTATTCAATGTAGTACTTGAAGTCCTAGCCATAGTAATTAGACAAGAAAAAGGAGATAAAAGGTATACAAATTAGAAAGGAAGAAGCCAAAATATCACTATTTGCAGATGATATGATAGTATATTTAAGTGATATTCCACCAGAGAACTCCTAAACTTGATAAACAGCTTCAGTGCAGTAGCAGGATATAAAATTAACTCAAACAAATCAGTGGCCTTTCTCTACTCAAAGGATAAACGGGCTGAGAAAGAAATTAGGGAAACAACACCTTTCACAATAGTCACAAATAATATAAAATAACTTGGCGTGACTCTAACTAAGGAAGTGAAAGACCTGTATGATAAGAACCTCAAATCTCTGAAAAAAGAAATCAAAGAAAATCTCAAAAGTTGGAAAGATCCCTCATACTCATGAATTGGCAGGATTAATATAGTCAAAATGGCTATCTTGCCAAAAGGAATCTACAGATTCAATACAATCCCCATCAAAATTCCAACTTAATTCTTTACAGATTTAGTAATTTGCAAATTCATCTGGTATAACAAAAAACCTAGGATAGAAAAACTATTTTCAACAACACAAAACCTCTCGTAGAATCACCATCCCTGACCTCAAGCTGTACTACAGAACAATTGTGATAAAAACTGAATGGTATTGGTACAGTGACAGACAGGTAGATCAATGAAATAGAATCGAATACCCAAACATGAACCCAATCAATTATGGTCACTTGATCTTTGACAAAAGAATTAAAACCATCCAGTGCACAAAAGACAGCATTTTCAACAATTGGTTCTGGTTCAACTAGTGGTTATCATGTAGAAGAATGGAATTGATCCATTCTTATCTCCTTGCACAAAGCTCGTCTAAGTGGATTACGGAACTCCACATAAAGCCAGTGGCACTGAAATTATTGAGGAGAAAGTGGGGAAAAGCCTCGAAGATATGGGCACAGGCAGAAAATTCCTGAATAGAACAGCAATGGCTTATGCTGTAAGACCAAGAATTGACAAATGGGAGCTCATAAAATTGCAAAGCTTCTGTAAAAAAAAAAAAAAAAAAAGGACACTGTCAATAAGACATAATGGCAAGCAGCCGATTGGGAAAAGATCTTTACAATCCTAAATCCGATAGGGGACTTATATCCAATATATATAAAGAACTCAAGAGGTTGGACTCCAGAAAATCAAATAACCCTTTAAAAAATGGGGTACAATGCCAAACAAAGAACTCTCAACTGAGGAATACCAAATGGCTGAGAAGCACCTAAAAAAATGTTCAACAAACTTAATCATCAGGGAAATGCAAATCAAAACAAATCTGAGATTCCACCTCACAACTATCAAAATGGCTAAGATGACTAATTCAGGTGACAGCAGGTGCTAGCAAAGATGTGGAGAAAGAGAACACTACTCCATTGCTTGTGGGATTGCAAGCTGGAAGAACCACTCTGGAAATCAGTTTGGAATTTCCTCAGAAAATTGGATATAGTGCTACCAGAAGATCCAGTAATACCACTCCTGGGCATATACTCAGACTGTGCTCCAACTTGTAATAAGGGCACATGCTCCACTATGTTCATAGAAGTCATATTTATAGTAGCAAGAAGCTGGAAAGAACCAAGATGTAACTCAACAGAGGAATGGATACAGAAAATGTGGTATATTTAAACAGTGGGGTACTACTTACTCAGCTATTAAAAACAATGAATTCGTGAAATTCTTAGACAAATGGATGGTTTTGGAGGATATCATCCTAAGTGAGGTAACCCAATCACAAAACAACACACATGTTATGTCCTCACTGATAATTGGATATTAGCCCAGAAGCTCAGAATACCCAAGATGCAATTTGCAAAACACATGAAACTCAAGAAGAAGGAAGACCAAAGTGTGGATACTTAGATCCTTCTTAGAATAGGATACAAAATCCCTATGGAAGGAGTTAGAGACGAAGTTTGGAGCAGAGACTGAAGGAATGACCATCCAGGGACTGCCCCACCTGGAGGTCTATCCCATAAACATCCACCAAACCCAGACACTATTGCAGATGCCAACAAGGTTTTGCTGACAGGAGCCTAATAATATAGCTGTCTCCTGAGAGGCTGTGCCATTGCCAGACAAATACAGAAGTGGATGCTCACAGTCATCCACTGGACAGGGCACAGGGTCCCCAAGGAAAGAACTAGAGAATGTACCTAAGGAGCTGAAGGGGTTTGCAGCCCCCAAGGAGGAACAACAATATGAACTAAACCATATCCCCAGAGCTCCCTGGTACTAAAACCACCAATCAAAGAAAACAAAAAGTGACTCGTGGCTCTAGCTGCATAAGTATCAGAGGATGGCCTAGTTGGTTATCAATGGGAGGAGAGGCCCTTGGTCCTGTGAAGATTCTATGCCCCAATATAGGGGAATGCCTGTGCCAGGAAGTGGGAGTGGGTGGGTTGAGGAGTAGGGTGAGGTGGGAGATGATAGGGGATTTTCAGAGTGGAAACTAGGAAAGGGGGTTACATTTGAAATGTAAATATAGAAAAAAATCTAAATAAATAAATAAATGAAATATATTCTGGGTTTTGTTCAGAACATTGAAAACAAAATTTCACCATATAGATGAATCCAGACCTCTGGTTTACCTGCTTAATCTTCCTATGCAGATAGAGGTTTATCTTTGTTTCAAAAACTAAATTCTCAAAAGGCGCTAAGAGTTGAAAGGCTAGTATCCAAGATCTAACCTGTCTCTTTCTATTGTGGCAAAGCCACCAGTATCTGTGTATTGGTTGGTCTTTATTGTTTGCTTGACTCAATTTAAAATCATCTAGGAGATCCACTTTTTGTTGTGTCTATGAAAGCATTTCCAGACGTTTAATTGAGGAAGAACCAACTTTAAATATGCATTGATACTCAGAGTGAAGAAAAAAGAAAGGGGGAGGGGCAGAAATGCAATCTGAGTGCCAGCATTCATTTCTTTCTGCTTCCTGAATGGAGATGCAATGTAAGCAGATGCCTCAGGGTCTCACCACCATGTCTGCCCTGACATTATAGACTTTATCCCATCAAGTCATAAGCCAAAATAAACCTTCCTCCTCAATTAAGGTACAATGAGAAATGTGAAAGTAATACTGTGAAAGTTTTTCAGTTGTTAAAACCCAACCATGTTTTGTGCGCTGCACCTGGATTTTGTGATAAAAAGATGAAGGGATTCCTGTTACATGACCCTGTGGCTAGGAAACTGTTCTTCAAGTGAATTCTTTGATGCTATGTACACAGGACACACTTTGTAATTAGTGTGTCTGGACATTAATATGGATTCAAGTTGCTTCCTGTTTCTTCCAGCTACCTTTCTGTCATCACACATCAAGTTCAGAATTCACTGCACACTTTCCTGTGTAGCGGAACTACAGCTTGTTGTTGGGCTTGTTTTCATCTCTTGTTTTTTACACGAGAATACCACAGGCTCCTAGATTACTTTGAAACAAAACTAAATTTTCATTTAACACAGTGAGCTCTCACTTTCATCTTCTTAGCATGATTGAGTAAAATACATTCTATCAATAACTTAATAATCAATTTTGGCCCAGGGCAGGATAAAAGTATGCAAATACCTGCCCTGAATTGTACCAACCTGTTCAAGAGCATTTGCATGTTATAATGTTGATGTATGCTGCTGTTCAGTAGCAGAATTCTTTAACTAAAGTAACCTCAGTTGTGGAAGGCAGCCATTTGGGAATTCCAGAAGCTTACCTCGCTGGCATTCTGTGTTCTTCCCCTTCCCAAACTAAAGGACCAAAATTTTGTTTTGTGTTTATTTTTCTGATTTGTATCTTTGTTTGCTTACTTCAGCAATTCTTTATGTAGATAAAAGATGTTGTGTATAAATGTTGCAAAAAAGTAGAAAGAATCCCTGTGTGCTCTTTACCCAGCTTCTACTAATCTTTATATTTGATATAAAAGTGGAACAATTATAATCAGGAATTTGATGTTGGCACAATGATGTTAAATTTAATAAACTTTCATTATGATTTCACAAGTTTCTTTAATATATGCTTTATGTTCCAAATGGGTATTCAAAATTTCATTGATTTGCTTCTGTGTTCTTAATCTCCTAAAGTCTGTTTATATCCACAGCATTTCCTTGTCTTTTGGAACTCCACAATTGACAACAACTGATATTTTGCATAATGTATGCTAATTGAAGTTTCTCTAAGGTTATCTTGTGATCATTTTGAAAAACATTCATTTTGGCAAGAAAGTTTCCAGAAGTGCTAATGTGCCCTTCTCAGTACATCACAGCAGGGGACACATGATGTCCATTGGCTTTATTACTGACAATGTAAGCCTTGATCATTTGATTCAGGTGGCTAATACTGGGTTTCTCTTCATTAACTTCCACTCAGTTACTGTTTTTCTCTTTCTGGTTGCTAAATTACTTGGTAGTAATACTTTTAGGCTATAAAAATATCCTGTTTTACCTCTAGTTGTCACAGATTAATAGGCAACATGTGTATTCCGTGTTTGTTATATTTTTGATACTGTCAAAAAATTCCTAAGAAAAGCAACTAAGAGAAAGAAATATTTAATTTAGGTTAATAACTTGGTGTCTTGCCTTATCTTCATTAAATATAACTGTTCTGATGATTTTCTAACCCTCACACCTATATTTATTAATAGGAAATTCTTCACTAAGAAAGAGTTTTCTCTTCATCCTCCATTTATTTATTTATAGCAGTCTAGACTCATTTTTAATAATTGTTTTTATTACATATTTTCTTTATTTAAATTTCAAATGCTATCCCGAAAGTTCCCTATACAATCCCCTCGCCCTGCTCCCCTACCCACCAACTCCAACTACTTGGCCCTGGCGTTCCCTTGTACTGGGGCATATAAACTTTGCAAGACCTAGGGGCCTCTCTTCCCAATGATGGCTAAATAAAATGCTACATATGCAGCTAGAGACATGAGCTCTGGGGATACTGGTTAGTTCAAATTGTTGTTCCACCTATAGGGTTGCAGACCCTGTCAGCTCCTTGGGTACTTTCTCTAGCTCCTCCATTGGGGGCCCTGTGTTCCATCCTATAGCTGACTGTGAGCATTCACTTCTGTATTTACCAGGCACTGGCATAGCCTCGCAGGAGACAGCTATAACAGGGTCCCTTCAGCAAAATCTTGCTGGCATATGCAATAGTGTCTGGGTTTGGTGGCTGATAATGGGATGGATCCCCGGGTAGGGCAGTCTCTGGTTCCTTCCTTTCGTCTCAGCTCCAAACTTTGTCTCTGTAACTCCTTCCATGGGTATTTTGTTCCTTGTTCTAAGGAGGAATGAAGTATCCACATATAGGTCTTCCTTCTTCTTAATTTTCCTGTGTTTTGCAAATTATATCTTGGGTATTCTAAGTTTCTGGGCTAATATCCACCTATCAGTGAGTGCATATCAAGTGATTGTAATTGGGTTACCTCACTAAGGATGATACCCTCCAGATACTTCCATTTACCCAAGAACTTCATAAATTCGTTGTTTTTAATAGCTGAGTAGTATTCCATTGTGTAAATGTACCACATTTTCTATATCCATTCCTCTGTTGAGGGACATCTGGGTTCTTTCCAGCTTCTGGCTATTATGAATAAGGCAGCTGCTATGAACCTAGTGGAGCATGTGTCCTTATTACCAGTTGGAACATCTTCTGGGTATATGCCCAGGAGAGGTATTGATCGATCTTCCAGTAGTACTATGTCGAGTTTTCTGAGGAACTGCCCGACTGACTTCCAGAGTGGTTGTACAAGCTTGCAGTCCCACCAGGAGTTGAGAAATGTTCCTTTCTCCACATCCTTGCCAGCATTTGCTGTCACCTGAATTTTTGATCTTAGCCATTCTGACTGGTGTGAGGTGGAATCTCAGGGTTGTTCTGATTTGTATTTCCTGAATGATTAAGGATGATGAACATTTTTTCAGTTGTTTCTCAGCCATTCAGTATTCCTCAGGTGAGAATTCTTTGTTTAGACCTGTACCCCATTTTTAATTGGGTTATTTGAATTCTGGAGTCCAGTTTCTGAGCTCTTTGTATATATTGGATATTAGTCCTCTATCAGATTTAGGATTGGTAAAGATCCTTTTCCAATCTGTTTGTGGCTTTTTATCTTATTGACAGTGTCTTTTGCCTTATAGAAACCTTGCAATTTTATGAGGTCCCATTTGTCATTTCTTGATCTTACAGCACAAGCCATTGTTGTTCTATTCAAGAATTTTCCTCCTGTGCCCACCCACTTGAAATTCTTATCATTCTTCGAGGCTTTTCCCCACTTTCTCCTCTATAAGTTTCAGCATCTCTGGTATTACGTGGAGTTCTTTGATCCACTTAGACTTGAGCTTCATACAAGGAGATAAGAATGGATCAATTCACAGTCTTCTGCTTGATACCCGCCATTTGTACCAGCACCATTTGTTGAAAATGCTGTCCTTTTTCCACCGAATGGTTTTAGATCCCTTGTGAAAGATCAAGTAACCATAGGTGTATGGGTTCATTTCTGGGTTTTCAATTCCATTACATTGATCTACCTGTCTGGCACAGTACCAGTACCAGGAAGATTTTGTCACAATTGCTCTGTAGTACAGCTTGAGTTCAGGCTTGGTGATTCCACCAGAGTTTCTTTTATTGTTGAGAATAGTGTTTGTTATCCTAGGTTTTTTATTATTCCAGATGAATTTGAAAATTGCCCTTTCTAACTCAGTGAAGAATTGCGTTGGAGTTTTGATGGGGATTGCATTGAATATATAGATTGCTTTCAGCAGGATAGCAATTTTGACTATATTAATCTTGCCAATCTATGAGCATGGGGGATCTTTCCATCCTCTGAGATCTTCTCCAAATTCTTTCTTCAGAGACTTGAAATTCTTATCATACAGATCTTTCACTTCCTTAGTTAGAGTCACACCAAGGTATTTTATATTATTTGTGACAATTGTGAAGGGTGTTGTTTCCCTAATTTCTTTCTCAGCCTGTTTATCCTTTATGTAGATATAGGCCACTGATGTGTTTGAGTTAATTGTATATCCAGCTATTGCACTGAAGCTGTTTATCAGGTTTAGGCATTCTCTTGTGGAATTTTTAGGATCACTTATATATATATATTATCATATCATCTGCAAATAGTGATATTTTGACTCCTTTCTTTCCAATTTCTATCCCCTTGATCTCCTTTTGTTGTCTAATTGCTCTGGCTCGGACTTCAAGTACTATATTGAATAGGTAGGAAGAAAGTGGGCAGCCTTGTCTAGTCCCTGATTTTAGTGGGATTGCTTTGATTTTTTTCCATTTAGTTTGATGTTGGCTACTGGTTTGTTGTATATTGCTTTTATTATGTTTAAGTATGGGCCTTGAATTCTGATCTTTCCAAGACTTTTATCATGAAGGGGTTTTGGATTTTGTCAAATGTTTTCTCAGCATCTAAAGAGATGATCATGTGGTTTTTGTCCTTGAGTTTGTTTATATAGTGAATTACATTGATGGATTTTCATATATTAAATCATTCGTGCATCTATGGAATGAAGCCTACTTGGTCATGATGGATGATTGTTTTGATGTGTTCTTGGATTCAGTTTGCAAGGATTTTATTGAGTATTTTTGCATTGGTATTCATAGGGGAAATTGGTCTGAAGTTCTCTTTCTTTGTTGTATCTTTGTGTGGTTTAGGTATCAGAGTAATTGTGGCTTCATAGAATGAATTGAGTAGAGTAGCTTCTGTTTCTATTTTGTGGAATACTTTGAGGAGTGTTGGAATTAGGTCTTCTTTTAAAGTTTTATAGAACTCTGCACTAAATCCATCTGGTCCTGGGCTTTTTTTTTTTTTGGTTGGGAGACTATTGATGACTGCTTCTATTTCTTTAGGGGAAATGGGACTGATTAGATCTTTAATTGGATACTGATTTAACATTGGTACCTGGTATCTGTCTAGGAAGTTGTCCATTTCATCCAAGTTTTCCGGTTTTGTTGAGTATAGTCTTTTGTAGTAGGATCTGATGATGTTTTGGATCCTCATGTTCTGTTGTTATGACTCCTTTTTCATTTCTGATTTTGTTAATTAAAATACTGTCCCTGTGCCCTCTAGTTAGTCTGGATAAGGGTTTATATATCTTGTTCATTTTCTCACAGAACCAGCTCCTGATTTGGTTGATTTTTTGTATATTTGACTTTGTTTACACTTGGTTGATTTCAGCCTTGAATTTGATTATTTCCTGCTGTCTACTCCTCTTGGGTGAATTTGCTTCCTTTAGTTCTAGAGCTTCGAGGTGTGCTTTCAGGCTGCTAGTGTATTCTCTCGCTAATTTCTTTTGAAGGCACTCAGGGTTATATGTTTTCCACTTAGGACTGCCTTCACTGTGTACCATAGGTTTGGGTATGTTATGGCTTCATTTTCACTAAATTTTAAAAAGCCTTTAATTTCTTTATTTATTTCATTGAGTAGAGTGTTGTTCAGTTTATACATAAATGTTTGCTTTCTATTACTTCTGTTGTTATTGAAGGTCAGCCTTGGTCCGTGGTGATCTGATAGGATGCATGGAATAAATATTTTTGTATCTGTTGAGGCATGTTTTGTGACCAATTAAATGGTCAATTTTGGAGGAGGTACCATGTAGTGCTGATAAGAAGGTATATCCTTTTGTTTTAGGATAAAATGTTCTGTGGATAGCTATTAAATCCATTTGTTTCATAACTTCTGTTAGTGTCCATGTGTCTCTGTTTAGTTTCTGTTTCCAGGATCTGTCTGTTGGTTAGAGTGTGGTGTTGAAGTCCCCCACTATTATTGTGTGAGTTGCAATGTGTGCTTTGAGCTTACTAAACTTTCTTTAATGAATGTGGCTGCCCTTGCAATGAGCATAGATATTCAGAATTGAGAGTGTATCTTGTTAGATTTTACCTTTGATGAGTATGAAGTGCCCCTACTTGTCTTTTTTGATAACTTTTGGTTGGACGTCGATTTTATTCAATATTAGAATGGTTACTCCAGCTTGTTTCTTTGAACCATTTCTGTGGGGAGCTGGTGTGGCGGCAGCCCAAAGGCGCCAGGGACTGCAGCTAAGTCATATGACTTGCACCTGACTTCCTCATATAAACCACAAACATCGTGAGAGCTGCGCAGGTGTACCAGGTTACTGGCAAAGCCATTTTGTTGGAGATATGCACCTGCTGCCCTGATTAGCTGAAGCTGCGTACCTGGTGAGGTGATGTGGCCTGCTGTGAGTGGATGGGAACTGATAGTATATAAGAGTGAGAGGTGTTGGATCCGGGACTCCACCAAACTTAGGAACTTAGTCTGCACAGGTGAGAGTGTGCACCACAGAGGCAGACAGCTTCTGGGACAGGCGGGAGCCACAGAGCCGCTGAGGCAGCACCCTTTTGGGGCCGCAGACATCCGGCACCCTCCCAGCCAGAGGACAGCGGTCCCGCCCTGCACCGGAGCCCTCTACCTCAGGAGAAGGGAGCGCCATCTTGGATCCCGGACTCCACCAAACTTAGGAACTTAGTCTGCACAGGTGAGAGTGTGCACCACAGAAGCTGACAGCTTCTGTGACCTGCCAAAGCAACACAGCATCTGGGAAAGGTCCTGTTTTGGGCCTTCTTCTTCGGCCAGGAGGAGGTCCAAACACCAGATATCTGTGCACCTTCCCTGTAAGAGGAGAACTTGTCAGCAGAGAGTGCTCTAACCACTGAAACTCAGAGGAGAGAGCCTGTCTCCCAGGTCTACGGATAGACGAAATCAGAATCACCAGAAGAACAATCTCAAAACAGAGACAACTATAACAACTCCAGAGATTACCAGATGGCGAAAGGTAAACATAAGAATCTTACTAACAGAAACCAAGACCACTCACCATCATCAGAACCCAGCACTCCCACTTCGCCCAGTCCAGGGCACCCCAACACACCTGAAAAGCTAGACCTGGATTTAAAAGCATATCTCATGATGATGGTAGAGGACATCAAGAAGGACTTTAATAATTCACTTAAAGAATTACAGGAGAACACTGCTAAAGAGTTACAAGTCCTTAAAGAAAAACAGGATAAAACAATCAAACAGGTAGAAGTCCTTAAAGAAAAACAGGAAAACACATCCAAACAGATGATGGAAATGAACAAAACCATACTAGACCTAAAAAGGGAAGTAGACACAATAAAGAAAACCCAAAGTGAGGCAACACTGGAGATAGAAACCCTAGGAAAGAAATCTGGAACCATAGATACGAGCATCAGCAACAGAATACAAGAGATGGAAGAGAGAATCTCAGGTGCAGAAGATTCCATAGAGAACATCCGCACAACAATCAAGGAAAATGGAAAATGCAAAAAGATCCTAACTCAAAACATCCAGGAAATACAGGACACAATGAGAAGACCAAACCTACGGATAATAGGAGTGGATGAGAATGAAGATTTTCAACTCAAAGGACCAGCAAACATCTTCAACAAAATTATAGAAGAAAACTTCCCAAATCTAAAGAAAGAGATGCCCATGAACATACAAGAAGCCTACAGAACCCAAATAGACTGGACCAGAAAAGAAATACCTCCCGACACATAATAATCAGAACAACAAATGCAATAAATAAAGATAGAATATTAAAAGCAGTAAGGGAGAAAGGTCAAGTAACATATAAAGGCAGGCCTATCAGAATTACACCAGACTTTTCACCAGAGACTATGAAAGCCAGAAGAGCCTGGACAGATGTTATACAGACACTAAGAGAACACAAATGCCAGCCCAGGCTACTATACCGGGCCAAACTCTCAATTACCATAGATGGAGAAACCAAAGTATTCCAAAACAAAACCAAATTCACACATTATCGTTCCACGAATCCAGTCCTTCAAAGAATAATAACAGAAAAAAAAAAAAACAATACAAGGACAGAAATCACATCCTAGAAAAAACAAGAAGGTAATCCCTCAACAAACTTAAAAGAAGACAGCCACAAGAACAGAATGCCAACTTTAACAACAAAAATAACAGGAAGCAACAATTACTTTTCCTTAATATCTCTTAATATCAATGGACTCAACTCCCCAATAAAAAGACATAGACTAACAAACTGGCTACACAAACAAGAAGCAACATTTTGCTGCTTACAGGAAACTCATCTCAGAGAAAAAGATAGACACTACCTCAGAATGAAAGGCTGGAAAACAATTTTCCAAGCAAATGGTATGAAGAAACAAGCTGGAGTAACCATTCTAATATCTGATAAGATTGACTTCCAACCCAAAGTCATCAAAAAGGACAGGGAGGGGCACTTCATACTCATCAAAGGTAAAAACCTTCAAGAGGAACTATCAATTCTGAATATCTATGCTCCAAATACAAAGGCAGCCACATTCATTAAAGAAACTTTAGTAAAGATCAAAGCACACATTGTACCTCATATAATAATAGTGGGAGACTTCAACACACCACTTTCACCAATGGACAGATCATGGAAACAGAAACTAAACAGGGACACAGTGATACTATCAGAAGTTATGAATCAAATGGATCTGGCAGATATCTACAGAACATTCTATCCTAAAACAAAAGGATATACCTTCTTCTCAGCACCTCATGGTACCTTCTCCAAAATTGACCACATAATTGGTCACAAAACAGGCCTCAACAGATACAAAAATATTGAAATTGTCCCATGCATCCTATCAGATCACCATGGACTAAGGCTGATCTTCAATAACAAAATAAATAATAGAAAGCCAACATTCACGTGGAAACTGAACAACACTCTTCTCAATGATAACTTGGTCAAGGGAGGAATAAAGAAAAAAATTAAGGACTTTTTAGAATTCAATGAAAATGAAGCCAAAACATACTCAAACTTATGGGATGCAATAAAAGCATTTCTAAGAGGAAAACTCATAGCTCTGAGTGCCTCCAAAAAGAAACTAGAGAGAGCACACATTAGCAGCTTGACAACACACCTAAAAGCACTAGAACAAAAGGAAGCAAATTCACCCAAGAGGAGTAGGCAGCAGGAAATAATCAAACTCAGGGGCGAAATCAACCAAGTGGAAACAAGAAGAACTATTCAAAGAATCAACCAATCAAGGAGCTGGTTCTTTGAGAAAATCAACAAGATAGATAAACCCTTACCCAGACTCACTAGAAGGCACAGGGAAAGCATTCTAATTAACAAAATCAGAAATGAAAAAGGAGACATAACAACAGATCCTGAAGATATCCAAAACAACATCAGTTCCTTCTACAAAAGGATATACTCAACAAAACTGGAGAACCTGGATGAAATGGAGAAGTTCCTAGACAGATACCAGGTACCAAAGTTGAATCAAGATGAGGTTAATGATCTAAACAGCCCTATATCCCCCAAAGAAATAGAAGCAATCATTAATAGTTTCCCAACAAAAAAAAGCCCAGGACCAGATGGTTTTAGTGCAGAGTTCTATCAGAACTTCAAAGAAGATCTAATCCCAGTTCTTCACAAACTATTCCACAAAATAAAAACAGAAGGTACTCTACCCCACTCATTCTATGAAGCCACAATTACTCTGATACCTAAACCACAAAAAGACCCAACAAAGATAGAAATCTTCAGACCAATATCCCTTATGAATATTGATGCAAAAATCCTCAATAAAGTTCTTGCTAACCGAATCCAAGAACACATCAAAACAATCATCCATTCTGACCAAAGAGGTTTCATCCCAGGGATGCAGGGATGGTTCAATATACGGAAAACCATCAACATAATCCAGTATATAAACAAACTCAAAGACAAAAACCACATGATCATCTCGTTAGATGCGGAAAAAACATTTGACAAGATCCAACACCCATTCATGATAAAAGTCTTGGAAAGATCAGGAATTCAAGGCCCATACCTAAACATGATAAAAGCAGTCTACAGCAAACCAGTAGCCAACATCAAAGTAAATGGTGAGAAGCTTGAAGCAATCCCACTAAAATCAGGGACTAGACAAGACTGTCCACTTTCTCCATACCTATTCAACATTGTACTTGTAGTCCTAGCCAGAACAATTCGACAACAAAAGGAGATCAAAGGGATACAAATTGGAAAAGATGAAGTCAAAATATCACTCTTTGCAGACGATATGATAGTATATATAAGTGACCCTAAAAATTCCACCAGAGAACTCCTAAGCCTGATAAACAGCTTCGGTGAAGTAGCTGGATATAAAATTAACTCAAACAAATCAATGGCCTTTCTCTACACAAAGAATAAACAGGCTGAGAAAGAAATTAGGGAAACAACACCCTTCTCAATAGTCACAAATAATATAAAATATCTTGGCGTGACTCTAACTAAGGAAGTGAAAGATCTGTATAATAAAAACTTCAAGTCTCTGAAGAAAGAAATTATAGAAGATCTCAGAAGATGGAAAGATCTCCCATGCTCATGGATTGGCAGGATGAACATTGTAAAAATGGCTATCTTGCCAAAAGCCATCTACAGATTCAATGCAATCCCCATCAAAATTCCAACTCAATTCTTCAACGAATTAGAATGTGCAATCTGCAAATTCATCTGGAATAACAAAAAACCTAGGATAGCAAAAACTCTTCTCAAGGATAAAAGAACCTCTGGTGGAATCACCATGCCGGACCTAAAGCTTTACTACAGAGCAATTGTGATACAAACTGCCTGGTACTGGTATAGTGACAGACAAGTAGACCAATGGAATAGAATTTAAGACCCAGAAATGAACCCACACACCTATGGTCACTTGATCTTCGACAAGGGAGCTAAAACCATCCAGTGGAAGAAAGACAGCATTTTCAACAAATGGTGCTGGCACAACTGGTTGTTATCCTGTAGAAGAATGCGAATTGATCCATTCCTATCTCCTTGTACTAAGGTCAAGTCTAAGTGGATCAAGGAACTTCACATAAAACCAGAGACACTGAAACTTATTGAGGAGAAAGTGGGGGAAAGCCTTGAATATATGGGCACAGGGGAAAAATTCTTGAATAGAACAGCAATGGCTTGTGCTGTAAGATCGAGAATTGACACGTGGGACCTCATGAAACTGCAAAGCTTCTGCAAAGCAAAAGACACCATCAATAAGACAAAAAACCTCCAACAGATTGGGAAAGGATCTTTACCTATCCTAAATCAGATAAGGGACTAATATCCAATATATATAAAGAACTCAAGAAGGTGGACTACAGAAAATCAAATAACCTCATTAAAAAATGGGGCTCAGAACTGAACAAAGAATTCTCACCTGAGGAATACCGAATGGCAGAGAAGCACCTGAAAAAATGTTCAACATCCTTAATCATCAGGGAAATGCAAATCAAAACAACCCTGAGATTCCACCTCACACCAGTCAGAATGGCTAAGATCAAAAATTCAGGTGACAGCAGATGCTGGCGAGGATGTGGAGAAAGAGGAACACTCCTCCATTGTTGGTAGGATTGCAAGCTTGTACAACCACTCTGGAAATCAGTCTGGCGGTTCCTCAGAAAATTGGACATAATACTACCGGAGGATCCAGCAATACCTCTCCTGGGCATATATCCAGAAGATGTCCCAACCGGTAAGAAAGACACATGCTCCACTATGTTCATAGCAGCCTTATTTATAATAGTCAGAAGCTGGAAAGAACCCAGATGCCCCTCAACAGAGGAATGGATACAGAAATTATGGTACATTTACACAATGGAGTACTACTCAGCTATTAAAAAGAATGAATTTATGAAATTTCTACCCAAATGGATGGACCTGGAGGGCATCATCTTGAGTGAGATAACACAATCACAAAGGAACTCACACAATATGTATTCACTGATAAGTGGATATTAGCCCAAAACTTAGCATACCCAAGATATAAGATTCAATTTGCTAAAAGCATGAAACTCAGGAAGAATGAAGACCAAATTGTGGACACTATGCCCCTTCTTAGAATTGGGAACAAAACATCCATGGAAGGAGTTACAGAGACAAAGTTTGGAGCTGTGACGAAAGGATGGACCATCTAGAGACTGCCATATCCAGGGATCCATCCCATAATCAGCTTCCAAACGCTGACACCATTGCATACACTAGCAAGATTTTGCTGAAAAGACCCAGATATAGCTGTCTCTTGTGAGACTATGCCGGGGCCTAGGAAACACAGAAGTGGATGCTCACAGTCAGCTATTGGATGGATCACAGGGCTCCCAATGGAGAATCTAGAGAAAGTACCCAAGAAGCTAAAGGGATCTGCAACCCTATAGTTGGAACATCATGATGAACTAACCAGTTCCCCGGAGCTCTTTCTCTAGCTGCATATGTATCAAAAGATGGCCTAGTCGGCCATCACTTGAAAGAGAGGCCCATTGGACTTGCATACTTTATATGCCCCAATACAGGGAATGCCAGGGCCAAAAGAATGGGAATGGGTGGGTAGGGAATTGGGGGGGGGTATGGGGGACTTTTGGGATAGCATTGGAAATGTAATTGAGGAAAATACGTAATAAAAAATATTAAAAATTAAAAAAAAATAAGAATGAGAGGCCCAGGGCTCCGGGTCTTTTGCCTACACAGTCAATGCTCTCCCAATAAACGTGTGCAGAAGGATCCTATTGTGGTGTCTTTCTTGCTGGCGAGTCAGGCGTCCCACACATTTCCTTCGAAAATTGTTTTCCAACCTTTCACTCTGAGGTAGTGTAGTGACTATTCCTGGTTGTCAACTTGACTATATGTGGAATGAACTACAATCCAGAATTGGAAGGCTCACCAGTGACACTTATCTGGAGGCTTGGAGATAGAAGTTTTTGATCTGGATCTTGGTATGGAGATCTTGAGGCATAGTAACTATGATTCCATTAGATTAAATCTCCAAGTTCAAGGTCATCTGGGATTAAACGTGTGGTGGAACACACCTTTAATTTGGGATACACCTTTCATCTGGGATGAAAAGGTGTGGTGGAACATACCTTTAATCTGGGCTACACCCTCTGCTGGAGACAATAAAGGACATTAGAAGAAGAAAGTCTTGCTCCTGCTCCTTTGCCTGCTTGCTGTGTGAGACTGAGTAACTGCTAGATCCTTGGACTTCCATTCACAGCTACTACTGAACCATTGTTGGGAATTGGGCTGCAGACTGTAAGTCATCAATAAATTCCTTTACTATATACAGACTATCCATAAGTTCTGTGACTCTAGAGAACCCTGACTAGGACAGGTAGTGTCTGTCTTTTTCCCTGAGGTGGGTTTCCTGTAAGCAGCAAAATGTTGGGTCCTGTTTGTGTAGCCAGTCTATTAATCTATGTCTTTTTATTGGGGAATTGAGTCCATTGATGTTAAAAGAAATGAAAGAAAAGTTGTTGCTTCCTATTATTCTTGTTGGTAAAGTTGGGATTCTGTTCTTCTGGCTGTCTTCTTTTAGGTTTGTTGAAGGATTACATCTTGCTTTTTCTAGTGTGCATTTTTTGTCCTTGTGTTAGTGTTTTCCCTTTATTATCCTTTGAAGGGCTGGATTCATGGATAGATATTGTGTGAATTTGGTTTCATCATGGAATTCTTTCGTTTCTCCATCTATGGTAATTGAGTTTTGCTAGGGCTGGCATTTGTTTTCTCTTAGGGTCTGTATAACATCTGTCCAGGATCTTCTGGCTTTCATAGTCTCTGTTGATAAGTCTGAAGTAATTCTAATAGGCCTGCCTTTATATGTTACTTGACCTTTTTCCCTTACTACTTTTAATATTCTATCTCCATTTAGTGCATTTTTTGTTCTGATTATTATATGTTGGGAGGAATTTCTTTTCTGGTCCAGTCTATTTGGAATTCTGTTGTTCTTTTATGTTCATGGCCATCTCTTCCTTTAGGTTTGGGAAGTTTTCTTCTATAATTTTGTTGAAGATATTTGCTGGCTCTTTAAGTTGAAAATCTTCATTCTCATCTATTCCAATTATCTGTAGGTTTGGTCTTCTCATTTGTGTCCTGGATTTCCTGGATGTTTTGAGTTAGGATCTTTTTGTATTTTGCATTTTCTTTGATTGTTGTGCCAATGTTCTCTATGGAATCTTCTGCACCTGAGATTCTCTCTTCCATCACTTGTATTCTGTTGCTGATGCTGGCATCTATGTTTCCTGATTTCTTTCCTAGAGTTTCTATCTCCAGCGTTGTCTCACTTTGGGTTTTCTTTATTGTTTCTACTTCCCTTTTTATGTCTTGGATGGTTTTGTTCAATTCCATCACCTGTTTGGTTGTGTTTTCCTGTAATTCAATAAGGGATTTTTGTGTTTCCTCTTTAAGGACTTCTACCTGTTTAGCAGTGTTCTCCTGTATTTCTTTAAGTAAGTTATTAATGCCCTTCTTAAAATCCTCCACCAGCATCATGAGATATGACTTTAAATCTGAATCTTGCTTTTCAGGTGTGTTGGGGTATACAGGACTGTCTGAGGTGGGAATGCTGGGTTATGATGTTGTTGAGTGGTCTTGGTTTCTGTTAATAAGATTCTTTTTTTTTTAAGATTTATTTATTATATGTAAGTACACTGTAGCTGTCTTCAGACACTCCAGAAGAGGGTGCCAGATCTCGTTACGGATGGTTGTGAGCCACCATGTGGTTGCTGGGATTTGAACTCTGGACCTTCGGAAGAGCAGACGGGTGCTCTAACCCACTGAGCCATCTCACCAGCCCCTTTCACCATCTGGTAATCTCTGGTGTTAGTTGTTATAGTTGTCTCTGGCTGGAGCTTGTTCCTCTTTTGATTCTGTTAGCCTCTGTCAGCAGTCCTGGGAGTCTAGCTCCCTCCTGAGTCTCAGTGGTCAGAGTACTCTCTGCAGGCAAGGTGCATGGAGGTCTGGAGTTCAGACCTGCCTCCTGGCTGAAGATGAATCCCTGAAACAGGGCCTGTCCCAGAAGATGTTTTGCTTCTGCAGTCTGCACGCTCACCTGCACAGACTGGTCTATGAAGGACACAGAACACAAGACAGCTCCCTCACCTTCTCAGGCAATCAGAGCCCTCCCAGGAGGCCACCTCTCCTCTGGCTGGGAAGGTGCTAGGATGTATGGAGCCCAAAACGGGGCCTGACACAGAAGCTGTGTAGCTTCTGCCTGTCCCAGAAACTGTGTCACTTTTGCAATCTGCACTCTTACCTGTGCAGACTGGTCTCCGAGGTCAGTCTAGACTCATAAATATTTTATCCTGGAGCTAATGATTAAACAAATACTACTGTTATTCATTTTAGTTCTCAAATTTCTCCCACTGTGGTTATTGAAAGCTCTTTCAGGTCATTTCCTATGCTGTTTCCAGAAGTCCTACATTTAAAAAATAATTTGTATTTTATTGTGCCACATGATGTATAAACAGATCTGGTGTTATTGCCCTAGAATCTATAAATTTTTCAAAGATTTCTGGTCGGATTTAATTGGAAAATGATGTTTTGGAAACCAAGATCTAAATTTTAAGATTCATAACAACTTCTAGGTCCTCTTGGTGGGCTGAACAGGAAGTGTGTTTGTGTGTGTGTGTGTGTGTGTGTGTGTGTGTGTGTGTGTGTGTGTTTTGTTACTGTCACAAAATTCTTAAGAGAAAGAAACATTTATTTTTGACTAATAACTTAAGAGAGTAAAATCCAGAGTGACAGAAATCATTGTTGTGTGTATGGCTGTCAGAAATTTGACACTCATCTGAGATTTTACTGGTTTTGTTTGCTTGTTTGTTTTAATTCAGCCCAGGATCCCAACACATAGGTTGGTTCCATGATTCCTTCAGTGTGAACTTCCCTCCTCAGTTAAGCCTTTCTAGAAATGCCATTACAGATATCCTTAGTGTTTTTAGGTGATTCTCAATAGTCTCAAATTGATGATGAATATTAAATGTTACAGGACATATACACACATATATCTACTTCTCTACCATTCCTGAGTGCATTCACACACACACACACACACACACCATTCCAACAGTAGCCATGGAGGATTTGTTATCAGGGCGATCACAGATAGCAAAACTTGGTGATGATCACATGAATTTTATAAAATATCATATCACATGTATAGAAACTACATACATCTTCCCACATGCTTAAAATCATCTTTAGATGACATAAAACATAACGCAATACAAATGCTGTGTAGATAGTTATAATACCACATATTTTTCCAAATCTTTTCAATCTGCAATTGACTTAATCCATAAATGCAGAACTCATGGATCCAAAAACAATGGACCAATGATATTTAAAACTCATAAGCTCAAATTGATAGCTATGGATCTAATTCAGCACCTTGGAGTTCATTCTAGCTTCTTCACATTGCATATGTATTTTTCTTCAAAAATAAAACCTGCATTTCCTTATCTATGAAATATATATTACCTATTTAACCTTAAAATTCATATTAAATAGTTTCAATGTTGTTAACTCATTTCATGTGAAAACTAGATGTATTAACTAGAGTATAGTAGTGAGCTGCTTCTCTGTATCTTAGCTAATATCAGGTGTAGAAAACAGTATTGTGTAAAGTTCTTTGTGATTCTTGCATCACATCATATGGACAAAATGCCATTTTCCAAATTCCCTTTGGTTAATTCTCTACTTGCCTATGCTTTTTAGCATTATGCTATGCATTTTCATCCCAGCTATGTTCATCTGTTTTTATTTGTATTCTATTTCAGGTTCCCACTACACCCTTGTTGATTATATATATATATATATATATATATATATATATATATATGAGACAAAATTTACTATGATTATGATTCAGGTCTGTGGGTTTTGAAAAGTGTATTGAGTGATGTGACTCATCACACAGAATAATTTCACAACGAAAATTTCCTTTGTACCACTACTTTTTGCATATATAGCCCCCTATCAGCCAAACCCTGAAAACCACTATTTACTTTCCTTGACCAGATTGTCATGTAAATATAAGCGATGTAAATATACCTTTTTTCATTTAGCAAAGTACATTTAAGTTGCATCTGCACTAGTGTATGAAACAGTGATTTATTCTTTTTCATTAGTAAGGAGTATACTATATTAATGGTTTGTTGATCCATCTACCAAAGGAAGGACATTTAGGGGTTTTGCAGCTTGTAGAGATTAGGAATGTACCTGTTATTCATGCATAAATTTCAGTACCAAACATAACTTTTCAGTTCATAAAGACAAATAAACAAGTCTGAGATTGCTATATATCAACTGATTTTTCAATATGATGACAGACCAACTACCAAACTATTTTTAAAATAATAGCCCTAACTTCCATTCAATTGAATTTCAATTACTCTGAATGTTCACTATCTCTTGATATTGGTAATATTGGTGGGAGGGATAAATATAAGAGATATCTTACTATTGTCTGACTTTATATACAAAACATACAAGTCTCAATAAATGTAAAAAGATTTTCACATTATGCAAATTATGTTCTCTGACCACAACAGAGTGAAGTTAGAATTCAGTTGCAAAATGAAATTTGAAGAATTATTAAATATGTAAAAATTAAACACACTCCTAATTAACCAATAGAATACAAAATACATCACAAAGGAAAGGAAAAAGCTCTTTGATGTAAAGAGTTCATATGAATTCTTGATTAAAAAACATCTTTCTAGAGATAGAAGGGACACTTATCAACTCACTCCATTAAGCCAATGATATCCTGATAGTAAAACTAGATAAAGATACCTCAAGAAAAGCCCATATCAGTATTTGCTAGACATATACACACCAAATTTATTGTAAAATTTTAGTTGACTTAACACATGAAAATTAATTAACATAAAATAACACATCAACTGAGAAATAGGAAAGTTCTGCATAGCCATTTCTTTAGATGTAGAAAACACAGTTGAAAAAAATCCTTTTATCATCTTTGGTGATATAAGCAAACCAATTAAGACTAAAAGGAAAACATAAAAAGGGTGATAAAAGGAATCTAAGGTAAGAAAAAATACAGACTGGGGAGATCATTCAGTGGATAGAGTGCTTGTCATATAAGCATGAGGACTGAAGTTCAGATCCTGAGAATCCATGAAAATGCCTAATGGGTATGGCACTCTGATATAATGCCACCCTCGGAAGACAAAGACAAATCTCCAGAGCAAGTTTGATAACACTAGCCTCATTGGCAAGGCAAGCTCTGGGTTCAACTGCAAGACCCTGCTTCAAAAAATAACATTTAAAAAAAAGCATTACTCCTGACATCAACCTTTGAGTTTCACCAAATAAATGTGCACCCACACACATGTAAGCCATCCATACACAGGTGTACACATACATGAAAATGCAAAAAGAAAAAAGAAGTCAACATCATATGTACCAGTCAATGACTGAATGCTTTCTTGATAATATCAGGAGCAAGACAAAAATGTTCACTCTTACTGTTTTTTTGTCAGCGTTATAATGGGGGCACAAAAAGGAGTAAAGGGCATCTTGATAAGAAAGCTAGAAGTAAAACTATGTCATTTTTTAGATAACATGATCAAAATAATAGAAAACCCAAAGCAATCCACTGTGTGTATCTATATCTATATCTATATCATTTATGTATGTGTGTGTGTATCTGTATGAAAAGCCATAAAGATATCCACTATTTTGTATACCTACTAAAAGATCTTTGAAACACAGTGAAAACCTATAAGAAACTATAAGTTCAATAAATTTTCAAGATAAATCAATATATAAAAATCAATTTTATTTCTATATACTTCAGAAGAAATTTTCAAAACTGAAGCTAAGAGAGTTGCCAGCACCAGGAACACCAGTTCAGGGCCTCTACCCCAAGCCCTTACCCCCCTAAGACCCCTGAATGTATACTCAACATTAATAAACTTCACTGACCCATCCAGCAGGTCCAGTTATTTGAGGGTCTCAAGGGGACCTTCTCCTAAGAACCAAATGGGGGAATAGAGAGGAGAACCTTGTGCAAATAACGACACACGGAAGCAGTCTGAGTGGCATCAAGGTTCCACTGTATTAGCCAGGCCCAAGGTTTAAATGCACAAGCAAAAGGGGAAGTGCCTTTCAGCAGGAAGGATGGGGCAGTAGAATTGCACAAGCAAAAGGGGAAGTACAGGTACTTATCAGCGGGAGGGGTGGGGCAATAGAATTGCATATTCTTTAGGCAGTTACACGGGGAAGCAGGAACTTGGCAATATCAGGGTACATCTTGAGGTCAGGACATCCGGCACTGACTTAGGGCTGGAACAATCTGTGGTTGTTCTCAGAGCGATGCGTCGGTGGCCCGCTTTTGATCCCCTTTTCTTCTCGGGGGGAGAGGCCCAATTCAGAGATCAGGACAATAGCGTTGTCTTAATAGCTCCCAACACCTCACCCCATAGACTAAGCTTCATTTCCCATCCCACAACTCTGCCTGTATTCCTGGGGGCCTCCCAGCAGCAGAGACAACAGGTAAGACTCCACACCAAGCTCTCACTTGCCAGGCCCTCGCCTGTCAACTCTCCTGAAAACACACCCAACAGTGATAAACGTCACCCCATATTGTATGCTTCATTTCCTACCCTATAATACTGCCTGCTGAGACTAGAGCTCCCAGAAGGAACTTTAGCATACAAAATCACCCATTGAGAACACTACTGGACCTGAAGAATCACTGGTCACCAGAACCCCAAACCACTCAGGTCAGAAGAATGGAAAGAAACAGAAACCAAGGAGGGAAAAAATAATCCCCTCCCCCCCCCCAAAAAAAAACCCACCATTCAACAAATAAACTCGGAAATCAGCATTTGTCATAAAATCATATGACCAGAGGTCAGCAAAATAACACAAATAACAATAGCCAGGGCATTATGGCACCACCAAAGCCCAGCTATCCTGCTGCAGCAAGCACTGGACAATTAAACACAGCTGAAGCATAAGAAAATGACCTTAAATACAATCTTATGCACATGATAGGACCTTTAAAGATGAATGAGTAAATGAATAAAAATTATTCTAAATTTCTTAAAGAAATATAGGAAAATACAAGCAAACAAGTGAAGAAAATGAATGAAAAACTGAAACAATCTAGATGTCCTCCAAACAAAGAATAGATGAAGAAAATGGGGTATATTTACACAATGGAATACTACTCGGCTATTAAAGACGATGAGATAATAAAATTTGCAGGCAAATAGATGGAACTAGAAAAGATCCTGAGTGATATAACCTAGACCCAGAAATACAAACATAGTGTGTATGTAATTATAAGTGGATATCAGCCATAACGTACAAGAAACTTTCTACAATCCACAGACCCAAAGAAGCTAAATAAAACGGAGGGCCCAAGGGGGAATCTCATTGAGAAGTGGAAATATAATAAACATGGGTGGGGATGGAGGAAGCAAACAGGGTGGTAGAAGGGATGGGAAGAGGAACAGGAGTAATCAAGTCTGGGGTTGGTAGAAGGAGACAGTACTGGGAGAGACAACTAGAATTGTGGGGCATCTCTGGAAGAAGCTAGAAACCTAGGATAATGGAAACTCCCAGGAATCTATGAGAGTGACTCTAGCTGGTTAGGGTTAGGGTTAGGGTTAGGGTTAGGGTTAGCAATGGGAGGTATAGAGCCTGAACCAGCCATCTCCTGTACCCAGGCCAGACTTCCAATTGAGGGACAGGGACACCAGCCCAGCCACAAAACCTTAGACCCACAATTTTCCCTGGATACAACACATGCAGGGGTAAAAAATGGAACAGAAATTGAGGGTATGCCCAACCAATTACTGACCCAACTTGAGACCTATGCCATGAGAGAGACCACATTCCGATACTATTAATGATATTCTGTTACACTTGCAGACAGAAGTCTAGCATAACTCATCTGAGAGGCTTCACCCAGCAAATGATGGAAATAGCCAAATCTTAACAGAGATTGGGGAATCCTGCAGGAAAAAATGAGATGGATTGAAGGAGCCAGTAGGGGCAAGGATACCACAGGAAAACCTACAGCTTCGACTAACCTGGGCCCAGAGGATCTCATAGAGACTGAATAACTAATCAGAGAGCATGCATGGGACAGACCTAGGCCCCATGTCTTATAGCCAGGAAAAATTGTGGGTTTAAGGTTTTGTGGCTGGGCTGGTGTCCCCATACCTCCATTGGAAGTCTGGCCTGGGTACAGGAGACAGCTGGTGCAGGCTCCTTCTCTCACATTGCTAGAAGCTTAGCTAGGGTCACCCTCATAAATTCCTAGGAGTTTCCATTGTCCTCAGTTTCTAGCTTCTCTCAGAGATGCCCCACAAGATATGCAGCTTAGTCTTCATGTGAGACTTCTAACCAGCCGGATCGGGGTTGTCTCTGACTCTGTTGCCTGCCTTTGGATCCCTTTCCCCTAATTGGAATGCCTTGTTTAATCCTAATAGGAGAAGATGTGCTTAGTCCTACTGCAAGGGAGGCCTGCCCTTTTTTAGAGGAGAAAGTGATGGGGAGTAGAAAGAGGAGAGGAGAGGGAAATGGGTGGGACTGGGAGGAGAGGAAGGATGGGAAACTAAAGTCTGAGTGTAAAGTAAATAAATTAATTAATGTAAGCAAAAAAAAAAAAAGAGTTGAAAGTTCAAAGCTGGACTGGGTTACACAGTGAAACCTTGACTCCAATCATCATCATCACTACCACCACCACCACCATCATCATCAATGACAAAAATTATAGAAAAAAATACAATGATAAGAGTAATAAAAAATAAAGGAGGAAAAAAAGAAGGGAAATAAGTTATGCCACTATCTCATACTATATATTCAGTTCACCTAAAATGGATCAAAGATTTGAATGTGAAGCGAAAACTTACTGAACTTGGAGCTAGGCTGGTGACCGATAAGTCAAATTGATCCTGTTTCTGACACACCCAGCACTGAGTCAGAGGCAGACCCATAACCACCACCCCACTTTTTATGTGGGTTCTGGGGTAAGTTCTTTCTTTTTTATTAGATATTTTCTTTATTTACATTTCAAATGTTATCCCCTTTTCTGGTTTCCTCTCCAAAAATCCCCTATTCCCTCCCCCCACCCTACTACCCAACCCACCCACACTCTCTTCCTGGCCCTGGCATTCCCCTATACTGGGGCATAGAATCTTCCCAAGATCAAGGGTCTCTCCTCCCATTGATGACCAACTAGGCCATCCTCTGGTACATATGCAGCTAGAGCCGAGTCACTCTGTGTGTTTTCTTTGATTGGTGGTTTAGTCCCAAGGATCTCTGGGGTTACTAGTTAGTTCATATTGTTCCTCCTATGGGGCTGCAAATCCCTTCAGCTCCTTGGGTACTTTCTCTAGCTCCTTCATTGGGGACACTGTGCTCTGTCCAATGGATGACTGTGAGCATCCACTTCTGTATTTGTCAGGCACTGGCAGAGCTTCACAGGAGACAACTATATCAGGCTCCTGTCAGCAAGCTCTTGTTGGCATCTGCAATAGTGTCTGGGTTTGGTGGTTGTTTATGGGATGGATCCCCAGGTGGGGCAATCTCTGAATGGTCTTTCCTTCAGTCTCTGTTCCACACTTTCTCTCTGTAACTTCTTCCACGGGTATTTTGTTCCTCCTTCTAAGAAGGATCAGTTCTCAAACTTGTATAGCAAGTGATCTTATTTGCTGAGCTGTCTCCCCAACACTATTAAGACAAATTTGGAGAAATTGTGATAAAGAATATACATAGAAGTCTTATATTCACTAAAGAAAAAAAATGGTCTCAGTTCGGTTCATTTGAAGCGTTCTTGTCTTTGTGCCAATTCAAATGTTCTCCTTAATCTTATATGGCATTAGCTTCCTGCCTGAAGCAGCTCGTTTAACTTTTCTTACAGAGTAATTCTCAGGGGTGTTTTGGTTTGGTTTGGTTTGGTTTGGTTTGGTTTGGTTTGGTTTGGTTTGGTTTGGTTTGGTTTGGTTTGGTTTTTGTTTTTGTTTTTGTTTCCTGAGAAGGCAATTGATTCCCCTTCATTTTTGAAAGGAGTTATTTATAGCTTTAGGAATGCTGGGTTAAATGGTTTGTTTGCCTTGCAGCATTTTAAAAGTGTCACTCATTGTCTCATGGTTTGCAAGGCTTCTGACAAAAATTGTGCTGCAGTTCTTGCATCTTTTGTTTGTTTGTAGTGTGTCTTTTTAACTTTGAACACTGCAGGATTTTCTCTTTGTATTTTGTTTACAGCATGTTCAACATACTTTCCATCCAAACTCCTGCTGGCTTCTTTATATACACTAGCAAGTTGAACCAAAATCCATATAAGAACTCAAGAAAACCAGTATAGCTGAAACTAACTCTCAGAAGCCAAAAGTCACCATTTCTTTACATATTTTTCCCACTCTATTTTCTATATTCCCTCTGCTATTCCAGTTGTGTGCTTGGTAATGGCTCTTTTTAAAATTAGCACCTGTTAGTTCTACAGAGTAATGGGGTTTGTTGTAACAATCTGATACACAAATATTCCACGTTTTGATAATGTCCACCACCACTCTATTGTTGTCAGTTGTCTCCCCTGCCTCCATCCCTTTACACTTCTCTAAGAGTCCTTCTTCTGCTTTCCAGTAATAACTTTCAGGTTTCATAAATAAGAGAAAAATGTAATAGCACGCCTGTTTCTCAGCCTGACATATTGTGTTTAAGATGATACTTGCTACTCCTGACCATTCTCCTATTTGTTCTTTGTGGCTGAATAATACTCCATCTTATATATATGCCACAGTTTCTTTATCTATTTCTATACTGATGTCCATCTAGGGTGATTCTGTATCTTGGCTATTATGACTAGTGCTGAGATAGATTTCACAGGGCTCTCTATAGTAAAATAACCTTGATTACTTTGAGTATATATCCCTGGGGAGATAACCAGAAGTGGTATGACTAGATTTATATGATAGTCCTACTTTTAGTATTTTAAAGAAACATGGTAGTAGCTACACTAATTTTCATACCCACTGAAAGTATAAGAATTCCATTGAAAATGACATTCTAAAATCTTCCTACATTCCTATACTGAAGTCACAAGTTCCTCAAGAAGATGGTCAAAATCAATTCTTAACAATCTTCATAGCAGAGGATGTATTTTAGCAATAGTTGCTGCTCTGTGCAAATGATATACAAACAGTTGTTTAAATTAGCCTGCTATAAAAACAATAGAAAACAACAAAATGGTCTTGAAAACTAAAATCCAATAAAAGCTTTGTAGCATTTCCCATCTACTTTCTTTTTTAAATTTTTTTATTTTATTTTAATTAGGTATTTTGTTCATTTATATTTCTAATGCTTTCCCAAAAGTCCCCCATACCCGCCCGCCCCCCGACTCCCCTACCCACCAACTACCACTTCTTGGCCCTGCATTATCCTGTACTGAGGCATATAAAGATTGCAAGACCAATGGGCCTCTCTTTCCACTGATGGCTGACTAGGCCATCTTCTGATACATATGCAGCTAGAAACACGAGCTCTGGAGGGGGAGGGGTACTGGTTAGTATATATTGTTGTTCCACCTATAGGGTTGCAGCTCCTTTAGCTCCTTGGGTACTTTCTCTAGCTACTCCATTGGGGGCCCTGTGATCCATCCAATAGCTGACTGTGAGCATCCACTTATGTGTTTGCTAGGCCCTGGCATAGTCTCACAAGAGACAGGTATATCTGGGTCCTTTCAGCAAAATCTTGCTAGTGTATGCAATGGTATCAGCATGTGGAGGCTGATTATGGGATGGATCCCCGGGTATGCGGGTACGGCAGTCTCTAGATGGTGCAGCCTTTCGTCTCAGCTCCAAACTTTGTCTCTGTAGCTCCTTACATGGGTGTTTTGTTCCCAATTCTAAGAAGGGGCAAAGTGTCCACACTTTGGTCTTCGTTCTTCTTGAGTTTCATGTGTTTTGCAAATTGTATCTTGTATCTTGGGTATTCTAAGTTTCTGGGCTAATATGCACTTATCAGTGAGTACATATCATGTAAGTTCTTTTGTGATTGGGTTACCTCACTCAGGATGATGCCCTCCAGGTCAATCCATTTGCCTAGGAATTTCATAAATTCATTGTTTTTAATAGTTGAGTACTACTCCATTGTGAAAATGTACCACATTTTCTGTATTCATTCATCTGTCGAGGGGCATCTGGGTTCTTTCCAGCTTCTGGCTATTATAAATAAGGCTGCTATGAACATAGTTGAGCATGTGTCTTTCTTACCGGTATGTGTTCTCTCTAGTTTCTTTTTGGAGGCACTATTACAATGGCTACTCCAGCTTGTTTCTTCAGACCATTTGGAGGAAAAGTAAGAGTTTTCCTCTTAGAAATGCTTTCGGGGCTGGTGAGATGGCTCAGTGGGTAAGGGCACCCGACTGCTCTTCCGAAGGTCCAGAGTTCAAATCCCAGCAACCACATGGTGGCTCACAACCATCCACAACGAGATCTGGCGCCCTCTTCTGGAGTGTCTGAAGACAGCTACAGTGTACTTACATAGAATAAATAAATAAATCTTTAAAAAAAAAAAAAAAGAAATGCTTTCATTGTGTCCCATAAGTTTGGGTATGTTGTGGCTTCATTTTCATTAAACTCTAAAAAGTCTTTAATTTTTTTCTTTATTCCTTCCTTGACCAATGTATCATTGAGAAGAATTTTGTTCAGTTTCCACGTGAATGTTGGCTTTCTATTATTTATGTTGTTACTGAAGTTCAGCCTTTGTCCATGGTGATCTGATAGGATGCATGGGACAATTTCAATATTTTTGTATCTGTTGAGGTCTGTTTTGTGACCAATTATATGGTCAGTTTTGGAGAAGGTATCATGAGGTGATGAGAAGAAGGTATATCCTTTTGGTTTAGGATAAAATGTTCTGTAGATATCTGTTAAATCCATTTGATTCATAACTTCTGTTAGTTTCACTGTGTCCCTGTTTAGTTTCTGTTTCCACGATCTGTCCATTGGTGAAAGTGGTGTGTTGAAGTCTCCCACTATTATTGTATGAGGTGCAATGTGTGCTTTAAGCTTTACTAAAGTTTCTTTAATGAATGTGGCTGCCCTTACATTTGGAGCATAGATATTCAGAATTGAGAGTTCCTCTTGGAAGATTTTACCTTTGATGAGTATGAAGTACCCCTCCTTGTCTTTTTTGATAACTTTGGGTTGGAAGTCGATTTTATTTGATATTAAAAGGGCTATTCAAGCTTGTTTCTTCAGACCATTTGCTTGGAAAATTGTTTTCCAGCCTTTCAAAAAATATGGAACGCTTCATGAATTTGCGTGTCATCCTTGCGCAGGGGCTATGCTAATCTTCTCTGTATCGTTCCAATTTTAGTCTATGTGTTGCTGAAGTGAGCACCCCATCTACTTTCTAAGTCTCTAAAACCTTCACTGTGTTCGCTCCTGTGAGTTACAACTCAATAGTGAAAGATCAGAATTGGTTTTAATTACACATTCACTGTAATTTTTCAAAAGGAACTCTGGAAAAGTTTTATTAAAGGAAAACTTTCTTGTTTACTTCTCACCAGTCTGTTCTGAATCAGTCTGGCGGTTCCTCAGAAAATTGGACATAGTACTACCGGAGGATCCAGCAATACCTCTCCTGGGCATATATCCAGAAGATGTCCCAACCAGTAAGAAGGACACATGCTCCACTATGTTCATAGCATGCTTCTAATAATATCAGAATCACCTGGGTCAGTGATAGCCAGTGTGCATACTCTGTAGTGTTTTCCACACACTGTGCCCAATTCAGTATTATTGCCACTGTAGTAATTGACACCAGTTTAAGCCAGCATGGAATAATACTCTATTTCAGATTTCCTCAAGGCTGGGCATCAGTTGTCGAGGATAACAACAAACTTCTCTTTGCCTTTTCTGATCATCTTCAGATTCTTTTTGTACCCTCGCATGTACTTTCAACTTTTCATACCAAGCTGAAGCCTAGAGATGTTTGACTCCAGAGACTTTTTTGTCTTCTTTGCAGCCAGCATCTTCCTGCCTTAGGTGAGGGACAACCCCGACCAAGATCAGCCACCAAGATGGTCAGGAAGCAAAAAAGGAAGTCATTCACTGTGTTTGTACATTTAATCTATTGCACCCTCTGTTTTTGAATCCCAAGGCAAGGATAAAAGTTACTGTTAAAGAACTAATAGCAAAGAGTAAAAAGTGATGCTTGAGTGACTATTGCATGGTGTTTTTTCCTCCAGTTATGGGGCACCATAGCCATGGCCACCACAGCAGAAAAATACAGTGGTAGCCAATTTTAAATGTTAATGATAATAGTAATGGAGCTGTTGACACTACTTAAGGAGAATCAAGAGATACTTGCATGGTATTCCCGCTATCACTCCTGCCCTTGGCTGCAAGTGATCTTGGGAAATAATAGAGTATACATAGAAGTAAAAAGTTGATTAAGAGCAGAACTCCATGGTACAGTTTCTAAAAGGTCATCATCCATGGTGGAATGGGACTTTGTGGTGATGTAAGTGTTTGGGTGTCATGACCATATTCCCATAAATAATTCCTCACCAGTACTTTGTGCACCTAATAAGCTGGATGGTCTCATCAAGTTGGATTTGGGTGAAATCATTTTTTGGTCTTTTGTGGGTACTCATCTGGGTTGACTGGACATCCATTTGTGTCTCCTCTGTAAAAGTGATCACAACGATAACTTTCATCACTGTGCCTCCTAAAAACTACAGAAAAGTAACACAGTAAGGACCAGTGAAGAGGATGAAATTGCTAATATGGGTGAAGATTTAACATCTCAGTAGAGGAGGGTCAATAAACTAGGTATGGGACCATTCTCAGAAGCTATTCTAGAAAAATAGCAAGAATAAACAGTCCTTTAATGAGATAATTTTCTTTTACTTCCCAGAATGCCTACCCCTTAGAAGAGTCCCTACCAGTTGTCCTGCTACGTGGTTAGGCTGGATCTGTCCACCTTTCTTACTCAAGAAGTTGTAACCATCGCTTTTGTTGTGGATGCTATCAAAATCTAAATATGCTTTTTCTGGTACTTCATGTGCCCTTATTTTTTTCTCCAATCACCGCTGCCATGTTTTGTTTTTGTTTTGGCCTTTTGAAACATGGTTTCTCTGTATAGCTCTGCATATCCTGGAACTCACTCTGTAGACCAGGCTAGCCTCTGTCTCCTGAGTGCTGGGTTTAAAGACATGTTACCACCACACATGGCTCAAATGATATTTCAAAATCATTTATAAAAATACTATATATTTTAAAAGAGTAACGCTAGGTCCTTAGATCTTTTCTGTCCTTTATATACACATACTTCTTAAGGTCTGTCATTTTAAAACCACCCATCAGTATCCTGCAAGTATTTAATAAGCTTTCAAAGATATTCTGGGCTATTCTTATCTAGAATAATAGTATGCTATGATGGTGTTTAACATTTCAACCACAACTTTACATAGTTCATAGTTCCAACTTTGATCTGGCATTAGCTCTATTCCCACTGGATCAATAATTTTCCACAGAACTCTATGTCAAAAGAAAAAATTAACAATTACTGTTTGCTAAGTAGTTAAATTGAGGCAACTTAATGAATATGTGTGTCCTATCAACAAGTAGTCATTTGAAAAAGTAATATGCATAAATTAAAAAAATATATTTTATTTCATTCTCAGATATGCACAATTACTTTCTCATTTTTTAAATATTTTTAATGTTTTTTATTACGTATTTTCCTCAATTACATTTGCAATGCTATCCCAAAAGTCCCCCATACACTCCCCGCCACTTCCCTACCCACCCATTCCCATTTTTTTGGCCCTGGCGTTCCCTTGTACTGGGGCATATAAAGTTTGCAAGTCCAATGGGCCTCTCTTTCCACTGATGGCCGACTAGGCCATCATTTGATACATATGTAACTAGAGTCAAGAGCTCCAGGGTAATGGTTAGTTCATAATGTTGTTCCACCTATAGGGTTGCAGATCCCTTTAGCTCCTTGGGTACTTTCTCTAGCGCCTCCATTGGGAGCCCTGTGATCCATCCAATAGCTGACTGTGAGCATCCACTTCTGTGTTTGCTAGGCCCCGGCATAGTCTCAC
Source organism: Mus caroli (assembly GCF_978045245.1). Lineage (NCBI taxonomy): Eukaryota > Metazoa > Chordata > Mammalia > Rodentia > Muridae > Mus > Mus caroli. The sequence goes on along the minus strand of NW_028227260.1, from coordinate 139,378,776 downwards.
AAGAGACAGCTATATCTGGGTTCTTTCAGCAAAATCTTGCTAGTGTATGCAATGGTGTCAGCATTTGGAAGCTGATTATGGGGTAGATCCCTGGATATGGCAGTCTCTAGATGGTCCATCCTTTTGTCACAGCTCCAAACTTTGTCTCTGTAACTCGTTCCATGGGTGTTTTGTTCCCAATTCTAAGAAGGGGCACAGTGTCTACACCTTGGTCTTCATTCTTCTTGAGTTTCATGCATTTAGCAAATTGTATCTTATATCTTGGGTATCCTAAGTTTTGGACTAATATCTGTGGAGAGCTGTGCTGTGAGCAATCAAAATTATAAGATGGAGCTGGCTTCCGCTGTGCCTAACTAGTAAACAAGCCTTGTGCGCAAGTGCGAGAGTGAACTCACGCCTAGTCACTGCCCATTTCGGGGCGTAGTAATGAGGTGATGGGCGAGCAACAAATCAGGAGCTGACATGCTACATCAGGTGCTGAAATGCCACGCTGAGGGCTATATAAGCAGCACCATTTTCCGGGGTCTGGGTCTTCCCTCTTTAAGAAGCAATAAAGCTTGCCGCAGAAGAATCCAGTTGTCCGAGTGTGTTCTGGCCGGCGAGAACGATAGCTCAGGACAAGTGGCGCCAAGAAACCCGGGAACTGCATAACATCACGGATGCAAGGGAGACACCCCTTTTGCGGGGCCGGTTCAGAACTGTGGGACACGTAAGGCTCTGTAAGGTATGTTCTGTCTTGAAATTTCTCCAGTGTTAGAGGTCTTTTTGTATGTTTTCATGGGGCTCATTCTTTTTCTTTTGATCACGTACTTCTTCCACCACTGGAACTGCTGACTGGTTCTCAGTCGCGATCAGGCACAGTTAGATAACAGAGCAGCGAGCAGTATGGGAACTTCCCACTCCGTAGTGACTGCCTTATGGTCGGTCTTGAGGCAGTGTGGCCTAAAATTCGCCACTAAGACTATAGAGAACTTTGTTAAAGAGATAGATCACGTAGCGCCTTGGTATGCGTTCTCAGGGTCATTAACTATCGCCTCTTGGGAGAAACTGAAAGGAGATCTAGTTAGGGAACAGCAGAATGGCAAAATTAAAGCAGGGACCATGCCGTTGTGGAAACTGGTAAGATCTTGCTTAACAGATGAGGATTATCAGCAAATGGTTGAGGCAGGGCAGAGGATCCTGGAGGAGGTTCAAGACAGTCTATCAGAGACAGAACAGGGAGAGAGAGTAAGAGCTGAGAGGAAACAAGGTGCACCGAAGAATAAAGGCCTTTCCATGGGCCTTGAGCCCAAAGAAAAGAGAATAAGGGACAGAATGCCCTGGGAGAGCTTAGAAAAAGGGATATAAAGGGAGAGAAGAAGAGAGATCGAGCTGGGGAGGCACATAAGTGAAGGAGCCTCTATCCGCCATTAGAGGAGTTCAAGGCACTAGTTGTTAGTAGCTCAGAATCGGATAAGGAACTTAGCTCCTCTGAGGTAACAGACTTAGAGGAAGAAGTGGCATGCTATGAGGGAAAGATACCAGCCAGATGAAGGATGAGCTAATCAGTCACAGAATAAGACAGAAGCAGCTAGAGACAACTGTCAGTTTGCTGCGCCATCTCTGGACCCTCGACCTCTGGGTCCTAGTGCACCTCCACCCTATGTGCAGAGGTATCATTCACCTCTGCCCTATGTGCAGAGGTATCATTCAGACTCATTCATTCCAAAAGAGGAACAGAGAAAAGTGCAGCAAGCGTTTCCAGTCTTTGAAGTCGCCCATGGCAGACGCGTTTCCGCTCTGGTGGAGTATATACAGATTAAATAACTTGCTGAGTCAGTCCGTAACTATGGAGTCAATGCCAATTTTACTATAGCGCAAGTCGAAAGGCTTGCTACTCTGTCAATGATCCCCGGCGATTGGATGACTGTAGTAAAAGCTGCAGCTCCTAACATGGGAATGTATCTAGAATGGAAAGCTTTGTGGCAAGACTCCTGCCAAGCACAGGCAAGGGCCAATGCCACCGTTGAAGGGGACCAAAGAACATGGATTTTTGAGTTACTTATTGGTCAGGGACAACACGCTACTAACCAGACAAATTACCATTGGGGAGTGTACGCCCAGATCTCAGCTGCCGCCGTTAAGGCATGGAAGGCACTCTCTAGGAAGGGAGAGGCAAGTGGACATTTGACAAAGATTACTCAGGGTGCCCAGGAGTCGTTCTCAGACTTTGTGGCTAGAATGACAGAAGCGGCAGGAAGAATCTTTGGAGACCCAGAGGCAGCTATGCCTTTAATTGAACAGTTGGTCTATGAACAGGCTACACAGGAATGCAGGGCGGCTATTACACCTAGAAAGAGCAAGGGATTGCAGGACTGGTTAAAGGTTTGCCGTGAGCTTGGAGGGTCGCTCACTAATGCCAGTTTTGCAACTGCCATTCTACAATAGCAAAAACGCCCTGACACAGCTGAGCTCAAACTCTGCTATAATTGTGGCAAACCAGGACACTTAAAAAAGGACTGTAGAGCCCTTGTCAAAAGGAGAGCACCAGGACTGTGTACTAAGTGTGGGAAAAGGTATCATTGGGCCAGAGATTGTCGCTCAGTCAAGGACATCCAAGGCAGGCCTCTGCAGCCAGAATTTCCTCAAGTAGTAGAGAATGAGGCCATTTCAAAAAACGTGTATCAGGGCCCCAGATCCCGGCAGGCAAAAGGTGGACCCCACAGTCCACAGGGCAACAGAAGGATCAGCTGAATTGGACCTCCTTGCCACCACCCGATTTATGCTGATGCCCCAAATGGGGGTTCAGTCCATTCCTACTGACTACAAACAGCCTTTGCCATCTGGAAGTGTCGGCCTAATACTGGGCTGGGCCTCCCTTACCTTACAAGGCCTTATTGTTCACCCTGGAGTTGTAGATCAAGATTATGAAGGGGGGGCTCAGGGACTCCGCCGAACTTAGTCTACAGGTTAGAGTGAGGACCACAGAGGCAGACAGCTTCTGGGACAGGCGGGAGCCACAGAGCCGCTGAGGCAGCACCCTTTTGGGGCCGCAGACATCCGGCACCCTCCCAGTCGGAGGACAGTGACCTGCCCTGCAGGGAGCGCCATCTTGGCTCCGGGACTCCGCCGAGCTTAGTCTCTACAGGTCAGAGTGGGGACCACGGGGGCAGACGGCTTCTGGGACAGGCAGGAGCCACAGAGCCGCTGAGGCAGCACCCTTTTGGGGCCGCAGACTTCCGGCACCCTCCCAGCCGGAGGACAGAGACCTGCCCTGCAGAGAGTGCCATCTTGGCTCCGGGACTCCGCCGAACTTAGTCTACAGGTTAGAGTGAGGACCACAGAGGCAGACAGCTTCTGGGATAGGCGGGAGCCACAGAGCCGCTGAGGCAGCACCCTTTTGGGGCCGCAGACATCCGACACCCTCCCAGTCGGAGGACAGTGACCTGCCCTGCAGGGAGCGCCATCTTGGCTCCGGAACTCCGCCGAGCTTAGTCTCTACAGGTCAGAGTGGGGACCACGGGGGCAGACGGCTTCTGGGACAGGCAGGAGCCACAGAGCCGCTGAGGCAGCACCCTTTTGGGGCCGCAGACTTCCGGCACCCTCCCAGCCAGAGGACAGAGACCTGCCCTGCAGAGAGTGCCATCTTGGCTCCGGGACTCCGCCGAACTTAGTCTACAGGTTAGAGTGAGGACCACAGAGGCAGACAGCTTCTGGGACAGGCGGGAGCCACAGAGCCGCTGAGGCAGCACCCTTTTGGGGCCGCAGACATCCGGCACCCTCCCAGTCGGAGGACAGTGACCTGCCCTGCAGGGAGCGCCATCTTGGCTCCGGGACTCCGCCGAGCTTAGTCTCTACAGGTCAGAGTGGGGACCACGGGGGCAGACGGCTTCTGGGACAGGCAGGAGCCACAGAGCCGCTGAGGCAGCACCCTTTTGGGGCCGCAGACTTCCGGCACCCTCCCAGCCGGAGGACAGAGACCTGCCCTGCAGAGAGTGCCATCTTGGCTCCGGGACTCCGCCGAACTTAGTCTACAGGTTAGAGTGAGGACCACAGAGGCAGACAGCTTCTGGGATAGGCGGGAGCCACAGAGCCACTGAGGCAGCACCCTTTTGGGGCCGCAGACATCCGGCACCCTCCCAGTCGGAGGACAGTGACCTGCCCTGCAGGGAACTCCATCTTGGCTCCGGGACTCCGCCGAGCTTAGTCTCTACAGGTCAGAGTGGGGACCACGGGGGCAGACGGCTTCTGGGACAGGCGGAAGCCACAGAGCTGCTGAGGCAGCACCCTTTAGGGGCCGCAGACATCCGGCACCCTCCCAGTCGGAGGACAGTGACCTGCCCTGCAGGGAGCGCCATCTTGGCTCCGGGACTCTGCCGAACTTAGTCTGTACAGGTCAGAGTGAGGACCACAGAGGCAGACAGCTTCTGGGACAGGCGGGAGCCACAGAACCGCTGAGGCAGCACCCTTTTGGGGCCCCAGACATCCGACACCCTCCCAGCCGGAGAACAGTGACCTGCCCTGCAGGGAGCGCCATCTTGGCTCCGGGACTCCGCCGAACTTAGTCTGTACAGGTCTGCTGACAGAGGATACTCAGAATCCCCAGAAGAACAACCTCTGAACAGAGACAACTATAACAACTCCAGAGATTACCAGATGGCGAGAGGTAAAGGTAAGAATCTTACTAACAGAAACCAAGACCACTCACCATCATCAGGACCCAGCACTCCCACTTCGCCCAGTCCAGGGCACCCCAACACACCTGAAAAACTAGACCTGGATTTAAAAGCATATCTCATGATGATGGTAGAGGACATCAAGAAGGACTTTAAAGAACTACAGGAGAACATGGCTAAAGAGTTACAAGTCCTTAAAGAAAAACAGGAAAACACAACCAAACTGGTAGAAGTCCTTAAAGAGAAACAGGAAAACACATCCAATCAGATGATGGAAATGAACAAAACCATACTAGACCTAAAAAAGGAAGTAGACACAATAAAGAAAACCCAAAATGAGGCAACACTGGAGATAGAAACCCTAGGAAAGAAATCTGGAACCATAGATGCAAGCATCAGCAACAGAATACAAGAGATGGAGGAGAGAATCTCAGGTGCAGAAGATTCCATAGAGAACATGGGCACAACAATCAAGGAAAATGGAAAATGCAAAAAGATCCTAACTCAAAACATCCAGGAAATACAGGACACAATGAGAAGACCAAACCTACGGATAATAGGAGTGGATGAGAATGAAGATTTTCAACTCAAAGGACCAGCAAACATCTTCAACAAAATTATAGAAGAAAACTTCCCAAATCTAAAGAAAGAGATGCCCATGAACATACAAGAAGCCTACAGAACTCCAAATAGGCTGGACCAGAAAAGAAATACCTCCCGACACATAATAATCAGAACAACAAATGCACTAAATAAAGATAGAATACTAAAAGCAATAAGAGAAAAAGGCCAAGTAACATATAAAGGCAAGCCTATCAGAATTACACCAGATTTTTCATCAGAGACTATGAAAGCTAGAAGATCCTGGACAGATGTTATACAGACACTAAAAGAACACAAATTCCAGCCCAAGCTACTATACCCAGCCAAACTCTCAATTAACATAGATGGAGAAACCAAAGTATTCCACGACAAAGCCAAATTCACACATTATCTCTCCACGAATCCAGCCCTTCAAAGGATAATAACAGAAAAAAACCAATACAAGGACAGGAACCACGCCCTAGAAACAACAAGAAGGTAATCCCTCAACAAACCTAAAAGAAGACAGCCACAAGAACAGAATGCCAACTTTAACAACAAAAATAACAGGAAACAACAATTACTTTTCCTTAATATCTCTTAATATCAATGGACTCAACTCCCCGATAAAAAGACATAGACTAACAAACTGGCTACACAAACAAGACCCAACATTTTGCTGCTTACAAGAAACTCATCTCAGAGAAAAAGATAGACACTACCTCAGAATGAAAGGCTGGAAAACAATTTTCCAAGCAAATGGTCTGAAGAAACAAGCTGGAGTAGCCATTCTAATATCAGATAAGATTGACTTCCAACCCAAAGTCATCAAAAAAGACAGGGAGGGGCACTACATACTCATCAAAGGTAAAATCCTCCAAGAGGAACTATCAATCCTGAATATCTATGCTCCAAATACAAAGGCAGCCTCATTCATTAAAGAAACTTTAGTAAATCTCAAAGCACACATTGCACCTCATACAATAATAGTGGGAGACTTCAACACACCACTTTCACCAATGGACAGATCATGGAAACAGAAACTAAACAGGGACACAGTGAAACTAACAGAAGTTATGGATCAAATGGATCTGGCAGATATCTACAGAACATTCTATCCTGAAACAAAAGGATATACCTTCTTCTCAGCACCTCATGGTACCTTCTCCAAAATTGACCACGTAATTGGGCACAAAACAGGACTCAACAGATACAAAAACATTGAAATTGTCCCATGCATCCTATCAGATCACCATGGACTAAGGCTGATCTTCAATAACAAAATAAATAATAGAAAGCCAACCTTCACGTGGAAACTGAACAACACTCTTCTCAATGATACCTTGGTCAAGGAAGGAATAAAGAAAGAAATTAAGGACTTTTTAGAGTTCAATGAAAATGAAGCCACAACATACCCAAACTTATGGGACGCAATGAAAGCATTTCTAAGAGGAAAACTCATAGCTCTGAGTGCCTCCAAAAGGAAACTAGAAAGAGCACACATTAGCAGCTTGACAACACACCTAAAAGCACTAGAACAAAAGGAAGCAAATTCACCCAAGAGGAGTAGACGGCAGGAAATAATCAAACTCAGGGGTGAAATCAACCAAGTGGAAACAAGAAAAACTATTCAAAGAATCAACCAATCAAGGAGCTGGTTCTTTGAGAAAATCAACAAGATAGATAAACCCTTAGCCAGACTCACTAGAGGGCACAGGGAAAGCATCCTAATTAACAAAATCAGAAATGAAAAAGGAGACATAACAACAGACCCTGAAGACATCCAAAACACCATCAGATCCTTCTACCAAAGGCTATACTCAACAAAACTGGAGAACCTGGATGAAATGGAGAAGTTCCTAGACAGATACCAGGTACCAAAGTTGAATCAAGATCAGGTTAATGATCTAAACAGCCCTATATCCCCCAAAGAAATAGAAGCAGTCATTAATAGTCTCCCAACCAAAAAAATCCCAGGACCAGATGGGTTTAGTGCAGAGTTCTATCAGACCTTCAAAGAAGATCTAATCCCAGTTCTTCACAAACTATTCCACAAAATAGAAACAGAAGGTACTCTACCCAACTCATTCTATGAAGCCACAATTACTCTGATACCTAAACCACAAAAAGACCCAACAAAGATAGAAAACTTCAGACCAATATCCCTTATGAATATTGATGCAAAAATCCTCAATAAAATTCTTGCTAACCGAATCCAAGAACACATCAAAACAATCATCCATCCTGACCAAGTAGGTTTCATCCCAGGGATGCAGGGATGGTTCAATATACGGAAATCCATCAACGTAATCCAGTATATAAACAAACTCAAAGACAAAAACCACATGGTCATCTCGTTAGATGCAGAAAAAGCATTTGACAAGATCCAACACCCATTCATGATAAAAGTCTTGGAAAGATCAGGAATTCAAGGCCCATACCTAAACATGATAAAAGCAATCTACAGCAAACCAGTAGCCAACATCAAAGTAAATGGTCAGAAGCTTGAAGCAATCCCTCTAAAATCAGGGACTAGACAAGGCTGTCCACTTTCTCCATACCTATTCAACATTGTACTTGAAGTCCTAGCCAGAGCAATTCGACAACAAAAGGAGATCAAAGGGATACAAATTGGAAAAGATGAAGTCAAAATATCACTTTTTGCAGATGATATGATAGTATATATAAGTGACCCTAAAAATTCCACCAGAGAACTCCTAAGCCTGATAAACAGCTTCGGTGAAGTAGCTGGATATAAAATTAACTCAAACAAATCAATGGCCTTTCTCTACACAAAGAATAAACAGGCTGAGAAAGAAATTAGGGAAACAACACCCTTCTCAATAGTCACAAATAATATAAAATATCTTGGCGTGACTCTAACTAAGGAAGTGAAAGATCTGTATAATAAAAACTTCAAGTCTCTGAAGAAAGAAATTCTAGAAGATCTCAGAAGATGGAAAGATCTCCCATGCTCATGGACTGGCAGGATCAACATTGTAAAAATGGCTATCTTGCCAAAAGCAATCTACAGATTCAATGCAATCCCCATCAAAATTCCAAATCAATTCTTCAACGAATTAGAAAGTGCAATCTGCAAATTCATCTGGAATAACAAAAAACCTAGGATAGCAAAAACTCTTCTCAAGGATAAAAGAACCTCTGGTGGAATCACCATGCCGGACCTAAAGCTCTACTACAGAGCAATTGTGATAAAAACTGCATGGTACTGGTATAGTGACAGACAAATAGACCAATGGAATAGAATTGAAGACCCAGAAATGAACCCACACACCTACGGTCACTTGATCTTCGACAAGGGAGCTAAAAACATCCAGTGGAAGAAAGACAGCATTTTCAACAAATGGTGCTGGCACAACTGGTTGTTAACATGTAGAAGAATGCGAATCGATCCATTCCTATCTCCTTGTACTAAGGTCAAGTCTAAGTGGATCAAGGAACTTCACATAAAACCAGAGACACTGAAACTTATAGAGGAGAAAGTGGGGAAAAGCCTTGAAGATGTGGGCACAGGGGAAAAATTCCTGAATAGAACAGTAATGGCTTGTGCTGTAAGATCGAGAATTGACAAGTGGGACCTCATGAAACTACAAAGCTTCTGCAAGGCTAAAGACACCATCAATAAGACAAAAAAACCACCAACAGATTGGGAAAGGATCTTCACCTATCCTAAATCAGATAAGGGACTAATATCCAATATATATAAAGAACTCAAGAAGGTGGACTCCAGAAAGTCAAATAACCCCATTAAAAAATGGGGCTCAGAACTGAACAAAGAATTCTCGCCTGAGGAATACCGAATGGCAGAGAAACACCCGAAAAAATGTTCAACATCCTTAATCATCAGGGAAATGCAAATCAAAACAACCCTGAGATTCCACCTCACACCAGTCAGAATGGCTAAGATCAAAAATTCAGGTGACAGCAGTTGCTGGCGAGGATGTGGAGAAAGAGGAACACTCCTCCATTGTTGGTGGGATTGCAAGCTTGTACAACCACTCTGGAAATCAGTCTGGCGGTTCCTCAGAAAATTGGACATAGTACTACCGGAGGATCCAGCAATACCTCTCCTGGGCATATATCCAGAAGATGTCCCAACCGGTAAGAAGGACACATGTTCCACTATGTTCATAGCAGCCCTATTTATAATAGCCAGAAGCTGGAAAGAACCCAGATGTCCCTCAACAGAGGAATGGATACAGAAATTATGGTACATTTCCACAATGGAGTACTACTCAGCTATTAAAAAGAATGAATTTATGAAATTCCTAGCCAAATGGATGGACCTGGAGGGCATAATCTTGAGTGAAGTAACACAATCACAAAAGAACTCACACAATATGTATTCACTGATAAGTGGATATTAGCCCAAAACTTAGGATACCCAAGATTTAAGATACAATTTGCTAAACGCATGAAACTCAAGAAGAATGAAGACCAAAGTGTGGACACTGTGCACCTTCTCAGAATTGGGAACAAAACACCCAGGGAAGTAGTTACAGAGACAAAGTTCGTAGCGGTGATGAAAGGATGGACCATTTAGAGACTGCCGTATCCAGGGATCCATCCCATAATCAACTTCTAAACGCTGACACCATTGCATACACTAGCAAGATTTTGCTGAAAGGACCCAAATATAGCTGTCTCTTGTGAGACGATGCTGGGGCCTAGCAAACACAGGAGTGGATGTTCACAGTCAGCTATTGGATGTATCACAGGGCTCCCAATGGAGAAGCTAGAGTAAGTACCCAAGGAGCTAAAGGGATCTGCAACCCTATTGTTGGAACAACATGATGTACTAACTAGAACCCCGGAGCTCTTGTCTCTAGCTGCATATGTATCGAAAGATGGCCTAGTCAGCCATCAATGGAAAGAGAGGCCCATTGGACTTGCAAACTTTATATGCCCCAATATAGGGGAATGCCAGGGCCAAAAGAATGGGAATGGGTGGGTAGGGAAGTGGGGGGCGCTATGGGGGACTTTTGGGATAGTATTGGAAATGTAATTGAGGAAAATATGTAATAAAAATATAAAAAAAAAAAAGATTATGAAGGGGAACTTCAAGTTCTCTATTCCTGTCCTCAGGGTGTCTTTTCTATTTCACAAGGGGATAGAATAGCTCAGTTAATAATTTTGCCAAGCCTACATGGCTGTTTTCCTTCCTCTGGTGTCCCTCGAGCTGCCAAAGGGATTGGTTCTACTGGAAATGATTCTGCTTACTTAATAATGCCTCTTGACTCCAGGCCATCCTTAGAATTAGTTATAGAAGGGAAACAATTTAAAGGGATTTTAGACACAGGAGCAGATAAAAGTATCATCTCTTCCCACTGGTGGCCAAAAGCTTGGCCCGTTACTCAGTCATCACATTCTTTGCAAGGGTTAGGTTATCAGTCCTGCCCCACTATTAGCTCCCGTTCTTTGAGCTGGCAAGTGCCTGAAGGTCAAATGGGATGATTCACTCCCTATGTTTTACCACTCCCAGTAAATCTCCGGGCGAGAGACATTTTACAGGCATTAGGAATGACCTTGACTAATGAATACTCGCCACAAGCTGTTCAAATGATGAAGAAAATGGGCTATAAAGAAGGAAGGGGATTAGGGAAAGGAGAGCAGGGTAGACAGGAACCTATCCCTCAAGAAGGTAATATTGGGAGACAAGGTTTGGGTTTTTTTAGGGGCTGTTGAGGGCTCCATGACCATACCATGGCTTACAGAGGAAGCTGTGTGGGTTCCTCAATGGCCTCTCTCCTCTGAAAAATTAGAAGCAGTTACAAAACTGATTTCTGAACAGCTATGCTTGGGTCATTTAGAGCCCTTTACTTCACCCTGGAATACACCTATTTTCGTAATTAAGAAAAAATCTGGCAAATGGCGCTTATTACATGATCTTAGAGCAATTAATGCACAAATGCACCTGTTTGGGCCAGTTCAGCAAGGGCTACCATTCCTTTCTGCCTTACCCAAAAATTGGGAAATTATAATTATAGATATTAAAGATTGTTTTTTCTTTATGCCCTCAAGATAGGCAAAGATTTGCATTTACCATCCCAGCCATTAATCATTTAGAGCCTGATCAAAGATACCAATGGAAGGTCCTACCTCAGGGGATGGCGAATAGCCCCACCATGTGTCAACTGTATGTGCAATTGGCACTTAAGTCAGTTAGAGAGCATTTTCCATCATTACTTTTGATAATTTATATGGATGACATTTTGATTTGCCATAAAAATTCACAGTTATTGCAAGATGCATACCCTATATTAATAAAAACATTAGGGCAATGGGGATTGCAGGTGGCCACCGAGAAGGTGCAAGTTGCTCGAATGGGAGCCTTCCTAGGGTCACTCATTTATCCTGACAAAATTGTTCCTCAAAAATTAGAGATTCGCAAAGATCAACTACATAACTTGAATGATTTCCAAAAATTGCTGGGAGATATTAATTGGCTAAGACCATTTTTGAAAATTCCCTCAGCGGAATTAAAGCCCTTATTTGATATATTAGAGGGAGATACCCACATCTCCTCCCACAGAGCACTTACCCCAGCTACATGTCAAGCTTTACAAACTGTAGAAAAGGCCCTACAAGATGCTCAATTACAACACTTTGACGTGTCGAAGTCATTTGAATTGTGTGTATTAAAACCTGCACAGTTACCAACAGCAATCTTGTGGTAAAATGGACCCTTATTGTGGGTTCACCCTAATGCTTCCCCTGCAAAAATCATTGAATGGTATCCTAATGCAGTTGCTCAACTTGCACTTCGGGGGATAAAAGCAGCCATTACTCATTTTGGGAAAGAACCTCATATGCTAATTGTACCTTATACCTCTGCTCAAGTTCAAACCCTGGCAGCAACAACTAATGATTGGGCAGTCTTGGTTGCCTCCTAGTCAAGACAAATTGATAATCATTATCCAAAACATCCAATTTTACAGTTTGCCTTAAGCCAGGCCATAGTCTTTCCAGTAATGACAGCCAAACACCCGCTTGCGGATGGGGTGGTGGTATATACAGATGGATCCAAATCTGGCATAGGTGCATATGTAGTAAATGGCCAAGTAACATCTAAACAATATAATGAGACATCACCCCAGGTTGTAGAGTGTTTGGTGGTACTGGAGGTCCTTGAAACTTTCCCGGGACTGCTCAATATTGTATCTGATTCCTTATATGTGGTTAATGCAGTTAATATGCTTGACGTTGCTGGTTTAATTAGACCCTCTAGCAAGCTTGTTCACATTTTTCAGCAAATTCAGTCAGCCCTGTTACATAGAAGACATCTTGTGTATATTACTCATGTCAGGGCTCATTCTGGCCTTCCTGGCCCCATGTCTCATGGAAATGACTTAGCAAACAAAGCCACTAGAATCATGGCTGCTGTTCTGTCCTCGCAGGCAGAGGCTGCAAGGGAGTTTCATAAACGCTTCCACATGATGGCTGAAACATTACACCACCGTTTCACTTTAACCAGGAAAGAAGCTCGTGACATTGTCACCCAATGTCAAAATTGTTGTCAATTTTTGCCTACTCCTCATGTAGGGGTAAACCCCTGAGGCATCAGGCCATTACAGGTCTGGCAAATGGATGTCACTCATATTTCCTCCTTTGGAAGAAATCAATATTTACATGTTTCCATTGACACCTGCTCTGGTGTTATGTTTGCTACACCTTTAACAGGTGAGAAAGCCTCTCATGTTATACAGCACTGTTTAGAAGCTTGGAGTGCTTGGGGCAAGCCCACAATCCTTAAAACTGATAATGGGCCAGCATATACCTCTGCTAAATTTCAGCAATTCTGTCATCAAATGGATGTCACTCACCTGACTGGCCTTCCTTATAATCCTCAAGAACAAGGCATTGTGGAACGTGACCACCGTACACTCAAGTCTTATTTTATAAAACAAAAAGGGGGAGTTGATGAGACTCTGCCCTCAGTGCCAAGAGTAGCTGTATCCATGGCACTCTTCACACTTAATTTTCTGAATCTTGACAAGCAAGGTCGCTCTGCAGCTGATCGACATAGCTCAGACCCTGATAGACCAAAAGAAATGGTGAAATGGAAGGATGTCTTATCTGGTCTGTGGAAAGGCCCGGATCCTATTTTAATAAGATCCAGGGGAGCTGTCTGTGTTTTTCCACAAAGTGAAGACAACCCATTTTGGCTGCTGGAATGACTCACCCGCAAGATATTAATCAAGGATGGTGTGGAAGATGCTGACCTCCCGTGGACTGCTCCTGATGCTGACAATGCTGAAATTGTCTCAGGTTCCTAGTATGATGGGCGAACAGAGATAGGCCATTCTCTCAGCTTTCCCTAAACCAATGCCAGTTAGCCATGATGCTATAGTTTTTCCAAAATTCTTTACTACTAATAAAACAGTGGATTTACCATATCTACCCTATGATCCCAACCGAGCACCATTAGGAGAAAATCACTTTTTATTAGAACAGGGTTCTTTATGTTTTCAAATTAATGGAGCAGGAAAATGTATCAACCTCACAGCCCGAGCCTTGGGGATGTTTAATGAGCAGCGAGGAGGCTGAGTGAGCACAACCCAAGATACTTCCAACGCAGATATAACCATTACAAATCGGACCTTCTGGCAGGAGGCAATTTGGGTTAATGGTACATTTCTACCACCTAACTTTTCAAACAAAGAACATCCCAACCAACCAAGAATAGCCCCCCATTGTAGCTTGAAAGATGAAAGGCTGATCCTGCCTTGGTCTGATTGTCAATCCTCCATCACTCGTTGGGCAGATCAGAGTAAAACCTTTTCCATTTCTCCCAACATGATGGTTGACCCAGAGAAGGAATCTGCTATGAGACAGGGACTTTTCCTACAGGACTTTAGAATGCAACCCTTTCACAAGTGGGTGCTCTGTGGAGTCAGTGGCAGTTGTACAGAACTCAATCCTTTGATCTTTATCCAGGGAGGAGCGGTTGGGTAGGCCTCTTTTACTGGCATCTCAAGATTTGTTCAGTATTGGGGAATAAATGCTGCCTCCCTGGATATACCGGATATACTAATTCCAGTGTAGAGATCACTGGGTTCTATAAAACTTTGGTAAACCAGATTAATTATCCACCTACCCCAGTCTGTGTTTACCCCCCTTTCTTGTTTATCCTTTCAAATGATTCATTTGAAGTCTGTTCCAATGATTCTTGTTGTATTTCTCAATGTTGGGATGTAACAAAGGACACCCGCACCATGGTGGCCCGGATCCCACGTTGGATCCCTGTTCCTGTGGAAACACCCTCCACCTTATCCCTGTTTCGACAAAAAAGAGATTTTGGCATTACTGCTGCCGTGATCATAGCAATTTCAGCCAGTGCAGCTGCTGCTACAGCTGCAGGGTACGCTGTGACTAGGACGGTCCAAGCAGGCACAAAATTAAATCAGCTTTCAGTCGATCTGACTGATGCCATCAATGTCCAAACTTCTACTAGTGCCCAGTTGAAGGGAGGGCTGATGATTTTGAATCAGCGCCTTGATCTGGTTGAGGAACAGATAGGCGTCCTATACCAGTTGGTCCAGTTGGGTTGTGAAAGAAAATTGGGCACTCTGTGTATTACCAGTGTCCAATATGAAAATTTTACTCGTGCAGCTAATCTGTCTAGACAACTCTCCTTATATCTTGCAGGAAATTGGTCCGAGGAATTCGATGAGACTCTTGAGGCCCTGAGGGCGGCAGTTTTAAGGATCAACTCAATGCGAATGGACCTGTCATTGACAGAGGGCCTCTCCTCCTGGATTTCATCTGCATTTTCTTATTTTAAGGAATGGGTGGGGGTGGGATTATTTGGTACTGCCATCTGCTGTGCACTTGTGTTCATGCTCTGGTTGGTTTGCAAGCTCAGAGCCCAACAAACATATGACAAGGTTGTGATAGCTCAAGCACTTCCTGCCATAGAACAAGGGGCCTCCCCTGAAATTTGGCTATCTATGCTCAAGAAATAGTCGGCATTTGTCATTTTTTGGCTGGCCTCTTTGGTAGAGTTCGCCCTAGGTCATTTAGTAGTTACTGTCACATAGCACTGCAGTATCCAGGGACGGGCAACTTTCCTCATGCACAGATCAACCTAAGACATGGGGCCCGGTGGCGATAGGGTTACCCTATGACGGGAAAAGCTGTGACATTAGAGGAACGACCTAAGACAGGAGACACAGCGAATGGGCATAATTACACAGACCTAGTCCAGCCTCATTTTAATAAAACAAAAAGGGAGAGATGTGGAGAGCCATGGCATGAGCAATCGCTATTATAAGATGGCGCTGGCTTCTGCTGTGCCTAACTAGTAAACAAGCCTTGGGCACAAGTGCAAGAGTGAACTCACGCCTACTCACTGCCCATCTCAGGGCGTAGTAATGAGGTGATGGGCGAGCAACAAATCAGGAGCTGACATGCCAAATCAGGTACATAAACGCCATGCTGAGGGCTATATAAGCAGCACCATTTTCCGGGATCTGGGTCTTCTCTCCTTAAGAAGCAATAAAGCGTGCCACAGAAGAATCCGGTTGTCTGAGTGTGTTCTTGCCAGCGAGAACGATAGCTCGGGAAAAATATCCACTTATCAGTGAGTACATATTGTGTGAGTTCCTTTGTGATTGTGTTACCTCACTCAGGATGATGCCCTGAGGTCCATCCATTTGCCTAGGAATTTCATAAATTCATTCTTTTTAATAGCTGAGTAGTACTCCATTGTGTAAATGTACCGCATTTTCTGTATCCATTCCTCTGTTGAGGGGCATCTGGGTTCTTTCCAGCTTCTGACTATTATAAATAAGGCTGCTATGAGCATAGTGGAGCATGTGTCCTTCTTACCGGTTGGGACATCTTCTGGATATATGCCCAGGAGAGGTATTGCTGGATCCTCCAGAAATACTATGTCCAATTTTCTAAGGAACCACCAGACTGATTTTCAGAGTGGCTGCACAACCTTGCAATCCCACCAACAATGGAGGAATTTTCCTCTTTCTCTACATCCTCGCCAGCATCTTCTGTCACCTGATTTTTGATCTTAGCCATTCTGACTGGTGTGGGGTAGAATCTCAGGGTTGTTTTGATTTGCATTTCCCTGATGATTAAGGATGTTGAACATTTTTTAAGGTGCTTCTCTGTCATTACGTACTCCTCAGGTGAGAATTCTTTGTTCAGTTCTGAGCCCCATATTTTAATGGGGTTATTTGATTTTCTGGAGTTCACCTTCTTGAGTTCTTTATATATATTGGATATTAGTCCCCTATCTGATTTAGGATAGGTAAAGATCCTTTCCCAATCTGTTGGTGGTCTTTAAGTCTTATTGATGGTTTCTTTTGCCTTGCAGAAGCTTTGAAGTTCTTTGAGGTCCCATTTTTCAATTCTCGATCTTACAGCACAAGCCATTGCCTTTCTATTCAGGAATTTTTTCCCTGTGCCCATCTCTTCGAGGCTTTTCCACACTTTCCCCTCTATAAGTTTCACTGTCTCTGGTTTTATGTGAAGTTCCTTGATCCACTTAGATTTGACCTTAGTACAAGGAGATAGGAATGGTTCGATTCGCATTCTTCTACATGATAACAACCAGTTGTACCAGCACCATTTATTAAAAATGCTGTCTTTCTTCCACTGGATGGGTTTTGCTCCCTTGTCAAAGATCAAGTGACCATAGGAGTGTGGGTTCATTTCTGGGTCTTCAATTCTATTCCATTGATCTACTTGTCTGTCACTATACCAGTACAATGCAGTTTTTATCACAATTGCTCTGTAGTAAATCTTTAGGTCAGGCATGATGATTCCACCAGAGGTTCTTTTATCCTTGAGAAGAGGTTTTGTTAGCCTAGGTTTTTTGTTATTCCAGGTGAATTTGTAGATTGCACTTTCTCATTCATTGAAGACTTGAGTTGGAATTTTGATGGGGATTGTATTGAATCTGTAGATTGCTTTTGACAAGATAGCCATTTTTACAATGTTGATCATGCCAATGCATGAGCATGGGAGATTTTTCCATCTTCTGAGATCTTCTTTAATTTCTTTCTTCAGAGACTTGAAGTTTTTATCATACAGATCTTTCACTTCCTTAGTTAGAGTCAGGCCGGGAAATTGGCCAGCTGTCTGGTGCCTGAAAAGCGCATAATTACTTTCTAATTGCTATATGCCTATATCAGGTAGTGCACAACAACTCAAACTGGAGAAATGGACTGAATATCACCATCATAATTTCTTGTCTAAGTGATTTCTGCATATTTTATTGCTGTTCTTTTTGTTTGTTTCCATTTTGGTTTTTTGGTTTTTGTTAGCTGTTTATGGCAGCTAATCTCCAAAACACCTCTAAGAAGAAAAAAGGAAATAGCTGACGATAAAGGAAAGTGAAGAAATATCTTGGCAAAAGAGGCTTGGTAAAAAGGTTTTGAGAAGTAGTCAACTTTGGATGAAGTTTGATCAAATTATTTGAACAGTGTCTTTTGACCACATGGTAAATCTAGTGCAAGAAAATTCAATGCAGGTGCTGCATGTAGGGAACTAAGATAAACACTAGAGCTATTCAACAAGGGCATTTTTAACAGTGCGTTAAGACTGTGCAGGCATTAAGAAAACTTGAAACTCCACCTAGTTTTTGAAGATTGGGACAGCCACATAAGAGAGGGGTACACATTCCAGGAAGGAGAAGCAACATGCTCAAGGGGAAAAAGGGGGGGAACAGAAGGTGATATGTGAAATGCCAGCTGGAGCATAGCATTTGGACAAAAGAAGAGATAAGATCTGGAGTATTGCTATTTAGGTAAAAGCTCTGGACTAGGAAGCAGATATGAGACAAGACAACTTCATGGCCAGTGAGATGGTTCAGAGAGGAAAGTGCTTGCTCTAGGGTTCTGACAATAGGAGTTTTGTCCTCAAGAACTCATACAGAAAACTGACTCCACAAAGTGGTCCTCTGATCTCCACATGTGTGTCATGGCACTTGCATATCTCCAGTACTCACATCATACACATAGAATTAACATTAATTTATTTTTTAGAGAGGACTTTGTAAGTTCTATGTGCTTAATGTATACAGTTGTGGAGCAAGAAACTTTGAAATAACCTTGTCTTTTCCCTGCTTTTAGAGTCAATTAATTCATCCTGATCTTTCCTAGACATAGAACAGTACTGGTAATTTCAGTTACTCCCCCTCCCTCCTGACTCTATTCCCTGCCAAGCTTGCTTGTTATGTGCTGGTGAAGCCACCTATCAACCAGGAGAAGACAGAGAAGAGCAGATCATGGGCATGTTCCAGAGACATATCAGGAGGCATGTGAAAATTCTCAAGAATGACTTCACCCACAAAACCACTATGCAAAGAAGAGGAAGAAACCACAAAACCACCCAAAGACATTCACTTAATTGTCCAGACTCCCTTCCATGATCTTGAATTGCTAAACACATTTTAAGCCACACACTCATCCTGAAAAGGGCAGTGTCTTCTTGCATGCTATGGATTATTCCAGTAGTAAAGAACTCTGGTTTCATCCCTGGTGATAAATAAGACCAGTGATCTCAACTACTGGGCAACAAATATCTGCCTTTCTTCTGTTCTCCTTGCTGTTTTCAACACTAGAAGAGAGTGATGTTTCTGAGGATGCAGAGTGGCTTTGCTTCCCCCTTAATTGAAGAGGAGCATAATATTAATCCATTCAGGCAGCTGAAACAATACATCACAGCAACCTTATCTCTTCATTTGCATACATTTGTATTTCACAGTCTAGAGACCATACCAAAAAATGCAGAATCAAGACAAAAGGAGGTTCCATAGCTAGAGAGATGTTTCTCATAGATGGGGCCTTTGTATCACACCATCACATAGTATAAGAAGAGAAGGGAGATTTCTAAAGTATCTTTAGTCAGGAGTATCTAAAGGAAAACAATATGATTGAATTACTACAACAGCTCTCAAACACGTAGAAACTGAGAAACTAATAGTTGATCCATTCTCAAGGCTGGATACCATAGAAGTCCCTAAATGGTATCAAAAATCTGGAGGATTCCTGGAAAATTCCTTAGTCAGTGAAGGAGGCCTGGAAATGCTGTTTCAGATATCAACCCAGAAAAAGAATCTTTTTCTATCCTAATTTCAGACGTCCAGCATCCAGAACTGTGAGAATATTTTATTGTTTCTAAGCACTAACTTTATAGGAACTTACAGCAAACCAAAAAGACTTAGATATCAAAGTATGTAAACAGGAAAGGGGTCAGCCTGAGTTTCACAAGCCAGCTCAGATGAATATGTTTCTTAACTTACGATAATGTGATTTGAGACACAATTAAAGTGTTCAGAACAATTGTGTCTCAGTTGAAGTTATGAATTTCACTCAGCTGATGCAGACCACAGTGCACCTCAGCATGAGATAACTCCTCTCAGCTTAAGCAGGAATAAGGAGTCAGAAGCATATAACATTGATCTTTTTCTAGGTTTTAACTTTCTTTGTCTTGAAATTCCCTGAAGCTTGTACGATAATTTACTTTTTAGGCCATTTTTTGGGCATCATTACTGAAATCTCATTTTGGCCTCAGAGAGAAAAGTACTTTCAAAACCTATCATTATAAGCCTTAACAATTGTCTGTAAGCCATCTAATATCAATTAAGGATCAGGGTATGGGAAATAGAATAGGGGCATCAATGAGAACAGAGAGGAAAGGACCTATGGAAGGAAACCAAGGTATGATGGCTATTCTTGGTTTTCTACTTGACTACATCTGGAATTAACTAAAATTCCAAAATAGGGAGGGTACATGTATGAGAAATGTTGTTTAATTTGAGGTAGGAATATCATTTCTAATCCCGATCTTTGAGATTAGAAGATGCGCCTTTAATCCAAATCTTTGAGGTGGGAAGACCACCCTCTAACTTGGGCCACTTGCCTTCTGCTGCAAGCCTACATACAACATGGAAGAAGGAAGCTTTTGCTCTCTGCCTGCTTGCTCTCACCTTTCTAGCAAATGCATTCCTCCACAGGCATTAGAGCCTACTTCTTTGGTATTCCAGCATATACTCATACATATGTATACATATATACATATACATATGTGCATACACACACATATGTATATATACACTAAAGTACATACACACACATGTATGTATGTCTCATATATATATATGTATATGTATGAGAGACAAAAAGAGAAAGAGACTCATTCTATTAGTTGTGTTACTCCTAATAATTCTGACTAATACAGAAGGCTATCTATCTGATTTACAAGTTTCCTAGCTAAGCTGAAGCCTTGAACAAAACCAAAGTCATATGGCCCTTTTTACTTCTTGGTCTTTACCAACATCCTACTCTACTTTGGCTCAGGGAATTATCTAATTTTAAGATGCTCCCCAATTCAAAAATTATCCATATAATAAAGCCTTTGACATCCTAGTCCTTTTAAGTATTTTTAAACAGTTTGATTTGAATGAGATAGAGACAAGTCTCAGATCCTTTTGAAGTTTGGATCCTGTTTGATCCTTTTGAGGAGTTTGCTGAACAACCATTGCTTCCTACTTCTTGGGGATTGCTTTGGGCTAGAGGCAATTCTTCCTCCTGATCTGTTCTGCTGTGTTTCCTTGAGGAATAAATTTCAGGCTTTGATTTTTCAAAAGTGTTAACAAACCTTTTGTTTAATAGGTCACTGCATTTATATTCTTATTTCCATCTGGGATTTTTTTTGGACAAGCTGAAAATCACTGGTAGCCTTAAGGTAGTGTGAGTAAACTATGTCTGAAATATAGGCAGACCTATTTGTGCTTTTCACAATGTTAAGTTTTACTGACAATAAAAAAAATATCGATCTTCAGCACGAACCCAGCAGAGGGTCCCAAGGTCCCCAGAGGACTCTCCACGCCCCAGGCCCCCATCACACCCAGGACCTCGGGATCACTGGTGAGTAGAATTCAACATCAGTTCCAAAGAATCCCAGAGAGTCTTATGCCAGCAGGAACAGGGAAAAAGGAAACCCACCCGACCACAGGCTGGGATTAATTCCAGTCAGGCTAGCCCTGCGCCATCTTCAGCATGAACCAGGCAAGGGTGCCAAGGTCCCCAGAGGACTCTCCACACTGCAGGCCCCATAGCACACTCAGGACCTTGTGATCACTGGAGAGCACTTGGGCAACAGAAGCAACAGAGCTTCTTGGACAGGATCCATTCAGGCCTTCATCCTCAGCCAGGAGGCAGAGCTGAGACCCAGACCCCTGGGTACCTTCCTTACCAGAGGAGAGTTGGCTTCTAGGGAGGGCTCTGACCACAAAACTCAGGAGTCAGATCAAAACTCCAGACTTCTGGACATCTTCCCTACAAGAGGAGAGCTTGCCTGCAGAGAGTGCTCTGACCACTGAGACTCAGGTGAGTGTTGGACTCCCAGGAGTGCTGACAGAGGCTAACAGAATCACAGGAGGAACAAGCTCCAGCAAGAGACAACTATAACATCTAATACCAGAGATTACCAGATGTCAAAAGGAAAATGAAGAATCTTACTAACAGAAACCAAGACCACTAGGCATCATCAGAACTCAGTACACCCACCACAGCGAGTACTGGATACCCCTACACACAAGAAAAGCAATACTCAGATTTAAAATCATATCTCATGCTACTGGTGGAGGATTTTAAGAAGAGCATTAATAACTCACTAAAACAAAAACAGGAGAACACTGCTAAACAGATAGAAGTCCTTAAAGAATTATAGGAAAACATGACCAAATAGGTAATGGAATTGAACAAAATCATCCAAGATCTAAAAATGGAAGTGAAACAATAAAGAAAACCCAAAGGGAGACAACTCTGGGGATAGAAATCCTAGAAAAGAAATCGAGAAACATAGATGCAAGCATCAGCAACAGAATACAAGAGATGGAAGAGAGACTCTCAGGTGCAGAAGATTCCATAGGAAACATGGACACAACAAATAAAGAAAATGAAAAATGCAAAAGATCCTAACTCAAAACATCCAGGAAATCCAGGACACAATAAGAAGACCAAACATAAGGATAATAGGAGTACATGAGAATGAAGATTTTCAACTTAAAGGGCCAGTAAATATCCTCAACAAAATTATAGAAGAAAACTTCCCTAACGTAAAGAAAGGGATGCCAATGAACATACAAGAAGCCTACAGGACTCCCAATAGACTGGACCATAAAAGAAATTCCTTCCAACATATGATAATCAGAACAGCAAATACACTAAATAAAAATGGAATATTAAAAACAAAAGGGAAAAGAGTCAAGTAACATATAAAGGCAGGCCTATTAGAATTACACCAGACTTCTCACCATTGACTATGAAAGCCAAAAGATCCTGGACAGATGTTATACAGACCCTAAGAGAACACAAATGCCAGCACAGGATACTAGATCCAGCAAAAATCTCAATTACAATAGATGGAGAAACCATATTATTGCATGATATAACCAAATTCACACAATATCTTTACACTAATCCAGACCTTCAAAGGATAATAAAGGGAAAAGTTCAACCCAAGGAAGGAAACTATACCCTAGAAAAAACAAGAAAGTAATCTTTCAACAAACCGAAAAGAAGACAGCCACAAGAACAGAACCCCAGCTCTAACAACAAAAAAAACAGGAAACAACAATTACTTTTCCTTAATATCTCTTAATATCAATGGACTCAATTCCCAAGTAAAAAGACATAGACTAACAGATTGGCTACACAAACAGGACCCAACATTTTGCTGCTTACAGGAAACAAACCTCAGGGAAAAAGACAAACACAACCTCAGTGTAAAAGGATGGAAAACATTTTTCTAAGCAAATGGTACAAAGAAACAAACTGGAGTAGTCATACTAATATCAAATAAAACGACTTACAATGCAAAGCTATCAAAAAAGAGAAGGAGGGGCACTTCATACTCATCAAAGTTAAAATCTTCCATGATGAACTCTCAGTTCTGAATATCTATGCTCCAAATGCAAGGGCAGCCACATTCATTAAAGAAACTTTAGTAAAGCTCAAACCACACATTGTACCACAGACACTATTAGTTAGAGACTTCAACACACCACTCTCATCATTGGACAGATCCTAGAAACAGAAACTAAACAGAGACACATCGAAACTAACAGAAGTTATGAAACAAAGGGATTAAACGAATATCTACAGAATATATCATCCTAAAACAAAAGCATATACCTTCTTCTCGGCACCTCATGGTATCTTCTCCAAAACACATCATATAATTGGTCACAAAACAGGTCTCAACACATACAAAAAAAAAATTGAAATTATCCCATGAATCCTATCAGATCACCACGGATTAACGCTGATCTTCAATAACAACATAAATATTAGAAAGCCAACATTCACGTGGAAGCTGAATAACACTTTGCTCAATGATACATTGGTCAAGGAAGAAATAAAGAAAGAGATTAAAGACTTTTTAGAGTTTAATGAAAATGAAGCCACAGCATACACAAACTTATGGGTCACAATGAAAGCAGTCCAAAGAGGAAAATTCATAGCCCTGAGTGTCTCCAAAAGAAATTAGAGAGAGCAGCTTGACAGAACACCTAAAAGCTCTAGAACTAAAGGAAGTAAATTCACCCAAGAGGAGTAGACACCAGGAAATAATCAAAACTCAGGGCTGAAATCAAGCAAGTGGAAACATAAAGAACTATTCAAAGAATCAACCAAACCAGGAGCTGGTTCTTTGAGAAAATCAACAAGTTAGATAAACTCTTAGCCAGACTAACTAGAGGGTAAAGGGACAGTATCCTAATTAACAAAATCAGAAATGAAAAGGGAGACATAACAACAGAACCTGAGGAAATCCAAAACACCATCTGATCCTACTACAAAAGGCTATACTCAACAAAACTAGAAAACCTGGATGAAATGGACAACTTCCTAGACAGATACCAAGTGCCAAACTTAAATCAGGATCAGATTAACGATCTAAACAGTCCCATTTCCCCTAAAGAAATAGAAGCAGTCATCAATAGTTTCCCAACCAAAAAAAAAAAAACAAAAAAAACAAAAAACAAAAAAACAGGACCAGGTGGGTTTAGTGCAGAATTCTATCAGACCTTCAAAGAAAACCTAATTCCAATTCTCCTCAAACTATTCCACAAAATAGAAACAGAAGTTACTCTACCCAATTCATTCTATGAAGGCACAATTACTCTGATACCTAAACCACATAAAGACCAAACAAAGAAAGAGAACATCAGACTATTTTCTCTTATGAATATCGATGCTAAAATACTCAATGAAATCCTTGCAAACCGAATCCAAGAACGCATCAAAATGATCATCCATCATGATCAAGTTGGCTTCATTCCAGGGATACAGGGATGCAGGGATGGTTTAATATAAGGAAATCCATCCACGTAATCCACTATATAAATAAACTCAATGACAAAAACCACATGATCATTTCGTTAGATGCTGAGAAAGTACTTAAGAAAATCCAACACCCCTTCGTGATAAAAGTCTTGGAAACTTCAGGAATTCAAGGCCCAAACCTAAACATAATGAAAGCAATATACAGCAAATCAGTAGCCAACATCAAAGTAAATGGAGAGAAGCTTGAAGGAATCTCACTAAAATCAGGGACTAGACACGGTTGCCCACTTTCTTATTTCCAATTCACTATAGTACTTGAAGTCCTAGCCAGAGCAATTAGACAACAAATGGACGTCAAGGGGATATGAATTGGAAATGAAGAATTCAAAAATATCACTATTTCAGATGATATGATTGTGATATAAGTGATCCTAAAAATTCCAGCAGAGAACTCCTAAAACTAATAAACAGCTTGTGTGCACTAGCAGGATATAAAATTATCTCAAACAGTTCAGTGGCCTTTCTCTACACAAAGGATAAACAGGCTGAGAAAGAAATTAGGGAAACAACACCCTTCACGATAGTCATAATTAATATCAAATACCTTGGTGTGACTCAACTAAGGAAGTGAAATATATGTATGATAAGAACTTCAAGTCTCTTAAGAAAAAAATCAAAGTTCTCAGAAGATGGAAATATCTCCCATGCTCATGGATTGACAGGATTAATTATCCTGCCAAAAGCAATCTACAGATTCAATGCAATCCCCATCAAAATTCCAACTCAAGTCTTCACAGAGTGAGAAAGGGAAATTTGCAAATTCATCTGGAATAACAAAAAACCTAGGATAGCAAAACCTCTTCGCAATGATAAAAGAACCTCTGGGGGAATCACCATGCCTAACCTCAAACTGTACTACAGACCAATTGTAATAAAAAAAAAAAAAAACTGCATGGTACTGGTACAGTGACAGACAGGTAAATCAATAGAATAGAATTGAAGACCCAGAAATGAGGCCACACAGCTATGGTCACTTGATCTTTGAAAAAGGAACTAAAACCATCCAGTGGAAAAAAGACAGCATTTTCAACAAATGGTGCTGGCACAACTGGAATTATCATGTAGAAGAATTTGAATTGATCCATTCTTATCTCCTTGTACTAATCTCTAGTCTAAGTGGATCAAGCAACTCCACATAAAACCAGAGACATGAAAACTTAAAGAGGAGAAAGTGGAGAACTTATGGGCACAGGGGGAAAATTCCTGAACAGAATAGCAATGGCTTGTGCTGTAAGATCAAGAATTGACAAATGGGACCTCATAAAATTGCAAAGCATCTGTAAGGCAAAAGACACTGTCAATAAGACAAAAACGCCACCAACAGATTGAAAATGGATTTGTACCAATCCTAAATCTGATACGGGATTAATATCCAATACATACAAAGAATTGAAGAAGCTGTACTCAAGAAAATCAAATAACCCCATTAAAAAGGGGGCACAGAGCTAAACAAGAGTTCTCAACTGAGGAATACTGAAAGTCTGAGAAGCACTTGAAAAAATGTTCAACATCCTTAATCATCAGGGAAATGCAAATCAAAACAACCCTGAGATTCCACCTCACACCAGTCAGAATGGCTAAGATGAAAAATTCAGGTGACAGCAGATGCTGGTGCGGATGTGGAGAAAGAGAAACACTCCTCCATTGTTGATGGGATTGCAAGTTGGTACAACCTCTCTGGAATTTAGTCTGGTTGTTCCTCAGAAAATTAGACATAGTACTACTGGAAGATCCTATTGTCGGTGGATACCATATTGCATAGTACTACTGGAAGATCCTATTTTCAGAGGATACCATATTGCAATACCCCTCCTGAGCATATGCCCAGAAAATGTTCCAACTTGTAATAAGGACACATGCTTCACTATGTTCATAGCAGCCTTATTTATAATAGCCAGAAGCTGGAAAGAACCCAGTTGTCCCTCAACAGAGGAATGGATACAGAAAATGTGGTACATTTACACAATGGAGTACTACTTAGCTATTAAAAACAATGATTTAAAAAAAAACAATGAATTTATGAAATTCTTAGGCAAATGGATGGATCTGGAGGGTATCAACCTGAGTGAGGTAATCCAGTCACAATAGAACTCACATCATATGCACTCACTGATAAGTGGATATTAGCCCAGAAACAGAATATTAAAGATACAATTTGCAAAACATATGAAACTCAAGAAGAAGAAGACCAAGATGTGGATACTTCATTCCTCCTTAGAATGGGAGAACATAATATCTATGTAAGGAGTTACAGAGACAAAGTTTGGAGCTGAGACAGAAGGAAGAACCATCCAGAGACTGCTCTACCAGGGGATCCAACCCATAAACAGCCACTAAACCCAGACACTGTTGCATATGCCAAAAAGATTTTTGCTGATAGGACCCTGATATAGCTCTCTCTCTTGTGAAGCTATCCAGTACCTGGCTAATACAGAAGTGGAAGCTCACAGTCATCTCTTGGATGAAACACAAGGCCCCCAATGAAGGAACTAGAGAAAGTATCCAAGGAGCTGAAGGGGTCTGCAACCCTATAGTAGGAACAGCAATATGAACTAACCAGTGCTCCCTGAGCTCGTGTCTCTAGCTGTATGTGTAGCAGAAGATGGCCTAATAGGCTATCACTGGGAGGAGAGGCACTTGGTCTTGCAAAGATTATATGCCCCAATACAGGGGAATGCCAGGGACAGGAAGCAGGAATGGGTGGGTTGGGGAGCAGGGCTGAGGGAGGGTATAAGGGACTTTTGGGATAGAATTTGATTTGTAAATAAAGAAAATATCTAATAAAAATTCTTTAAATAAAAAAATAAAAAAATAAATTCACAATATCAATTTAATTCACTTTAATTGAAAAAGTAATTCTAACTTTGCTTAGTTATTGTATTAGTGACTTTTCTTGCTTGTATAACAAAATACCTAACAGAAGCAAAAGGCTATTTTGGCTTGTTGTTTGAGGGTACAGTCCATCATAGTGGCAAAGGCTAAGAACCAGCAACTTAAGACTGCTAGTCTCATCTCATTCACAATCAGGAAACAGAGAGAGATGGATGCTGGTTTTCAGCTTCCTTCATCATTTTTATTCAGTTTAAGTCTCATGGGATGGTGTGGCCCATATTCAAGTTAGGTCTTCCTCTCACCTCAATCAATTCAATTTAGGAACATGCTCAAAGATCTGTTTAGAGGTTTGACTCCTAGGTGATTCTGAGTCTCACTAAGTTGAAAATTATTAATTAGTTGTTACGGCTTTTGATAATCATAGGCCCTTTAATTACACTCTTAATTCTAATATTAACATCAGGTTGTAGTATAACCTTTACATATGAAATATGAGCACAGAATGGCTAAAAGGAGTTAGAGTAGCTGTTATGTTAACAGAGGCCTTGCTGAAAGCAAGAAGCAGAACTGATAGAGATTCAGTCATGTATTTGGTTAGCTATTAACCTAATAAACAAGCCACAGAGATCACCCAGTCACTGCTCAAGATGCAAAGCTTATTTGAGAGACAGAGCTGGTTTAACATGTGAAGTTAGTCCCAGGTTTACAAGGACCAAATGAATAGCAAAATGAGTGAGTTGGAGCAAACCAGAGAATCACACTGAGATGAAGTCCTGGAGAAAAAATTAGGAGATTATGGCCTGCTTATACCATAATACATGCAATAAAAAGTCTGAGGATCTGATTGTCAGTGGATACCATATTGTTCCATCCAGGTGGTACATTACATCATTCTGTAAGTTTCCAAGCTTGGTTTCTTTGATACCATTTTGATATTCTGATGTGCCATGTAGTCCTGATAGGTGGTAATGTTTATTTGTATAAATAAGCTATTTATCAGTTTGTGCTTCATGGTTCATGTTGGACATATGGTAACTGTTCATTTGTATATAGCTATATAGCAAAATGTTGTTGTATAAAATGGAGTTACTTGTGCAAGGTATAGCCTATAAATCAATGTTATGCTTAATATAGTGTAAATGAGAGCGCAGCTGAATCTGGTCTCCAGAGATTAGACAAAGTGCTTAACCATGTTTTTATCTAGAGCCTCTTTGACTCTGGGAAACACAATTTACCCAGCTCATTCACAGATGATACTCTTCTGCTACACACAGGCTCTATCACTGTGATTCTATTAAGTCCCTCTGTAAGTGGTGGAACTTTAAGAAAAGTAATAATGAATTCCAGTGGGTTGGGGTACTTTGGGACAAATTAGTCAAACCTTCAATAATTGCATTGTGCCTTAAAACAAAAGAAGAAAAAATATCTAGGTTGGATGGCTTTCTTAATTAGAAAAAAAAAAGTCAGTGGAAAAAAAAAAACGATTTGAATCCATACAAATCTCTTAAACTTCAGCCTTCTCCCTCCACAAAGACTTCTCTCAGTCTGCTTCTGGCTCTTTCAGCCCCAGTTCTATTCAGTCTCTCAGATTTTCTGACCTTCCTCTCTGCTTCTTCAGTCTTCATCCTGGTCCTCAGTTCCACTTCAACTTTAGAACTTGAACTTCTTTTTGCCTCTCCCAAGCAGTTATTAATCTAAACTCAATATCTCAATCACAAGTTACTCTCAAACCTGGTGTCAGGCTGAAGTCCACACCATGGCCAAAGATTTCCCAACTACTCAAAAAGATAGAGATGTTTTGAATTACTAGAGATGACTAGGAGGCTTACTTTCTTGAGTTTCTTGATTTAAATGATTTAGCACATTTTTATAGTAAGATCAAGGAACTCCTGGACTTAGTTTGAAATGGGCAGCTAGTCAGCATAAGTTTTTATCTAAATCCCATAGAAACAATACCTCTTTCAGATAGTACTAAAGCCCCCAAAATGAGAGGTAGTTTTGTGATTTATTTTTGTTTTATGTGTGTTTTATCTACATATATGTAATATACTACATACATGCCTGTGAAAGACCCCCGGAGGGAGACCCTCACTCAAGCCTCGGGACAGCCGCGAACCCAAGAAGACACTGAGACCAAACTCAGAATATAGGAAGGAAGATTTAATAAAGCCACAACAAGAAAGCACATGGACCAGAGCTCTGGGGTCGAAACTCATACACCAAGCATGGTGTAGAGGAGGATCGACGACGGCTCAAAATTTTTACAGGCTTATATAGGAAAATACCAAGGGGGGAAGCGGGGCAGGGAAAGTACAAGTTTGCGTAACTGAGGGTTTTTGCCAAGGGAGTTTTACGTAACCATGGGGTCGTGTCCTATATTTGGCAATGTACCCGATCTATTGGAACATTCTGAGGCTAGTTCCAGGAAACTCTTATCTCAAAAATGTTCCTGGCACAGTCCTCAGTTGGGAGGGGTTGGACTCTGGGTTGAAGAGTTCAGGTAGACTCTGGGGTGAAGAGTTCAGGTGGACTCTGGGGTGAAGAGTTCAGGTGGCCAGTAATTTTCCACTTTCACCTGGTACTCATGAAAGCCAGAATGAGGGTTGGAGTTCCTGGTACTAGAGTTACACATGTTTGTGAGTTGACATGTGAGTGCTGGAAATTGAACTCAAGGCCTCCAAAGGAGGAGCAAGTAGTCTTAACCACTAAGCAATCTCCAGATCTACAATAGGAAGTCCAAAATAGTCATTTCTGAAGTTTTTCTCTCTTTTATTGACCTGGAAATAATATGTCCATTAATAAGGAAATAAGGAATCTTCCTGTCTAACATTAGCGACTGGTTAAGACCTCCACATGTCTATGAGCTATATCTACCCTTCTGTATACTGTTCAGAAGCATATGATAGGTTGGCAGCTCTGACGTATCCACTTTATCTCTTAGCAAAGCATTTTGAGGAGACACGTGATTCACAAAGAGAAAACTTCATACCACAAACTTATGGCATTGCTGATTAAAGAACTTAGAAAAGTGCTAGAAAGATGGCTCAGTAGGTAAAGATTCAGATCCAAGCCTGACAACGTAGGATTCATCACTGAAACCCATGTGATAGAAGAAGAGGACTCTTACAAGTTGTACTCTGACCTCCACATGTGTTCCATAACACACCTACATGCGTAATTGAAGACCTTCCCTTGAGAGTCAGTTCATGTCTCTTCTATGTGACCCTTAATTACCAAAATGCCTTTATTCTCAATCATTCTTTTCTCTCCATAACCTATTACAATGGAAGATTTGATTCAGTGTCAGGTGTGATGGTTTGTATATTCTTGGACCAGGGAGTGGCACCATTTGGAGGTGTAGTCTTGTTGGAATAGGTGTGACCTGAAGTCATTTTTCTTATTCTCCTTGACTGTGATGATCTAGTAGTCTATCCTGTGAGGCTTCTCTTGATTATCCTGTACTCTTCTGTCTCTAACTCTCTAAGCAATCTCCAGATCCACAATAGGAAGTCCAAAATAGCCTTTTCTGAAGTTTTTCTCTCTTTTATTGACCTAGATATAATATGTCCATTAATAAGGGAATATTTTCCCCTTTGCCTCAGATTCCTTCAGTCCTCTGTGCCCTTGGATACCCAAGAACTATGAATGTGGGAGGAATAATATGGAAAGCAAATGACATCCTACAATACTTTTGCCTATATTGCCCCAGTATTCCCTAAAATCCAAAGCAAGCCAAGGTTGCAGATTTCCTCATTCTTTGTACTTTCAGTACTCCTGGTGTCCTGGAAGAAAATAAAGCATTTTACTTGACTTCATAAACTTAAGGATCAGAAAATCAAATATTGCAAACACATTTCTCCATTTTCTTTGCCCTAAAATTTCACACAACTTCAGAGTACCTCAAAAGTCATGTGAATTAATCTACTGCTCAAAGGAGACAACATGAGAAATTGACCTGAATAGAAGATTTCGAAGATGACAGAATTAGACCACATTCCAATTTCATCTCCTTTTTGCCCCAACCTTATTTCTTATTCATACCTTCTAATTCCTTCCCTATCAATATTTCTTTGTTTTTCTTTTCTTGCTTCAAGTTTATTTTAGAAAGAGACAAGACACAAGCCATCTGCAGGTGATAGCCAGGAAGGCTCACTAGTCTGATTTTATATTCGCAGACAGAGGCCTCTACTATGGGACCTTCAAGGGGCCTAGGCACCTTTGGGAACCTGAACAAGAGTGCGAACCAGATAGAACCTTGGTTTGGGCCTTGGGCTTCAGTGGACAGAATCTGTGATCCTTGTCAATATGGGCACAAGCATACTTCAAAAGCTTGGGGTAAACAATGAAGAAGGCAAATTGATAGAACTTGAAGTTGATATCTTTTAGGATCTCAATCTAAACATTTTTTAGACTTTATAAGAGCCTAAATAGCCTCAGCTCTTATATTCATGTTTTTCAAATTGTTTGCCTGCTTCTTCTTGGCAAAACTTGGGACTGGGATTACTTGCTACCATTTCTGAGACATCTTCAAAGCTGGTTAGTATAATATGGTCTTGGACTTGGCTGAGTCTACATTGTAATGGGTGGTCCCAAAAATGCTTGGAAGGGAAAGGGGATCAAAGCCTTCATTTTTTTTTGAGAGCGTCACACCATGTAAGCCAGGATAAGCTTGGATTACCTGTGTAGCACAGTCTTACCAGAAAATCTCCATCCTCTTCCTTTCACATCTCAAGGCTATGATTACAGGTACACACCTATACTCAACATTGGTTTGTAACTTCTAAGTCTGCATATCCCCATGTCATAACCCTCAAGTGTCAGTCACAACAGCACTTCCTACCTTTGCTCTGCTACTTATATTTTACATTTCTATTTTTCCCATTTCTTTCCTTTTTCTTTCTCAATATCTACATTATTTTTTTTCTGGCTTAAACTTATGAGGCTAATGTCACCTACAATTGTTGACTTTGTAGATTAGTTCCCCCCTCCTTTTCCCATTCATTTTTTTCTATCCTTGTTTTTTATTTGTTTGCTTCTTTGTTGTTTTTTTTCTTTTTTGTTTGTTTGTTTATTTGGTTGGTTGGTTGGTTGGCTGGTTTGTTGGATTTTTTGTTGTTATTTAGGGATTTTGTGTGGTTTTGTTTTTGTTTGTGTGTTGTTTTGTTTTGGTGTTGGGATTCTGCTATGCACTTCACTCTGCCTTGAGGTAGCAATGGTCTTGTTTCAGCCTGCTCAGTGCTGGGATTATATGTCTGCCCCACCAAGCCTGACATATCCTTCCTACCACATACCCTCTTTTGACTTAGGGTCTCACTCTATACACTTGGCTAGAGCAAGTGTACACTGTGTACACTATGTAGACTAAGCTGACCTAAAACTCATAGAGATCCGCCTGCCTCTATCACTTGAGTGCTGAGATCAAAAGTATGTACCACAACCCCAGCAACCACTTCTAAACAAATAGCTCTTCCCTACTCATATCTACTATGATTATCCCAATCTGTACCAAGGTCCCACCTAACACATATTAGCACACCCTACCTATAGCCCGGGATATTCTCAAAAGAAATATTTGTTTCCAATGTTTTATTCATTGATGAGATCTTTTGTAATGAAACCTATCAGAGGTTTAAGGGGTGAATGTCACCAGGCCAGTTTCAGAGAGGGGGCACTACACTGATAAAATATGACATTTCTTTTTACCTCAAACCTTGATAGGTACTCCCCTTCATAAATGTGTATCCTCTGATATTGGAATTTAATGCAGGTCTTTAGGTCAGGAGTCAACCATCTTACAAAGCAGAGCAATCAACCACCTCTGCAAATATACATTCTTAGCAAGTGATAAGATGTGACAAACAATCTTAGGTTGAATTCTATATGCCAGTTTTCCTGAAGAAGTAATCCTGTGGTTCTCTGAAAAAATATTTTATGCAATGTTCTTGTTTTTCAAGATGTCACGTGTCAACTGTACTACCAACTGTATCTCCAAAAATACCCAAACATTTTCTTGAGAAATGCTGGGAATCAAGAGCCAATTGTCTATCTTGGACATGTAGAATATGTGCTCTTGCACTCATCTGTGATCATTAATGGAGTACATCCCTTCAAAGCTGTTGAATATATTTTTATTGAATCAACACATCTGTGAAGGCAAATAATAAGTTTACTTAATGAATAATATTTCCATGAATTTTGTAATTATATGACTGTGATGGCTTGTATATGCTTGGCACAGGAAGTGGCACTATTAAAAGGTGTGGACCTGTTGGAATGGGTGTGACCTTGTTGGAGTAGGAGTGTCACTGTGGGTGTGGGCTTTAAGACCCTCATATTAGCTGCGTGGAAGCAGTATTCTGCTAGTATCTTTCAGATGAAGATGTAGAACTTTCATCTCCTCCTGTACCATGCCTGCCTGGATGCTGCCATGTTCCCACCATGATGATAGTCAATTGAACCTCTGAACCTGTCTGAACCTGTAAGCCAGCCTCAATTAAATGCTGTCCTTATAAGAATTGTCTTGGTCATGGTGTCTCTTCACAGCTGTAAAAACCTAACTAAGACAGTGACATTGTTGAGTACTTGGGAAGGGATCCCTTTCCATACAGTTATACAGTTATAGTTGTTAGGCCAGTCCTGTTCTAAAAGTCAGTTGTTTTCCCTCTGATAGGAATACCCTGTAAGTTCTATCATGTCTAACCAAGACTAGAGTCATTGTTCTGTCTTCATAGATGACCCAATCTGTGATTAATGACAGAAGACCAAGAACCCCACAAACTGTTCCTTCAATCTTCTGAAGGAGCCCTGTCAACTGAGATTTTGAATTTTACACATCTTGTAATTTTGTTTTCTCTCCTAAAAAAGTTGGTCAAATTATTTTTATGAGACAAGAGAAGGAACCATAAAAGAATAAAAGGTATCTTTTTGTTTGGTTGGTTTTTTTGTTCTTTTGAGACGGGGTTTCTCTGTATAGCCCTGGCTGTCCTGGAACTCACTTTGTAGACCAGGCTGGCCTCGAACTCAGAAATCTGCCTGCCTCTGCCTCCCAAGTGCTGGGATTAAAGGCACGTGCCACCATGCCCAGCTCGAATAAAATATATCTTATGAATAAGGAATCTGTGTGTGTGTGTGTGTGTGTGTGTAGGTATGTATATATGTATGAATATCATATATACACTGTGTATGTGTGTATGTACGAGTGTGTATGTGTGTGTGTACAGAATTTAGGATTTATTAGAATGACTTCCAGGTTATGGTCCAGATACTCCAACAATGGCTGCCTATGAGCAGCAGGTTCTGGAATCCAGTAGTTGTCTAGTCCACCAAGCTGCATGTTTCAGCCGGTCTTCAGTATACACTGGAATCCCAAAGAAGTACGCTCGGAGTCCAGTGAAAAATAGATTTGCCAGCATGGCAAAAACAAGCAGGAAGAAAGAAAAAGTTTTCTTCTTCCATGTCTTTATGTTGGCTTCCAGCAGAAGGCATGGCCCAGATTAGAAGTAGACTTTTTTTTTCACATCAAATATGTGGATTAAAGGTGTGACTTCCAACTTCAAGATCTGATTAAAGATGTGTCTTTCTTTTTTTTTTTTATTACATCTTTTCTTCAATTACATTTCCAATGCTATCCCAAAAGTCCCCCATACCCTCCCCCCTAATACCCTACCCACCCATTCCCATTTTTTGGCCCTGGCGTTCCCCTGTACTGGGGCATATAAAGTTTGCATGTCCAATGGGCCTCTCTTTCCACTGATGGCTGACTAGGCCATCTTTTGATACATATGCAGCTAGAATCAAGAGCTCGGGGTACTGGTTAGTTCATAATGTTGTTCACCCATAGGGTTGCGGATCCCTTCAGCTCCTTCGGTACTTTCTCCAGCTCCTCCATTGGGGGCCCTGTGATCCATTCACTAGCTGACTGTGAGCATCCACTTCTGTGTTTGCCAGGCCCCGGCATAGTCTCACAAGAGACAGCTATATCTGGGTCCTTTCAGCAAAATCTTGCTAGTGAATGCAATGGTGTCAGTGTTTGGATGCTGATCATGGGATGGATCTCTGGGTATGGCAGTCTCTAGATGGTCCATCCTTTCGTCACAGCTCCAAACTTTGTCTCTGTAACTCCTTCCATGGGTGTTCTGTTCCCAATTCTAAGGAGGGGCATAGTGTCCACACTTCAGTCTTCATTCTTCTTGAGTTTCATGTGTTTAGCAAACTGTATCTTATATCTTGGGTATCCTAAGTTTTGGGCTAATATCCACTTATCAGTGAGTACATATTGTGTGAGTTCCTTTGTGATTGGGTTACCTCACTCAGGATGATGCCCTCCAGGTCCATCCATTTGCCCAAGAATTTCATAAATTCATTCTTTTTAATAGCTGAGTAGTACTCCATTGTGTAAATGTACCACATTTTCTGTATCCATTCCTCTGTTGAGGGGCATCTTGGTTCTTTCCAGCTTCTGGCTATTATAAATAAGGCTGCTATGAACATAGTGGAGCATGTGTCCTTCTTACCGGTTGGGACATCTTCTGGATATATGCCTAGGAGAAGTATTGCTGGATCCTCCGGTAGTACTATGTCCAATTTTCTAAGGAACCGCCAGACTGATTTCCAGAGTGGTTGTACAAGCTTGCAATCCCACCAACAATGGAGGAGTGTTCCTATTTCTCCACATCCTCGCCAGCATCTGCTGTCACCTGAATTTTTGATCTTAGCCATTCTGACTGGTGTGAGGTGGAATCTCAGGGTTGTTTTGATTTGCATTTCCCTGATGATTAAGGATGTTGAACATTTTTTCAGGTGTTTCCCGGTCATTCGGTATTCCTCAGGTGAGAATTATTCTTTGTTCAGTTCTGAGCCCCATATTTTAATGGGGTTATTTGATTTTCTGGGGTCCACCTTCTTGAGTTCTTTATATATATTGGATATTAGTCCCCCATCTGATTTAGAATAGGTAAAGATCCTTTCCCAATCTGTTGGTGTTCTTTTTGTCTTATTGATGGTGTCTTTTGCCTTGCAGAAGCTTTGCAGTTTCATAAGGTCCCATTTGTCAATTCTCGATCTTACAGCACAAGCCATTACTGTTCTATTCAGGAATCTTTTCCCTGTGCCCATATCTTCAAGACTTTTCCCCACTTTCTCCTCTATAAGTTTCACTGTCTCTGGTTTTATGTGAAGTACCTTGATCCACTTAGACGACCTTAGTACAAGGAGATAGGAATGGATCGATTCGCATTCTTCTACATGATAACAACCAGTTGTGCCAGCACCATTTGTTGAAAATGCTGTCTTTCTTCCACTGGATGGTTTTAGCTCCCTTGTCGAAGATCAAGTGACCATAGGTGTGTGGGTTCATTTCTGGGTCTTCAATTCTATTCCATTGGTCTACTTGTCTGTCACTATACCAGTACCATGCAGTTTTTATCACAAGATGTGTCTTTCTATCTCAAAGATCAAAATTAGAAGTATATCTTTCCACTTCCGTTAAGGAAAAAATCCCTCACGGGCGTGTATATCATGATTAATTTCCAAATGAAAATAATAACCAGGGCATAATAATGACTAAACAATAGCATTCACACATAAAATTGCAAATACATTATATATTTAACCAGATAATAATTATGCCTAAAAAGATATAACTACCCATTGTACAACTCCAAACACACTGTAAATTTAGAATAGAAGACAGTGTCCCTGGAGGGATATTCTTTAGTATCTCAAACTTAAATATGATAACAATTTATATATCCCACTTATACATTCTAGGACTAGGGAAATAATCATAGGATGTGTTTGGGAACACACTGAACCTACTGTAAGTCAGAATTCAGCAAAAAGTCTATTAATCACCAGCCCTTCATAAGCCTCTACTTTAAATACAGGACCACAATGTTTCTTGGAATCTCCCAGAATCAGCATTAACTTAGAACCAGCATTCTAAGACCTTGGGAAACCTGATTGTTGACTTCTCCCCAGTATATAGTTACCTGTATAAAAGGCCACAGATTCCCATAGGGAAGGATTTGGAAAAGGCTAACAGTAAAACTTTTCTGTATTTGATCCTGCCTTTATTGAAGCTCCTTTCTCAAGGGAACCTGGCCTTCACTTCATTCAAGGATTTGAGGGTCTGCAAACTGGCTCAAGTCTGGAAATTGATGGGCCAAGATTGCCTTTTTTTCATTTGAAAACTTTTCTCACTTATACAGATCAAACAAATTTCAATGGGCTTTTTATCAACTTCATGCCTGGAAACACCAAAGGTCCATATGGATTAGGCCATTATGGACATTGTTTTGTCTGTGCTTCCCATTACAATAGCCATGATCATATTGCCTTTGGCAATTCAGTGCTGCCACCTGGTCTCTGCTACCACAGGGACAAATTAAACCCATTCCTGTTGTTACAATGATAATGGGTTACTGCTGTGACAGACCTGACTATTTTGTAGGGAGGGCTATGAAAGGATTTTAGAACTTTGGGCTAAAAGAGGCTTGTGAGCCCAGTGGGCTGGCTGTTCTGTCAGAGCCTTGAAGATGAGAATGTTGAGAGCAGTTCAGGGAAGTTTCAGAGCAAAACTGAGACCATACTGAGACATTTGTGTGAAATGGAGCTGAAGAAGTGCCTGTGGTTAATAAGAGACCAGAAGCACTAAAGTAAATCCTTTGTTTTGCTGGGACAATGGATGCTGGTCAGCTGGGGCTGGAGAATCAGCTGACATTAAGAAGAAACCAGCATCATTGAGGTGAAGTCTTATGGAATGTGTTTCTTCAGGATCAGTACAGAGAAGCTGTGTTCCAGAGGCACCCAAGATTATTGTTCCTCAATCTAGCAAGTGAAGTTGGTAGTATAAAGAGTCACCCAGCTGGTTTTGAATGCAAGGATGGGTCATGGAGTACAACTGAGGCTGGGCAGTGTGAGAGGTCAGAAGAGGACATTGCTAAAGTTGCGGCCTCTGTAGCAGTTGAAGGTCCAAGATTGAAGTGGCTCTGGATAGTTCTATGTCAACTTGACATAAGCTAGAACCATGACAGAAGAGAACCAAAATTGAGAAAATTCCCCCAGAAAAATCCAGATATAGGGCATCTTCTCAATTAATGATCAATGTGGGGGGGGGGCAAGCCACTGTGGGTGGTACCCTCCCTGGACTGGTGGTCCTGGCTTCTATAAGAAGGGATGCTGAACAAGCCATGATGAGCATGCCAGCAAACAACACCCCTTCATGACCTGTGAGTCAGCTCCTGCCTCCAGGTTCCTGCCCTGTTTAAGTTCCTGTCCTGACTTCCTATGATTATAAACAGTGATAATAAAGTATAAATCTGTGGGTTTAAGGGTGAGGTCCCTTGTCCTCTTGGAGCTTGGACCTCTTGGCGAGGTAGACTAAGGAGTTTTGACTGCTCATTCCCCACACCATTGACAGACCAGCATTGGGCTTTGTGAAGCCACAGGACCCCATTGTGTGGATGGAGAACTGCAGTCTGAGGTACCTGGGGTACTGGCAGTGTTGGCCCGGGGTTCCTGGACCTGGACAGGGACCAAGGATATCAGGTTCTCAGCCTCTTGGGCATCCCAGATGCTGGTGAATGCCACAAAAGAGCTGAGAATGGAGTGAGGGCCTGCAGGCTCTATCTAGCCTGGGGCTGAAGGGAAAAGTGCAGGAGGAGAGCTCTGGCTGGGTCTCTCAGGGATGAGAGTCTCCTTGGCTTGGTGAAGACCATGGCTGGGAGCACTGAGAGGCCTTCTGTGAGAGATTCGCAGCCAGCTCTTTAGAGGAAGGCCTGCTGCATTGATCCCCACGGCAAATTCTGATGAGAGGAGACAGTCCACTGTTTTAAGACATTTATTATCATGGCAGGAAGTTGATGGGTAAAAATCATACCCCACTTTCTCAGGGCGGCCCTGAGGTTAAATATCTTTTGCAGGGAGGAGTGTCTGGGAAAAAGAGCTTAATTGGCTAAGGTACCATGCCTTTAGGTACCTCATTAAAATGGAGATCTGTCTTGAGGCTACATGATCTGTGGTCATGTCCTCTATCTGTGGAGGGGCTTGGGACATTGCTCTTACATGACTGATGGCTACAAAATTATGGAGAGCTGCATCCTCATATCAGGATCCAGTGTCTAGGAGCGTGGCAAAATGCCTACTGTCCCTTGCAGGATCACCTGCCGGGTCACTGGGGTTTTAAACCTAGCTCAACCAGAAACCAGGCTGCCTTTAAAGGTCTCACATAAGTCAAATAAACCCTTTCCTTCCCATCTTGCTTTTGTTCAGAGTGTTTCGTGATAGTGTTGTAACTCCCGAATTACTGATACTAGAGAGACTTTAGTGTTGTGTACAGACAGTTTGTCTCTGCGTTCCCCTCTCCTTACCCCCTGCCAGAAGCTCACATCCTCCCTCCAGCCTATGACAAGAACGATATGCAGACAGCTAGTTTCTGCAGCAAGCCCAGGGCTCCTTTCCCCTGCCCTATCATTAAAATGGCACTACCCATACAGCAGGAGATATCCTCCCTGCCTTTGTGTCTCCAAAACTCCTCCTGATAAGCAGCAGAACTCTCCAGGTGCCTGTCCTTGAGACCTTAGAGAAATAACAAGCTCAAGGGAGATCAGAAGTCAGATCACAGACAATTACAACTGGCCATAAAATTAGTCCCTGAACAGATACCCATTAACCCTACCCTCCACCCCTGCTTCAGCACCATTCTACCAAATGATTACAGCCCTCTACTCCCCTTTTCTGTGAACATTCACAGAATTCCTAACTAACTATACTGTATTCAAACCCAGTGTTTTCTGGACTCAGGGTCACTTGCCACCACTCACGCAGTGAGTGCGAGGCAGGTGATCTGAGTTTGAACTTGAATCAATAAAAGACTCTTTTGCGAGTTGCAGCAGACTTTGCAATTCTTGGGCTTGTATGGGTTTCCCGTGGACTCAGGGCACAACAATAGCAGTAGTAACTCAAACTAGGAAACTTTCCGTGCCTCTTTTTGTGGTCACATGTGCACAAACTCATTTTAGAAGCTCATAGAATAGCTATCTTTGTAAGCATTGATAAGTTGTCTGTTAGTGGTCTAATGTCAGTCAAGGCCCAAAGAAGCTCCTGGGAGATAGAAGAATGTGAGAAAGAAGAAAAGTACAAGGAAGAGAAAAGCAGTCTATGTGCAGTTAGAGAGATGGATCATAGTTTAAAAGCACTGGATGTTCTTCCAAAGGACCCAAGTTCAGTTCCCAGGACCAACATAGTGGCCCACAAACATCTGTAACTCTAGTTCCAAGGGAATCCAATAACCTCTTCTAGCCTCCATGTATCTGAACTCATGTGGTGCACAGACATACACTGAAGCACACACACATATTCATAAAATAAAATAAATGAATACATCTGTTTAAAGTATAATAAAAAATAGACAAAACAAGAAAACCTTGAGTATCCCCCCTCTAGTTTTAAAATAAGAAATGAATCAATGAGTGTTTTACATATTTTAGGTCCCTGGCAATGGCATCCCCAAATAAAACAAGAAAATAAAATACCTTTCCCCCTCAAAATCCTCTGGCTACTGAAGTAGTAAGATGAAACAAATGTCCAAAGGGCAGGATTTCTATTATTGAAATTTAGTCAGGGAAAGGGAAATTACAAATCGTTATGACAATTTTTTCTGGAACAATGAATTCCTAAGCTCTGCCCAGACAAACTCCTACCCACTGGTCACTAGTTAACAAGGAATTCACGCACACAAATATGCCAGCAACCAATTTCAGAGCTAAGATATACCTAGATCTTGCTGTGAACTATGCTGGTGAGCTGTTTTGATCTCTTCCAGAGGCTTCAAGCATAAACTATTCACAGGTTTTCGTGTCTTTTTTTTTTTTTTTTTTTTTTTTTAGATTCAAGGTCATTATTTATTTGTTGCTCTTAAAGACTCATTTCTGACTGGTCTCAGACTTAGAAGTAGAAGCTCTCAGTGTGGACGACAGCCTACATCTCTTGGCAATCTGTTCCTGGCGCTTTTCTTTGGCTTCCTTCATCCTCTTGGCCAAAAGTTTAGCGTATTCTGCAGCCTCCTCCTTGTTCTTCTTAGTGCATTGTTTCTTCAGAGCGTTTGTGTTGCAGGACGCTGTGGAGTAACAAGCAATCTTGGATGCTTTGTTCCTGGGCTTCTTACCTTCTTTGTTTAAGGGCTTCCTGACAACATACTGGCAGACATCATCTTCTTTGTAGAGATTAAAATGTTTTCAGATTCTACTAGCTTTTTTAGGTCCCAACCAACGAGGCACAGTAATATCTGTCAGTCCAGGAATATCCTTCTCTCCTTTCTTTACAATGACCAAGTTGAGAACACTGACATTAGCGTCCACAATGCATCCATGAACAGACTTGTGCTTCCTCTCTCCATTCTCCTTGGTCTGTAACAGGAATGCCCCTTACTCAGCAGCAGGTGCACTCTGCCATGGGTCAGAACACCTTGCTTCATGGGAAAACCTTGCTTGTCATTCCCACCGCTGATCCAGACCACATAACCCTTCCACTCTTCACCAAGAGCATCAGCGGCTACTTCCGTGGACATGCGCTTCTCATAGAAGGTGCGGAGCTTACGCTCGTCATCCACCTCGATGAGCTTCTGATAGCCGGTGGTGGGGAAGGAGATGTTCAGCTTCATCTTGACACAGCCGAGCGCCTGGGAGGTGTCACGAAAAAGAGCAGTTTTCATGTCTTAACCAGCAGCATGGGAACACTAACTTACTTGCAAATGTTAAGCAGCTGTCCTGGGCCAGCCTCACTGAATATGAAAGTGAACAACACTGAGCAACGATTAAACAACTGATGAACTTAGTTTAACTTCTGCATTTATTTAGTCAGCAATGTGTTCCTCCAGAAATTGCTAAGTCAAACATTTTGCTACCTGAATATCTGGTGATTAACTTCAGAGACTTGGTGCTTTAAGTATGGATGCAAGAGCTCAAAGGTCAATAGGAAAGATGGATCCTGAAGGCCTAACATCCTGACTGATCAATGACCTCAATCAAAATTCCATGTCTTCTTATAGGAACCACTGATATATCCCTACCCATATAACCTGTTCTCTTTACTCTTGTTCTGATTCCAATGCTAGAAAAAAACAATCTCTTTTCATATTAAATTTTGAATTATATCAGGTCAAACAGAGCACAGAGAAATGAAAAAGCAAAAGAAAGAGTTCATTAGAACAGTTGTATGGGGTGATTTCACTGGTCCAGCTCACCCAGCCAGATTTTGAAACTATTATGATCATCTTCCATGAGGTGAACCTCAAAGACTAGGCCACATCTGACAAGAGCCTTGCCTTCTGCCAGGAATGGGGTTTGTGAAAATAAGTTTTGGCAGTGCACTTCCTATTGAAGTGACTTATTCAGGAAAGACTAGGTGGGGAAGTAGATGCTATATCTATATTCCAAACAGGAGACCAGATTCAGCCTGATCCTATGCAAAAGATGTGAAGCACAAACTGATCGGTGATTGTTCAGGGTCTATAGTAGGGGTAGTGGGGCATAAAGATTGCAGACATTTTTCTCAACAGAACTGGGTAGCCAGAGAAAAAGAAGCTTGTTAGTTTTCAGCCATTCTAGCAGCTGGAATATGCAAAGACAAGGGAAAGGAGTCCAAATAAGGCATCAACAACAACTGACACATACCTCATCACCTAAGATCTTTTCTTCTGAAAATCATGCATGGGCAAACTTTTCTATGTCAAGAGCCAGATGGTAAATAGCTTAAGTTTTTACATGCCAAATGGTCTCCATTACAACCATTAAATCCTTGTTATAACACAAAAGCAACAATGAACAATTTATTATAAGTCCAAAAGGTTGTGTCCTAATAAAATTATAAGAGAGGGCAGATTGTACCTATTCTCTTAAATAGAGGGCCAAGGATACGCACATCTAAAGAGTTGCATCAAGATGTGTTCTACCCACCATTGACCTATCATTATCTGGGCTTTAGTCTCATCCTATAAAATATTCTGAGAAGTTGTTAAAACTGTGAGAAATATCTTTCTACTCAGACCATGGCTTTGCCCTCTGCTAGCTTGACATTTCTGGGGAAAATTACCATTTATTTTGGTTTTATTGTTTCAATAGTCTGATAGTCAGATTGAGAGATATGTGGCTCTTTAGAATATCTTCATTTGTGTCAGGTCCATTACATGGCCACATTAGAGAACCGTTTATGTGGCTTCTTGGGGTACAGTCTGTTAGTCCAAGTTCAGTATCACCTTCAACTTTTTCTGCACTATAATCAGAGAAATAATATCTGGCACAGAGCACATGGCAAGGGGTTCCCAGACCTTGACTCTGGGGAATCAATGTAAACTAGAATCTTCTGAGATTATGTCAAATTTAGTAAACTTTAGGTACTAACTTCTGTAATGTCAGTCTCACCTTCTTCTTGCCTACCTGGAATTTCAGCATTAAACATACAATTTTTGAACATATAATGTACTATTAGAGTAGCACTAAAGTCCTATTAAGGGAAATGTTTTCTGTCTAAGAGAGTGGAATCTGTGCTCTGCGTGGACACTTAACGCTACAATTGGACCAAGCCAATAACCTGGCTAAGATGGTATGGGGAGTTCAAAGAGATGATCACTCAGGCTATACTCATGTACAGTCAATTGAAAGTCTTTATTCCAGCTG
This sequence comes from Mus caroli, assembly GCF_978045245.1. Lineage (NCBI taxonomy): Eukaryota > Metazoa > Chordata > Mammalia > Rodentia > Muridae > Mus > Mus caroli. The sequence goes on along the minus strand of NW_028227260.1, from coordinate 139,334,640 downwards.
GCTGGAACTACACCCATGTGTTCAGGGACTTGGGTGTAGTCTTGAGTGTAGAGAACATAGAGTTTTTAAAGGCAGGAGACATATCCTGGCAGCTGCAGGGCAACCTCACAGAAATAAGCAGTCTGAAGTAAGCAGTTTTAATAGAGGTTACAATAAGTAGTTAATTGGAGGTGGTTCCTAGAATAGAGTTGGGTAGTTTTCTGTAGGATTCTCCATCAAAGAGATCAGATTCTAGTTTAACCTGGAATGACCTCAGCAAAAATATAAGATGAAGGAATCTCTGCATTGTCTTACCTGCTGACAAAGGGACCATGCCTAGGAAGGTAGGATTATTTTGAAGCAAGATATAGAGATAGACAGAATAATTATTCCTTTCATAAGATACTGTAATTTTTATTCCTCAAATTTTTGTTCCCAGAAGAGTCCCTACAAGCTTAGCAGCAATGAAGTTCAGCTGGGTCTACCCAGCATTCCAAGTCCAGAAAGGTAAGACATTCCTTTTTCTTTTTTTTTTTTTTTTCTGTCTCTTTCAGATTCTGGCCAGGACATAAGTATGTTTTTTTGATACATTGTGCTTTCCTGCTCTTTGTTTAAAAGCACCCACCCTCCCTACTATGTGGCTGCCTGCTGCTGTATGGTAGACCTCCATACCTGTAATTCAACCAGAATTTTTTTCTTCTTTCCTCCATTCTCCTCTTCCAAACACCTCCTGAGATTTACAGCTTATACCATAAGGGTTTTCCTTTAAGCTCCAATAAAACTGTCATTAGGCTGGCATGGCTAAAGATCTCTCTCTCTCTCTCTCTCTCTCTCTCTCTCTCTCTCTCTCTGTGTGTGTGTGTGTGTGTGTGTGTGTGTGTGTGTGTGTGTGTGTGGTGTGTGTGATTAGTTTATTTAGTTGGATCTAGGAATTAAATTGACATGAAACAGATCACGAGCAGAAAAGCATAATTTTTATTTTACATGAACATAGTGATACCCACAAGACAGTTAAGCACCAAATAAATGGTCAAGGCAAAAAGCTCTTATATCTTTTACACAAAGAACAATGAATTTGTTAAGAGGAGAGTTCTGATATGGAGCAGCAAATTATAGAGGCATCTAAAACTATTAGATGATAAGATTTTATTTACACAAACTCATTACAGCAGCAATTCTTCATAATAGATAAGGGGTTATTTAACTTAGTATACAAAAGGCTTCTTTTTCACAGGAATTTTTATGATTTCTATGGGTAAAAATGGAGGGATGCATTAGTTCAAACAACCCTTTCAGCATCTGTAACTTTCCAGGTACCTTGAGCTGGGAGCAAAATCAATGTGAGAAAGGCATATTTGGACATAGAATGTACTCAACTCTTACATGCTACATGTCTGGTAATATGTTAGATACTAAATGTTAGAACAAAGAAGTCCAACTGTCTTTACCTTCACATAACTTCCTGAAAGTTAACTTTGAAAAACACAGAAGAGCCAGCCCTAAATTTTGATCTCTATAATTATGAGAAGCACAGTACAGGATAAAATGTTCTACAGCCAAAATGTGTGGCATTGTTACAAATAGGGTCTTACCATGTAGTTATAGTGAGTAAACAAGGCAATTCCTGTAGCTGTTGTTGCTTGCAGACCCCCTTATCCAGTAACTCAATGGGAAATATCTCATTCCTTGTATGGAAATTTTCATTTAATAACCCATGACTTCTGGAAGTAACATGGAACACACATACAAAGTAATCCCATTCAAATTCTTATTTAAAGTTTTATTTTAAAATAAACTTACTAACTAATAGGTTTTCTTTTTTTTTTTTTTTTTTTTTTTTTTTTTTTTTTTTTTTTTAATATTTTTATTACATAATTTCCTCAATTACATTTCCAATACTATCCCAAAAGTCCCCCATAGCGCCCCCCACTTCCCTACCCACCCATTCCCATTCTTTTGGCCCTGGCATTCCCCTATATTGGGGCATATAAAGTTTGCAAGTCCAATGGGCCTCTCTTTCCATTGATGGCCGACTAGGCCATCTTTCGATACATATGCAGCTAGAGACAAGAGCTCCAGGGTTCTGGTTAGTACATCATGTTGTTCCAACAATAGGGTTGCAGATCCCTTTAGCTCCTTGGGTACTTTCTCTAGCTTCTCCATTGGGAGCCCTGTGATACATCCAATAGCTGACTGTGAACATCCACTCCTGTGTTTGCTAGGCCCCGGCATCGTCTCACAAGAGACAGCTATATTTGGGTCCTTTCAGCAAGATCTTGCTAGTGTATGCAATGGTGTCAGCGTTTAGAAGCTGATTATGGGACGGATCCCTGGATACAGCAGTCTCTAAATAGGTTTTCATAAGGCTTTTTCATAGGTCCTTTGTACATAGTACAGATCTAATTCTAACTTTTGGTCACATAATTCACAATTGCCTCATATAATATAAAATATCTTGAAGTGTCTCTAAGCAACCAAGTGAAAGACTTGTTTGATAAAAACTTTAAGACATTGGTACAATTAACATAGTAAAAAAATGGCCATCCTACCAAAAGTGACCTACAGATTTCACACACACACACAAAACACCACCCCAAAACAAAATAAACAAACAAACAAAGGATAGCTAATACAATCCTGAATAATAATAGAACTTTTGAAGGTCTCACAGTCCCTGATTGGAAGATGTACTACAAAGCTATAGAAATAAAATTATCTAAAAACCACATGGTATCAGGATAAAAACAAACATGTTGATCATTAGAATCAAGTAAGAAACTCAGATTAACCATCTGATTTTTTTTTTTAGGTTTTTTTTTTTAACTAGAAGCCAGAAACACAGGAAAAATTATAGCATTTTCAACAAATGGTGTCCATCAAACTAGATGGGTTCTTGTAGAAGAATGCAAATGGATCCATACCTATCACCCTGTACAAAACTCCACTCCAAATGGATCAAAGACCTCAAAATAAAACCAAATAGACTAAACATGACAGAAGAGAAAAGTAGGGAATAATCTTGGACTCAATGCCACAGGAGAAGAATTTCTGAACAGAAAACTTGTATTTCAGGCACTGAGATCAACAATTAATAAATGGGACCTCATGGAACTGAGAAGTTCTACACTGCAAAAGGACACCATCATTCAGAAAAAGCAGCAGCCTTCAGAATGGGAAAAGATTTTTCTCTCAATTATATATGTGATAAAGAGATAATATCCAAAATATATAAAGAATTTTAAAAACTAGATATTAAGAAAAGAAATGAACCAATTAAAAATAGCATACCAATCTAAGCAGAATTCTCAATACAGTAAACTCAAATGGCTGAGAAACAGAAAATTTCACCATTCTTAGCCTTCAGGGGAATGCAAATCAAAACTACTTTGATATTCCATCTTAAACCTGTCAAAATGGCTAAAGTCAATAATGGAAGTAACAGCTCACGAGTAAGAATGTAGAGCAAGGGGAACACCCCTCCATTGTTGGTGGGAGTGCAAACTCATACTGCTACTATGAACATCACTGTGGCAGTTCCTCAGAAAGCTCTACATAGATCTACTTCAAGATTCAACTCTTGGGCATATACCCAAAGGATACTTCATCCTACCACAATGAAACTTGCTCAACTATGTTCATTGCTGATTTATTCATAATAGCTAGAAATTAGAAACAATGTAGATTTGCCTCAACAGATGAATGGATAAAGAAAATCTGGCAATTTATACAGTAGAATATTAGTCCTGTTTTGTTTTTTTTTCTATTGAAACACAGAAAATGTACTTTAAGCTTTTCCAAATGATCCAACGAAGGGCAGAATACTTAACAAAGATGATGAAACACAAAGTGAAGATATCACTTTCAAGGCTGAAATGATGGAGCTGACTATTGGGAAGAAAGATAGTCAGAATATTAAGCCTTGCATTTCATTTTTAAACTAGATTATTCTATAGTAGGTAGCAGATTACTTTTGGAAAAAAAATCAATGAAAGGGCTTGTTTGACTCTAAAACTTCAATATAGATATAAGTTAAGCCACAAACTCAGAAAAATACATCAAGCACAATTACAGATTTTAGTAATATCTCTCTCCATAACAACCTTAAATATAAATGGTTTCAATTTACAAAAAAGATATACAAACTCCCTTATTAGATTTTAAAAAAAGAAAAAAAAAAACTTGATCCAACTATTTGTTCCCAAGAAATACACCTCACTGATGCAGATACCCACAGATTGGAAGCTAAATGATGCAAAGCTGCCAAGCTGGTCTAGTTGTTCTGATAATTGAGGAACTAGGTTTCAAATGAAAATTAGTCAGACTAGATAAAGAAGAGTACTACATATTAATAAGGAGAACAATTCATTGGGATGTAATAATTTTAAATATATGTGTATCCAATTTTAGAGCTTCTGATTTCATTTTATAAAAAAAAAAACAAAATAGTAGACAGATGATCAGATAGGTTCTGATATAATAACAGTGAGTGACTTTAACATTTCACTTTCATCATAGATAGGTCCTTAAAACTGAAAATCAACAAAGAAAACTCAGAGCAAAACTACACAATAGATCATGTGAACTTAATAGATTTGTGCAGCATACTTCAACCAAATACAGAATATACATTATTTTACATGAAACCTTCTCTAGAATAAACTACATTATTGACAAAATATTAAATTTTAACAAATACAAATAATATAAGTTATATTCTATAATATATTATATATATATATCAGATCATAGTGCAATAAAACTGAAAGTCAATAGCAAGAAAAACTACAAAAACTACACAAACTACACATGGAGAGTGATTGACACACCCTCAAATGATCAGTGGGCCATTGAAGGAGAAAACTAAAATTTCTTAGACTCAAATTAAAATGAAAGCACAACTTACAACAACAGACAGAACAATTCTAACATACAAGTTTACAGCTATGAGTACTTTCATTAAAAAAACCAATAGAGCTTACATTCCAATAACCAAAAATGTATGCATGATAAAATAATCCATATGAAAAACAATAGATTACAAGGAATACTAGCAATTTTAAATCAACCAAATAGAGACTAAATAATAGTACATAAAATAAGCACATATTATTTTTATGGGAGGGATTGATAAACCCTGAGTAAATTAACCAAAAGAAGAGAAATCCACTCTGAAGTGAGTGATGAAGAAGGTAGAGGTACTGCTGAGTCCAATGGAATCCAGAGAATAATGATAGAATACTTTGAAAACTTGTATTGTGAAATAGTAGAAAACCTAGACGTGATGGACAAAGTTTTAAATACATAAGCTCTATCAAAATTAATCATTATGATACATATGCCTTAAACAAAATCTTGACAATCAAGGAGATGAAGCCATGATAAAAAAGTCTGTCAGACCTTACATCCTCCTTTGGCCTCTGCATAGACATGTACAGGCATACATAACAACAAAAATACTATAAGCACACACACAGTTTATCAAACTGTTTCATGAATCAGAAAAGGAAGAATCATTACCAAATTCATTCTATGAAGTAGAGTTATCTTCATAAAAAGAAACTGGGTAAATGATAAAATGAAATCTATAAACTAATTTCCCTGATAAACATAGATGCAAAAGTTCACATTACAATTCTGGAAAATAGAATTCAAGAATGCCTTAAGAAAATTATACACATTGATCAAGTTGGTTTTATTCCAAGGAGGCAAGTTTGGTTCAACACATACAAATCAATTGATTATAACAGCATGTATAGTTAACAGCAAAGTACATAATCATCTCAACTGATGGAGAAAAGTTATTCAACAAGTTCAAAATCCTTTCATAATAAAAGCATTAAAGAGATGAAGAATGGAAGTAATATATCTCAGCATAATATAGGATATATGTGACAAACCTATAGCCAATATTATATTAAATTGGGGAAATGGAAAACATGTTCTTCTAAAATCTGGAATGAGACAAGGATGCCCATTATCTACACTATTATTCCATTTAGTACTTGAAGTCTCAGCTGGTACAATGAGTCAAGAAAAAGAAATAAAAGACATAAGTAGAAATCAAAGAAGCTGAATATCATTATTGTTAGATATTATGCCTTATACTAGAAAGACTCTAATGACCATACTAGAAAACTATTAGACTGGATATATGCTTTCAACAAAATAGCAGGTCACAAAATCAACATACAAAAATCAATAGTGTTTTTAATATATCAATTCTGACCTTGCTGAGAAAATAAATAAGGAAACCAGGGAAATTCTACCTATAAAAATTTCAAACATACATAATGTAACTAAGAATAAACCTAACCAAGAGAATGAAAGACTTCTACACTGAAGATGATGAAAAAAAAATTGAAAAATACATTAGATGATGCAAAGACCTCCCATGCTCATAATGGGCAGAATTAATACTATGAAAGTGGCCATATTACTGAAAGTGATTTACAGATTTACAGAACTAGGAAAAACCAATCTTAAAATTAATATGGAAGCACAAAAGATTCCACATAACCAAGGCAATCTTTAGCAGGAAGTACAAAGTTAGAAGTATCACAACACCAAATTCAAATTATGTTAGACAGTCATAGTAACAAATCCACCATGGCTCTGGCACAAACAGACATGTAGACCAATGGAATAAAATAAATAACCCAGAAATAAGCCCACACAAATACAGACATCTATTTTTTTTGACAAACTTATTTGTTTTCTTTTTCCCTTGCTGTGATCAAATATTTTCCTGATTTGTTTTGTTTTGTTTTGTTTTTTCAGGTTGACACAAGCTAAAGTAATTTGGGAAGAGGGAGTTTCAATTGAAAATATGCCCCACCAGATTGACCTATTAGCAAACTGTGATGTATTTTCTTGATTGATGACTAATATGGGAGGGTCTAACCTACTGTGAGTGGTGCCACTTCTGGGCAGATGGTCATGAGTTCTCTAAGAATGCTGGCAAACCAAGCCATAGAGAGTAACCCAGTAGACAGCATTTTTCCATGCCCTAGCTTCCCTCAGTGATGGAGTGTGAACTGTGAGTAATAAGGTGAAATACACCCTTCCCTCACCGAGGTGCTTTCAGTCATGATGTTTTAGTACAGTAGAAGCCCTGAGACAAACAGACAATAGTAACTTCAGGAAGAAAGGGGTTTTTTTCTTTCACTTATGGTTCAAGAGTACAGTCCATCGTGAGAAAGAGAAGCAAAGGCAGCAGTATCTTCAAGGTCACACTTCATTCATAATCAGGAAGCAGAGAGTAATGGATGCACGCTAGTGTTCAGCTCATTTTATATAACCCAGTATGCCCACCAGGGAATGGCCCTGCCCACACTTAAGGTGAGTCTTCACTCATCACTGATACTAATTGTGACAAAAAACTCACAGGTATGTCCAGAGGCTAAGTAATCTCTCAATGGCAGCATGTTACCTAGGTGATTACAGATCTTGTCAAATTTACTATTAAGACTAACAACCACAGTATTAGAAATATACATAGGGTTCCTGGTTTCCATATATAGAATGATCCCAACCTCTAATCTAAAATTAAATCAAAATGGATCAAAAACTTTAAAGTAAAATCTGTTAGTTTTAAATTGCTAGACGAAAACATGGGACAAACATTTCAAGATAAAAGTATAAGCAAAGACTTTGGAAACAACCACCAGAATAATGAGACAACCCACAGAATTGGACAAATGTCTTCATTAACTGCGCATCAGACAAGGGATCACTATTTAGAATATGAAAAAAATTGCAAAACTTAAATACCAGAAAAATCAGGGTGCTGAGGAGATGTCTCAGTCAGTAAAATACTTGCCGCACAAATTTGGATCATGTACATAAGCCCAGATTTCTGGAGCTTATTGGTGAGCAAGATTCCTGTCTCAAAAGATAAGGTGGAGTGTGATAACAGAAGACACTGAATATCAACATCTGGCCTCCACACACGTACACAAATATTTACCTCCATATGCATGTGTACCAAGCCATATGAACTTGTATCACACCACACACACACACACACACACACAAAATCTTTCAGTCAATAAATGAGCAAATAAACTGAATAAAAAGTTCAGAGAAGAAGAAACATAAATGGCCAGTAAGCACTATAAAAAGCATTCAAAATGTTTACCCATCAAAGAAATACAAATTAAAATTGTTTGGAGATACCATTTCACACCATTCAGAATGACTGTCAAAAACAAAAAGCAAAAAGACTAAAGCAACAACAAGAAAAAAAAATCAAGGTCAGGTGTTGTAGCACTTAGAGGGAAAGAGATAGGTAGACAGATTTCTCTGAGTACAAGCCTAGCCTGCATTACTTAATGAGTACTGGGCCAGCCAGTGAGACATTGTCTTTAAAATGACCAAAAAACAAAACAAAACAAAACAAAACAAAACAAAACAAAACAAAACAGTAGGCCAGGCACAGTATCACCCACCTTTAATCCCAGCATGAGAGGGGCAGTGTTAGGTAGATATCTGAGTTTGAGGCCAGCCTGGTCTACAAAGTGAGTTCTGGAACAGCCAGAGCTACATAGAGGAACTGTCTCTGGCTCTCTCTATCTCTCTGTCTCTCTGTTTCTCTCTCTCTCTCAAAAAAAAAAATACAAAAACAAAAAGCAAAAATAAAAGGCCTAGAGAGATGTCTCCGTAATTACAGTAATTAGTAGTCCAAGCTGCCCTTGCAGAAGACCCAAGTTCAGTTCCCATCACCCACACTGACTGATGTTACAACTGCCTGCAATTCCAGCTCTGGGGAATCTGACACGTCTGGCCTCCATTGACTCACATATATGAACACACCTACACACACATGTATATACACAAATTCCTATACACATAATTTAAATTGTTTTAAAGGAAAACAAAGGAGAGCAAATGCTGGTAACAATATAGAGAAAGAGGAATACTGACTGCCACTGAGAATGCAAACTGGTGCAGCCTCTGTGGAATTTATTATAGAGGTTCCTCAGAAAACTAAAAATACAACTGCCAGGTGATCTAAGCATAGCCCAACTGAGCGTACACCCAAAGAAGTCTATGTCTTACCACAGAAAAACATGTATATCAATGTTTGTACCTACATTATTCACAATAACCAGAAATTCAACTGTTCTAATTGTCCATCAGCATATGAATGTATAAAGAAAATGTTGTACACATACATAACAGAATCCTATACAACCATAAAGAAAAATGAAATCATGCTATTTTCAGGAAAATGGATAGAAGCCAAAAATTATGTTAAGCTAAGTAAGCCAAATTCAGAAATATAAATGGTACATTTTCTCTTATATTCAGAACCTGGAGTGTGTGTGTTTGTGTGTTTGTGTGTGTGTGTGTATGTTGTTCATGAAACTAGAAAGGGTATCATGAGTGGGAAGAATATGATTTTAAAGGAGAGGAGAAAGAAGCCAGAAATGGAATACATCTGTAAGAAAGGAAAGAATAAATTATTTATAGAAAGGAAGGGAAGGGGACCATCTTGAGAGGGTGGGAGACAAAGAGGAGGGCAGTGGAGGAGCAGAGTGAATGAGGACAAAGTATGTATGAAAGTGCCATAACGAAATACATTACTTTGTGTGTTAGAGTACAATGCTAATTTTAAAGAAAGAAATCTTGTGACATATCAAAAGAAAAAACTCAATATGGTTGAGGAAAGAAACATATCCCAATGCAAAATATGAGCTGTACCCACATCAGAGCTCTGCACCAAGTGGTCCACACCAAAAGCAAGAGGTTCCCTCCTATTGTGCAATGACTATACCATACCGCTGCACAATAGTACTTGCGGAGAGGTTTTATATCCTTCTTTGTGTGACGAGAGCATGATAGTCATTCCTAATAAGCTGATAGATCATATTTACTCAGCCCAGCATCACAGCAAAGATAAGATTAGAGAGGATATACCTTATTCACAATTGGAGGAATTTTAAATATGAGAAAAGTAACTGACATCTAAATAATGACACTGTTGAATACTTATGCTGTGGAATTTCACACTGAAGCATCAACTGTGTAAGGTCATTGCTATTTTTTTTTTCCATTCTGAACTTATAAAATTGACTTGATGAGTTAAAATAAAGTAGACTCTCCCTCTCCCGGCAGTATCCAGGATGATAAAGATAATGTAATATTGTGTTCCTTCCCTCTAAAATTCAGTAATTCCATTATATGATATCAATATTATATTAGACATAGTTACACCTTTGAGGAAAATTACATGAAAATTAGCAACATTGCCATTTTAAAAGAACCATTCTGTTCATCCCCTCTCTTCCCAACAGGATTAATGACTCCTGCATTTCATGGTAAACTCAGCTCAATCAATTTGCTGAGGCATCTGGCCTAGGCTCTAAAGGTTACACTGTACTACCTGGTGGAACCCAGATACTCATGTTTCTCCCATGCTTTAGTGTTCTGGCTTCTGCTGCAATTGCTGCATTCTTACATAGTTTGGGGCCCCAGAACCCTGACTAGGCAATGATAAAAGGACAGACACATATATAGAAACACTGGAATCTGGTGACCTTGAATGCCTCAGATGGAGAAGCTACAACACACCAGAATCTCGGTATAATTATTGTATGCTTTTGAATAGAGAGGTGGGATTATTGTATTCAACTGAACAAAAAGGTGAAGTTATTATGCACAGATAAAGAAGGAGACAGTTTTAACTGACCTCATTAGGAACAATCTCTATAGGGGTGGATTCTTTGGGCTGTAAACATTTTAAGGAAGAAAACTATGGTAAGCATTTTCTGCATACACTGTTAATGTCTGAACTCGGACAAGAGGAAGGCTTTGACATCCCTCACTGGACGAAGGCATGGCCACTTCCATAGGGTTGAGGCATTGGAGTCCTTGACATGGCTGTGCTCATGTCAACAACACAAATCTCTTTGGATTTTACTCTTTCCCTAAACATGAAGATACCAGTTCAAATCCCATGACTTCTGTCTCAGTTTCATATTCTTACATATTGACTACAGAAGACCTACCTATGGTATAGTTGATACTTTTGAGATGTTACTATGTGTGAGTCCCCTGTAACCTGTAAATTTCACTACTTTCTTCATCTGAATAATGTGGAAACAAAGGTTTAGGCTATGCCTGACATACCACATAATTTGTGTTAGTCCTAGTCTCAATAACTTAAATGGATGCTGCTCTTAAGCAGGCAGCCAATGTCACCTTCATGCCCTTCTGAGCTACCCACCAGAGCCAAGTTAGTTTTTGCTAAAGCCCCTTCCTTATTGCCACATGGCCAGCATTCTACCACAAGTGAATAAAGATTATAAAGATGAAGCAAGGAGAGGAGGTGTGGGACTATGAAACTGTCACCTTGAATCTTTGTACATGTATAAACTGACAACATGACCCACTCCACAGTATGGTTAAGAGGAAGGTTCTGTAGATATGAAAGAGAGAGAGAACAGCCAGAGGCATCTAGAAGAGTCCAGGGCAGAGAAAGAAAGTAGATATGGCAAGGCCTGTAGACTGAATCTGGCCAGAGATACCTATAAGAGAAAAGAAAATAGCAGGGGAGAAGTAATAGAAAAAGCATAATGAGAGAAGCAGGAGGGGAAGAGGGGATAGCTGGAGGGAGTTTATAAGGAAAATAGGTAGTTAAAAAGGAAGGAAACTCAGCCAGGCATGGTGGCGCACACCTTTGAACCCAGCACTCGGGAGGCAGAGACAGGCGGATTTCTGAATTCGAGGCCAGCCTGGTCTACAAAGTGAGTTCCAGGACAGCCAGAGCTACACAGAGAAACCCTGTCTCGAAAAACCAAAAAAAAAAAAAAAAAAAAAAAAAAAAAAAAAAAAAAAAGGAAGAAAGGAAACTGTGAGCTGCAGGGAGCTTAGAGTAGGGAAAAGCAGTGAGAAGAGCTGGGACTTTCTAACAGGTGTTTGTGGTACTCAGGGACCCTGGGGGCAGGCATGAGATTTAATATGCTAATAAACACTCCAGGCAGCCATTTGTTACTTCTGTCAGGGGTAAGGAAAGTAAGTCCTTTTGGTAAATGAGAACCTGAGGAATGCTGGCTTTTACCAAAATGCCAGAAATTCTTCTACAGTCCAGCTTGCACTTGGAGCAGAGATTGAAGGAAAGGCCATCCAGAGACTGCAACACCTTGGGATCCATCCCATATACAGCCACCAAACCCAGACACTATTGTGGATGCTGTGAAGTGCTTGCTGACAGAAGCTTGGTATGGCTCTCTCCTGAGAGGCTTTGCCAGAGCCTGACAAATACAGAGGCGGATGCCCACAGCCAACCATTGAACTGAGCATGAGATTCCTGATAGAGTAGTTGGAGAAGGGACTGAAGGCGCTGAAGGTGTTTGCAGCCCCATGGAGGGATCAACAGTATCAAAAGACCAGAACCCCCACCCCCAGAGTTCCTGGGGACTGAACCACATGGAATACACATGGAGGGATTCATGACTCCAGCCACGTATGTTGGACATCAGTGGGAGGAGAGGCCTTTGGGTCTCGTGTTTGATGCCCCAGTATAGGGGAATGCCAGGGAGGGAAGACTGGAATGGGTGGGGGAGCACCCTCATAGAGTCAGGAGGAGGGAGGATGGGATAGGGGGCTTCCAAGGGGGATAGCTGGAAAGTGGAGAACATTTGAAATGTAAATAAAGAAAATATCCAAGAAAAAGAAAAAGAAAAGAAATTTTAGCTGAATGTGCTATCACAAGGAACTGGTAGGGAATTTGGAATCAAAGTTCATGCTAAACTGGAAAGAATGGAGGGAAATCCCCCAAGGAATTGGTAGACACAGAAAAGGGGTATTAGCATATTTTTATGGAAGAGTATATTGGAAAGGGGAGCATATGGAAGAAGTCATCACAAGGTTGCTAAAAAGAAATGGCTTAGTTTTCAATTATTGAGGTGTCTCTGGAGATACCAAGTCATTTAGCAAAGCATTCTGAAGGCATAGCCATTCAGCTCCTTGATGTGTGATTTCTTTTCTAAAGCACCATGACTGCCAAATGTTGTCATTCATTTACGAGCCCAGAGTTCGCAGGACAGGGCATTTGCTGAACTCAAATTGAGAATGCTTTTAGCCTTAAGGATTCACTAGTGTGTTCCTACTGGTTCCTCTCCTGAAAACATATAAATCATTGCTCTATCTGCTGGACCATAGGGGGTGGGGGATGTTGTCTGAATATTGAGAGGCCTAAGACTCCTTGCCCTCAAGCAAGATAGGAAGGGCACTGGTGAGCTTACCACTGTATAAACTGATGACATGACCCCTCCATGGTATGGTTGGGGAGAAAGCTTATATTGTAGATTTGAAAGAAAGAACAACCAAAGGCATCTGAGAGAGTCCAGAGTAGAGAGAGAGAAAAGTAGACTGAAAATGGCCAGCAGACTGGACCTGGCCATGAAAGAAGCAGAGAGGTGAGGCATTATAAAGAGAATGAGTAGCTACTTATCTGCAGGGAGGGAAACCCAAGAACTTGAGGGAATTTAGGGTAAGGGAGGAGGTGAGAAAAGCTAAAATGCTAGGTAGCATGGGCATTGAGATCTGTAACAGGCACTTGTGATACTGAAGGAGCCTAGAGGCCAGAATGAATTTGGTATGATAATAGGGACCATAAATAGACATTTGCCCCTTCTGGGTTTTTTGTTTTTGTTTTTGTTTTTGTTTTTGTTTTTAATTTGGGAAAATGGGATTTTCATTGGACCTGACAACCACCAGGAGGATTGAAAAGCCCTAGATCACAGCCCCAAATTTTGTCCATAGAGTGAAAACACTCTCTGCTCCAGTTGGCCTCTGACTCAATCATTACCTTGGATGGGACAGAGCCTCTTGTATAAATCCTAAAGTCACATATTGTGTCCTGCCAGCAGCTCACATGTCTGGGTTCTAGTCTGGAAAGGCATCTTGGAAACCTGGAAGAGAAGAGACGGAACCAAGACAAAGCTCTGTTCAAGGTTCAATTTTACTATTTCACTCAGTTATGAAGCAGGGGAAGGGACCTGATTTCAGCCAAATCATCTTGGAGTAAGGCTGCAGCTGACCACGTGATAGCTCCAGAACAGCTAGGTGGCAGGCAGCGGCAGTGGATGTGGCAGGGCAATAGGGCAGCAAGCTCCACCCCATGCTCTCTAACAGTGAAACCTGAGCAAACAGGTTTCAGGCTGGGGAGGTTACAGTCACAGACATCCTACTACTGCTGTTTTGACAAATGGTCATGGTGTCCAACTGCCTTCTAATTATCTATATCTATATCCATAGATAAGGCTACCACTCTCAATCTTAGAGAAGTTTCTGTTTGCTGTGGGTAAGAGTAAATGCAGAGACTCATTATTAGTCAATATATTGGGAATAAATGACTTTTGAGTGTTCATCCCTAAGCGGGACATCAATCTCATGCCCTCTAAGGCCCAGAGAATGTAGAACAAGAGGAAAAACCATAAGAACTGGAGGATGAGAAAGAGTGCTGTAATACACTCTTCTGCATCTGACATGAGTGCTACACCCAATGAACTCCCAGCAGAAGTGGCTATCTGCAGAAGACCTGCACAAGATTGAGCTCATTGACATTCTACTATGAATAGGGAAGAAACATTTAAGGTCCCACTCCTTGTTCAGGAGAAAATGATTGCTGGGAAGGAGCATTAATTTTCCTCAGTGGTGTTGCCACTGGTACATTGCTTCCCCCCGAGCAATTAACCTCCATCCATGTTTTTGCAGGCAATCCTAATTAAATGCAGTCAGGCACAAAAACAAAAGGACTGAAAGTACAAATGAGGAAAAGATGTTCCATGGGAGACAAAGCTAGATGAGAGAGGATAATCAGGAGGAGAGTATAATAAAATAACATTAAATATACATGAAATCATGAAGAAATAATTTTTCAATTCAAAAATTAAGGATAAATGAAATTTAACTGTTTGTTTAATGTCACAGAAACTGCTGAAGAAGAACCCCAACCTTTTGCTTCATGACATGACAAATTAAATAATTGGATCATGTTCTCTTGCTCTATAAATGAAGCATATGGTTTTCTGATTTAGTGTTTCTTTTATGGTTTTCTGAACAATACAGGATAATGATTCACTTCAGACTAAAAATGGCCTCAGATACTGCTATGGTCAGCAGATTGTCCATCCAATTCCCATATAGATTATCATTCTCTTTGGCCATCCAATATAATGAAACTCATTTATGAATTCCAGGGACTGTGATATGAACACCTTATGAGAATCTATTATTATTATATTTCTATAATATACATGAAGAAAAATCATGAAGTAAATAATTCAGCAATAAAATTGGACACAATATTTAACCTTGTATAATTGATAGAATAATAGAAAAAATTAGTAAAGATGTAGAAGACTTGCTGATAAATGTAATTATATATTTATATATTGTTTACATATATGCAGAACTATCAATTTGACTTCATTGATCTTTAGATCACTTCACCAAATACAATAGTATAACCATATAATTCTCTCCTAATACAAGTCCTTTTGCAAGATAGATCATGTTTTAATGCATACTACTAGTGCCCCAATAAGGAAGGCTTGAAATCATTTACATAAATTTATATAAATATTCTTTCCAATATTCTTTAATCTTGTGTAGTAATTATAACAGTTACATTTTAGATACTATAAGGAATCTGAAGATAATTTGAAGTATACAAAAGGCTGTGTGCTTGGGTTCTAAATCATTTTTCTATGCTAAACTTAATTTTATGTAAAGGTCTTGAGTATCTGTGGATTGTGGTATCTAGAGACATTCCTGGAGCAGTCTCCTATGTTACTGGGGACAGCTCTATTTGTATTCTAACTTCCAGTGCTAAGGCTAAGTTCCCTGAAATGGATGCATATGGAAGTTTTGTCATTTTCCAGCAGGCAAGGAGCATATATACTTTATCAAATGGTATCAAGTTGATTCAAACCAAACCTTCACATGCTCATTCATTACGTTGATTTAGACAGCCAGCTATTTTTGAGTTTCTACTATGTACCAGGCATTGTCCTAACCACTCTATAAAACTCAGACCCTATGAATGAATAACAGTGAAACATTTTGCTTATCTTACAACTGCAAATTGGAAGAATCTAACATAGGGCTTGTTTGTTTTTTTCTTTTTTGTTACTTTATTTATTCAGTTTACATCCAGATTGCAGCCTTCCTCCCTCCTCTCCCCACAGTCCCAGCCCCCATCTCCTTCCCACCCTGGGTACCACCCCTCCCTCTGCATACCAAGTCTTATCAGGACTAAGCACATCCTCTCCCACTGAGGCCAGACAAGGCAGTCCAACTAGAGAAAGGGGTCCACAGGCAGACAACAGAGTTCGAATCTATCTATCTTTCTATCTATCTATCTATCTATCTATCTATCTATCTATCTATCTATCTATTCATAGAACTTCTTTTCTAGACTGCAAAGGAATAAAAGGAACATACAGAGATATTTCTAAATATAATACTCTGGGATACATGTCCACTACCACCATGGGGTATACTTAGTAAAGCCACATTAACACCTAGAAAAGACTTGTCAGCCAAAAGAAAAGTCCAAATTACAGCTCCTTTAAGTGAAACATTTTAAAAGCATATTTAATATACATACCTCTCCCACGAACAATTTGAAAGGTATATTTATAAATCCTATTAACATGAAAACATAATTTATGATATTCTACCTAAAATAAGACAGCTGACAAATGTTGCCTCCCAAATAATTAGATATTACAAGCACTAAAAGCTGTCAGGACAGAGCACCATGGCTTTAGAAACCAATCAATAAAATTGCATTTCTTTCCTCAACAACTTGGATTTTTTTCCATTAACAAAGGAAATACAGAAATGGAATCATTTTTTTCCATCAACCATTCACTAGCCATCTGTGCTGTTAGTAGGAATGCAAAGACACACAAAACAGAGAGAGACCAACACCCCTGAACTTCAAACTCAGCAGAGAGGTATAAATAAAATGGGCATTTCAAAAATTTATTCCAAAGGCAATGAATGCTAAGAAAGAGCATATAGTCCTGAAATAACTTATACTACCCTACATTTCAAAAATAGATATATGCAGGTGAGTAGATAGATAGATAGATAGATAGATAGATAGATAGATTTTTTTTAAAAAAATACCATTTCATTCCCAAGATTTTGTTCTTGTTTTATCATACAGGGAAGAAATGTCATGTGCATCTTGATGAGCAAGTTCTAAACTTGGATTCCTTTGAGTTTAGACTCCAGCTTTACCATTTAAAACCAACAGGATCCTGACTACAGGAAAATCTGTAAGTCCCATTTTCCTAACTTGAAAATAAAGCCTACTTGATAGTGCTTTGATGCTGATAAATTGATCCATGGAAAAGAATATTGCTTAAAACACAATGAATGCCTATAATTTTATGAACCATCGGTTATTTTAGGTAATATTCAAATAATTTTCAGTTCCTTGCTCTCCTGTCATTATAAAAGGAGACTGGGACACATATTTTCTCTACATACTTATTCAGCCATTGATTTGTATCTTTGATATCTTTTCTTTTTATCAAAATGAAAAACAATACAGGATCCTGACACTTTCAGTAAATGACTTGGGTGCACTTGGATTTTATTCACTCCAGGTACTTGAGAGTCTAACACTCTGTCCCCATTTCCATCCTCCAACCTTGCTTCTTCACAATGGCAAAGTAGACTGATATTAGGTTCAATTCTATAAATTAAGCTAACTTTTGGACTGATATGATAGCAGCCAGAATCACATTATTAGAGCTTTAAGTACCATCATGAGATGTTACTTAGAGCACTTGGTCTCTCTTAGTTTTCTGGGTGGTTTGGCTATCCATTTTAGAACAAAAAGTTTGGTCTCTGTAAGTTCCCTGGATCTTAGGCATAATTGTGATCCTTTGATACATCAAGCTAGATTTCACCATTGTAAAAAAAAATGTACTTAAAAAGCAAATACATATTATTCACCTTAGGAGTGAAGATAGGGGTATGCCATTCTTTCATTTGCTATACTTTTCTTTTCATTCAATGGTAAGAATGATATTTAATCTTTCATCTTTAGTCCACTATCTTTCTGTTTTAAATTCCTTTGGATGGAACTGTTCTTTTATAAACTTTCACATAACTCAAGAATCTCATATAAGTTTTTTTTTAATCTCCATGTATATACATGTACTTTTGTGAGTTTGTGTGTACCTTATGTGTTCAGGAGCCCACAAAGACCAAAACATGACATTGGATATGCTAGACCTGTAGTTACAGAGCATTGTGAAGTGTCATGTTTTTTCTAGAAACTGAACATGTATCTTCAGCAAGAACAGAAGAGTTCATAACTGCTGAGCCATCTCTCTAGGACCTCATATAGCTCTTAAAGAATAGCTATGATTTCAACATCTCAGGATTATTATTAACTTAAAATCTATTTCTGAATTTAAACAGCTGAAATCATTTGAAATAACCTTTGGAACACAGCATAATTTTTTTGCTGCATCATGTACTGTCTACATCCTGCCCATGTTCCCTTAACCCTAATTAAAAGCCATCATTGGCATCTGTTTGCCTGATCCTTCTTCCACAGCTTTCCTGTTCTTCTGATGGTTAAGTTTCTTGGACATAACCTCTAATAAAATGACCCACAAAGAGTATACATAGGTAACTTGACTACATGTGTTCTACCTTGGCTTCTACATTGACTTATTCCCTTACTAAGAAGCTCTTCTTTAAGCACCGTAGGATTTATGTGCTCTTTTCTTACCTGTCTTACTACCTCAAGCCATTATTAACTGCTTATACTAAAACTATTGTCTTGTGATCTATTTCTTGTAGAACATAAACTAGAAAGCCTTTTCACAATGAAGGTTTTCTCTAAAAACAAGGAGCACATACCTCGCTGGGGAAAGGTCCCCATTCCCCAGGCAAAGTTAATTCATGCAAATAGATTTTGAATATTTTCTGATTTTTAAATATTTATATAAGTATGATGAGCTATCTTAGGGATAGAACCTGTAAGAAAGAAGTTGTTATAATCCATTTTCAGTATGAGGTTCACTTAAAGTTCATCAAAGTTATAAGTTCCTTATAAGTTATAAGTAATTGGAGTTGCTAGGTTCCATTCTCCTGTAGCTGGCAACTAGAACCTACTTGCCTCAGAAATCTAAGAGTTGAAATGTCTCAGGTAGTCTGTTTTGTAACACTGTACCTATGATCAGAAAAGAGAACAGTCTCAAAACCCAAGTCATTCATTAGATAAGACTCTTTTTCCTAAATCAATGGGATGGAAAATTCAGGAAGAAGGCAAGTCTTGGCTCATAAAAATAGAAGACAGGAATTTTTCATAACCATGGGACTTGAAACGTAGGATTAATGGGGTCCCATGTCTGCTCTGCCACAGGGATCAGCTGCTTGGGAAGGCAGGACATAAGAAGTTGACTGTGCTTACTCCACACTGTTACCAGGCAGGTATTGGGCTATGGGGAAGCTGCAGGACACCTTGGGGGGGGGGGGTGAGGGATCACAGTCTGAGGCTTCAGACAGCAGGAGTTGCCTCGAGGTCCTAGGCTTGCTGGGAGGCTGGGGCCATCTGGTTCTCAGGCTCTCGGGCACTCAGGCGCCACTGGATGCTATGGAAGAGCTGAGAACAGAGTGAGGGCAGTGGGCTGGATCTATCTTGGGACCAAGGGGGATATAGAAGAGGCTCCAGCTGGTCCTGCAGGGGAGAGAGTCCTTGGCTTGTCAGCAGGCAGCTGGCTTGGTTTGATGGAGGCAGTGGCTAGGAGTGCAGAGAGAGACCTTCTACAGGAGATTAGATGGCGGCTCTTTAGGTGAAAGCCTTGTCCATTGCTCCCCATGGCCGATCTTGAAAAGAGAAAGTCCATGGCTTAAAGGCATTTATTGTCATGGTGGAAAGTGGATGAGTAAAACCATACCCCACTTCTCAGGGCAGGCCTGAGGTCAAATACCTTTTGCAGGATGGAGTGTCTGGGAAGGAGAGTTTATTGAGTTTATTGGCTAAGTTCTCCACACCTTTAGGTACCTCATTAAAATGGAGATCTGTCTTGAGGCTACATGACCACAGATTACATCCTCTACTTGTGAAGGGGCTTAGGGCCCTTACATGACTGATAACCACAGATCTATGGAAGGCTGTGGCCTTGTGCCAGGAACCTGGTTCCCAGGAGTAGGGTGAAATGTCTTCCATCCCTTTAGGGTCACGGGGGTTTCTAGCCTTAGCTCTACAAGGAACCAGGCTGCCTTTCATGGTCCTACACTGAGAAAACACTGCCTTGAATCAGATGGTTTTGCCTTTTCTCTATGCTGGCATCCCTTTCTACAGAATTGTATATAAAAAAAAAAAAAAAACTGCTTCACTTTCACTAGTCTCTCAAATTTTTTATCTTATTTCTCACAGATCCAAGGTTAATAATCAAATTCACTTATGCTTCATATACACCTTATACATAGATCTTGAAGACAATTGTATATATTTTTAGGCACCTGCATTTTGACTATGATATCATATAAGATTGGACATGGAATTTTCTACTAGCAGATTGGTACTCAAACTGGACCATTTCCAGTTTTCAGATGAGGGTTGTTCAACCTATACAAGTTCCTCAAACATAACCAGGCTTCTAGTCCAACACAGCTCTACTACTTCCTCTATAAATTTAGAACTATCTTCCTATATGCAGAGGACCTCTTCTATTTCAGAATTTTTCTTGGGTTATATACCCCATCTCTATGCTTTTCTACTTCTTATAAGTTCCCCAACTATCATAATGGAAAGGTTATATTTTAATTTATGCTTTATTAGCCAGTGATCTCATCTCACTCTAAAATCTATGATGGCTGAGAACATCTCTATCTTGTTTATCATTTATAAAATTATTATACCTAAAATGAGCATAGTGAGTTGAATGGTTGTTCCCAAATAATACATCAATGGCCTAATCACCACAACCTATCAATGCTATCCTCTTTTAGAAAAGTGAATTGTGTAGATGTATTTATGTAAAAGCTTTTAAGATACGGAGATGAGTGTACTTTATCCAAGGGAGTTCAAGTCCAATGTTAGGTATCTCCATAAGAAACATACAGAGGAAAGGTAACATGATCACAGGAAGTAAAAACTGGAGCAGCCACAAACTAAAGAAGGCTTGGACCCATCAGAAGCTAAAAGAGGCAAAGAACATATTCTCCCATAGAGCTTTCTAAAGGAATGTGACCCTGCCAGCACCTTGACTAAGTTCAAACTTCTGGCCCCTTAAACTCTAAAGAAATAAATACCTGCTGTTTGCCAATGGATAACATTTGGACATCTGCAATGTGTCTCTTGAGCCTCCTGGGAGATTATAGAATCATGACACTTAAAAGATGATAGATTTCTTAAACACCATTTGGTTCAACTTCCCACCAATACAGGAATCCACTTTCCAGAAATTCTGACCTGTGGTCATTCTGCCTTTCTTTTTCTTTCTTTCTTTTTCTTTCTTTCTTTTTTATTTTTTAGCATTCCCATGAGTGCTATAACCCTTCTTACTATAGCCCTCATCACTTATAGACAACTTTCACTATAGAGTTCTCATCTTCACTGAATACTAATTTTCTTATTAGAGTTTCCATTCCCTCATCAAACTTCTACACCAGTGTCATAAAAATAAGTCTAATTCTTCCCTCATAAAACAAAATCTAAAATCCTCGAGGTCACTGGGTGCATTCCCCTGCATTTTTTTTTTACCTAGAGATTAACCAAGATTAGCTCCCATTTGCTAAGGTGATGTCTGAACCTCTATATGAATTCCTGCTCTAAACATGGTCTTATACACATCATTGAGAACAGAATGCAGTATACACAGATCTCAGGTGGAACCTAGTAGAATCAATATGTTTTTGTTCTGGGATTAAATCTTGTGTCCTATGACGACATTCACATTATACAAAGTAATGTCAATTGATTGATTTACTGTGACGTTCTTGGAAACTGAAAGCTGCGTATAATACAAAATTTCCGTTAAATCTGGTTGGTTTTGGAATCTATGAGTAGTTTTATTTACCTTTGGAAATTGCTTCCTGCTTGTTTCAGGCTGACAAAACACCTTTTAATCCTGCTTTATCTGGCATATTCATTTGCTACAGATACTTCTTATACCCATGTTCACTGGGGCTTGACAATTTCCTGACCCTGTTCAGACCTGTTATTTTATACAGACCCTTAGAATGGTCATACATTCTTATTCCAGCTATTGTTCCTGCTTTCGATGCTTACCATATCACAAAATTATTGGCACAGAACTTCTATCTCTGAAATAATTTCTATCTTTGATCTTCTTTTATTCCATTATGTTACAAACTGACAAGTACTCAAAATTATTGAAGTACCCCAGGGCCATCTTGGGCACAATCTTGGCTGAGGAGCCCAAAGTCCTCAGAAGACTCTCCATGCTGCAAGCACCCTAGCACACCCAGGATCTTGAGATCAATGGTGAGTGGACTAAATATCTGTTCTAAAAAAAAAAAAAAAAACCCAGAGAGTCTTATGCTATCAGCAATAGGGTCAAAGGACAAGACAGGACCTACCACAGCCAGAATCTTGGGATCACTGAGACCAGTCTACACAGGAGAGTATGTGGGCAGCAGAAGCAACAGAGCTTTTTGGACAGGGTCCATTCAGGCCTTCATCCTCAGCCGGGAGACAGAGCTGAAACCCAGACCCCTGGGTACCTTCCCTGAGAGAGAAGAGTCAGCCTCCAGGGAGGGTTTGACCCCAGGACTCAGGAGGTAGATCTGAGCTCCAGACTTCTGTGTACCTTCCCTGCAAGAGGAGAGCTTGCATGCAGAGACTGCTCTGGCCACTGGGAATCAGGAGAGAGTTGGTTTCCCAGGAGTGCTGACAGAGGCTACAGAATCACAGGAGGAACAACCTCCAACCAGAGGCAGTTAGAGCATCTAATACCAGAGATTACCAGAGGGCAAAAGGTGAACAAAAGAATCTTACTAACAGAAACAAAGACGAATCAGCATCATCAGAACCCAGTATGCCCACCACACTGACTACCAGATACCCTAACACAAGCAAAAA
This sequence comes from Mus caroli, assembly GCF_978045245.1. Lineage (NCBI taxonomy): Eukaryota > Metazoa > Chordata > Mammalia > Rodentia > Muridae > Mus > Mus caroli. Next base: position 139,311,569 of record NW_028227260.1, on the reverse strand, counting down.
GCAAGATTCAGAATTAAAATCATATCTCATGATGATGGTAGAGGATTTTAAGAAGGGCATTAGGAACTCACTGAAAGAAAAACAGGAGAACACTGCTAAACAGGTAGAAGAAGCCCTTAAAGATGAAGCACAAAAACCCCTTAAAGAATTACAGGAAAAGACAACCAAAGAGTTGATGGAATTGAACAAAACCATCCAAGATCTAAAAAGGGAAGTAGAAACAATGAATAAAATCCAGTGGGAGACAACTCTGGAAATAGAAACCCTAAGAAAGAAATCAGGAACCACAGATGCGAGCATCAGCAACAGAATACAAGAGATGGAAGAGAGAATCTCAGATGCAGAAGATTCCATGGAAAACATGGACACAACAATCAAAGAAAACGCAAAATGCAAAAAGATCCTAACTCAAAACATCCAGGACATCCAGGACACAATGAGAAGACCAGATACATGGATAATAGGAGTACATGAGAATGAAGATTTTTAAATTAAAGGGCCAGTAAATATCTTCAACAAAATTATAGAAGAAAACTTCCCATACCAAAATAAAGAAATGCCCATGAACATACAAGAAGCCCACAGAACTCCAAATAGACTGGACCAGAAAAGAAATTCCTCCCGACACACAATCAGAACAACAAATGCACTAAATAAAGATAGAATATTAAAAGCAGAAGGGAAAAAGGTCAAGTAACATATAAAGGCAGACCTATTAGAATTACACCAGACTTCTCAACAGAGACTAGGAAATCCAGAAGATCCTGGACAGATGTTATACAGACCCTAAGAGAATACAAATGTCAGCCCAGGATACTATAGCCAGCAAAATTCTCAATTACCATAGATGGAGAAACCAAAGTATTCCATGACAAAACAAAATTCATACAATATATTTCCAAGAATCCAGCCCTTCAAAGGGTAATAAAGAGAAAACAACAACACAATGATGGAAATTACGCCCTAGAAAAAGCAAGAAAGATAATCCTTCAACAAACCTAAAAGAAGACATCGCCAAGAACAGAATCCCAACTTTAACAACCAAAATAACAGGAAACAACAATTACTTTTCCTTAATATCTCTTGATATCAGTGAACTCTATTCCCCAATAAAAAGGAATAGACTAACAGACTGGCTACACAAACAGGACCCAACCTTTTGCTGCTTACAGGAAACCCACCTCAGGGAAAAAGAAAGACACTTCCTCAGAGTGAAAGGCTGGAAAGCAATTTTCCAAATAAAATGGTACGAAGAAACAACATGGAGTAACCATTCTAATACTGAATAAAATAGACTTCCAACTGAAAGTTATCAAAAGACAAGGAGGGGCACTTCATACTCATCAAATGTAAAATCTTCCAAGATTAACTCTCAATTCTGAATGTCTATGCCTCAATGCCTCAATGCAAGAGCAGCCACATTCATTAAAAAAGATAAAGAAAAAAAAATTTAGTAAAGCTCAAAGCACAAATTGCACCACACACAATAATAGAGGGAGACTTCAACATCCCCCTCTCATCAATAGACACATCCTGGAAACAGAAACTAAACAGTGACACATTAAAACTAACACAAGTTATGAAACAAATAGATTTAACAGATATCCACAGAACATTTTATCCTAAAACAAAAGGATATACCTTCTTCTCAGCACCTCATGGCACCGTCTCCAAAATTGACCATATAATTGAAAAAAAAAAAAAAAAAAAGAGGCCTCAACAGATACAAAACTATTGAAATTTCCTCATTCATCCTATCAGACCACCACGGACTAAGGCTGATCTTCAATAACAACATAAATAATGGAAAGCCAACATTCACGTGGAAACTGAATAACACTCTTCTCAATGATACCTTGGTCAAGGATGGAATAAAGAAAGAAATAAAAGACATTTTACAGTTTAATGAAAATGAAGCCACAATATACCCAAACCTATGGGACACAATGAAAGCATTTCTAAGAGGGAAACTCATAGCTCTGAGTGCCTCCAAAAAGAAACTAGAGAAAGCAAACACTAGCAGGTTGACAGCACACCTAAAAGATCTAGAACAATAGGAAGCAAATTCATCAAAGAGGAGTAAACAGCAGGAAATAATCAAACTCAGGGCTAAAATCACCCAAGTAGAAAGAAAAAGAACTATTCAAAGAATCAACCAAACCAGAAGCTGGTTCTTTGAGAAAATCAACAAGATAGATAGACACTTAGCCAGACTCACTAGAGGGCACAGGGACAATATCCTTATTTTAAAAAATCAGAAATGAAAAGGGAGACATAAGAACAGAACCTGAGGAAATCCAAAATATCACCAGGTCCTACTACAAAAGATTATACTCAACAAAACTGGGAAACCTGGATGAAATGGACCAATTTCTAGACAGATACCAGGTACCAAAGTTAAATCAAGATCAGATTAATGACCTAAACAATGCCATATCCCCGAAAGAAATAGAAGTAGTCATTTATAGTCTCCCAACCAAAAAATGACCAGGACCAGATGGATTTAGTGCAGAGTTCTATCAGACCTTCAAAGAAGACCTAATTCCAATTCTCCTCAAACTATTCCACAAAATAGAAAAAGAAAGTACTCTACCCAATTTTTTTATGAAACCACATTTACTCTGATACCTAAACCACATTAAGACCCAACAAAGATAGAGTACTTCAGACCAATTTCCCTTATGAATAGCAATGCAAAAATACTCAATAAAATTCTCACTAACCGAATCCAAGAACACATCAAAACAATCATCCATCATGATCAAGTAGGCTTCATTCCAGGGATTCAGGGTTGGTTTAATATATGGAAATCCATCAATGTAATCCACTATATAAACAAACTCAAAGACAAAAACCACATGATCATCTCCTTAGATGCTGAGAAAACATTTGACAAAATCCAACACCAAATACTATAAAAGTCTTGGAAAGATCATGAATTAGGCCCATACCTAAACATAATAAAAGCAATATACAGCAAACCAGTAGCCAATATCAAAGTAAATGGAGAGACGCTGGAAGCAATCTCACTAAAATCAGGGACTAGACAAGGCTCCCCACTTTCTCCCTACTTATTATATATAGTACTTGAAGTCCTAGCCAGAGCAATTAAACAACTAAGGAGATCAAGGGGATGAAAAATTGGAAAGGAAGAAGTCAAAATATCACTACTTGCAGATGATATGATAGTATATATAAATGATCTAAAAATTAAAGCAGAGAACTCCTAAACCTGATAAACAGCTTCAGTGAAGTAGCTGAATATAAAATTATCTCAAACAAATCAGTGGGCTCTATCTAAACAAAGGATAAACAGGATGAGAAAGAAATTAGGGAAACAACACCCTTCACAATAGTCACAAATAATATAAAATACCTTGCTGTGACCCTAACTAAGGAAGTGAAAGATCTATATGTTAAGAACTTCAAGTCTCTGAAGAAACAAACTGAAGAAGATCTCAGAAGATGGAAAGATCTCCCATGCTCATGGATTGCCAAGATCAATATAGTAAAAATGTCTATCTTGCCAAAAGCAATCTACAGATTCAATGCAATCCTCATCAAAAGTCCAACTCAATTCTTCAGTGAATTAAAAAGGGCAATTTGCAAATTCATGTGGAATAACAAAATAACCTAGGATAGCAAAAACTATTCTCAATGATAAAAGAACCTCTGGTGGAATCACCATGCCTGACTGCAAGCTTTACTACAGAGCAATTGTGATAAAAAAACAAACTGCATGGTACTGGTACAGCAACAGACAGTTAGTCCAATGTAATAGAATTGAAGATCCAGAAATGAACCCACATACCTATAGTCACTTGATCTTTGACAAGAGAAGTAAAACCATCCAGTGGAAAAAAGACAGCATTTTCAACAAATGGTGCTGACACAACTCCTGGTTATCATGTAGAAGAATGTAAATTGATCCATTCTTATCTCCTTGTAATAAGCTCAAGTCTAAGTGGATCAAGTAACTTCACATAAAACCAGAGACACTGAACCTTATAGAGGAGAAAGTATGGGCACAGGGGGAAAATTCCTGAACAGAACAGCAATGGCTTGTGCTGTAAGATCGAGAATTGACAAATGGAACCTCATAAAATTTCAAAGCTTTTGTAAGGCATAAGACACTGTCAATAAGACAAAAAGGCCACCAACAGATTGGGAAAGATATTTACCAATCCTAAATCAGATAGGGAACTAATATCCAAGATATATAAAGAACTCAAGAAGCTGGACTCCAGGTAATCATATAACCCTATTAAAAATGGGGTACAGAGCTAAACAAAGAATACTCAACTGAGGAATACCAAATGGCTGAGAAGTACCTGAAAATTTTTCAACCTCCTTAATAATTAGGGAAATGCAAATCAAAACAACCCTGAGATTCCACCTCACACTAGCCAGAATGGCTAAGATCAAAAATTCAGGTGACAGCAGATGCTGCAAGGATGTGGAGAAAGAGGGATACTCATCCATTGTTGGTGAGATTGCAAGTTGGTACAACCACTCTGGAAATCAGTCTGGCAGTTCCTCAGAAAATCAGATATAGTACTACTGGAAGATCCAACAATACCTCTCCTGGGCATATATCCAGAAGATGCTCCAACTTATAAAAGAACCTCTGAAGGAGGAGATGGGGATGGAGACGGAGATGGAAGAGGAGGAGCAGGAGGAGGAGGAGGTGGTGGTGGAGGAGAAGGAGGATGAGGAGGAGAATGAGAAGAAGGAGAAGAAGAAGAAGAAGAAGAAGAAGAAGAAGAAGAAGAAGAAGAAGAAGAAGAAGAAGAAGAAGAAGAAGAAGAAGAAGAAGAAGAAGAAGAAGAAGAGGAGGAGGAGGAGGAGGAGGAGGAGGAGGAGGAGGAGGAGGAAGAGGAAGAGGAAGAGGAAGAAGAGGAGGAGGAGGGAGGAGGAGGGGGGAGCAAGAACAAGAAGAACAAGAAGAGCAAGAAGAGCAAGAAGAACAAGAAGAACAAGAAGAACAAGAACAAGAACAAGAACAAGAACAAGAACAAGAACAAGAACAAGAACAAGAACAAGAACAAGAACAAGAACAAGAACAAGAACAAGAACAAGAACAAGAACAAGAACAAGAACAAAAAGAAGAACAAGCCACTCCTGTAATCCCAGCACTCAGGAGGCAGAGGCAGGTGGATTTCTGAGTTCGATGCCAGCCTGGTCTGCAAAGTGAGTTCCAGGACAGCCAGGGCTGTCTAGAGAAACCCTGTCTCTAAAAAACAAATAAACAAAAAACAACAAAAAACAGCATTACAGCACTTAGATGAAGCTGGTATTGCCTATGTTTTTCAGAGATCTGGCAAATCAAAATGGAGGTGTGCTTCTAGAGATGCTAAAGAAGAATTCCTTGGCTTGTCATTCTGGAACTATGAGGTATGACCAGGCCAGCAGAAAGAACTTCATACACAGTTCAGCCAAATATAGAGAAACTCCTCAATCCTTGTTACAATTTGTAGTGTTAATAAATGATAATGACAGCACAGGTTGTATACTCTTCATATTAATGCTGGTGTTGATGAGATGGCAAAAGTCCTTCTGAGAGAAAACGGACAAATTTATGCTATTAATCAAAATTGCCATACTCCCACCATTATCTAGCTACAAAATATAGGAATTTAGTCATGTTTCTAGAAGACAGTGTTAATCCTAATGAACTAGGAATGAGATGGGGGTAATTTGAAAATGATTCCTGTCCTTCTGTCCTATGAAGTATCAACAAATATCCAAGGCAGGAAGGGCAACACTCCTTTATGCTTAATCTGTGAATAATGGGGTTATATCCATCCAATGATTAGAAAACAGACTGATGGCAGAAAGAAGAAATGAAGCAGCTGTTCTGGTATGAGTGAGTTTTACCCACAAGAGAAGAGACCAGAAATTCCAAGTCTTGTGTCATGGAGACAGCAGATAATTTGGGTTTAATTTTGCTAGAGTTTTGAGAGGCAGGAGCGATATGAACCATCAGTGTGCAACAGATCTCCAGTGATGTCCTGGGAACAATTTGGGGTCTGAGACTTTTAGGAGGAATTAAGCGATTGTGTTTGGAGTCCGGAATATAAGTTCTATAGGACATATTGGAGGATAAAGGTAATATGCCTGGCAGTGATGGAGATTTTGCTCAGTAATAATAGGGGAAAGGTTAAACAGAGAGTGGGATATTTACTTCATTAGAGCCAGACAAATAAGTTTCAACAGATGGATAGAGCACATTGAAAAGTATTTCCCTCTCTTCCGGCCGGACCAGCACCAGGGTAGCTAGAGCGCAGGGTCGGCTGACACCCGCCAGCTACCCACGACGCCCACCACAGGATTTTGAGACTGCTGGTGAGTGGAACACAGCTTCTGCTCCAGTCCAATCACGCGGGACCTGAGACTGCTTTGGTTGGGGAGGCAGAAATCTGGCCTGAGTAGGGCCACAAGCCTCTTCCGGTCAGAAAAGCGCCAGGGAAGCTAGGGCGCAGGGTCGGCTGACACTCGCCAGCTACCCACAACACCCGCCACAGGATCTTAAGACTTCTGGTGAGTGGAACACAGCTCCTGCTCCAATCCAATTGCGCACGGGAACTAAGACTGCATTAGTTAGGGAAGCAGAAAACCAGCCTGAGTAGGACCACAGGCCTCTTCCGGCTGGACCAGCACCGGGGAAGCTAGAGCGCAGGGTCGGCTGACACCCACCAGCTACCCACGACCCCCGCCACAGGATTTTGAGACTGCTGGTGAGTGGAACACAGCTTCTGCTCCAGTCCAGTCACGCGGGACCTGAGACTGCTTTGGTTGGGGAGGCAGAAATCCGGCCTGAGTAGGGCCACAAGCCTCTCCGGTCAGAAAAGCGCCAGGGTAGCTAGGGCGCAGGGTCGGCTGACACTCGCCAGCTACCCACGACCCCCGCCACAGGATTTTGAGACTGCTGGTGAGTGGAACACAGCTTCTGCTCCAATCTTTAAACAGTGACAACGACAACAACTAACCCCAGAGATTACAAGATGGTGAAAGGTAAACGTAATAATCTTACTAACAGAAACCAAGACCACTCACCATCATCAGAACCCAGCACTCCCACTTCGCCCAGTCCAGGGCACCCCAACACACCGGAAAAGCTAGACAAGGATCTAAAAGCATATCTCATGATGATGGTAGAGGACTTCAAGAAGGACTTTAATAACACACTTAAAGAAATACAAAGGATCACTAGTAAACAGGTAGAAGACAGTAAAGAGGAAGCACAAAAATAACTTAAAGAATTGCAGGACAACACTGCTAAAGAGTTACAAATCCTTAAAGAAAAACAGGATAACATAATCAAACAGGTAGAAGTCCTTACAGAAAAACAGGAAAACACATCCAAACAGATGATGGAAATGAACAAACCATACTAGACCTAAAAAGGGAAGTAGACACAATAAAGAAAATCCAAAATGAGGCAACACTGTAGATAGAAACCCTAGGAAAGAAATCTGGAACCATAGATATGAGCATCAGCAACAGAATACAAGAGATGGAAGAGAGAATCTCAGGTGCAAAAGATTCCATAGAGAACATCGGCACAACAATCAAGGAAAATGTAAAATGCAAAAAGATCCTAACTCAAAACATCCAAAAATACAGGACACAATGAGAAGACCAAACCTACAAATAATAGGAGTGGATGAGAATGAAGATTTTCAACTCAAAGGACCAGCAAACATCTTCACCAAAATTATAGAAGAAAACTTCCCAAACCTAATGAAAGAGATGCCCATGAACATACAAGAAGCATACAGAAGAACTCCAAATAGACTGGACCAGAAAAATAATTCCTTCCAACACGTAATAATCAGAACAACAAATGCTCTAAATAAAGATAGAATACTAAAAGCAGTAAGAGAAAAAGGCCAAGTAACATATAAAGGCAAGCCTATCAGAATTACACCAGATTCTCACCAGAGACTATGAAAGCCAGAAGATCCTGGACGGATGTTATACAGACACTAAAAGAACACAAACTCCAGCCCAGGCTACTATACCCAGCCAAACTCTCAATTAACATAGATGGAGAAACCAAAGTATTCCACGACAAAACCAAATTCACACATTATCTCTCCACGAATCCAGCCCCTCAAAGGATAATAACAGAAAAAAAAACAATACAAGGACAGGAACCTCGCCCTAGAAACAACAAGAAGGTAATCCCTCAACAAACCTAAAAGAAGACAGCCACAAGAACAGAATGCCAACTTTAACAACAAAAATAACAGGAAACAACAATTACTTTTCCTTAATATCTCTTAATATCAATGGACTCAACTCCCCGATAAAAAGACATAGACTAACAAACTGGCTACACAAACAAGACCCAACATTTTGCTGCTTACAGGAAACTCATCTCAGAGAAAAAGATAGACACTACCTCAGAATGAAAGGCTGGAGAACAATTTTCCAAGCAAATGGTATGAAGAAACAAGCTGGAGTAGCCATTCTAATATCTGATAAGATTGACTTCCAACCCAAAGTCATTAAAAAAGACAGGGAGGGACACTTCATACTCATCAAAAGTAAAATCCTCCAAGAGGAACTATCAATCCTGAATATCTATGCTCCAAATACAAAGGCAGCCACATTCATTAAAGAAACTTTGGTAAATCTCAAAGCACACATTGCACCTCATACAATAATAGTGGGAGACTTCAACACACCACTTTCACCAATGGACAGATCATGGAAACAGAAACTAAACAGGGACACAGTGAAACTAACAGAAGTTATGAATCAAATGGATCTGGCAGATATCTACACAACATTCTATCCTAAAACAAAAGGATATACCTTCTTCTCAGCACCTCACGGTACCTTCTCCAAAATTGACCACATAATTGGTCACAAAACAGGCCTCAACAGATACAAAAATATTGAAATTGTCCCATGCATCCTATCAGATCACCATGGACTAAGGCTGATCTTCAATAACAAAATAAATAATAGAAAGCCAACCTTCACGTGGAAACTGAACAAAACTCTTCTCAATGATACCTTGGTCAAGGAAGGAATAAAGAAAGAAATTAAGGACTTTTTAGAGTTGAATGAAAATGAAGCCACAACATACCCAAACTTATGGGATGCAATGAAAGCATTTCTAAGAGGAAAACTCATAGCTCTGAGTGCCTCCAAAAGGAAACTAGAGAGAGCACACATTAGCAGCTTGACAACATACCTAAAAGCACTAGAACAAAAGGAAGCAAATTCACCCGAGAGGAGTAGACTGCAGGAAATAATCAAACTCAGGGGCGAAATCAACCAAGTGGAAACAAGAAGAACTATTCAAAGAATCAACCAATCAAAGAGCTGGTTCTTTGAGAAAATCAACAAGATAGATAAACCCTTAGCCAGACTCACTAGAGGGCACAGGGAAAGCATCCTAATTAACAAAATCAGAAATGAAAAAGGAGACATAACAACAGATCCTGAAGACATACAAAACACCATCAGATCCTTCTACCAAAGGCTATGCTCAACAAAACTGGAGAACCTGGATGAAATGGAGAAGTTCCTAGACAGATACCAGGTACCAAAGTTGAATCAAGATCAGGTTAATGATCAAAACAGCCCTATATCCACCAAAGAAATAGAAGCAGTCATTAATAGTCTCCCAACTAAAAAAAGCCCAGGACCAGATGGGTTTAGTGCAGAGTTCTATCAGACCTTCAAAGAAGATCTAATCCCAGTTCTTCACAAACTATTCCACAAAATAGAAACAGAAGGTACTCTACCCAACTCATTCTATGAAGCCACAATTACTCTGATACCTAAACCACAAAAAGACCCAACAAAGATAGAAAACTTCAGACCAATATCCCTTAAGAATATTGATGCAAAAATCCTCAATAAAGATCTTGCTAACCGAATCCAAGAACACATCAAAACAATCATCCATCCTGACCAAGTAGGTTTCATCCCAGGGATGCAGGGATGGTTCAATATATGGAAATCCATAAACGTAATCCAGTATATAAACAAACTCAAAGACAAAAACCACATGGTCATCTTGTTAGATGCGGAAAAAGCATTTGACAAGATCCAACACCCATTCATGATAAAAGTCTTGGAAAGATCAGGAATTCAAGGCCCATACCTAAACATGATAAAAGCAATCTACAGCAAACCAGTAGCCAACATCAAAGTAAATGGTGAGAAGCTTGAGCAATCCCTCTAAAATCAGGGACTAGACAAGGCTGTCCACTTTCTCCATACCTATTCAACATTGTACTTGAAGTCCTAGCCAGAGCAATTCGACAACAAAAGGAGATCAAAGGGATACAAATTGGAAAAGATGAAGTCAAAATATCACTTTTTGCAGATGATATGATAGTATATATAAGTGACCCTAAAAATTCCACCAGAGAACTCCTAAACCTGATAAACAGCTTCGGTGAAGTAGCTGGATATAAAATTAACTCAAACAAATCAATGGCCTTTCTCTACACAAAGAATAAACAGCCTGAGAAAGAAATTAGGGAAACAACACCCTTCTCAATAGTCACAAATAATATAAAATATCTTGGCGTGACTCTAACTAAGGAAGTGAAAGATCTGTATAATAAAAACTTCAAGTCTCTGAAGAAAGAAATTATAGAAGATCTCAGAAGATGGAAAGATCTCCCATGCTCATGGATTGGCAGGATCAACATTGTAAAAATGGCTATCTTGCCAAAAGCAATCTACAGATTCAATGCAATCCCCATCAAAATTCCAACTCAATTCTTCAACGAATTAGAAAGTGCAATCTGCAAATTCATCTGGAATAACAAAAAACGTAGGATAGCAAAAACTCTTCTCAAGGGTAAAAAACCTCTGGTGGAATCACCATGCCGGACCTAAAGCTTTACTACAGAGCAATTGTGATAAAAACTGCATGGTACTGTTATAGTGACAGACAAATAGACCAATGGAATAGAATTTAAGACCCAGAAATGAACCCACACACCTATGGTCACTTGATCTTCGACAAGGTAGCTAAAAACATCCAGTGGAAGAAAGACAGCATTTTCAACAAATGGTGCTGGCACAACTGGTTATTTACATGTAGAAGAATGCGAATCGATCCATTCCTATCTCCTTGTACTAAGGTCAAGTCTAAGTGGATCAAGGAACTTCACATAAAACCAGAGACACTGAAACTTATAGAGGAGAAAGTGGGGAAAAGCCTTGAAGATATGGGCACAGGGGAAAAATTCCTGAATAGAACAGTAATGGCTTGTGCTGTAAGATCGAGAATTGACAAGTCGGACCTCATGAAACTGCAAAGCTTCTGCAAGGCTAAAGACACCATCAATAAGACAAAAAAACCACCAACAGATTGGGAAAGGATCTTCACCTATCCTAAATCAGATAAGGGACTAATATCCAATATATATAAAGAACTCAAGAAGGTGGACTCCAGAAAGTCAAATAACCCCATTAAAAAATGGGGCTCAGAACTGAACAAAGAATTCTCACCTGAGGAATACTGAATGGCAGAGAAGCACCTGAAAAAATGTTCAACATCCTTAATCATCAGGGAAATGCAAATCAAAACAACCCTGAGATTCCACCTCACACCAGTCAGAATGGCTAAGATCAAAAATTCAGGTGACAGCAGATGCTGGCGAGGATGTGGAGAAAGAGGAACACTCCTCCATTGTTGATGTGATTGCAAGCTTGTACAACCACTCTGGAAATCGGTCTGGCGGTTCCTCAGAAAATTGGACATAGTACTACCGGAGGATCCAGCAATACCTCTCCTGGGCATATATCCAGAAGATGTCCCAACCGGTAAAAAGGACACATGCACCACTATGTTCATAGCAGCCCTATTTATAATAGCCAGAAGCTGGAAAGAACCCAGATGTCCCTCAACAGAGGAATGGATACAGAAATTATGGTACATTTACACAATGGAGTACTACTCAGCTATTAAAAAGAATGAATTTATGAAATTCCTAGCCAAATGGATGGACCTGGAGGGCATCATCCTGAGTGAGGTAACCCAATCACAAAGGAACTCACACAATATGTACTCACTGATAAGTGGATATTAGCCCAAAACTTAGGATACCCAAGATATAAGATACAATTTGCTAAACGCATGAAACTCAAGAAGAATGAAGACCAAAGTGTGGACACTGTGCCCCTTCTTAGAATTGGGAACAAAACACCCAGGGAAGGAGTTACAGAGACAAAGTTCGTAGCTGTGAGGAAAGGATGGACCATTTAGAGACTGCCGTATCCAGGGATCCATCCCATAAGCAGCTTCTAAATGCTGACACCATTGCATACACTAGCAAGATTTTGCTGAAAGGACCCAAATATAGCTGTCTCTTGTGATACGATGCCGGGGCCTAGCAAACACAGGAGTGGATGTTCACAGTCAGCTATTGGATGTATCACAGGGCTCCCAATGGAGAAGCTAGAGAAAATACCCAAGGAGCTAAAGGGATCTGCAACCCTATTGTTGGAACAACATGATGTACTAACCAGAACCCCGGAGCTCTTGTCTCTAGCTGCATATGTATCTAAAGATGGCCTTGTCGGCCATCACTGGAAAGAGAGGCCCATTGGACTTGCAAACTTTATATGCCCCAATATAGGGGAATGCCAGGGCCAAAAGAATGGGAATGGGTGGGTAGGGAAGTGGGGTGCGCTATGGGGGACTTTTGGGATAGCATTGGAAATGTAACTGAGAAAAATATGTAATAAAAATATTAAAAATTAAAAAAAAAAGAAAAGTATTTCCCAGACAGGCACAGGTCAAGGTGAGTATACCTATTAAGATGCCTTCCATTTAGGAAATAACAAAACCAGTAGCTAAGGTCATGAACCCATAGATTTAGTTGCCCCTTGAGGTCCTTTTAAAGAAATACAAATACTTGCTTGATTTGCTGCTCCAAGAATGCTCTCTCATATCTCCAGTACTCTCTCAAAAATAGTATTAATTTGGACAGGCAAACCTACTTGGGAATACTTTAAATTTTGATAGCTATTGGAGTTCTTGAAAAGACCTGATAATGTCCCTTTGGATTAGACTAAATTTGGTCACCTGAATATTAGTAATTATTTGATTCTTGAATTACATTTTTCTGTTGGATATCAAAGACCCCATAGATAGCCAAATTTAACTATGTATATTGTCAAAGGCAGCCAAGAGTTAGCTCCTTAGATGTTACTGTTGAGCTTATGAGGAACTCTTTGGCTCCATTGTGTTTTCACCAGCTGTGCATGCCATCTGCAGGGATGGCTCAAGGTCTTGCTAAAAATGTGGTTTCCCTTGATAGCATAAGAGGCATTCTCAGCCCTACTTGACTTTTCTTTGAAGGAATATTCGGTGGTTAGAGATAATCTCTGGGACCTCCATGGCCTCTAATCCAGAGGAAGTTTCAGAGTCTTTGTTGTTCCCTAGACCCTGGCTAAATTTGAGGGTCACATGTTAAAATGTTGGCTGTTCTTTTAGCCCTCTCAGCCTCATTGGCTCAGGACTCCAAGCTTCACCAAGCTTTTGATGTTGAACATGAAAAACAGTTTCATCAATTTAGAAGAGGCAGCCATGGGTTTTCATTTTAACTTTTGTATACATTTAGACAAAGCTTCAAAGAAAGAAAATAGATCTCTAAATAAACCTTAATTTTGTTAAGACTAGGTTTACTAAACAGTTAAAAAATCTGGCAAACTAATGGGGAAATATAGTGATCTTCCAAAATACAAAAGAATCTGTTCTTTAAGACAGTTCTTATAATGTTTCCAAAAAGCACACCAATCTTAAAGGAAGTTTCTGAGGATTTTTTTAAATATATTTTACTTTTATATCAGTTTACTGAATTTTGACTTTAGGAATTTTGAGAGCTTATAATCATCATACATATAACATCTTTTAAAAAGTTTTTATTGAGCCAGGCGGTGGTGGCACATGCCTTTAATCCTAGCACTTGGGAGGCAGAGGCAGGCAGATTTCTGAGTTCAAGGCCAGCCTGGTCTACAAAGTGAGTTCCAGGACAGCCAGGGCTACACAGAGAAACACTGTCTCAAAAAAAAAAAAAAAGTTTGTATTGATTCTTTGTGAGTTTCACATCATGTACCACAGTCCCACTCATCTCCCAATCCCCTTATAGCTGCCCTTTGCTCTTGCAACCTCCCCCACAAAATAAAACACAAAAGCAAACAAACAAAGAAACAACAACAAAGATAAAGCACAGAATTTTTCAAAGCTGTAGTATGTCATAGTGTGTCCCATAGTTTATACCTCTGCCCACATATCTTTATTTCCAAATGTTTATTGCAATGATTCATTGGTCTTAGCTTGAGATGTCTGGCTTCTGTGACACCATCAATATTGGATCCTCATCAGGAATTCTTCCAGTTATCCTGTTGTTGTCCTATGTCATGGAGATTCTGCAGCTTTGGAACAGGGCTTACCCTTTCTCTACCAATTGTTGGTAGTTGGTATAGATTTGGGGATGAACCAATTCAGAGCCCTGGATATGGGCCTGGGTGGTGACTGAGCTGATTAGCCTTTATCTGAACCACTAAAGCAAGCTCTCCAGCTCTGCTCTGGCTAGGCTACCCAATGCCACCAGCCATCAGGAGGAGGCAGGGTCAACTTTCCCACTCTCATGCCCTCAGGGATGACTCACCTGCATCCACACCTCCAGAACCAGCTCCAATGTGCTTCTCAGTCAAGGTTTTAGGCCCACCCTCCCAAGTTCTAGAGCCTGAGAGGGGAAAGCTCACCTATGCCTTCACCATACACTGTATTGCCCAGGCAAGGAGAAGGGTCCTCTCTCCAGAGAGCTACAGCCAATGAGGGGACAGGGCTAGCTGTCTTCTGACTACTGTAGGTGGTGAGAGGGAAAGAGGAGGACATCACCTCAGAAAAGTGGTAGGGCCAGATATCCTATGCTCTCACCCTCTGAGGTGGCTCACCCATATCACCTCAACCACAGCCAGCCCTACTCTACTGCCCAGGCCAGGTGTAGCTCTCCTTTGTGCTGCAGCCAGCAAGGGAAAGGGTCAGTTCTCCTGCTCTCATGACCACCTGGGGCCAGATCTTCTGACTATGCTTACACCCACTCACATCACCTCATGGCAGATGAGTGGTGGGATCAGCTCTCCCAAGCTCTAGCCCTTGGGGCTGGTTCACCTGTGCTCTCCCCCAACACATACCACCACCACCACCACAGCTGTGCTGTCTAGGTGAGGTGCAGGCCTCACTCCCTGGAGTGCTGCAGCTGGTTAGGTTAGAGCTAGCTTTCCTGATTTCATGACCCTGTGGGAAGCTTCCCTAACTGCTGGAGGTGGCAGGGGCAGCAGCATCTGTGATACCCCACAGCAAACAAGTGGCAGAGTCAGCTCTCACAAACTCACACTCTCGAGAGTGATGCACCCACACCCCAACCACAACCAGGACTAGTTTTGCTATGCTGCCTGGGAGAGATGCAAGGACTGCTCTCAGAGACAATCCTATGTTCTCTAGTGATAATATGAGCCATGGACATCAACACCGACCGCTGCCGGTGTATAGCCATGGACTCATGGCCCTTGCTAGCAGCTCTGGCTATGACCTCACCATGGTCCCAGGTAGCAGGGCTGGCCACTCACAACAGGCCTCCACCCTCAAGTCTCCATTTCCATCTCTCTTTTTAATGCTCAAGTTGCTCCACTTCTCTTTCTCTACTACCTGAACACCACATACTCATACATTTTGGTAGCTCCCACTGTAGGCTGGTCACATGACTCACAGAGATTGCCTGGAGTTTCAAAAGAGACTTTGGACTTTTAAACTGTGTTGAGACTGGAAAACTATGGGAACTTTTGAAGTTATACTAAATACATTTTCTATTATGAGTGCACACAAGCTTATGGGGTCCAGGGAGTGGAATGTGGTTTGAATTAGAGTGACCCCTCAAGCTCATATATTTGAATGTTAATCACCAGGCATTGACACTGTTTCAGAGGAAGTATGTAGCTAGCTGGGGGTGGTCTTTGAAGTTTCAAAAGCCCACACAAGGCTCACTGCTCTCTCTCTCTCCCTCTCTTCTTCCTTCCCTCCTTCCCTCCCTCCCTCCCTCTCTCTCCTTCACTCCCTCCATCTCTCTGCTCCTCTGCTCCTCTGCCTGCAAATCAGGATACAGCTTTCATTTACTACTCCAGTACCATGTGTAACCCCTTCCTCCCCACTATGATAATAATAACAGACTAACTGTTTGAATATGTTAATGCTTTCTTCTGAAGGAGTTGTCTTGGTTATCAATTCACTTCACAGAAACCAAACAGTGACTAACAATGACATCACACATGTATTAGACTATGTCTTGGCTCCTTAATTTATGATATAACAGGAATAAGCTATTTGCAGCCTCAAAGATAGTTAAGCACAAAGGGTCATTCTGACCATCAAGAGATTCAGCTACCAAGATGCTACTACAGTTTCCTTGGTTACCTCATGTACTGACTGGTTTTGTGTGTCAACTTGACACAGCTGGAGTTATCACAGAGAAAGGAGCTTCAGTTGAGGAAATGTTTCCAAGAGATCCAACTGTAAGGTATTTTCTCAATTAGTGATCAAGGGGGAAAGGCCCCTTGTGGGTGGGACCATCTCTGGGCTGGTAGTCTTGGTTCTATAAGAGAGCAGGCTGAGCAAGCCAGGAGAAGCAAGCCAGTAAAGAACATCCCTCCATGGCCTCTGCATCAGCTCCTGCTTCCTGACCTGCTTGAGTTCCAGTCCTGACTTCCTTTGGTGATTAATAGCAGTATGGAAGTGTAAGCCAAATAAACGCTTTCCTCCCCAACTTGCTTCTTGGTCATGATGTTTGTGCAGGAATAGAAACCCTGACTAAGACACCTCATATCTAATTTCCTTCCTATTTGCTATCAGGTTAATGCCAAATGTTTCTAAGTTTTCAACCAGGAGTTTTATTTTCATTATAGACCATCATTAATGGACCAATTTTTAACTCTAAGAGTGTATTCTGGATAAAATGCGAAAGAATGGCTCCTTTGCCCATTTATCTTTTTGACAAGCCATTTTTCTTTTGAAATCCAACATTTTAAAAAACAAAAATTTTTGCCCTTCCAGTCCATGCCAGCACCAGGGTTCCTTGCACGCAGAGTCTCCAGACACCAGCAAGGACCCCCACAGGACCCTCCACGGGATCTTAAGACCTCTGGTGAGTGGAACACAGCTTCTGCTCCAATCCAATTGCGTGGGACCTTAGACTGCATTAATTAGGGAAGCAGAAAACCAGGCATGATCAGGGTCATAAGTCCCTTCCGGTCCAAGCCAGCACCAGGGTTCCTTGCATGCTGAGTCTCTGGACACCCACAAGGTCCCCCGAAGGACCCTCCACGGGATATTAAGACCTCTGGTGAGTGGATCACAACTTCTGCCAGGAGGCAGGTTCTAACACCAGATATCTGGGCACCTTCCCTGCAAGAGGAGAGCTTGCTTTCAGAGAGTACTCTGACCACTAAAACTAAGGAGAGAGCTAGTCTCCCAGGTCTGCTGATGGAGGCTAACATAATCACCTGAGGAACAAGATCTAACCAGAGACAACTATAACAACTAGCTCCAGAGATTACCAGATGGTGAAAGGCAAATTTAAGAATCATACTAACAGAAATCGAGACCACGCACCATCATGAGAATGCGGCACTCCCACCCCACCTAGTCCTGGGCACCTCAACAAACCTTAAAAGCTAGACCCGGATTTAAAAGCATATCTCATGATGATGGTAGAGGACATCAAGAAGGACTTTAATAACTCACTTAAAGAAATACAGGAGAACACAGCTAAACAGGTAGAAGACCTTAAAGAGGAAACACAAAAATCCCTTAAAGAATTGCAGGAAAACACGACCAAACGGGTGATGGAATTGAATAAAACCATCCAAGACCTAAAAAGGGAAGTAGACACAATAAAGAAAACCCAAAGTGAGGCAACACTAGAGATAGAAACCCTAGGAAAGAAATCTGGAACCATAGATTTGAGCATCAGCAACAGAATACAAGAGATGGAAGAGAGAATCTCAGGTGCATAAGATTCCATAGAGAACATCGGCACAACAATCAAAGAACATACAAAACGCAAAAAGATCCTAACTCAAAACATCCAGGAAATCCAGGACTCAATGAGAAGACCAAACCTAGGGATAATAGGAGTAGATGAGAATGAAGATTTTCAACTTAAAGGGCCAGCAAATATCTTCAACAAAATTATAGAAGAAAACTTCCCAAACCTAAAGAATGACATGCCCATGAACATACAGGAAGCCTACAGAACTCCAAATAGACTGGACTACAAAAAAATTCCTCCCGACACATAATAATCAGAACAACTAATGCACTAAATAAAGAGAGAATATTGAAAGCAGTAAGGGAGAAAGGTCAAGTAACATTTAAAGTCAGGCCTATCAGAATTACACCAGATTTTCACCAAAGACTATGAAATGTGAGGAGCCGCCCTCACATTCGCCATTATAAGATGGCGCTGACACCCATATTCTAAGTAGTAAACAAGCAAGCTGCGCATGTGCGGGGGTAGTTTTCCACTCCATGTGCTCTGCCTTCCCCGTGACTACAACTCCGGTCAATGGGCTGCAGCCAATCAGGGAGCGACACGTCTGAGGCGGAGGACAATCCTCCATAAAAGGGATGGGGCTCCGCCATTTTCCTCTCTCTTCTCCACTGGCTCCTGAAGAAATGAGCAATAAAGCTTTTGCTGCAGAAGATTCAGGTTGTCCTGAGCGTGTTCTTGCCGGTGGGGAGAAAAGCTCAGGATAATGAAAGCCAGAAGATCCTGGACAGATGTTATACACAGACTAAGAGAACACAAAGGCCAGCCCAGGCTACTATAACCGGTCAAACTCTCAATTACCATAGATGGAGAAACGAAAGTATTCCACGACAAAACCAAATTCACACATTATCTTTCCACGAATCCAGCCCTTCAAAGGATAATAACAGAAAAAAACCAATACAAGGACAGAAATCACGCCCTAGAAAAATCAAGAAAGTAAACCCTCAACAAACCAAAAAGAAGACAGCCAAAAGAAGAGAATGCCAACTCTAACAACAAAAAACAAAAGGAACCGACAATTACTTTTCCTTAATATCTCTTAATATCAATGGACTCAATTCCCCAATAAAAAGACATAGACTAACAGACTGGCTACACAAACAGGACCCAACATTCTGCTGCTTACAAGCAACCCATCTCGGGGGAAAAAGACAGACACTACCTCAGAGTAAAAGGCTGGAAAACAATTTTCCAAGCAAGTGGTCTGAAGAAATGAGCTGGAGTAGCCATTCTGATATCGAATAAAATCGACTTCCAACCCAAAGTTATCAAAAAAGACAAGGAGGGACACTTCATACTCATCAAAGGTAAAATCATCCAAGAGGAACTCTCAATTCTGAATATCTATGCCCCATATGCAAGGGCAGCCACATTCATTAAAGACACTTTAGTAAAGCTCAAAGCACACATTGCACCTCACACAATAATAGTGGGAGACTTCAACACACCACTTTCATCAATGGACAGATTGTGGAAACAGAAACTAAACAGGGACACAGTGAAACTAACAGAAGTTATGAAACAAATGGACTTAACAGATATCTACAGAACATTTTATCCTAAAACAAAAGGATATACCTTCTTCTCAGCACCTCACGGGACCTTCTCCAAAATTGACCATATAATTGGTCACAAAACAAGCCTCAACAGATACAAAAATATTGATATTGTCCCATGCATCCTATCAGACCACCATGGACTAAGGCTGATCTTCAATAACAGCATAAATAATGGAAAGCTAACATTCATGTGGAAACTGAACAACACTCTTCTCAATAATACCTTGGTCAAGGAAGGAATAAAGAAAGAAATTAAGGACTTTTTAGAGTTTAATGAAAATGAAGCCACAACATACCCAAAATTATGGGACACAATGAAAGCATTTCTAAGAGGGAAACTCATAGCTCTGAGTGCCTCCAAAAAGAAATTAGAGAGAGCACACACTAGCAGCTTGACAACACACCTAAAAGCTCTAGAAAAATAGGAAGAAAATTCACCCAAGAGGAGTAAATGGCAGGAAATAATCAAACTCAGGGGCGAAATCAACCAAGTGGAAACAAGAGCTATTCAAAGAATTAACCAAATGAGGAGCTGGTTCTTTGAGAAAATCAACAAAATAGATAAACCCTTAGCTAGACTCACTAGAGGGCACAGGGCCAGCATCCTAATTAACAAAATCAGAAACGAAAAGGAAGACATAAAAACAGATCCTGAAGAAATCCAAAACACAGTCAGATCCTTCTACAAAAGGCTATACTCAACAAAGCTGGAAAACCTGGATGAAATGGACAAATTTCTAGACAGATACCAGGTACCAAAGTTAAATCAGGATCAAGTTAACGATCTAAACAGTCCCATATTCCCTAAAGAAATAGAAGCAGTCATTAATAGTCTCCCAGCGAAAAAAAGCCCAGGACCAGATGGGTTTAGTGCAGAGTTCTATCAGACCTTCAAAGAAGATCTAATTCCAGTTCTGCACAAACTATTCCACAAAATAGAAGTAGAAGGTACTCTACCCAACTCATTCTATGAAGCCACAATTACTCTGATACCTAAACCACAAAAAGACCCAACAAAGATAATGAACTTCAGACCAATTTCCCTTATGAATATCGATGCAAATATACTCAATAAAATTCTCGCTAACAGAATCCAAGAACACATTAAAAAAATCTTCCATCCTGACCAAGTAGGTTTTATTCCAGGGATGCAGGGAAGGTTTAATATACGGAAATCCATCAACGTAATCCATTATATAAACAAACTCAAAGACAAAAACCACATGATCATCTTGTTAGACCCAGAGAAAGCATTTGACAAAATCCAACACCCATTCATGAAAGCAGCACAGCATCTCAGCAAACAGTGTCCCAGGCAGGATGCAAGGGGCAGGGCTAGAACAGCTTTTCAGCTGTGAACTAGGACTTGAGCAAGTGATGAGAAAATGGGGGGGAGGGGAACACCACTAGTGAGAGTTGTTTTTAAAGTGCCAGTTAAATAGCCATGTAGAGATACTGTGAATTAGACCTAGATGTCCCAGTAAGTAGAAACAAGGCGGCTGCAAAGACCAACCAGTTGGGTGACAATAGAGTTATTAATTACCCCTACCAGTGTCCTGAGTATAAAATTAATAACTAGAGAATGACAGCCAGGCAAGATCACCAGGTCATCACATGGTGAACTTGGGGCTAAGCTCTAGGCCAGTGCCTTGTGTGACAGTGGGAGAATGGTTTAGCTAGGCCTAGGATTTGGTAGCAGTGAGAAAGGAACCACCTCAGAGGAGAGAGGGAAATCTCACCCAAGGGGAAATATCCTAGAATAAGTGTCAGTGAAAAAAACTAGTAATAAAGATTGAATATCTCCATCCTTAAGGGCAGCACAGGGGTGGCTCTGAGCTCAAGAGCACTCCCCTGGGACCAGAGTGATGTTTACTCTGAACAGTGTAGAGAGGGAGCTTACCAGTTCTCTCCATGTGGTAGCAGGAAAGATGTGAACCTGTGGAGTCTCTAAATCTGAGTCTCAGCACCAAATGTTGTATTTACAAAAATACAAGGAGAAAAGAAATATGTTTGGTGGATGTATAGGCAGGTGTTGGGGAAGGGAGTACCTCTGTGGGCCCATGTTGAAGCATCCCTTCCTGTGAGGAGCGACCCTGTTTGGATGTTAACTGCCTTGTCAGCCGTAAGTACTTACTTACAAAGTTTTGGCCTCTGTGGGAAAGTACGAGCTGAGTACAAATAGACATAGATTCTAAAGTCAGCAGAGAACAAATAGCTATAAATCTTGTGGATAGGTGCCTAATAACCCATTCTGTTCTGATCTTCCTGCTAAACTGTTTACCCAATCAATACCCTGTTCCTGTGAACAGGTGCATTACCCAGAAACAAAGTGATCCCCTCTACCCTCTTCCTGCTCCTATGAGTATATAACCTGTGTGGGGAAAAATAAAAATTTGTCAGCTTGAACAGGACCTTGTCTTGCTGTCTTCTTTGTGTTTCTTGTCCCATATACTCTTTCAGGTTCCCCTCAAGTCCCTGTTCAACTGTCCCGTGGGTCAGAACACCTTCTCCCTGAGAGACCAGCCACACAATATAGTATAGAATTGTTTATTCAGGGCATGGGGAGGGAAGTTGAGAGGGTAATAGAGACAGAGCAAAGCAGAAAAGAGAGAGTAAAGGATTAGAGGCTGGCCATGAGCTTGTGGAAAAAGAGGGGGAAGGGAATGGAGAGGGGGTGTAAGGGGCAAGAGGACAGAGCAAGAAGGCTAGAGAGAGAGGAGGGGGCATGTAGCCCCTTTAATAGTGAGTCAGGCATACCTAGTTGTTGCCAGGTAACTGTGAGGCAGACCCTAGACAAAATGACAACATATACCACCAAATAATTAAAGATTCTCTTGTTTCTATTTGGGTCTATCTTTTTAAAACATATTTTTGGTTAAACAAGATATAAAATTCAATAAATTCCATTGTCCAGTGCCCTTTAGCTAAATTAAACCCAATAAAATTCTCTGGCCTTTGCTGCAATTAACATGTGCATAAATCACTTTACAGGATGCTAAAGAGGAAAACCAGAGGCTCTAGTTTTAACCTTCATTTCCCTAGTTAGTTGTCGGCGTGCATCAAATTTAAGCCAATTCCTTAACAAATTAAAAGGTTACATTCATTTCCTGACCAGCTAGTGTGTACAAGTCCTGTCAGAACTGCTTGGACTTTGATTTTTTTTTTTTTTTTTTTTTTTTTGGTTACTGCTTTGATTTGAGTCATGCAATGGCCATGTAGAGCCTGAGAGGACATGACAAAATGCAAATCTTTCTAACCTGAGAAAGCAACTGCCAGAGAGAAAAAAAGAGTGGGTGGTGGTAAGAAAAATCAGCATTTGTGCAAACACGGCTCTTTTGCATGTGCACATGGGTGATGTTTCCTAACTCTGATGGAAGCAAAGTTAGCTTTTGCATTTTCCCACAACAACCTGCTTTCACTTTGAAGCTTTCATGAACCATTAAGAAAGCTGATGATGTTGCTCCTAGTCTATTTTTTTTCCTGCAAAAATATTTGCTCCTCAGGCAGAGGCCAGAGTCAGCTACAGTGCCCACACCTAGTGACAGCACTGAGGACTCACTCCCCTACGTCCTTCACCCCAGCTGCCTCTCTTCCAAGAATTTACGTGTTCAGTTCTAATTCCCCCAAAGAAAATCTCTAATTAAATTAGGTTGAACAATACTGTAGGTAAAGGTGATCCAAAAACAGCCATTTTGTATAACTCAACTTACTACCATGGAACAACCATGTGAGAGTGACCTCATGCTAGCTAGCCATTGCATATGTACTATATTTTTCTGTGTTACTAGATTTGAGCCATGTAAAACTGGACAAGTGGCTAAGTAGAATAACTCTGGGAAATTTGGTGGTGTGGGGGGAGCCTCCAAATCTCAGTGGGTCACTGGCCTAGAGCAGGCTTATCTTAGAGACAGAAGTACTTGGCCATTCCACTGCTGTAACTTGTCCCTGTTCAGAAAAGTGGCAAGAACCACAAATGTAAACTGGGTTTCCTTCCCCTGAATAGAGTGAGCTGTGACAACTAACTGTAAAGAAAAAAAAAAAAAAAACTTGAGCTGTCACATAATTTATGCTTTCTGGTCTCTAGGAAGAAAGGTTATAAAAGTTCTGGTGCTGTGTGCCCTCTGAACTTGAAAATTAATCAATGAAATGATCCTAGCTGTGCAGAACAGAAAATTTACTATTTCCAGAAGGCTCTTTCACCAGGTTATGTGCTAAAAGAGAACTGTGGCCTAGAGCAAGTATCTTATATAAAATTGCACAGTGGATAGTGCAATTTTAGAGGATAAAGGAACTTGCTGTCATAGTTTGGGTCTATTACTGTGAAGAGACACCATGACCAAAACATCTCTTATACCGGAAACCATTTCATTGGGGGCCAGCTTACAGTTTAGAGGTTTGCTTCATTAATGTCAAGGAGGGAAGCATAGTGGCATGCAAGCAGACATGGTACTGGAGGAGGAGCTGAGAGTTCTACATCAGGATTCACAAGCAACTGAAAAAGACTGCCACACTGGGCATGGCTTGAGCATCTGGCCCTCAAAGCCCACCCCTAGTGACATACTTCCTCGAACAAGGGCACACTTACTCCAGCAAGGTCACACCTAACAGTGCCACTCCTTATGGGTCTGTGGGGGCCATTTTTATTCATACTACCACATAAGCCTACCTGAACTCAGTCATTGGAACCCATGTGTTAGAAGTATAGAACTGACTTCAGCAAATTGTCTTTTGCTTCTGTGTATTTGTCCTGTCACATGCATGTCTACACAAACACACATTCACACTCAAGATCAATATGTAAATGTAAAAAGATGAAATGACATTATCTTTGCATGTGACCAGCCCACATCTTCCCTGTTTTTAAAGTTATCTCTAGATTCCCTATGCCCAATATAATGCAAATACTATGGAAATCTGGAATTAACTAAAACTATAACATGGAGCACACACATGTAAGGGGAAACCTATCTCTAAACTGGGCTGCTCCTAATGCTGAAAACCTATATAAGTATATGTAAGAAGGAAATCTTTACTCTTTACCTAATTGATTTTGCCCCACTAGCAAGTTTATCCCTTTACTGGCATTAGAGACTACTTCTTCGAGATTCTGGCATATACTGAAGACCAGCTGAGATATCCAGTTTTTTTATGGTCTGAACAACTACAAAATTCTTGGACTTTCCACTCATAGCCAGCTATTGTTTGATTAGCTGCACCACAGCTTGTAAGTCATTCTAACAAAACACTTTCCTATATATAGAAAGAAAATTCATTCTATAGGGCCTATTACTCTAGAGAATCCAGACTAACACAAATTTTGGAACCAGAGTGGTTCTAGAGCAATAGAAATATATGGATGAGTCCTTAGAGTAAGTGAATAGTCTTCTCAATTTGCCAACACATACTTACCAAACGCCTCTCCTGTGGGTTAAGAAAGTATGAAAAACTCATGGTGTGAACTGTTTTACATGCTTAAAGAAATAAATGCATTTGATTATCCTGATTCACAATTGTGAGTGGCAATGGATTTGGTAACTGTCTTAGTTTGTGTTTTATTGCTATGAAGAGACACTATGACCAAGGCAACTCCTATAAAGGTAAACATTTAATTGGGGCTGGCTTGCAGTTTCAGAGGTTCAGTCCACTATCATCATGTTAAGAGGTATAGAAGTGTCCAGGCAGATATAGTGCTGAAGAAGGAACTGAGAATTCTACATATTGATCTGAAGGTAGCCTAGAGACTACTGTGTTTCACACTGGGCATAGCTTGAGCTATATATTACCTCAAAACCCCCACCCTCCATGGAGACACACTTCCTTTAACAAGGCCACATCTCCTCCAATAATGCTGCACCTCCTAATAATGCTATTACTTCCCATGGGCCAAGTGTTCAAACATGAGTCTATTGAGATAGGGGCATGCCTATTCAAACTACCATAGTAACTCTATATAAAAAACTTTTGACAATTTGTGGAAAAATAAGGAAAACAACAATGATGGTCAGTCACTCCTAGACTCTGTGGATAAATTGATAAAGGAAAAGAACGAGTTCTGTTATAAAATTAATCAATTATTAACATCTCAGAAGGACATAACAACATTCATGAAGGACAACAATTAATTCAGTAATAAATTTGACCAGCTCCAGATGTTCATAAATAATCTAAAGGTTTCTAAGTATACACTGTAAGAGAATCTTTTTTCCAGCAGTCACAGGGTTCAAGTTGTAGAAAGTCAAACAGAAGCCTTTATTATAAGGTTGGCTGGATTACAGTGAAAATCTGAGTTCTAGCCTCAGAGAAGTTCAGCAGTTAAAGTAAGGACATTAATTGATAAAGAATGGGATCCTGCACCTTGGGTGGCATTTCTTTAAGTCTCTATAGAATCTGAGAACTTTAAACCCTCAAATTCTCAAGTGATTATCTCACATAAGGAAGTAGTCACTCCACCATCAACAGAAGATGTATTCTACCACCACATCAAATATTGCCCTTTTCATCTTTGAAGGATTCATTTTCTGCTAAACCAGCAGTGACTTTCTCTGAAGGAAATGCCAGGTAATACAATATCGATGCCCCAGCCCTGAGCTCACCATTAGTTGCTTCAGGACCTAACCCAAATTTAAGGTAAAAGATGCTTGTAGGAGGGTAGAGAGTGTTGTCCAGTGTGATACACTGTGGAAGAGCTTAATGAGTTTCCTAGTTCATTCAAGCAGAAGTCCAATTAATATGTTTATGAATGAATTTTAAGGGTGTGGGATAATGGTGGAAGGAATATAAAGCTGGAACATGCGGAGTTTATTGATATGGCCCCTGTGGTAGTTTGAATATAGTTGTCTCAGAGAATAGCACTATTAGTAAGTGTAGTTTTGTTGGAATATGTGTGGCCTTTCTGGAGTAGGTGTGGACTTGTTGGAGGAAGTGTGTCACTGTGGAGGTGGGCTTTGAGACCTTTCTCCTAGATGTCTGGGTGTCAGTCTTCTCCTGTTACCTTCCAAATAAGATGTAGAATTCTCAGCTCCTCCAGCACTATGCCTGCCTGGATGCTGCCATGTTTTCTGCCTTGATAATGGACTGAACCTCTGAACCTGTAAGCTATCCCCATTTAAATGTTGTCCTTTGTGAAAGATGCCTTGGTCTTGGTGTCTCTTCACAGCAAGGAAACCCTAACCAGGTCCCTTTAATTGGAGATTCTAGGTTTAATATGGAAGTTCACACAGTTGTTTTGTTGTTGTTTTGTTTTCTATTTTTGTTTGTTTTTTGTTTGTTTGTTTTTAATGGAGGCAAAAATCTGTTTAAATGGTTGGCTGAATCATTTATCAAAAAATGATAGAAGTTCTAAAAAGAACTTGGAGATGCCTGATATCTCTTAGCTTAGTATTGAAGGGATTTTAAAGCTCATGAAATTGGTATGCTAGATTGGGTACCCTGTGTACCCAATTCTCCACAATAAGAAAGCCCAGAAGATATGCCCTTCACTAAATGCTTATAAGAAGTAAAATGATGCCAGGCAGTGGTGGCACATGCCTATAATACCAGCACTTGGGAGGCAAAGGCAGGCAAATTTCTGAGTTCAAGGCCAGCCTGGTCTACAGAGTGAGTTCCAGGACATCCAGGGCTACACAGAGAAACCCTGTCATGAAAAACCAGAGGAGGAGGAGGAGGAGGAGGAAGAGGAGGAAGAGGAGGAAGATGAGGAAGAGGAGGAAGAGGAGGAAGAGGAGGAAGAGGAGGAAGAGGAGGAGGAAAGGGCCACTAGCCCATTTTAAGTACTTTGTTGTTGCCCTTCTCGTTGTGCCAGACCATAAGATTGGAGATGCTGCTGCTGGGTTGGATGAATTAAAGGCAATTAGTGTTGAAGGGATTTTAGTGAAGTCCAGTAATGGGTTTAAGTGGACGCTGAGGTAGGTAGGGGCCAGGTGGCAGCACTGAATCACTAAAGGGCAAAGTAATTGTAGTTATCATAAAGGACAGCATAGACAAAGCAATGTTTATATCAGCTGACCTGTAACTGAAAGCACATGAAAAGTGAATTTTATGGTGGCATGACTCTTATGAAACTTTGATGTTTCCAGGCATGAAATAGATAAGATGCCAAATGATTTTTTTGTTTGATCTGTATAAGCAGAAAAAGGAAACAAATGAAAGAAAGGCTACATTGGATCATAACAAAAGGGAATCTTGGCTTGTGTTTCAATTTCCAGACTTGAGCCAGTTTGCAGACTCAGAATGCCTTGAATGAAGGTATAGCCAAGTTCCCCCAAGGAAGGACTTTGATAAAATACCTAAATATTTTACTGTTAACTTCCCTCCTCCCCATCTCCCATTCTTCCCTAGAAGGTCTATGGCTTTTTATAAGGGTAACTCTATAACTCTATAACTTTGGATATTGGATACTGGTTCTGAATTAACACTGACTTTTAGAAATCTAAAGAAACATTGTGATCTTCCAGTTAAAGTAGGGGCTTATGGAGGTCAGGTTATTAATGGAATTTTGGGTGAATTCTGACTTCCAGTAGGTATAGTGAGTCCCAAAACTCATCCTGTTTCCCTGGTTCCCGAATGTATAATTGGTATAGATACAATGAGAAGTTGGCAGAATTCTCACATTGGTTCCCTGACTTGTGAATTAAGGAATATTATGGTTGGAAAGGCTAAAAAGGAACCTTTAGAGTTACCTCTGCCAAGGAAAAAACGTAAGTCAAAACCAGTATGGCATCTCTGAAGGAACTGCTGACATTAGTGCCATCATCAAGGACTTGAAAGATGCAGGGATTATGGTTTCTACGACATCTTCCTTTAACTCTTTTATCTGCCCAGTCCAGAAGACAGAAATTGTGAAGAAAGATGATTGACTATCAAAAACTCATCAGGTAGTAACTCCAATTGCAGCTGCCATTCCAGATGTGGTATTCTTAATTGAGTAGGTATCTTATTCAGGGTTTCTATTCCTACACAAACATCATGACTAAGAAGCAAGTTGGGGAGGAAAGGGTTTATTCAGCTTACATTTCCACACTGCTGTTATCACCAAAGAAAGTCAGGACTGGAACTCAAGCAGGTCAGGAAACATGAGCTGATGCAGAGGCCATGGAGAGGTGTTTCTGACTGGCTTGCTTGAATGAAGGTGCAGCCTCAGTTGCAATTGATGGCCCAGGACTGAAGGGATCACACAGTGTTTTGGAGATGCCAGAACCATTAATGACCACCAAGAACAGCAGCAACAGTTAAGTACAGGCATCTGGATCCTAGAGGAAAAACTGTGTGCTACAAAGGACAGGGCTAGAGAAGTGACCCAAGTCCTTGGAGGAGCCCAGAAGATCATGAGTTGGATCCCAGACACTGGACAATTGGAGTTTAATTTTTGCTTTTGACTGTGCCCTGATATTTTTCCCTCTTGAAGGAAGAAAATATTTTAGTGGATCCCACAGCTAAGAGACTTTTAATTGTAAAAAGACTTTGGATTTTAAAATATATGGGATATTTTTAAAAGATTGAATTTTTAATATGTAAAGACTGTGGGACTTTTAAAATTGTTTAGATCTTGGGGATGAATAGGAAACTAAGGGTTGCGGGTTACTAGTGATGTGTTTGTGTATCAAGTTGACAAGGGGTCAATTGTACTGGCTAGTTTTTTGTCAACTTGACACAGGCTGGAGTTATCACAGAGAAAGGAGCTTCAGTTGAGGAAATGCCTCCACAAGATCCAGCTGTACGGCATTTTCTCAGTGATCAAGCAGGGAAGTCCCCTTATGGCTAGTGCCATCTCTGGGCTGGTAGTCTTGATTCTATAAGAGAGCAGGCTGAGCAAGCCAGGAGAGGCAAGCCAATTAAGAACATCCCTCCATGGCCTCTGCATCAGCTCCTGCTTTCTGACCTGTTTGAGTTCCAGTCCTGACTTCCTTGGTGATGAACAGCAGTATGGAAGTGTAAGCTGAATAAACCCTTTCCTCCCCAACTTGCTTCTTGGTCATGATGTTTTGTCCAGAAATAGAAACCCTGACTAAGACAGTAGGTTAATGCACCTTCTGGTACATGGTATATAGCTATTTAGAAAATGCCTTTTTCTCAGTACCTGTCCATAAGGAACACCAGAAGCAATATGCTTTCCCGTGGCAAGGCTAGGAGCATAACTTTGCAGTTTTACTTCAAGAATATATTAATTCTCCAGCCTGCAATTTTAACATAGTTAAAATAATATGGATTGTCTCTCTCTTCAACAGAACATCACATTGGTGCAGTATATTGATGACATGCTGATTGGATCAAATGAGCAGGAAGTATCAACCAGTTTGGACTCATTGATAACACATATGTGTATCAGAGGATAGGAAATAAATCCAAGAAAAATTTAAGTGTCAGTGAAATTCTTAGGGAGCCAGTGGTGTGGGACATGCAAAGATATCCCTTGTGAAGTGAAAAAAAAAAGTTATTGCACCTGAGCCATTCCACCACCAAGAAAGAAGTAGATCATTTAGTGGACCTATTTGGATTCTGAAAACAATACATCCCTCACTTGGGTGTGTTATTCCAGCCCATACACCAAGTCACTTGGAAAGCTGATAGCTTTGGGTGAGGTCTGAAAGAAGAGAAGGCTATTCAACAGATCCAGGCTGATGTTCAGGCTGTGCTACCAATTTAACCATATGATCCTACAGAGCTTCTGGTACTTTAGGTATCAATTGCATATAGGGATGCTATTTGGAGGAGGAGGCCCTTATAGGTGAATCACAGAGGAGGCCTTTGAGATTTTGGAGCAAAACTCTACCATCCCTTTAAAGGGAGACAATTACTCTCCCTTTAAAGATAGCTCTTGGCTTTTTATTGGGTCTTATTCAAACTAAACTTTTAACAATGGGCAGCTTGATCTTCCCATCATGAGATGGGCATTATCTGACTCACCAAATCAGAAAGTAGCATGTACACAGCAGCAATCTATTATCAAATTGTAGTGACATATATAGATAGATATAGATAGATAGATAGATAGATAGATAGATAGATAGATGATAGATAGATAGAGATAGAGAGAGATAGAGAGAGAGAGAGATAGATTGATAGATAGATAGATAGATAGATAGATAGATAGATAGATAGATAGATAGATAGATAGATGTTACATGAAGAAGTTTCCAAAATGCCTATGGTTTCTACTTCTATTACAATGCCACCTGCTGCCATAAGATTGGTTGACTGAGGAAGAGAAGACTAGGGACTGTTTACTAGTGGTTCTTTATATTATGCAAGCACTGCATAGAAGTGGACAACTGTTCATTAAAACCACTTTCTGGAAGAATTCTCTAAGATAGGCAAAGGGAAATCTTCACAGTAGACAGAACTTTGGGCAGTATACATTGTCATACAGTTTATTAGGAAGGAGAAATAGTCAGACATGAGATTGTTCACTTATTTATCATCTATGGATTGACTAGCTTGTCAGAGACTTGAAAAGAGCATGATTGGAAAACTGAGGAGAAAGACACCTGGGGAAGAAATATGTGGAATGATCTCTCCAAATGGGTAAAGGAGGTAAATATAATTGTGTCTAAAGTAAATGCTCATCACAAGGTGGATTCAGTTGAGGAGGAGTTCAGTAATCAAGTAGATAGGATCATCCATTCTGTGGATATTAGCCTCCTTCCACAGCCATTCCTGTCACTGCCCAACATGCCCATAAACAAAGTGGCCATAGAGGCAGAGAGGAGCGTTATTCATGGGCTCAACAACATGGACTTCCACTCACCAAGGCTGACCTGGCTAAAGCTGCTGCTGAATGCCAGATTTGCCAACAGCTGAGACCAACAATGAGCCCCAGATATGGCACCACTCCTCTGGGTGACCAGCCAATGACCTGGTGGCAGGTTGATAACTTGGGACCACTTTGTCTGTTGAATGGGCAATGCTTTGTCCTTATTGAAATGGATACTTACTTTGGTTATGGATTTGCCTTTCTTGCATGTTAATGCTTCTTCCAAAACCACCATCCATGGACTTACAAAATGCCATGTACTGATGGCATCATGGTATTCCATACAGTATTGCTCCTGACCAAGGAACTCACTTCATAAGAGAGATATTCAACAATGGGCCAATAATCATAAAATCCACTGGTCTTACTGTGTTCATCCTGAAGCAGCCAGCCTGGTAGAAAACTGGAATGGCCTTTTGAAGATATAGTTACAGTGCCAATTAGGTTGCAGCAGCCTGGAGGTAGTAGGGTTCTCTAGAAAGCAATATATGGTTTGAATAAGTGTCTAATATATGGTACAGTTTCTCCCGTAGCCAGGATCCATGAGTCCAGGAATCAAGAAGAAAAGAAAATCTTTCCACTCATTATTACCCCAGGTGACCCAATAGGAAAAAGTTTTCACACTGTTCCCATGACCTTATGCTGTGTTTGTCTAGAAGTTTTGGTTCCAGAGAGAGGAGCACTCCAGCCAGGAGCCACAACAAACATTCCATTGAACTGGAAGCTCAGACTTCACTCTGGCCACTCTAGATTTCTGATACCCTTAAGCCAACAGACTAAGAAAGAAATAGCATTAGGAGTGGTAATTAGTCCAGGTTAGCATGAGGAAATTGGATTGTTTCTTCATAATGGAGGTAAGTAAGTTCATGTCTGGAGCACAGGAGATACTTTAGGGTGTCTCTTGGTGCTACCTTGTCCTGTGATTAAAGTCAATGGGAAACTACAACAGCTGGATCCAGGAAGGATGGCAAATGGCAAAGACCCTTCAGGAATGAAGGTATGAGTCACTCCTCCAGGAAAAAAGCTGAGGTTCTTGCCAAGGGTGGAGGAAATACAAAATAGGTAGTAGAGAAAGGTACTTATAAAAACCAGTTAAGGCCACATGACCAATTGCAGAAATGAGAATTATAATTGACATGAATGTTTCTGTTCTACTTTTTAAGAATGCATCTGTACAGATATGTGTGTTTTCTTTACTCAGTTTATTGATCATTTGATATAGCATCAATTAAGATAATATGAAAGGTTATCCTATTTAAGTCTGAGATACTGAAAGAATGTCCATCAAGGGACATTGCCACTGTCTTAGTTTTCTATTTCTGTGAAAAAAGCATTTAATTGGGGCTGGCTTATAGTTTCAGAGGTTCAGTCCTTTGTGATCATGTCAGGGAGCATGGTGGCATGCAGGCAGACATGGTGCTAGAAAAGCTGAAAATTTGGCGTTTGGATCCACAGGCAACATGAAGAAAGAAAGCATGCCACTAGACCTGGCTTGGGCCTCTGAAATCCCAAAGCCTACCCTAATGGCATTTCCTCCAACAAGACTACACCTACCCCAACAAGGTTGTGCCACCTAATCCCTCACAAGTAGCACAAATTCCTAATGATTATACATTCAAATATATGAGCCTAAGGGGGACATTCCTATACAAATCACCACAACTGCCTAGTCTAAAATTTTAATGTGTTTATGGGGTAGAGGGGGGAATATAGTTATATCATCTTAGGCATAATTATGACCTGATTAAATATATAACACATTTGCAATTGTACATGGCATAGTTATATCATATTTACATGTTATTATGACCTGATTATTATTTTCATTTGCAAGTTAATCACAACATAAGGAGATATAGTTATGTGTCAAGTTTACAATGGGTAGACTTTGTAATTGGTTGTCAACTTGGCTGCATCTAGAATTAAACTAAAACACTAAAATTGAGGGTATACCTATGAGGGACTTTGTTTAACTTGAAATGGGAATATCTACTTCTAATCTCAATTTTTGAGACAGGAAGGAGCACCTTTAATCCAGATCTTTTGAGCTAGGAAAACTCACCTATATTCTGGGCTAAACCTTCTGCTGGAAGCCTACACAAGGACATAAAAGGAGGAAGGCTGTATTCTTTGCTTGCTTTCTCTCATCTCCCTAGCAAGTCTATTTCTTCACTGGCATTAGAGTGTATTTCTTCAGTCTGGCATATATGAAAGATCAGCTGAGACATTCAATCTCATGGACTGAAAAACTACTGGATTCTTAGAACTTCTGTTCATAAGGATTTGATAGATCAATAGATAGATAGATAGATAGATAGATAGATAGATAGATAGATAGATATTCTATAAGTTTTGTTTCTCTAAAGAACCCTGACTAACACCTTCCTTTTTCAAATGTTTTCAATTCATGCCTGGATGAATCTATGAATGTGGAACCTGCAAATAATAATGGCTCATGAAATAAAGATGATAAACAGTTTCAAAGAAGTAAAGGGAAGACATTAGCATTGAAAAAGGATATTAGCTAAAATGAAAAAGGTAACTAGAGCTGCTCAAAAGTAGAGTTAAGCTGTCAGAAGGAATTCTCCAGAAGCTGGAACAAAGATCAAAAGTGATCATGCTATCTGCAGAACACAAAGCAGTAAGAATGAGGATGTGTGTTCCAGCACAAAGCACACCAGCATTTGTATAATGCGAGTGCTTGAAAAAGGAAGACAAGGCCCTTCCGGTCTGACCAGCACTGGGATAGCTAGGGCGCAGAGTCGGCTGACACCCACCAGCTACCCAGGACAACTGCCACGGGATCTTAAGACTTCTGGTGAGTGGAACACAGCCTCTGCTCCAATCTCTAAACAGAGACAACTATAACAACTAACTCCAGAGATTACCAGATGATGAAAGGTAAACGTAATAATCTTACTAACAGAAACCAACACCACTCACCATCATCAGAACCCAGCACTCCCACTTCGCCCAGTCCAAAGCACCCCAACACACCGGAAAAGCTAGAACCAGATCTAAAAGCATATCTCATGATGATGGTAGAGGACATCAAGAAGGACTTTAATAACACACTTAAAGAAATACAGGAGAACACTGCTAAACAGGTAGAAGACATTAAAGAGGAAGCACAAAAATCCGTTAAAGAATTGCAGGAGAACACTGCTAAACAGGTAGAAGACATTAAAGAGGAAGCACAAAAATCTCTTAAAGGATTGCAGGAACACCAGACCAAACAGGTGACAGAATTGAATAAAACCATCCAAGACATAAAAAGGGAAGTAGACACAATAAAGAAAACCCAAATTGAGGCAACGCTGGAGATAGAAACCCTAGGAAAGAAATCTGGAACCATAGATGCGAGCATCAGCAACAGAATACAAGAGATGGAAGAGAGAATCTCAGGTGCAGAAGACTCCATAGAGAACATCGGCACAACAATCAAAGAAAATACAAAATCCAAAAAGACACTAACTCAAAACATCCAGGAAATCCAGGACACAATGAGAAGACCAAACCTATGGATTGAAGATTTTCAACTCAAAGGACCGGCAAATATCTTCAACAAAATTATAGAAGAAAACTTCCCAAACCTAATGAAAGAGATGCCCATGAACATACAAGAAGCATACAGAAGAACTCCAAATAGACTGGACCAGAAAAGAAATTCCTTTCGACACATAATAATCAGAACAACAAATGCACTAAATAAAGATAGAATACTAAAAGCAGTAAGGGAAAAAGGTCAAGTAACATATAAAGGCAAGCCTATCAGAATTACACCAGATTTTTCACCAAGGACTATGAAAGCCAGAAGGGCCTGGACAGATGTTATTCAGAAACTAAGAGAACAAAAATTCCAGCCCAGGCTACTATACCCAGCCAAACTCTCAATTACCATAGATGGAGAAACCAAAGTATTCCACAACAAAACCAAATTCACATATTATCTCTCCACGAATCCAGCCCTTCAAAGGATAATAACAGAAAAAAAACAATACAAGGACAGAAACCACGTCCTAGAAAAAGAAAGAAGGTAATACCTCAACAAACCTAAAAGAAGATAGCCACAAGAACAGAATGCGAACTGTAACAACAAAAATAAAAGGAAGCAACAATACTACTCCTAATATCTCTTAATATCAATGGACTCAACTCCCCAATAAAAAGACATATACTAAAACAATGGCTACACAAACAGCCCAACATTTTGCTGCTTACAGGAAACTCATCTCAGAGAAAAAGATAGACGCTACCTCAGAATGAAAGGCTGGAAAACAATTTTCCAAGCAAATGGTAGAAAAAAACAAGCTGGAGTAGCCATCCTAATATCTAATAAAATCAACTTCCAACCCAAAGTCATCAAAAAAGACAAGGAAGGGCACTTCATACTCATCAAAGGTAAAATCCTCCAAGAGGAGCTATCAATTCTGAATATCTATGCTCCAAATACAAGGGCAGCCACATTCATTAAAGATACTTTAGTAAACCTCAATGTACACATTGCACCTCACACAATAATAGTGGGAGACTTCAACACACCACTTTCACCAATGAACAGATCATGGAAGCAGAAACTAAACAGAGACACAGTGAAACTAACAGAGGTTATGAAACAAATGGATCTGACAGATATCTAAAGAACATTTTATCCTAAAACAAAAGAATATAACTTCTTCTCAGCACCTCACGGTACCTTCTCCAAAATTGACCACATAATTGGTCACAAAACAAGCCTCAACATATACAAAAATACTGAAATTGTCCCATGCATCCTATCAGATCACCATGGACTAAGGCTGATCTTCAATAACAAAATAAATAATAGAAAGCCAACACACACGTGGAAACTAAACAACACTCTTCTCAATGATACCTTGGTCAAGGAAGGAATAAAGAAAGAAATTAAGGACTTTTTGGAGTTTAATGAAAATGAAGCCACAACATACCCAAAACTATGGGACACAATGAAAGCATTTCTAAGAGGAAAACTCATAGCTCTGAGTGCCTCCAAAAAAAACTAGAGAGAGCACACATTAGCAGCTTAACAACACACCTAAAAGCGCTAGAACAAAAGGAAGCAAATTCACCCAAGAGGATTAGATGGCAGGAAATAATCAAACTTAAGGGTGAAATCAACCAAGTGGAAACAAGAAGAACTATTAAAAGAATCAACCAATCGAGGAGCTGGTTCTTAGAGAAAATCAACAAGATAGATAAACCCTTAGCCAGACTCACTAGAGGGCATAGGGAAAGTATTCTAATTAACAAAATCAGAAATGAAAAGGGAGACATAACAACAGATCCTGAAGAAATCCAAAACATCATCAGATCCTTCTACAAAAGGCTATACTCAACAAAACTGGAGAACTTGGATGAAATGGAAAAGTTTCTAGACATATATCAGGTACCAAAGTTAAATCAAGATCAGGTTAATGATCTAAACAGTCCCATATCCCCTAAAGAAATAGAAGCAGTCATTAATAGTCTCCCAACCAAAAAAAGCCCAGGACCAGATGGGTTTAGTGCAGAGTTCTATCAGACCTTCAAAGAAGATCTAATCCCAGTTCTTCACAAACTATTCCACAAAATAGAAACAGAAGGTACTCTACCCAACTCATTCTATGAAGCCACAATTACTCTGATACCTAAACCACGAAAGACCCAACAAAGATAGAGAATTTCAGATCAATTTCCCTTATGAATATCGATGCAAAAATCCTCAATAAAGTTCTCGCTAACCGAATACAAGAACACATCAAAAGAATCATCCATCCTGACCAAGTAGGCTTCATCCCAGGGATGCAAGGATGGTTCAATATATGGTAATCCATCAACATAATCCAGTATATAAACAAACTCAAAGACAAAAACCACATGATCATCTCCTTAGATGCGGAAAAAGCATTTGACAAGATCCAACACCCATTCATGATAAAAGTCTTGGAAAGATCAGGAATTCAAGGCCCATACCTAAACATGATAAAACCAATCTACAGTAAACCAGTAGCCAACATCAAAGTAAATGGTGAGAAGCTGGAAGAAATCCCACTAAAATCAGGGACTAGACAAGGCAGTCCACTCTCTCCCTACCTATTCAACATTGTACTTGAAGTCCTAGCCAGAGCAATTAGACAACAAAAGGAGATCAAGGGGATACAAATCGGAAAAGAAGAAGTCAAAATATCACTCTTTGCAGATGATATGATAGTATACATAAGTGACCCTAAAAATTCCACCAGAGAACTCCTAAGCCTAATAAACAGCTTCAATGAAGTAGCTGGATATAAAATTAACTCAAACAAGTCAATGGCCTTTCTCTACACAAAGGATAAACAGGCTGAGAAGGAAATTAGGGAAACAATACCCTTCTCAACAGTCACAAACAATATAAAATACCTTGGTGTGACTCTAACTAAGGAAGTGAAAGATCTGTATGACAAGAACTTCAAGTCTCTGAAGACAGAACTTAAAGAAGATCTCAGAAGATGGAAAGATCTCCCACACTCATGGACTGGCAGGATCAACATTTTAAAAATGGCTATCTTGCCAAAAGCAATCTACAGATTCAATGCAATCCCCATCAAAATTCCAACTCAATTCTTCAAGGATATAGAAAGGGCAATCTGCAAATTCATCTGGAACAACAAAAAACCTAGGATAGCAAAAACTCTTCTCAAGGATAAAAGAACCTCTGGTGGAATCACCATGCCTGACCTAAAGGTGTACTACAGAGCAATTGTGATAAAAACTGCATGGTACTGGTATAACGACAGACAAGTAGACCAATGGAATAGAATTGAAGACCCTGAGATGAACCCACACACCTATGGTCACTTGATCTTCGACAAGGGAGATAAAACCATCCAGTGGAAAAAAGACAGCATTTTCCATAAATGGTGCTGGCACAACTGGCAGTTATCATGTAGAAAAATGAGAATTGATCCATTCCTATCTCCTTGTACTAAGGTCAAATTTAAGTGGATTAAGGGACTCCACATAAAATCAGAGACACTGAAACTTTTGGAGGAGAAAGGAGGGAAAAGCCTCGGAGATATGGGTACAGGGGAAAAATTCTTGAATAGAACAGCAATGCTTGTGCTGTAAGATTGAGAATCAATAAATGGGACCTCATAAAGTTGCAAATTTTCTGCAATTCAAAAGACACCATCAATAAGACAAAAAGACCACCAACAGATTGGGAAAAGATCTTTACCTATCTTAAATCAGATAGGGGACTAATATGCAATATATATAAAGAACTCAAGAAGGTGGACTCCAGAAAATCAAATAACCCCATTAAAAATGGGGCTCAGAACTGAACAAAGAAGTCTCACCTGAGGAATACGGAATGGCAGAGAAGCACCTGAAAAAAATGTTCAACATCCTTAATCATCAGGGAAATGCAAATCAAAACAACCCTGAGATTCCACCTCACACCAGTCAGAATGGCTAAGATAAAAAATTCAGGTGACAGCAGATGCTGGCAAGGATGTGGAGAAAAAGGAACACTCCTTCATTGTTGGTGGGATTGCAAGCTTGTACAACCACTCTGGAAATCAGTCTGGTGGTTCCTTAGGAAATTGGACATAATACTACCAGTGGATCCAGCAATACCTCTCCTGGGCATATATCCAAAAGATGTTCCAACTGGCAAGAAGGACACATGCTCCACTATGTTCATAGCAGCCTTATTTATAATAACCAGAAGCTGGAAAGAACCCAGATGCCCCTCAACAGAGGAATGGATACAGAAAATGTGGTACATTTACACAATGGAGTACTACTCAGCTATTAAAAGGAATGAATTTATAAAATTCCTAGGCAAATGGATGGACCTGGAGGGCATCATCCTGAGTGAGGTAACATATTCACAAAGGAACTCACATAATATGTACTCAAATGATAAGTGGATATTAGCCCAAAAACTTAGGATACCCAAGATATAAGATACAATTTGTTAAACGCATTAAACTCAAGAAGAACGAAGACCAAAGTGTGGACACTTTGCCCCTTCTTAGAATTGGGAGCAAAACACCCATGGAAAGAGTTACAGAGATAAAATTTGGAGCTGTGACAAAAGGATGAACCATCTAAAGACTGCCGTATCCAGGGATCCATCCCATAATCAGCTTCCAAACGCTTTCACCATTGCATACACTAGCAAGATTTTGCTGAAAGGACCCAGATATAGCTGTCTCTTGTGAGACAATGCCGGGGCCTAGCAAACACAGAAGTGGATGCTCACAGTCAGCTATTGAATGGATCACAGGGCCCCCAATGGAGGAGTTAGTGGAAGTACCCAAGGAGCTAAAGGGAACTGCAACCCTATAGGTGGAACAACATTATGAACTAACCAGTACCCCAGAGCTCTTGACTCTAGCTGCATATGTATCAAAAGATGGCCTAGTAGGTCATCACTGGAAAGAGAGGCCCATAGGACTTGCAAACTTTATATGCTCCAGTACAGGGGAATGCCAGGGCCAAGGTGTGGGAGTGGGTGGGTAGGGGAGTGGGGGGGAGTGTATTGGGGACTTTTTGGATAGCATTGGAAATGTAAATGAGGAAAATACCTAATAAAAAATTAATTACAAAAAAAAAAGAAAAGAAAAAGAAAAAGGAAGACAAGGTCAGAAAGACCAAATTTGTAAAACAATACCTGAAATTTTCCAAAATTGTATGAAAAATATCCATTTTTCAATTATGAAACTCTTTCAAGAGGCTCAATGTACTCTGAGCAGGTTAAGGATAAAGTGATCCTCAGACAGACACAACGGAGACAACAATTAGAGGACAATGGTCTTGAAGGCAGAAAAAAAAAAAAACTCATGAAGTATAAGGGAATCATAATGAGGCAAATAACTAACTCCTCTTCAAAAATAGCAGATACCAAATTACAGGGAAATGACACATTCAAAGTGCAGAGATAAAAACATTTGTTGACAAAAAAAATCTATATTCAGGAAATTTTTCTTTCAAAACTAAAAGTGACCAAAAACATTACCAGAGAAATAGTGACCATTCCATTTTCCCATTCTTCTCTTTTGATCCCTCCCCTATTGTAAGTGAGCATTTTATAATATACTACTTTAATTCTTTTATTTGTTTATCTTGCTTTTCTTTTGTTTTTTGTCCATTTTTTGAGATAAAATCTCTCACTGTTATCTCTGGCTAGATTAGAACCTACTATGTTGACCAGACATGGTGTTGGATTCATGGAGACCTTCCTGCCTCTATCTCTCAGATGCTGCCATTAAAGGCATGCACCACCATGTCTAGCTTGCTTTACTTATTTACTTATTTATTTATTCATTTATTCTTTACTCTTTAGCTACATTGAGTTTTGAAAAGAAATAAATGGAGCACTATGTAGCAGTAGGATTTATTTTTATTACTTTTAAATTATGTATATGTGTTTATATGTAGGTATGTTGACTTGGACATTGGTGCCTGTGGCAAAAAGAGTAAAGGAGGGCAATGGGAGCCACACATCATAGAAGTATGATGCATGAAAAAGTCACCATGAAACTCATCGTTTTATACAATTAATATGGACTAATAATAAAAGGCAAAATATTCTTTTGTACAATAAAGGAAGGTGATAAAGGAAGCCCAATGAAACCAAAAACATGAGACATCTTGCTTCAAGGGCGGGCTTTTAACTTTTCATTTAATTGTTTGTTTGCTTGGTTTTTGAGAAAGAGTTGCATGTAGTCCAGACTGGCCTAGAACTTGCTACGTAAGTGTGAAGATGACCGTGAATTCCTGTTCCTCTGCCTTCACCCACCAACTGCTGGGGCAACAAGTGCAGTACTTGCCACCATGACTGGCAAGTAGACTTTTTAATAGAAAATTAAGCATTGTTTCTTCCAACACTGGGCTTTCTAAGTATCTATTAGTACTCTTAAATGCATGGTAGATAACATGGCAGGTTTGTATTCCACAGAGGAGATGAGGGTAGTTGCCAGTTCTGGTTAGTTCACAACCTTCGTTATACAAAAACATGTAGTGGTCCAGGGATCTTCCAGGTCCTCTGAATAATCAGGCTAGTCCTTGGTTTTAGCCTTTCAGAGTTAAGACAGGGATTATGTGCCCCGTTCTTAGCTCATGGATCTCAGCATATTCAGGGTCTGTAGAAGCTCCTCACAAGTTGAAACCCATGAAAAGAAAATACATTAACCACTTTTATGCTATATAGGTTGGCTACCATGTAACCACCAATTCCTTCCAGACCTCGACAATTTTAAATGCAAAGTAGATAGAAAAACCCATTTGTATTTACAGGATTCAAGGCTCCATATAGGGTCACAGGTGGCAGGTGTTACAGATTAACTTCACAGCTAACTCTGATGTCCCCATCCGTGAAATAAGCCTCTCACTGATTTCACCTTACTTGGTAGAGCAGAAAGCATTTGGTTCTCAAAACAGAAACAAGGGAAACAAAACCTGTTCGTACAGATTCAGAAGTTCTTTCTCCATAAAAGCTTTTACTGAGTTTCTGGTACTCTAGCCCATGCTCAATATCCACTGTGTGGGCTCTGGCATGAGGCCCTATATAATCAACAGATGGATGGACCTCATGGGAAATATGTTCACTAGTCAGGCTAGTAGCTTAGTACACCTTGAGAAGGAGGAAATATTTTTAAAGACCCATTGTTAATGAATCATGAGGCAGTAGAAACAAGTGATTGTCTTCAAATATGCACATATGGATACATATTTGCTTACATGTCACCCACCTGTTGACAGCTATAGCTCATGGGTACTAAGCTTTAATTCTTAAAAAAAAAAGTACAAAGATTCTGGAGTTAGACTAGATCCAGGCCAAGGGTTGTTCTGTTACTACTTAAGTAAACTTAGCCAAGCTACTTGACTTTTTTAGCTTTAGTCTTCTCATCTGGACCCAGGGGTGTGAGAATTAAACAGGAGTAAGCTCACAGCACCTGGCAAAAAGACCAAAGCTGTAACACACATCCCTCCATAGACCTGAAGATGGAGACCTAAGAGAGCAATGAGAAATTACAAAGACATCTGTGAGATCTCTTACAGGTTTTGCTAGGATCTCAGTGACAAAGCAGAACTCTGAGATCCAAAGAGACCCATGGGAGAAGAGAGTTGGAGAAAATGTTATAGAAGTAGCTTGGCACTACACAGTGAGTCTCTTTTTCACCTGCTTGCCTTGGGACTGAACAACTGCTATGTCCTTGGACTTTCATTCACAGCTGCTGCTGACCATTTTTGGGAGTTTGACTACAGATTGTAAGTAATCAACAAATTCCCTTACTATATAGAGACTACCCATAAGTTCTGTGACTCTAGAGAACCCTGACTAATACAGGGGTCAAGGTTCAAGGGTACCTTTACAGGAAATACCAAAGTGATCACTTTTGAAAGATTGATTTCAATGATATAACATCAGAAATCATATATCTATGTTCTTAGTACTTCACAAAAAATAAATACTTCCATTGCTGTTGGTTAAATGACTAACTTGGCTTAAGTGAAAAGCCTGTGGTTAAAGAGTCTGTATAAACAGCTAATTCAAACAGTCCTTGTCTCCTGTTAGTTTCCTCCATATAGTTCTTCACAACTTTCTTAAAATATATCACCCTTCCTTAAAATCAGGTGTAAGCCTTCATTATATCCACTTTAAGTTTCAGTTAATTACTGTGACTTGCCAGTCATATAAAAATACTAAACTTGTATCTTTCCCTTGTTAATTTACCTTATGTCAGTTTAATTCAGTTTAGAGTGTATATTGAATCTAAGAGTGTAAGAGGGAATGCCCTCACCACTCTCCAGCCCCTGTTGACAGAAGGAAAGAGTCAACAATGTGGTTTTCTTTTATTTTTCTTGACTCTCAAGTTATTTTGTAAACCCAAGGTTTCAAAGGGCACCCAGGAAATGTGCTGCCAGCATAAACATGCATGTAGATCTATACACAAAACTCCATTATTTTTATGCCTTTGCTTCTCAAGGGCTAGCAAATGTCAGATAAAAGTATAACTTCCATAAGTTTTTGCTTTGATACATCAGTGTTAACTAAGTCATGATGGGTAAGGCTGGCAAAGCTTGTTCAATAGCAAATCTGTTTGTTCAATGGGAAAGGGGTAACAGTTAGCTCCTGCTGTGAAGAAATGAGTCCCAAGGTTTCAAAGGGCACCCAGGAAATGCTTCACCAACATAAACACCTGCTGAATGTCATCCAAGTCAACTTACAGCCCTCCAGCAGACTTTATCTGATCTCTAACTTCTGCATCTTCAGAATCAAGGTAGCCACAAAGAAAACCCACTTATGTGATCAAATGAGGAGTCCAGGTCTTCACTCTTTCAACATCATTATTACTAGATACAAGAGGTATGGAGATGGAAAGGTAGAGGGCAGACAGTAAGAACTGGGTAGATTCTCCTGGGTTACTATAATTTTTTGTTTCTGTCTAGGAATTTACACATGCATCCTGTTTTCATCATAATCACAACACATTAATAATTGTAAAAGAAAGTAATTGGAAAACTATATGGAACCCCATGGAGGTCTGTAAAACTTTTGTCAATTCAAAGCTATGAACAAGGCCTTTTAACAAGAAGACATATGGTGATCTGAGTCTTGAGGACACACTTAGGAAAAAAGAAAAGTAAAAGACAGGCTAGCCATTTTCTTCTCTGAAGTTTGAAAAAAAAGAACAACAATATGAAGTAGCTACAAAAAAAATCCACGAAAACAGGCAGAATACTGCTATTTGCTCATCATGGTGCAGTATCTACAGAACAGAGATGGAATTGTATGGAAAGTCTTCATATCCCATGATTCCCACTCAGTGCAAATTGGAGATCAAGGTAGAAAAGCAAAACATATGTTTTAAGAACAATAAATAGCAAAACAGAGTTAACCATCAGAAAAGAGGAATGTCTAAATTTTAATCAGATATAAAAATCAACTACCACAGGTTAACACAAACATTTCAAAGAAAATTGTTGCTGACAGAGGAGATGGTACTCAAGTTTTCAAACATCTTGACTTTGTTTTCAGTGGGAAATCAATGCAGTCTTCAAAGATCATGCATGAAAATTAGTTTGTAGTCATAATCGGATACTTTTGAACATATTTTCTTTTTAAAACACAGAAACTAAAGTTGATCATAGAAAAACTGATCATTCTCGAAAACACCCAAGAAATATTCCACATGAGCAGTACATGTTGTCCCAGCTACTGAGGAGGCTAAGGTGGGAGGATTACTTGAACCTAGGCTTTGGAGCTAGCCTGTAGAGCAAAGAAAGACTATAAGAGTCAATCTCAAAACAACAAAAGACTAGTAGCATGATTGGCTCAGTGACAGAATTTGTGCTTACCATGGACAAAGCCATCCACATTCTCAAACAAAATTTTAAATGAAATGTTTTCCCTGCTTTACTCCTATTACTTCACCAAATGAAAACACACTCTTCATTACAATCTATGTGTCAAGTATTGTAAAATCCTAAAAGTGCACTTTGTGCCCTTTGCTGATAGACCATTTAGTCATACAGGAAAAGGGGGGAAAGGACTACAGTTAACAATGCCT
This sequence comes from Mus caroli, assembly GCF_978045245.1. NCBI lineage: Eukaryota > Metazoa > Chordata > Mammalia > Rodentia > Muridae > Mus > Mus caroli. Next base: position 139,266,601 of record NW_028227260.1, on the reverse strand, counting down.
TGGCTTATCACATACTCTATACTGGTATGAAGTTCACTTTTCGACTCGCAAACTGAAAACTCAAAACTCAAAGAATAACTATGGTTCTCCTGATGACTGCTCTCTTCACTTGATTTCACTGGAAGAATAGATGAATGCATCCTTCAACAGTATAAGAGTCTCCAAGTCTCTGTCATTAGCTTCAGGGATTTTTAATGTATAAATGTTTTCTTTAATTTGCCACAAGTTTATAGTCAGTGGTATATACCCACTTTGTCTAAGAAGTTCCATGTGGTAGAAAGGAAAAATGAATTTTCAGAACAAGAATGAAATGACTGAATCGAGGGAACTTTCCCTGGATTTCTGGGACTCATTAATACAACATCAGCAAAGTACAAAGTCCTAGAACCTAGAGCTTATTTTAAAAAGATTTCTTACATGGAATTTGGATACACAACCATGAATTTCATGCTTTCAATCTCAAAATAAGCAACACAATGCTGGCAAAATGGCTCAATGATTAAAGTCACTTGTTGTGAAGCCTGATAATGTAAGTTTAACTCTGAGACCTTCTATGGTAGAAGAGAACCAACTCTGAAAGTTGTCCTCTGACCTCCACACAGGTACCATGGTCCAAAATTAAAAAATAGTATTTTAAAATTAATAAATAAGGAACATGCTTAAGAGACTCTGTGGTGAGCTCCAATTTCTGTTCACAGTGCAAACCCCCATGCTTAATAGAAGTAGGGTGGTTAAGAAAAATCCAATAATTCCCTTGAACAGTCAAAAGCAAACAAGGCACAACTAATAGTAATCTCATCTGCCCCTCCACACCCCGACCCCAACATGCTAATGGAAAGCATTTTTTTTTTCACATATGTCAGGCTCATAGTGGAGACGCCGATCACAATGGAAAAGCTGGACTTGATGAATAGCTTGGTAGTAGAGTTCCACAAGAACTATGAATTTGTTTAACCTAGTAAACATTAAAATGTGACATGAGGGTCCTCATGAGGAACTGAAAACTCAAAGAAAGAGACAAATTTAGATACCTGTATGATAGATTTAATAATGAACAGTCATAGAAATAAATGATACAGCACAGAACATGACATAATGGAACTGAGCATGGAAGGCAGGGTGGGATAGGGGATGTAGCTAGTGAGAACCATTTCTTTAGACTCTCCCCTATGCTCCTTAGACTTTGGAGAATAAGTATGTCCCTGCCTTTATCTGGTTGGATCTACAGGGTTATCTCTCACATGAAAGTTTTGTGTCATCTGTTTATGATCTGCTACATGAGAGAAAGCTGGGGAAATATGTGAAAGTGACTCTTTTTCTTGAACCATTTTCTTCACTATTTCAAGTGCTATGCTTGGGAGTGGCCTATCCAGATTCTATCACATACATGGCAGTATATTTTATCTTTCCATTGCAAAGAAACACAGAAAGACATAGAAGCTAATGAGAAACAACCAGGAACTTGAAGAAAAGAAGCAGAGTCATATTATCACTCAGTCTCTCACTGGTACTACAGCCAAAGGAGTTATTCCTATTCTACTTACATGAGGCCATGATCTTGACTTGGGCTGCCAAAAGGGGATTCAAGGCAAGTCAGTATGAAGTAGAGTTAGAATTCATTTAAAAAGAAGTAGAACTTGACATGGTGGCACATGTCTTTAACCCAGAATTCTGAAAGTTGAGGTAGGCAGATCTCTGTGAGTTCAAGACCAGCCTGGGCTACATAGTGAATCTGTATAAAAGAAATAGAGAGAGAGGGGAGAGGAGAAGACTATAATTTGGGGGTTAAACATGGATGGAAAGAAAGTCAGGGGACAAAAATGCTTAATTGTATAAATAAATAATAAAATGTGATTTGTGGAATTTAAAGTTATATGGTTCAATGGATAGAATCTTCAAAGATTAGGCAAAAAGTTAAAATTAAAAGTAAAAAATTCTTGCTAGTGTATGCAATAGTGTCACTGTTTGGAGGCTGATTATGGGATGGATCGCCAGGTATGACAATCTCTAGATGGTCCATCCTTTCATCTCAGCTCCAAACTTTGTCTCTGTAACTCCTTCCATGTGTATTTTGTTCCCTATTCTAAGAAGGGGCAAAGTGTCCACACTTTGGTCTTCATTCTTCTTGAGCTTCATGTGTTTTGCAAATTGTATCTTAGAACTTGAGTATTCTAAGTTTCTAGGCTAATATCCACTTATCAGTGAGTACATATCATGTGAGTTCTTTTGTGATTGGGTTACCTCACTCAGGATGATGCCCTCCAGGTCCATTCATTTGCCTAGGAATTTCATAAATTCATTCTTTTTAATAGTTGAGAAGTACTCCATTGTGTAAATGTACCACATTTTCTGTATCCATTCCTCTGTTTAGGGCATCTGGGTTCTTTCCAGCTTCTGGATATTATAAATAAGGCTGCTATGAACAGAGTGGAACATGTGTCCTTATTACATGTTGGAACATCTTCTAGATATATGCCCAGGTGTGGGACTGCTGGATCTTCCAGTAGTACTATGTCCAATTTTCTGAGGAACCTCCAGACTGATTTCCAGAGTGGTTGTACCAGCTTGCAATCCCACCAACAATGGATGAGTGTTTGTCTTTCTCCACATCCTCACCAGCATCTGCTGTCACCTGAATTTTTTATCTTAGCCATTCTGACTGGTGTGAGGTGGAATCTCAGGGTTGTTTTGAGTTTCATTTCCCTGATGATTAAGGGTGCTGAACATTTTTTCAGGTGCTTCTCAGCCATTTGGTATTCCTCAGGTGAGAATTCTTTGTTTAGCTCTGAGCTCCATTTTTTAATGGGGTTATTTGATTTTCTGGAGTCCATCTTCTTGAGTTCTTTATATATATTGGATATTAGTCCCCTATCTGATTTAAGCAAGATTTTGCTGAAAGGACCCTGATACAGCTGTCTCTTGTGAGGCTATGCCGGGGCCTAGCAAACACAGAAGTGGATGCTCACAGTCAGCTATTGGATGGATCACAGGGCCCCCAATGGAGGAGCTAGGGAAAGTACCCAAGGAGCTAAAGGGGTCTGCAACCCTAGAGGTGGAACAATAATATGAACTAACAAGTACCCCCTGGAGCTTGTGTCTCTAGCTGCATATGTATCACAAGATGGCCTAGTCAGCCATCAGTGGAATGAGAGTCCCATTGGTCTTGCAAACTTTATATGCCCCAGTAAAGGGGAATGCCAGGTCCAAGAAGTGGGAGTGGTGGGGGGGGTAGGGGAGTTGGGGGGAGGGTATGGGAGACTTTTGGGATAGCATTGGAAATGTAAATAAAGAAAATACCTAATAAAAACAGTTTTTTAAAAAGTGTGTGTGTGTGTGTGTGTGAGAGAGAGAGAGAGAGAGAGAGAAGTAGACAGACAGACAGACAGACAGACAGACAGACAGAGATAGATTGCTTATTCCCCTTTCCTTAGAGATTGTCCTTTTGTAATTGAAATTGAGAGATGATTTCTGTGGTACTTTTTTCAAATTTAGGAAAGAGAGAGAGAGATGCTGAGAAACTGATGGTCTATATATATTGCTAGAGCATGTTTTACTAGCTGTTCTAACAATCTTATGTGACATATCACTCTGAAAAGTATTGACTGTGTAGGCAGTCTTTATTAAAGTTTTGATTTTCTAATTATTTTTATTTTGTTTTATATGTGTGAATGTTTTGCCTGAATGTATCTCTGTTCATCATGTACATTAATGTTTCCTGTAGAAGCCAGAAGAAGGCACCGAATCCCCTGAAATTGAAATTACAAAGGTTTGTGATCTACCATTGAACCTGGGTCCTTGGGAAGAGCACTAAGTGCCCTTAACCATGGAGTCATCTCTCCAGACCCCTACAGTCTTGATTTTGTCAATTATGTCAAAACTTAATTCTCAGTCATGGAACATTGCATACCTGATCTCATAGTGACAGGTTTCTTTTCTTTCTCATGTGCCCTTAAGTTTTCTTACTTTCCAATTTGTCCTGAATTCCATATTACTGCCATGTGTGATAGTACACAGCTGTGATCTCAACACTCTGGAGGCTAAGGCCAGAGGCCAGACAGGACTGCAGAGTGAGTTTAATCTTCAGCTACAGGATGAGATGATGTCTCAAAAAATTGCAACAGGGCTAGAGATATGGCTTAGTCAGTAAAGTGCTTGGTTTACAAGCATAATGAGGACCATGAGTTCAGTCCCCAACACCCACAGGGAAAATAAAAGCAGGTGCAGTGATGCATGCCTGGAATATAAGAGCTGGGAAGACAGAGACAAGAGCTACCTGGGACTTGCTGGTTAGCTAATCCAGTTGAATCCATGATCTTTGGGTTCAGCAAAGGACTCTGTTTTTAAAAAGTAAGGTGAAGAACAATTGAGGAGAACAATAATATCAATTTCTGTTGCATACATATGCATACACACACATATACTCAAACACACTCACACACACTCACACATATACACTCACATACACACACTCACTCACTCTCACACACACAGACATAAACACACTCGCTTACACACAGGCACACAAAATCATACACACTCACACACACAAACTGACTCTCACACAGACACTCAGACTCAAACTCACTCATACATACACTCATAAATTCTCACTCACACACAAACTCAAATACACTAACACATACAAACACTTATACATACTCACACACACTACCTCACACATACTCATACACACACACACACACACACAAATTACATTTATTTGTGCATTATTTCTCTCCCTCGGCCTCTTTCCATAAACTAAAATGTTTTCTCAAGCCCTTCCTGTGACTCCTTCATCCTTGGCTCCCATCCTTGTTTTGCACTCCAGACAAACCTGAATCGTTTACTCCAAGAGAAGTTGGCCTTATCTTCCATAATCTTTAAGCTTCTAAACTATGTTAGAAGCCTTATTCAATTGCTACAGCATGTATACCAAGCTGATAAAAGAGTAATACCAACGATCCTGTGCCACAGCATCCAGAGCTGATCCTGTGCCACAACATTCCATATCCAAGTACCATCAGGAGAGAGTTGGCCTCCCTGGGGTGCAGTCTAGCCTGTGAGTGCAAGTAAAACCACCACTTCTTCTCAGAGGAACCCACCCAGAGCCCTCAGGTACAGGAACCGAAGAGCAGCCTGGGACAGGAACCTTCTACTTTCCCTCTGTGCCCAGAGGTGATCCTGTACCACAACACTACATACCCAAGTCCAGGAGAGAGCTGGCCTCCCAGGAGTGCTGACACACCTGTGAGCACAGGTAAGACCACCACTTCTGTTCAAATTCCTGGCCCAAGAGGGATCCTCCCAGAACCATTAGGACACAGGAACCAAGGAACATTCAGAAACAAAATCCTTCTGGTTTCTGTCTACACCCCAGAGCTGACCCTGTGCTGCAGCTCTCCATACCCAAATTCCTCCCAGAGAGAACTGGTTGCCCAGGAGTACTGACACACAGGCTTGCAGGATGGGCAAGACACAGTCAGAGATAGAAAGACCAGCTAATACCAGAGATAACCATATGGTGAGAGACAAGGTCAAGAACATAAGCAACAGAAATCAAGGCTACTTGGCATCATCAGAACCCAGTTCCTCCACCACAGTGAGTACTGGATACCCCAACACACAAGAAAAGCAAGACTCTGAGTTAAAATCTCATCTCATGATGATGATAGAGAACTTAAAGGACATAAATAACTCCCTTAAAGAAATACAGGAGGACAGGGATAAACAGGTAGAAGACCTTAAAGAGGAAACACAAAAATCCCTTAAAGAATTACAGGAAAAAACAACCAAATAGGTGAAAGAATTGAACAAAACTATCCAGGATCTAAAAATGGAATTAGAAACAAGAAATCACAAAGGGAGACAGCCCTGGAGATAGAAAACCTATGAATGAGATCAGGAGTCAGAGATCACCAACAGACTACAAGAGGTAGAAGAGACATTCTCAGGTGTAGAAGATACCATAGAAAACATTGACACAACAGTGAATGAAAATGTGAAATGCAAAAAGCTCCTAACTCAAAAACATCCAGGAAATCCAGGACACAATGAGAAGACCAAACCTAAGGATAAAAGGTATTGAAGAGAGTGAAGATTTCCACTTAAAGGGCCAGCAAATATCTTCAAAATTATAGAAGAAAATGTCCCTAACATAAAGAAAGAAATGCCCATGAACATACAAGAAGCCTACAGAACTCCAAATAGTTTGGACCAGAAAAGAAATTCCTTCCATCACATAATAATCAAAACACCAAATGTACAAAACAAAGAAAGAATATTAAAAGCAGTAAAGGAAAAAGGTCAAGAAACATACAAAGGCAGACCTATCAGAATTACACCTGAC